>NC_052151.1:170340084-171540084 GCF_902713615.1 Scyliorhinus canicula
GCCGGGGAGGGGGGAGAGGGTGAGTGCCGGGGAGGGGGTGAGTGCCGGAGAGGGGGGAGAGTATGAGTTCGGGGAGGGGTGGACGAGTGCCGGGGAGGGGGGAGAGGACCGGGGGATCATCCGCCTGGCCAGGTGGCAGCCTCCAACAGTCGCGCCCATGGCACCTGGCTGCGGGGGGGGGGGGGGGGGGGGGGTTATGGGAAATGATGTCATGTCGTCGTTCCCCCCGCCCAACCCCCACCCCCTGCAGGCCGTTATGGTTGCCGATAAGCCTGCCGGGATGGCCCAGGTCTAGGGCGTAATAGATGCCATGCATGTTGCCCTGCGCTCACCGGGCCATCTGGGAGTTAGCATAATGTTAGCAGAAAGTGGTTCCACTCCCTTAACACACAGCTCGTGTACTACCACCAGATGAAGATCATGCACGTGTGTGCCCGTTTCGTGGGGAGTGCGCATGACCGCTACATCCTGGGGCAGTCAGACATCGTCGTCCTCTTCTAGCACCCCAGGATGGGCGGCTGGCTGTTGGGGGATAAGGGTCACTCGCTGAGGACCTGGCTAATGACACCAGTATGGAGGACAAAGTCTGAAGCTGAGACCCAATACAAAGAGGCCCATGTGGCCACCCGGGGTGTCATTGAGCGGTGTATGGACTCTTCAAGATGCGGTTCCGATGCCTCAACTGCTCCAGAGGTGCATTCCAGTCCACCTCCCCGGAGGGTCGCCCGCTTTGTGGTGGTCTACTGTGCGCTCCACAACCTCAGACAGCAGCGGGGCAATGAGCTGGATGAGGAACTTGTGCCCACCTCTGAGAAGAAGGAGGAGAATGAGGAGGACAAGGATGATGAGGAGGCGCCGGACCAGCAGGGGCTGGAGGATGAGGCGAGGAAGGAACCGAAGGCCCAGCCAGAGGCTGCAGGACAGGTGGCAGCGGCGAGGGTCGAGCAAACCCGGAAAGCCAGGCAGGCCCTCATACTCTCCTGATTCACATAGGGCGTGACCATCATCGCTACCCTATTCAATCCCATTTGCCACCCTCCCAGGGTCTGTGTGACATCACTCCAGGGTGCTGGGACTGTGAATGCCCCAGGATCCTCAGGGGAACAGGACATCCCTCCTAGCTTCACTGCATCTAGAAGCCTGGCCAGATCTGCATCATGGGGATGGCCTGGGCACCATTGTTGCAAGCTGGCTGGGGTTGGCTGAGCAAGTGCTGTTTAAGTGCTGCTTGACTTTGGTAGCGGGGTGCTGGCGAGCGTGGTGCCGGTGAATCGACTGGCAATCCTTCATTTGCAGCGAGAAGCCCTTGGGTTTTGTTAAATGGACCAAGTAAGGTTGAATAGCATTGCTGGCCCTGCTGGACCGAGCGCCAGGAAGCTCGCAGCAGTTCCTGCTCGCTACCACACTCAGAAATCTTTCCGGAGAATTGTGCCCTATATCTGTGAAAGGCACCAAGTTCTAACTATGAAATCATACAGTCTCATGATTTATAATCTTTTCATCTAGCCTGTAGAGTTCAATTCAGTATGCATAATAGCTCTGTCATCAAAACTACACCAATAATAGACAGGTTGACAGCAGTGTTCACAGATGAGCCCAGTATAATGGCATTGTATATTTCCCCATCCATCTACCGAATATAAATCAGTACAAATGCGTAGGAAAGTAGCATAGGCCAAGTCTGCGCAACCAGCCAAATGAGTTCTGACATTTGCTCTTGTTGGTTGGATTTCTTTCTCAATTGCTGAACATAATGTATTTCGCTAGAGACTAAATTACGTTGTGACAATCTTAATGTACAGGTTATTTGTTTGCAACAACATCTTATGTTCTTTGTGTGGAGTTCTTAAAATGTTGATCTTCAATCATAGGGAGTAAACTCTGTCTGTCTCTGCTAACTGAAGCTATCTATTCATTCCTAGTCTCCTGTCCTCTTAAACACTTAATCTCAAATATCTCTCTGATTGCATTTCACTTGATTCTAGTCTCTGCTTCAATAATACTTTAGAACTTGCAACGTTCTGCTTTCTGATAATCCTTATTGGCCCCTTGTAACCAATTTATCAAACAATTGAAATGGAAGGAATCTGAGGAACGCAACCATTGAAAGAATCTGGGGCCGGTTGAACCAATCAGGTAGCTGATAGGCTCAGGCACTGATAGTTAATTAATGAAGGCAAAAAGGGGAACACCTGACGTGGAAAACAGCTGACACAAAACTAGCAGTATTGGGACTGAAGGAAGGATAGTGATACACGTCCAGAAGAGGAAGACTGGGTAGTGTGAAAGATTCATTTTGATAGGAATAATGAGGAGGTAACATACATTACATATATGATACAACAGAAGTTAATGGGCACAATTTTAAATGGGATACAGGGGCAGAGGAACCTCGGGATATGTGCACAAATCATTACAGGTGAAGAGGACAGTTGAGAAGGTGATTAATGAGGCATACAGCATTCTGGGCTTGGTAAATAGGAGAATAGAGTGCAAACACAAGCAAGTTATGATAAACTTGTGTAAAACACTGATCTGACCTTAACTAGTGTATTGCAGTTCTGGACACCACGTAAGGAAGAGTGCGAAGGCATTTGGGAGAGTGCAGAAAAGATCCCCAAAATCATTCTCGTGAACGACGAACGTACACCTTGGAGAAGAGAAGATTAAGGGGAGATTTGATAGAGGTGCTCAAAATCATGAGGGTTCGAGAGAAGGTAGTGAGGGTGAAACAGTTCCTACTGACAGAAGAACCCAGAACCAAAGGACACCAATATAAAGTGATTTTCAAAAGAAGCAAAGGTGATGTGAGGGGAAACCTTTTTACGTGGCTGTTTTTTAGGATTAGAATGCACTGCCTGAGACTGTGGTGGTGGCAGATTCAATTCAAAGCCTTCAAAAGAGAATTTGATAATTATTTGAAGAGAACAAAAGCTGCAGCGCTAGTTGGAATTCATATTGGAGTGAGAGTATATCTGGGTTGATTTTGCAGAGAAGTGGAGTGGACATGATAGGCTGAATGATGTTCTTCTGTGCTGTTCTCATTCACAGACTCTAAATGGATAAAACGATCAGGCTGAGATGGACCAAATATCAAGCATGTAGTTCAACTTAAGAATGATAGAATTTACAGTGTGGAAGGAGGTCATTCGGCCCATCAAGTCTGTACCAGCCTTTGGAAAGAGCACCCTCCCTAAGCCCACACCACCACCCTATCCCCGTAACCCAGTAAACCCACCTGACCTTTTGGGACACTTAAGGGCAATTTAGCGTGGCCAATCCACCCGATCTGCACATCTCTGGACTGTGGGAGGAATTCACAGCACCCGGAGGAAACCCACGCATTAAAAAGATTAGATGAGACAGTGTTCAGAAAGTTTCATCCGATGCCCTTCGAACATTCTGCTGTACACATGAAAAGAGTGTAGTCATTTGAAGTAAGCAGAATTAACAGCAATCAAAACGATGTGTATGTTGAGTTTAATTAGAGTATAAATTCAATATAATACGATTGTGACAAGTAGAGAATACTGATCCAGATTGAAGAGAATGGCTGACATGCGTGATGAGCTCTTATCTTTTCCTTAATTTTCTTTTCTCCTTTATGCCTTATTTCTTCTCAAAGTCTTCCAAACACTCCACGAAAATACAAGATCATAGTTAGCATAGATCCACCCTTGGGATTTTCTCTCCTCCAAATATTGCAACTCAAAACCTCCCAAACATTATTCTTTATATTGTTTTACAAGAGTTGACCGGGTTCATTATTGACAAGAACTTATTTTCCCTTAGTGGTTCCCTTTTACACAAGGTCCTCAACATTATGTTCAAGTTCTTTGTTCAAGCCGCAGACAGAAGCCCACTTTTATCATGTCCCTATAGAATACTCAGGATTTTTCCTTTATCTCATTCTGTGCAATTTCCCTAATTAGTTTCATAGTTCTCTAAGGAAATTCCAGCCTTCAAATCAACCCAGTCAATATCCTCATCGTTCATTTCTGTCTGTTACTTGGTGTACAGGCTTAGAACAGTCTGACTGTTCTCTCCTTTGTCAAACTGTTTACCATAGAATGACTCATGAATTGGATCTATTGAAATGCCTGGGAAGAGGAAACATGGCAAGTGGAATTGTGCAGATGCTCCCTGATAACAGGATGGAAGTTGGAATGTTAGAGGTAGATGAGAGTTGGATAATAGTTCCTGATGGCAATCAGCAGAAACATACTTTTAATGCATTATATGTCATGCATTCATATGAAAACACAAAGTCCCCAGATTAAATGGTATCTATGATATTAAGTCAAAGGCAAGCGAGGATCATGTACCCTTCAGATGGACGACTGATTAGAGGTGGTGTGCTGCAGGTGAGGGCCTTTCTTGTGACAGGGGTCAGGAGGGAGGAAGAGTTTGGTTGGACCAGAGTTCAGGTGGTTGAACTACTGGCACTACTCAGGATGATCAGGGCATGGGAGATTAGGTAGTGGCAGCTCTACGAAGGGTAATGGGGGACAGAGAGAGAGGTCTGAATGACATAGGAAAGGTCATCTCTGCCAAAGATAGTTCACACATGATGCAGGGGATTTCCAAGAGTGATTGGAGGTAGGTCAATGGTGTGGCTGGGAGGCTGGGAAGAAACTGTCGCAATCACAGGAGATAGAGGGAAGTTGAGGATGATAGGATGGGGGCATGTTCAGGGTAAAGAGGAAAAGACCTAGATAGAGATTGATGAAGGGTGATAGTAGGGTGCCTTATGATCCACTCACTCTACATGCTGCTACCATAGAACATAGAACATAGAACAGTACGCACAGAACAGGCCCAGCATCCATACAACAGGTTGCATTATGCAGGTAGTGCCGAGTTGATATTTTTGAAATTTCCAACTTCTCTAGAGTTGGCCCTCATGGTTACAGAGCCGAATGTTATAGCCAAAGTTTATAAGGAATGTGAGGAGTCTAGGACAGAGAGAGAGAGGAAGACAATGCCAGTGAAGACAGAACAAGCAAATGACTAGTTGACCACCTTCCAAGACTAAGGACTGGGGCTGGGATTCTCCTGGAATTGGTGGGGCGGCCCGTACCGACACCAAAGAGCGGCGTGAACCACTCCCACATCGGGCCGCCCCGAAGTTGCGGAATCCTCCGCACTTCCGGGAGCTAGACTGGTGCTGGAGGGGTTGGCGCCGTGCCAACTGGAGCTGAAGTGGCCTCTGCCGGCTGTCGCAAGTTAGCGCATGAGCAGGAACGCCAGTGTGTTCTGGTGCATGCGCAGAACCGCTGGCGTGTTCCCTGCGCATGCGCAGGGGATTTCTTCTCCGTGCTGGCCATGGCGGAGCCTTACACAGGCTGGCGCTGAGGGAAAGAGTGCCCCCAAGGCACAGGCCCGCCCGCAGATCAGTGGGCCACGATCACGGGCCAGGCCACCATGGGGGCCCCCCATGGGCCGGATCCCCCTGCACCCCCCAAGGGCTCCGCTAGTCACCCTCCAAGCCAGGTCCTGCCGGTATGGACCATGTCTAATCCACACCGGCGGGACTAGCCAAAAACAGGCGGCCACTCAACCCATCGGGGCGCAGAGAATTTCCGGGGGGGGGCTGTTGCCAACGGCGCCCGACCGACGTGGTGCAATCCCCACCCCCGCATGAAAACCGGCGTCAGAGAATTCGGCAGCCGGCGTCGGAGCGGCGTGGCGGGATTCACACCGCCCCCCCCCCCCCCCCTCGGCGATTGTTCGGCCCGGTGGGGGCGTGGAGAATCCCACCCTGGATGGTTAGCGCACTACTGGCAAGACAAGAGGCAGAACTTTATTACAACCTACTACTAATCTCGAGGATTGCAATGTGCGATAACCCAGCGTCAATGAGGTAGCCAGCGCCCATTGCTGACTGACTGCATGCTGAAACGTGACCCAGCAGCATGCATAGTTAGCGTATGTTTTGGTTAGCCTGCCTCAAATACAGTCCTCTCTTTTTAAACTCAGTGAACAGAATGTCTGTGAAAGACTTGGAGAGTAGCAAAAGCACAGACGGTGGTGAAGCAGGCAAACAACACCGGAGGCATTAGCACAGGCCGAGGAAAGGAAGGGAGACACAAGACTATGCAGGAGGCCCTCAGACACTAAGAATGGAATAGGACAAGTAGCCAGGGAAGTCAATTCACTGAGTCACGTCCTGAGGACTTGGTGGCTGCAGTGACAATTTATTTCAAATGAAACAAGCAAATAGTTATT
Source organism: Scyliorhinus canicula (assembly GCF_902713615.1). Taxonomy (NCBI): domain Eukaryota; kingdom Metazoa; phylum Chordata; class Chondrichthyes; order Carcharhiniformes; family Scyliorhinidae; genus Scyliorhinus; species Scyliorhinus canicula. Next base: position 170,346,313 of record NC_052151.1, read on the forward strand.
GCGATAGATAAAAAGGAAAATATACTGACTTCTTGCCAAATATTTCATCCCTTTGGTGACGTAGTGAAGCAAATAATGGTTACGTTGAAATAATTTTTTTCCAACCCCAATTATAACTGTAGCCATTACACATAAATAGACTGATTAATTACTGTCAGATGACAGCAAGGTGCTACTCATGTGACAGCTGAATTGAGAAATTCGCTTTCTCAAGTTTTTAGCATGAATATTCAGCTTTCGTGATTTAATGCTACAACTCATTAGTGGCCTGAAAGAAGATGAACAGTTGAAACATTCTTTATGTTTTGGAATGTTACCCATAAATCATAATGCACAGCGGTGCCAAACTGTTAGTATCTTCTGATTAAATTACAGAACGTACAAGCAATGTTCTAAATTTCTGTTGGCAGTTCCAACTTGAAAGTTTTACCTCAGATTTCCATACTAAAATTAATTGTGAAGACAACTGTGGGGCAGTCGCAAAGAACTACTTGTTAGAAACTTACGTATGAATGTGATAAGCATTCAATAGAATAAAAAGAAAATGTGTGGAAAGAATCAAGCAATACTCAGATTAAAGCTTGTGAATGGGTTGATCAAAGTGTCAGGGTGTGGCTCGGTTGGTAGCACTTCTGTCGGAGCCATAAGTTTCATTCCTGGGGCTTGGGGACAAAGATTGAAGCTGACAAGCCAGGATAGTTTGGAAGGAATGCTGCATCATCAAGAAGTGCAGCATTTTTTGGATGAGGTGTTGAACAGTAGCCACATTTGCCTTCTCGAGTGGATGCAAAAGATACTTTGGCATTATTTCCAAGAGCAGGGGAGATATCCCCAATGCCAGGACAATATTTTATTCCTCAATTAACATCGCGAGAACAAATTAACGTTGCTAATTGGTAGAATTTGCTGTATGTATATTGGCTGCTGCGTTTCCTATATTTACAAAAGTGCCTACACTTCAAAATGTACTTCATTGGCTGCACAGCACTTTGACATATGTTTCTGAAAATCATTATGTAAATAAAGGTTTATCTTTGTTTTAACTGTCATGACAGGTATATGCAAAATAAATAAATTTTCTAATGCCATGAATAAGACACTTTGTCCCTATCCAAAGTGATGCTATAATTGTGCTATGTTGAAATCAGCAGAATATCTCCATCAAAATTAGTGTCATTACGCAGAACAAAACCACCTCTCCTCCTCTGAACTCGCTAAGTGCCACTGGACAGGTATACCAATCAGCCAGGAAGAAATTATTAAAATGATGCATGTATACAAGAATAGTGAGATATTGGACGTTATTTAATGTAAATTAAAGGGCGGTATTCTCCGCCCGCTCCAAAAACCGCGGAGGCCGAGGTTTACGACAGCCTCGGGGCCCACTCCCCGCACCTAATTCACCCCCACCCGGGGGGCTAGGAGCGGGCCCCCGTCGTTCCCGGCCGCGACCTCGGCCGCCGGAAATGACGGCCGAACGGCGCTTCGCGGATGTCATCTGCGCATGCGCAGGAACCCGCGCATGCGTGGATGACATCAGCGTGCAGACGATGCGAACCCGCGCATGCGCGGTGCCGTCTTTCTCCACCGCCGCCCGGCGAGAAGTGGCGGCTTGATCTTGCCGGGCGGCGGAGGGGAAAGAGCGCGTCTGTTTTAGACGCAGGCCCGACGATCGGTGGGCATCGATCGCGGGCCTGTCCCCTCCGGAGCACAGTCGCGGTGCTCCCTTCCCAATCGGGCTCCTGGATGCCCCAAACGGGCATCCGCCACCCATTTCACGAATGCAGCGACCAGGTGTGGTTGCTGCTGTGGTGAAACGGGCGTGAAGAGCTGGCCGCTCGGCCCATCGGGCTCGGAGAATCGCCGTTCGCCGTGAAAAACGGCGAGCGCCGATTTTTCCGAGGGGGGGGAGAATCGCAGAGGAGCCAGGGGGGGGCGTAAGAAATGTTGTGAGGCCCTCCCACGTTTCTCCCACGCCACGTGGGGAGCGGAGAATTCCGCCCAAAGATTCCCTCGTCAAGTGCATTTAGCCGGGTGTTTTGGCCTCTCACGAGATTTACCGGCCCCATCCCACCACCTCTATTCCTTTCCAATCACTAATTATAATACCATTATAAGGCATATGCAACTAATTGTTCAACTCTTTCTTGATATATATAAACCATTTTGAGTATTCAGTCACATTTCAATTAAATAGCATATATGGTTTCATCAGCGCAAGTTAATTGTAATCAACTCCCACTTTCTTTCGGATTCACTAAGCATCTTATCTTCTAAGAATCAAATAATGTGCATGGACATAGCACATTCCGATACCTCAAAATGGCCGACAGCCAAAGAAGCACTTTGAAATGTATTTTTCATTCCAATGAAAGCAAATGCTGCAGCCATTTTTGTTCAGAGTGTGGTCCAACAAATGGCAGTGAGATTGTCGGTCTGATAATCTCTTTTTGTGCTGTTAATTTTAAGGTAAATTTTTGCCCAATACAGCCTGCTCTTTTCAAATATTGCTTTGGATATCTCATTGAAAAAGTAGCACCTCTGAGCTCACTGGCAGTATTTCACTGAACTGTCGGACTATATCATGTGCTCAAGTCTCTGGAGTGGGCCTTGAGTTGAGAAAAGTGTGCTGCTAATAAACTATGGCTGACACAGTAAAATTCTGATTACATTATGTCAAGATTTCTGAAAGTACTGTTTTTTTCAGCAATGGAATGCGCTCAGCATGCAGGTACAGGGAAAGACAAAGCTGTGCTAGGAAGGGTTTCTGACCTTTCTGTCACTCCATTTACTGCACAGGCCTGTCTGTCATCTGCAAAACTGACATCTCCGATTGGAAGAAATGCTGCATTGAGTCTTCCACATTAAATTATCCTCTAGAAAAGAATGAACTGGCTTAATATATCTCTTTATTGGAATTTAACTTTAGCTCATAAATTCATTCATTAAAGGTTTCCAAAATTCAAACCTGATAATTGCAGCAAAATTTTACGTTCTTCAAAGCAACTGCACAGCATGTGAAAGATCATTTTAACAATGCAATTATTCTTAAACTGTTGTCAGCTATATGTTGCTTACACATCTTTGTCAAACTCTGTGTGCATTTTCTTAACTGCTTGGCCCTCTTTTCAGTGAACAAATAAATAGAAGAGTACTTTAGTCATTTTACCTTGAGATCAATGAGTATTTCAGGGCATGTGACGCCCCAGACAATACTGATCATCTTCTGGCTCTGTTGCGATAAGGAGATTTTCCAAATATTCAGGCTGAAGAATATCGGATTCCACGTTGAGCACATGATTATCCTTTGGCAAAGAATGATCCAGACTTGAAATGTTAGCTCCGTTCTCCCTCCAAACATGCTGTCAGACCTGCAGAGATTGTCCAGCATTTTCTGTTTTTGTTTCAGTATCTAGCATCCCCAGTAATTTGCTTATTACCTTACATGATTATCCAAGTTGGATAATAGAGACTTGGATCAATGAGGGCAGGGGCGAAAGGTGGGATAAATTGGTTGAATGTACTAATAATTTGTATAAAAAGGTAACATAATAACTGCAAAGTAATGGACTGGACAACACACTTTTGTAGCAAACTGCACCAAGGACATTGGCAGATATGAGAGAACAGCTATTCCTCAATTTAAACCCCAAACTGCTCAAAATGACTCCAAATGTTTCTGACTGTATCTATTATGAAAAGGTGTGACAGGATAAACTGTAGAAAAGTTTGCATTTGATATCAACAATTAGTCTGTGTCTTGTTATACTCTTGGCGTAGCATAAGCTGCTTCCTTGATGTTCACTCTGACAAAGGAAAGTTCAGATGTGGAGATAACTTCAACACGTTTATTAAACTATTTACAATTCTCCTACTCGGATTCGCCACTACTGTTAATCCTTCTATAGCTACTCAGACTGACGAACCAGTCTGCTACAATCCACGTGGTGGGTGTGATGTTGAATCAACCCTGTGTCTGTACTCACTGAGTGTCTCCACTGGAAAGAGGGAGATTATCCGCTCCCCACGTGGCGTGGGAGAATCGTGGGAGGGCCTCCCGACATTTTTTATGCCCCCCTGGCGCACCCAGTGATTCTCTCCCCCCCTCAGAAAAATCGGCGTGCGCCGTTTTTCACGGCGAACGCCGATTCTCCGAGCCCGATGGGCCGAGCGGCCGGCCCTTCACGCCCGTTTCACCACGGTAGCAACCACACCTGGTCGCTGCATTCGTGAAACGGGCGCCAGATGCCCGTTTGGGGCATCTAGGGGCCCGATTGGGGCGGAAGCACCGTGACTGTGCTCCGGAGGGGACAGGCCCGCGATCCGTGCCCACCGATCATCGGGCCTGCGTCCAAAACGGATGCACTCTTGCCCCTCTGCCGCCTGACAAGATCAAACCACCACGTCTTGCCGGGCGGCGGTGGAACTGGCAACCCGCGCATGCGCGGATGACATCATGAAAAGTGCCGTTCACGTGTCATTTCTGGCAGCCCATGTCGTGGCCAGGAATGACGGGGGCCCACTCCTAGCCCCCCGGGTGGGGGTGAATTAGGTGCGGGGAGCGGGCCCCGAGGCCGTCGTGAACCACGGCCGAGTTCACGACGGCCTCCGCGATTTTTGGCCTTAGCGGAGAATACCGCCCATGTGTGCTGTGTCCTATATATATGGGTTGGTGTAATGCCCCGCTGTGGTAGTGTCACCTCTGTGTGTATCGTGAATGCCCATTGGTCGTGTCCTATCTTACTGACCTATTGGTTGAGTGTCTATGTGTCATGTCACTGGTGCTCTCTCTAGTGTCTAGCTAGTCTACGTGTACTTACATTAACCCCTTGTGTATCTACAGTGACGCATATCACCACAGTCTGTAGTATAGTTATGGGCGTTAAATAAAGAATCAAGTCAAGTCAACCCAACATGTTTTTATGCTGAATTGTGGGATTGACTCTGAAATGCCCCTCAGGGGCAATTAGGGATGAGCAATAAAATCTGAATTCCGGAAGGCTGTAACATGCCTAATCAGAAGATGCATCGCTGTTCGAGTAATCCAGACTCAAAACATTTGCCCTTCTCTTTCTCCACAGACGTTTTATGATTGTCCAGTATTTTCTATTTCTGTTTTTGTTTCAGATTCCAGCATCCATGTTAATTTGCTTTTATAGATGCGTTTATCACTTACTTTCATAGTATGTAACCATAATTGATTTAGAAAGTTTAGAATTAAGTTCCATGGGTGCGATTTAAACACTGTGTTACACCCAGTGTGGATCTGGGGGACCGGTTAAACAGCAGGAAAGGCCAAAATCGAGATTTGCGCAGGCGCAAATCAGTTTACTGTCTAACCAGCCTGCTCCCAATGGCTATTTCCGGATCACGTCCAAATTTTTCAATCATATAATTGACCCCAATTTGCAGCAATATACATCTCATTAGTGAGATTGAAGTCGAATGTAACGGACTCCCCAGAATTAGCCAGATCCCCAGGAAGAAATCATGCAGGCGTCATTTAGTACTCCTTTTAAAAATGTGCAGCTGGAGCAAGAGCTACTGAGGGGAACTGAGGAGGTGAGCAGCCATTTCCATTTTCTTTTCTGGCATGCAGCTCAAGGACACTAGAGCTGCTGCCCCAGTGTTTGGGGGAGGTGGGGGACCCCTCAGGGGGGTTTGGCTTGGTCAGGGGGCTGTAACGTTCCAGGTCTGCTGTCGTCCCTAGGCCTGTGGGGGGGGGGGGGGGAGAGTTGAGGGGCTTTTAGTCCGTGAGGCCTTCAAGACATCTTTAAGTATTGTGGAGACCCATTACGAGGGCAACTACAGCTGCTACCTGTCTTTCTACCAAACACTTCCAGGACTGAGCCCTATTCTGGTTCTATGCTAAAGACTATTGTTATTAAGGAATTGAGCTTGTTCGATGTGAGAGCACTTCACAGCTGCAGGCTGTGTTTGCTGCAAATGCCTGAAGGGTGCCGTTCTTGTTTCCTTCCTTTCCTGTAGCCGGAAAGAAGGGCATTTTTTCTCAGATACCTGGAACACCAGGCTCAGGGAGAGCAGAAGGCAATCTGGGTTGAAGCAAGAAGACACTGTGGGACCTGGTGTGCGACATTAATCCAAATGGGCCACTTGATGACGCCATTGAAGAAATACGTTTGTAGATTGCTGATGCTTGTGTTGCTGGTGTGGTGAGTGCTGCATGTGATTGACACGTCACTGCAGGTTAAACAGCTGGAAGGCTCGGTTTGGTTCCGGTGAGATTGGGCCGTGTGGGAGGGCCTGCAAAGCTGTGGTTCCTGGGCGGAGAATGGCGCTGATACGTGGAACAAGTAACACATTGATGTGCAGATCATTTCTACCACAGAGTTCTGGACATGATACACATTCTCTGATTTATCCTCCATTTCTTTTGAGGAGCCTGCGAGGGGCAATACTGTGTGTTTGTTTGTTTTTGTGAAGGTGAGCTGATACAGATTTGTATTGGTACCAATATGGGACACTGATGTTTCCTTGTTGTTTAATGGTTAGTATAATATGTGAAATGCTATGTAGTTGATTTTCAAATCTTTGTTATTGTTGACCATTTAATAAACAAAATATTCTCAACTGGCTTCACATGGGTACATGTGCCATGCCTTGGACGCCCATTATTGCATTGCATTTCAATCAAACTTTGATGCCTGAACAGTTTGTCTGAACTCGAGAATCGTCAGCATCATAGAGGCAGCAGCCAACAATCAAACACTCATGCGTTGGGTTCCAGGGGATGTCCTCACGACCAACGGGTGAGAGAGTGGATCAGAGAGGACACCTGAGCACAGTCTTCCTAATGTTCCGACGGGGGTCTGAGGTCTAGGGGCATTTGCTGTGGGGTGAGTGTGCAGAGTGAGGTTTTCCAGCACAACTGGCTTGGTGGATGGCATTCTGAGAGAAGGCGGGACACTTAAGGGGACGGCTTGGGGATTTGAGGGTTCCGGGTGGAAGCTATAACTGATTGTTGTTCTGTCTCTTTCTTCAATACTTTACAGGTACCAAAATGGATGGTGGTGTCAATCCCACAGAGGTGCTGGTGGCAGCCCAGGCGGCCAGACGCCGGAGAAGGTAGTAGCATTGATGCAGGATGGAGGCAGAACCCCATGTGCAGGGGGCCATTGCACATCCTGAAGGCCTTGCCACCCATTAGGCCGAGGAGGAACCCAGAGGGGGACGCCAGTGATGTCCCACGGTGTATAGGTGTCGTTGGTCTTTCGAGGAGATGACAGAGAGCATGTGCCACAGGAGATAACGTGCAGACTCCACACAAACAGTGATCCAAGCCAGGAATCAAACCTGGAACCCTCTCACTGTGAGGCAACAGTGCTAACCACTGTGCTCCCGGATCGGGGTGTCATTTTTAAATGCTGTCCTAATCTCTTGAACCCCCAAGTCTCAGTCACTCCCCCGCACCTCTGCCCCCCCCCCCACCCAAATTACCCAACTTACCTCTGAGGGGATCCCCAAGTACCATCCCCCCACCCACTCCACCTTTTAAGGGAAGGGCACCCCCGGGCCTGATCCCTGCCATGGGCAACCTGGCATCTGGCACCTTCGCACTGCCAACTTGACACCCTAGCAGTGCATGTCAGCCTGGAAGTGCCACATAGGCACCCTGGCAGTGTCAGGTTGCCTAGGTGGCATTGCCAAGGTATCAGGCTGGCAGCAGGAGTGGCAGGGTACCATCCTGCCCAGAGCCTGACCACCCGGGGGCCTCCAATTGCCTGGGAGCCCTCCACCAGGTGCCGTTACATCTGGTCCACATTTGTGTGGACCAATGCTAAACAGTGCCATGATGAGGTCTCGCAGGCAGTGGAGTTCATTCCCAGGCTCGGGAGTATCACGTGCCGACATATTTAAATGAGCCTAACAGCTCACTTGAAATATGTTCATCTGGATCTTGCCCAGCGATGTCGAGATTCAGATCGCAACATCTCACGCGATCTCGTCAGATGTCGCAAGGTTTCCTGAGTGTCACAAATCTCACAAGAGTCCTCTCACGAGATTTAATGGCCTTGTCGGGTCTCCGATTGGTGTGCGACGAGGCCGTTCAATCACACTCAGAGCCACTGATTGGGGTCTGATTTAATGAGGAACTTGGACCAGTTAAGAAAGGACTGAGACGATGAAGTCAAGGTATAAATGTGCAAGAATGTGCAAACTCCACACGGACAATGACCCGGGACCGGGATTCGAACCCGGGTCCTCAGCGCCACAGGCAGCAGTGCTAACCACTGTGCCACATGTGGCCCCTCAAGGTATAAATCATGAGGGCATGACAGCATATTTCCCCTATCCTAAATAAATGGGCAAGGAATAGATAATAAAACATTTTTTTACCTTAGATAGACACAAAATAACAGAAGCAAACTTTAATGAGGAGGTTGGTCATGTCAGTAATTGACACTTTAGAGGGTCAGTCAGGGGACAAAAGGAAATGACATCAATAGATGACCATCACGTTTGATAAACTAATCATACACCACCCAGATCAATCATAGATTAGATCACGCACCCCTTAAGCCAATTAGGAGAAAGCTTTGCCTTATTTATCAGACTATCAGGATGCAATAGCATCATTAATCATTTTGTAGGTTGTAGCTTTGAATTAGTTTATAAGCAGCCATTGACATTCCCCCCCCCCCCCCCCGCCGATTCTCCAGGCCCCGATGGGCCGAGCGGCCATCCAGTTTTGGCCAGTCCCGCCGGCGTGAATTACTCATCTCATGCACAGCGGGACCTGGCAGATGAGTATGTGGTGAGTCCCGGGGGGGCGCGGGGGATCCGACCCCGGAGGTGGCCCCACGGTGACCTGGCCTGCAAACGGAGCCCACCGATCTGTGGGCGGGCTTGTTCCATGGGGGCACTTCTTTCCTCCGTACCGGGCCCCTGTAGGGCTCTGCAATATTGCACAGGAGCCAGCGCGGAGACGAGAATCTCCCGCAAATGCGCGGAAATACGCCGTCCGGTCCGCGCATGCGCGAACTCGCGCCGTCCCTTCTGCATTGGCTGGAGTGGCGCCAGCCCCTCCGGCATCCACTTTGCCCCGAAAGTTCAGAGAATTCCTTCCTTTTCGGGGGCTGGAGAGGTTGGCGCCGGTTTTCACGCCGGCGTGGGGACTTAGTCCCCAGAAGGGAGAATCCCAGCCTGAGTGTCATCCTGTTACAAGGCTGAACCGCTAAACAAGGACCTTAATGCACTGGTAAAGTCGTGCCCTGTTTTGATCAGTCTTACTGTACAACTTAATTAAATTTCCTGAGTTACTTCACCAAACTATCTCCTATTGCCTGTATGGTTAAAGTCTCATATTAACAAAATTAGAATTTAAGTTCAAATAGTATCAAGAACTTCAACAACATCGAGAAAATGTTTCTACTTGGGAATTTCAATACAATAAGGTTATGAATATAAGATAGCTGCTAAAAGTCCAATAGCAATTCAGAAGAAAATTTGTTGTACATGGTAGCAGTAGGTCATTGTATTGTAAAAATTATTGACAGAACAAGGGTTAATGTGGAACTGGGGAACAACAAGGCTATCAATAAGGCTATTGAGTTGGATGATCAGCCATGATCGTGATGAATGGAGGAGCAGGCTCGAAGGGCCAAAAGCCTCCTCCTGCTCCCATCTCCTATGCATGTATCCGTGTAACACAGCCCATGGTATGATCTACAGAGTCACATGATTGTAGACTTTGGAGTAGAGTTTGGAAGGCACCATACTGGGGGCAGACCTGGGATAGAAACAAAGAAAATGAGGGCAGGGGGAGGTCATACAGCTCTTCAAGCCTGCTCCACCATTCATCATGAATCTCTGTCTCAACGCCACACTCCCATGCTCTCCCCAGATCTCTTGATGCCTTTAGAGACTAGTAATATATTTACTCCTTAAATAAGTTCAGTGGCTTGGCCTCCATAGCCTTCTATGGAGAGAATTTCATTCATTCACCACCTCAGAGTGAAGAGGTTTCTTCTCCTCACAGTCCTACTCTTTATCATGAGACGGGGACCCTTTGTTCTAGACGTCCCAATCAGAGGAAACAAAATCCATGCATCCACTCTATCCAGCCCTGTCAAAATGTTGTACCTTTCAATTATTCCTCTTCATACTAAATTAATACAGGTCCAGTTGACCCTATCTCTCGTACAACAATCCTGCCATCCTTGGAATCAGTCTGTTGAGCCTTTGCTGCACTCCCTGCACAGCAAGTATATCCTTTCTTAGGTAAGGAGACCACAATTCCATACAATACTTCATGTGTGGTCTCACCAAGGCCCTGTACAGCTTCAGTAAGACATCTTTGCTCCTGCACTCCAATCCTCTTGAAATGAAGGCGAGCATACTTCTTAACTGCTTGCTGTACCTGCAAGCTTGCTTACAGCGACTGCTGTACAATGACACCCAGGTCCCTTTGTACATCAACATTTTCCAATCTATAACCATTTAAATAATAGGAAACGACCTACACAGCAACAGATAGAAGTTTGCCAAGTGACAGCAGTACCTAGTATTCAAAAGGCCGGATGAGATGCATTTTGTCCAGTAACAAACGTAGAAGGCATTTTAAATAGGAATCAGGGGCGGGATTCTCTGATCCTGAGGCTACGTGTTGATGCCGTCATAAACGCCGCCGCATTTCTCGATGGCATCAACATGGTCTCAGGAGCAGCAATTCTGACCCCTACAGGGGGCCAGCATGGCACTGGAGCTACTCACGCCGCTCCAGCTGACGATCCCCGGAGCCAGATGGGCGCCGCGGGCTAGCGCATGCACAGTGGGGCCGGCGTGATTGCCACGCATGCGCAGTGGCTCCTTCTCTGCGCCGGCCCCGACGCAACATGGCATCCGGCTACAGGGGCCGAACAAAAGATGCCCCCAGCCCGAGATGCGGGCTCGCCGATCGGTAGGCCCCGATCACGGGCCAGGCCACAGCGGATGCCCCCCGGGGTCGGACCCCCCTCCCCCCCCCCCCCCCCCCTCCCCTCCAGGCCGCCTCCAGATGTATACACGCCGAAAGTCCCACCAGCTAAGAGCAGGCATGGATGGCGGCGGCTGGACTCAGCTTTTTTAGCTTGGCCGCTCGGCTGGGGGGTTCCCGTAGAGTGGCCCCCGACCGGCGCCAATGGCGTCAGTTCTCCGCTCTCCAGAGAATCGACGGACCGGCGTCGGGCGGTTCGCGCCCGGTCCCGCCGATTCTCCAGCCCAGTCCCAGTGTGAGAGGATCCCGCCCCAGATGTAAATAGGTTGAGTAGAAACAGTTGACCTGGATGATTGAGGAGATCAATGAGGTATACATATGATAATGCCGACTGTCAAGGAATTTGATAGGGGAAGACAGCCAAATACACAGAAAATAGAATCAATGAAATCAAGGTATGGTTGCTAGTAGCGTCAGAAACAAGAGAGGCCAGTTAGCCCCCAGCAGGCCAGGAGCAGGCAGGCCAGTTTCTAGCTAGCAGCCTGAAGACCAAGTTTTACATCTAACAGTCTCGAAGTCTGAGAGCCAAGGCTGTGCAGAAAACCTTCGTGAAGGCAGTACAAATACCGTTCTCCCCGTATGTCCGTGGGTTTCCTCTGGGTGCTCCTGTTTCCTCCCACAGTCCAAAGATGTGTGGGTTAGGTGGATTGGCCATGCTAAATTGCCCTTAGTGTCCGAAAAGGTTAATTGGGGTTACTGGGTTAAGGGGATAGGGTTGCGGAGGCGAGGGCTTGAGTTGGGTGCTCTTTCCAAGGGCCAGTGCAGACTCGATGGGCCGAATGGCCTCCTTCTGCACTGTAAATTCTACCTTTGCTAGATCAGGCCAAGACATTTTCCAGACTGGATTATCAACGTTGTATTGTGTGGTAACTACAAGGTGGTTTTAACTTATTGATTTAAAAAAATTAGATGTTGTTAGATGCTGGAAAATCTCAACAGGTTTGACAGCATCTGTGGAGAGAGTTGACATTTTGAGTCTGGATGTCTCTGTCAAAACTTGGGCGGGGGGAGAATGGGACAATTTTGAGGTCCTAAGACGAGAAATTGTAATGCCCACCTCAGGGCCTCCTGCTGCTACTGAGACTTAACTGGGGCAGGAGACTGGCAGACAGGATGGTCCCTCCTTAACTGGCCCCGAAAACTATTTACTGCTTCCCACGTTCCCCTCCCTCCATGTCCTCTCAAATCTCAATCCCTCTCACCAGGACCTGCCAGTTTGGCATGTGGCAAATTCGGCAACATTTATAAAGTTCTAATCCAAACACTAGGGCGGGATTCTCCTAGCCTCCGCGCCAAAATTGCGCTCAGCGGGAGGCGGAGAATGGGGTGTCAGACCCTCGATCGGGTCCGACGTCTTCCCGCGATTCTCCTCAGACCGGGGAATTGCCGGCAGTCACGCTCGCGTAGTTGACGCGGCACCGGTCAGCGGCCATTGAAAGAGGCCCCCACACGACGGCGTGGTTCTCTCATGGTTCCACCCTGCGGGCACTCAGATTGGCGGCTGCAGACGCAGTCCGCGCCTGCCCTGGTGGGGGGGGCTGGGGATCCGTCAGCAGGGGTGGGCCTCCAGGATGACCAGGCTGGCAATCGGGGTCCACTGATCAGTGGGCGCGCTCGATCTTGGGGGGTGCCTATATTGTGGGGGCCGGCTTGCTGTGTGGGTCCGCCAGTTGCGCGGGGCCACCGCCAGAATTGCAGAACCCTGTATCGGCAGCTGGAGCTGCGTGGAGCACTCCGGGGCACTGCTAGCCCCCTGCAAAACGGAGAATCACTCTGGACATTCCCCAGCAAAGTCCAGAGCGATTCGTGCCCGTTTCCTCGCGGGCGTGGGGACATAGTCCCATTATCAGAAAATTCTGCCCTGAATGCCTCCTCCAGACCAGAGTGCAGTTCTATAAGTGGCCAGCATTCCTTGCGGTGTTGCCAGTATGAGAGAACTGCTGCCTTCGATTGTCTGGCAGCTCTCTGAGACTGGACTTCTTATCGCCTTGTCGTGGACGTCTTGCCTCCATTGTGTTGATGGCTAACAGACAGCAGGGCAATCATTCTTCACCGGGATGGGCATGGTTTCCTCCCTGCACACGCATCCTCCCCCAGAAATGTTTCAGCTCGGGGTGAGGAGCACAGCCCTTCGTAAAATCCAGCCCATTAAATGACAAGATCACGTTAGGCATTCGGTGTGAGTGAAAGGGAGCCAGATAACTCTTAAAAATGATGGGAGGAAGGGAGGAGGGATGGATTGCACAAACACCAGCATATTGTGTGTCAGCAATGAGGAAGGGACTTGCTCCAAATTCTTTTCCCTTTCTGGCAAGCTTGCAAGAATCCAACCCTATTTTTCATCATTGTTTGGCTATAAACTATGAGATGCTACGGTACTGAGTGGCATATCTCAGGTGATGGGCCCAATTCAGCAATCGCATTGTGCCCAGTGAGGATCTGTGCACTGTAAGTGAATTGCTCAAGAGCCCCGAATTGTTCTCATCGCTAGGCATCGGTGCAATCTAAATCTCGCCCTAGCTGGGCAAGATTGAGATCTGCATATTTAAATGAACTAGTGGGCTCATTTAAATTCCCGGACAGCGCTTTCACCAGACATGCAAGAGTCAGTGGCTGCGTCAGCGAGACCTCACCATGGCGCCATTCAGCACTGTTTTCCACAGACATGGACCAGGCATGATGACACCTCAGGAGGTCTTGTAGGCATTTAGAGATCCCCAGGTAGTCAGTGATGGGGCAGGTTAGTGCCCTGGCACTCCCCCTGGCACCCAGGAACCTCAGCAGTGCCACCTTGACACTCTGGCAGTGCCAGCCTGGTGGTGCTTGGGTGGTTCTCCCAGGGTGCCGATTTGGCAGTATCAAGGTGCCCTAGTGCTCGGTTGGCCGTGCTAAGGGTCGGGCCTAGGGGTGAGAGAGGTGAGGGAGAGTACCGGGAACCTTGGAGGGGGGGGTGAAGAAGGATTCTTAAAGCCTGTTGGGGGTTGGTTGAAAGGGCGTCCCGAGTTTGGGACAGCCTTACAAAATGGCGGCCAATCTGTGAGGAGCCGGTCTTGCTGGCTAGCTCCACTCAAAAGCGCAGGACAGCTGCATGAGTGTGGCCTCAACAGGGAAAAATTCCTGAGACCAAAAATAATGGCAAAGTGCCGTTGAATAGCGGGGTTATTTTCAATGCAGCCATTCAGAAACACCCTGCCAAACGCGCCTGAAAGCGGACTTTAAATTGAATCATATCCAATATTGCATGATTGGTAATTGGGTAGGAAACAGGGTGTGACCTGGTAATTAGACTGTCCCTCTGATGCACTATCAATTACACAAAGACGAGGGTAGGATGTAATCGAGGCTTTATTACACTGTGATGTGTGGCCTCCTACAGCAGCTGATGAAATGCCTGCTGTATGGGGATCACACATATTTATACTCCGCCTATTGGGCAGAGCCATCAGGCAAGGATCTACCCCCGTACCTGTAGTACAGGGGCCTTATCATAAAGCACCTATATCAACATCTATATATAAAATATATTTATGCGTGGTGACTACCACACCCTCTAAGGCCAGGCTGCAGCGATTTCTGTGAAGAGAAGTGGGATTGGAAGTTCTTCCTATCTCTTATGCGCCTAACATTGTACCAGGAAGAGGCAGACCAGCAGGATGGAGCTTGTAGTAGATTCCACACTGCTTCTGTTGTATCAGTGTCATAGTAATAGGCCAGTTGCAACTTCAATAGAAGGGTGCAAGTGGAGACTACAGAGCTCATATACGCTAGTGTACTATGGGAGAGAAGTGTACTGAACTGGAACACTGTGAGGATTGAAGTCTTACCTACAGGTACAAAGAATGAGTCATCTGCACATGGGCTGAGCCAGTAGTTGAGGAGATGTGCAGCACAGGCCTAACAAAGGATGTGCTCTGCACCCTTTGCTTTCAATTAAGCAAACAGACGTTTTCGGAAGATGATCTGTCCCTCTTATGGGAGTGATCACCTTCTACTAGTAAAGGTTTTTGACAGGGCAGCACGGTGGTACCGTGGTAGCACTGCAGTCTCACGGCGCTGAGGTCCCAGGTTCGGTCCCGGTCACTGGGTCCATGTGGAGTTTGCACATTCCCCCCATGTTTGCGTGGGTTTCGCCCCCACAACCCAAAGATGTGCAAGGTAGGTAGATTGAACACGCTAAATTGCCCCATAATTGGAAAAAATGAATTGGGTACTCTAAATTTTTTTTTTTAAATAAAGGTTTTTGACTTGCTACAGGCCACTTGAATGATTCAAATCAATTCTTAGCTAATATAACGTGCTCTGATATGGTTAAAATAGGTAACAATCAAAATTCCACAAGAGCTGCCCTTTGATGTAAAAAAGTCAAAAGATCCATCTCGACAAAGTTACCAGAATCTAAAGGGCAGATTCAAAACAAAATCAAATCTGTGCAGAAACCTTTTGCAACTTAAACACTGAAAAGTGTAAAGCCATTGATTCACTGTGTGCAACACCATGTGAAATCATCCAGTATCTACAAGCTTTGCACTTCAAGGTTTGTCATTCTTCCTGATTGACAAAGTGAAACTGCGGTAAATGAGGACAGAACAAGGTATGAATCAAAAGTGTGGTAACTGGCTGAAGTGTTGAATGTTCAGTCAGCAAACTGCAGCTTCGGAATAGAAGTGAACCAATTAAATCACTCAACATGCTTTGGAGAAAAATTCGGCTGCTGAAATGTCAGTGTCCGAAGTAAATTTAAAAATATGTTGGAATGTTAATTATATGTAATATATAATATTGTATAAAATATTTTGGAGTGTTGTCAAGAAAGAAAGAGCAAGTAGAAGAAAAATCTAAGGGTTACTAAAGCTTATTAAAATTAGAAAAGGGCATTAAAAAGGATGCTGCACATTAATAATGGTGCCAATTTCTGTGAAAATAGAAATTGAAAAATAATTAAAGAGCACATTGATCTTCTGAATGATTTTGCAATGTTGGCTAATATGAGGATCAAGATCTGACCAGATTGACATGTGGGTATCTAACATCAGTTTTCATTCTGGAAGATGATGCTGATGTGTCAATAGCTTTGGACAAGGCTGCTGTTAAAACTCATTAGACAGAAGTAACTGCAGCAGTAAAGTTAGCTCGGAGTGAGCCACTCAAGGTTGATTTTGCTTCTGAACTTGTCATTATTTTCGCCATGAATGCTGAAGGGCATTTCAGGTTGAGGTTTCCGCCAGATATTGGAACCCTAACATCAGGCTCATGTATGTCATTAGCGTGCCCTCAGCTCAATCTTCCAAGGAGCAGTCTCCTATTAAGGATGGTGGGTGGCTGCTGGCCCAATCAGCAATGTCAGGCCTGCCACCCACAAGTGGGTGCTGTTGAGGCAGGCTGGTGAGTGTGAGGGCATTGATGCGACCATCAATTCACTCGAGACATGAGTAGAAGTAAACCGTGGTTTTAATCAACTTAGAACAGTACCTGCCTGCGACTGAACCAATACTGAGAACTGCCTACAGGTCGACTGCTCTTTATACCTCCCTTCAAGGGGCGGAGCCATGGGTGGAACCCATACATGCCCCAACATGTTCCCCTATGGATAATGCCATACAATGGCCCATAGGAGAAGCCCACAAGGGCAACAGCATAGTACAGATACAAATACAAGGGCAACAGCACAGATACAAATACACTGGTGGATTATTGGTACAATACATTCACCACAGGCATCTCAACAAGGAGGAGGCCTAAGCTGTCTGTATTTAAGTTTGAAAATAAAAAGGCCAAATGCCATTTGGGTCATTGGGTTTGAAGGGTGGCAGGCCTACTGATGGTCCAGCCTGTGGCCTTTCATTCATCTGTCATTGGGGCATGGAGCCTCAGGCTCTGTTCCCGTTCCGGCCTCCCCGAACAGGCGCCGAAATGTGGCGACTAGGGGCTTTCCCCAGTAACATCATTGAAGCCTACTTGTGACAATAAGCGATTATTATTATATTATTTTTGGCCCCTGGTCTATAGCTGAGAGGCATTGAATTTACTGTGAAAAGCCCCTAGTCACCACAGTCCAGTGCCTGTTCAGGTACACTGAGGGAGAATTCAGAATGTCCAAATTACCTAACAGCACGTCATTCAGGACTTGTGGGAGGAAGCCGGAGCACCCGGAGGAAACGCACGCAGGCACAGGGAGAACGTGCAGACTCCGCACCAGTGACAGTGACCCAAGCCAGGAATCGTACCTGGGACCCTGAAGATGTGAAGCAACAGTGCTGCCCACTGTGCTACCGTGCTGCCCTTACTGGCACCAGCACAAAATGGCCCATAGGTGGGCCATTAATTGGCTGCCCACAACCTTAGACTACGCAGATTACCTGGTTCTCACTCTGCCCTGCAAAAGTCCTACAGCGGCGAAATGCCGTCAGTCACAGTAACCCCCGCCCTCACACGCACCCCCCCCCCCCCCCCCCCTCCCACTGCCATCCCATGCGATTTCTTACCCCCAGCCTGCTTCCCACATGGTCTCTGGGCCCTTTGAAATCCCAGCCATAGTGATATTTCAAGGGTTTGAGGTGCCAAACACATAAATGTTGATTTCAACTGCCGGAAGTTGGGTAGGTAGGCAATTAAATTGGGGGTAGAAACTGGCCACTCTTAATTCTGCTGCCTTATTGCAGGTTGCAATTTCATTCCATTCATTTAAGCAACCAGTGGGACACCTGTCAAACAGCACTGGGAACCTTATTTAAGTCTACATTTAAAATTTCACTGATACCATCAGGGGCTCAGTTTTCACCGAAGGCCGACCAGGTAGTAAGAAGAGATAAGGCAAGACAGGGCCCATCAATGTGAGATCATTTCATTTAGTTTCTGTTTTGTTGTGAACCAGAAAGTGCAGGCGCCCTCCAGGACTTGAAATCAGCTCATCAGTTGTGAGTCTGGAGTATGTTAACTGCGATGGAGTTTACTTGTACTCTTGTGAAATAGTTTAGGCCTCAAGGAGGAGAATAGTTCATCAGTGAGTGCTGAGACATTTATGTATTCATTTGCAGTATATCCAATAGCTGCATCACAGTCTTCACTGACAAAACTATGCATGGATAAATTGGTGAGTGATACAATGAATAAAGACTCTAGGCAGTAAAATTCGAGCTGCTTAAATCACTCCTGTCATCTCTGATTAATCTGTCAAAAGAAGTGCAATGCATATTATAATAAAGTACCCCAGCATATGGATAACTAATATTCCCGAGCATGTTGTAAAGCTGTGATATACGGTGGGTTCAGGTGTCAATAACCATTACAGCAAATTTCAAGCTGACTATGAATATTCTCCAAACCGCTATCTGCTTTGCAGCCTTGTGGCACACTGGTGCTTATTTGACTGTAGATAGGCACATTAGATCCTACCATATATACATTTGGATGAGTGGTGAGTGTGGAGCTGATCTTCTCGCACAGATGCTGGACTATTTGCTGGTTGTTGTGTTAGTTTTGACCTTTACCACAACAGCTGGAATATTGTGTGCAGTACTGCTGTGCGCCACACGATAGGAAGGATGTGAAAGCATTGAAGAGAATGCAGAAGAGGTTTACAGGAATGGTTCCCGGGATGAGAAACTTAAGTTCTGAGGAGATATTGGAGAGGTTGGGACTGTTCTCCTTGAAGAGAAGAAGGCGAAGAGGAGATGTTCAAAATCATAAGGGGCTGGACATAGTAGATAGGGAGAAACTATTCCCGCTCATAAAAACAAGAGGGCACAGGTTTGAAGGGATTTACAAAAGAAGCAAATGTGATGTGAGAAAAAACCTTTTTAGGCAACGAGTAATTTTGTTTGGGTCTGGAATGCGCTGCCTGGAAGTGTGGTGGAGGCAGGTTCAAGAGAGGCATTCAAGAAGGCATTAGATGATTGCTTGAATAGAAACAATATGCAGGGGTATAGGGAAAAGGCAGGGGAATGGCAGTAAGTCATGATGGGCCAAATGGCCTCCTTCTGTTATGTAACAATTCTGTGATTCTGTGAGTTTAAAAAACACAAATGAAATTCATACCCAAAATAATTTCATAGTAATGATAATATTATCAGCACGACACACCTGAAGTATTGAAAAGTCACACGACTGACATGCATTTATCTTTCGGTGATGGAACATAATTTGATTTTGATATGGAATTTTCGGAAGAAGAGCTGCAACAAAGGCAGAAGTTTCATCGGATGAATGGGATACTCCCTGCAGGGATTCAGTTCCATAATTTTAAATACAATTTTAATTGTCTTCATAATCCTTCAGTTAGCAGGTAATTTGTAATATGAGCTGAGCCTGATGACTGAATAGAGATGAATGATACCAAATGATAGTGTTCCTAACATGCAAAGAGAAAAGGAAATGGCGGATGCCAAACAACAGGAAAAGGGAATGAGGAAACAGGATGGAGAACTGAAATCTTGTTGAGAGGAGAGTGATGTAGATAATTATTTTGTACAGGAAAGTGGCAAAGTGGAGGGAATGAAGAGGAAATCTCCAGAGTCTTGGATTGTAGCTGCTGCAGGGGTTTCCAACATCAAAGGAGTGAATGATGACAAGACGTCTGGTGTGAGGGATGAAGAGGGTGCAAGTCGAGATAAAAAAACAGGGGGCGCGCACAGAAGTTCAGCTCAATCCAAACCAATATCAAATTTGGAAACTGTGGTGAAAGGGTTGAGGTGAACTTACAAAGGAAACCAATGTCACCTGGAGAGGTTAACGACAATGGGAATGTGAAGATTGGCTGAGGTGAAAACCTGAGTTTCAATTATTTGATGAGTTGAAGCTTGGAGAGGGCAAATGTAAGGGAGGTCAACTTGATGGACATTGGAGAGGTCAAACCTTGAGGTTAATCAGGCATGGCAAAGTTTTAAGTGGCCGAAGGGGCAGAGGTGAACGAAAGTGGGAGGCAGGAAGCTTTGAGCAGGATGTCAACATTCTAATAACTCCTAACATAGCCTGACATTTCAGCCAGAGAGATTGATGGACGTGAGGCCAGAAATAGAAAGGTGCTACTGAAATGGATACTCTTAGTTTCCCAACATTCACATAAAGGAGACTATGTCTGATTGGACAGCTTATTTTATGGTGTAAAGACCTTTGAATCAACGCGCGAGGTTTACCTTGGTGGATACTGACCCCCATGCTTCTTGAAACTCAAAGATGCCATGTAGATAATGGGGGGATTGGGAGATGTTTGATGTGACAATACAAGGAAAGATGTTTTGGTAGCAATGTAACAAGTCGTTTAAGTGCTGAATCAGGAGAGCATGTTGGAGCAGCATGGTGGTGCAATGGTTAGCATTGCTGCCTCACGGCGCCGAGGTCCCAGTTTCGATCCCGGCTCTGGGTCAGTGTCTGTGTGGAGTTTGCACGTTCTCGGATTTTGCCCCTCCCCCCCACCCCAACCCAAAGATGTTCAGGGTAAGTGGGTTGGCCACGCTAAATTGCCCCTTAATTGGACAAAATGAATTGGGCATTCTAAATTTATTTATTTTTAAAAGGGAATAAAAATGATTAATGTTGAAGCATAATTGCTGTCGTTAAGTAGAAAAATATGACAACCAATTTGTGTCCAGCAGAATCCCACAAATAGCAAGGAGCAGTTAAACTGTTTTGGTGGTTTTGGTTGAAGGATAAACATTTAGGCAGGGCACTGGGAGGACTACATTGCTCATCTTCGCATAGCACACGGGCTCTGATACACCCACCAGTGTACAGGTTTAACGCCTCATCCAAATGATGGCAGCTACAACATTGGAAAACTTGCTTACTATTACACTGGGATGTTAGCCTGAATTAAGTGCTCAGTTTCTGAAGTTCACTCTGAGATATAAGTGCTGACATAGTAATTGGAGAGTGTGGAATTGTTCAGCGTGTATTTTGAGGAACGAGCCTGTAGCACGCAGCAAAAGGAACTCAGGGACATGAGGAAAGGAATTCTGTAAGTTGGCAGCGCAGCAGGTTGTGAACGGGGTATTGCGGTCCCTTGCACTAAGTTGGGAGGGAACAATGAATGGTACAGGGAAAAACAGTGAAGAGCGTGTGAAGGAACAAAAATAAGAACAATTTTTTGAGAAGCGGATTAAAATCAGGCACGAACAAATAATCACATTGAAATAGAAACAGAAAATGTACTTTGAGAAAGCAATACAGAGAGCAAAAATTAGAAAGTCTCAATTGAAAGATGAAGTTAGCTAGTTGTGCGATTGGTCAGATTCAGCCCAGCAAAGTGAGACCAGTAAAGAACACTTCGGGGAAATATTAATCTGCACAAGTGCACAGGTTTGGGAACAGGTGAAGGGTTGAAACTGCAGAAACTGACAGCACATCAGGAAGCCGGCTCCAACCCCCTGTAGCGTTAGCAGAGGAAAGCACATTACTGCTCAGATCCCACTCTGACTGCTCAGATGCTCATGGTCTACATCAAAGAGCATTGTGAAATAGCATGACTGCGCTGGTCGGGGTGGGCTTGAGGAAATTAGTAAACAATGGAAATATTTCGATGGGAGTCTTCCATGTCCTCTTTTGTCACCACCCCTCTCAAGGCCTAGACATACTTGATTGTTAGCAATGTGCTGGAGAACACCATGGTGCAGGTCAATGGAGTGAATGAAAGGTCAAGATTCAGGTATCTGCCATCTTATTTAAAACAGCGGGCAAATTAGCTTTCAGAGTCGACATAATCATTGTCAAGATGCACATGAACTCACCTGGTTAAAGTTTGGTTTATCCCCAGACAGTTTTCAGGGAGAGGGATGGAGTCACTGTCATGGGGTGGAGATTGTAGCATGGACTGAAGACAGAGGCTTTGACCCTGCGAAAATCTAATTGGAGAAAATTTCTGATCATCAAGCACTGTATGTCGAACAAGCAGCCTGACAATTCTGAGATGGTGAGGTAGAGCTGATATGTAGAAATTGATATTGTGCTTTGAGATTATGTTACCAATGGGCAGCCTGCAGATCAGATAATAGAGGGGGATTGGCGGACAAAGATCGATCCTTATAGGACACCAAAGGAGTGGGAAGAGAAACCATTTTAAGTGTTTCTCTGGATTGAAAAGAATGAAACCAGGTGAGGTGAGTGCAGTCCCACCTAGCTAGACAACGGTGGAGTGCCTTTGGAGGAGGATGGGGTGATCAACCATATCAAAGGATACAGAAATATCAAGAAGGATGAGGAAAGAAATTTGACAGTCACAGAGGGTGTAATTCGTGACTTTGGTAAGAGCAGATCCAGTACTTTGGCAAGGGTGTATACCTGAAAGGATTGATTCAAACATGGACCAGAATTGTACCCCCACCCCCGGTGGGGTCTGAGGCAGGGCGAGTATAAAATTGCATGGATGAGAATTCCTCTGGGACCCCGCCAGCCACAATTTTACAGTGGGTCAGACAGGGCCTCGGACCGGAATCTCACCCATGCCCCTTTTAAAGCCTTAAGTGACCACATGAAGGCCACTTATGGGTCTTTTTCTGTCCAATCTCAATTTTAAGGCTGGTGGGCTGAAGGCCCCTTCAGATTTAGGGCACTCTCCCCTCAGGGAGCTGGGACCTCCAGCCCACGGGACCTCTGGTACTGACCTGAAGTGTGGTCTCAGCTTGGCTCACGTGTGGCACTGCAGTAGCTCTTCCAGCCACTGCTGCCCAGTGCCAGGAGGGACTGGAGAACTGTCCACCAATCAGGCTGGCACACAGCTCTACAAGGTGGAACTTCCATCCAAGGGTGAATGGTTGTCCCATCTTCTGCCAATCGATGGTCGAAAACCTGAAAATTCAGGCCATGAGGTTCCAGAAAAGATGGGAATGGATCTGGGAGGCAGCAAAATATTCAAAGACTTTGGCAAGGTGGCTGAGTTAAAAAGGCATGGACAGACACACTGAACATACTTCTTGATTTCCTTTGGATCCCACCCTGCTCACAAAACATATCCCAATTAACAGCTGTGACAAAGTGTCATCTGGACTCGAAACATTAGCTCTTTTCTCTCCCTACAGATGCTGCCAGACCTGCTGAGATTTTCCAGCATGTTCTCTTTGGTCCCAATTAACATTGAGGCTTTAAAGTCTTGTAAGAAACCTTGCCAAAGGAGGTACAGCTGCCACTAAAGATTCCCAGCCATCTAATATAGCTGGCAATGCTCAATATAATGCTCAATGAGATGATGCACACACTATCCTTACAGATACACGGGTAACTGGCCATATAATTGGTAGTTCCTTAATTAGGGAGGCAATTTAGTTAATTATTCCTTGACTAATGCTGTAAAACTGTAAGGGATGTGAACAGTTACATTTAACATGCCTAGTGAACGTTTACAATTTTTGTCGTGACATGACGCAATAAGCTTGTGTGGTGGTATAGAACATAGAACATAGAACAGTACAGCACAGAACAGGCCCTTCGGTCCTCGATGTTGTGCCGACCAATCATCACCCTACTCAAGCCAACCCTATCCATCCTATACCAGTAACCCCCCCCCCCCCCCAATGAACCTTATTTTTTAGGATACTAAGGGCAATTTAGCATGGCCAATCCACCTAACCCGCACATCTTTGGACTGTGGGAGGAAACCGGAGTACCCGGAGGAAACCCACGCACACACGGGGAGGACGTGCAGACTCCGCACAGACAGTGACCCAGCCGGGAACTGAACCTGGGACCCTGGAGCTGTGAAGCATTTATGCTAACCACCATGCTACCATGCTACCATACTATGTATGATTAACATAGCTGCCTGCCATTGGTGCAGAACACCGGCTTACCATTGGCCCTGGTTGGTCATGTGCCTCTCGACCGATTGGTTGAGACCAGTCATGTGACGGCTCCCCGATTGGTTGAGAGGCTGAGTTAACCCCGCCTCCAAGGCGAGGTATAAATACCCAGTACGCCCGCCGGTCATCCATTTAATGTAGTCGACCGCAGGGCTAACATCTAGCTTATTAAAGCCTAACTTTTGTACAGCAACTCGTCTCGCGTTCAATTGATGGTTCATCACCTACAGATGCTGCCAGACCTGCTGAGATTTTCCAGCATGTTCTCTTTGGTCCCAATTAGCATTGAGGCTTTAAAGTCTTGTAAGAAACCTTGCCAAAGGAGGTACAGCTGCCACTAAAGATTCCCAGCCATCTAATATAGCTGGCAATGCTCAATATAATGCTCAATGAGATGATGCACACTATCCTTACAGATACAAGGGTAACTGGCCATATAATTGATAGTTCCTTAATTAGGGAGGCAATTTAGTTAATTATTCCTTGACTAATGCTGTAAAACTGTAAGGGATGTGAACAGTTACATTTAACATGCCTAGTGCAGCGCTAAAGGGCCTGCCGTTCAAACAAGCCCGAAATAAATTCCGCTAACTGGGGATCCAAATAGCCCATGACTGGAAAGGGGTCCACAAATGGAACCTCACCAGCCTGACGGAGGAAGTTAAAAAGGACCTGCAAAGATGGAACACACTCCCGCTCTCCCTCGCGGGGAGAGTCCAGACGATCAAAATGAACGTACTGCCCAGGTTCCTTTTCCTGTTTAGATCCATTCCGATCTACATCCCCAAGGCCTTTTTCAAAGCGCTGGACAAACATATCATGGCGTTCGTATGGGGGGGGGTAAAAATGCTAGGATCCCAAAGAAGGTCATACAAAAAACAAAATCCAGGGGGGGGGGCTAGCCCTCCCGAATCTACAATTCTACCACTGGGCGGCAACAGCCGAGCGAGTAAGGGGATGGATCCAGGAGCCAGAAGCCGAGTGGGTGCGTGCGGAGGAGGCCTCCTGCATGGGAACCTCCCTCCGGGCCCTCGCCACGGCAGCACTCCCATCCCCACCCAAAAAACACTCCAGCAGCCCAGTGGTGACAGCCACCCTCCAATCCTGGAACCAACTGCGGCAGCAATTTGGCCTGTACAAAATGTCGGACAAGGCTCCCATCTGCAACAACCATAGGTTCAAACCAGCACTGACCGACGCCACCTTCAAAAGGTGGAGGCAGGATGGGGGGACACTGACAGTCAGGGACCTATACACGGACGACAGGATCGCAACACTGGACGAACTGACAGAGAAATTTCAGCTAGCTGGGGGGAACGAGCTACGGTACCTGCAGCTCAAAAACTTCCTACGAAAGGAGACAAGGACGTACCCACAACCGCCACGACAGACACTATTGGAAGACCTACTGGACGCAAGTATCCTAGAGAAAGGGAACTGTAGTGACATGTATGACCGACTGGTAGACAGGGACGACACCGTACTGGACGCAACAAGAAGGAAATGGGAGGACGACCTGGGGATGGAGATAGGGTGGGGACTCTGGAGCGAAGCACTGCATAGGGTCAACTCCACCTCCACATGCGCAAGGCTCAGCCTGACGCAACTAAAAGTGGTACATAGAGCCCACTTAACGAGAAACCGTATGAGTAGGTTCTTCCCGGAGGTGGAGGACAAATGTGAGCGGTGCCAGAGAGGCCCGGCCAACCACGCCCACATGTTCTGGTCTTGCCCTAGACTTGTGGAGTACTGGACAGCCTTCTTCGAGGCTATGTCCAAAGTGGTGGGGGTGAGGGTGGAGCCATGCCCGATAGTGGCGGTCTTCGGGGTTTCAGACCAGCCAGATCTATTCCTGGGGAGGAGGGCGGACGCCCTTGCCTTTGCCTCCCTGATTGCCCGCCGTAGAATCCTGTTTGGCTGGCGGTCAGCAGCACCACCCAGAGCTGCAGACTGGCTGTCCGACCTCTCGGAATCTCTCCAAATGGAGAAAATCAAATTCGCCATCCGAGGGTCGGACGACGGCTTCCACAGAACGTGGGAGCCATTCATGCAACTGTTCCGGGACCTGTTTGTGGCCAACGTACATGAGGAAGAATAGTCGGGTGGCCAAGAACCAGGGGAAAATGGGCGGGAATCGGGGGAAGGTAGCCGGGGGGGGGGGGGGGGGGGGGGGGGGGGGGGGGGGGGGGGGGGGCTACGGGCTCGGTATGGGGGTTTGATGGCAAGCCAAGGCCCAAAACCAAACTATAAATAAATGCCTATAAACATGTGCCTCGGCCATATTGGGGAATTTAAAATATGTATGCTGGCTAAAGGGGGCGGCCACAATTATTGTTATGAAGATGCTTACCTGTAAATATTCATGTAAAAAAATTTTGTGTTTTCCTTTGTTTTTTTTTTTCTCTCTCTCTAATAACTTGTAATTTGTCATATATAAAATATGAAAACTCAATAAAAAACATTTATAAAAAAAAACATGCCTAGTGAACGTTTATAATTTTTGTCGTGACATGACGCAATAAGCTTGGTCGATCAAACCAATTTTATCAAAGTTGAGTCCGAACAGAATCATGTATTTTTTCAAGGGAGTAGAAAATTGAAGGCTTCGCAGCAAGGCACGAAAATCAAAATGGACTAAATTAATTCTGTACCACACCATAAACAGCAGGCAAGCTGAGAGGACTGGGCTGTTGTTTCTCATATTTTAATGGCCTTACATCCATGTGGTTTAAGAGTTGTAATGGCCACAGAAGCATATGAAGTGTTAGCAAAATTGTTTTATTTATAATACAGCATTTTTGCCACAGCGCAGTTTCTTATTGATGTTTAAAATTCATTAACTGTGCGCACTGCTGACTAATTCCATACGTAGCAAAGAAATTTAAATCCGGCAAATAGAGTTTAGGATTTGCTCACACCGTGAGCTTTTCTCATTGTGCTAAATTTAGTTATTGGAGGGTAAATAGAAGGTGCACAAATCCCAGAACAGAAGAGGTATTGATATTAGCACACTCTAAATATCCTCCAACGTCTACAAAAGGAAAAATTTACAAATGCTGTGTAAATTAAAAGAGCAAAATTAGTTAAGACTTTACCGGAACATACCGATTGTTTCTCTGAGTGGGGAGAGATATTGGCCAAAGGGCATTTCACGTGTCCCTTTCCTTTGACATTTTCTACTATCCTTCAGATTGAAAATAAAATTGCCTTGCCAGTTGCTGCAAATGCAAGTTGATAACAACAGGGAGCTGAGTGGATGATGTGGCACATCGTCTACCTCTTTATTCAATGTGATTTACACATTGAGATGCGATAGAAATGATGGAAAAAGGAAAAAAAGGTGAATTTGAGACACGTCAGGTACTGAAGAGAAATAAAGATTGGGATAAGAGTGAGGAGTAAGGGCGGCATGGTGGCGCAGCGGTTAGCACTGCTGCTTCACGATGCCGAGTGCCCGCGTTCGCTTTCAGACCCAGGACACTGTCAGTGTGGAGTTTGCTACATTCTGCCCATGTCTGCAAGGGTCTCACTCCCACAACCCAAAGATGTGCAGGATAGGTGGATTGAGTTACTAAATTGCCCCTTAATTGAAAGAGAAATAAAAGATAGAAGAGGAAAAAGGAAAATTAAGAAAAAAAATTTAAATAAAAAATGTTATAAAATCGGCACCCTCAATTTACTACTTGTGGTTATGAGACACCATAGTTTAAATTGTTCCTTTTCTGGCTGAAGCGGTTGATTAACATTACAGAAGCATAAATCTGGTCATTTTAAGTTCATGTGCTTTGAATCACCATAATTACAGTATAAGTATTTTATTAAATATATAGGGAGCGATTCTCCGCTCCCCACGCTGGGTGGGAGAATCGCAGGAGGGCCCCCCGACGACCCCCTGGCGCCTTCCGCGATTCTCCCACCCCCCGCTCGGTAGAATCGCCTCTCGCCGTTTTTCACGGCGACCAGCGATTCTCCGACCGGGATGGGCCGAGCGGCCTGCCGTTTGCAACCATTTCACGATGGCGGCAACCACACCTGGTCGCTGCCGTCCTGAAATCGGCATGAGATGCCTATTTGGGGCTTGTGGGGGTCCTGGTGGGGACTAAGCACCACGACTGAGCTCGGGAGGGGACTGGCCCGCGATCGGTGCCCACCGATCATTCGGGCCGGCGTCTCAACGGGACACACTATTTCCCCTCCGCCGCCCCGCAAGATCAAGCCGCCACGTCTTGCGGGGCGGCTGAGGGGAAGACAGCCACCGCGCATGTGCAGGTTTGAGCTGTCAGCCGTCGTGATGTCAGCCGCGCATGCGCGGGTTGGAGCCGGCCAACCTGTGCATGCGCGGCTGACGTCACATAGGCGCCGCCATCACGTCACTCTCGGCGCGCCGCCCGCCGGCCGAGAGTTACGGAGCACCACTCCTAGTCCCGCCAGGAGGGGAGAATAGGGGGGCGAGGAGCGGCCTCCTAGGCCGTCGTGAAACTCGGCCGAGTTCACGCCGGCCCTCCCGATTTTTCACGGGAGCGGAGAATTCCGCCCATAGTTTAACTAACTAAACTATTGATTTAACAAAGAAACAAATTGAATAAAGGTTTTCATTAAATAAATAAAGTAAAACAATCTAAGACAATGTTTTTCAAACTTGTTTGCCCGGGACCCATTTTTGCCAACCAGCCATCCTTTAAGACCCACGCCGGCTGACCTTTATGACACATGGCGGCCAGCCTTCGCGACCCATGCCGCCTGAACTTTGCGACCCACCATTTTCACTACCTTTAATATGACAGGTAAGCCTGATTTGTCCTCACGATCTCACTTGCTTTGTTAGTCAATGTTACATTTCTGATAATGACTTCAGCTGATGATTTAAGATCTCACTGAATCAGTTGAAAAAAGTCAAGAGATGTATCCAGGAGAAAACACAGACTCAGGAAAGGGAGGGTGTGACTGATGAGAAGTCTGAGAGGGATGATTTAGGAGAGGTTGAAAAGGAGCGATTTAAAAAAAGACCTGTTCCTGATCAGTGCGCTGATGTCAGGAGGAGGTGTTTTGCTCTGCTAGGCTCCGGACCTGCGTACTGCGCAGAACAGCCGGCATTGTAAAAGCCAGTGCGGCTGACATTTTTAAAAACCGGCTGTGCCGCTGAGCACTACTCCCGGTGATCCGGAATGCCACCACGCAACCCTCCTGATACCTGCCCACGACCCACATGTGGGTCACGACCCTGGGTTTGAAAATCACTGATTTAAGACATGGCAGAGCAGGTGAAGTGTCAGAACTGCAGAATGTGAGCACTTACGGGCAGTGAGACTCTGGAGAAAAGAAGAGGCGGTGGCATAGTGGTATTGTCACTGGACAATAAAAATCTGGAAATCAAAAAAAATCTGGAATTAGAAGTCCGATGACCATTGCCGATTGTCGTAAATACCCATCTGGTTCACTAATGTCCTTTAGGGAAGTAAATCTGCCATCCTTACCTGGTCTGGCCTACATGTGATTCCAGACCCACAGTAATGTGGTTTATTCTTAACAGCCCCTCAAGGCCAATTAGGGATGGGCAATAAATGCTGGCACAGCCTGTGACGACCGTGTCCCATGAACGAATAAAATAAATACACCTCCATCTCAATTCACTCCAACTCAGAATGATTGAGTTTGGGTGTGAGTTGGACAGACTCTGACACACAAAAGAGGGAGTGGAATTTCTTGGCATTTTTTTCCAGGAGAAAACACAGACTCAGGAAAGGGAGGGTGTGACTGATGAGAAGTCTGAGAGGGATGATTTAGGAGAGGTTGAAAAGGAGGTACCGCAGCCACTTGTCCTGAGATGCTAGCTACCTGTGAGTACAAGGAGATAGACCGCAGGAAGGATAGACACAAGGAAGAGTAAGGTGCTGTGGCTGAAGAGGGTTAGGGCTGTGGAGATATTGGTTTGGGGGTAGCAAAATGAAGAACAGAATGGAAATGTGGTAGTAAAAGACAATTCTATGGGACATTAGAGAGCATCCACTACAGCCGTCTGAGAATCCTGAAGGGCGTATTGCCAACCCAGTGCACAGGGAAGGGATATTTTATGACTATTGGAGAGGAACCGGGAAAGGAAGAGGGTAGATCCATGTTGAAACAATAACGTAGGTAGGAACAGGGAGGAGACTTTATGAAGGAGTATCAGGAGCAAGGGAAGCACGGCAGCACAAGTGGCTAGCACTGTAGCTTTACAGCGCCAGGGTCCCAGGTTCAATTTCCTGCTGGATCACTGTCTATGCGGAGTCTGCAAGTTCTCCCTGTGTCTGCGTGGGTTTCCTCCGGGTGCTCTGGTTTCCTCCCACAGTTGAAAGACGTGCAGGTTAGGTGGATTGGCCATGCTAAATTACCCTTAATGTCCAAAAAAAAGGTTAGGAGGGGTTATTGGGTTACGGGGATAGGGTGGAAGTGAGGTCTTAAGTGGGTCGGTGCAGACTCGATGGGCCGAGTGGCCTCCTTCTGCACTGTATGTTCTATAAGTTCCATGAATTCTATGAGTTAATCACTAAATTAGAAAGCAGGACCTCAAGAATGATGATCACTAGATTATTGGCTGAGCCAATAGGACAGGAGTGGTCAGATAAGAAGAATTAACACATGACTAAAGTGTTAGGATGGGAAAGAGGGGTTCCTCCTTATGGGGCTTTAGCACCATTCAGGGCAGGAAGGAGCTATACCAATGGGATGAACTCTACCTCAACTGGGATGGACCATCTGCCTTCTTGCAGAAAGGGTAAATAAAGATTTGGCAAAGGCATTAAACTAGCATGAGAGGAATGGGGATGGGGGGTGATATGGGAGGAATCTACAAGAAACATCAGGAGCAAAATGTAGAAAGAACAGAGTCGGAGAAAATAGAAAAGAACTAAGTAAGGAAGGACATTGATGTCAAGTACAGTAATAGAACAAGCGCCTAAAAGGATGTTTAAACATAAGGTTGAAGAAAATCCTATTACAAATGAATTAGAATTTTGTGCAGCATTGCACACAGTGGGCGCAATTCTCCCAAACAGAGACAAGTGCCGATGCCGGAGTGAAAACTGGAGTATTTCACTCTGGCGTCAGAGGCCGTTCCTCGCCCCCTATTCCCCCCCCCCAGGGGTTTAGGAGCGGCGCCGCATCAATTACGCGCACTGTGCCTTTGTGCCCGCGTCAAAGCGGCACCGCGTAAATGATGCAGCCGGCGGTGCTTAAATTACGTCACCCGCGCATGCGCGGTTGCCGTCCTCCCCACAGGCGCCCCGCAAGACATGGAGGATTGATCTTGTGGGGCAGCGGAGGGAAAAGAGTGCGTCTTTTAGAGACGCCGGCCCGACAATCAGTGTGCACTGATTGCGGGCCAGACCACTCCTGAGCACCCCCTGGTGCTCGATCCTCCCCCCCCCCCCACCCCACAGGCCCCACACGCAGTGTTGACGCGCTGATCACGTCGGCAGCGACCAGGTGTGGTTGGCGCCAGCGTGAACCGGTCATATTGGGCAGGCCGCTCGGCCCATCCGGGCCGGAGAATCGCCGCTCTACCGTTAGAAACGGCGAGCAGCGATTCTCCAAGCGGCCTGTTGTAAAACGCGACACGCCGTTTTGAGGGGGGTGGGAGAATCGCGTGCGGGTGCCAGGGTGGTGTGACATGAATCGCCCGGCATTCCTGCAATTCTCCCACCCGGCATGGGGGTCGGAGAATTGCGTCCAGTGTACTTAATAAAACATGGGAGCCGGGGAGGTGGAAGCAATACTGTATTGTGAGGGATAGTACAGATCATTTAAACATGACTACGGAAAAATCAGAAGTGGGATTTAAACACTGCTGGGCATAACGGATGCGATTCTCCGCTCCCCACGCTGGGTGGGAGAATCGTGGGAGGGCCCCCCGACTAATTTCACGACCCCCTGGCGCACCCCGCGATTCTCCCACCCCCCGCTCGGAAGAATCGGCGCTCGCCGTTTTCACGGCGACTGCCGATTCTCCGACCCGGATGGGCCGAGTGGCCTGCCGTTCGCGACTGTTTCACGACGGCGGCAACCACACCTGGTCGCTGCCGTCGTGAAATCGGCATGAGATCCCCGTTTTGGGGCTTGTAGGGGGCCTGGTAGGGAATGAGCACCACGACTGTGCTCGGGAGGGGACAGGCCCACGATCGGTGCCCACTGATTGTCGGGCCAGCGTCTCAATCGGACGCACTACTTCCCCTCCGCCTCACCGCAAGATCAAGCCGCCACGTCTTGCGGGGCGGCTGAGAGGAAAGACGGCCACCGCGCATGCGCGGGTTCGAGCTGTCAGCCGTCGTGACGTCAGCTGCGCATGCGCGGGTTGGAGCCGGCCAACTTGCACATGCGCAGCTGGTGTCACATAGGTGCCGCCATCGTGTCACTCTCGGCGCGCTGCCTGGAGGCCGAGAGTTACGGGGCGCCGCTCCTAGCCCCGCCGGGAGGGGAGAATAGGGGGCGAGGAGCGGCATCCAAGGCCGTCGTGAAACTCGACCGAGTTCACGACGGCCCTCCCGATTTTTCCCGGGAGCGGAGAATTCCGCCCAATGTATTTAGAAAAGATGGAGTGGGAAAATGGGAAGCTGGAGTTGTTGTACGAACTCGGGACAACATAATGACAGTAGAAAACAGGATGCATGTATGCAAGACAAAAATAGAAACCATTTGGATGGAGAGAAACAATAATAAAGACGCTGATTGGTATCGTCGACAAATCATCTAATTATAGAAAGGAGGGGGAGAAAGAAATATGCAGAGAATTAATGAATTGAGGAGAAAACCTGGAATTATAATCATGGCGGATTTTAAATACTCTGATTCGTTATTGGATTTCATAATGGAGAATGAACCAAAGCAGATAAGAAAAGTAAAAGTAGGGGAACGTCTAGGGAATAGTGACCATAACATATTATGCCTTAAGGTGATGATAGAGGTGGCCAGCTGTGGACAGTATTCAACGCACCACACTCGGTCTGCATTCGTGCCACTGGCCAGGGGGCTTCTGTTGGGCCTGGGGGAGTGGTGGGGGGTGGCCAGGGGTTGGGCTGTGGAGTCTGTATGGCGGGTACGTGGTCCAGCACACCCGGCATCATGTTTCCCGGTGCAACCGGTGGGGGTATAGGCATGCGTTGCTGCAGCTTGTCAGCCCTGTGCATGCCCGGCCCGGGACCCAGCGAATCTCTGGCTGTTCTCTGTGCGATCTGCAGGTGTTCCATGCAACACCGCCGGCTAGCCCCTCACTGACTAAGGAATCAGTGAGGGATTTGTGGCAATTTCACCATCGTGGAGCACCACGGATTCTCAATTGGTGCCGGACATTAGCCACAGAAACAGAGAATTCAGCCCCGTACTTTTACTTTTTTAAATCCAACATAGAGGAACAGAGTCCCAGGGTAGCATGGTGACACGGTGGTTAGCATTGCTGCCTCACAGCGTCAGGGAACTGGGATCGATTCCGACCTTTGTTGACTGTCTGTGTGAAGTTTGAATATTCGGCCCGTGTTTATGTGGGTTTCCTCCGGGTGTTCCGCTTTCCTCCCACATTCCAAAGATGAGCAGGTGAGGTGGATTGGTCTGCTAAATTGCCCTTTAGTGTCCAAAGCCATGTAAGTTAGGTTGAGAGTTATTGCGGTAAGGCGGGGGAGTGGACCTAGGAAGGGTACTCTATCAGAGGGTTGGTGCAGACTCAATGGGCTGAATAGCCTCCTTCTGCACTGTAGGGATTCTATGATTCCAATTAGTTTGAACAACAAAAAATAACATTTATTAAACAAGTAAAATACTCCTTTCCTGCCAACTGCTTTACAATCATTCACAGGTTTTAAGATTAATACAGGTGACAGAGTACATCATTAGCATACACAGCTCTTTTTTAAAATGCACAGATTAGCTATGGTCAAAGACACGCTCCACTCTGAACCCGTTAGTGTCCATGGATTTCTCCTAGAATCCCCCCTAGATGATTGTCCTATAATCAAATCCCTGCAGTGAAGAAGGAGGCCATTCAGCCCATCAAGTCTGTACCAACCGTCCAAAAGAACACTGTACCTCAGCCCACTCCCCCTCCCTATCCCCATAACCCCACACATTGACCATTGCCAATTCACATAACCTATACATCATTTGGACACTAAGGGGCAATTTAGCATGGCCTATCCACCTAACCTGTACATCTTTGGACAGAATTTTCGAACTCCACTCCCAAAACATGCTTTAAAGTTTTCTCTTGTATTTATGCTTTCCATTAGGAGGTTCTATTGCAAAATCCATTTCACATTTTCAAAAGGACTCTTTTGAACAGAGCTTCTACTTCACTTCTACCAGTGAGTCCACACCAGGTTTTACATCAATCCCTTGTAGGATTTCTTTGCCTTGACTGCTTTTGCACACTTGAGGTCCGTCCACCAATTCCCATAGGTACTCCATTCCATGTTTCACAGGCTGTAGTAAAATCACTTCAGATGTCCTTCTGGCGTCATAGCCTTCTTCTCAGCTCCCTTTGACTTTACTGAACAGTCCTCGGTTCTCTTACCCTTCACCTCTGACCTCCTGAAAACGTCTTCTCATTTCTCTAGTTTCTTTCACTATCCAGCTACTCTTTAGATAATCATTACCCCATGGTATGGTTTTCTTACAGCAAAGCTGAGCGAGGTATTCCCTCTTTAGCTTTCTAAAACATTGCTTTTAGAAGAGCTGTGGGAGCTGTTCCCTCTCCCAGCTGTGTATCTGCAACCGCCCTAGCTTTTAAGTTAAAACTAAAAAACAAAGGAAAACTTTCCCTTTTATCAGGGCTACTATTTGCTAAGCAACTATATTTATTCTTCATGCCATAGCTCTCTCAACCACAATTGAATCCCAGTTGGAAGTGAAACCAAACCACACAAACATCTTTTCCTAGCATGAATCCAACTATATGTCCTGTCCAGGCACAGAAATATTAAACTGAACCCACCTAATACCATGTCTGAGATGATGCCTGAAATCTTGATTATTATAGCTGCACCCAACCTGGCAAGTGGAGTGTATTTAATCACACTTCTAATTTGTTCTTTGTAAGTGGGAGGCTTCAGGGGGAGTCAGAAAGTCATCGCGATTCTCCGCCCCCTCACGCCGGGTGGGAGAATAGCGGGAGGGCCTCACGACATTTTTCACGCCCTCCCGCTAGTCTCCACCCCCACGCCCGACCCACGCCACGAATCGCCGCTCGCTGTTTTTTACGAAGACCGGCGATTCTCCGAGGCCGATGGGCCGAGCGGCCAGGCCTTCACACCCGTTTGAACACGGCAGCAAACACACCTGCTTGCTGCCGTCGTAAAACGGGCGCCAGATGCCCGTTTGGGGCATCTGGGGGCCCGATTGGCACGGCCGTACCACGGCCGTGCCAAGGGGGCATAGGCCCGCGATCTGTGCCCACCGATCGCGGGCCGTGCGGCCGTAACGGACGCACTATTTTCCCTCCGCCGCCCCGCAAGATCAAGCCGCCACGTCTTGCGGGGCGGCTGAGGGAAAAGACGGCAACCGCACATGCGTTTGTTGGCGTTGTCCAACCTGCGCATGCGCGGCTGACGTCATCGGCCGCATCAGCCGGCTTGACGCTTGGCGTGCGGCCTTGACGATCATTGTCAAGGCCGCGCCGCCATGACGCACGGGGCCGCTGTCCTAGCCCCGCCCGGGGGGGAGAATCGGCCCCGGAAGTGGGCATGAAGGCTGCCGTGGGTCACGGCCTGTCTCACAGCAGCCTTTACGATTCTCCGCATTTGCGGAGAATCTCGCCCATAGAATCTTCGTAACTTGCAGCTTGGGAGACCATTTAGTCTGCCATTTCTGTGCTGCCTGTTTGAAACAGTAGTTGTGCTTTGTCCTGCTTTTTATGCGTAAACCTGTAAGTTCCTGAACCTCAAATGTTTGTCCAACTCCCTTTTGAAATTATTTGTGGAATTAACATCCATCACCTTTGAATGAAAATTCTTCCAGATGCCAACAATGCTGAAGTGAAAAAAATATCCTCACCCACCCCAAAACGTTTCCCAATTATTTCATCCATTCACCGGAGAGAATAGTCTGCCTATCCACTTTTAACACTTTTAATCCTGAAAGTATCTATCAAGTAATTCTTAATCTTCTTTGTGCAAAGGTGAGCAGTCCTAACTTTTCACGTATAACATCCCAGAATCATCCTGGTCAATCTTCTCCAATTACTTTTGAAAGCCTTTATACCTTTGCTGAAATGTGGCTCCAAGAATTGTATACGATATTCCAACTGTGGCCTAACCAACGGTTTACCAAGTTTGAAACATGAATTGAATTCCCATCCTTCGACCTGCTCTAGTAGGCATGTGCTTGTCCAGTTGAACTGTTGGTCAAGGGCACCACCACACCCGAACACTCGCATGTTGATGGTGGGCTTCACCATCCATGTCAAAGGTGGCACTGCTTCGACACGCCAGGGAGCCGGCTTCAGTTGCGGCTTTAGGTAACTGTGTGGAGTTTACACATTCTCCCCGTGTCTGTTTGGGTCCTCTAGTTTCCTCCCACAGTTCAAAGATGTGCAGGTTAGGTGTATTGCCCATGATAAATTGCCTCTTAGTGTCCAAAGGTATGCAGGATGGTTGGGATTATGGGGATGGGGCAGGAGATTGGATTTAGGTAGGGGGCTCTTTCAGAGGGTTGGTGCTAACTTAATGGGCCAAAAGGCCCCTTTCTGCACTGTAGGAATTTTATGATGCTTCTATTCTATGACAGGTCATTTACTCTCCTATATTGGAGATGGCACTTGTATGCAACAAATTGTACCTGACACATCAGCCTAAGCTTGAAATTTGTCTAGGATTGCAATATTCAGACATGTCTTGATTCATTTTCTAATAACTGGGAATGGAGCTGAACACTCGGCAATCATCAGCAAACAGCCACTCATGTGGGGCAGCATTCTCCCCTACCCGGCGTGACGGAGGGTGCCGGCATAGGGGAGTAGCGTCAACCACTCAGGGGTCGGGCCTCCCCAAAGGTGGGGAATTCTCCCCACCTTTGGGGGCCAGCCCCGCGCCGGAGCGGTTAGCACCAGAAGACGGGCGCAAAAAACCGCCGCCCCCGGCAGCGGGTCTGGCCGAAAGGCTTTCGCCGGTCGGCGCATGCGCGATGTGGGGTTCTCTTCCGCTTCCACCATGGCAGACGCGGAAGGAGAAAGAGTGCTGCAAGGGCACTGGCCCGGAGTCTGAGCGGGGGGCCCCGATCGCGGGCCAGGCCACCGTGGGGGCACCACCCGGGGTTTGATCGCCCCCCGCCCCCCCCCAGGACCCCGGGGGGTCCGCTTGCGCCGCTGATCCCGCCATTCCAGAGGTGGTTTAAACCTCGGCGGCGGGAGAGGCCTCCCAGCAGCGGGACTTCGGCCCATACGGGCCGGAGAATCACCCCAAGGGCCTATCCGATCGGAGTGGCGAGGTTCCGCCACCGCCACTTCCTGGGTGGCGGAGAATCTCTGCCACGGCGGGGGCGGGATTTTAGGTGGCCCCAGGCGATTCTCCGACCCTGCTGGGGATCGGAGAATTTCGCCCCTGATGTCTGTGTTTTATTACTTTTGAAATTTACTCCGTTACCTTCAGGGGACTGGGTCAAGATCTAGCCCTTAATCCCAAGGCAGTAATCAAACAAGTGTTTGGGTTCCTACAAACTGACAATCAAGGACTTATAACAAACAATATTTTATTCACTAGCTGAGCTACTATTACATGCTTGCACTCTGCCCGTGCTTCAGGGAGAACTCCTGTTCTTCCGTCATGTGACCTCTTAAATAACCACATCATCATATGACCACTCGGTCTACAGAACCACATTAGCAGTCCTCTCACTTGCCATAGTATCCGCCAACAGTCTACTCACTCAATGAGAAGCTGAGGACACAGGAACTCCGGGAATTGTGAGTCCCAGCTCCTGACCCATTCCTTCCTGTCTCACTGGCCTTGTTTGAGGCAAGAGGAGGCAATGCTCCTTACAACTGGTGATTCCAGGTTTTGTTATCAGTCAGAAATTGTTCTGAGATAGACCCAGGTCATGAAATTTAACTATTTGCAAAGTGGCAGAAACATTTCCCACAAAGGAATGTTAAATCGAATAGATTTTAAAATGGATATTAATTTAACTTTTTTTAAAATAAGAGTACCCAATTATCTTTTCCAATTAAGGGTCAATTTAGCGTGGCCAATCCGTCTATCCTGCACATCTTTGGGTTGTGGGGGTGAAACCCACGCAGACACGGGGAGAACGTGCAAACTCCACACGGACAGTGACCAGGGCCAGGATTCAAACCCAGGTCCTCAGCGCCGTATGCAGCAATGCTAACCACTGTGCCACCATGCTCCCTAATTTAACTTTCGTAAGATTTGGAATTAAGCATTGATAGAAGAAGACGCAAATGTTAGCTAGCCTTCTTGATTTAGGGCAACTATGAGTCAATTCCTATTGATGTGGGCAAGGATCAAACTATGAACAGCCAGAACACCTTCCATGTCTTAAAAGCACCCTTTCTCTGATCTTTAAGTGATTGTTCTTTATGTTTATTTATGCAGTTTATATTTATTACTGACTGTGCCAGGCAGAAGGAGGGTATAGGCACAATTATTTATATGATTGTAATGCAGAGGAAAGCTTTCATACTTCATTGCTTGTAGACAGATCTTTTATGAATTTACTTCTAGTTTCCTTCACTGCAGATATTCATCCAACTCCCAATTCCACACACCAGCTGCCCAACCACCCAAGAAACCTTTTGATCCACAAAGAATGCCACGCCAGTCGCTGCTTTAATACACACTTAGCAATGATATAATTTCAAAGTGTAAAGGCTCATTTGTCACAGAAAAAATTATTCATTCCTTGGGCATCGGAACATACATTTTATTTAGCAAGGTTAAGAAATCTAGGCACAGGAGTGCACCTTTCAGCAACCTGAGCTTGTTCAACCATTCACTTTGTTGATCTGTATCTTTAATCCGCCTTAGTTCCTTATTCTCTGATCCTTTACAAAAATCATTTGATCTCAGTCCTGCAAATTTTAATTGCTCCAACATACACATCCTTTTGGGGACGAGAGTTGCAGATCTCTGTTACCCTTTGTGTAAAATGTGCTTCCTGATTTCACTCCTGAGAAAACCTGGCTGGGATTTTACGAATATGGTCCTAAATTCTCCCACTGATGAAATCTTATCAAAATTTTGAACGCTTGCATTAAATCACCCTTCAATCTTCTGTGCTTATGGAAATAAAGGTCCAGTCCATGCAACCTGTCCTCAGAATGTTTGACTTTCGCCCGGGTATTATGCTGATGAATCTGCACATCCTCACGGTAGCATGGTGGTTAGCATCAATGCTTCACAGCTCCAGGGTCCCAGGTTCGATTCCCGGCTGGGTCACTGTCTGTGTGGAGTCTGCACGTCCTCCCCGTGTGCGCGTGGGTTTCCTCCGGGTGCTCCGGTTTCCTCCCACAGTCCAAAGATGT
Source organism: Scyliorhinus canicula (assembly GCF_902713615.1). NCBI lineage: Eukaryota > Metazoa > Chordata > Chondrichthyes > Carcharhiniformes > Scyliorhinidae > Scyliorhinus > Scyliorhinus canicula. The sequence goes on from NC_052151.1 coordinate 170,385,593, forward strand.
GCGGGTTAGGTGGATTGGCCATGCTAAATTGCCCGTAGTGTAAGGATAATGGGGGGATTGTTGGGTTACGGGTATACAGGTTACGTGGGTTTAAGTGGGGTGATCATTGTTCGGCACAACATCGAGGGCCGAAGGGCCTGTTCTGTGCTGTACTGTTCTATGTTCTATCCCAAGACCAATGAATCCTTTCCTGAAAAGCAATGCCCCAAACTGAACATACTCCAGATCAAGGTTCTCAAGAACTGAAGCTCAGCTCTTTTGAAAATATCTTTGAGATAAAGGCCAGCATTCCATCAGCCTTTCTGATTACTTTCAGTGCCTGCGCACACTTGCATTTTGTTCTGAAAAATAGAAAGTTTTTTTTTGGTCCCTGGAATTTAGCTTGATTAAATTCACTCTGTACCTTCAGCAGTACAACAGTGGAACCTCAGGAGCATTTGACTTTTGTTTAGTCATCAATATTATTCCTCTGTTATGATATGGCAGGAGAACCCATGAGGAATTTCTGAGCCAAAATGTTTTACATTGTTTCCAACAAAGGGCAGTATTTTCCAGCCCCGCCCACCACTGGGATAATCCGGTTCGGCCGAAAGTCAATGGACCTTTGGCTGGCCTAATCTCCCACGGCGGGGCCCTCCTCGATGGGACCCGAAAATCCCACCTGAAGTTTTCATCCTCTGATTTGTTATTACTGAATTTGGTGATTTTACATCGCTGGATGGGACCAGGGATGACGGTAACGTGGATAGCAAGAAACAAATCCTAGCCAGTCCTAAATAACCTGTTTTAATGTTATTTGTTTTGAAAATAATCTGTAGGCCCGGATGTATACTGAGGGGTTGTACCTTGACTCTCTTCAGCTGTAAGTGATGACACTGGCAACCCCATTAACTCCGGCCTCAGGCTTCTTCAGTCAAGCACAAACCTGAGAGAAATTGTCAGAAAGTGCAATCGTACAGTCGGTTTAATAATTTCTGTCCTCATTATGCAAAAAAATCCTTATTTCCAGCTCTATGTTCTCAGGACAAAGCAGGAACAGTGAAAAGGATTTTCTAAAGAACATTTAAGAGTAATTTGATTCATTTTTCTTTATAGTTCTTGCTGACTGCTCAAACTTGGTTATTTCAACAGGCTTTTAATCATTCTTCATTCAAAGGTAATGTGCGTAATTTTGATTGGTATCTGACTGGAAATTTCTTAACCATTCAGGTGTGACTTATTGCACTGTTATGAAAATGAAATATGAAATTAACTGCAACTATGATGCCTAAAGTATAATGAACTCAAACTGACAAAAAGTTTTATTCCCAACAAAAACTTCGACTTATAGAGCACCTTACAGATGATAGATTGTCAAAGGTAGTTCAAAAGAGTGTTATTATGTAAAATTTGACTTCGAACCACATGAGGAGAAAGATCTGAGACAGATAGATCAAAAAGGCAGGTTTTAAGGACTGTTTTTGAGAGGTGGAGAGGCTTAAGTAGGGAATTCCAGAGCTCCGGCTTCCTCAAAGAAGCACGAAAAACAACTGAAGATACACCTGGGAATGATGGAGAGAATAAAGTAGTAAGGTAAAGAACCAGAATTGGAGGGATTGAGGTTACTGTTGTGTTCTGGTCTTCCAGCACAAAGAATCTTGAGGTGGAAGTATGTGGGATTAAATGCAAATAACAACGCAGATTTATTGAAGAGCTATACAAAGGCTTGAAGTAGACTAAGGCAAAGGCTGTGAAGCAACCAATAATGTTACAAACTATAGAGCTGATTAGATTTTTAAAATGACCACACAACAGCACAACGACAACCCCTAATATATACTTCTGAGGTCTTATAACAATAATTAACCATAGTACTTTTATATAGTCATCAAAAAATATATGCATAGGCAGGCAATGAATCATTACACGGTGATAATACAGTTAATAGGAAATACAATCTGGTGGGCATCTATTCTGCACTGGATGCCTGAGCATTTCAGGGATTTGATTCTTGATCTGAGAGATATTCTCTGGGTCTTCAGAATATGCCTCTACCCTGGAAGGCATCATAGTCCCTTCTGAGAAGGAAGACTGTGGTGATATCATGCTTATGTTGTAATTCACCGACTGACCACTAGGAGTCTCATTAGTATATCAATGAATGTTAGAGTCAGGTGACCTCAGACTGACTGGAGCTGGAAGCGAGAGGTTGCTTGTACATGTTAATACTGTTATTCATCTGTTTTTTGTATATTGTTGTCCCACAGTTAATGTTAATAAATTGTTTAGCTACAAGTGTTCTTGTAATATAAATCAGGCCATCTGACAAGAACATTACAAAGATTAGGAATAGCAAGGGGTTCTTTGGCAATCTTGGTTTCTGCTGATTGACCAGATGTCACAGGCACACAATCTGGTTGTATGGCTGGTGGTTCATCCCAAGGTAGTTCTGGCATATACAGTTCTGGCACATTGATGTGTGTAGCTAACAACTGGTCTGCGTGTTGTCTCCACATTTGCTCATCTTCAGTTTGTATTGTTTAGGAGACAGGGCGGGTTTGAGCCAATACCATTGCAGGAACCCTCTTCTCACTGGTGGTATGACTGCTTGCCAAAACTCGCTCTCCTTGTTCAAACAAATGCCTTTTGGAATTACCTTCTCTTCTTAAGATTCCTGTCTGCGTTCTATTATTTTGGATGTCTCCTGTGATAAAGGTAGATCAAATGTAGTTTTTAACTTCCTCTTCAGTAGTAGTAAAGCTGGAAACTCTGAGTAGTCACATGTGTGGTGTTGTTATATGTCGCCAAGATACTGTTTAGACTGCAATTTAATGATGTTTGGTCCTTGTAGGCTTTCAGTGCATGCATCAAAGACTGGACAAATCTTTGTCTAAGCCATTCAAATTGCTGATTTTATGTGTTGGTTACCACTCATCTTTAGATAGCCTTCAAACTGCTGTGAATTGTGGACCATTTCTCTCACAATTTAGGGACTAGGCCTGCCCCGGATGGTTTGCGCCCCACCGGCTGGCGGGAAAGGGGCTTGGCACCATGCCAACCGGCGCCGAAGGGCCTCCACCAGCCGTCGCGAGTTGGCGCATGCGCGGGAGCACTAGCATGTGCTGACATCATCCCGCGCATGTGCAGAGGGCTTCATTTCCACACCGGCAATGGCGGACTGCTACAGCTGCCGGTACGGAACAATAGAGTGCCCCACGGCACAACCCCGCCCGCATATCAGTGGGCCCCGGTTGCGGGCCAGGCCACTGTGCGGGCACCTCCCGGGGCCAGATCCCCCGTGCCCCCCCCCCCAAGAACCCCGGAGGACGCCCGTGCCGCCAGGTCCTGCCGATAAGGACCTACTCCAATTTGCGCCGGCGAGACTGGCAAAAAACGGATGGGACTTTAGCCCATCGCGGGCCAGAAAATTCGGGCAGCCCCGGGGCCAATTGAGTCACGCCGGTCCCCGCCATTCTCCAAGGCAGGCGGCGAGATTCACGCCGGGCCGATTGTTTTGGGGGGGGGGAGAATTGGAGGACGGTGGGGGCGGGGTTCGCACCGCCCCCCCGGCGATTCTTCGACCCAGCGGGGGGTCGGAGAATCCCATCCATGGGGTGGGATTGTCTGTTGGCTGATACCGAAATCGGGAAACACAATTGGGAGGAAAAACTGTTCCAACGCCAAAATCGCGGCAGCCGATTTGATGCCAAGTCACAATTTTCCATCACCTCGTCACCTCGTCAGCGGCATCAATGCACTTACAGTAAACACCGCTTGCATAAGTCGCGGAGGCCTGACTCGGTATTCTCCGTGGCCTCCGCGATTCTCCGCCACCATTGGGCCGATTTCCTGATGGCGCTGTTCACTTGTGCTTTTAAAAATCGTCAAATTGGTGTTGTGGCTGCTGAGGGAGAGAGCTAGGTACAGAAAGTGTCCAACATCGCCATAATTTACTGACAGTTGTGCTGCTGGACAGGGGCTTCTGCCAGGGCCAGGGGGTGTAGCGGGGGTGGCCAGATGGTGGGATGTAGGGTGAGGTGGATGGCCACAGAACACCATTGCCGCAACCAGCAATGCAGCTATGCAGCTGCGCCCGCTGCTGACAGCCACCGGTCATATAGATTCCCCCCCCCCCAAGCCATCACCTCTAGGTGCCCACTGGCCCCATCTGACTCATCAGCTGCATGGGCGCACTCCAGCACAACCAGTGCCATCTTGTTGGCTGGGATGTGTGTGTGTGTGGGGGGATTGTAATGTGTATATGCAGCCGAAACTTAAGCCTCCCGAGTGCCAATCATTGTCCCGACAAAATCCGCACCTTTTTTCATTTGAATCAATTGTGTTCCACGTGGCCCCTCCACAGTCGCTGAATCGTTCCAGGTTCAGTTCCAGTTTTACTGTAGTGAAAGTCCATGAATCCTGCCATGCCGTCAACACTGAGTCTCAAGAACGGAGAATCCAGCCCATTAAATCTGCAAAAAATAGACAATATTGCCATTACTGGGTGGTACGTGACCAGCATGCAAAGGCATAGGTGACAATGCATCAACATTGGTATGACTCTCTGATGTCAATTTAATAATCTTCATTAGTGTCGTATGTAGGCTTACATTAACACTGCAATGAAGTTACTGTGAAAAACCCTAGTCGCCACATTCCGGCGCCTGTTATCCCCAGAGGGAGAATTCAGAATATCCAATTCACCTAACAGCCTGTCTTTCGGGACTTGTGGGAGGAAACCCAGAGGACACCCACACAGACACAGGGAGATCGTGCAGACTCCACACAGACAGTGATCTAAGCCGGGAATCGAACCTGGGACCATGGAGCAACAGTCCTACCCACTGTGCTACCGTGCTGCCCAAATAAATGCTGACACAGCCTGCAATGCTAAAGTCCCATGAACTAATTTTTAAAAAATATTCCTGTCAAAGTTGATTAGGCGTCAGGTACGGATGAGATGCATCCGATAATGCTGAAGGAAGTGAGAGTGAAAATTACGGAGGCATAGGCCTTAAGGTTCAGTTCTCCTTAGACTCAGAGATGGTTCCAGAGGACTTGAGAATTGTAAATGATACACACTTGTTGATAAAGGGTGTAAATATAAACCCAGCAACTACAGACCAGCCTGTTTAACTTGAATGATGGGGAAAAACTTCTAAAAACAATAACCTGGCATACTGAGGGAGAATTCAGAATGTCCAATTCATCTAACAAGCACTTATTTCAGGACTTGTGGGAGAAAACCGGGGCACCCAGAGGAAACCCATGCAGACACAGGGAGAACGTGCAAACTTCACAGTGACCCAAGTTGGAAATTGAACCTGGGGCTCTTGCACTGTGAAGCAGCAGTGCTAACCACTGTGCTACCATTGGTCTTAGAATCATAGAATTTACAGTGCATAAGGAGGCCATTCCGTCCATTCAGCCTGTACCATCCCCTGGAAAGAGCACCGCATCCAAGCACAAGCCTCCACCCGCCCCCCATCCTCACAACCTAGTACCCCCACCTCAACCTTTTGACACTGAGGGGCAATTTAGCATGGCCAGTCCACTTAACCTGCACATCTTTGGACTGTGGGAGGAAACCGGAGCACCCGGAGGAAACCCACGCAGACACGGGGAGAAAGTGCAAACTCCACACAAACAGTCACCCGAGGCAAGAATTGAACCCGGGTCCATGGAGCTGTGAGGCAGCAGTGCTAACCACTGTGCCACCAGGCCACCCCATGATGTCATTGAAATGTGTAGATAATATTAAACGGCATTGTTGAAGACGCCTAATTGTAGTTATGCCTTCTGGTAGCTTATAATCCTAACAATTGGGAGAAGGGGATGTTCTTCATTATCACCCCCTGTCTCGTTTAGATGAATGGAGCCGGAGTGGGGAGCGGGGTGAAAGGTCGGGGTTGGTTGGGTTCATTCATCCTCACTGTAATTGAGAATAGTTCCCCAGTTAGAGCTATTTTGTTTTGGGCTTTCCTTTTAAATTTGAATATCAGATTGCCTGTTATTAGAGTCGGCTGAAATTAGATTGGTATTCGTAGCTGAGGGTTGGGGATGAGGGTGACCCTGGATATCCTTTATATGATGGTGTTACTGCGAATCAGTTCGATGTCCCCTCCCTGGGGGTTTCTTTCTTCTTTTTTTCATCCGGGCGAGCATGGTGATGCTCCTGGTCTGGTATGGTGGATCGGGTGGCGGGGAGAGGTGTGCAGGCCCTCCCCCCTCCCTTCCAGGAACCCTATTGATGGGTGTCTTGACGATTCATCTTCTCGCGGACTGGGATCGCCTTCTGGCTCAGGTTAGGGAGATTACCATTTTCCTCCTTATGAAAGTGGGAGTGGCACATTGCCCTGAGTGGGGTTGGGTGGGTGCAAGCTCAGTGCGGTGAGGGTTTTGGGTTGTGTGGAGATATAATCTCCTGAGTTTACTTTTGTGATGGTGCTGGGCTAAGCCAGGCCTAGCACCATGGCTTGTGTGCTGTTGTGCCTGAGAATCAAAGGTGCCTCATTTTGAGGCCATCTGTTGGAGTGAGTGGGCAGGGGTGGGGATGCTGGATTTGATCCCGGGGTGCGTGGAGCTTTGGGGATGGGCTGAGCATTATATTTGTTTTCCTTCTCCCTGGGTTAGACTTGATTTCCCCCCTTATTGTCTGGTGGCTGACGCTCCTCCTTGTTGATGTGTCTTGGAAAGCTGCCCGAGAAGCCGGGAGAGTGGCTTGGATACTGATTCCCTGTTCTTGTTATTGTTCGGCTTTTGTTTGTGCATGGTACTATTTTGTAACTTTGTTGTGTCAATTTCTAAAATGTAGAATCCTAATACATATACTTTATAAAAAAATGTATTCTCAATGGTGCTAAGGAAAGGAGGGACAATGATATCCTCGGAAATCCTGTTAACTAAAATATAGTAATGAAAATGTTTTGCATAGGACTTCCAATTTTTAAATTCTTCCTTGAATGGGCTAATGGCGTCAAATTGCCCCGGCATTTTACAGTGATCCCGGGTTCTGCTCGCAACTTCCCTTCACAAGCTTAATATAAATGATGCGGTTTATTTAGCAATATAAGCCAATATTCTGGGACTCAATTTTGGTCAGCAAGCACAAGGATTGATGGGTGAATGAGACATTTTGGGAATTAGTATGGACACTCGGGGCTGGATTCTCCGATCGCCGAAGCTAAATTCGTGTTCGGCGATTGGCCGGAAAATCCCAGTTTAAGCCAGAATCGGCGATGATCCACCTCCTCAAAAACCCCGAGTACACCGCACATCGTATGGACAGTCACCTGAGGCCCTCCCCCTATGCACGGCCCTCAATGGGCCAACTTCCCGACAGCGTGGGACATGTGTTCTCACGCCGCTCGGGGACCTCGCGTGGCGGCTGCAGACTAAGTCCAGCACCGCCAAAGTCAGGTGGGAGACGTTTCACTGGCAGAGGTGGCTTCAGCGGGGGCTGGGGTTCAGTTAGGGGGGTGGGCCGGGGGTGGCGAGGCTGTTTACAGGGAGGCAGTTTTTGGCAGGCAGGGTTCGTGCTTGGCCACGCTATGTCGCACACGCGGCAATCGCAGGCACGGACCCGGCCATTCTCCTGCCGTATCCACAGGTAAAGCTGGGGGGCTTTACACTGCGCGGCTGTTAGTCCCCCACCGGATGGAGGATCGGTGCGGGGACAGCACCGACTTTCTAGTCGTAAGACCAGACGGATCCTGCAGATACTTGGATGAGCTCAGTACGGAGGGTGGAAGGTGGAGGATGGCCTAGAAAGCATTTGAATTGTTCAATCTTGAGGTAACAAAAACAGAGACGAGAGTTTGACTACCTGATAGGCTGAAGCAGGGGCAGATATAGGTAATGTTATGCACGAGGAACGATGATGTTGTTGGGATTTGGTGTCAGTACCTCAGCTCAGAGTAAATTGCTCTCAAAATTGTAAAAGGCCTGGTTCAGTCTCAGACGGTGGTTAGAGCAGAATAATTAAATCAGTCAAATGGAGTTTGTGGCAGGGACAAAGCCAATTGTTTCTGTCTTCTCAATAATTAATTGGATAAAATTTCTAACTAGATGTAAGCAGATGTTTGACATTTACTTTCGAAACAGTCTGCTCATCTGATATTCGAGATGGCAATATGTGGTTGCATAAAATGTAATTACCTTACCTAATCTAAATCATTCCGATAACTAAAGAAGTGTGAGAAACAGTGAAAGTGAGGGGTAAACAACATGGCTGTGTATATCAAGCAAAATATAAATTTCAAAAATACAGAACAGGCCATCCACGTGGAAGACTAATTGTTTCATTGTGAAAAGTGAACGCAGTCTCTCTTCCTGTGACGAACATCTCCCTCGTGTGAATTCATTGCTAGATTTACCGATGTTTTCCACTACGGTGGATAAAGGGGAGAAAACCATGTGGAAGTTGAACACTCTCTCCTTGCCGTGAAAATATTCCAAATTATTCACTACTTTTGGTGCTTCTCTGTAAATTTATGATATTTTTCTTGGCGTCAAGTGAGAAGTTTTGTCTGGACTCAGGGTTATATAATGACACTGACCTACAAATTACGTACGTTGATCTGCAGAACCGGAACAAGCCATTCTGCCCAAATCGACCATGGTAGTTGATCATGCTTCATATGAAACTTCTCCCACCCTTTTTCATGTTAAGTCGTAACCTTCTATTCCTTTCTCCCTTGTGCTCTTAACAAGTGTGCCCTAGTTTTTCTTCAACTGCCCCTTGTGGTAGTGAGTTGCACATTCTTATTACTGGCATCAGTGAGTCACTGCCACTACACCACACATCTCTTCGGCCTGAAGGCCCAGAGGCTAGGAGCTTGTATTTATGAGCAAGCTTGTAATCCAGACAGGGAACACAAGATTCACCAATGTTAATTGTTCGGAATCGGTTCATGAATACCAGTCTCCCTGAAATTTTAGAGAATCTGCCTGTGGGTCTGGGGTGGGCTGGCTGTGGAATTATGGAGAGACTTGCCACAACACATCATACCTCTTGGTGGCAGAAGAGAATTAAAAGGTAAATGACTGTCAATTTGACGCTTGAATCTTGCTGATTCCATTAAAGTAATTGAATGCTCAGCTATGGCCTGCAGCAACATTGTCTGGCTGGAATGTACCTCTTCAGTCAGCATTTATGATGGAAAATGGTGGGGCAGTACATTGCTCCGACCACAGGAGATATCTTTTGCTGAGTAAGCCAAATCCCAGAGGGAAACTTGTCTAACTGATCATAACCTTTTTTTAATGGATTTTTGAAAATGAGAAGAAAAAAAAACTCTACTGATCCCAGAAGCATAGAACTCCAGTAACACTTTTGGGATGTAAAAATTAAAAGATTTATTAACGGGAAGGAAAAAAAAACACTTAAGCACACAAGATTGATGTTAAATAGATAAACAAATCTTGCAAAACATCCCCCAAAAACCTACTTGGTCAGAACACACAAGTAAACTACTTGACAACAATTCCTGCATCAAGTTTTAACCAGAAGTATCCAATAATATTACCCAAGGCAAAAAATATTTTTACTTCAGTAAAGGTATAAAACTCGACTTCTCAAAGGCTTCCACTCTGCTGTGGAATTGCAAGAAAGCTTATAAAACAAACTGCTTTCTAAACAAATATTTTTCTGGTTTTAAAAGATGGCTGCTTCAGGTTTCATACCTTCTCTCATAACATAGTTGGTTCCAGGCCAACTCTCTCACACAGCCACCTAACCCAGCTCAACATTTTCTGCTGAAAAGGGGCGGGAGTGGCATGAATCCCACCCCCGCCAGCTGCCGAATTCTACGGCGCCTGAGATTTGGCGGGGGCGGGAATTGCGCCACGCCGGTTAGCGGCCGCTAGCAGCGGCCCCCCCCCCGGCGATTCTCCGGCCCGCGATGGGCTAAGCGGCCGCCCATTGTCGGCCGGTCCCGCATGCGGATAATTTGAAAAATTACCGTTGGGACCTGGCGGCGCAGGCGTCCTGCGGGATTCTCAGGGGGGCGCGGGGGGATCTGGCTCCGGGAGGTGCCCCCACAGTGGCCTGGCCCACGATCGGGCCCACCGATCCACAGGCGGGCCTGTGCCGTGAGGGCACTCTATTCCTCCACATCAGCTGCTGTGGTCCTCTGCCATGGCTGATGCGGAGACCAACCGTTCCATCCCTTCGCTGGGATGACCCCAGCAAACGCTGGCGCTCCCGTGCAGGCGCCAACTTGTGCCGGCCGGCAGAGGCACTTCGGCGCCGGTTGACGTGGCGCCAAGACCTTTCCCCGCTGGCCGGCGGGACGTAAACCACTCCGGGGCCTGCCTGGCCCCTGAAGGTGTGGAAGATTCAGCACCTTTCGGGCGGCCCGATGCCGGAGTGGTTCACGCCACTTCTTCCCGCCGGAGTTGCCTGCGCCGCCGATTCCCGCAGAATTCCGCCCTATGGTTTTCACCTTTAATTTCCGATTCTATTCTCCTCAGCACTTCTTTAAATACAGCTTTTCCAAAATATAAAAATCCTTCATGCCTTCCTTTCGCCTCCACTTTTGGGTCAATTAAAATTTAATAACCTTCCTTCGTCTACTTGTGAAGCCTTTGTAAGTTGTAAAAGTTCCTTAAACTGCCATTTGAAATTTAACACCGAAGAAACCAAGGGCAGGATTCTCCAATCCCGCGGCAGAGTGTCCACACCGTCGTAAACGCTGTCGCCCAGGCCGCGCTCAGGACTAAATCTGGCCCCGACAGGGGGGCCAGTGCCAACGCGCACATGCGCAGTGGCTTCCTTCAATGCGCCAGCCCCGACGCAACATAGCGCAGGGGCCGGCATGTAGGAAAGGAGGCCCCCACCACACAGGTCGGCCCGCCGATCAGTGGGCCCCAAACACGGGCCAGGACACATCGGAGCCCCCCCCCCCCCCCCCCGGGGTCGGACCCCCCCCCTCCCTCCACACAGGCCACCATCCGACCCTTCAACGCCGTGGTCCCGCCGGCTCAGAGCAGGTTAGAATGGCACCAGCGGGACTCGGCTCTTTTTGTATGGCCACTCGACTCACCGGGCTGGCCGCGGAGAGTGGCCCGCAACTGGGGCCGCGCTCTGCGGAGAATTGCGTGCCGGCGTTGAGGCGGCATGGCCCATTCGCGGGGATTCTCCGGCCCAGCCCAGGGCTGGGAGAATCCTGCCCCATGTTCCCATCTATCCCAGATGCAATTTTTAAAACCCCAACCTATTTTCCAGTAAATTCACTTCACCATCGCCTCTCATTACAAGTGCAAGCTCTTGCACCTTTACCCTTTTATCTCTCAGACAGCTGTCTCTATTAACCTTCACCCAGCTTAATTAAATCAGGTAGACACACACAGATACATAACTTAAGAAGCAGACACCGATACATGGACTTCTATACAGAACACCACCATATTCCCAAAATATTTTTAAAAATCAACTTCACAACATCATATACTGGGCAGGATTCTCCCGTACCTGGTGGGGTGAGGGTCCCAGTGGGACGGAGTGGCGTGAACCACGCCGGCATCGGCTCACCCCAAAGGTGCGGAATCCTCCGCACCTTCAGGGGCTAGGCCGGCGGCAGAGTTGTTTGCGCCCCACCAGCCGGCGTGGAAGGCCTTTGGCGCCATGCCAGCCATGGCCGAAGGGACTCCGCCGGCCGGTACGGGTCCGCGCAAGTGTGGGAGCGTCAGTGGCTGCTGACGTCATCCCCGCGCATGCGCAGGGGGGTGGTTCACCTTCGCGCCGGCCATCGCGGAGGACCACACGGCCGGCGTGTAGGAAAAGAGTGCCCCCACGGCAAAGGCCCGCCCGTGGATCGGTGGGCCCGATTGTAGGCCAGGCCACCGTGGGGGCACCCCCCCCCCCCCTTAGGGCCAGATCGCCTTGCACCCCCCCGCAGGACTGCGGAGCCCGCCCGCGCCGCCAGGTCCCGCCGATAAGAGACCTAGTCTAATTTATGCCAGCGGGACCTGCATATAATGGACGGGACATCGGCCCATCGCGGGTCGGAGAATCGCTGGGGGGGGCCGCTGTGAGCGGCCGCCGACCATGCACCGCGATTCCCGCCCCCACCGAATCGCCGGTGCCGGAGAATTTGGCGGCCGGCGGGGGCAGGTTCACGGCGTCCCCCGGCACGGAGAATCCCGCCCACTATCTCACATCTGCTGCATTGTTGTAGGTAACATCATCCAAATAAGGTGTTAAAATAGTTTCGAGCTGTCTGTTCAGGTGGATGTAAAAAATCTACATGAGTTTGAGTCCAAACTTGATTGACTGTACGTGTGGAGTTTGCACATTCCCCCCCGTGTCTGCATGAGTTTCCACCGGGTGCTCCGGTTTCCTCTCAAAAAATGTACAGGTTAGGTAGATTGGCCACACTGACTGGCCCCTTCATGTCCAAAGATGTGTGGACTTACAGGGTTATGGGGATTGTATGGGGGAGAGGGCCAAGGCAGTGTGCTCGTTTGAAGGGTTGGTGCAGAATTGATGGGCCAAAAGGTCTCCTTCTGCATTGGAAGGATTCTATGAATCTATTCTATGAATTTCTTCAGTGAGAAGTCTTCCACCACCAGGTTAAACCAGGTGAATTTCTTGGCATGAATTTCCAATGAGCTCCTCCAAAAACAAATTAACTTAATCTAATTTGCTGTGTTCAAATTAGATGCTAATCACCAGTGGAATGATGGACTGAGCATCAAATCATTTGTTGTAGAGCACTGAATGATGATGTTGGAGATAACACCAAGCACATGAATTTTTAAAGGACCTTTAACATACATGAACATTCCAGTCATAAAATCAACACTGGCCAAACCAAGGTGGGGGTCAAATGTTCACTGGAAGTTTGGTTCAAGAGTTGGGCTTTATGGAGGAGAGGGAAGTGGAGAAGGGGAGGGGTTTCAGGAGGAATTTCGAGTCTTGGTTGAAGACACAGGCTCCAATGATGGGACAGGGGCATGGGACAGTGTGATTACCTTCACTGAACAAATTTCAGTTGTCCTAGGAGGGGGCTCACCATCACCTTCTCAAGGGCAATTATCGGACTGGCTAATAAATGCTGACCTTGCTCATGACAACACTTTCTACAATGAATAAAAATAGCTATATTGACTGAAATATGTCATGAATGTCACAGAGGTTGAGCATGAAAGCTCACAACTCATTATAGCCAAAGCAATAGAGTTAATTAACTGTGAGAAACAGTCTTGTGCTAAATAACTATCAATGAACTTTGAAGAAAAGGTCAGGAAAAATAGATGAATTAGTTGTCAGAGTTGGATGCAAAGAAGTGGAAGATTTGCACCATACTGTCAAAATAACCCTCGTTCTTATTAATAATTGTTTGAAGACATGCACGGCTGCTGTAATGCTTAATGTTACAATTCTATGTGGTTACTTTACTACCAGAGTTTCTCAGTATTATATGGAGTTTTTTTTTAAAGTGCATTTTTCCCTGAAAAAGATAACTAATATCAGCAATTTTCATCTGATAGCACAAAATCAGCCTGAGTTTTTCCATGGCCTTCTGCCATCATTGTGAACATACACATGAACGTACTTTAATAACTGAGGAAACCAGTGGTAGTGGAACAAGGATTTATTTAACTATGTACAATACTCTGCCCACGGCAGTAACTCTCTCCTAATCCAGTCTCTGTTGGGACAACAAACAGCTCCGGGCCCTCCTTGGGTTGACTTTACATGTTGGTCTAATGATCTCCAGCTGGGCAGCCTTCATCCCCTACCTCAGAAACTCATACTCCACAAACCCCACAGGGAGATCAAGGATAGTTTCCCCGTGGTCCTCGTCGGGGTTATGACACATACAAGATAGAAGCAGGAGTAGGTCATTTGGTCCCCTGAGCCTGCTTCCCCATCCAATAAAATCATGGCAGATCTGATTTTGGCCTCAACTCTATATTCCACCTCCCCTCACAACCTTTGTGGTCTAAATTATGTGCTGGTAGAAGAAAATGGGCATGAAGGTGACCACTGATGTGTTATCTGGATGCAGTGTTCTGGGAGAGGTGTTTTCAGAACCCCAAAATGTACCATGGAGTTCAACCAACCCCCACCTTTAATGGATTGTTGCTTTTGAAGCACACGGCTTGTTCCCCAGGTGTAGTGTTACAATTATGGACACATTGTTTTTAAAACAAAACAATGTTTATTCCATGAACTCATATTAACCTTTTAAATAAACATTGGATCTCTTAACACCCCTTACTTCAAATATAACCCCAAAAATAATACAACACTATCCAATCCTGCAAACTGTTCCTTTACACATCTAAAAGACTTAACAAATCCTTCAAACAGATGCACATTAGATTTATATTCAATACTGAGGCCTTTTTACAATTCCGATTTCACCAAAGGATTAAGAGTTAGTCCTTCATGGCAGAGATCACCAGCAATGCAGCTCACAGCCATACCCAATCTTTCTTCAAACTGAAACTAAAAACTCCCAAAACTAACCTCAAAATGGCCGAACTGAGCACAGCTCCACCCACTCTCTGACATCACTATTTTCTTAAAGGTACATTGCTTAAACATCCATTTCTTAAATGTACTCTGACATGACAGCAGTAAAACGAGAAACAGGCTTCCGACACAGGAGATGGTCCAACACTGTTTTATTGAACATGCTGATTGCTGCACATAATCTGCTGTGGGTTGACACTCTATTAACCTAACGGATAAACTCCTACTGGCTTGACCAGACTAGCTCTCTCGCACATGGTGATGATGTTCATTGGCCTGTGCACTGCGACTATCTCCCTAGCCGTGTCCTGTAAGAGAGGGAGAGCCTTAATGCCCTGTGGGCTTTATAGTGGTGGTGTCCTGTCTGGTGATTGGTTGTTCTGTGTCGTGTGTGTTCATTAGTTATCCTGTGTGTCAATCACTGCCTGTCTGCATCTCATGATATACATGAGTGGATATTATGGCAGCCATATTATGGCCCCGTCTCAGTAATAGCAGAAATAACTGCCATCCCAATGCACACATGCCTTTGTGAAATTCATTGGTTAAAATAAACCGGGCATATTAATAATTATTGATTTGAACATTTTGTTCAAATGAGTGAGCTATCTTACTTAGTGATTCCATTGTCTTAGCATGATCTAACCTTGGGGAACTTATACATTTCCAGCTTGTAATGAACATTTGATGAGCTGAAAGCTGGTTAAAAGAATTTGAGCGATGTTTGCAATCAGGAACCGTGTGTAAAAGTATTGAGTCTGCTGAATGACCTGATCCATTTCATGGGCAGCAGTAACTAGGTTGGGAATCGGAGCAAGACACATTCAGGCAAGGAGGGCATTTTATGGCATTGTCGTGGTCGGGACAGGGCTGGAAAATTCTGTCAGGAGAGTTTTTTACCAGGCTGTTGATGTGTGTCTTCACACAGCAGCTTTTTGAGAACTGTACATCATCATGCTTCTATATCTACATTAATCACAGTGCAAAGGAAGTCGTGCTTCGGCCTCATAATGACACACAAATGGTTGGACTCAGTAGGGCCTTTGTGTGACCATGACAGTGACTGGCACAATCAAGGCCAATCATTTTGATTTTGAATGCTTCGATAGAAGCTGGGAGCTTTAAATGTATCTATTCTAAATGGGGTACTAGACATGGGGAAGACTGTTTGAAAACTGGACTACCCTAACTGTTTTCCCCTGTGTAATATCCAAAGAGTGGGCGATTGATCTTGGAGTCTCCTGTAGTGCTTCAGCTGAACATGTTTTTAGATAAAGTGTTCATCCTGCACACCAAGAAGATAATAAATGCCCAAATGGACTTTTACCCATGTTTTAGACCAGGGGTGGGCAAACTACGGCCCGCGGGCCGCATGCGGCCCGCCAAAGGTCTTTATGCGGCCCACCAAGTCATTAAAAAAAAAAAAAAAAATGTTTTTAAATTTTTTTTTTAAATTTAAAATTTTTTTTTAAGGTTAATGGGGGGGGGGGGGCTGTTGGGTTACTTACTGGTATAGGGTGGATATGTTGACTTGAGTAGGGTGATCATTGCTCGGCACAACGTCGAGGGCCGAAGGGCCTGTTCTGTGCTGTACTGTTCTATGTTCTATATGAGGCGCCCAGAATCATAACCGGGTGAAGTAATTATTTTACTTAATATACTATGCGGCCCTTTAAAATTGTGAATTTCTGAATGTGGCCCTTGCACGGAAAAGTTTGCCCACCCTGTTTTAGACGCTGCCCAAATTTGACTGTGTTGTTATTTGTGAAGAACAATATATAGTTGTTTCTCTTGGTGCAGAGCAGGAGTGGGAAACATTTTGGGCACAGAAATTGTATGGAGGGAGTGTGGGTGTGGTCATAAACACTCAAGAAATAAACAATTATAATCAGCATAAATAAACATAATGGACCATATATTCCTGGCTCCGCAGCGTCAGATTTGTGGGGTGGAGTGGAGGTTACCCTAAAGATGTGCTGGGGAATCCCTATTGGAAATTCCCAGGTAAGCCTTTGCATGGCAATTGTCCAGAAGGGCTGACTTTCCCTCGATAATTGCACTGGGCTGAGACCGAACTGATAAAGTGATTTAAATCACTAACTTTTACACCAATAGTTACTCTGAAAGAGTTAGAAGAAACAAAACCATTTCTAACTTCAGCGTATCTATTTTAAACACCCAGGCTGAGTCCCGCATGTTACACTGCCCACACTCCGGACACTCCAACGCCCCTCCACCCCTCCTCCCCCGATTAATCAGCCATCAGCGTATTCCCAAACCCAACCGCAGCAGCACCATATTCCCCCCCCTCCCCCCCCACTTACTCCAGCCTGTGGGTCTGACTCTTAGTCACCCTGCCCCGAATTGACCCGATTCCCCACCCTCGGTTCACCTCCCAGTGCTGGCCCAACGCCCCTACCACCTGGGAGTGAACCCGACCCCCTCTTGGACCTGGACCACACCTCCAGACCTGGACCTGCCCCCATCCCCAGACCTAGATCTCACCTCCGAGAGCAGACCCTAACACTTTCTCCCGATCCGGACCTGGAACTCCCCCGTTACTGGACCTGAACCGAGTCCTCCCAGCTCCCCAGAGAACCCCCACCAGACCCATGCCCGGACCGCTTCCCCCGACATCCCTCCATCCATGCACTTACCTGGACACTTATCTTCTCCCTTTCCTGTCAGGTTCATTGCACCCTTTAAATCAACTTGTCTTCCCATAGCCAGTGTTAAAAAAGGTGGTGTGGCCTCCGTGGGATCAATGGAGTTGAATCTGATCTCTTTTAATACAGGCCCCAAGCAGCATTTAAGTGCATGTGTAATTTCAGCAGGTCATGTCTTTCCGCTGTTGGGTGGAGATATGGCCCCAAATCTTCATTATTACGATAATACGATGATAACTCTGTATTATATACAGAAATGAAATGTGGACCACCTTCCAATCTTTCTTGACTTCCATACAAACATAACACTTGTGGAGAGTACACCGATTTATACCCTCTCTCTATTATCACATTCCCTGGGCTGGGGATCCCCTTGAAGGAACCTTCTCTTCAACACAATGCGCCACCATAGCGTCCACTCTGTGGCCCAGGTAGGTTCCCTCAGATGACTGGAATGTGCATTTCCCTCGCTGAAAACACACTCCTGCTGCCATCAATCATTTCAGTACTTACTTGAGGTTGGCTGAATTTTGGGCTTCAGTCGGTCATGTGATAAAGACATCATCTAACTACACAACCATTCGTGGAAGTCCCTGCAGGAGACTCTACATAGTTCATTGAAAAACGGCACATGCAGATGAATTCTGAAAGGCAAAGGGGTGTACTGGAAGAAGCATTGTCTGTGAGAATTGTTGCCACATACCCCTTTGAGGGCCTATCCAATTCCAGTTGCTGATAGGCATGACTCATATCTAGCTTGGTGAATGACTTCCCTCCTGCTAACTTGGCATACAAGTCATCGATTTTAGATTTGGGATATTTGTATAATTTTTGCTGCTCTCTTGACTGTCAATTTGTAGTCACTGCAGAGACATATTGTCTGGCCTTGCTTGAAAACTGGAACGATGGAGGCAGCCCACTCAGGAAATTGGACAGGTTGAATTATTCCCAGGTTTTCCAACCCACACAACCCGTCCTCCACCTTTTTTTCTGAGGATGTGAGGCACTGGCCAAGCTTTGAAGAAACATGGTGTTGCCTGGGGATCGATGTGTATTTTAGCTTGCATGCCCTTCCCTTTTCCCAATTTATCCTGAAAAGCAGTCTCATATTTCGTCAAGACTGTGGAAATGGAACATTTTTGACCAGTCTAGTTTTATATTTTGCAGCCTCCCTTGCCCCAAAAGGCTAGGCCCCTCCCCTTCTGTAACAATCAGACGAAGCTGGGCTGTCTGCTGCTTGTGGCGGACTAAAATATCAGCAATGCCCTTGGCATGAATGGTCTCTCCAGTGTCGGCCCTCAGTCTGGTTGACATGCAGTCCAATGTCAACAGTTTACTCCCTTCACTGAGGTACGTGCGCTCCGCAACAACAGTGTCTGAAGCACCAGTGTCCATTTCCATCTGCAGATGCTTGCCGCTGTCACTGCAATGGGCACAGAGTTAGAGCAGCCACCTGTTACAGGGAGTGTGCAGCAGCAGCATCAGCTTCCTCAGTGCCAGTTGACTCAATCAGACGTTCACTCTGCTCTGCTGTTGCTTTATTTTTTTGTCCTGCAGTACCTAACCAGGTGTACTCCCTTTGGCAATAGTAGCACTCTGCATCTCTAAATCTGCATGTGAATGCTCCATGATTCCCTCCGCACCTATAGCAAGTGTGTACCTTGTCAACTGACGCATTGTAATTAGGCTTCCTGACTTGTTGTTTGGGAGACAGGGAATTGTGCTGATGATCTGCTGTGCCGCCCTTTCCAGCAAGCTTCTGCCGAACAGATGCAGTGCTCCATTGTTCACCTACTGCAGATCATAAGGATCGTTTGCAGCACTCTCCTTGGTGAGAAAAAGTTCCAAAACGCGTTTGAAATCAATATTCGGTTCAGCAAGCAAACAGCACTGTAGGATATTTCCATTCACTCAGCACACCAGCGTTTTCCACAGTATATCATTCAAGACATCTGCCAAACCCGAAATACTCGGTGCATTGTCACAGGTTCGCCATACAGGTAGCAATAGATTTTCCTGGAGCACAGACTCTCGTGTTGAAGGTGAAGGGCTTCATAATTGCAGATGGTTTGGGCTGAAAATGGGGCCTCACAAGCTCCAATAACCCGTGGTTTAACTTAGTACCGGGTGCATCTGGGGCATATAGGTTTTTGATAATGGTCCACATTTATGCCCACACATGTCCGGGGAATAGCTCTACGTTTACCTTTTCAGCTGTTTCATTCGCATTGAAGTAGAAACCGAGCCTCTCGATGTACTGACTCCAATCCTCAGCATCTGCATCGTATGGATGATCAGTAAGTCTTTATTTCTATTTGCCTCTGCAGCTGTTGATTGGTCATTTTTGTCTGTTTACTGCTTTAAGAGCATCACCACTTTCAGAGCTCATCTCTGCAGCTTGCTGGTTGCGTTCCGCTGTGCTTTTTAATAAGTGGCATTTGACCTGTATGTGGATTTTGCTTAATTGAAATTTTAGAAGTAGATGGGAGAGTAAGCTCAAAGACCTTTTTTTTTATTTTTAAGAACTGTTTAACTATTAATTGAAAACGTATTTTTCCTTGGATATTAATGGGGTGAATCCTGTGTTAATAATAAAGTTTATTTTTATACAGAAAATTCCATATTTGTCAGTGGCATCATTCATGGGGGTGAAGTATCCTTTCCCCACAGCTTACAAATTGAAAAATTGTTGCGGTGTCTCATCCAGTTTCCTAATATAAATTGGTGTCTCAACAAAATGCTTACAAAGCCAAAAAACTAATTAAAACTGCAGTCGTCGAACAGGTATTCCTAAATGCACACCTACTTTATGCTGCTCCACTCGTGTTCACCCTTTTACCTCCCCAGAAATGTCCTCACCCAGTCTCTGATAATTGGTCAACCACAACATCCTCAAAGTGGTTCAAGAGGCCTTCAAGTACTTGAAGCTTTCCATGGGATCTGAATTCTACATTCACAGCTCCTAATGCTTATTGGCCAGGCAGCAGGAACAGTTGTGAAATTAAATGAAAATCGCTTATTGTCACAAGTAGGCTTCAATGAAGTTACTGTGAAAAGCCCCTAGTCGCCACGTTCCGCCGCCTGTTTGGGGAGGATGGCATGGGAATTGAAACGTGCTGCTGGCCTGCCTTGGTCTGCTTTAAAAGCCAGCCATTTAGCCCAGTGTGCTAAACCAGCCCCAGCTATGCACAAACACTCCTTGCTTACTGCCTTCATTGGCACACCTTGGGCGGGATTCTCCCCTACCCGGCGTGACGGAGGGTGCCGGCGTAGGGGAGTGGCGCCAACCACTCAGGGGTCGCGCCTCCTCCAAAGGTGGGGAATTCTCCCCACCTTTGGGGGCCAGCCCCGCACCGGAGCAGTTTGCACCGGTAGACTGGCGCAAACACCCGGCGCAGTCGGAAGCGGGGCTGGCCGAAAGGCTTTCGGCGGTCGGCGCATGCGCCGGCAGTGAGGTCAGCGGCAGCTGGCCGCTGACCTCACTGCCGGCGCATGCGCGATGCGGGGTTCTCCTCCGCGTCCGCCATGGCGGAGGCCGTGGCGGCGCGGAAGGAGAAAGAGTGCCCCCACGGCACTGCCCCGCGGAGTGAGCGGGGGGCCCCGATCGCGGGCCAGGCCTCCGTGGGGGCACCCCCCCGGGTCCGATCGCCCCCCGCCCCCCCCCAGGACCCCGGGGGCCCGCTCGCGCCGCTGAGTCCGCCGTTTCCGAGGTGGTGTACACCTCGGCGGCGGGAGAAGGCCTCCCAGCGGCGGGACTTCGGCCCATCCGGGCCGGAGATTTAAGGTTAGTTGTTAAAAAAAGAAATCCCGCCGGCGCCAGCTGTTTTCACAGGCTGCCGGCGGGATTTGCACAACGCCGGTTTTTTACCGGCGGGAGAATTAGGAGACCTGCGGGAGCGGAAATCACGCCGCTTCCCGCCAATTCTCCGACCCTGCGTGGGGTCGGAGAATCCCGCCCCTTGTGTGCTTTTCCTGGTGCAGCTTGCAGTCAGGATTACAAGCTGTATGGGGTCTGTTTTTCGTCCAGGTCTGGGTTAGAGAGTCTTGGTGACCTCCTTGATACAGTAGTGAATGTCCTGGTACAAGTCTCAGGTTGTGACTGCAGCAAGTGACCTAACTCCATGAGGAAATCCTTTGCAAATCAAAGGCCATCACGCATTCTTCCTCAGACACATTCAAATCGAAGGAGTGCTCCTGAAGACCCACTGTGGAAATGGCCTCTCACTTGGTGCTCTCCTCCTCTCTGTTCACTTTGTAATGCCTGCCATCAGTTTTCTTCACTGCTCCCCTTCTTCTCCACCCTCCAAAGCCGACCATTAACAAGCCCTTAACTGCAGTCCAATTGTTTAGATGGTATTCAGAAACAGTACAGTACCAGAAAAATCTTCTCAGAAGAAATGTTTAAAAAATGTATATTTATTCTCCTCCTTTTTCACACTTCCATCCAAATTTACACCCATCAAAAACACAATCAATGGTAACAAATACAATGTCAATCCCCTGGCCAACAATTCCTCCCTCCCACCAAGCCCCAAACAACCTTCAACATTTCAAATACAGACATCAAAGAAAAGGATTCAGGAATCCACCATCCACCCATACAGTCACCAGCAACATACACAGTCCGACCACCAGCCCCCCCCCCCCCCCCCCCCCCCCACAACTTCTCAGAAGAAATAATACATTTTTCCACCAGAAAATATCAGCCTCAATTGGCAGACTAGCAACTAATCTACAAGTACTGCACAAATCATTTGAGTAGAGCAACTAAAGGATCCTTTCAATTTACTAAAGGTTTTGAGGTAGGTTAATCACAGAGCCGAAGAACAGTATCAGAAGAGGACCTTCCAAAAATCAAACAACCCTGCTTTGATCGTCTGATGCACTGACAGCTGACACTCGATATTTTTATGAAATATATGCATACATAAAATCGCTATTTCTAAAGCTTTTCATGACCTTTGCAGATGGCTGAAATTATGTCTGTCTGTGACCCCTGAACAAAACTATTGGACCAAATTTCAACTTCAAATTCCAGGACACCTTTAAAAATCTGAAGCTAGATAATGTGAATGCCAAAGTTAAAGGAAAACAGAAAATGCTGGGTAAACTCAGCAGGTTGGGCAGCATCTCTGGAGTAAGAAAAACAAAGTTAACATTTCCAGTCCATATGCCCAGGGTCAGGGTTCTTTAAAAGGGTTATAGGAATCTGAAGTGTTAGCTGTTTTTATCTTTTATCCAGCATTTTCTGTTTTTATTTCATAGTTTCAGAATTGGCAGCATTTTGGTTTGATTGAAAGAATGACTTTGTGACAGTGACACATTTTGCAAAACCATGCTGCAGGGAAGAGCAGACAATAGCATGATCAAAAATCGTAATGGCTGATAAAGAGGGAATATGGCATATTGTGACTTGCTGGAGGTTGTTGAACAGGGATAGGCAGGATTTATTGACCAAAATGTACAAACTTCTTAAAAGGAGATAATTTGACTTCAGAAAAGTTATACAGTACACTAAAAAAACCTTAAGTAAAGAAATTTTTTTTGGATATACTCAGCAGGTCAGATAGCATCTGAAACAATAATTATTTTGCTGGATAATCCTTCAAAGCTCTACACTCCAGTATTGCAGGTTAATTCAGCCTTCTGCATTTCTTGAATGCAATGAACACAGTAAAATGCTAATACTATGTGATTACAGTAATATTGGGACAGTGCTTGAACGGTTGTTATATAGCTGGTTTATAGTAGACTTTTAAGCTTAAGATTTATAAATATTTCAGACAAATGACTGCACTGTGTTCCCATTCCTAATGATTTTCCATCATTAGAAATTTCACTAGCAGCTGGAAACTTCCTCCATATCTTTGTACTTTTCCTTCAGTGTGATCACATTGCATAAGTGCAGCCATCTGCTCCCTCTTCTGGTAAACATCTATTGGCAGCACAAAAACCGGCCATGATACACTTGGGTGATTCGTGTATTTGGAAGTAACAATATAATCAGAATAACTCATCGGATTAACTAGATTAATTGTCAGATTTATGTTTTACGCTTCCTTGGAAGAAGTTGAAAACTGTTCCATTGAATGCTTTTCAAAGAATTTCTGTCAAGTTAAACACAGAGGGGGAATCTGTCACATTGACGAACAAATGGGCTTAATTTCGGGTCGGTTTTCAAATTCAGTGAATATATCAGCATGTTCCAAAATGCTGACTTTTCTGGTTTAGTTCAGGTTTCAAGCCATATTAGACTTGAAACTCTTTTTCTCTTTCCACAGAGGTGAGGTGGGAGTGATTGCCTTTGATATCAAGGCAGAATTTGACCAAATGGTGCATCAAGGTGCTAAGCAAAATGGCGTCAATGGGAATCAAGGGGGGAAACCCTCTGCTGGTTAGAATCACACCTGACACTGAGGGAGCTGTTTGTGGTGGTTGGAGGGGAATTGCCTCATTTCCAGGCCATCACTGCCGGAGTTCCTCATGGTAGTATATTGTCGTCTGCCCAACCATCTTCAGCTGCTTCATTATTGGCTTTCCGCACATCATTAGGTCAGATATGTGGATGCTCGCTGCTGACCGCACAATTTTCTGCATTATTTGCAACTCCTCAGATACTGAAACAGTCCATTTCCAAGTGTAGCAAGACCTGAACAATATCCAGACTTGGGCTGACAAGTACCAGACAATGGCCATCTCCAACAGGAGAGAATCTAACCATCACCCCTGGACATTTACTGGCACTACCATGGCTGAATCTCCCATGATCAATATCTTCAGGGTGCTGAACAAATGGTGCTGAACATTGACCAGAAACTGAACTGGACATGCCATATAAATACCGTGGCTACCAGAGCAGGTCAAAGACAAAAAATCCTGTCACATTATTCAAGAAGAGAAGTAGGGGAAAATTACAGGCCCGTGAGTCTCACATCAATAGTGGGGAATCTATTGGAAGACGTTCTGGAAATAGAATTAATCTCCACTTGGGTTGATCGAGGATAGTCAGCATGGCTTTGTTGAGGGGAGGTCATGTCTAATAAATTTGATTTAATTTTTGAAAGAGGTGGCGAGATGTGTAGATGAGGGCAGTGCTGTCTGTGTAGTTTATGTAGCTTTTGACAAGATCCTGCATGGGAGACTGATCATAAAGGTCAGAGCCCATGGGATCCAGGCGGGTCAGTGATTATAATACTTAAATGAATATTAACCAATGATATTTTAACTGGCATTTCTATTTAAAAGCATATTCAGGTGTGGTGAATGTATTCACCGTAATGCATGCATGGTACCATAACCTGTGACCTATGACCTGGAAGTGGTGATATAAACTACTTCCAGGTACTGTACTGTAACCCCGGTATGGCTTCGCCTCTGGTTCCGCCCACACCGGGGCCATATATAGGCCAGTCTATTGTGGGTGGCATTCATCTGTACTACTGATTCTGGCTAGGCACGTTCGTGACTAATAAAGCCTATTGTTCACTTGCTCTCTCTGCCTCACTGTGAATTGAAGGTATATCAATTTATGAGTCATCGACAGCACTGTGGAAGCCGCTCTAAAGCCAGACAGGCTCGAACTCGACGCCCACGCATCCGAAGCTAAGGAAATATTCTAACATTGGCTCCAATGCTTCGAGATCTACCTCAACTCCTCCACAATGCCTCCCACAGAGACTCTCAAGCTGCGACTCCTCCATGCCCGAGTTAGCCATCGAATCTCTGTAATGATCGAGAAAGTGGCCACGTACGAGGCGGCGGTCGCAACTCTCAAGGCCCACTTTGTGAAGCCCGTAAATGAAGTGATCGCCAGACACCTCCTCACTACTCGCCATCAACGCGCCGGAGAATCGCTGAACGAGTACCTCGAAACACTGACTCTACTCGCGGGGAACTGCAGCTATCGAGATGTGACGGCAGAGGAACATATGAACTCACAGATCCAGGACACCTACGTGGCGGGGGTCCGCTCGAACTATATCAGGCAGCGGCTGCTGGAAAATGGGAACTCCGACCTGCGGGAAACGGTAAAGCTAGCGACCTCACTAGAGGTGGCCTACCAGAACCTCAGAGCATTCCCCGCGGGCCTGCCGAACCCCTTGTAGACACCCGCGTCGCGACCCCCGTCGGACCCGACTATGTCGCAGGCCTGTGCTACGCGACTGCCAGCCCAGCCCGGGGAACCGCAGTGCTACTTCTGAGACTAGGCCAACACCCCCGGCAGCGCTGCCCAGCCCGCACAGCAACGTGTAGCGATTGTGGGAAAAAGGGGCAAATCGAAAACACGCCAGGCCCGACCCATGGACTGGCACCCCCAAAGACCCTGCAATGCGGCTGCATGCCTGCCTGGAATGCCCCCGTCAGATGCGTCATCGGCATTGTGCGACTCATGGGGGCCGCTATCTTGGCCGCTGGCCTCTGCATCGACCGACACGTCCGACTGATGGGGGCGGCCATCTTGGTCGCCATCTTGGCCCCAGCCTGACACGTGCGACTCATGGGGGCCGCCATCTTGTGACTCCACCAACCACACAGACTACCCGCAGCTGGGCGCAGTCACCCTCGACCAGACGCAGCCAAAACAGCTGAAGAACACCATGATGGTTGTCAGGGTCAACGTGCACAAGACCCCCTGTCTTTGTGACTCCGGGAGCACAGAGAGCTTTGTCCACCCCCACATGGTAAGGCACTGCTCCCTCCACACCTACCCAGCCTCCCGAACAATCTCCCTTGCCTCCAGGTGCCATTCGGTTCAGATCCGGGGGTACTGTATCGCCAATCTCACGATGCAGGGCAGAGTATACTCGTTTTAAGCTCTACGTCCTCCCCCACCTCTGTGGATTGGACTTTCAATGTAACCCCCGAAGCCTGACCCTGCAGTTCGGCGGACCCTTCGCCCCCCCTCACGGTGTGCAGCCTTGCGACCCTCAAGGTCTCCCCCCCTTCACTCTTTGCGAACCTCACTCCTAACTGTAAGCCCATCGCCACCAGGAGCAGATGGTACAGTTCGCTGGACATGAAGTTTCTCAAGTTGGAGGTCCAGCGACTGTTGAGTGAAGGGATCATCGAGGCCAGCAACAGCCCCTGGTGAGCGCAAGTGGTGATCGTCCGGACTGGGGAAAATAATCGGATGGTTGTGAACTACAGCCAGACAATTAACTGATCCACACAACTCGATCCGTACCCCCTCCCCCGCATAGCGGAGATGGTCAACCAGATCGCGCAGTACCGTGTGTTCTCCACGGTCGATCTCAAGTCGGCCTACCACCAGCTCCCAATCCGCCTGGAACAGCACCAGTACACTGCTTTTGAGGCAGCCGGCCGGCTCCTCCATTTCCTCAGAGTCCCCTTCGGCGTCACAAATGGAGTCTTGGTCTTTCAGAGAACGATGGACCGAATGGTGGACCAGTACGGTTTGCGGGCTACATACCCGTACTTGGACAATGTACCCATCTGCGGCCAAGACCAGCAGGACCGTGACGCCAACCTCCAGAGGTTCCTCCAGGCCACCCAATCCCTCAATCTCACATACAACAAAGAAAAATGCATCTTCCGTACTACCCGACTCGCCATCCTCGGCTATGTTGTAGAGAACGGAGTCCTAGGGCCCGATCCCGACCGTATGTGCCCCCTCACAGAACTCCCCCCTCCCCACAGCCTCAAGGCCCTCAAACGATGCCTGGGGCTGTTCTCCTACTACACCCAGTGTGTCCCCAACTATGCGGACAAAGCCCACCCACTTATTCAAACAACCACATTTCCCCTGACGGATGAGGCCCGCATGGCCTTCAGCCGCATCAAGGCCATATTACCATCCCTTTTCAGGTCAGACGTTGCACTGTCCGCCACACTCAACCAGGCGGGCAGGCCAGTAGCATTTATCTCTAGGACCCTCCACACTTCCAAAATTCGATACTCCTCGGTCGAGAAGGAAGCACAAGCCATAGAGTAAGCCATGCGGCACGGGTGCACTACCTAGCCAATAGGAGGTTCACCCTCGTCACCGACCAACGATCGGTAGCCTTCATGTTCGACAACGCACAAGGGGACAAAATAAAAAATGGTAAAATCTTGAGGTGGAGGATCGAACTCTCCACCTACAACTACGATATCAAGTATTATCCTGGGAAGCTCAACGAGCCCCCAGGTGTCCTGTCCCGCAGCACATGCGCCAGCGCGCAAGATGACCGACTTTGGGCTATCCACAATGACCTCTGACACCTGGGGGTCACCCAGCTTACCCACTTCATTAAGGCCCGCAATCTGCCCTTCTCCTCCGAGGAGGTCAAGGCCATGATCAGGGACTGCCAAGTCTGTGCGGAGTGCAAACCGCACTTCTACCGACCAGACAAGGCCCACCTGTAAAGGCCTCCCGGCCCTTTGAGCGCCGAAGCATTGACTTCAAAGGCCCTCTCCCCTCCACCAACCGGAATATATACTTTCTCACTGTCATCGATGAGTGCTCCCACTTCCCCTTCGCCGTCCCCTGCCGGACATGACCTCAGCCACCATAACAAAGGCACTGCACAGCATCTTCACGCTGTTCGGTTTCCCTGTCTATGTCCACAGTGACCGGGGCACATCATACATGAGCGATGTGTTGCGTCAGTACCTGGTCAACAAAGGCATCGCCTCGAGCAGGACTACGAGCTATAACCCGCAGGGAAACGGGCAAGTGGAGAGGGAGAACGCGACGGTATGGAAGGCCGTTCTTCTGGCCCTTGGGTCTAGAAGTCTCCCAATCCTCCATTGGCAGGAGGTTCTCCCTGACGCCCTCCACTCCATCAGATCGCTCCTCTGCACAGCCACGAACGAGACCCCTCACGTTCATTTGTTTATCTTCCCCAGGAAGTCCATTTCCCGGGTCTCGGTTCCATCTTGGCTGAAAACTCCGGGACTAGTCCTTCTCCGGAGGCACATGAGGAGCCATAAGACCAACCCCCTGGTCAAGAGGGTACAGTTGCTCCACGTTAACCCCCAGTACGCTTACATCATGCACCAGGACGGATGGCAAGATACGATCTCCTTAAGGGACCTGGCGCCAGCTGGTTCCCCCCAACGCAACCCCCCCCCCCCCCCCCCCCCCCGCCTACAGCCCACCCTCCTGTTGCCCGCTGCCACTCACAGCACCCCATACGCCCCCCTGGGTCTCCTGTATTGTCCCGCGCCGACACTGCCGCCACCCTCCACCCTACCCCTGCACCCCAACCGTCTCCAACACCCCGGACTGAGGCTCAAGCTCCAGACACAATGCCCCTGGAGTCACCACCTGCGACAACTGTGCCCACCGCACCGCCAGAGCTGTGGAGGTCGAAGAAAATGATCCGGCCTCCAGATAGACTGAATATGTAATGACCCCACGTCACCCCCGCCGGACTTGAATTTTTTAACAGGGGGTGTATCTGGTGAATGTATTGACCATAATGCATGCATGATATCATAACCTGTGACCTATGACTTGGAAGTGGTGATATGAACTGCTTCCAGGTACTGTACTGTAACCCCGGTATGGCCCCGCCTCTGGCTCTGCCCACACCGGGGCCATATATAGGCCGGCCTCTTGTGGACGGCATTCATCTGTACTACTGACGCTGGCGAGGCAAGTTCATGACTAATAAAGCCTATTGTTCACTCGCTCTCTCTGCCTCACTGTGAATTGAAGGTATATCATCAGGCTTCCTGGGGTTCCTGAAACTGATAAAAGTTAGACATATAGTCGTCAATAGTGTTCATTGCTCAAAGATGCTTTCTTACCACTCAGTGGGAAAGGTTTGTTGAGAGTACTTGCATTGCGGGGCTATTTTTGGAGGTGTTATGGACAGCTAGGAGGAGAGATAAAGTGAAAACCCCAATTCCATTCTCTTCTGTCCCTAATCAATGTGCTTTTGTGGAAAGACAGATGTGTGTGTTTCTAAGCTGCTTTTTTAGTGTGTAACCAATTTAAAGAGTCAGCAGCAGACTTTTATGGTATTAAATAAAAAGGATTATTTATACACACACACCCCAAAAAAATCTTAATGTCTTGTCAATCACACACAACATATTGGTAAAGAAGATAGTTTATTTCCACAAGTTTAAATGAAAAGAATAGATACTGGTTCACGTACCTGGCTCATGTGGTGTTCTTTGTGTTGCTTATTTCAGGATGCTCAGTGTAGTGTTCACAAAGACCACAACGTAGCTTGAACTTAACAAAGTTATAAATTTTGATTCGACACATACTTCTAAAGAATAGTTGATTATTAACATTTAAACTACACTCATCTACAGTTAATCTTAAGACAGATGTAAACTGTGTCTGCTCTCACTCACACTATTTGTACTTCTGACTCTCTCTAGCTAACTCCTACACACACTCTCCCACAAGGCTTAGCACCACTGCCTTATGTACTTGTAATTTAGCTCCCTCAAGTGGTTACTCTCAACACGTCATTAACCCTTACAGTTCTTACAGTTATGATAATAACACATCCCCCTTTCTTTGTAAAAGAAAATTATTATAACTTTGGTTGTGATATTTTCTTTAACCATTACGTTTCATGTGTTAATCTGACTAGTATTCATCATAAACTTGTTATAATTTTGTACATTTTCAGGTGGTCTTCTTCTTGACGACCTTCTTACTGGCGTATTCACGGCATTCAATTGCCTGCCACATATTCTTGCTGTGTCTGTGTCAAGTAAGGATTGGGAAAGCCAAGGTCCTTGAAGATGTTATCTGAATCAATAACATTCTGTGGTTAAGGTTTAGTATTATGTTTTAAAGGATTGTCCCTTCAGTCTGAGGCTGTGTCCTAGGGTTCAAATTTTTCCCTACTAGTGGAAACATCCTCTCCATGAACACTCTATCCAGGCCTCTCCGTATCCTGTAAGTTTCATCGTTGTAAACTCCATCGAGTACAGACCCAGTGTCCTCAACCTCTTCTCATCTGACAAGTCCTTCATTCCAGGGATCATTCTTCTAAACTTCCTCTCTACCCCAAGGCCAGCCCATCCTTTCTTTTATACGGGGCCCAACATTGCTCACAATATTCCACATGGGATCTGACCAGAGCCATATACAGCCTGAACAATACATCCCTGTTCTTGTATTCAAGCCGTCTCGACGTGAATGCTAACATTGCATTTGTCTTCCTAACTGCCAAATGAACCTGCAAGTTAACCTGAAAGAATCCTGAACTTGGACTCCTAAGTCCCTTTGTGCACCTAATTTCTGAAGCCTTTTCTCATTTAGAAAATAGTCTATGCCTCTATTCTTCCTACCAAAGTGCATAGCGTCACACTTTTCCACATTGTATTCCATCTGTCACTTCTTTGTCCACTCCCCTAGCTTGACCAGGTCTTCTGCAGCCTCCCTGCTTCCTCAACACAACTTGTCCCTCTACAGCACTTTGTACATTCTGCAAACTTAGTAACATTTCCCTCAGTTCCTTTTTCCAGATAATTCATGTATATCGTGAATAGCTGCAATCCCAACACTGACCCCTGCGGAACACCACTAGTCACCAGCTGCCATCCTGAAAAGGACCCCTTTATCCCCACTCTCTGCCTTCTGCCAGTCAGCCAATCCTCTATCCATGCCAGTACCTTGCCCCTAACAACATGGATATTATCTTGTTTAGCAGCCTCCTGTACAGTACCTTGTGAAAGGTTTTCTGGATGTCCAAATAGATCACGTCCATTGGTTCACTTTTGTCTAACTTCCTTGTTACCTCCTGGAAGAATGCTAACAGATTTGTCAGGCATGACCTCCCCTTGGTGAATCCATGCTGACTCAGTCCTATTTTACCATGCACTTCTAAGTTCTCCGCAATCTCATCTTTAATAATAGACTCTAAACTCTTAACAACAACCAAAGTCAGGCTTACCAGCCTATAATCTCCTGTCTTCTGACTCCCTCCCATCTTAAATTGGGGTGTTACATTAGCCATTTTCCAATCCTATGGGACCCTACCTGCCTCCAGTGATTCCCAAAAGATCATCACCAATGCCTCCACAATCTCCTCAGCTCGCTCCAATCTTTCACTCTCAGCATGACACTATCCACTGAAAACATCTCACACAATATTAGTGAGGGACACATCAGCATTGATTGTCTCATGGATATTTTAACAGAACCAGCATCTCATCTATCATCTGTACAAACTCCATCCTCATCCCATACTAGGGAGGGAGCAGCACACATAACAGGCATTCATGCTTCCCGACCTCTCATCCATCTCTTCCCATCTCTGCCCTAGTGGTGTACCATAAGGATCTGTTTTGGGGCCGCTGCTGTTTGTCATTTTTATAAATGACCTTGATGAGGGCGTAAAAGGATGGGTGAGTAAATTTGCAGATGACACTAAAGTCTGTGGAGTTGTGGACAGTGCAGAAGGATGTTACAAGTTACAGAGGGACATAGATAAGATGCAGAGCTGGGCTAACAGGTGGCAAATGGAGTTTAATGCAGAAAAGTGTGAGGTGATCCATTTTGGAAGGAATAACAGGAAGACAGAGTACTGGGCTAATGGTAAGATTCTTGCTAGTGTGGATGAGCAGAGAGATCTCGGTGTCCTTGTCCATAGATCCCTGAAAGTTGTCACCCAGGTTGAGAGGGTTGTTAAGAAGGCGTACAGTGTGTTAGCTTTTATTGGTAGAGGAATTGAGTTTCGGAACCATGAGGTCATGTTGCAGTTGTACAAAACCCTGGTGCGGCCGCATTTGGAGTATTGCGTGCAGTTCTGGTCGCCGCATTATAGGAAAGATATGGAACCATTAGAAAGCGTACAGAGGAGATTTACCAGGATGTTGCCTGGTATGGAGGGAAGATATTACGAGGAAAGGCTGAGGGACTTGAGGCTGTTTTCGTTAGAGAGAAGGTTAAGAGGTGACTTAATTGAGGCATACAAGATGATCAGAGGATTAGATAGGATGGACATTGAGAGCGTTTTTCCTCAGATGGTGATGTCTAGCAGGAGGGGACATATCTTTAATTGAGGAGGGATAGATATAGGACAGATGTCAGAGGGAGGTTCTTTACTCAGAGAGTAGTAAGGGTGTGCAATGCCCTGCCTGCAACAGTAGTGGACTCGCCAACATTAAACGCATTCAAATGGTCATTGGATAGGCATATGGACGATAAGGGAATAGTGTAGAGGGACTTTAGAAGGGTTTCACAGGACGGTGCAACATCGTGGGCCGAAGGGCCTGTACTGCGCTGTAATATTCTATGTTCTATGTGCTATGCCCATTTGTCTTCATGCAGGACAAGCTTGCAGTTGGAGGCAGTGACAGCCCAGGTCTCTGGCACTTGAAGGATTGCTGGCAAACAGGCACCCACTTAGTTTGAGTCAGATGGTGAGACTCTGGAAATGGCTGTATCACACATGCTGGAGATGCAATGGCAGGTTGTGGAAAATCAGAGACAGTTACGAGAGGCAGTCAAGAGACTCGAGTCAAAGATGGTTGAGTTAATCTGTGTTCTTTCTAACATCATGGCTCCAACATGCAAGTGCCTCAAGGTCTCCATGGGAAGGGTCATTGGAGGCCATGGTCCAGGAAATTCTGCTGGATTTTTACTTGGACCTGCACTCCATTGCTATAGAATTGGTGGGATCCGTCAGTGGCATTCCTGCTTTCTTTAAGCCATGTTTCAGCAATAGTTCTGATATCATACTTCCAAGTGCCATCAGTCTTCCATATTTGCGTTCTAATTTTCTGCTTTCCATTTTCAGCTTTCTTTTTCTTCCTTCAAGAATCTGTGCACATATTGCAATCCCCTTGATGCTCTCCAACCTTTAACTTTTAAAAACTTATCTTTAGAATTAGGATTTGGCACACCCTTCAACGTCTTACCTTCTGCATTCACCATATTCAAGTTAGGTGGATTGGCCATGATAAATTGCCCTTAGTGTCCAAAATTGCCCTTAGTGTTAAGTGGGATTACTGGGTTATGGGGATAGGGTGGAAGTGTTGACCTCGGGTAGGGTGTTCTTTCCAAGAGCCGGTGCAGACTCGATGGGCCGAATGGCCTCCTTCCGCACTGTAGCATGGTGGTTAGCATAAATGCTTCACAGCTCCAGGGTCCCAGGTTCGAGTCCCGGCTGGGTCACTGTCTGTGCGGAGTCTGCACGTCCTCCCCGTGTGTGCGTGGGTTTCCTCCGGGTGCTCCGGTTTCCTCCCACAGTCCAAAGATGTGCGGGTTAGGTGGATTGGCCAGGCTAAATTGCCCTTAGTGTCCAAAAAAATAAGGTTAATGGGGGTTGTTGGGTTACTGGTATAGGGTGGATACGTGGGCTTGAGTAGGGTGATCATTGCTCGGCACAACATCGAGGGCCGAAGGGCCTGTTCTGTGCTGTACTGTTCTAAATTCTAAATTCTATGATAATCTATGATAATCAAGGGCCTTTTTTAGCTGTTTATGAATTGGGACCAGTGCCTCCTCAAAAGTGACTTTAAATAACTCCTTTATTTCTTTGCCCTGCTGCTCAAACTTCCTGTCCATCAGCTTGCATAATTTCTACATCACTACAACCAGCATGTCTAATGTAATGCGCACGGCAGCCATCTTCCTTCTTTCAAGTTCACTCAACAGGCTTCATTAGAACTCATTGATCTAAAAAGTGCTGCCACAACTACTGAATATCTCCAGCAGTTTCTGTTTTATTTTCCAGATTTCCATGATTCTCAATATTTTGCTTTTGAATCAACTTAAATCCCAGTTGCAAAGTGAAAGATTAACAATTTGATACTTTACCGCCCAATCTCTATTGCATTGGATTTGTGTTGCCTTGTATAAATTAAAATACACTGCACTTTGTTCGAGAAGTCTCTTCCCAACATTGAAGATGCACAACAGATGTACCCACTGTGTCTTTGCTTCCACAATTTTCTTCATGCCTCAACAGATTTCACATACACCAAAGCTTGAAGAGATTAATAGACCACACAATGCCTAATGAGATGGCCAAGACAGATGGGAAGGGAGAATAATATCATTAAAAATAAGAAAAAGAACACTTTGTTCTTGGCAGTAAATGTTGGAAATTCTGGGCCAAAACTATCTAAGTCCACCCTATCCCGATAGTCTTGCTCATTATTTCAGCTATTGCTTTTTGAAGCAATTCTGGGTCCTATTGAATGTTATCTTACTTAAATTGTTTAATGGCCCCAAAAGAATTATAAAATTGGGCTGAATTCAAGAAATGTGTGTCGTCTGAATGCTTCAATAAAGGTTTATTCTCTGTAAAATATAGTATATGAAATGAAAATGAAAATGAAAATCGCTTATTGTCACGAGTAGACTTCAATGAAGTTACTGTGAAAAGCCCCTAGTCGCCACATTCCGGCACCTGTCCGGGGAGGCTGGTACGGGAATCGAACCGTGCTGCTGGCCTGTTTGGCCTGCTTTAAAAGCCAGCGATTTAGCCGACTGAGCTAAACCATATATATAAATGATTTGGAGGAAAATGTAACTGGTCTGATTAGTAAGTTTGCAGATGACACAAAGGTTGGTGGAATTGCGGATAGCGATGAGGACTGTTAGAGGATACAGCAGGATTTAGATTGTTTGGAGACTTGGGCGGAGAGATGGCAGATGGAGTTTAATCCGGACAAATGTGAGGTAATGCGTTTTGGAAGGTCTAATGAAGGTAGGGAAAATACAGTAAATGGTAGCACCCTAAAGAGTATTGAAAGTCAGAGAGATCTAGGTGTACAGGTCCACAGGTCACTGAAAGCTGCAACACAGGTGGAGAAGGTAGTCAAGAAGGCATACGGCATGCTTGCCTTCATTGGCCGGGGCATCAGCGCTGCAGTCCCAGTGCTAACCGCTGCACCACTATAAACACACATTAACTGTGGGTCAAATATATACAAAACAACATTGAATAAGAATTGGCAAGTCACGTTGTAGCTGTATAAAACCTTAGTTAAGCCACATTTGGAGTATAGTGTTCAATTCTGGTCGCCACACTACCAGAAGGATGTGGAGGCTTTAGAGAGGGTGCAGAAGAGATTTACCAGGATGTTGCCTGGTATGGAGGGCAAAGGCTATGAGGAGAGGTTGAATAAACTCGGTTTTTCTCACTGGAACGACGGAGGTTGAGGTGCGACCTGATAGAGGTGTACAAAATTATGAGGGGCACAGACAGAGTGGATCGTCAGGGGTTTTTCCCCAGGGTGGAGGGGTCAATTGCTAGGGGGCATAGGTTTAAGGTGCGAGGGGCAAGGTTTAGAGGAGATGTACGAGGCAAGTTTTTTACACAGAGGGTAGTGGGTGCCTGGAACTCGCTGCCGGAGGAGGTGGTGGAAGCAGGGACGATAGTGACATTTAAGGGGCATCTTGACAAATACGTGAATAGGATGGGAATAGAGGGATACGGACCCAGGAAGTGTAGAAGATTGTAGTTTAGTCGGGCAGCATGGTCGGCACGGGCTTGGAGGGCCAAACGGCCTGTTGCTGTGCTGTACTTTTCTTTGTTCTACGGAGGAAGATGTAATCTATCGAGGAGGGACTCATGAATTTTCTCTCTTCCTCACAGAAGAATAGGAAACACAAGACCCTGGAGCAAAGGTGTACTGGTGGTGGATATAGTGATACATGGTTGTGTTGTAATTCACTGACTGACCACTAGGAGTTTCATTAGTAAACAAGTGAATGCTCGAGTCAGGTGACCTCAGACTGACTAGGGAGCTGGAAGAGAGAGGTAGGTATTTGTACATGTTCACACTGTATTCATGTTGTTTTGTATATATTTGACCCACAGTTAATGTGTGTTTATAGTGGTGCAGCGGTTAGCACTGGGACTGCAGCGCTGAGGACCCGGGTTCGATTCCTGGCCCTGGGTCACTATCCGTGTGGAGTTTGCACATTCTCCCCATGTCTGCATGGGTTTCACCCCCACAACCCAAAGATGTGCAGGTTAGGTGGATTGGTCATGCTAAATTGCCCCTTAATTGGAAAAAAATAATTGGGTGCTCTAAATTTATTTTTTAAAAATGTGGGTTTAAACCTATATGAATTCAAGAAATTTATAGCTTTAGCTACAAGTGTTCTTGTAATAGAGGCCATCTGACAATAACATTAAAGTGGGGTGCCAAATTTTGCAGTGCTGACTCCGATGGAGGAAGCCAGTTTGGGCCTCACGTGCGAGCCTGCAATTAAATCCACTGGTCGCGGAGAGGCTTAGTAGTGAAGTTGTCACAGATTAGGTTGGGGAGGGTTTTAGAAATGGAGGGCAATGGAAAAACTACGAGGTGGCATCCATTTATCTTTTGTGTTCTTGAATGAGGAAATCTTTGCTTAGCCCTATGCCCAATTGCAGAATCGAGCTGAATTCACCTACTCTGCAACTTAAAATCTTATGGATACTTAAAATTTGTTTTTTCTCCATCAGAGGGATCATCTTAACACCACCTAATAATCCAGAAGGTCCTTCATTAATATTGAAGGAGGAGGGACCGTCAGATACAATAGCGCCAGATCCTCGCTCTGAACCTTACGCCACCTCAGGTTCAGACACTTCAGTGGGTTTGAGCACTCTGTCAAATATGAGAAAGGAACAACACATTCACTCGATGGTGTTGGAGACAGAGAATTCCCAGGCCTCTGTCAATTGGAGCAATGTTGGAGACCAGGATCACACTGAGTCCTACAGATGATGTGCCTCTGGAGTCATCCATTATGCTGGGTATCCAGTAGGATGCAAATGGGCAGAGATCCCTGAGTGTTTGCATGCCATGGTTGAAACAATGAAACAATTGATGTGGAGTATAGGCACTACATGTACCCTTTGCCCTGAATGCATGGCATTCTCCATAAAAAGATTGCCAACTCTCAAGGGGTGCCAACTGCAGAAGCTCAATCATGGGTTTCTGGGCCTGTTCAGCCCTGCGAGCCACACTGGCAGTGACCTCAGCAGGAAATTGCCAGTGTGAGAGATGGATGAGGCACCCAGTGACTGTTAGCTGCTCATCCATTTGTAGTGAGCAAGGAGGTCAAATCAACTTCATTTTGCCAGATGACCTGCAGTTTGAAGCAATTGAGGCTTTTTTCAGGGTGCTCCCTTCCAGTGATCATTGAGTCTGAGGACACTGCGATAACTGAGCGTGTCCAGCATTGCACAGGACTCTCTTGCCCAGTTGCAGCTGCTGGTGACAAGGGACCACCAAGACATAGCATTTGTGAACAGATCATGAAATCACCAAAAACACACAAGGGCTATCTCTGGTGAGATCTTTATCATTGTTGCTTGTCTCATTTTTTATCTTGTTGTCACACATCACTGGAATAAAGTGCAACCTCATATCGCATGCCCTTCTTGTACTTTTTGTACCGGTACGTTAGGAGGCCTCCCACTCAAACCTAAACAGTGATTGTGCATGATAGTTTATTTCACAAGGAGGCCTAAGAGAAAGAGAGTGTCAGGAAGGCTTAATGAACTCCGAGCAATAATGTGACTGCTTCTTTCCGATCGTTTGGAGTGTTGCTGTCGGAAGCTGACTGGAACATCCTTTGAATCAAAGTGTCCCTAACCTCCGTCGTGCCTAAAAGCTACCTCATTGCTGGGCCATCATCATCACACTGTGGCTGAGCAGGTTCTTCCTCAAAATCTACGCTGGAATCTTTGTCAATGTGGAAGCACAACACAGTCTCTACCTGCCATTTGGTCTCCCAGAGAGAAGCCAGATTGTGGAGGGCACAGCACAACTACAATAGGTGACATGCATTCTGGAGGAAGTTGAGGAGATCCTCTGGACCAGTTCAAGCAACAGAATCTCATTTTCAGGAGGCCTGTTGCCTCCCAATTATAGCCCGCATGGATGGATGGCTTCTGATGCACCTCTCCTCCGTGATATTCTTAGATGCCTGTTTGGTATCATCAGCCAACGTTTCAGAGGATATCCTTTACCCCCAACCCCTCCCCCCCCCCCTCCACCGCCACCAGCCAGCCATCCAAGTGTGCAGGGGGAGATGAAAAGCCTTGCAACTTGGGAGTGATGGGAAAATAGAATCATGGCAAATCCCAGGATATTCTGTACAAACGTGGTAGGATCTCCTGCTGCTGATCGCACTGTAGCTGGACATTGAGTGAATGGAGGCTCTTAGAATATACAAAAGTCTCATCGGTCACCAGCAAGTGCCTTGTTGGACACATGGGTGCCTGAACCTTTGGGAAGCCTGCAGTAGCTGCAAGTCCTGGCTATCCGCACCTGTTTTAAAATGTATGAAGGCATTGACCTTTCTGAAGATGTACATCACAAGCTTTAAGCAGCTGTGTATTGTGACACACCACACAGATCATCAACAGGATCCTGGAATGAACCTGTGACATAAGAATTGAGGGTGGCAGTCACTTTCATCGCCACTGGTATTGGATGCTCACCTACACAGTTGCATGCGATCTCACCGATTGAGATTAGTGTCTCCTTCTGAGAGGCTGATCCTTCTTCTGCACTGCACCTCGGCCATCACAAGCTAGCTGGATCGAACTTGATAGACTCTCAGCAGAGTTTATGGCAGCACCTCCTCCTGACTCTTCTCCTTTGCAAGCCTTGCTAACCTGTAACCCCCTTCAGATTGCACTGCTCGCTCTTACGCACAGATTCTATGATGATGCCCCCAGACCGCTGACCTCCTCTCTCTTCTTCCCCTCCACCTCTCATGTGAGGTCCTGCAGCTGAAAGGATAGTGTCCATTTTTTCACCTTCTGCTCTGCAGAGCTTCTACCTTAATAATTATGTGGCCAGTCTGTAAAAGCCTGTAGAAGGAGTTAAACCTCCAAATTTACATAAGAAGTGAGCAGAATGGTTCACTGCTCTAAAAAGGACTTCTCAGACTTTCAAATAACCTGTGTACTTGTACCTTCTCACTTCACCATTCCTCCCAGTATTGTATGCTGCCCAGGATGAAGAAGTCTTAAATAACACCATCCCTGTTTACCCATTTTTCCTGCACGACAAATGAAGAAATGCACAGGCCTCTCAAAACTGCGCTGCATTATCCTTTTAATTTGCTAAACTGGCCCTTTGATTGGTGTTGGCGAGGCTGCTGCCATCCGAACATGTCCAGCCAGTGTAATTTCACAATGTGTGTGATGACTTTGGGAACCCCTCCCGACATCATCATGCTCTACTTCCCATAATGTTTGGTGTGCTGGGTACCACCGCTGGTGTCATAAAATTCAGGCCCAAGTATTCTCCTGTGGAAAATATATGTAATCTCAAATCAAACAATGCACAGGCTCTGTTACTGGGAAGTAGTATCCATTTTAGCAATGAGCCAAATAATATACAAACCAGCACTATTCACTGTACTACCACTGACATTGACAGTACAGAACCAGACACATATCCTGTCTCACTGATGTTCATGCTCCTGCAGACACATCTGCCTGTGTTTCAGGCTGACAGTTGGTGCTTCGACATATGTGTCAACGTGAGAGCATTTCACAGGAACAGCCAACTTTATCACTGGGAATGAAGATTGCGAGGACCAACAAGTCAGGTCAGTTAAAACACAGAGCTGGAGCCTGACAGAACTAATCAATCACAATGTCACTTTTTCTCACTGTTGCAAATTGGACTGGAGAAGCTTTAAGATAAGTTGATGGCTTCTGAAAGGAAATAATTCCAGATAGTTTTCATTAGTGTTTGTCCCCCAATGAAGATACAGATAAACAAATCCGCTACTAATGTGCAACTTTTGAAATGTTTATTTTTCTCAAGGTAGTGAATTGTGACCTATTATATACTATTGTCCTAGGGGAAAAGTTATTTTCTTCAAACCTAGATTGCAATTGCATTTCAGTGGGTGCTCCTTTCTGTAAATTATAAACTGGCTTTATGTCCTACCTCTGAAACTCTGCAGTTGCTGAAGTTTCAATACAAATGGAGGGTAATGGAGGTGGTAATGTGTTTTATGTAATCACAAAACATTGCTGTGAGATTTTGAATTAAGGATTTTACCACATCATACGACTGTGATGTAAACCATTCGTACCTTCATGTGTATGTGTGGCGATTTATCTCGCACTATCATCGCTGGGTCTGAAGATTATGGGTTTATGTTCCACTCCGGTTTCCCCATGGTCAGACATTGACATGTCCAGACTTTGACGGGACTGGAAGATCTGGCTGGTGGGAAGTGGCTGGAAACTGTCAAAAACTTGAACACATAGGGTGGGATCTTCCATGTGCTGGAGGTTGCCCACCATTGACCAGTGTCAGGGTCTTCTCACCCTCCTGTTGTCAACAGGGTTTCCTTTTGAATGCACCCCTCGCCTCTGGGAAAACCGCAATGAGCGTGTGCCACTGGCAGCACTGGAAGATTCTGCTGCTGATTTCCGGTCATTACCTTGCATCATGGATTTTGTTACCAGCAGTGAACCACTGCAGTTCATCACACCAACAGCTGCCTGCAAACCACCTGTCATTCCACAGCAACTTAAGAGTGAACGTTTGCCTGATATAGCATGGTACCTTTTACAGTGGATCTGCAACATGCTTCAGCAGAATATGCAAGAGTGTGGTCTCCTCAATTGATTAGAATGAGGAACGCGATTCAACTGTGGGCAGCACAGTGGTTAGCCCTGTTGCTTCACAGCGCCAGAAACCAAGGTTTTATTCGCGGCTTGGGTCATTCTCTGTATGGAGTCTGCACGTTCTTCCCGTGTCTGCATGGGTTTCCTCTGGGTGTTCCGTCTTCCTCCCATAGTCCAAAGATGTGTGGGTTAGGTGGATTGGTCACATTAAATTGCCCCGTAGTGTCCAAATGTTAGTTGGGGTTGCTGGGTTACGGGGATAGGATGGAGGTGTCGGCTTAGGCAAAGTGCTCTTTCAGGGGCCGGTGTAGACTCGATGGACCGAATGGCTTCCTTCTGCGCTGTGAATTCTATGAAAACATTTCTAAGTGCCATTTTGGGCGGGTTTGGCTGGATGTTTCACGTCGGCTGCAATGGCAAGATCGCAGCCTGTATTCACTCGTACTTAGTTGCAAAAGTGAGCCGCCACATGACACCCCCCTCTCTCACTGTCTGACTTGCACCTCAGCTACTCGCTACTAACAAGGAGGTGTTGCTTTTAAAACGCTCCCTCACCACTCACTCCTAGTCAAGACAGCAGGATGGCAGCGTGGAGACCTACTCCTCGCTTTGGGTGTCTCGGCTTGGCTAGGCTTCTTGACATCGTGGATGAGAGGCGGGGCACTCTGTTCCCTCAAGGGGGTTGGAGAATTAGCAGCAGGTTCAGCAATGCCACTTGGAAGGCAGTGGCAGCTGCAGTGAGTGGAAGCAGCATGACCAGGAGAACCACCATCCAATGTCGGAAGAAGACTAATGACCTCCAATGAGCTGCAAGGGGATGTTACTGTCTCTCTCATGTCAGCAGTCCTGCCTGTGGTCCTTCAATTTCCCAAACTACCACCTTCTACCGCCGTCTTCCCCTCCACCCCCCGCAATCCACTGGTTAACACCTCATACCCT
This sequence comes from Scyliorhinus canicula, assembly GCF_902713615.1. Classification (NCBI taxonomy): domain Eukaryota; kingdom Metazoa; phylum Chordata; class Chondrichthyes; order Carcharhiniformes; family Scyliorhinidae; genus Scyliorhinus; species Scyliorhinus canicula. The sequence continues at coordinate 170,427,187 of NC_052151.1, forward strand.
CCCAACATCCAATCTTCATGCTTGTTCCTCAACCCCTGGCACCTACCAGACCAACCTCTTCATGTCTAGGTGTGGTGCCTTTCATGTGAGAGTACCTTTAAGAAATATGTGTTTATTACTGCAGTGATGTCAGAGAGTGGATGGAGCTGGGCTGTCTGTCAGCTTTTTACTTTCATTTTAGGCTGCTTGCTGCAGGGTGTGTTTTAGTTTCATTTTCAGTGTTGGAGCTGAATCCAGACCAACCAGGTTTACTGTTGTTCTCTCTGCCATCAAAAGACTATCTCTTGAGCATTTGGTGAATTCAGAATTATAAATGTTTTCAGTAGTGACTTTAACCTGATATGCTTCAATTAAAGGTTTTGTTTCTTAAGTCGTATGGATTTTAAAAGGAAAGCTTAAAGGATTACTTAGTGTTGTATTCTTTGTGGGTTGTATTTGAATTAATGGTTGCTAAGATGTTCACTGTATGTTTCAAAAAAGTTAACTTGAGTTCATAGAATAAACATTGTTTCGCTTTAAAAAATACTTTTCCATTTCTGCTGTACCCCACCTGTAGAGTGGGCCGTGTGCTCCCAATACCACAATCTATTAAAAGTTGTGGTTCAGGTGAACTCCATGATACACTTTGGGGTTCTCTAAACCCTGGCTCATAACGTGTCCAACAGCCAACTGCTATAGAACTTCCTAATCCATCAAGCGCATGGATCACAATGTCTTCTCTTTGGCCCCACAGCAGAAGAAAGTCCATGAGAAGAGGGAAAGAGTAAAGACAGAGGGAGGAGTCCCAGAGATCGTTGTCCTCACCCCAAATGATGAACGGGGCCTGGAGACTGTGGGGTTACCCAACAAGAGAGCAGTGACCGAAAGTGAGGTCAGCTTGCATCAGAGAAGTGAGGATCCGCTGCACTTCATCCAGATGACCTGTCTCAAGTGTTGTTGATGTCCCACAAAATCATCCTTCTCTTTCACTGACCACAAGACCAATGTCTTGCAAGATCACCATCTGATGAGGCCAGAGTCATGCCCCGCCCACCACACAAGGGGCCACTTTGGAGGAGAGCTCCGAAGAGAACACTGACGGCTATCATCGGCACTTTCCATCAGCACAGAGGCACACACCTTGGTGGGCGACGTCAGTGGACTGGCTTCAATGGCACTCTCTGATGATCACCAAACAGTTGCTGATGCTCATTAACTGGAGGCAGGCACATCCAAGGGAGACAGCAGCTGGAGGTCTTCTGCAACCCAGGACTCAGTTGGATCCCTGCCAGATGTCGAGCCCCTGGACAAAGTTCTCCCAGAGCTATTTGATGCAGATGATAGGACACAGCTGTGACATTCAGGAGGAGGTGTCAGCCACAATCCTGCAACTGCATGGCCAATTGAAGGAGTCCCAAAGGCTTCAAGCGCAGGAGATGGTGCCGACAATGCGTGGCTTCTGGGCCCACACTGCTAGGGTGGAGCACGACATACTCTCCTTGAGTAGTGTCATCCAAGGCATGGCTCAATCTGTGATGACCATCGCTGAGGGGCATGTCCCAGGCACAGTTGGGCATTGCAGAGGTGCTCAACAGCATGGCCCAGTCACTGAGGAGCATCACTGTGTGTGCCGACACCATGGTGCAGACAATGGGGAGCCTAAAGGATTGGCTGTGCCAGGTGACTCCGAAGCCTTTGGAGCTTACTCACGGTGCCTCTCCGTCCCATGGAGTCACCCAGGGTCCTACGAGCATCTTCAGGGAGGAGAAAGTGCTGGAGTTCATCCCGAGGCCTGCCACCAAGAAGACTAAGGCAATCTCCGGTTCTTCTGAATCCTCCCTCCACTGATAGTGACGCATCTCAAGGGCAGCGGGCAGATCAGGGCAGTACAGCATTACAACATTTCACGCATGAGACATGTGAAGCCTCTGTCACTTTAATTTTAATAACGAGCCTGCCCGCACTCCATCCCCCATTCCCCCTCACTCCCACCCACACCCAATGGTTCAAGATCAAAAGTCCTCGATGCAGACTGCATTCAGAGGATGTATGTGAGCTGTTATCTGAAAGATAGGAGTCAGATGTAGGAGGAGTACCAGAGCTTTCCTAATAGCGAGTGGTTATCACTGTCCTACCTTGTATAGGGACCCACTGACAATGCCAACACAGGCCCATCACCCTGGAATAATGTTACACAGACTGGGGGAACGGTGGTCAGGGATGGGACAGTGTGGTGATTGGAGGGAGGAGGGTAGAGCGGGTTGTTGAGTCGACAGACAAGGTCTTGTCTCAAGAGCATCGTGAGATGGTGAGGGCCTCCCTGGTCATCCTTGCATGTCGGACATTTGCCGCCGCCTGTCCTCCATCCTCTGGCTACTCCTCGGGCTCGTCCTCCTGCTCATCCTCCTCAGACGAATCAGCATGTTCCTTCTCCTCCTCCTTGCCCAGCATGTTGCCCCTCTGCTGTGCCAGATTATGAAGGGTACAGCAGATCACCACAAAGTGGGAGACACTCTGGGGTCTGTACTGTAGAGCACCACCAGAGCGGTCAAGGCATCGGAACCACATTTTCAGCAGCCCGATGCACCACTCAATGGCAGCACGGATGGCAACATGGGCCTTCTTGTATTGGGTCTCCACCTCGGTCTCAAGCCACCACACCGGTGTCAATAGCCATGTCCTCAGTGGGTGTCCCTTGTCACCCACGAACCAATTTGTCATCTTGGATTGGTCCTCAAAGACACTGGGGATCTCTGTGGGCCCCATGATGTAGCTGTCATGCACGCCCCCAGGGTAGGGGCACACACATGATGATTCTGAGGTGGTGGTCGCACACAATCTGAACATTCAGGGAGTGGAACCCTTTCCTGTTAATATGGGCCGCTCCCAGATTTGCCTCAGTGACCATTGTCCCAGTTTGGAAAGAAGTACTGAGCAACACCCACGTAACGTCTCTGGGGAGTAGGGTGACTCCCATGAGGCCGTTGCGTCTGACTTCAACCTTGCTAATGAAATTGAAATTAATGCAAATTAAGCTTCATGACCTTGTCATCATTTTTGGATGAGATCCAGAACTCTCCATCAGGAGCGTGCCGGGTGAATTTCCAAATGGTTTGCGCCTGGTGTGAATTTCTGTTTTGGCCATTCCCACTATTCACCCAGGCACTTGGATCGGGGCCGGGCACAACATGGTGGTTGAATCGTGCCTGAATAATCCTCCCTGGGCCACCAGCAAGTGTCAGTTAGAATATTTACTTCAATGTAAGAAAGCAAAACAAAGAGAGGAAAAGAAAGAGGGGATTAAAAGTGAGAGAAAAAATAAATAAAAAGTAACAAATAACATATACTTTTATTCTCCAACAACAATTAAAATCTGAGGAATGAAAGTCAACTACTGTAAAAGTTAATTTTCAGTGCAGGCAATGCTGTTTGACAGTAATCAAAATGTATCACAGTACTTAAAGAAAAAGGCACATGTTTTAAAACTTGGACTGAATTTAAAGATTGTTGTCAAAATGGTTCCAAGCTATCTGACAGATTTATGGATCAGACTGTGATTGCCTTCTAAAATGACAAAAGACAACCATTAATTTAATTATGGTCACTGTGATCTTGTCCAGGAGATAACAAAGTTTTCCAACGCCTCATTGTAAGAATGTAAATTGTGCTTTTGCCTGAACAAAAAAAACAGTTGGCAAAAAAATCTGTTTGAAATGACAATACCATATTTGGAAGATAACTTGGTATTTTATCCAGATCACATGGCACAGCAGCCATCTTGGCTCTCTCCAAAATTCCACAGGAAAATTCAACCTGTGATTTCAGATCCATCTTGAATCATTGAAATCCATCTTCAAAGAAGCAGGAAGAGCTTCAACCCAGAAGGAGACAGGGAAAGGCATCTAGAAAACAGCCATGTTTTCTGCAATAAATAATGAGTCAGTTTTAAAGTGTCACACCTGCAGAACCCCAACAAAGTGACCTTCTCTTCCCCTGTACGCATTATTCCACATACTAAGCTCACCTGGGTGGTGGGGCAAATCACGGATGGGATTCTGTGATCCTGAGGCTAATTCAGAAATGCCGTTGCATTTCTTGACGGCGTCCCCAACTGGCACTGCTCCAACCACGCTGGCACCAATGCCGCCGATTCTCCGCTCTGTGGAGAATCACGTGCTGGTTTCGGGGCAGCGTGCCGTGATTTGCGCCGGTCGAGGGGATTCTCCGGCCCCGCCCTGGGCTGAGAGAATCGCGCCACACATTCTAGTTGCGTAGAAGAGTCAGCTTGGTGAAGCTTCATAGATAGCTGAGTGTGATAAACCAAATTTTTGTGCAATGGAAAAACTGCTCGAAAGCCTGCAGATTATGCCGAAAAGTCCGCCTCCACCTTATTCTACAAATTGACATGCAGCCTGGGACGCATCTTCTCCAGTTTTGAGGGGCTGAATACTTCCAACTACCAACCAGTGGAGCCCAATGTAATGCAATGTTTGGTTACTGAGCTTGCAACTTCCACTGCATTCATTGCAGCTTCTATGAAATGACCAACTGCTCTAAACAAAGCTCGAGCAGCTGCCATAATGGTTGTGGACTCTGTTTGAAAGTGTTACAAACTGTCTCTGCCCACAGATTTGTCCTCCAACAATTAGGGAAGGCCCAACAGATGCCCCAAGGTAGAAATGGGGGGGGATAATCCAATAGGACCTACTGGTATCTGTCTGGATGACAGCATTGCTGCTCCCTGTCTTGGCACTGCACCATTATCCTTGAGTTGTCCATCGGGTAGGTGGCACAGACTGCAGAGACCTATACTGAAATGGTGCAGTCTGAGGTGAGGCCATGACTGTCCACAACCTCTTGGAGGGAATCACTGGAGACCACCTGAGCTATCCTCTTTAGAATCTCAGCAGCCATCCACCTGATTTGCTGCTATCACTGGGGCCACACTTCACCACAGAAGGGCTAGATCACACAAGAACACTTGTATATAGAAACTAAGAGTAAAAATCAGTGTGAATAATTTGATATGTCAGTGCTGTTGATTGTGTAATGAATTCATTGTTTTTCAATTGATAAAGGTTGATTATAGTAATTAGATACTTATGGAATTGGTAGACTATTATTGTGATCTTCATGGGGAAGGACGGAAAGGATAGAATGTGCGTCCTGGGCTTCTTGATGGATCTTCAACCATGGAAGGTGCATCACATGGTAAAAATGCTCCAGTGTTGGGATGAGAAGGATGTCTCTCAAAAGTACTGTTCAAATAGATGATAGTGAGCATCCCTCACAGATGCACACCATATATGTGGAACCCTCTGGTGACACCCCTGATCATTTCTTTCCCGTTCCCCTTTCCTTCTTACTTCCACATAGATATATTTGGAGGTTCAAGCAGTCTTAAGCAACAAACTTTTTTTTTTGCTTCTTGTTTATGAACTATGGAATAATTATTCAGAAAATCGCTACAGCAAATTCCATTGCCACCACTTTGTTAACTGACGTTGCTTACAAAATGGGGTTTACCTGAGACTTTCACTACAATGGACTGCAGTTTGTTTCCAGTCAGTCCCGAGCAAATTATAGAATACACCACCATCTGACATCGCGATGCAGCCCATGACTGAACTGAACGAATGTGACAGAATGAAAGCAGAAGAAAGCACAAAATGACAAGGTCAAGCAAAAGCTTACTTCGGCAAGCAAACTTAGGCAAAGAGAACCATGATTTGAAATTGTAGATTAGGTGCACATCAAATGACAAATCATTTCTACAAACTCACATCATCTCCATCAGGATCAGAGCATATCAAGCAGTTGCTCAATACCAACATCTCTCTGTTGGTTGACAGCTCAAAGTGGAATGTGAGACACTTGATAACGGGCAGACCACAATATTTTAAGGACAATGATTATGAGGATACATTTCCTTTTCCAATGAGTGACCATGATGTTGATTATCTATCGAGCTGATCATGCAGAACCACAAATTCAAGTTCGTAGACCGCTGTCATCACCAACATTCACGTCTCAAAGATTGTTTCCTCGATGTTTGTTTTTTAGAGCAATCACTCAGAGTGTACAAAGCCTCGATGACCTCTCTACTAAAATTTAGTATCACTGTGATTAATACAGGTTATGCAGCTTTAGCTATGCTGAAAACTGTGAGTCTTCATTTCATGAGGCAGCAGATCTCAGTGATGACCTCTTCGGTAAAGGTCAGTCTCTTCATAACTCGGGTTCTGTGAGGAGTGTGCTCTCTGAAGATCCTGGTGAGGATAGGCTTCCTGATGAGAGCTCTCCTCGCCCTTCGTCCTCTTCCTTCTGAAGCAATTGGTCTCATCTCCTCACATTCCGCATGCAGACTGTGGAGGACCCCCCTCTCCCCAAGCAGGATCCCAATGTCCAAGCACTCTTTCTCCTGGTGACTCTTGCAAGGTGTCCAAACTGTAAAGTCAGACAGTCATGATCCTTTTCAGATGAAATCATGAGAGAATTTCCAGCAATAAATGCGCATTAAATGTGGGTGAAATTTTTGCAGAGCATCTCCTGATGTGCATCAAAGCCTTCTTCAGAGTGTAGTCAGACTGAACAGTAGAAGCTCGGCATGACTTCAGTTTGTTTGAAATCCTCAGCAATGACTAGTTTGTACCTGTTCAACATGTTCCTTTTAGAGGAGCTTGCTTAATGAAACGTTGGCAACAAAATGTTGTGCAACCACTTTAATGACTGCTGGCGAGCAACATAATTCTCCATCATGATTCTCCGAGCTGTCATCTCTAGGTTAGGCTTCAACTCATTTCCCAATCTTCCACTAAATGCATCTAAAGCTGAGTTGCAGCATAAGACTCTATCTTGGCCACCTCAGAGGTTTTTTTTAGTGCCTAAAGTAAATCTCCTCAATACGCACAGGTTTTTCTAGGCCTTTTAGCGCAGCTGGGGAAATATAATTAAAGGAAATGAATTCAGTGTGAATAAGGAAATGCGTTCCCAGTGATTGCCAGACGATAAGCTTCCAAAGGCAATAAATCAGGAAATAATTGCAAAGATTGGAAGCAAAGAAACAATGTTAAAGGATATAAGCAGCCCCCGCACCCCCATGCCCACCCCATTTCCTCCCCATCATTGTCCAGCAATCTGCTCTGTGATCCGAGGGCTATGAAGCACAAATTAAAGTTGCACCCAGCACAAACAGTGAGACAGATATGGATCAAAGCTCTTTAAGAACTTTAAGAAGGTAACATGAATAGACCTGAATAATCAATGCTCAAGGTTTCCACATAATTCCTTAAGTGCACATTTTAGGGTTTTGTGTACTGCTCTTTAAGAAGTCCTAAGATGTAACAATAAGAAAAATTTGAAATAATAATAAATTAAATCAATTGACGAACATATTGTGGTCTCTAATTTTCAAATCTACTTTTAATGAACTCAGGAAAACATGATCTGAAAGCGATGAGGTCCCATCATGAACTGGTTCTCCACATCCAGACCAAGGGACAAAAGCTTGGATTGACTCCACCTTTAAATTTGCAAAACTTCCAAAAGGCACTTCACAGGAGCGTTACAAAACAAAATTTGACACTTAACCACATATGGCAATATTAGAACAGATGATCAAAAACTTGGTCATAGGTTACAAGGACTGTCCAAGGAGGAGAAAAGAGGTAGAGAGATCAAACCATGTGGGAGATGATGGATTGGGTTTGAAAAGAATGATAAAAATAAAATGTCAGAGATACAGAGAACATGACAATTTGTCCAGGTAAATTTCTCATTAAATTAGAGTACTGATTTGGATTTATGGAGAAGACGGAGCAAAGCAACCTCAGCTAACTCCACTGCCAGTATAATTAGCCTTTCTATTGGGACAGAAAGATATAGAGAGGGTGCCCCACATGCAGCCATTGTTCACAAATGGGATGGCATTGTCAGATACCACATGCATATCATTCGTACAATATTGGGGCAGAGCTCCATTAACCATTAAAGCCAATCTTTGCATTGTATAATTTTTGGATATTTTAGTATTTGTTTCTATACAGTTTGACAGTGTTAAATTGCACTCAGGAGAATTTCATGCAAATGAGTTCACATGTTCATCACAAGTTTCATTGAGAAAATATCAGGATTTTTAATGTATACTACCTGAAATCTGAGTGCATGTTGGATAATTAGAGAATTAATAGGATATGGTAGCAATGTGGTTCTGTTACTAGACTAGTGATTCCAGAAGCCTGGGACTAATGAGAACAAATACCGCCACAGTAGCTGGGGAATTTCATTTAAATTCCTAATTGGGATTGGCGCCACTAGCGAGATCAGCATTTATTGCCAATCTCTAATTGCCCTTGGGAAGGTGGTGATGAGCTGCTTTCTTGAACTGCTGCAGTCCATGTGGCGTAGGTACATCCACTATGCTAATAAGGAGGGTGTTTAGGGATTTTGACCCAGTGACAGTAAAGGAAGAGTGATATAGTTCAAGTTGAAAATGAAAAAAATTAAATGAAATGAAAATCGCTTATTGTCAAGAGTAAGCTTCAAATGAAATTACTGTGAAAAGCCCCTAGTCGCCACATTCCAGCGCCTGTTCGGGGAGGCTGTTACGGGAATCAAACCGTGCTGCTGGCCTGCTTGGTCTCCTTTCAAAGTCAGCGATTTAGCCCTGTGTGCTAAACAGCCCCTAGTTCGGATGGTGCACGGAATTGATGCCCCACACCAGCTCCCCCAAAAGACCCCACACATCACCAGCAGAGCACAGGCGGTCAATCTCAAGGTAACATGAAAATTTGTTTCCTTATGGCGGGATTAGTTGGTGGGTACTTGTAGTCCCGACCGTTTTGGTAGGGTAATGAACAGCGATACTGAAGTCAAATGCAGTGGGCGGAATTTTCCATTTATTTGACTAAGTATCGAGTCAGGCAGAAAAGTGGTGTGTAGCCTGCCAGCTCCACTGCCATGGACGTGTGCCCTATTTTTTGACACATGGTCTAAAAGAATCCTGGGAAGCAGGCCCCACGACATCAAGCTGGTGGTGAGGATGCCCAATGCAGATTTTTACGACACACCATTACTCACATCCTGCTAATTAGAGCACCTGCCCAACTGTTCTACTCTTTACTTCATGCTGCTCAACCAATTTCATAAATACAGTGTCGACCCGTGTAAAAGCCAAATTTTCTAGACCAATTTTGTAAACCAAAAGTTAAAGCGGTAATGTTTTTGTGGATTGACACGCAAGCTTGATTTGGGCCCAAAAAGGACCAATGCAATGGAATAAAATCAAAACCAACAACATTTAATCATTCTCTACCATGTATTAATTTTGTAACATTACAAACTATACATTCATCTAATACCATATAAATATATACCATAATGAATTGATCTTGCATTGAAATCCTTTGAGACCACACTGATCACTGTCTCAATCGCCAAACAATTTGCCCCAATAACCTGGTTGTATCATAATAACATCTGGACCTTCCCTGTCTTCACCATTATTGTTGGGAGAACCAGTAACTTCCCCATCATTAAACAAGTAATCATCCTCATGTACACATTCAATATTCAGCATTTTGGAAATGATCTGTTCACAATATTGGGATCAATTTCTCAAGTAATGGTTGATACAAAGGTTATGGGGCCGCACGGTGATGCAATGATTAGCGCTGTTACCTCACGGTGCCGAGGGCTTGAGTTCGATCCTGGCCCCGGGTCACTGTCCATGTGGAGTTTACAAATTCTCCCCGTGTCTGCGTGCGTCTCACCTCCACATCCCAAAAGATGTGCAAGATAGGTGGATTGGCCACCCTAAATTGCCCCTTAATTGGAACAAAAAAAAGAGAATTAAGTACTCTTAGTTTTAAAAAAAGATATAAAGGTGATCAACCAATGTCATGACGACCCCATCTAACATGGAAAAAGCCAAAAGAGGAACCTTTGTAAACAATTCTACACCTCTATGATTCACTTAGTCACTAAGTGGCCCATAACTTCCGATCTCCCGGGGGCTTGTACTGGCAAGATACCCCGGAAGATGCACTGGGACTGTACAGGAATAGTCTGGTAAGTTTAAACTTCTGATGGGTAATTACCCTGCACTAGGAGCCACTTCTAATTCTTCCTATCCTAGTGACACACCAACCCCCACTTAGCTCCCGGACTATAACCCTCCACCTACACCTGTCTATCATCCTAATTCTTTGGCTGTCGTCTGACCCACTGACAAACCCCCAACTTCTGACTATACTCCCAACCCCGCAACTAACCAGCCACCTCCCCCTGACCTATCCTCTATCCCTAACTGACCCCTCATCCCCCAACCCATCTTACATCAACTGACCAGCTGAGCCACCTAATCTATTCTATCGCCCAAGCACAAGTCAGGAGTGTAGTGGAATACTCTCCACTTGCTTGGATGAGTGCAACTCCAACAACACTTAAGAAGTGTCGACACCATTTAGGACAAAGCAGCCCACTTGATTGCTCCTCCTTCCACAAACATTCAAATCCTCCACCACTGATGAACAGTGGCAGCCAAGATGCACTGACGTAACTCACCAAGGTCCCTTTGACAGCATCTTCCAAACTCATGACCACTACCATCTAGAAGGACAAGAGCAGCAGATGCCTGGGAACCCCACCACCTGAAGGTTCCCCTGCGAGTCACTCGCCAGCCTGACTTGAAAATATATCAGTGTTCCTTCGCTGCCACTGCGTCAAAATCCTGGAACTCCCTCCCTAACAGCAGAGTGGGTGTACCTACACTTCAGGGACTGCAGCGGTTTAACTCACCACCATCTTCTGAAGGGCAACTAGAGATGGGCAATAAATGCTGACCTAACCAGCGACGCCCACATCCCGTCAATGAATTTTTTAAAAAGACATACCTCTCCCCACCAACAAACCATCCTAACCCCTTTACTGAGCCCCAAACCCAACCAACCCCAACCCCCACCGACTGACCATGTGACAAACCATCCTACGCCCCAAACCAATCTGACCCACTTACCTCACACTTACCTTCTCCTGGTTTCTCTGCCATTTAAACAGACCTGATTTATGGGACCTAGTGTTGTATAAAGTGAGCATGGCTTCCTTTTGTCCTACTCTGCTGCCCTACACTGAAGGACTCAGGAACCTGCAGCACTGCACTATTCTAAGGAGGCTCGAGTTGGAATGTCGGGCATGAAATGTGCAACTTCCGATGATGGTGAGAAAAAAAGCAGTGGAATGATAACCCAACTGTGATTGAAACTCCTTGGAAGTTCTGGCCCATTGGACCAATGTTGCCAGTGAGAATGCTTGCACATTTTTACCTTTGGTACATCCTTTTTCACCTTACAAAATCCAATTATCCCTTATATTTCAGATATGGTCGTTAGGAGGTTTATCTGTACACACATGCATGGACTGATCAAGATTGCTGGGAATAACTGGCATATCTGTGTTTGCTGACCTCACATCACAGACTGCATCATCGACAAGGCGGGATTTGAGAATGTCCTCGTTGTGAAAATATTTTACTTTGCATACTGATCTTGGTCTCACATTCTACCAATCTTTGATCCGTTTCTTGCAACCATCTTCATTCTCCCAGTCTTTCTCATGATCATAACGTATTTCTGAAATTTGGCGAGAGCTTTGCACTCATATGTCATTGTTTGTTTTAATTTTGTGCTACTCACCATACAAGATGGAACCACGTGAATTGCGTTCTCTTGTGGCCTTCTGTCTTTTCAAGGGATGGGCAAAATTCTCCGACCCCCAGCAGGGTCGGAGAATCGCCTGGGGCCGCCGAAAATCCCGCCCCCGCCGTGGCAGAGATTCTCCGCCACCCGGGAAGTGGCGGCGGCAGGAATCTCGCCACTCCGATCGGAGAGGCCCTTGCGGTGATTCTCCTGCCCGGATGGGCTGAAGTCCCGCCGCTGGGAGGCCTCTCCCACCGCCAAGGTTTAAACCACCTCTGGAACGGCGGGATCAGCGGCGCGAGCGGGCCGCGGGGTCCTGGGGTGGCGGGGCGCAATCGAACCCCAGGGGGTACCCCCACGGCGGCCTGGCCCGCGATCGGGGCCCCCCGCTCAGACTCCGGGCCAGTGCCCTGGGTGCACTATTTTCCTCCGCGTCCGCCACGGCCTCCGCCATGGCGGAAGCGGAAGAGAACCCCACATCACGCATGCTGCCGCTGACGTCACTGTCGGCGCATGCGCCGACCAGCGAAAGCGTTTCGGCCAGCCCCGCTGCCGGGGGCGCCGGTTTTTTGCGCCAGTCTTCTGGTGCAAACCGCTCCGGCACGGGGCTGGCCCCCAAAGGTGGGGAGAATTCCCCACCTTTGGGGAGGCCCGACCCCTGAGTGGTTGCCGCTACTCCCCTACGCCGGCACCCTCCGTCACGCCGGGTAGGGGAGAATGCCGCCCGATGTCTTCTTTCACCAGTCTTAGTAACTGCCCTGCTTACTGATATGTTCATTGGTGTTTCACCCATATTTTAAAGTGTGGACCAAGCAAAATTCCTGTCTCAAAATTAGATGCCAAAATGATGAAATTTGTTGATTTTATCATCTAGTTGATGCGACAGAAGCTGTGATTTTGTTTTGTGGCAGAGTACTAAACCGTGCCTTTTCACAAATGTCATGCATCATCTGGCACTTGCCTTGAGGACTAAAATGCCACTTTTTTTCACTTCCCTGAAGGTACAGAGTCAGATGGCTCCATGGATAATATTATTATTATTTTTAAAATAAATTTAGAGCACCCAATTAATTTTTTCCAATTAAGGGGCAATTTAGCTTGGCCAATTCACCTACCCTGCACATCTTTGGGTTGTGGGGGTGAAACCCATGCAAACACGGGGAGAATGTGCAAACTCCACACAGACAGTGACCCAGAGCCAGGATCGAACCGGGGACCTCCGTGCCGTGAAGCAGCAATGCTAACCACTGCGCCACCGTGCTGCCCTCATGGGTAATATTATGACCATTTTGCTTATGCAACATTAAACCATTCTGCCACTTTGATCTCTAGTTTGAATTGAGCTGCGTGCTTGCCATTATTTCATGAAGGAATTGTGATACTTGTGGTACATGCTAGTCTTGTTGATTGCGCAACTGCTGCTAGAATGGGTGGAGGGAAATCTGAAGGTTGCTGGACATGCTTTCAAAATGAATGAACCATTGTAATTACTGGTAGATAATTCACAATTAGAACGCATCTCGTTCCTTGATTAACTGGAGTCAAATTTTGCAAGAAGTAAATGAAAAATCACATTTCTTTCAGTTGAAATCTATGGGATCAATTTTTACATGAGGTTGAATTTTACCTGAGTAAATATGGTAGATCGATCATTTGCTTTCAATTCTATGGGTTTCAATTCAGCTAAGTTTGAGTGAAATGTTCTTGAAATTCTGGGGATCCCCAGCATATAAGCAAACCAGAAAGATATATTTGTGCAAGAGATATATTTTCTCAGGTCAACAGCAAGTGGTTTTAACTGACTCTGCAGAGAAATCAATCATTGTTATTCAGGTACACTATTTATTCTCATTTTTTCCCAGAGCTCCATCAAAGTAGATTCAATATCTCCAGTGCAGCTTTTGTGAAATCCCCTTGAGCAGTTATTACTGCAGGCCCATTACTCCTCATTTTCACTGGAGCAAGATCCCATTTGTCAGTGTAATTATTACCTCAGAACCTAATTTCCTCCGTTCATCATGCCAACAGCACTTGCACATCCTCCACTTGCTTTGCTTCACCATGGGCAGCTGGCAGCCTCCAGATGACTAACCCCTGAGCGTTGAAATGCTCTTCTTTGTTTGCCTCTTTGCCTCTGTCTTCTCCTTTAAGACGGCTTAAAGCCCATTTATTTTAGCCAAGTGTTTAGTCACCCACACAAATGTCCCCTTCTTTGTCTCAATGTAAATTTTTGTTTGTGTACGCTCCTGTGAATGCCTTGAGGCATTGTACTACGTTAAAGGAGCTGTGTAAGTGAACATCGTTGTCGTTATGGGCTGGTTTAGCTCAGTGGGCTAGACAGCTGCTTTGTGATGCAGAACAAGGCCAGCAACGCGAGTTCAATTCCTGTACCGGCTTACCTGAACAGGTGCGGGAATGTGGCGACTGGAGGCTTTTCACAATAACTTCATACTTGTGAAATAAAAGATTATTACTGTTATTGTTATTATTAACCTGGAACAGCAAGAGGAGAGCTCACAAGAAGGATCCTACTGTTTTTCTTCTACCTTGTTCCTTTTACCCTTGACAACATTCAACAAGGACATTTCTTCAAGCACAAATGAGCATTTATTCTTGCTTCTATTACACGTTGTGAAGATAGTTTGACATTTTCTCTATTAAAATGCATCCAATATGACAGCATGATGTATTATTTGCATATCAGTTGTCTTTACCTGTCTGCAGATGGTGAGCATTAATTAGAGATGTATCCATACAAATAGCCTTCGACTGAAAGTGTGGTAGCTGGGTCAGGAAATGCATGCTTGTAATGTGAAACTCTGTAAATAAATGCTTATTAAAGCGTGGTTAGTACGAATATTACGGTGACCGGAGAATCGGCGCCATTGGCGCTGGCGCGGACGGTGTGCCACCGGTTGAGGGGCGCTCTACGCAGCTCCCCCACCCCCCGGCGATTCTCCACCTGGGATGGGTCGACTGGCCGCCCAAAAAAGCCCAAGTCCTGCCGGCGCCATCCGCATGTGGTCTTACCCGGCGGGACCTCGGCATCCATCCAGTCAGTGGCGGCCTAGTGGTGGGGGGGGGGGCCGGCAAGCCCGACTCCGGTGGGGACCTCCACCGTGGTCTGGCCCGCGATCGGGGCCTACCGATCGGCGGGCCAGCCTCTCTTGGTGGGGGCCTCTTTTGCTCTGTGCCTGTAGCCCTATGCCATGTTGCGTCGGGGCCGGTGCGGAGAAGGGATCTTCTGCGCATTCGTACCGGTCGCAGTGCGCATACGCGCATTTGCGCTGGTCGCAGCACGCATGCGCAGACCCGCGGCACCCATTTGACGCCGGTATAGGCAGCTGGAGCGGCATGGGGCGCTCCAGTGCCGTGCTGGCCTCCTGTAGGGCACAGGATCGCTACACAAGCAGTCCGATGATGCCATCGTTAAACTCTCCAGTTTATACGACCGCGTCAACACTCTGCCTTCAGATGGGAGAATCCCGCCCAAGGTTCTTTCCTGACACATCTCCTTCTGAAATCTCCAGACCTCCTGATCTGACATCACTGATGATGTATATTAGCTGTTGTCATAACAGCAAATATCTCCTACGTAGTATCAAGGGTTGCAAAATGGCAGGATCCTCAATAGCTGCTGTCCAGTAGCAGACAGTTGGTTGAACAGTGGAAGCATTGCATAGTCCTCAGCTTCAGCTTCTGACTGTGTAATTTTCTGCAGCCTTCCAGTTCAGCATGTGCCTTCCACTCTGCTCCTGCTCTCTGGAACACCCTATAGTTCTTTGATACATGTATCTTCTCTCCTTCAAAAGTCGTCACAAAAGCTGTTTAGTTTACAATTGTTTTCAGTACATCTCTTAACCTTTCTTCCATTAATACATTTGGAGACATGACATTTTTCTATGAAAGATGAAAGGTGCACATTGTAGTTGTCATATTGAAGGATCTTGAGATTTGGAAATTTTTATTCAATTCAATTCAGGGTTACCGGTTGTTCTTGAGCATTGCTGAAACTCAGTAGAAAATCAAGTTAAAAACTTGTCAGGTGCAAATAAGAATTGTTTTATTTGGAGTTCATTGGTTACAACTTGAAAATCATTTAAAAGGTAGTTTGTAGACAATTTGCTTTTCTTCAAAGAATCACAGGAATTATCTTCTGAGACAGTAGCCTGAACACAACTTTAAAAGTCAAAGTCTGAAGTCAAAGTATGAAAATGAAATATGAATACAGAACTCTTTTCTAATTCTCTTCCTTTACTTTATGGCTCTTTCTGTCTCTCGCTCTGGCTCTCTGTCTTTCTCTCTCTCTCTCCACCTCTCTGCTGTTCCTTTCTATCTTTCTCTCCTTCTTTCTTCTTCCTTTCTGCCTCTCTCCTTTCCTTTCCTTTCTGCCTCTCTCCTTTCCTTTCCTTTCTGAAATGGTGGCCAAATCATCCATGGATATACTATTTCATATCTGTCTTAAGCGATCCGATCACACCCCAATATAATCCTAATTGGTTTGGGTTAGACTCAAACACATTTGATTTGATAACAAGCCATCCATCTTCACGATGTAACATTACTTCCAATTGTTGCTTGTCTGCAACAATGGAGACCTTATGTTATAACATCATACTATGCGAGGCATAATTCCGAAAATATAATTCAAACTGTCTTTTAATGTTGGAATCAAATATATATATTCGATGTTTTAACTGTCCATTTAATTGATTGATAATATTACGGTTAACATTTCAACAAAAGTATTTTACCTCAAATTCATCAATTGGGGGTGCAGTAGGGTTAGTGTGAATCATCCTGACAGTTGGTCCCCTGCGCTTAGCGAATAGTTCTTTGATGCACGTAGCACATTGGTATGTTATATAAATGATTAATCCAGCTGCACAGGAGAATAGGATTATTCTCATTATGGACATTCCAGTGTGTCCAAACCACCCACAAATTCTATCCCAGAGAGAGAGAACTTGGGATGGATCAAGTTTTTTGATTTCTTTTTGGATATGTAATACCAAATCTTTAACTTCTTCAGAGTTATCGGGAATGAAAGTGCAACATTCTGCACCAATCAGGGCGCACATGCCACCTTTTTCGGCTAGCACATAGTCAAGTGCCATTTGAATTTGCAATACCACGGTTCGAATTGTTCGCATTTCGTCAGAGATTTTATCTAGGGCAGTGGCAGTGTAATCAGCCGCATCTTGTATGATGGTTGTTGTTTTATTTAACTCATTCTCCATCCTTACTTCCCAATAGAAAGGAATGATTCTAGCAAAAATTGCATCTCTAAAGGTGATAGAACGTTTTTTTTCTTTGTACAGTCATTTCTGAAATATGCAGGAGATTAGTTACATGATAAATGGCAGGTACCATGTAGGTGGAACTGGTTAACTTAACTAAGTAATACTTGCTTTGGTAATGGTGAATATTCTCATTCTCTGAAGGTTTATGGTGACCGGATGAATTTATATAAGTAACCTACAAAACCTAAGCCATAAACTTCCCATTTAACTTTTTGACTCAAGTAGAAATTGACTTAATTCTTTCAACTAAAACAACAGTTTTCTGACTGATTTTATTATGTGTTACTGGCCTTCCCTGAGATATCATCGAAATTACAGTGCATAAGGAGTCCATTCGGCCAATCGAGTCTGCACCGGCTCTTGGAAAGATCACCCTACCCAAGGTCAATACCTCCAGCCTATCCCCATAACCCAGTAGCCACACCCAACACTAAGGGCAATTTTGGACACTAAGGGCAATTTATCATGGCCAATCTACCTAACCTGCACATCTTTGGACTGTGGGAGGAAACCGGAGCACCCGGAGGAAACCCACGCAAACACGGGGAGGATGTGCAGACTCCGCACAGACAGTGACCCAAGCCGGAATCGAACCTGGGACCCTGGAGCTGTGAAGCAATTGTGCTCTCCACAATGCTACCGTGCTGCCCTTAAAAAAGAGATGCAACTAATTTGGGAAGAGGTTTGCAAAAACAAAATGCTAACTATTTGCTTTTTATAAGTTCAGTTTAGGACATGAAAAATAATACCTTGATAGACTGTTGTCACCTTAACATTCACAAAACTTCTTCAAGTTTTCCACACCAAATAAGATGAGACGCCTCATATGAGAGTTTTATGGCCAGGATGAAATACAGGCAATATTCACAGTCCTAAAACTAGCAGAGCATACTAATAGCATTCATAATGTTGTATTATTGCATTGCTGCCGGAGCAATGAACTCCAGCTTTATTTATGCAGGGAATCGGCTAATGATTTCTCCGCCCCCCTCATTGGGGAAGCTCATACTCCCAAAGGATTGTGGGATTTCCATTAGTCCCCAGCCAATGGTAAGCAGGCAGATTATAACATTGCTCATTTGCTAATTGTAATGATATGTTTAAAACTGATATATAAGCAGGTTCTCAACATATGACACATTGCCACTGCTTGCAGAATTTTTACCAATTCAACACCACTGCCCATTTCTTCCGGGATGTGCCAATTGTTTTGACAGAGAGAGAGAGAGAGAGACAGGCAATGCAAAGTCTCCTGTCTAAATCAGCAAATTGTAGTACAATCTGGGGAAGGAAGGGGCATGCACCATTTTTACAGTAATAGCTTCCGGATTCAGGTTAGATTTGAAAGGTCCAGTCTAAAATGAGTGGATAAGTGATTGAATATGTGATTTGTGAAGCAAGTGAGGGAGGATGTAGTCAGGAGGCCAGAGGGTCAGTTGAGTCAGGGAAGACATGATAGTTAAATCAGGTTGCGGTGATGGAGTGAGGTGTTGTTAATAGAATGTGATTGGGATGTTAGTAAAATCTGTTTGGGGGAAGAGTGGGGATGGGGAGCAGATGGTGGTTGGAGGGGGTCAGTTGCGGAGATTCCCAGCTGATGGAAAAGATTTTAAACACAGGTCTGGAAGTAAACAGGTCATTCCGGCTCACATAGTCAACCGGGCGGGAGACATCCACAGAGGTTATCGGGCAGCAGGGAATCAGTCCATCGAAAGTTTAAACTGAAAGCTCTCGTTTTATTAGAACCTGTTATAGACAAGTATTTTATCTTCACAAGGACATTGAGGTTTCAGAAAATGAAAAAAAAAACACCATGAAGTTCAGGAAGGGACACTGTCGGCCAGTGGTGGGTACATGCGGACTGGAGGTCACTGAGTTCTGAGCGTGGCCCACAAGACATTTTGTTGCCCATTGCCCATGCGCAGTATTGCCACAGTCTGCTGATTTCTGTCCTGTGGGTATGACTGAAGTGATATGCACATAAAGCAAGGGCAAGTGAAGTGAGCTGCGTGCCGATTGATCACAGCACTGATTGGTGAGCCGTACACATCCTCTACATCCAAGGTGTAAATATTTATTTTATTTTTGCCATTTGAAGTTGATAGTTCTAATCATTTATAAATGATTAAGCATTTTCTGTAGCTCATTCTGAAGTATGTGGCATGTATTAACTGTTTTTAATTGTATTCATGGGGTCATTGTCAGTGAACAAGCCTGATTTCAATCTTGTAGCTCACTGAGATGGAGGGCCACTGATGTGGCCCACTCACCAGCCTAGGTTTCCGATGACTGGTGTTGGCAAAATGCCTTGAGAAATAATGTGACCCCAATGGCAGCATGGTAGCATGGTGGTTAGCATAAATGCTTCACAGCTCCAGGGTCCCAGGTTCGATTCCCGGCTGGGTCACTGTCTGTGCGGAGTCTGCACGTCCTCCCCGTGTGTGCGTGGGTTTCCTCCGGGTGCTCCGGTTTCCTCCCAGTCCAAAGATGTGCGGGTTAGGTGGATTGGCCATGCTAAATTGCCCATAGTGTCCTAAAAAGTAAGGTTCGGCGCGCGGGGGGGGGGGTGGTTGGGTTACGGGTATAGGGTGGATACGTGGGTTTGAGTAGGGTGATCATTGCTCGGCACAACATCGAGGGCTGAAGTCAGTGGTCAGACTGAGATGTGGGAAATCTGCTCTTATTTTGAATACAGGTCTAAAACAAAGCATTCTCACAGCAACCAAAGGAGCATAGGCCACCAGGACCACAAACCCAGAGATAGATCAGTTCCTATCCTTTTGTAAACAGTATCAATGCGTTTGTAATTGGAGATTGAGAAGTCAAAGTGAAATTGCCAAGTGTATATTTTGATACTGACACATTAACTTAAAGTTATCAAGGTTCTGTTGAAAATGAAGGGTGTGGAAGAGGCTGTATCTCACACAAAAGTAGAAATGCCCAGTTCAGTTCAATTTTTGATTTTCTTAGATCTTCTGTAGTTCTCGTTCTAGAAGTACAGTTTGTCTAATATGTTTTAACTGCCTCTGTAAATTGGAAAGGTATCTCGGGCACGAGGAGACAATTGCAGTTAAGACTGTACCAACCACTTAAAAGAAGTGTATCATTTTGCGGTAGGTGTTCCAGAGACCAAGAGAAGTGAGGTTCAATCCAGTTCGTCGATGTGATGCGAACATGAAAAGTGGATTTACCACCTTGGATATTTCAGAGGAAAGCACTATTGTAGCAGAGGAAAGTGTGACAACCAATTGTATAGGTAGCAATGTTTCCAGAACAAATAAGCACACGATGATTTGTAAGTTGCTTAAAGAGTCTGAACTGAATAAATCTCAATTTCACAAACCCATTTCAACTTCAAATTGATAATTAGAAAATTAGTTAATGCTGAATAACTAGTTAATAACAGAGTTAAATTAGGCTTGGCTGACAGCCAGGCATCCATTAGACTGTTGAAACAGATGCACCTCATGGAAAACATTGCTTGATTGACAGCTCTTGGTCTAGTATCAATTCTGTAAATTGCACAATGTTTATTTACACATGATAGAGGTTTCAAATGCTTGCAGTTTCTGCTATTGATCAATTTTCAGGCCTGGATAATTGATACTATTATAAAGCTGTAGTAAAAGGTGTTTGTTTTCTTTATAAAGATACGATGAATGGCTATTTTTAAAGCTCTCTCATTCATCCTATTGTTACTACAGGTTTCATTAATTCTGGACCGAGTAGGTGAATGGTTATGGTAGTGCGATTACTTTCCATGGTGGGTATGAGGGTCCATGGTTAGGGACATGAGGTGACAGAACATGACATGGATGGGGCATGGTGAGTGTGTGGGTGGGGAGAGGGCGAGGGCTAGAGAGCTGTTCTTTATTTTGCTGTCAATATTACAACTAGGATGAAGTCCCAGAGCACTGAGCCAGGCCTTTTAAACAGCTCATCTCGGTACACCGCAGACCCAATGGCTACACCCAAACTCTTTGTCGGGCCAGACTGTTGTTAACACCACTCCCAAATCCCGGAATGAAAGGGATTCTCCATCCCACCAGCCCCATTTTCTGGCACATTGCGAATCCACCCGCAGCGGGTTTCTCCGTTCCTGCAGCCGATCAATGGAGTTTCCCCTTGTGGCCAACCAATGCCATGGAGAAACCCACAGGCATGGGTGCGCTGCCAGCGAAGCGGAGAATCCAAGAACATGCCATTGCAGCATTCTTCTCCCGAGCTGGGTGGGCCCAGCAGGGAAATTTCCCGACTCCCACTACCCAACTATAGGATGAAAATTCAGCCCGTGACATTTGGATTCTATTTAATGCATGTGAATCCTAAGACGTCAATATGTCTAAAAGATCTCCTGACGTTCTGATTGCAGGTAGGCTAGAACGCAGTGCTGTCAGTGTTTATCATGGCACTCATAGTGACCCATCACTGCACTACAATAATTGTACTGAAGTTATAAATTATGTGGCTGACCAAAAAAGTATCAAAAACATTGACACTGAAAGATGCAAACAATAGATATTTCGAACATTACTTGGAAAGTTTCCTCAAAATTAAGGAAAATATGAAGTCCCCAAATTTGTTAACCTAAATGCCCATCCTCTTTGTTGCTGACCAGCTGGAATGCCCCCAAATTATTATGCTCGGGAAAGGAGGGATGAACTGGCTTCCTTTCTTTATTCAACCCCCTCTGCAGGTTGCAACAAGAAATTTAAAAATTATCTAAAGAGGAGCCACTTGAACCACGCTTTAGAACATAGAACAGTACAGCACAGAACAGGCCCTTCATGTTGTGACGAGCAATGATCACCCTACCCAAACCCACATATCCACCCTATACCCGTAACCCAACAACCCCCCCCTTAACCTTACTTTTTAGGACACTATGGGCAATTCAGCATGGCCAATCCACCTAACCCACACATCTTTGGACTGTGGGAGGAAACCGGAGCACCCAGAGGAAACCCACGCGCACACGGGGAGGACGTGCAGACTCCGCACAGACAGTGACCCAGCCGGGAATTGAACCTGGGACCCTGGAGCTGTAAAGCATTTATGCTAACCACCATGCTACCGCTTTCTTGAGTTCAAGATAGAGTGAGTTTATTAACTACTAAAGGCAAGAAAATGTTAAAACACATGCATTTACGGTCATAAGATTAGAAGTGAGAAGTGCGAATTGAGTCCCTGGGTAAGTTTTTTTTTAAAAATGGTTAAACAAAACAGTCCTCGGCCGGTAGACTCCCTTCTGGCACTAATTCCCCACGTTGGCGTGAGAACCAGCGCCAACCACTCCGGTATCAACAGCCCCGAAAGTGCGAAGAGTCACTGCTTCTGCTGCCTCTATCGCACAATCTAGGGCCTGCGCATATCGACGTGCGGATCGGTAACACAGGTTTCAGCTGAGGAGTTAGCGAAGATGTTCAATGCCCAAAAGCAATGACACGTTTCAGCCCTTATTGGTAAAGAAAGGGACTCCCGGATATTTGTTGATGTGCTGTTAGGGGGCCAGCCGTGCACAATGTTAATTGATACCGGGGCCGCAATATCCATCACCGATATAGATTTACCCTTAACCAGTCACACAACCCAGATCAGAGGGGTGGGGGATAAGGTCCGTGTAGCCACATTAAGCAAACCCATCCTTATAGAAATCAGGGTTTCACGTTTAGAATCCAAATCTGGGTATGCAAGACTATTAGGGGAACTATATTAGGAATAGAACAGCTAGCGCGATTGGGAGCAGTAATAAACTCTAAAACACAGGCCACCGAATGGAAAGGGCCATACAATGTCGGTCGGGAAGGAAGGCCTGGCATCGCATCCACAGCATAGCTTCAGTCACCACTGACTGGGGGCAGCAGGGGATGTGGGGAATAATAGCACAAGCATGTCCAGCAGTCTGGGTCAGAAACAAGCATGATTGTGGGAGCCTGGAGGTGACTCCAGTCACCATCACCGGAGACCCACACCCACCACATAAGCAGTATCCCATAAAACGGGAAGCGACCGAGGCAGTAAGGGAGATAGTGCAAGAATTAGAAGCTCAGGATATAGTAAAAGATACCCACTCATCCACTAACTCCCCAATTTGGCTGGTGAGGAAGCCTGACGGCTCGTACCGACTGACGGTAGATTACACCAGCTTAAACAAGCATGCGGTAAGGGAATACCCCATTGTGGCAAATCTGACCACTATTTGGAATAACCTTCACCCAAAACAGAATGTGTTCTCAGCCTTAGAAATAGCCAACTGGTTCTGGTCTATTCCAGTGGGGGAAAAGCATCAGGACTTTTGCCGTAGGGGCAAAATAGCATACATTATCGAGATTACCCAAGGCTTTCACAATAGTCCGGACATTTTTTATAGGCACATGGCCGAGGTGGTCACCCAAGAATATTAGCAGGACACAGATTACCATACTCCAGTATATAGACAACATCCTAATAGCTTCAGTAGGGGAGCAAGACCACATTATCGCCCTCACCCAGACCTGAGCAACCATACAGTGAGTTGGCCTTAAGATCAAACCCAGGAAGGCGCAGTTAAGGCAGGGAGAGGTGATGTATTTGGGATACCACATTAACCAAGGGGAGAGAAAGATTCCAGGGGATCGGAAGAAAGCTATTTTAGAAATGCCAAAACCCCAGACCATAAGAGGAGTTAGGCAGGCATTGGGGCTATTGTGATAGTCACCACTGATGGATATATTAGGTGATTTGTGGTAAGGCCCTGTACTACAGCTACGGGGGTAGTTCCCTGCCAGCTGGCTCTGCCCAGTAGGCGGAGTATAAATATGTGTGCTCCCCGTACAGCAGCCATTTTGCCAGCTGCTGTCGGAGGCCACACACCTTAGTGTATTAAAGCCTCGATTGCATTCAACTCTCGTCTTTGTGTAATGGATCGTGCATCAGCTATTCAAATACTGTAGGAACTTTATTGAGAATTACTCCAAGCTAGCGGAGCCATTGCAAGGATTGACCAGGGGAGGGAGACAGTCCCGGGAGCGAGTCGAGTGGGGCCCAGAGCAAGACACAGCCTTTAACAAATGAAAGCAGACCCTCACTTTAGCCCCAGACCTAGGGTTGCCCGATTCGACTAAACCTTTTCACCTCTACTGTGACAATTAGGGGGAGATATTATACAGCGGTGGTAGGTCAGAAACACCGGGACAAGATGCAGCCAGTAGCCTATTACTCATGCAGATGGGGTCCTATGATGGCAGGCTTACATTGATGTGCGCAGGCCCTGGATTGTGCCTCGAGGGCGATAGAGGCAGCAGAAGCAGTGACTCTCTTCAAATCCATTATCCTTCACCCCCTCATTCCATCATACAGCTATTAGAAGCAAGGAAATTAAGGGCAGTTTCAGATAGTCGCCGAGCTAAATGGGAAAGTATTTTACTCCCGGCAGACAAAAGAATCCAGATAGTTAAAGATTAAACCCTTAACCCTGTGTCCATGATGTTTAAAGGTACGGAGCATAATTGTGTGAAGGAGGTCGATGAGAGCGAGAGTGGTGGGATAGCAGAGGAACCCCTGGGAGGGGAAGATGTATGGGGATTATTTGTGGACGGGTCCCGGAAATATCATGAGGAGGTGCCCCGTACCGCATGGGCAGTAGTGAATAAAATAGGCACGGTACTAAGGGGAAGCCAGATTCCGGGGATTTGGTCAGCTCAGGTAGCAGAATTAATTGCCCTCACAGAAGCCTTAAGATTAGCAGCAGTAAAGAGGGTGAACATATATACAGACAGCGGTATGCTTTTGGAATGATTCATGACTATATGGTAGCTTGGGCTAGGCGAAGTTACATAACTTCATCAGGGGGGCACGTGCAACATGAACAGCACATATGAGACCTGGTAGAAGCAGCCAGAGCCCCAGCAGAAGCTGCCGTAATCAAAGTAGCCGCCCACAAAAAGATACAAACCCCACAACAGCAAGGCAATGATTATGCCGATAGGGCAGCAAAGGCCCTTACCGAGTGTGGTAGTCGGTATTAGGGGTATTACGGTACCTAGGTTGGAGGTACATGATGCTGTAAGATCATTGGTGTTGGATGGAGGTACCTGATACTGTAAGACCATTGGTGAAGCCTGCCTGCTGGTTCCGCCCAGTAAGGCGGAGTATAAGAGTCTGTGTTTCCCTAGCTGCTGCATTCTGTACCTGCGCTGCTGGGGGAAACATCTAGTTCAATAAAGCCTTCAATTGTCATACAATCTCGCTTCGGGATCGTGTTTGATCGTGCATCACTGAGCAGATCCCCGAGGGACCAGGGAAAGTAGTGTCAGCCATTGCGGCACCTGAACCAGACCCAGACAGCATGGGAAGTTTCCAGGCAACAGCGGGGGAGGAAGAGAAAGAGGAGTGGAAGCGAGAGGGGGCAAAACACGATCCAAATGAAATCTGGGGAAAGGAAGGGTGTATAGATGCAACCAGGTGTATAAGGCAGACATTATTAAAGGTTTACCATGGAATAGCTCACATTGGTAGGCACAAAATGATCAAACAATGTATAGGTACTCGTGGTGGAAAGGGATTGGTAGAGAGATAACAATACACTGCCAGCAGTATATAGTCTGCACCCAATGCGAACCAGGGAAATCCCCAAAAATAAGAATGAGGTTTCAGCCCAGACCGCAGGGGCCATGGGAGCAACTGCAGATAGATTTCACCGGCCCACTCCCGCAGTCACAAAATAAAAGATACTGCTTAGTTATTATAGACACATTCCCCCGGTGGGTGGAGGCATTCCCCTGCAGGGATTAGACAGCAGGGACACTGGCCAGGATATTGGCAGAAATAATTCCGCGGTGGGGAGTCCCACTGCAGCTAGATTCAGATCAGGGCACTCATTTCAAGGGCAAGGTAATGAAGCAGGCTTGTGCTCTGCTCGGAGTCAAACAGCGATTTCACGTCCTGTGTCACCCCCAGAGTTCCGGCATGATTGAAAGGACAAACCGTACCCTTAAGAACGGTCTGACAAAAGCTTTGGTAGACACAGGACAGGGTTGGGTAAAGATTTTACCCGCCGTATTCATGAAAATGCGAGCCACAAGAGCAAGGAGGACAGGACTGATACCGTTCAAATTAATTACGGCACTCCCAGAGGATATAGTAACAGGGGGCGCAGAGAGCTGGAATGCAAGGGAGAGTGTTTAAATTTATCAGGCTCCTGGCGGAGCAGCTGTACAGTTTAAAGGGAGAAGTGATAGACACACAGAGAGTGAGAGATTGGGAGAAAGAAAGGGATTGCATCCGCAGCCAGACCCCAAAGGCTGGGGACAGAGTCATGATTAAGGTACTTCCAGAAAGGGCAGGCTTACAGCCCAGATGGCTGGGACCACATGGAGTGATTGTTGCAAGAGATACATTTGCCTTAATTGAAATGAAAGGCACGCCAAAGTGGAAGCATTGTACTCAAATTAAAATGTACAAGGAACCAAAGGAGGTCTAACCTCCCCCGGTTATGAGGGGTTCATACCATCTTTCGTTACAGATTCCTGTTTCCATGGATACGCCTAAGACAGACCTGGGAGGCACCCACGGTATTCATCAGTGACCACACATGCTTGCACCTGGAGCAATATGTGCAACTCCCCACAGAAGGAATGGGGGAATGGATAAAGAAACTGACCATGTGGATCTCGGAGAGGGTCACACTGGACAGCCATCGGACAGTGATCACAGCCGTATGGGGAAGGATGGTGGCAGAGCACACAGTTTTGGTGCCCCTTGAAAGACCGTGTACACCCATCAGACTCAAGGATCCAGGATGCGACTGGGCCAACACCAACTGGGGGATGAACAGCATTAAGCGTCCCACAGGATGGCACTTTCTTAAGACATGTGCGAGAGGAGGGTGTTTTTTTTTTACAAACAATTTTATTGAGGTATTTTAGGCATATAGAAAAAGTGACATTGTACAGGACAGGAAAAAAAGAAGTAAAGACACAAATTAAACACAGTGCAAACCACGGCTCTGTTCACTCATGGAGCTGCCTCAATATCCCCCTACTCTACTCTACCCTAGCCCCCCATGCCACACCCCCACCCCCCTCCCCCCCACACCACTGCCGCTTACTCCTCTGCGAAGAAGTCAATAAATGGCTGCCACCTTCGAGCGAACCCAAATAGCGAACCTCTCAAGGGACTAAAAACTGAACTGGACACTGAAGGACATTTGCTCATAAAGGGGATTTATGATGTGCACACGGGTTTGGGAATGTGGGGATATACATGCAATGTAACAGGATCACAAGGGGAAGCTTGGGTATTTGGTCCTTATTAAATATAACAGCCGGATAGGCCAGTCTGCCCCCCTTTGTGTGGGAGCCTGGCCTTGGAAGGTTGTAATGTCAGGAATATTGCACACATGTGACAGACAGATTAGGATGTAAAGATGTAAGATGCTACAATCTCAGCACTTGTGGATATCAAAAGCCCACGAAATGCCCCCATATGGTTGAACTTCCCCTGGACGGGTTAGTTAGGATTGGGCAGCCAAAATTACTACTCCATGATGTCACCATGGTGTCGCTATAAGTCACATATAACGTTACAAGGTTATTGGACATATAGCGCTCCAAATGCTATGATCACCCTAGTGCTATAATTTGGGCAGAGGCCAGACTGCAGGAAGCCATAGATGACTATACCTACAGGATCGCCCCAGAATCAAAGTTATACAGGCGCAGCAAACGCAGTATCCTAGAGGACGTTGGCGGGTTGCTTGGCAGCGCAAATTCGGTTATGAATTCAGCACAGTTAGTGGAGGGCAACAGTTATGCCTCCTGGGTAGCAGCCGAAGTAGGAAAGGGGTTGCAGTACGGAGCTTATGGGACTGAATAGGCACTGACTGCCATAAACCTACAAGGAGAAGGGCTAGTGCGAGTCTTAGATATGCTAGCAACAGGAATAATTAACACCACAGAAGAGCAAGCGAAAGGCAGTGCTTGCGATACATTGGCAAGGGATGCAATTGACGGTATCAAAGCTGACATCACAGACTTAAGATTTGGAACCATCCTGCGGAATCTGTTCACCTCCCTACACGGGCTAAATCTCTTAAATTTACATAGGGACAGGCATGAGCTTGTGGTCACCAGGCCAGGCGACGAACCAATTGAGGGAGGGATGAGATTCATAATGGCGGTCCCTCAGGAAAGTCAAACAAAGGGCACTTTTGAGGACAGTTACAGGGTTGAATCCCTGGGGACAGTACAGGAGGGCTGGGTCTATCGAACTGGATCCAGGTGGTACATTGCACACAGCGAAGGTCTGGTATACATAAGCACTGCGGAGTGCTGTTCAGAATCAGTACATTATATCGTGTGAGCATGTAAAATCCTCGAGCCCCTGACTAATACCAGCAAAGTGATGGTCAATATTCTGCCTTTAAGGGAAGCCTTCAAAGCTATACAGGTGGGGCCGACACAATGGTGCTTCACAACGCTGGAGACGGAGATCATCTCAGGGGGTTTGCTCTGTGGTAGCAGCCATAGCTTCTGTTTGCAAGTTACAGACTCATTGACAGTGGAAGAATTTCACCTGCCAGGGAACACATCAGGGTATTTATTCGGAGCCTGGCGGGACGATTCCCTGTACATTGACAAGACAGCGGGCAGTATAATTCGTGAGGTAATGAAACGCGCCACAGAATTAGCCCAGGATTATACCAGGCAGTCTGCAAAACAAACTAGCAAGGGGAGAATTCAGGTAAATTTAGCGCTCCAGACCACCATCAAGATAGGACTCAGGGGCACACCACTGGTGGGACATATTTGGACGGGGTTGTTCAGCGGATGTATGGGAGACAGTGAGGTTAGGGATAACCCTGGGAACGTGTGCTGTACTGATATGGGCAACAGTGCTGCAAGCAACGAAAGGCAGGGGAAAGGCCAATTGCCCCTCGGTACATACCAATGGCATTTGTCCGAGATGGGGGAGGGGAGGAGAAAGGAGTGGGTGGAATTTACAGCCATGTTGTTTAGGACACGTTCCGTGGAACCGGAGGGCTGGCCACCCGATGGGATCAGGTGCGGTCGGTGTCTTCAACAAATAAGTAAAACAGTAGGAAGTCACCCATGGGCGAGCAGGCATGATAAATCCACAAGACAGCGCTAAATTATGTTTTCAACCAAAGGAAGCACACAGAGAGAAGGGAGTGTTTATATGGCTTTCTTGGGTACGTATATTACCAAGAGCTATTGGGGGGAGTGTTAGCGGAAGAAATTGCTATATGTGTCACGATTGGTATAATAAAGATGTCTCAAAGTATTGTCATAGCACAGGTCAAGGCAAATCAGCAGGCAAGAGGTTAAACATATACCAAGGGAAAACCAGCAAGCAAGGAGTTAAAGCCACCCACATTGGAAATGATTTAAGCATCTCACAAAGCATTTGAATATGAAAAGGGAAACACAGGAGGTCCCAGTAAGTCGAAGGGATCCACCAGGAACGGCCCTAGGGTTGCTGGCGCCCCGGGCAAGCTGAACTACGGCGCCCTTACAAGCCGAAGGCTTGCTTCCCCATGGCCCCTTCACCAGAAAACCCAAGCGGATTCGAACGGCCTTCTCCCCATCCCAGCTCCTGCGATTAGAGCGAGCCTTTGAGAAAAATCACTACGTGGTGGGAGCCGAGAGAAAACAACTCACAAACAGATTGTGTCTCACAGAAACCCAGGTAAGAATGTTGAAGTAGACAGAGAGAGGAGAGGGGCGGATTGATACTTGGGGTTGGCAGGGAGCAGCGTGGTTGGAGGGAGGGTGTGCTGAGAATGCTTTCCATGCAGGGATTTCTGACTTTAGAATGCACTCGCGGAAGAGGCGGTGCCAGCAAATTTCAAATTGTGCCCCCTAGCACATGGCGCCCCGGGCGACTGCCCGAGTTGCCGGTACCTTGAGCCGGCCCTGGGATCCACTGTCCAACACATTTGCACCTCTTCTAGAAGTAAATATGTTAAGCACAAACCCAAGAGATTGTAAGGAAACATTGTATTCTTTAATCGTTTTCCCATTACGGGGACCAGAAAATATGCATACTGATCACTTTGTATTGTTCCGAATGATTCAGTGGCATCAATACTTGCTTGTGACTCCGAAGAACTTTAAATATATATATGCATGTAATCCTGAGGACAGACAGAACTGACTTTTGCAAGCTACAGGATAGTCGCTGAATCTATCTCTCCTGTGTGCACACAGTTTTTCCAAATTAAACAAAGTTTTACCAACACCACGCAGTTGTGAACAGACTTTGAGGTTTTTCTTCCCTCCAACACCTGCAAAAAGCTTTTGTAAGGGTTCCTCTGCTGTTTGCTTCTTCTTTGGTATTATACACCACCTGACACCCTAGAACAGGTTCATATACATACACACACACACACTTGGGGCAGCTTCTCAGTTGTTTTTTCTCACATATTTGTATATTCCTGGAAACAAAATCCACAAATCCATCTGTACATTACTCATAGGATATTTCTTGATGAAATAACATTCATCTCCTATTATGTCCCATTGTCTCCATTGGAGATGGCAATTAGTTTCTGCATGTTTTATAAGTATCTTTGTCTGGAAACTGGGTGGGGTTCCATTGTCTCTCAGAATATCATCCACCCCAGCACTTCAGCTAGTGACTGACTTTGCATCCTCAGCCATCTTTGGCTTATATGTCCATCAAAAAAAACTTACAGGTCTGATTTAAAGTTCAATATTAACAGATGTAACTCAGTGTTTTTCCTTCATTAGTATGACAAAATCATAGATTTCATAGAATTTGCAGTGCAGAAGGAGGCTATTTGGCCCATCGAGTCTGTACCGGCTCTTGGAAAGAGCACCCTACTTAAGCCCACACCTCCACCCTATCCCCGTAACCCAATAATCCCAGCTAACCTTTTTTGGACACTAAGGGCAATTTATCATGGCCAATCCACCTAACCTGCACATCTTTGGACTGTGGGAGGAAACCGGAACACCCGGAGGAAACCCACGCAGACACGGGTTCTTCTTTCATCTAAAAGTACTTTCACTTAAAGTTATTTACTTCACGGATGGAATTTAATGAAGCCCACGAGAGCAGAAAACATGATGGCCGGGGCTGTTGAATCACACAGATTGGGGTCCTGAATGTTGGAAAATGGGAGTCAATTAAGCATTTGGCGGTAAGGACATGAGGCAACAATGTCACTTGGAAGGGGCTGGATGGCAGTTAATCTCGTTGACAGTCTTTAATTAAAATTTACATACCTCTGGGCCAGCTTCAAGTGAGAAAAGCTCTGCGCAGGCATTTTGAACATTAATTAACCAACTTTTCAGTTAAGCACTGTGATTTTGTTTCCAAGAATATGCAAATTTTGATGTGATGCATTACATTCTAACTGTTATTTCTGGCTCCACATATGCAGAAAAAAGGCAAGTGAAAACTCCCAGGAAATTATCGAGTGATTTAATTGTTTCTCTTCAAAAAAATAACCTCTAACTCTTGCTGACTTCCCCATTTTTAATTTATAATTCTTTGAACATCATGATTTGTGTTTAGTATTGCTACTTAATTTCACATTGTTGTGTTTGTATCTGTTTCCTGAATATGGAAATTGTACCAATTAAGTACCAACAAAGAATGTGTCAAAAATAAATTAACATGTAAATACGATGATATCGGAAGTGACTGATGAAATGCACAGTGGACTTTACATTTTTATAAATTTCATAGATTTCATAGAATTTACAGTGCTGAAGGAGGCCATTCGGCCCATCGAGTCTGTTCCAGCCCTTGAAAGAGTACCCCACTTCAGCCCACACCTCCACCCTATTCCCGTAACCCCATCGAACCTTTTTGGACACTAACGGCAATTTAGCATAGTCAATCCACCTAACCTGCACATCTTTGGACTGTGGGAGGAAACTGGAGCACCCGGAGGAAACACATGCAGACACGGGGAGAAAGCGCAAATTCCACACAGACAGTCATTCAAAGCCGGAATTGAACTCCGGACCCTGGGAGCTGAGAAACAACAGTGCTGGCCATTGTGCTACTGTGCTGCTTACTTGCGTTGCAGCTTGAAGAGTGTTGAAGATACACTGTTTTATAACGATTGGAACACTATAGTTTCAGAAAGTAAATGCTTGCGTTTTACCCCTCTCAACTATGAGTGGAAAAAGTTTCCAACTGGTTACTATACCAACTACTTCATAGTCACAATAATGTACACATATTCTAATTTTAAACAGTGAGCGAAGTTCTCGCCGCTTATGGCCAGCTGCTATTGTAGCACGTTGGAAGATTTGAGAGCTACAGAACAAGGGCATTTAAAGCGATCAGCAGGTTAAAATTGGGGGTTGCTTCCGACTCATTCCCTCTTCCGTTGTATAGGGTAGAAGAACTGCTTAAAACATTTTTGAAATTTGTCTTAAAAATGCACTTGGTATTCAACTCAAACACTAAGAACTGAAAGAACTGGTGCTAATTAATCCATGAGAGGCAGATAAGGGTAGGTGGAAGTGACATTTTATTATGTACAGTTGATTCACTAACATTCTTGCATTCTTCCTCATCTTCTACTTTCTTGAGGCAAGCCAAAAAAGGTAGTCCTACAAAGGCATAATCAAAAGGGCAAAAATAAAGAAGGAAAATTCCCATCTCCAAGATAAAAGCAAATTGCTGCAGATGCTGGAATCTGAAACGAAAATAGATAATGCTGGACAATCTCAGCATGTCTGTCAGCATCTGTGGAGAGAGAAGGGATCCAACGTTCTGAATCTGGGTGACTCTTTGTCAAAGTATCCCAGCTTCAAACCCTTCGCTCAGTGCAGAGAGCGCTAACAAACTATGCAGAAGAACAAATAAAAAGAGAGTTTAAAACACACTTATTTTCAAAGGGTTGTCACTTTAAATATTTAGCTCTCAAATTATAAATTTAGGATCAAATTAGAAGGGTGTGACGAAGAACAACATAATTATGTTGCAAACTACACTGCAAAATAAAGTAGAAATCGTGGCATTTCTTATGATGACCTCGTCAAAAAACTTGCACCTATTTAGACAGTCTTCCCATCACCTATTGTACACACTACACAAATCAAGTCAAGCACCACACAAATTGATATCATTACATTTCCATTTTCCCATTATCCTGTTAGGATAGAAGATAATCAATATTCAGGCCTACATTTGAAAATATTATTAGGCAAGCATGGACAAACTCCATTTACATGAAAATCTATCATTTAAGTCTTTGTTATGTTAAATACTTTGGGTGTGATTTTACCACCGCGTTGCGCCCTGTGCCGATCCAGGTACACAGGGTGATTCGCAGGAGAGGCACAAATTGAGATTTGCGCCGGGTGCGAACCATTCTGCAATTCACCTGGCCCATCCTTGATGGCGAAATCCAGATCTCAGCCAAAAATGGAGAGTAACTGATTGAGCCTAATTTATATTCATTTCAATGTCATTAGCGAGACTGAAGTCGAATGACACAGCCTCCTGGGAGCCACCCAACTCCCGGCGAGAAGTCACGTGGGTGCCGTTTAGTACTCTGCTACAAAAAAAGTAGCCTGCCGCAATGGCGACAGAGGGGCTGGTTTAGCACAGTGGGCTAAACAGCTGGCGTGTAATGCAGATCAAGGCCAGCAGCGCGGGTTCAATTCCCGTACCTGCTTCCCCGAACAGGCGGCGGAATGTGGCAACTGGGGGCTTTTCACAGTAACTTCATTGAAGCCCACTTGTGACAATAAGCGATTATTATTATTATTATTATTAGAAGGGAAGTGAGTAGGTGACTATTCTTTTCCATATACTGGCATGCAACTCAAGGGCACTGGAGCTGATGGGGCAGGAGGATGAGCCCGAGGAGGAACCAGAGGATGGAGGACAGGTGGCGGCAAGGGTCCAATATGCCAGGAGGACCAGGAAGGCCCTCTCCTCTCCAGATTCTCCTCAAATGAAACTGTGTCCATCAGCTCAACATCCCCCCCCCCTCCTCCCCACCCCCCCCTCTCCCTCACCCTCAATTACACAACCTGCTCCCCGATTACTTGAAGATCGGATGTTGGGAGGGTGTGAGATATTAACCAGTGGATTGGCAATGCGAGGTTGGTTGGGGTTTGGGAAATTAAAGGTGGCAGGTGGGACTGATGCCAGGTGAGAGTTGGTAACTTACCCTTGCAGCTCATAGGAGGTCATTCATCTCCTTCCTACATCGGGCACCGGTCCCTCTGGTCACGCTGCCTGCACTCACTGCAGCTGCAACTTCTTCCCAGGTGGCATTGCCGACCCTGCTGCTGGTTCTCCAACCTGCTCGGGGGAGCAGGGTCCCATGGCTCTCATCGACAGAGTCGAGAAGACTGGCCAGGTAGGCATTCCCAAAGTGAGGAGCAGGTCTCCGCGCTGTCACCCTTGTGTCTCGATTGGGAATGAATGCTGAGGGAACACTTAAACGTAGCTCCCCTTGTTAGCAGCAAGCAGATAAGGCGGGAATCGGGCGAATCTGACAGTGAGGCATTCCGGCATGACAAGATTCAAGTGTGGGTGAATACAGGTTGCGATCTCCCCAGTACAGTTGGCCCAAACACTCCGCCCAGCGAGGACATGATCCAGATTACACCGAGTGCAGGGTTTTGTGCCCGGCATGAAGCCTGATTTGCACCTGTCCCATGATGCACCCAATGCGGCCAGATCGACGCTGGACACAACGCGGTGGAAAGATTGCGCCCAAAGATACCTTGTCAGGAGTTGTGTGTGGTGGTCTGATATTGTTGGAAATATTGAGAAGCTAGTCAAGCACTATCAACAGTGTCAACTGCAACAAAGGTTGCCTGCTACAGCTCCACTGCACCCTTGGGATTGGTCCAGTCAGCCATGGGTACAAATCCATATCTATTATGTTGCTTCATTCCAGGGCACAATGTTTTTGGCCGTGATTGAGACACACTCTAATGGACATTTTTGAGGTGAAGTTGCATGCTAATTGAAAGATTGTGCAAATGCTATTCAACTCCCGGATTACCTGAAGTCATGGTATTAGACAATGGAACCTTATTCACAAATGCAGTCTTCCAAACCTTCACTGCTCTCAATGGTATTAACCACATTAGAACTGTGTCTTCCTACCCAACAACAAATAGACAAGTCAAAAGAGTCACCTAAACTTTCAAATCTGGCCTAAAGAAACTGTCAGGAGGAACCTTGGAAACCAAAATCTCCCAATTACTCCTTAGCTGTTGTACCACTCTATATGCAGCAACGGGAGTCCCACCGGCAGAACTGCTGATGAAACGTCGTCTCGGAACAAAGACTGAGCCTCGTGTTTCCAAATTTGCCAGGGAGGGGAGAGGTCAGACAAAGTGATCAGAAAGCAGGCCATGATTCACATCGTACATGGCACTGTACAAATGCAATTTCTTTAATGCTTTCATTCTTCCATTTTCTTCCTCTTTTCGTTTCCTTCCTTTCTTTAGCGGAGTGTTTGATCAATCCATAAAACATAGACAGATGTGAGAAGTCAGAGGTTGTACCAGAGTTGAAGCACAGTGTCAAAAATAAATTAACATGTAAATACAATGATATCTGGAGTGACAGATAAATACACAGTGGACTTTACATTTTTATAAAAATATGGCAATCGCTTACTTGCGTTGCAGCTTGAAGATATAGCGCAGTAACATAATGCTCAATATTGCAATAGTTGCATACAACTTCTGATGACAAGTACAATATTAGTTTTCAGAAAGCTCCCTCATAGAATCAGCTAGTTCTTTACATGGTTTTGTTATATATTCCTCATGCACAATTTAGCATAAGCTACGTCTTGCTTGGGGACAACATAAGAAACATACAACAATCTGGTAAACACCCAGTACAGTATAAAGAGACCAATAAGTTATTTAATAAATATCAAGAGAAGGACCATATTGACATATCTATACACTGGAAATAATAAATATTAACTGTTATCTCCATTATATGCATCTTCCATTTTTATGAGTATCCTGAAGTGACGGAATGTGTTACAGTTGTTTAAGTAACTACATTACATTGAGGTTTAGAAGGTAAAACTGTAAGTTTTTTTTCACATTTTTCCAAAGTATTTCCATCGTATTCTCTTGGCACATTTGCATTTTTTTTTGTATATGAAGTAATCAAATTTAGAGTTGCCCCATTGAAATTTCCACATCTGCAGTCATATAAAAAATTGCAGCCACTATTTCTTCCTTACATTTTAGAGCTTTGCATCATCATCTTTCTCCTTCTCTGGCTCCTGTAGAGAACATACAACACATCTGTGCCATTAATGTCCAGTAACTAATGCATAGCAATCTTTTGGCTAAGTTTATTAGTATAATGATAGCTGTACAGTTTGCTTGTATTGCGTGCCTCATTAATTAGTGCCGATAATGTTAGCTATTTGTAATTCATATGCTGTCCATCATGAGGAATGAAGGATTTTCATACATAATCTGCTTAATGATAAGTACTTGCAACTGATTCCATCAGTGAGTAATGACTACGTTGAATTAATAGCCAACGCACGAGGGCAAAGGCATAAATTTGTCAATTAGCTTGAGTTGCTTTTAATTGATAGGTAGCTCACTGAGGAACTTGGAATTTCTCTTGTTGACAATCTATTGATTTCTAATATTCGGCAATCCTAAGGTCATTTTCATTAAAGTACCTTTGCAAGAGTAAATTAGCAATCATAAAATTTGTAAAGGATGTTGCCCACTTTTAATATAATGTATAACCCTTATCAAACAAGATTTACTCATATTAACCTGTGGTAGATCGGCCCATCAGAGCCTGAAAGTAAGTTTCACTATAGTTTGGAGAAGAATGAGTCCCTTCAAAACCTGTGAGCATTATTCATAGTAATTAGAGCTATGTCTGTTACTATCTGTGTGGAAACTTGGCCTAGATTGAGTTTTCCCAACAAGCTAGTATGGTTGGAATATGTATATGGCACACAAAGGGAACACAATCAGAGGGAAACCCACCTTAATCTGCATAGATGCAAGCAAACTCATTAGAAAATATGCGAATAAAGTCCTATTAATTCCACCTCTCCATTGTACATGCACAGTACATAAATTCTCCGACCCTGCGCCGGGTCAGAGAATTGGCCGGGGGGGGGGGGGGGGGGTGGAATCACGTGACGCTGCTCCGACGCCGGCCTGCCGATTCTCCGGCGACCGGAGAATCGGCGGCAATGGTGCCGGCGCAGTCAGCGCGGCGCCAGTCGGGGGCCACTCAATGCAGCCCCCCCCCGCCCGGCGATTCTCCGCACTCAACGGGCTGAATGCCGGCCAAGTTCGGCCGAATTCCACCGGCGCCGTTCACGTTTGGTCCTACCCGGCGGGACCTCGGCGTTCATGCTGCAGGGGACGGTCCTAGTGTGGGGGAGAGGGGATCCGACTCCGGGGGGGGCACTCCACGGTGGCCAGACCTGTGGTCGTGGCCTATCGATTGGCAGGTGGGCTTATCACGGGGGGGGGGGGGGGGGGGGGGGGGGGGAGGTGAGGGGCCTATGTTCCTCCACGCCGGGCCCCTGTAAGGCTCCGTCATGGATGGACACAATGGACGGGATTCCCTGATACTGGGGCTAAGGGTTGACGCCGTTGTAAATGTCGTAGCGTTTTATGACGGCGTCATCTGGCCCCTAGGATCAGCGATCCTGCGCCGTACAGGGGCCAACATGGCATGGAGCGACTCACGCAGCTCCAGCTGCCAATACGGGCGCCAGCACAGTCGGTGCGAGTTCACGCATGCGCACCATGGCCGGCGTGAGTTTGCGCATGCACGTGGGTTGTCTTCTCCTCGCCGGCACCCAGGCAACATGGCGGAGCCCTACAGGGGCCCAGCGCGGAGGAACATAGGCCCCTTCCCGGAATAAGCATGCCTGCCGATTGGTAGGCCCTGACCATGGGCCTGGTCACCCTGGAGGCCCCCCGAAGTCGGATCTCCCCTCCTGCACACCAGGACTGCCCCCGCAGCATGAACTCTGAGGTCTCGCCAGGTAGGGCCACACGCGAGCGGCGCCGACGGGACTCGACCAAACTCGGCGGGCATTCGGCCCGTCCAGGGCAGAGAATCGCTGGAGGGGGGGGAGACTGCGTTGAGCGGCCTCCAACCAGCACCGCGCCGACCACGCTGACGCCATTGGTGCCGATTCTCCGGTTGCCAGAGAATTGGCATTGGTGCGGCGTTGCGTGATTAGCGCAGCCCCTGTTGATTGTCTGACCCGGCACATGGTCGGAGAATCCCACCCAATATGTACACATTCACAATATTTAACTTTGCATCCCTCTTGGATACAGGAGAGAGATACAGTGCTGAAAATGCAATATTCAACACCTGAAACACTGCTGCAGCTCAAATGTCAATGTTCTATATAAGTGGGTGTTGAGGACTGTGTAGCACTCACTTTTTAGCGCTCTTTACAATGAGATCCTCAACAGCCTGTGCACTCATCTCATGAATACCTGAAAAAAACGGCAAGTCTGATTCCATCGCAAACTCGAGTACATGAACAGTGCTTCTTCAGGTGTTTACTGTCCAGATGAAATTGATGCTACACTTTGTTGGGCTCTTCTAAGTACATTGGATTCATCAGCAATGACTTATATAGGGACTTTAATGGAACAAAATACACCAAGGTGTTTCACAGGAGCATTATCAAACAAATATAACACCTCACTGCATAAGATATTAGGGAACCAAATGCATGATCACAGAGGTAGGTTCGAAGGAGTGTGTTGAAGATGAAAGAGAGATATAGGGCAGGTATTCCAGAGCTAGGGTCCAAACAGCCGAAGGCGCGGATGATCAGGAGGCCTGAATGAGAGGAATACAGATATCCCTGAGGGTTGTGAGGCTGTGGGAGATTTCAGATCGGGAGGGGTGAGGTGCAATGCCATGGAAGAATTTTAAAATGAAAATGTTGCTTGACCAGGAGCAAGTACAGGTAGGTGAGCAGAGGAATGATAGATCAATAGGACTTGCTACGAGTTAAGACTTGGGCAGCAGAGTTCTGGATGGCATAACGTTTATGGAGGGTAGAATGTGGGAGGCCAGACAGGAATTCTTTGGGATGCTCAAGTCTAGAAGTAACAAAGGCATGAACGAAGGTTGCGGCACCAGATAAGCCGAGACTGGAGTGAACCTGGGTGTTATAGAACATAGAACAGTACAGCACAGAACAGGCCCTTTGGCCCTCGATGTTGTGCCAAGCATTGTCCGAAACCAAGATCAAGCTATCCCACTCCCTGTCATTCTGGTGTGCTCCATGTGCCTATCCAATAACCGCTTGAACGTTCCTAAAGTGTCCGACTCCACTATCACAGCTATGTTCTTTATTGTAGCTGCAAAGAGAAAGAATCAGAGGTGGTGCATATCGAGTTTGTGTAACATAGTGTAAGGAAGTTAATTTACAAGATGTTGCTCAAACGGTGCAATGGTGAAGTCTGCGAAATGCTCCACTGGTGTCATTGCACAACACGCGATATCAAACCAGTCAATGGTGTTACTCGGATACATAACAGTGGACCAAATAACAGAAGTGGAAGGAGATAGTCTTAGTGATGGCACGAATATGAGTGGCAGCAGGTACACCCAAAGTACTGGTAGGAAGGGAATTCCAGAATCTTGACCCATCAACAGTGAAGGAACAACACTGTTTTTCCAAGCCACGATGCCATGTAACTTGGAAGAGAAGTTGAAGATGCTGGTGCTTCTATGGCCTTATTCTTCTAGGTGGTGGGTTTGTGAGGTGCTGCCGAAGAAGCTTTGGTTGAGTTGCTGCAGTGCATTTTGTAGATAGTACACTATTGCTAAAGGAGGAGAAACCCATTCACCACTAATGAAGTATCTAGGTCAAGACATTCCCTGATTGTGACATTAAAACAAATGAAACTGTGGGTGAAATCCTGATGCACACCCCGAGTGACTGGACAGCTATGCCAGGAATTGTCCTCTTGAATCTCTGAGAAAAATGGTCAGATCTGGATCTTAGACTTCTTCTATTTACTTTGAAATGGGCCGTTCAGCTGCCATAAAGCACTCACTTCAAGACCATGGATTGGAAAGATAATTGTAACTGATGGAATCTGAATTAATTGTTAATTGAATTCAAGATTTAGACCTCGGGTTTAAGAAATCCCCAGCTTAATATTTTATTCCCCCAACAGTTTCATACTTTTGCATTGTTGTTATTGGCAATTAAAAGATGACCAAATTAATCTGTCACCGAGACAAGAGAGGAGTTTCTTTCACCCTTTACAAGGTGAAGAATCAGTCTTAATTTAAATCCAGCAATAGGGAGGTTGAAAGAGGAATTTGGGATTTTTAAAAAATCTAGCGAGCTCAACAAAAAGGGTCCAAGGGTTCAAAGCTGGGAGTTACAATGCTTGGAAATGCAAACATTCTGACTATAAGTTTGGTTGCACTGTATTGAATGTGCTGATGTTAACATGTTATGCTACAAAATTAATTGACATGTTTATAATTTGTTGGTTACTGGTTTGCGGTTCTAGTTTGATCGTATATGAAATTGAGTTGAAAGTCCCTGGACAAGACTTGAATTTCAGCCTTGAGTGAATTACTAACTGTGACAGGGTTTCCTTTGATTAAACATGACACATAAAAAAGGCATTGTGTAATTCTTGGCATCTATGTACCTTTTCTACTTGTAATTTGCAATGCTTGCATTTTACACTAATATGTGACTTCAAAACTTTCAAATGAGTTAACCTTCCAGTACTATATATAGGTCCAGAAACAATTGGTTTCAAAACAGTTGTAACTTTGCATGCCCATTTATAGATGTGCTTTAATGAAGAAATCAGTTGCTGCATTCTGCAGTTTGTATGTCTTGTTTGTAGGGAGAGTTCCTTCAACAGCCATTGGACCTAAGTAATTTTTCTTCACTATCGTTGTGTCTCATGCTGCCTAAAAACAAAATAAATTGCTCAAAGAAAACCAAGTGAAGAATGTTATTTTCCAAATTACCATTTAAGCCAAATAATAGTAGCATCATTTATAAAGATCTTACCAAGGTCCCACTGCTGATTGGAATAATTGGAAGAATTTAGGAATGTTTTTCAGCCGAGGCTCATGGTTTAACTTGGGAGGTCCCTGGGGAATGAATGTGCTTCCGCAGCCTGTTTTAGTGTGGGGAGATTAATGGTTGGGTGGAGCCAAGGAAGGAAGAGACATTTTGCAAGCATCAAAGAGAGAGGAGCTGAGTTTTGATCTACCTGACTCTGAGTCCACAATTCTTTCCAAGTAAGATAGTTAAATAAAGGAGTAACAGTATTTTAAAGCAGAGCAGTTTTGCCTGAAGACAAAGAAGAGGCTGAAACAACCTGGTTGATGCAGCAATTTGAAGATATCAAGCCAGAGGCTGAAGGGATTCCAACCGAAGCTAAATCTGTTCTATAAAGCAAGTATTACTCTGTGCCCCACTAATTTTAAAGTGGATTAAGAGTTGTATGTTTATTTTCTTGTTGTTTAATGGGAAATTGTATAGTTTTGTTAAGTGGTAATTGTAAGTTATTCTTTTTGGGTGTAAAGTAGAAAGTTTAATATTGTATTCATGATATATATTTGTTTTAGAAGTACCAAATCCTATTTTTCATACCATCACTCCTGGAGAGAATCATTCATTCGACACAGTCTTAAAATAATCTAAAATATTGGAGTTTTGGTCCAGTATTTGAGCGATTGCTGAGTCTGGTCTGGAATGGTAATATGATCTAATGGTTTCTTTAAAAAAAAATTTAGAGTACCCAATTATTGTTTTTCCAATTAAGGGGCAATTTAGCATGACCAATCCACCTACCTTGCACATCTTTTGGGTTGTGGGGGCAAAACCCACGCAAACACGGGGAGAACTCCACACGGACGGTGACCCAGAGCCGGGATCGAACCTGGGACCTCGGCGCCGTGAGACTGCAGTGCTACCACGGCACTACCGTGCTGCCCTATCTAATGGTTTCTTAAACAAAAACAAGGATTTGGTGAGGAACTCAAAATCTAATGTAGATTTTATGGATTGTGGGCTATATTTTTATTAAGGGTAATTGCACAGAACCTCTGATCTCATTGGGAGGTTGCGCTGAAAGCTAGATTGTTTTTTTTCCAAATGTCGGTTTCAG
This sequence comes from Scyliorhinus canicula, assembly GCF_902713615.1. Classification (NCBI taxonomy): domain Eukaryota; kingdom Metazoa; phylum Chordata; class Chondrichthyes; order Carcharhiniformes; family Scyliorhinidae; genus Scyliorhinus; species Scyliorhinus canicula. Next base: position 170,469,313 of record NC_052151.1, read on the forward strand.
CAGGAAATTCGGATAAAATCCTTCCAGGGCCATCGATGAGAAAACGCGCCGTACATTCAGCCTCTTTAAGGAATTTTTTTTTCATGAGTTTCACGCTGGGCCTGTGGTGGCCTGCTGAGGATTCGCTCACCCCGCTCCAACTTAATCTCTGCAATCAGTGGGGCGCACTACTTAAATGCTTCCTCAGCACTTGATCCAAGTCCAGTCGGGGGTTGGCCACCAGAAAGACTGCACCATGCTTCACCGAGAGAGAACCCTCAGCAAATTTCTGGGTGGGGTCGAGCAAAGGCGGGAAACCCTCAACCTAGGATCAGGCAGACGACCAACCAGCAAAGTCACCAACCCCACCTGGGAGGCTGTGACCATGATTGTGAGAGCCAGCTCACTCCATAAGAGGATGGGGCTGCAGTGCCGGAAGACGATGAATGACCTTCTTCGTGCAGCCAGGCTAAGTCTGCCTCCTCATGTGTTAACACACCTTAACACACCCATCATACCTCCACGGTGATCTCATTGAGGGACAATTAGGGTGTTCCAAGCCCTGCACCCCATGCCAGCCCTGGTCATTTCCTGAGGTCCTTCCTCCACAGCTTGACCCATGCTGCCTTCCTTGACGTACTCCTCATCCAAGGAGATGTGGCACTCCTCCTTGTCCTTTTGGTCCAGCTGAAAGCCCACTGCAGTGCCAGGTATTGCACAGCACTGAAAACCACAATGATGCAGCACACCCTCTGGGGCTGTATTGGAGGACTTCCCCCGACCAGTCCCAGGACCAGAAACAAATCTTGAGCAGACCAATTGCCTGCTTGACCAGCACACACATTGATGCATTATCCTCGTAGCAAGTATCAGCTGGTGCTTGTGGCCTTTCCATTGGCATCATCAGCTACCTCCTCAGTGGGTACACTTTTTACCTGAGGAACCACGGGTCCATTCACTGTTCTCCCTCAAAAACAACTGGGATCTGCTGGCAGCCCAGGATTTAGCTGTCACGGATGCTCCTTGGGAAACGGGCACAGATCTGCATAATGAGTAAGGCTTGGCCACCCACTGTCTGCACATTGACAGAGTGGAATTCCTTATGGTTCACAAATTGCACCCCATGCAGGCTGGGAGATACTTCGCAGGTTACCCATGCAGTCCTGAAATGCTGGCATAGAAATTCAGAGCAGCAGTTACATTCAGGGCCACTGGCAAAGGGTCTATGGTGGCACAGGTGGTTCACTGTTCCCTAGGACAGATACAGCCTTCTCTGACACCGGGCCTCTGGCATCTGGAGGGAGGGAGTTCTTCAGTGGGGTGCCAGTGGCCGGTAGTGTCTTCACTGAGGTCCGCCATCTTGAGGCCCTGCTCCTGAATGTTTAGCTAGTCCCCCTCCCCTGCAGAACGCTTGGTCCTAGTTGTGTGCAACGGTACGTCAATGTCACTGCTGCTGCTCCACACCTATCAATAGAACAGCCAGCTCAACTGGAATCTCAAATCAATAACCAAAAGGAAGAGAACATAAAAGTGTGAGATGAAGAGTCTTGACAGTTCCCTGACCCTTCTACCTCTCAGGATCTGGGTTATCCACCCAACTACGTCCCGCAACATGAGCACCTTTCCAATGAACCTCACTCACTCCCCTCTCACACAGTGGCCAATTGCCCACAGTTGCCCCTCTCAATTCTGCCTGACAGACGTGCTGTGACCCTTTTGAACCTCAGCAGGCCACATGCCTCCCCCACCCCAATGGTGAGGACTAAAGGTAGTTGACTTGCATTCGATCAAACTGCTTTATAACCTCATGAGTGAACTAGATGCTGCCACCCACCATGTCCTGAACGGGATGGCTGATGAGCACCTCTTGCCTCGCGCTTTGCTTTTGGGGTGTCATGTTGTGACATTTCTCTGTCATGGAGACGTGTGACTTGGTTTTCAATGCTTGGGGGCTCAGCTCCCAATGGGTTAACCTTTGGGCATCAATCAGTGGCACACTCAAATATTCCAGAGCTGACTAATTTGGCACAATTGTCAAGGAAGGGCTAGGGAGCTGATCAGGCAACTGGCTTCCCCAAGTGGCAGGCAAGGCACACCTGATTCATGCCGAGACAGAAATTTGCAGACATCTTCAGCCTTAGGTGACTCCAATCCCCCAACTCTCATGGGCTGTGGGCTAAATGAGCCTCCCACCTTGAACAACAAGCCACCTTGACTTTATTCCTGGCCAGGCCTCCATAACCATTGGCTTTTCCCTTCCAGATAGCTCATGCCCTGAGGATGCACTGAGGGTTGAGGGTTCATTCTGACTGCACTCATGCTCCCTCCTGTATGAGGGACCTTCTGCCCTCATGTAGCAGCTCAACACCCCTTGTCAGAGTCCCCCACTCTTCCCATCCAGCCTGGCATTTCACAGGGACCTCACGGTCACTCAATGTGCCGACCCAGTGATTGCACCCACTCCCACTATCCTCCAGTTGCCACTGTAGAAAGGCAATTCCCACAATGGAGAAATGGCCACACGCCCAGCAGTGGGGCGGGGGGGGGGGGGGGGGGGGGGGGGGGGAGGAGGGAGAGCTGAGAAGTTAAACCATACATGCTGCCAGATCTTTTGAGACCTGAAGGACCAAAGAGTGATGGGCCGTTAAGGACTGCGAGTGACCCTCTCCTCCCCAAAAATACTGAGACGCTGTGACACAATCCCTCATCCCCCCCCAACCCCCCCCCCCCCCCCCCCCCCCCCCCCCCCCCCCCCCACCCCCGCCCAGCACTGGACCCGAGTTCCACTTATCTGGGTCCCCCCAGGTCCTCTCCTGTGCCCCCTCTCCAATTTACACCCTGGAGTGTGATGGCGGCCTGAGCACTCATCTCCAATACCCCTTCAGAGGTGAGGTTGCCAGGTTCTCTCTTTTATACAGCTGTTGTAAATCACAACATCACACAATGAATATTTAGTGAGGGGGGACATCCCAGTGGGAGGGCTTGCTGATGATATTATAATGTATTTAAATGAGATCCCCAACCTTTCTGGGTGAGAACCTCATTACATTATTGGCGAAGGCAGTGGAAAATTGGGAAATCTGCTCTCTCCTACGGGAATTGGGTTTCCCGACTCATGCGGGATTTTGCGCCCGCATTGCCATTCTTACTGATGGCTGACTGGGGCTCAAAGTCCTTGGCTGTTTGTTTTACATCTCCTTTGGAACAGGAATATTCCCTTTGGGATAGAAACTGCACCACTTTCGCATTAATCTTTTTGACACACATTCCTCACTTCCATCAAAGTTCCCTGTTGGGAATGCTGAGTTAATTAAATTCATTTTATAAAAATGCACATGTTATGTATGAAGAAATTGGAAATAATACCGTATTGCTAAAAATACTTGCATATTTTATAAAACAAATCTACGCTTTGAACAAAGAACAATAGAGCACAGGAAGAGGCCCTTTGGCCATCCAAGCCTGCGCCGACCATGGTCTCTGCCTAAACGGAAACCGTATGCACTTACGGTGTCCGTATCCTTCCATTCCCACCCTTTTCCTAGATTTGTCTAGCTGCCCCTTAAATGCCGCTATCGTACCTGCTCCCACCATCTCCCCAGGCAGCGCATTCCATATATTTACCACCCTCGCACATCTGTTCTAAACCTTTCCCCGCGCACTTTAAACCTATGTCCCCCTGTACTTGACTCTCCTACCCTGGGAAAGAGTATTTGACTATACACTCAGTCCATGCCACTTGTAATCTTGTTGACCTCTATCGGTTTGCCTCTCAACCTCCGTCGCTCCAGTGAGAACAGACCGAGTTTATCTAACCTCTCAGTGGCGATTATTTTAAATCTCAGCCTCATGTGAAACCTTGTCCGCTAGGAAAGTCCATGGGTACGATTTACCGGCTGCATCCCGCTGGAATCAGGATGGGATATGGTCTGTAAATCCCACAAGAGGCCTCTTCTGGGATTTCCTACGCTCCTTATGCCCCGCGAGATCTAACGTGATCTCGCAAGATGTCCCGATCTGGATCCCACCCACAAAGTGTACAGTTAGGCTCACTTAATCATGTCCAGGCCAGAACTAACCAAGCCCCAGGATCTATTGGCCTTGCCGAGGAGACCCCAGCCAGATGCCATTTAGCACTCATCTCGACAAACGATGCAGAATGACACTTCGGGGGTCCCCTGGGGTCACGCATGCAATCAGAGGTCCACAGGTGGTTGGGCTCTGGGCAGAGTTGCACCCTGGCACTGCTGATTCCATCCAGTCACCTTGGCACTTCCAGCCTGGCAGGACGTTGCTAGGCCGGCAGTGCCAAGGTGCCCAGGTGGCATTTTTCCATGCTGGGGAATTTTCCCAGTGGTGCCCTGCCTGCTATGAGGTGGGGCATGGGGGGGGGGGGGGGTTCGAGGACCCCCAACAGGTGAATTGTGGGGGTCTGTGCCTCGAGAGGTCAGAGCACCATTTCTAAATGGCACCCCGATCTCTTCCTGTACTGATGAGCAGAGCTCTGCAGTGCACGAAACGTGACTGAGTACAGCCTCGGTGGGGCGGAACACTGAGGCCCGATACGAATCGAGAGTGCTGAATGACTTGGCTAATCCCGCCCAGAAGGGAATCTGGGTTTTGGTTAGATCATGCCAGTAGATAACATGAGTGTGATGACTGTGTAAAGATAGCCTTTGTTTTTGGGCAGAATTTAGGTGTCCCAGCGCTGAACTGATGGCGGTCCCAGAGGTGGGCAACATTGCCGCTAGTGTGAGGAAGACTAGCTGAATGCGATTACCGTGTATACTCATATAAAAGTCAATCCCATGTATAGGCTGGCTTTAATTTTTCAGCGATCAAAGCTCAGGGGCGGGATTCTCTGTTGCCCAACGCCAATATCGTAATCGGCGATCGAGTGGAGAATCCCTTCCAACGCCTAAATCGGGGGCGCTGCCAGTTTAACATCGGTTTTCTAGTCTTCGCCCCCTCCAAAATGGCGTAATTGCATCGCATGCCACACGCCATTGAACCGCCGTTGACGCGTCATTGGATGGCCCTCCTGCGATGCTCCGCCCCCGATGGGCCGAGTTCCCGACCACGCGATTGACGTGTGGCCTGAGCAGTCAGGATCCCAGCGTTGGCGGCTGCAGACTGAGCACCGCCACACTCAGCCGGGATCCAGGCCACTGGCCAAAGGGGCTTCTGCAAGGGCTGGGGGGACTGGTGGGGGGTGACCAGGGGCTGGCCTATGGGGTCGCATTTGGCAGGTCAGGTCCGCGCACGGCTGCGCCAGAATTTGGTCTCAATAACGCGACCACTGTTCTAGATTTAGGAATTGAACACTTTCAAGTTTATGAACATGCTCATGGAACAGTCCAGAGGTGTTCCCGCCAAGGCCCGAGAAAATAGCAGAGGCCAGTTTGATAGCGCTGGGAACAACCGTGCTAAACCCACCCCAAATGGAACTCTGGGTTTTATTCATTAAATCATGCCCTGTATGTGCATATTTTGCAAGACTCTGTTATCAGTTGGACTTTGGACACTCCAAGAATATCAACAAATCACAGGCAAAGTTTCTTCGGATTTTCCATCCATTTATCTCAATAGACAGAAAATGTAGGATTGAATCAGACTGGCTCCTTGCAAAACCCAAGCAGGATTCAAATTTACTCTGTTGGGAACTTGCGAGGTGCTGTCACAATCATTTTCTGTGCATTTTCCATTATTCTATAAAATCAACCCTGCGCACCAAGATGACCATTGTGTTCGAGAAATAGCTGTACACGTCAGGAAACAATTTTCATCAGCTTTTCTATATTAAGCAGGATTGGAAATGGCCAGATTGTCTCAGGCTAATAAGTTATTTTTGGCCTGAAATGGCAATCCAATTGACTCTCTGTCCTCATTGTGTTACAATAAATGCTTACTGATTTCAACATCAAATCGGGGAAATATCTAAAATGATATACCTTGCAGAGAGCAAGACTGGATGTGTTCTTATGATTTGGATTGCAAACATCTTTGGACAATACTTGATCAAAACTCCTTAATAAAGAGAAGAGGTGCCATGTTTAAAAATAAATCTAATTAAATGGTTAATTGTGAAGCCTGTCACGATCCATTGCATTTAGGAACATAAGAACACAGGAATGAGGAGCAGTAGTAGGCAATTCAGCCCTTCGCGCCTGCTCCGCCATTCAATCAGATCAGAGTGACCTCTGCCTGGTCTCAAATTCAGCTTCCCATCTGTTGCCCATATTCCTTTACCCTGCTTTTTATTAGAAATAAATCTATCTCCTTTTGAAGCCATTTTAAAAATCAGATTCCACCACACGCAAGTTCCACAAATTCACCATCCTCTGTGAAAAGTAGTTCCACCTCATCTCAGTTCTAAATCCACCACCTCTCAACATATATTTGTGATCTCTCATTCTATGTTTCCCCACAAGGGGGAACATTTGGTCTATCAATCCCTTTCAGTATTTCAAACACCTCTCAAATCCCCTCTCATTCTTCTAAACTCCAGCGAGTGTAAGGGTATTCAGCCTAGATATTCCAGTTCGTGGTGATGCTGCGAAGTCAAAGACATTGGGCAGCATGTGGTTAGCACAGAAGTTAGCACTGCTGCTTTATAACGCCAGGGTCCCAGGTTCGGTTCCCGGCTTGGGTCGCTGTCTGTGCGGAGTCTCCACATTCTCCCCGTGTCTGCGTGGGGTTCCTCCGGGTGCTCCAGTTTCCTCTCACAAGTCCTGAAAGACGTACTGTTAGGTAATTTGGAAATTCTGAATTCTCCCTCCGTGTACCCGAACAGGCTCTAGAATGTGGCGACTAGGAGCTTTCCACAGTAACCTCATTGCAGTGTTAGTGTAAGGCTACTTATGACAATAAAGATTATTATTATATTTATTAATGTGTTGGCCATGTCTCTGTGCCCTAACCAAGGCACACACACTGGAGACAGGCTCATTGGCAAGTTGTTGGAGAACCTGGCAATATTTCAGCTGCCACAGGGTTACATGTCTCAGGCACAATAAGGACGAGGAAATGTGGTGGTTCCAGCTACGAGATAATATAACTGGTGGTGCCATCTAAGCACAGCACTTCAAAGGCAAATTCAAATTTTTGTGAAGAGCAAGAATTTTTAATGTGGTAATTTGTGCATTTGTGACATTAGATAAAGACACCAGCTATCGGTACTTCTACAATTCCTCAGCCTTACGAACTCTCCCACTATGTCTAGATCTATCCCCAGGATGCATGTCAGAAGTGGAGATGGCCTGCTGCCTTCCATGCCATGTTGTCTGATATGCACTTGGCGGGTGTCCTCTGGAGGATCTTGAGGGTCCCGACCTATTTTCGGGTGGCACTGGTGTTGCCTGTATCAGGAAACGGGGAGAATGAGCAAACTCCACACAGACAGTCACCTGAGGCCAGAATTAAACCTGAGACCATTGAGCTGTGAGGCATCACTGTGCCACCGTACCGCCCCATAAGCATTGATCAAATAACTCCTTAATCTTTTAAATTCCAGGGAATGTATCCACTAGTTTGCTTAAAATCAGAAAATGTTGGCAATACTCAGCATCTGTGGAATGAGAACAGAGTTTAATGTTTCAGGTTGATGACCTATCATCGGGGCTTAGTTTCTTTAACCTCTCCTTGTGATTTAACCAGTGGGTCCAGATATCATTCTGCTACATCGAGGCTGCAGTCCCTCCAAGGTCAATATATCCTTCTCATGGTGTGGTACTCCAATTATAGCCTGACAAGTACTCCGTATCAACGTTATATGACTCCTACATGCTTATATTCTAGTCCTTTAGATATGAAGGCCAGAATTCCATTAAGTTTTAAAAATTATTCTCTGTATTTGTTCATGTTGTTTTTAAAAAACTGGACATTCTTCAAAGCCTTTCAGCTCCCAGCCGCATGAAGGCTTTTTAAAATTTATATAAACTCCGAGAATCCCTCTGCCCCATTCTATACTGTGCTCGAATTCAAGTCAATAGCATGAAGGAGCCTCATCTATACTACAAATAAGAGTATCTAATAAAGATAAATGTTAGTTTCTAATAATAAAGTTAGATTTTAACAGGTAACGGTAAGGTAAAGTCGCCAAAGTCCCAGATGACCAGAGGCTGCTTTCCCCTTTGAGGGGGAGAGCTGACTGGTGGTGATGGTTTAACCTGAGGATCACCACACCTCAGGCAAGGGCAAGGTCGAGAAAGAGGGGCCTACATGAATAACCTCAACCGGTACGGGAATTGAACGTGACCTGCTGGCCTTGCTCTGCATTACAAACCAGCTGTCCAGCCAACTGAACTAATCTTTCCACACTACTGCCTGACCAGGTGGCAGTTCTTGGGTGTCTGAAAGTGTAAAGGGATAAGGACACGGTTGGGCTAAAGGAAGGGGGTGAAAGTAAGAGATGCATTATTACACCATGTGCATATTAGCTACTATTGTCATCTACTATGGACTACCTGATATGTGGCTCCCATAGTTCAATAGCTGTCAGCGTGTCCAAGCTGTAGGATGAAAATACATGGCTTACAGCAGTTCTACACCTGTGAAGGTGAGATGAGGCTCTGAAAGTGAAGTCTGAGTCACAGTTAATAGATAATGTTGGTAGGTGTGATGAATGGAGCAACTGGTGAGGCTAAGTTGACAGCATATGGAATGGATGAGTGCATTCATGGAACTTGACCACTTGATTGAGGTCATTAAACTTCTTGTGACATTGCAATCATGTCCTAGGGGCTCGATTATTTGTCTACTTTCACCTCTGTAACATTATTCAACTTTACCCCTCTCTCTCTGCTCGTCTGCTGCTGAAACCCTCATTCACCGTGATAGGGGAGTTAATCCTCATTACCTCGAGACTCGACTATTACAATGGATTCCTGGCTGGTCTCACACATTCTACCTTCCATAAACTTGAGACTATCCAAAACTCTACTGCCCATGTCTTAACTCACAGAAAGTTCACATTCCCCTACGTTCACAGATTAACATTTTAAAAAATTTCTATAAAGATATTTTATTCAGGTATTTGCATAAACACACAAGTAACAAAACCAATGAAAACAGCAGTAATATTATACAATGTAATAAATAATCAACACCCACTCCCCACCTTGCCTTACCCCTTCCAATGTTCACTGATTTAAACTGGCTTTCAGTCAACCCACATCTTGACTTTAAAATTCCCACCCTTTTTTTAAAAAAATCCCTCCACGGCCTTGCCTTCCCTATCTCTGCGGACGTCCCGTGCCCCATAAACCTCCAAAATATTTCTCCAATTCTGGCATCTGGGGTTCCTAATTGTAATTGCTTCACCATTGGTGGCTATGCCTCCTGTTAGAACTTTCCCGGATCCTACCGGCTGGGGACAATTGGTTACCCCATGTTCCTTGCAGAATATGAGCACCCCAGTGGGGGGGAGGTGGGGGGGGGGGGGGGGGGGGAGGGGGCAGCACAGCTGTATAAATAGAGCTGGCCAGTGTGGTACTATCTGGAGAGGGAACTCGTAGTGAGCTGCGCATACTGTGTCCATATTGTTGTAAATAAAGTTACTTTCTGCTGGACTCGACAAACCTGTGCTGGATTCTTCGTGGCCCTCACAAAACCTTCAGTTGCCTGATCTCTGAAATGCTCTCCCTACACCTCTCTACTTCACTTTCCTCCTTTATGTTACACCTTAAAACTTTGTTCTTTGATCAAGCTTTTGGTCATCTGACCTAACAGCTCCTTATGTAGCTCGGTGTCACACTTTTTAATAATATTCCTGTGAAGAAACTTGGAACATTTTATCAAATTAAAGATGTTATATGAATAAAAGCTGTTGTCGCTGTAGGCTGCTGGCACTGATCATGCTGGCCATCTGCCCCCATGCATTCTTAACATTCTCTATTTGGAGGTCATCTTAGTTCCATTAGGGAAGGCATCTCCTCTACACCTGTCCAGCTCCTGCACCAAGGTTTCCAGCATGGCATCCAAGAACGTTGGGCATGCTTTCGGGCCTGTTGCCCCAGTACTTCTGCATCTTCCTGGTCAAATTTCTTCAAACCAATTTTGGCCCATGCTGCAGCCAAATGCACCTGCCCTTTAAAAGCTTCAGGCTATCGAGATTGCGCTAGCCTCACACCGACCTGGGCCCCATGCCAAGGCACAAAGCCACATTCAGCATTGGGCTGCACTCCATGATCATTCTAATTTGCGGGCAGCATCGTCGTCAGGCGTTGCCTAGATCACTTTTGAATGGACGTGGATTAAATGCTTATGTGGGCTGTCTGTCAAAAAAAACTGCTTACATCCCCAGTGTCATTTTAGAACACTTAGAAGATATCCAATGCTTTACTCAAAAAGGCATGCTCACTTAATGATTTTCAAGACAGTTGTGACAGCGTCACAACGTTTGCCTGGAACAATGTCTAGTTTCAATTACTTGTAGGTCAGGTGAATGCCACCGGCACTCCCATTGTTCGAACTGCCGCAGAAGAAATGAAGTTTGAACTAGTCAGCAAGTTGCAGACATTTTGATTTGCTGATCTCGGAAGTAGCATTTGATCATTGTGGAATTTTGCTGTAGAGAATACTAAATGAATAGGACAAGGAAGTTTGCAACTTTCTTCACATTTTACATAGAATGGATCTGCTGGAACTGAACTGTTAACAGTTTCAGAAATAGTTACAGGAGAGCTAAAGAGAACAAGCTTTTTCTTTGGTTATGTAATTATAAGGCGATTCTAGCTCAAGTGTTAAAAGTTTAATACAAAATTGAATTCCCTATAGGGTTTTTTGTGAAAGAAAAATGTGAGAGGACATCAGGACATTGGAGGATCAATATCACATAATGATGGGAAACAGGCTATGTCTCTTGCTCAGAACCCCAATTCATTCAGAGGCTAAAAGTTCATGTTCACTCTCAATTGGTTTGGGGGGAGATCACGATTTGCGACCTATCCATTCAATTCCATTGGGTGCAGGCTGCACACAAACTTTATGATGCCTGCACCTTACCATGGTTGTGCCATGGAGTCCAGTGGCACATGTTCCAGCTAGCCTCCAGCTCTTCAAGGCAATCTGTCCACCTTGAAGGGAAGCTGCGCTGGAAGACCCCAATTTGAAAACAATTGAAGCAGAAGCATTCAAGGTGAAGGGAAATGCAGCACCAGCCCAGGGAGAGCATTCCAATATTTACTGATGCTGCTTTGAAGACACAAATGCTGGAGTGGCCAAAGGAAAAGAGAGCCCAAGTTTCCTAAATGGTTCAGGAGCGCCTCAAGGCATATCTTCAGATGGGTGTGGGAGTGGGTGGCCAGGGAGATCAGTGCCTGGATTCTGGCCCCACAAACCTGGCAGCAGTGCTGTGTTCATGGTCAGTGAGTGGATTTTCACATCACCTCGCACACTCTCCAAACCACCAATGTACCATACCCATCACATCACCTTCCATACTCTCCAAACCATCAGCCAATCATACTGCCCAATGTACCATACCCCATCACACACCGAGCAGCTCTCAAGACTTATGCCTCATAGCCAGATACTCAGCTCATGGGTATGCACCTTCCAATGCTGTCAGCCTCACACCTACCTCTTGCTGCCTCCAGCTATTCAACTGTAACAGACACTTCATGCAAACAGAGTGCCTACAATTACTAACATTTAATAATAATAGTAATAATCTTTATTTGTGTCACAAGTAGACTTACACTAACACTGCAATGAAATTACTGTGAAAATCCCCCAAACACCAAACTCCGGCACCTGTTCGGGTACACAGGGGAAGAATTCAGAATGTCCAATTCACCTAACAAGCACGTCTTTCAGGACGTGGGAGGAAACCAGAGCAACCAGAGGAAACCCACGCAGACACAGGGAGAATGTGTAGCCTCACGTACATACAGTGGCCCAAGCCGAGAATCGATCCCAGGTGAAGTGACAGTGCTAACCACTGTGCTACCGTGCCACTCATTTAATCCTCTTGGAGACGAATAGCCTCTGTAACACAAGGGAAAACAGAGAACTCATGGGTGTCCAACTCCACTCAGCTTGACAGTGAAGGTGGGGGACAAGGAATGGGAGAGGGGTGGGGGTAGGGGGTGAAAAGGATGTGGTGCTGAGGATGGGGTAGAGAGGAGATGGTGCTAGTGGGGACGGGGGTGAGGATGTGGTGGTGGGAGATATAAGGTGGTGCTGGGGGGAGGGGCAGAGAGGTGGTACTGGAGGCAGGGTGAAGACGGGAATGGGGAGTTTATGATGCTGGGGGGGGGGCGGGGGGGGGGGGGTTGGGTGGGAGGAGGCAGTACTGAGGCTCCTTCATACTGTTGACTGCTAAGATTTATTCAAGGGGAAAGCACTGGGAGTCACAATAACTTATTGAGGAGTGACATTATCAGAATAGATCGAGTAATATGGCCTGTAAAAAGGTGAGGTGGTGGAATGATTGCCCACTTTTCCACTCCTCTATTGACTGTAACAGGTGTTTTTTTTAAGAATCTGCTTGCCATTTTTGTTAATGTTTAACTGTTTGTTTAAGTGCTGTGACAGCTATTGCATGTTCTTGATAAGTACGTACCAGTCAGGCAGGGAGGAAGGGGTCGAGCGAGGGAACCGTGGTTTACCAAAGAAGTGGAATCTCTTGTTAAGAGGAAGAAGGAGGCCTATGTGAAGATGAGGCGTGAAGTTTCAGTTGGGGCGCTTGATATTTACAAGGAAGCGAGGAAGGATCTAAAGAGAGAGCTGAGACGAGCAAGGAGGGGACATGAGAAGTCTTTGGCAGGTAGGATCAAGGAAAACCCAAAAGCTTTCTATAGGTATGTCAGGAATAAAAGAATGACTAGGGTAAGAGTAGGGCCAGTCAAGGACAGTGGTGGGAAGTTGTGTGTGGAGGCTGAGGAGATAAGCGAGATACTAAATGAATACTTTTCGTCAGTATTCACTCAAGAAAAAGATAATATTGTGGAGGAGAATGCTGAGACCCAGGCTATTAGAATAGATGGCATTGAGGTGCGTAGGGAAGAAGTGTTGGCAATTCTGGACAAGGTGAAAATAGATAAGTCCCCGGGGCCTGATGGGATTTATCCTAGGATTCTCTGGGAAGCCAGGGAAGAGATTGCTGAGCCTTTGGCTTTGATTTTTAGGTCATCATTGGCTACAGGAATAGTGCCAGAGGACTGGAGGATAGCAAATGTGGTCCCTTTGTTCAAGAAGGGGAGTAGAGATAACCCCGGTAACTATAGGCCGGTGAGCCTAACGTCTGTGGTGGGTAAAGTCTTGGAGAGGATTATAAAAGATACGATTTATAATCATCTAGATAGGAATAATATGATTAGGGACAGTCAGCATGGTTTTGTGAAGGGTAGGTCATGCCTCACAAACCTTATCGAGTTCTTTGAGAAGGTGACTGAACAGGTAGACGAGGGTAGAGCAGTTGATGTGGTGTATATGGATTTCAGTAAAGCGTTTGATAAGGTTCCCCACGGTCGTCTATTGCAGAAAATACGGAGGCTGGGGATTGAGGGTGATTTAGAGATGTGGATCAGAAATTGGCTAGTTGAAAGAAGACAGAGAGTGGTAGTTGATGGGAAATGTTCAGAATGGAGTTCAGTTACGAGTGGCGTACCACAAGGATCTGTTCTGGGGCCGTTGCTGTTTGTCATTTTTATAAATGACCTAGAGGAGGGCGCAGAAGGATGGGTGAGTAAATTTGCAGACGACACTAAAGTCGGTGGAGTTGTAGACAGTGCGGAAGGATGTTGCAGGTTACAGAGGGACATAGATAAGCTGCAGAGCTGGGCTGAGAGGTGGCAAATGGAGTTTAATGTGGAGAAGTGTGAGGTGATTCACTTTGGAAAGAATAACAGAAATGCGGAATATTTGGCTAATGGTAAAATTCTTGGTAGTGTGGATGAGCAGAGGGATCTCGGTGTCCATGTACATAGATCCCTGAAAGTTGCCACCCAGGTTGATAGGGTTGTGAAGAAGGCCTATGGTGTGTTGGCCTTTATTGGTAGAGGGATTGAGTTCCGGAGCCATGAGGTCATGTTGCAGTTGTACAAAACTCTAGTACGGCCGCATTTGGAGTATTGCGTACAGTTCTGGTCGCCTCATTATAGGAAGGACGTGGAAGCTTTGGAACGGGTGCAGAGGAGATTTACCAGGATGTTGCCTGGTATGGAGGGAAAATCTTATGAGGAAAGGCTGATGGACTTGAGGTTGTTTTCGTTAGAGAGAAGAAGGTTAAGAGGTGACTTAATAGAGGCATACAAAATGATCAGAGGGTTAGATAGGGTGGACAGCGAGAGCCTTCTCCCGCGGATGGAGGTGGCTAGCACGAGGGGACATAGCCTTAAATTGAGGGGTAATAGATATAGGACAGAGGTCAGAGGTGGGTTTTTTACGCAAAGAGTGGTGAGGCCGTGGAATGCCCTACCTGCAGCAGTAGTGAACTCGCCAACATTGAGGGAATTAAAAAATTTATTGGATAAGCATATGGATGATAAGGGCATAGTGTAGGTTAGATGGCCTTTAGATTTTTTCCATGTCGGTGCAACATCGAGGGCCGAAGGGCCTGTACTGCGCTGTATCGTTCTATGTTCTATGTTCTATGACTGTAGAAGGCACTCAAGGCACGCTTTCCTGTAAGCCTTTAAAGAAAAGGAAATATGAAAATTGTACGTAACAGCCAATCAAAAAAAGAATATAAATGCTCCAACTCTCATTCACGTCTTCAACAGTTACGACACATACAGATAAGTAAGTTATAAAATCGAGGGATTGATTAAACTGCTTAAGAGTCCAAAGGAAAGTTAGTTGTATACTGATCCTGTACACTGATGACATAGATGGTTTCAGACTGAACTTGATGCTCTTTCTGGATTCCACGTTGAGATGATTTAAAGATGTTGATGGACAATATCTATCTTATTTTCTAGTGTCAGCAGCTGCTGGGTTTATTTTCCTAAGATGCAGCCTGCAGCATGTGATTTGTCAAAAACAGGTAGGGCACAAGTTTGCAGGATGGTTGGAGAGAAAGAAACTGTGCTACTGCAGGTCTCAGCTTTTCTTCTGACTGCCCTGGGGTATTAGTTAAAGGGTATTAGTTTACTTTTCACACGGTCAGCGCTCACAAACTGACCAGTTACCCAAAGGTGGTCATGGTAAGCTGATTCCTTTCCATTCTTTAACAATGATTATATTATGGCTGAGTCATTTTCCTGTTCAGCAGACACCCATTGTCCAAAGTGATTGTGTGTAATGGCTTGGCCCGCATCCAGTTGAATATGTAAGTGATGTCTGGATGCTTAATGAATGGTTCAGGAGATGGGAAATTCTAAGTTGCTTGCCTCTTGTCGGCTACTTCTAGGCAGGTTTACTCCATTCTAATGGCTTTGGAATTTGGAAGATGCAGCTATGCAAATGTTAGACTGCCTTAGATGCTTCTGTTTTAAGACATTTAAAATGCTGTTGTTCAGTCTTTTATTTATTTGGTGGTTTCAGCCCACTCAATAAATAGCCGTTTTTGATATAATACTTGGGTTTTATAACAAGAGTTAGAAGATCCATCAGTCCTGGATCAGAATGGGGAGTTATAATGACCCTCACGAGACCACAGGGATCATATACCCAATACAATCTTCCTCACGGATGGGCGGAGGCCCATCAGTTGGGGCAATAGAATCAACACTTAAAAGCTGTGCCGGATTGGGACCAGCATGATGGGTAGTCCGAGTTAGGACTTTGCGATGTACACCGGATTGCGATCTTTCCTTTTGGTGAGAAATAAACCTTTTTGAAACACTTTCTTGGATTTCCTGAGCTTTTATAGGAATGATGAGGCATTACAGTTGAGGGGCGGAGATGTGTACAATCTGAAAACAAGATCTTGCCGACGACAAACGCACATGCAAAATCCCAGCCATTATCTTTAACTTCACCTCATTTTTTTCCCTCTTTCTATCCCAAAATGAATAATTCTTGTTTGGGGATCCAGGTCTAAGAATGTTGAAAACCCTGTGAGCACATTCATATACATTCCTCCTCCAAGCGATATAGGTCTGGCTTAGCTTTTTGTCCTTCATAAAAGAATATCTGGAAGGCACTTACTGTCCAAGGTCACAGGTCACAGGTGAAGGTTTGGGGGAAAACAGAGATTCGTTAAAGCCCGACTTCATCATCTGGAGAGGAGGAGTAAAAATTCATGGAAGTAGATCTATGGAAGCACAGAAATAAAAGACACTTAGTATTTTCATCCTATTTTCATACATTGATATTTTTGTGTTAAATCACATCATAGCGTTTCGTCAAAACTGATTTGACGTTAACACTGCATGGATTTCAGGTTAGTGTCTGTGAGTCAGTTCCTGTTATTTGCCTAGCTAAATCTGGCTTCCCTGCCACAGCAGCAGACTTGCTAAACCCCTCAAAAGCTGCGACTGTATGAATTGAACATTAGAATTGCAGAGCTAAATCTAATCGTCTCCATCTGGAAGTTTGCGACAACTTAACAGCGCGACTATTAAAAATGTGATTGCCCTTTTAAGAACTTATTCTGGATTGCTCTTTCCTTATTTGCAATTGTTTCACTCAGTTCTATTAGAAGTAATACATTTATTAATGGAAAACTGACCTTATTGTTTTAAGTCTAAGCTGAATAACTCTGAATAACAGGTGCAAGCATTTGAGAACAAAAACTCATTTCCATTTAAATTGACAGATTTTTAGCACAGAGCACGTTAATTGTTTTGTGGTCATATTTTACCACTACATCATGTTACTTTCAATGATGGGTCCAAACTCTCTCGTGTAAAAATGCGTTCAGCATTAAGCAATAAAATTCTCCATTCAAGTTTCATGTTCAATATGTGAACGCACATTTTAAAAATTCATGAGACTCATTTAAATCCTCTTCAGTGCAGATATCCACAATCCAAACACAACCATCAGTACCACCGGCTACATATCAGCTCGAACACAGAGGATCGCCAGTAATAAAGACACAAGGCTAAGAATAAATCAACAGATTACTGAAAAAAGGAAGTTAAATTAGTTTTTAAAAGCAACAAGTACATTGATAAGTCCTTTACACTTCACTCCCTTGACTTTTAGAATTAGACAAGGCTTCAGAATACTGAAGGAGGCTAGAGAGGAAATTGCCGAGGCCTTGACAGAAACCTTTGGATCCTCACTGTCTTCAGGTGATGTCCCGGAGTACTAGAGAATAGCCAATGTTGTTCCTGTGTTTAAGAAGGGTAGCAAGGATAATCCAGGGAACTACAGGCCGGTGAGCATAACATTAGTGGTAGGGAAATTACTCGAGAGAATTCTTCGAGACAGGATCTACTCCCATTTGAAAGCAAATGGACGTATCAGCGAGAGGCAGCACGGCTTTGTGAAGGGGAGGTTGTGTCTCAGTAACTTGATCGAGTTTTTCGAGGAGGTCACAAAGATGATTGATGCAGGTAGGGCAGTGGATGTTGTCTATATGGACTTCAGTAAGACCTTTGACAAGGACCCTCATGGCAGACTATACAAAAGGTGAAGTCACACGGGATCAGGTGTGAGCTGGCAAGATGGATACAGAACTGGCTAGGTCATAGAAGGCAGAGAGTAGCAATGGAAGGGTGCTTTTCTGATTGTGGTCTGTGACTAGTGGTGTCCCGCAGGGATCAGTGCTGGGACCTTTGCTGTTCGTAGTATATATAAATGATTTGGAGGAAAATGTAACTGGTCTGATTAGTAAGTTTGCAGATGACACAAATGTTGGTGGAATTGCGGATAGCGATGAGGACTGTGAGAGGATACAGCAGGATTTAGATTGTTTGGACTTGGTCAGAGAGATGGCAGATGGAGTTTAATCCAGACAAAGGTAAGGTAATGCATTTTGGAAGGTCTAATGCAGGTAGGTAATATACAGTGAATGGTAGAACCCTCAAGAGTATTGACAGTCAGAGAGATCTAGGTGTACAGGTCCACAGGTCACTGAAAGGGGCAACACAGGTGGAGAAGGTAGTCAAGAAGGCATACGGCATGCTTGCCTTCATTGGCCGGGGCATTGAGTATAAAAATTGGCAATTCATGTTGCAGCTGTATAGAACTTTAGTGAGGCCACACTTGGAGTATAGTGTTCAATTCTGGTCGCCACACTACCAGAAGGATGTGGAGGCTTTAGAGAGGGTGCAGAAGAGATTTACCAGGATTTTGCCTGGTATGGAGGGCATTATCTATGAGGAGAGGTTGAATAAACTCAGTTTGTTCTCACTGGAATGACGGAGGTTGAGGGGCGACCTGATAGAGGTCTACAAAATGATGAGGGGCATAGGCAGAGTGGATAGTCAGAGGCTTTTTCCCAGGGTAGAGGGGCCAATTACTAGGGGGCATAGGTTTAAGATGCGAGGGGAAAGGTTTAGAGGAGATGTACGAGGCAAGTCTTTGACACAGAGGGTAGTGGGTGCCTGGAACGTGCTGCCAGACAGGGGTGGTGGAAGCAGGGAAGATAGTGACGTTTAAGGGGCATCTTGACAAATACATGAATAGGATGGGAATAGAGGGATACGGACCCCGGAGGTGCAGAAGATTTTAGTTTAGACAGGCAGCATGGTCGGCACGGGCTTGGAGGGCCGAAGGGCCTGTTCCTGTGCTGTACTTTTCTTTGTTCTTTGTTCGTTGTTCTTGTTACAAAGGTCGAACATGATGTATGCAAAATGCAAAGCAGCACATTGAAACACATGTCAACACATGTCAAAATGATGAAACCAGATCTTTGCTAATGATTCCAATTGCATTTCAGAGCAACTTAGAAATGGACAGCATTGGAAAAGACTGAATAAGGTCCACTTATCCTGCCGTGGATAACTTGGTTGCAATGGTTTTCTTCAGCGCAATTCCTCTGATATTGGTGTAACCAGCAAAAAATATTGCAAAATGTTAAACACAAATTATGCTGGAGGTAACTCGGGTTGCCATAATTGATTCTACTTGTTTTAAAAATACAGGACTGGATTCACAGTTTTTCAAGCTAAGTGCTGACGCCAATCCTGTGACCGGTGAGGAGCTGGCAGCCACGCTGAGTAAAACCCTTGGCTCCCATGATATAAATGGCTGGAGAAGGGCCGGCTCCATGGTCGTGCTTGAGTACGGCAACAAACTGCAGCAGTTGCACCGTAAAACATTGGGCTGGCTGTGCGCGGACCTGACCTGCCAAATGGTGCCCCCTGGCCACACCCTGGCCACTCCCTGACCACCCCCTACCAGTCCCCCCAGACCTCATGGAAGCCATCCCGGCCAGCAGCATGGCTCCCGGCCAACTGTGGCAGCGCTGGATACAGTCCGCAGTCGCCACGCTAGGTTCCCGACTGCTGAGACCAGACCTCCCCCACAAACCTGGGCCATCGGGGGCGGAGCGTCAGGGGGGGCCTGCAGGTGATGCGTCTATGCCGTTCCAACGCGATGACGCCATTTTGGAGGGGATGCTGGATAAGAAACCGGCATCAATCCTGCGCCACCCCTGAGTTGGGCGTCAGAAGAGATTCTCCGCCCGATCGGCGATTACACTATCACTGTCGGGGAACGGTGAATCATAGAATTTTTGCAGAAGGAGGCCATTTGGCCCACTGAGTCTGCACCGGCCCTTGGAAAGAGCACCCACTTAAGTCCAAGCTTCCACCCTATTCCCGTAACCCCACACTAAGGGCAATTTAGCATGGCCAGTCCACCTAACCTGCACATCTTTGGACTGTGGGAGGAAACCGGTGCACCCGAAGGAAACCCACGGGGAGAATGTGCAGACTCTGCACAGAAGTGACCCAGCGGGAATCGAACCTGGGACCCTGGTGCTGTGAAGCCACTGCGCTAACCACTGTGCTACCATCCCACACAATGAACTTGAGGAAAGCTGTGCCCACAAAAGTAACCATGGTCCCGGGGTTTTCCAGCCAATTGTAATTCAAAAAATTAAGCTGCATCTTTTAGCTACAGAATTGTAAAAAAAACTCAATTGACCTTTTTCTTAAAAGAAAATACTTAGAAACTAACTGTTCAAACTACTCACAAGAAACCCAAACCCATTTGTCATTTAAAATCAAGTTGCTGCTGGATGATTAACAGTATAATTTGAAGCACATTTTGTGTGATAAACCTACTTTATGATATTACTATATTAATCAAACTTTTCCAAGATACCACTCTTATATATATCAGGAGATATTTTATGAGGCAATAATTTTAATAATAAATTATGTTTTAAAATACTGCCTGATTGCCCTGGTTCATTGGTTCAGATTGTACGTTCGGTGATACGGAAATTACTTTGGTGGAAATTAAAGGAATAAAACACTCAGCAAAATGGGCACAAATTGCATCCAGTTTGCACCTTGTGCCAAAGCAGAAGCTCTACAATCAACTCTTTGGAAAATATTGTCTCTTATATTTCCTTTCACTCCTGTCTATCAAATGTTTATCTTACACTTGAATTACTGATGAACCAAGCCTCCCTTAACTTTGCTGGGTACTCCATTCCATAAATCTAAATTCTCTTTTCAATGCCCCTCTTCTAGGTTTGAGATGATACAATCTAGCTGCGGAATCTGTGACAACTAAATACGTTGATAGTTACTTTTTAAATGCCCTTATTGAAGGAGTGTATTATAATGAAACTGAAAATTGCCTTTTATGCCTGTTTTTTTCTCTCTAAAACCCATGAACATTCTCAGAATTCAGAGGTTTCAAAACTGTGACTTCGGGTGCAATTCAATGGTTTTGTCACGTCCGACTTGGTGAAGAGATTGGCGACGCTTGAAACGTCTCACGAGATTTAACGGATTCCCGTGAGATGCCATGAGGCTCATTTAAATATGCATCCACCAGTTGCTCACGGGGTCCGGGATTCAACGGTCGTGCTTGGGACACCTCGCCAGGACGCCATTTAGTACTGGCCCACACAAACATGGCCCACTTTTAATGCACCTAAGGGTAATCTCCTACGCCATTGGAAAGGGTGTTACCCTGGCACTCCTGCTGACACTGGGGCACCATGGCACTATCACCTGGAACCTTGGTGCTGCCACCTGGGCATCCTGACAGTGCCACCCTGGCACCACAAGGTTGCCTGGTGGCATTTCCAGGCTGGCAGAGGCATGGCTAGGGTGCCAGGATAGTGGTGCCAAGGTGCCCGGGTGCCAAGTTGCCCATGGCAGGGATCAGCACTGGGGTGCCTTGCCCATAAGAGGGGGATGTGGGTGGGCGTAAGGATACCAGAAGGGGTATTTGGGTAAAGTGGGGGGGGGATAGCTGGAAATCGGTTGGCCACGATGGGCCGTGGAGGGGGATTGGAAAAATGGCTCTCCGAGTCGCGAGTAGTCAGTGCAGGAAATGACGTGAGTGTAGCCTCGACCGGGAGTTCTATGTCGAAGCCAAAAAGAACAGAATGTGTCAGTGGATAGCGGGGTCTTTCCTGGCACTGCAGGCGTCGAGAAACACTCCGCTTAAACACGTCAAAACCGGACAGAGAAATGTTTTGGTTGAATCGCACCCTTAGAAAGGGGAACACTAATTTAGACGCAAAAACTATTCATCTGTTTTATTGAAGGAAGAATTGCATCCTGCAATTTGTTCTTTGATAAATAACAATAATTGGTCATCAACAAATGTCCCTGTGCATCATAATCATTGGATTTAGGCTGTCTTTTGTGCATTTCAGTGAACTGTTCTGCATAACCCAAGTGAACTGCTACTGGTTTCAATAATGTATTAAACAAAAAAGGGAAAAGTAATGTTTCAGAACACTCATTCATGTCCAGGATTATGAATGGCAAATTCCACAGTAACTTGACAGCAGAATATTTGCTTTGTGCCATCTTCTAACGAGTCCTCTACCATTGCTGGAGATTTGCCATAGGAGCTATTTGGGGTAATTTTCTGACTTGCTCTTCCAGAAGGTAACCTTAGTCACTATGTTATTACATGTTATTGGCAGGTCAGAAAAGTGTACACACCTTCCTACCCATCAAATTGTTTTTTGTTATTCCTTTGTGGGACATTGGCACCACTGTCAAGGCCAGCATTTGGTGCACTTCCCTAAATTCACTGGGGTACCTTGGCACTGTCACCTGGAACCTTGGTGCTGCCACCTGGGCATCCTGACAGTGCCACCCTGGCACCACGAGGTTGCCTGGTGGCATTTCCAGGCTGGCAAAGGCATGGCTAGGGTGCCAGGATGGTGGTGCCAAGGTGCCCAGGTGCCAAGTTGCCCATGGCAGGGATCAGCCCTGGGGTGCCTTGGGGTGCCTTGCCCATAAGAGGTGGGATGTGGGCCTAAATTTCCATGAGAGTGATGTTCCCCTTGGAAACAACATAGGAGAAAATTAATCCGGTATTCATTGAAATAGCTGCTTAATCAGTGCAGTGGCTGATAATTAAGAGGTCCTTTCTGTAGTAATGTAAGCCACAGCAACTAATACATTTTTATCAATAGGCAAGCAATGACTTATCATAAATGGTTATGACAATTCAATGACTTAGTGGTAGTGTTGTGCAACATTGCTGCATGGCAAGGAACATCACTAGAATGTTGTCAATATTTAGAGCATTCGCCTGTTGTTTTTAAGATTGAACCATGCCCAATTATGTATCCATAGCAAAATCTATTTTTAATAGGTGAGCAGTGAAAACATCAAAACTATGCAGCGTTTGCAGTAGAATAAATTCCAACACATAATGAGATTCTACATGGATGTTAAGCCTTTCTGAAAAAAGATCTTTGTTAAATTATTTGTCTGCATTTACCCGACACTGTGAGCAGAAATATTCCAGAAAATCAGGGATGTTGAAGCGAAATTTGAAGGATGGATTACAAATAAAATGAATGGAACCGATGTACTGGATTGCAATTGAAAATACATGTGCAATATTATTCTCGTGAAAAACAATATTGCAGAAGGATATATTGTTCTAGATGTGCATGATGACATTCAGCCAAGAATTCTTCTTCTACAGTTCTGCCCAAAGTTGGGTCTGATCCACAGCGCCATGATCTCTGCACCAGGTAGGTCAAGGACAAATACAGAAAATGCTGGACAATCCCAGAAGATCTGACAGCATCTATGGAGAGAAAAGGGAGCTAACGTTTCGAATCTGGATGACTCTTTGTATGTCAAGGAGGCAGACCATGAATCCAACCCAGCTAGACAGGGATCAAACTCCATGCTATTGGCATCCATAGAATCTATAGAAGGGCAGCACGGTAGCATTGTGGTTAGCACAATTGCTTCACAGCTCAAGGGTTCCAGGTTCAATTCCCGGCTTGGGTCACTGTCTGTGCGGAGTCTGCAAGTTCTCCCCGTGTGTGCGTGGGTTTCCTCCGGGTGCTCCGGTTTCCTCCCACACTCCAAAGATGTGCAGGTTAGGTGGATCGGCCATGCTAAATTCCCCTTAGTGTCCAAAATTGCCCTTAGTGTTGGATGGGGTTACTGGATTATGGGGATTGGGTGGAGGTGTGGGCTTGGGTGGGGTGCTCTTTCCAAGAGCCGTGCAGACTCGATTGGCCGAATGGCCTCCTTCTGCACTGTAAATTCTAAAATCCCTACAGTGCAGAAGGAGCCCATTTGGCCCATCGAGTCCGCTCTAAAAGAGTACCCTGCCTAGGTCCACTCCCCTGCCTATCCTTGTAACCCCAGTTACCTGCACTTCTTTGGATACTATGGGGCAATTTAGCATAGTCAATCCACCCAATCTGCACATCTTTGGTCATCTGATCCACACTGTCCATCCTGCCAACTGAGCCAACCGGCCAACCAAAAAGACCGAGTTGCTCTGGAAAGATTCACTTTTTACCTGAACATTTTATTCTGGAGCTACGGATAGTGATGGTAGTGGTTCAAATTCTTTTCCTTCATGAAGCTCAAACTGTTTGACTGCGTTAAGTGCACTTTCCTTGGCCATCAAATCTTGGAGCGGGACTTGTATGTGGAAATTCTGGCTCAGGGATGGACAATACCCATGCAGTACCACAATGTCTTTGACTCAACTAAGGATAACATTTAAAATAAAAGTTCCAAATATTTGCTATATTTGCATGTGAGATGAATATATCTAATTATATCTTCAATTTATTAGTCCAGGTGATGGATTGGAAGACGACATTCACATCATTAACAGGGCTTAAAAGAACGTGAATGCATCGGATTTTGTTATTGCTGTCAAGAAACTGAAGGATATTTTACAGGTTCAGAGATTCAGGACAATCATCACTGGGCCTTGTAGGGCTTTCAATCTATTGCCAGAGGTGTACATTTGTAAAAATTGTCCCTTATATATGTTACTTTGGCCTAACCCTTTAGATTCAGTATGATGTGGTTAGTGTATTCCTCCCTATCTGGAAACAAGTTAATACTCAGTTCTGCAAGGACATCCTGATATAGATTTACAGAGAATCATGGAATTATGGAATCGCACAGCACGGAAGGTGGCCATTTTCTCAACTTAATCTCACATCCCAGTTTTGGTCAGCAACAACCATGCAAATTTATATACACAAGTCCAAGTCATTTATATGGGAGAAAAAAAGGAATGATCCAAATTTTGATTCCTGAGGATCCAACGACAAACCCCTTTATAATTAAGAAATAATCTATTCAAAACTACTCACACAGCCAATTTGTCATCTCTTTGGTGTTAACTTCATCGGCAGTGATAATAATCTAAAAAGTTGTGCTGAAAGCCAATTACTCTTTCTCTCTTTGATCCCATTTAACCATGAGTTCTATCAGATTTATAATTTATTAATTCTACCCCTATCCACTGTACTTTGTGCATGTGCACAGTGCATCGATAGGCTACATTTTTATTGAGGTATTCACAATATAAGCTTGGGATGGATGCAAATAAATACGGTATTAGGAACATTCGAGAGGATGGTAACCATTTTGGCAATGTGCTGCCTTGTCTAAATACTATTTGGTAGAAACTATGACTTTAAATTTGTTCAGGATTTTTCTAAAACTTTGGTGGAAGTCCAGTGTAACCCACTGGGAAAAAACAGTTCTGTCTGGTCCTTCCGTTGCTGCAACTTTTCTACTGGCTTTGTAGGGATCAAAGCCTACCCCTTCCATGGCCAGTCAGGTCATGACAGCCCTTTAGGGTGGAAATATCCAACGCTAAAAGTTCCCAGTTCCTGGCTCTGCCAGGACTGGCATAGGATTTGAATATGACATTCCAGATGGGGATATGAGGCTACTGGGCATAAGAGGGTTCAGCAGCGGCAACACAGTGGCACAGTGGGTTAGCCCTGCTACCTCACGGTGCCAAGGTCCCAGGTTTGATCCCGGCTCTGGGTCACTGTCCGTGCGGAGTTTGCACATTCTCTCCGTGTTTGCGTGGGTTTTGCCCCCACAACCCAAAGATGTGCAGGGTAGGTGGCTTGGCCACGCTAAATTGCCCCTTAATTGGAAAAAATGAATTGGTACTCAAAATATATTTTTTTTAATTAGCCAGAGTGACGCAGATACATATTTTTTCCTTCATGTCTTCTCATCATGACAATACCTAAATGATCTAGAAAGCGTCAGAGATTTTGCTCGCCTAAACTGATTCTAGCTTGCATGCTCCCAAGTGAGTACTCAAAAAATTGCTCTGAGTTTCACTCTTAAATCCTAAAAGTCCCAGGTGAACATTGGCATGATAAGGATATAGCAAACGCATTAAAAGAATTCCATATGAGGAGAAACTAATAAACAGATACTGTATATTGTATTGATAATTGAATTGAATAGTAAGCTGAATTTGTAATGAAAGAACTAACATATAGCTTACTTTAATTGAGATAATGAGATTAATACAGTCAATAAAGTTTATTTATCATTATCATACCACACAACACTTTTGACTTATTTGTTGTTCAACCATGTGAATCTGCTGACCATAATTTGGTTTATCAGTTCGACATTTCCATACATGCATTCTCAGCTAAATGAGTTAACCAGTTTGCATAGATGTGATCCAATTAAAAATCCTGGTACCTGCATCAATGGGCTCATTTCCCTAATAGGCCATTAGTTCACATGAGAAATCCAATTGAAATGGATTTAGGGGACTGTTTCAGTTCAAATGTTCATTGACCTCCATCTTCGGTGGGTGCATAAAAGCAGTGCAATATCTTACTTTTCCGGGACACGGCAATAAAATATTAGAAGGTGTGGTTTTGCCATCAGCGGTGAAGCAACGACACTTGCTGTTCATTAAACTTACAAATGCCTACAGAGATTTTCCAGACTTCAAGTGGCAACTTCCGCTCTTTGGCTTTCTCCCCAGTAGGTCAATGATGAGCATGAATGGGCAGCACGGTGGCCTAGTGGTTAGCACAACCGCCTCACGGCGCTGAGGTCCCAGGTTCGATCCCGGCTCTGGGTCACTGTCCGTGTGGAGTTTGCACATTCTCCCCGTGTCTGCGTGGGTTTCGCCCCCACAACCCAAAAAAAAAAATGTGCAGAGTAGGTGGATTGGCCACGCTAAATTGCCCCTTAATAGAAAAAATAATTGGGTAATCTAAATTTATAAAAAAAAAAAAAAAAAAATGATGAGCATGAATAAAGCATGCATCAGAGTATCCATTTACAAAGCGAATTTGGGGTTTAAATTGGATAAACCTTAAAAAATATGTGAAGGGATCTGTGATGCCTGATCAAACCAACATGCAATCAGTGCAATGAATGCAGGATGCCACCTTTACACAGCTTGCTCAACACAATTCATAAATTCCTGTTTCCCCAGCATCGGATTTGGGGTGTACCCCATAGATGTCCTATAGGTGGCAATCCCTCTTGGAAGTTCCCGTGCTAGGGTTTACCCGGCTGTTGTCCAGATGGTCTAGCTTTCCCAGGACAATTGCACTGGCTGGGAACCATCCAACAAAATTACTCTCAGAAGTAATAAAAGTTTAACTATTTGAAACATCCAGACCAAGCCCTACACGGCACCACTCCCCCACCCTCCACACCCCACAACACCCTCCCCATCCCTCCCACAACTAAGCACCTCAACACACACGGTCTTCCCCACCCACATGGGAGTCCTCAACCCCCTAAAACCTAACCACACCCCAACCCAACTGGACCCAACCCCCCCAAACCATATCCACCCAATGTCAGAATTCCCACAACTGGTGTCCAGCTTTCACCTCCTTGTAAATGTCCAACTTCCCAACCCTCACATCCAATTCACTCACCTTAGACACTTCCCTTATCCCACGCCGATTATTTTTAATGGGACATTTAAGGCATGATTTGTCATAATATGCACCCGTGCACATCACGAGGTAAAAGCAGGCAGTGATAGACACCCAGGTGAGCCAATCAATATACAGAACAGAACACGACCAATCACAAGACGGGACACCAGAAGGGGGCTTCCACCTGTAAAACACACGAGGCATCAGCACTCTTTCCACTGGTGATAGCTATAGTGATAGTCAGGATGTACAAATCATTCAACACCTCCTACACATGGATCAAAGCTAGCCTGGTCTAGATAGTTAGCTTCAGTTACTTAGGGTAGTAGAGAGTCAACCCACAGGCAGCTGTGTGTTTCGTTACTAGAGTACAATAAATCTCATATTGAACCAACGCCTTCGTTTGGTGTATACTTGATCAGGTAATTGCATTGTGTGCAATTTGTGTTACCCCAGGGTGAACAACACAACATGATTCTCCCACCCTGGCACCAATCCCATTATGCTAGGTGAATAGCAAGAGAGGCCAAATGGATTTTATGCCAGCTGACGAGCCGAGTGTGATGCACCCAACCCGTAACGCCTGACATGATCTGGATTATGCCGTCACTGGTGTGATCTAGATAAGCATGTTTAAATTAATCATTCTGCTCATTTTAATATGTACAGCCCATTTGAGGCCGCAGTCTCCCAGCTCCCGGTATTCGGTGGTCGCACCGGACAGGCCTCACGCTGACACAAATTAATATTGGGGCGGGAATCAGCGACTGTGTTGCAACCGGCGCAGATAGGGGCGCGTTGGGTGCATAGTGGGAGAGGACAAAATTGAGATCCGCGCCGGGCATGAACCATCTCAAGATTCACCCGGCCCCCTCCCGATGGTGAACTCTGGATCACGGCCAAAAATGGTGAGAATATCATTAACCCTCAATTGCTTTCATTTGAGTCTCGTTAACATTAGCCTCCTGGGAATTACCCGACTCCCCAGCGGGAAGTCACACCAGTGTTGTTTAGTACTACTTTTCAAAAATGGGAACCTGGTGCAATGGCTACTGAGGAGAAGTGAGGAGGTGAGTAGCCATTTACTTGTATGCAGCTTAAAGGCACCAGAGCTCCTGCCCCAGTCCTCATGGCAGTGGGGTCCCTGTAAGGAGGTTGGGCATGTTGAGGGAGTCGCCCCTGGGCCGGAAGAATGAGGGGTTTTGTGTCTGTGAGGCCTTCAAGCCTTCTTTAAATATTGTGAATACACATAACAGGGCACTATTTTTATATGCTTTAAACTATAGAACCTTCATTTTTTATGTTTAACACAACTGAAAATCCCACTTTATAGTTATACTTTATTTTATAAATTTAGAGTACCCAATTAATATTTTTTTAAATTAAGGGGCAATTTAACCTGGCTAATCCACTTAACCTGCACATCTTTTGGTTTGCGGGGGTGAGATTCATGCAAACACAGTGACCCGGGGCCGGAATCGAACCTGGGTCCTCAGTGCCATGAAGCAGCAGTGCTAACCACTGTGCCACTGCCGTCGACTTCATAGTTATACTTTACACTATCTCTCAAGTAAACATTCAGTTGTCCTGGAACCAGTCGGAAGTGAGGTTTTACCAGCATTTTAGACATGCATTCTTTATCTTCTTCCACCCTGATAACGTTTACTCCCAGACCTGTCTTTCATGGTTCGAGCTGTCCTGGGGGTTTTTCCCACTTTAGCTCAGGCTGGGTGAACCTTCCAGCCTCATTTCAAATCCTTAAAGGCATGACTGTAGGGTCGAGCAGGTAACTCCAAAATGGCAAAGCTGGTATCAAAACAGCATTGCATGTTGATTGCTGTCATGACCTTCGTTTTCTGCATGCTTCTGTTAGATGTGCACATTTACTAATCCAGCAATGCTGCCTATCCCATTGGACTTGTGTGCGCATGTTGCGGTCCCCATATGTCTAGGGCGCGATTCTCTGCTCCCCATGGCGGGTGGGAGAATCGCTGGAGGGCCGGGCGACTCACGACACGCCGCCCTGGCACCCCCCGTGACTCTCCCATCCCCCGCTCGGAGAATCGGCGCTCGCCGTTTTTCACGCCGACCGCCGATTCTCCGGCCCGGATGGGCCGAGCGGCCTGACGTTCCCGACCTGTTCACGCTGGCGGCAACCACACCTGGTTGCTGCCGTTGTGAACATGGCGCCAAAGGTTCGTTTGTGGCTTGTGGGGAGCGGAGATGGGAGTGAGAACCATGGCCGTGCTCGGGAGGGGACTGACCCGCGATCGGTGCCCACCGATCGTCGGGCCGGCGTCTCTAAGAGACGCACTCTTTCCCCTCCGCCGCCCACAAGATCAAGCCGCCACGTCTTGTGGGGCAGCGGAGGGGAAGACGGCAACCGCGCATGCGCGGGTTGGAGCCGGCCAACCTGCGCATGCGCGGCTGACGTCACTTAGGCGCCGCCGTCGCGGCATTCTCGGCGCACCGCATTGACGCAAGCGTCAAGGCCCGGCGGCCGAGATTTACGGAACGCCGCTCCTAGCCCCCTTGGCGGGGGGGTTGAATAGGGTGCGAGGAGCGGCCTCCGAGGCCGAGTTCACGACGGCCTTTCCAATGCCGTGCAGGACCGAAGAATTCTGCCCCTAGTTTCAGAAGCCTTGTACTATCCAAAAAATGAACACTGGAAAGCCCAATTCGTCTTCCCACACACTCAAAACCAGGAAGTGTAAATTTGAATATTTAATAAAGGGTAAAATGGCGACGGAAAAGACAAAATGAAGATGGACCAACCTGGAAACTCATGTAAAGAATTTCCCCCTTTTCAACATTTGAATGACGTGAGTTTCCGATAACTGTCATGATCTTAGCAAAATTTCAGCAGCCTTGCTTCTTTCATTTGCCTCTTCATTTTGTGAGGTCTTAACGCTGGAAAGTGAAGGGCAGAGCAAATTGCAGAAGACAATTTAAGTTAAATTGCATGCATGGCCCATTTTTAGCATGCTCTTTCATAAAATCTTGAAAAGAAAATAATGACTGTAAAGCAGAATATTGCCTTCAGCAATCTAAAGTAAAAATCTGACACAATGTGAACGTAATTTACAGCAATAAGTAAATTAGAAAATGTAGTTCGAAAGGTGCAATGTCTGTCCGTTTCAGAACACTTTATGTCTGATTAAAGAAAGTATTTCAGACCCAGATAATTTTAAACTCGATACATATTCTGCTGTTATAAGATATATCAGCATAGTGAATGTATCAGAAACAGATTTTTTTTTAATTCATTCATTCATGGGACTTGAACATACATGGCAAAGCCAGCATTCGTTACCCATCCTTAGCTGCCCTGAAGTGTGTGATTGTGAACTGCCATCCTGAACCATTGGACTCCCACTGTACTGTTAGGAAGAGAGTTTCATAAATTTGATCCAACATCATTGAGGGAATCAAGATGTAGCTCCAAGTCAGTATGGTGTGCGAATTGGAAGGGAACTTACAGGTGGTGATGTCCCGATGTCCGTTCCTCTTACACTTCTTTCCAATAACTTGTTCACCATATATGGTGTATATATACAAGGTACAAGTCAGGAGTGTGATGGAGTACTGTCCACTTGGCTGGATGAACATAGCCCCAAAGACTCTGAAGAAATTTGACACCATCCAGAACAAAGCTGCCCACTTGATAGGACCTTAAGTATTCACGTCCTCCACCACTGATGTACAGTGGCAGCAGTCTGTGCCACTTACAAGATGCACTGCAGCAACTTACCAAAGTTCCTTAGACAGCACCTTCCAAACCCATGTCCTCTATCATCAAGAAGGAGAAGGGCAGCAGAGGCATGGGAACAGCAACACCAGCACGTTCCTCTCCAAGTAACACATCTTGATCAGTTCCTTCACTGATTTACATACATAGATTTACATAGAATTTACAGTGCAGAAGGAGGCCATTCGGCCCATCGAGTCTGCACCGGCTCCTGGAAAGAGCACCCTACCCAAGGTTAACACCTCCACCCTATCCCCATAACCCAGTAACCCCACCCAACACTAAGGGCAATTTTTGGACACTAAGGGCAATTTATC
The DNA here is from genome assembly GCF_902713615.1 of Scyliorhinus canicula. NCBI lineage: Eukaryota > Metazoa > Chordata > Chondrichthyes > Carcharhiniformes > Scyliorhinidae > Scyliorhinus > Scyliorhinus canicula. The sequence continues at coordinate 170,500,565 of NC_052151.1, forward strand.
ATGGCCAATCCACCTAACCTGCACATCTTAGGACTGTGAGAGGAAACCGGAGCACCCAGAGGAAACCTACGCACACACGGGGAGGATGTGCAGACTCCGCACAGACAGTGACCCAAGCCGGGAATCGAACCTGGGACCCTGGAGCCGTGAAGCGATTGTGCTATCCACAATGCTACTGTGCTGCCCGTGATGCTGGGTCAATACCTAACCGCACTGTAAGTGTACCAATCACATAGACTACATCATTTCAAGATCTTCTCAGGGACATTTAAGGATGGGAAACACATGTCAGCCTTGTCGATAACACTCACATCCCAAACAAGAATTTCTAAAAGTTGTGTCATGTTACCATTGTCTAATATTTTTGCCGATAAAGATTGATGTTGGTAATTGGGTAATAGTAGAATTGGGCATATTTGATTATGATCCTCCTGCGGAAGCAGTTGAAAAGATTGAGTGCAGCTGGTGGAAATCCTGATGGAACCTCACTCATTGAAGGTGCATCGTGCAGCACAGTTACATGGTGGCATGTATCTCTTTACGATTTGTGCATGGAAGGCCCTGGAACCTTGGATGATTCCGCAGCTCCTCATAGATCTTGAGCTTCGCCTTCTGGCACCATTGCTGCTGGTGACGGCTGGTCCGTCACCATAGATAGGATGGGTATGGAGGGATATGGCACAATGAAGTACAGAGGGTTTTGGCCATGGTTGGCATCATGCTCGGCACAGGCTTGGAGGGCTGAAGGGCCTGTTCCTGTGCTGTATTGGTCTTTGTTCATGTCAGATTGTGAAGCATGCAGCAGATCACCACAAATCTGGACACCTTCTTGACTGAATATTGCAGTGTGTTTTCGACTGATCACACATATAACCTTCTACTTGAGGCGCTGCTCAGTGACATTCCCAGTGGCTGAGTGGCTCTCACCATATGAATGCTCAGCTGGTGTTTGGGGCTTCCAGTGTAGAATTGTGAGGAATTCATCACATTACCGAGTAACCAACCATGCACACCGTATCAAGGCTTAAAGATCTGGCGGATGGAAGACTGTCTCATTATCGATACATCTCTCTGGATACCTACATGAAGCGTTGCCCGTGGTCGGAGACAAGATACATATTGAGGGAGTGGAATCCTGAACATCAGAGTTTAAATGAGGGGCTTGCATGTCCACTTGTGTGCAGTAAAAGTCACCCTGGGGCATTTAGAATTTCACAATCCTGTTAAATCCTAGCGTTCACGCCTTTTAGTGTTCTCTGGCAATGGGGAATAATATATAGTCATTCCTCAGAGCTTACAGAGCCTTAGTGATCTATCTATGCAAAACTGTAGGCAGAGGATTGTGAGATGTGATGCATCTTTTAAGCATCACTTAAAATCGACTGCAACCAGTTTACTTCCAATCAGTTAGCGACTGCTCGGAGGGCATTAGACCGAGCGATATTCAGCAATATACCATTCAGCCAACTCATTAGCAAACAATTTTATCATCAGTCAGCTGTTTAATGCTCCTCCGTGGGCCGTTCTGCTGCAAACTTCAGTTCCTTTGACCAAGGTGGCTCCTTGCGATAAATGCGGCCTGAACTGGCATTTCAGCTCAAGGCCCCACCGTGGCCATCTTGGAGGTTTTTTAGCACCTATATGTCTGAGGGAAATCGTCCACTTTCACTTACTACGATATGAAATCTCTGTAAACCTCGCTCATGTGAACAGTAAAACTATACAGCAAGGAAATTACTGAATGGTTCCTGTTACATTCATATTAAAACCAAATATCCTTTCATTTCAATCAAATGGGTCTGGCAATTATTTTAATAGCTTTCATGATCTATGAGACTTTTATTAATTTGAACATGATTTTAACAGTAGGTATTAGGTTTGTCTATTAAACTATCATGAAAAAATACAGACCAAGATAATTACGGCTTTTATTTGTGATGTTCTTATTAATTATGTCTGAATGAGGTAGTGATACATATAGAATTCCAAATAAATTCTCTGTTCTTTCCAAGATTAATAGGAATGAAATGAGAATATGAATCTTTAACAGGCTTAAATATTTAATGCCACTGCATAAAACTGATTTTCTTTGAGTCTTTCTTTCCAGAAAATAATGATGAAATTAGTGATAAATGTCCATAAAAGGCTGAGCAGAAGTAGAGTTAATGGAGGTAAAGAATGAAATTTCATTAAAATTAGGTTTGCAGCACCTCCAGGTGAAACTGCTGTTCCTCGTGATAACTGGAATCAAGAAATTGCGAGCTCACATTTTTCCCCCTTACTTTGCGTGAAATTCCTTACCAGGCTGTACATCGCCTTGCAGTTCATGCGAGAAGCCGATATTTTCATCCGAGGCAATTAGCATGAGAATGGGAAGGTTCTGTTCCTGTTTTCACCTGTTGAAAAGTTTGCCCATTTTAAATAGGTTTTTAATGTCGAATTTCTTGGGAAATATGCTTAAAGAGTATTGATGTCTTGACAAAGTGTTCCAGATATACCTCAAAAGCCCTTTTCAAATGCAGTGCAGTCTGTTTATCTCCAGTGCATACTGAGAAACATTATACACTCAGGAGGGGTATCGAAACATATGGGACATATTTGTTTATCACTCAATAGCTTTGTCATGGACATTTGTTTGGTCAATTAACACCTCTGTGATTGCAAAATCTCAAGAAACTCTCAAGGGTAATTAACTAAATATTTTCCATACGAGTTAGAAAGCAGGGATCATCTCAACTATTGACAGTATGATGCCTTGTATTAATATTTACTCTATTGTTTGCCATTAACCCTTTTGCACAATGTTGTGTTTTGAAGGTCTCAAGTACTGAACCAAACACCAGCGGTACTGCACCACAGTCTCGAACATAACCAGAATAAGAGCATTTTGCAAACATGAGGCATGTAGTAATTCTCTGCATGAAAAATGTACCCCACATATTGTGGTGATGTGCATCAATGTAAATACACAAGGGGTTAATGTAAATACATGTAGACTACCTAGACACTAGAGGGAGCACCAGAGACATCACACACACACACTCAACCAATAGATCAGTTAGATAGGACACAACCAATGGGCATTCACGATACACACAGAGGTGACACGACCACAGGAGGGCATTACACCAACCCATATATAAAGGACACTGCACACATGATCTGCCTCTTTCCAATGGAGACAGTCAGTGAGTAGAGACACAGAGTTGATTTTATATCACTCCCACCACGTGGATTGTAGCAGTATGGTTAGTCAGTCTGAGTAGCTACAGTAGGATTAACAGTAGTGTCGAACCCGAGTTATAGAAGTGTATATAGTTTAATAAACGTGTTGAAGTTATCTCCACGTCTGATCCGTCCTTTGTCAAGTGCACCACAAGGAAGCCGCTTATGCTGCACCTAGAACATAACAAGACACATATCTCCCTTAAAATTTCCCCCTCTCACCTTCAATCTGTGCCCCCTTGTAATTGACACTTCTACCCTTGGAAAAAGCCTATGACTTTTGGAAAATAGCCCTGTCTATGCCTCTCATAGTTTTGTCGACCATCATCAGGTCTCCCTTCAGCCTCCATAATTTCAGTGAAAACAATCCTAGTTTATTCAGCATCTCCTCATAGCCAACACCCTCAAGACCAGGCAACATCCTGATGAACCTTCTTTGCACTCTCTCCAAAGCTTCCACATCCTTTAGATAATGAGGTGACCAGAACTGCATGTAATACTCCAAATGCGGCCTAACCAAGGTTTTATGTAGCAGCAACATGATTTCCCAACTCTTGTACTCAATGCCCTGGCTGATGAATGGAAGCATATCATATGCCTTCTTAATCACCTTGGCCACCTATGTTGCCACATTTAGGGAACTGTGGACCTGCACAACCAAGCGCTTTGTATATTAATATTCCTATATTAATATTATGCCATTGACAGCATAATTCATACCTAGATTTGTTCCTCCAAAATGCATCACCTAGCATTTGTCCAGATTAAACTCCATCTGCCATTTCTGTGCCCAAGTCTCCCATCTATCTAAATCCCGCTGTATCCTCTGACAATCCTTGGCACTATCAGCAACTCTGCCAATCTTCATGTCATCCACAAACTTACTAATCACTCACAGACCACCCACATTTTCCTCCAGATCATTATCTATACCACAAACAACAGAGGTCCCAGGACTGATCGCTGTGGAACACCACTAGCTACAGATCTCCATTCAGAAAAATACCCTTCCACTCCCTTCTCTGTCTTCTATAACCAAGCCAGTTCTGTAGTTATCTAGCCAGCCCACGCCAAATCCCATGTGATTTTAGTTTTTGTACCAGTCCACCATGTGGGACCTTGTCAAACACCTTACTAAAGTCCATATAAACTATTTCCTCAGTCCTTCCCACATCAATTCTCTTTGTCACCGCTTCAAAAAACACAAGTTGATGAGACATGACATTCCCCGTACAAAACCATTTATGCCTGTCACTAACTCGTCCATTTTCCTCCAAATGTACATCCTGTCCCTCAGTATCTTTTACAAAAGTTTCCCCACCACTGATGTCAGGCCCACTGGTCTATAATTTGCTGGATTATTCCTGCTTCCTTTCTCAAACAAGGGAATAAGTTGGCTATTCGGCAGTCCTCTGGAACCTCACCTGTGGTCAAAGAGGATGTCAAGATATCTGTTAAGGCCCCAGCTATTTCTCCCCTAGCCTCCAGCAGTAACCTGGGGTAGATCCCATCCGGCCCCGGAGATTTCTCTACATTAATGCAATTTAGGATACTCACCACTTCCTCCTTTGGTATATTAATGTTCTCAAGAGAGTTTGCACGCCTATCCCTGACCTCAACATTGATCATGTCCTTCTGCCTGGCGAATACCGATACAAAGTTCTCATTAAGGATTTCACCCACTTTCTGCGGTTCCACACATAATTTACCTCCTTTGTCCTTGAGTGGGCCTACTCTTTCTCTTGCTACTCCCTTGCTCCTAATATATGCATGAAAGATCTTGGGATTCTCCTTGACCATGTTTGCTAAAGACATTTCATGGCCCCTTTTAGCCCTCCTAATTCCACGCTTAAGTTCCTTCCAACATTCACTGTACTACTCAAGGGTGGGGTCTCAGTGAATTCACAGACCTTTGGTTCAAGAGTAGATGGTTTGACCGACCTGGTGAAAACCAGTGCTGTTAACTCCACTGTGCTTACTAGAATCAGAGAAGGGCAGCATGGTAGCACAGTGATTAGCACTGTGGCTTCACAGCGCCAGGGTCCCAGATTTGATTCCCCGTTGCATCACTGTCTGTGGGGAGTCTGCACTTTCTCCCTGTGTCTGCGTGGTTTTCCTCTGGGTGCTCCAGTTTACTCCCACAGTCCAAAGACGTGTAGGTTAGGTGGATTGGCCGTGATAAATTGTCCAAAAAGGTTAGGAGGGGTTATTGGGTTACGGGGATAGGGTGGAAGTGAGGGCTTAAGTGGGTCGGTGCAGATTAGATGGGCCGAATGGCCTCCTTTTGCACTGTATGTTCTATGTTCTATGATTTCAGTCATTTGGTGGCCCTCTGCACTACAAGAGGAAGGTGTATGGTGAAATGTGTTAGAAACTATAAAAATCCCAGGGAAACATGGAGCTGGGTTTTATGGTTGTGGGACAGGGAGTGCTTGGCTGGCTCACCCCACAGATATTTAATGGCCATCAGGCTAATTGGCCTGAGCACAGCTTCGCCCACCAACCCCCTTGCTCCAAACCGACTATCTGTGGAGGTGGTCCCGCCTCCAAATGCCGCGGGCCAATCAAATGGCCTGTGCTCTTTGGTTTCAGCAGTGCCACCAGGAGAATTGGAACTGCAAGGAGTCCTGAAGAAGGCATGCTGTGAGGGAGCCAAGGTCTTACAGTCTGGGGTCTCAGTGGTACCTAGCTAACTTGCCCCGTTAAAGGGGGTGGGGTCCTGGGTTGACACTGCAGGGGGAGAAGGGAAATACAGGAATGGGAAAACCATGAGAGGACAGGAGCCCATAAAGGATGTACACCCCGCTTTGATCAATGAAGGCTGCCGACTGCACACTTGGTGTAGGCCTCTTCTGCTTCAGGTTGAATCCCAATGGGGGATGGCAGCAATATTAATGGGCCACTTAAGGGCCTGAATTGACCCACAGGCAGTCTGGACCACCTGAATCCTCTCTCCAAAAGCAGCTGGGGAAGTACCAGGAACAGCTCCCATGGTGCGTCACCCAATATTGCACCCCACCGACTAGCCCCCACTATCCCATCTCTCTCCTCCCCACTATCTCCCTCCCACCCACCTGCCAACCTGTTTCCAAGGGCCCGGAATTTCAGCGCATGTTGTAAAATGTGCGATTGAGTCTCCATTAATGGGGTGGAAAAATCACCGTTAAAGAGGGCCCGTGTAATCACAAGGCCTGGACCCCCATTCTTGCTACTGTCATAACCTTGGCTGATACACCTCCATTCAATGGGACTACAGGCTGCTTCACGTCTTCAAACCAGGAGCAAAGAAATTGTCAATCTAGAAATCCCCTCCTCTGACCCGGATCCTAATGTTTCTTTGGTTCATTCCTAAACAAGGAAAGTGGCAGAAAAGGCCTAGACTGATGGTATCAGAGTCAGAGTCTAATCCTCAGCCCTTCCTCCACAGTCCCATTGTGGCCACCCCCACACTGTTGGGAAATCTGCGGGCGTGAGCACGCTGCCAACGAAGTGGAGGATCCCGGCGACGGAGAATCCCATTGGATGTTCACCCATTTTGTATCCCGCAATATGTTGTACTGGATTAATAATAGTGACGAACTCCTCCAGAATTTTTGCAGGGGCATCTGGAATCCATAGAATCCCTACAGTTTAGGAGGCGGCCATTTGACTCATCAGGTCTGCACCAACCCTCCGAGAGAGCACTCTACCTCGGCCCACCTCCTCTGCCATATTCCTGTAACCCCACGCATTGATCATGGCCAATTCACTTAACCTTCCCATCCTTAGATTGTGGGAGGAAACTGGAGAATCCGGAGGAAACCCACAGAGGCACGTCAGAATGTGTAAACTCCACGCAGTCACCCTAGGCCGGAATTAAACCCAGGTCCCTGGCTCTGCGGGGCAGTAGTGCTGACCACTATCCTATCGTGCTGCCATATTCATGATGATAAAGGGAAACAGAGCCAGGATCCTGACCAGTTGGGGAGGCAGGGAGTCGTTCTGCCCCCACCCTCTGGAAACAGGATCCTATGGGGTGGATTTGTAGCAGAGTGGTTAGCACTGCTGTCTCACAGCAGCAAGGATTCTGTTTTTGATTCTGGTCTTGGGTAACTGTCTGTGTGGAGTTTGCTCGTTCTCCCCTGTGGTCTGCGTGGGTTTCCTCCGGGTACGCTGGTTTCCTCCCACAGCTGAAATTTGTGCAGGTGATGATTGGCCATGATTAGTGCGTGGAGGTTACAGGGATGAGGCAGGGTGGGTGCCTGGGTAGAGTGCTCTTTCAGAGAGTCGTTGCAGACCTGATGGGCCAAATGGCCTCCATAGAACCATAGAAACCCTACTGTGCATAAGGAGATCATTCGACCAATCGAATCTGCAACGACCCTCTGAAAGAGCACCCTACCGAGGCCCACTTCCCCGCCCTATCCCTGAAACCTCACCTAACCTGCAGATCCTTGGATACTAAGGAGACTTTTTTTTATCATGGCCGATCCTGCACATCTGCACATACTTGTGGGATAAAGGAACTTGGCAATATGGCTTTGTGATTAAAAACGTACACAAAACAATTTTCTAGTTGGGGAAGAGTTGTCAATCCCTTAGTAATTCTTTTTTTACATTTACACCTGTAAATATACCTGTTGGTGTCCTTGCACCCATGAGATCCAAGATTCTTTCACCACGTCGAGACCGGCTCAGGTGAATGGCTGAGAAGCTCAAATCAGGCCTCGCGCCAGGTGCAAAACCTTGTGCGAGTCACCTGACTCACGGAACCCGGCATGATCTGAATTTACGCCCATGCTGGGCTGATCCAGATAATGAGATTTACATGAACCAGTAGGCTAATTTAAAGATGCCCGGCCATCCTGATGCCGTATTCACCAAACGCCCAGGAGTCCCCGGCCATACCGGCAAGGCCTCAACTGCACGCTTCATCTAGTACTGATCTCCACAAGTGGAGAGTAGTTGTGTTGGCCACTCTTGGGTCTTAGTGGACATTAGTGACCCAAGTGGTCAGGACTGGACAGGGCAGTATCCTGGCACTTCCCGTGGCACCTAGGCCCTCGTCACCCTGGTAGAGCCAACCAGGCAGCCTGGCACTGCCAAAGTGCACGATTAGCACTGTCCGAATTCCAGCAGTACTGCCCAGGTGCCAATCTGTCAGTGCCAGGGTGTCCGAGAATCAGGTTGGCACTGCCAATGGTCTGAGCTGGAGGGGGGGGGGGCCATGCCAGTGAAAGGCAGGTGAAGGCGGTAGGAAGTGTTGGGGGTGAAGGTATGAAGGGGCCTCATAAAGGTTGGGGTGTGAAGGGGAGCCCTGAAAGGGGTAAGTGGTAGGTGGGGGGCCCTCAGCGACCCCACAGCGGGGTGCTCTCACTTGGTGAGGAGTGGGTGGTTATGCCCATTTCTGTGGGGTGTGTGGGGGACCCTCAAGCTCACTTAGAGATCGTGGCACCCTTTCAAAACGCTCTTGCTCACGAGTTCAGCTTCCCAAAACCTCATAAAATGATCAAGTGTGGGTAAATACCAGTCTAGATCTCACCCAAAAAGCCAGCAGAAAACACCCCGCCAAACGTGCCCAAAACGACACGTCATTTTTTTTGTTGGTTGACATTGCCACCTCAGTTTAATTTCTGGAGCCTCCCAATCATAATTGATGTATCCTGGAAGGGTGGTCAATTTTGTGGGTGGAGCCTGCTTCAGTGTAATGTTTTTGAAATAGCACCAAAAAATGTAGAAACTCAAATTGCACTTAAAATTCTGCGACATGGTGGCACAGTGGTTAGCACTGCTACCTCGGAGCACCAGGGTCCCTGTTCAATTCCGGCCTCGGGCTACTGTCTGTGTGGAATTTGCACATTCTCTCCGTGTCTGCGTGGGTTTCCTCCGGGTGCTCCACTTTCCTCCCACAGTCCAAAGATGTGTAGGTTAGGTGGATTGGCCATGCTAAATTCCCCCTTTGTGGCCAAGGTTTGGTTGGGTTACAGGGATGAGGTGGAGGCATAGGCAAGTGCCGGTGCAGACTCAATGGGCCGAATGGCCTCCTTCTGCACTGTAAATTCTATGATTCTGTGCCGGTTATGCCGATATTCAGGAACAGCATTGAAAAAAAAAACAATGCAGTCAAGCAGAATTGCCAGATCACAAGGTATTCCTTGTGATGTTGTCCTATTTTCTTTGCTTTGTAGTAGATTAACACCTTCTCCTTCAAAAACTGAGGTGATGGAATTTTCAGCACCTTCGGAGTTTTTGAGTTAATTTCCGTTCCCCACGTTGTTCTTGCTCAAAGTTGCTGCAATCCCTGTCAATTTCCCTGCTGGCACACTCGACATTCCAAAATTCAATAAAGTCGATGAATTTAATGATTGCAATTCCTGGTGAGACAACGGCATGAGTTAGTGAGAATGAGTGAAGGTCACTTATTTATAACTTACAGCCAAGTGGCTGTGAAACCTTTCTGTTAAATGCCGTTATTTATCTTCCAGCTTCATCGCAACAGATTCTGGCAAATTGTGATGAACGGCAGTGCCATTTAATTTCTCTAACAACTATTGGATACACAAAATAATTGCACGAGCGAAGTTGCTTTTGCACTAAAGAATACACATTTTTATGGTGCCTTATCGCATTCTTAGAATATTCCCAAGTATGCGCTGCCACAGGATTTCATTTGGAGGGCAGAGGACTGCTTTGAAAAGTTCCAAGGATTCCTGCAAGTCCACCTGTACATTCTTCTTGGAGCTTTGTCTTCTACAATATCTTTTGACAGCAAGAATATTAATTATATTAATGTCATTGTTTATTAATATTAGTTTTGTCGTGATGCTGATCTCTTATTTCCTCTTCTTTGGAATTATGATCTTTATTCTAAAGGCCGTGAAAGTTTTATTGTCTTCCTTCTTTACTTCACTTTTGTTTCACTAAATTTTGTTGTACTAGCTTCATATCCGATCTTACTATTTTCACATCTGAACTTGCATTTACTGCTTCTTTGCGCAGTATTGCTAAGCTCTCGCAAGGTCACTTAAATTGTTTCAATATCATTTATTTTTCAGTAAATAATAATAATCTTTGTTAGTGTCAAGTGTAGGCTTACATTAACACTGCAATGAAGCTGCTGTGAAAATCCCTGAGTCACCACACTCCGGCACCTGTTCGGGTACACTTGAGGGAGTATTCAGAAAGTCCAATTCACTGAACAAGTATGTCTTTCGGTACTTGTGGCAGGAAACTGAAGCACTCAGCGGACACTCACGGGGAGAAAGTGCAAGCTCCACACAGACAGTGACCCAAGCCGAGAATCGACCCGGGTCCCTGGCACTGTGAAGCAACAATGCTAACCAATGTGCTACCGTGCCACTAAATGCTGTAGCATTGTGGTTTCTTTTGCATCTTACTTTGCATACTTGTATTTTTATTTTCTTCCAAACTCACCTGAATCTGAGTAATGCTATTTTTAATGCCAATTGGATCCGTTTCCTTTTCTGCCATCTATTATTACTCTGGTTCGCAATGTGAAATTGGAAAATATTTCAACTTGAAAAGTTCCCCATGCTGTTCTACCAATGCTTCAAAAACAAATTATTTTGAGAATGATTTCAATCTGCACTTTAAAGGTCCTCGCAAAGCTGATTTCAATAGCTGCACGGTAGCACAGTGGGTAGCAGTATTGCTTCTCAGCTCCAGGATCCCAGGTTCAATTCCCGGCTTGGTCACTGTCTGTGCGGAGTCTGCACGTTCTCCTTGTGTCTGCGTGGGTTTCCTCCACCAGCTCCGGATTCCTCCCACAGTCCAGTGCAGATTAGGTGGATTGGCCATGATAAATTGCCCCTTGGTGTCCAAAAGTATTGGGTGGAGTTACTGGGTTACTTGGATAAGGTGGAATTGCTGGCTTAAGTAGGGTGCTCTTTTCAAGGGCCGGTGCATACCCGATGGGCCGAATAGCCTGCTGCTGCACTGTAAATTCTATGAAATCCACCACCTACAGTTGAACATCTACCCTCACTTGCCTGTTTCTTCTCCTCAGTTTGCAAGCTTATTGCATTTGGGGTTTTGAAATCATGTAAGATTTGGAATTGCAAAAAAAGCAGAAAACTTTGAAGTTCTGCTTGAATTTCATATCAGTGCAGAAATGATCAGAATTTCAGGAGACATTTATCCTCAACGATCATCACTGAGCTCAGTAAACTCATTTACTGACCTAAACATCACCTATTGACCAATAAAGCCAAATCTAGTTTCAATCGCAGAACACTCTCTTTGGCATTATTCTTTGTGAAAGATGAAAATGGTTATATGCTTATAGCTTAATCTCACGTTGTTTAAATCCTTCATTCAGGCAATGTGCTTCACTGGCCACATTGTCCTGACAATGACATTTATAGGTTTTGGAGAAGGGCATTAAACACAATAAATTTTTAATTATTTAGAAAAGACTTCTTTAGAAATTTGTCCTTCATACTGATCATGGAGAAATTAATCCCAAATTAAATGATTTGCTTCTGCACATAGATTTTATGCAAACATTTGCTCAATGATATAAGCGGTAGTATGAATTTTATATGATGCTTGCGTTCTTTTTCAATACAATAGGTTTGACACACTGCTGTCTTCTAAAGACCAACTATAATCGATAGATATATTGTATCAGACATGTAATGCAAAATAAATCTACACTCTTGCAAAGACCTCTTTAACTCCTTCAGCAGTGGACTGATAGGTGATCTTGGCTTCTGTCACCATCTATTTAGCAGACTTACGCCTGACATGACACATTTTTAAGAACTAACTGACATTTTAAAGAAATTGGTTTTCTGGCGCTACCAGTAATGTATTAGAGATTTGTAAAGCTTTGGATCCATCTAGAGGGTCTGGTGTGTATGCCAGAGAGAAGAGAACAACCTAATGAACTCACTGCAACAAAATGTATATTATTTCACTTAATAGCGCCACCTTCTTCTTAACCTCCTTGGTTATAATTATATTCATGATTTGGAATTCTATTTAGAGTTAAAAGTACCTCAGTCCATCTGTTTATTGATAGAATCAGAACGAACAATTCGTGCCATAATTTGTCTACTCTGTTGTAGTATGTTAGATTGGAAATTGTTGTTAATGCATGGCTGACATCAGTAGCGATTGCACAATTCAACAGTAAGCTATAGGTTAATGTGCTGCCGTGCATTCTGCATCTTGAGATTTGTTTGTAAGTTTGTTACAGGGTTTTATAATGGGTAAAGTATTTTCACCCCCAAACTGAATATAGGAAAATTGTCTGCAGTTGCACTTCTTTTAATTTGTCTCTGGGGCTTTAACACCTTCTGAAAATCAGGTGCCCAGAGCTGAACACATGTGGTCTGACCAATGATTTGGAGAGGTGTAGCATGACGTCCTTGCTTTATAGCTCTATTTATAAACCCATTGATCCTGTAAGCCTTCTAAACAATTGTTTCAACTTGTCTGGCCACTTTCAGAGAATTATGCACTTGAACCATGAGGTTCCTCTGCTCCTGTACTCCTCTCAAAGGAGCAATAGATGATAGGGGCAGTGTGGGCCTCACAGTCAGGAATGTGGGAGAACCGCAAAGCCAAGCTCAGGGGGCCCTTCTTGCAACGCATACTCACTTGTTGGTTCAGCTATAGTGGACAGTGTCCAGGTCAATTTCACAGGGCATACACATCATTGTCCTAGAAGCAACAGCAAGCCAGGTTTCTAAATTTGTGCTTTTAAAGGGATAGGCACAATTAAATAGTCTCATATCAATCTTAAAAAGTGGCTTATGACTCCGGTTTGTCACCCTCAGACTCAAGCCAAGGAAAAATACAAATCTGCTCACACCACCACATAGAGCAGACCACAGGACTGCTGTAGATGTGATTCAGATGCCTGGACCACTCAGATGGCTCTCTGCAAAACACACCTGAGAGGCTTTGGCACGGCAGTGCAGTTTGCTATGCCCTTCAATCTGGTGATGCAGAATGCTGATGTCCTGTCAGAGGGTTAACTAGAGGAGGAGGAGCCCTCCTTGGGACATGAAGTTGCAGAGGTTCAGGAAGCCCAGGGGGCTGCTCAGGAAAACATGAGCACCATGATGTCATGGAGGAGGGATGTGGGAAGCATTCCTGTTATACCCTCATAGCTGAAACGTTCCAAGAGGAGTAAAACAAAGACCGATCATCAGGAGACCTAGTCTAGCCCTCCAAGCCATTTTGGGACTTCTGAAGGAATAGCAAAACCATTGCTGGGACAACAGGTCCTGCATTCCTAATTGGGCCTCAGTGCTCCCCACTCACGAGGTCAACATTGTAGCTGTGGTTATCGGTGTCCTGGTAATGTGCTCACTCTGTCAACATGAAGTCCAGCAAGGAAGAACAGCAATGTGAGTTGAGGCTGTCATTTAAGGATGCAAACATTGCCGTGAACAAAGTGTGGAACACCATAGGGGTCACATCCTAAAGCTCCTGTATTGGTTTGGCACACAATCAGTTCAGAACGGCAGATGTGAAGAGAGTCACTTATCAGATGAGCCCTCATCAGCCATTGCTGTCCCTTGAGGACTAATGGTTGAGAACTCATCCATCAATCCATCGTACACTGCAAATAAAATATTACATGCATCTCCCCAACAACATGCAAGACATCACAGGATTGTTAATCTTAAGAGAGGTCTCCTGATGATCGGTCTTTGTTTTACTCCTCTTGGAACGTTTCAGCTATGAGGGTATAACAGGAATGCTTCCCACATCCCTCCTCCATGACATCATGGTGCTCATGTTTTCCTGAGCAGCCCCCTGGGCTTCCTGAGTCTGAGAAAAGTTGAACATTGAATAAGAAGATTGCAACGATCCAAACCAAAATGCTTTCATATGACCATTACTCTGACATACGCATGTAATTATTTTTAATAAGTACAATTTATTCACAGTGATAGACCACCATGGCCCTGAGATGGTATTAAAATTGGTAAACTTTCCTATCCCTACACCTTTGCGCATCCTCACATCCACAGTAAAAGCAGAGGTAGGCTGCTGACTGCGACAGCCTAATGCCTGTGATGATCTTGGCAGATGTCTTCTGGAGGTCCGTGTCCTGGAGAGGTCCAGCCTTCTGAAGGGCTCTTGCTGAGAGTCAAAAAATACCCACAGCCTCGTAAAAGTTTCCTGCTCAGAGGCAGAAGCATCCACAGCGGCCTGCGCTGCTGGAGTTGGTGCGGGCACAGGCAAAGGGGACTCTGAGCAGCTGGACACCCTTGGAGTGTCCTGAATGGAGGCATATGGGGTATCCAGCAGATTCTCATCCTCCCTGTGGCTATTTGAGGGCCCCAGCATGTCTCCTGGAGGAGATGGGTCATCTGAAGTGATGCCAAGGTTCCTGTTTTCCATGTGGCCAACATCCAGATGGTGCCCAACAGAAGTGAATTACCGAGCACAGGACCTTCTGGATCAAGCTCTCCCTTGTAGTTGCCAAACTTCCCGTGGTGGCCTTGAGGCACTCGAATGTCAGCGCCACAACATCAGGCATAACGTGGAGGGACTCCTCAATCATTCTACTCTGACGCGTGCCTGTCGAAGCTCTGCCTGATGTTCTGCTGCCTCTCCACCAGTCAGCTCACAGCCGCTCTCAGAGGCTAATCATTCAACTCAGGCTGAGCGGGTGACTGGTCTCTGACTGTTGAAGACCGGGGCTGTCCCTGCCTCTGACTGCTGTGGGGATGTTTCTGTGGTCTCCGGAATGCAACACCAATTCTAACCTTGAGCTACGGCCCACCAATGTCCCTACACCGGTGGAGAGTGTGGGTGAGCACTGTGATGGTTCTTCCTGAACCCCCAATCCTCAAATGGGTTTCCGAGGCTCAAAGAGCCGATGGGCTTGTTGGCTGGCTACAGTCTGCTTGTAACTGTAAAACACAAAAAGATAGTTGTAGTGGATGAGCTGAAGCTGATTCAGAGTACACAGCACTCAGTCTGAATTGTCAGATTGAATGGAGCTGAAATCCATACTAGGATGTTGCAGGAGGCCAAGCTCGGCGTCACCACAGGAGCTATCCCAACCCTCGCTGGCTAGCTTTGCAGCAGCCTCCTTAAGCTCTGTGAGGTTGACGATCTCTGCCGTTCCTCACCGGTTCTGGGTTCACTCTCTATTGTTGTGCACAAGTTTTGCCTGTCTGGAGTTAAAAGAAAGAGATGTGATCAGAATGGTGAAGCAGAGATCGGGTGAAATGCATGTCCCCTGTCTGTGGTGTACCCGACCCAGGAGGGACAAAGATTGGAGATGGAGCAACAAGACAGGTGGGATAGTGGTACTGTGAAAGTCTTGCTGAGAGAGTAAGGGAGGGATTCTCCGTCCTGGAATGCCCAGAATGTGTTCCCCAATGGGACGGAGAATCGGGCGTCGGGAGAAAATTGGGATTGGCTCCGGATGCAGTCGGCATCGTGGTTGAAGTGGTCTGGGAACAGTGTACTCGCAGTCAGCGTTGCAGAGAAGATATCTGAGAATCTTCTCACAGTCAGTATTGGAGTAAAACAATCTGACAATGGTGGCCCCACAGTCAGCATTGCAGTGAAGTAGTCTGGGAATGATGTTCTTGCATCAGCTTCGTAAAGAAGCAGTCTGGGAAGAGTGTCCTCAATTCAGTGTAGTTGAAGTGATCTGGGAATGGTTTCCACACAGTCTGTGTCACAGAGAAGCAGTTGTCATTTTAAAATGTGTTTTTTTTTGGAAGAATGGATTAACTGAAAAATAACACAAATAAGTGAAAGTCAGGGTCATTATAATAAAGTAATATAAGTGAGCAAAGTAGGGTAAGGGGAGTAAAGGTGGAGTAAGGGAGGTAAGTTAATAATGTTCTTATATAAGCATAATTATTTAATAAAAATGGGAGTAAATAAGGGGTTTATGGTAGTCATGGCAGGAGAGCTGGCGTGGGAACATTGCCTCAAAATCGGATAATCCAGCCCAGAGAATCGAGTGGCAAGGTGTAATGACAACAATCATTCCCTCAATGTCAGCAAAACTAAGGAGCTGGTCATCAACTTCAGGAAGCGAAGTATCGTACACACCCCTGTCTGCATCAATGGTGCCGAGGTGGAGATGGGTGAAAGCTTCAAATTCCTAGTTGTAAACATCACCAACAACCTGTCCTGGTCCACCCATGTCGACAGTATGATGAAGAAATCACAACAGCACTTGTACTATCTCAGTAAACTAAGGAATTTTGGCATGTCCACATTGACTCTAATAAAATTTTACAGATGCACAATAGAAAGCATCCTATCTGGTTGCATCACAGCCTGGTATGGGAACTGCTCGGCCCAAGGCCACAAGAAACTACAGAGAGTCGTGAACACAGCCCAATCCATCACGGAAACCTGCCTCCCATCCATTGACTCTGTCCACACCTCCGCTGCCTTGGGAAAGCGAGCAGCATAATCAAAGACACTTCCCACTCGGGTTATTGACTCATCCAACGTCTTCCAAAAGTCTGAGAACACGAACTAACAGATTCAAAAACAGCTTCTTCCCCGCTGTTACCAGACTCCTGAATGGGCCTCATATGGACTGAACTGATCTCTCTATGCATCTTCTCTGCTGTCGAAGCACTACATTCGGTATGCTTCACTAAATGCCTGTGTCTATGTAATTACATTGTGTATTTAGCGTATATCCTGTTTTTCATGTATGGAATGATCTGCCTGGACTGTACGCAGAATGACACTCTTCACTGTAGCTCCGTTCACTTGACAATAAATCTAAATATAATAAATCTAAAACTTAAATCTATTCTAATCGGCTAATAACAGTGGGGGATTTCAACTTCCCCAACATTAACTGGGGTAGTCATAGTGTGAAAAGCTTAAAGGTAGCAGAATTCTTAAAATGTGTCCAGGAGAATGTTTTAAGCCAGTAGTAGAAGATCCTACACGAGAAAAGGTGGTCCTGGACTTAATTTTCAGTTACAAAGTCAGGCAAATGATTGAAATATCAGTGGGGGAGCATTTTACAGAGAGCGATTATAACTCTGTTAGATTCAAGATTGTTATGGAAAAGAACTAGGATTGGCCTGAAATCACAGTTCTAAAACTGGGGTTGGCCAATTTTAATAAGGTCAGATATGATTTGGCCAGATTGGACTGGGAACAGATTTTAGGTGACAGAACAGCGGGTTGTATTCAACAAGGAAATAGGGAGAGTACAGGGCCAACATGTTCCAGTAAAGAAAAGGATGGAACTAACAAATCCAGTGAACCCTGAATATTGACGGATATACAGCATTGGATAATGAGAAAAAGGGAGGTTTGTAGCAAATATCGAGGGCTCAAAACAGCAGAAGTCCTAGTCGTGCACAGAATGTGCAAGAGGGAACTTAAAAAGGAAATTTTGGCAGCAGATAGGGGACATGAAAGGATACTGGTGGGTAAAATAAAGGAAAAGCCTAAGTTGTAAGTTTATTAAGGGCAAAAGGATAATTAGGAATAGAGTAGAGCCCATTAAGGATCACAGTGGCAATTTGCGTCTGGAGCCTGGGGGGGGGGACACAGAGGTAGGGTTCTAATTGAATACTTTGTGTCAGTGTTCACGAGTGGGTATAGAAATCAGGGAGAAGGACAGTGTTAAAATTAAATAAAGCAACAGAGACAGCAAGGATGTTCTGAGTGGTCTGGCAGGCATAAAAAGTCAACAAATCTCCAGCGTCGGATGAAATGTATCTCAGGCTGATGAATGAGTCAAGGGAGGAAATAGCAGGGGCACGGGTAATATTTTTCAGTTCCTCTCTGGCCACAGAAGAGGTGGATTTAGAATAGCCAATGTGGTACCATTATTCAAGAAGGGAGGAAGGGATAAACCGGGAATCATGGAATCTTAGAATCATAGAATTTACAGTGCAGAAGGAGGCCATTCGGCCCAATAAGCCTGAACTGGCCTTGGAAAGAGCACCCTAACTAAGCCCGATACCTCCCACCCCATCCCCACACCTCCACCCTATCCCTGTAACACCACCTAACCTGTTTTGGACACTAAGGGCAATTTAGCATAGCCAATCCACCTAACCTGCAGATCTTTGGACTGTGGGAGGAAACCGGAGCACCCTGCGGAAACCCACGCAGACACGGGGAGAACGTGCAGACTCCACACAGACAGTGACCCAAGCCGGGAATCGAACCTGGGACCCTGGATCTGTGAAGCAACTATGCTAACCAGTTGGTTACAGGCCAGGCAATCTAACCTCTGTGGCAGGGAAACTATTTGAAACAATTCTGAGAGTGAGAATTAATCTGCATTTGGAGAGGCGGGAATTATTCAAGAACAGTCAGCATGGTTTTGTTGAGGGGAGATCATGTCTGACTGTTGATTGAATTTTTCAAAGAGGTGACCAGGTATGTAGATGAGGGCACTGCATTTGACATTGTCAACTTGGGCTTCAACAAGGCTTTTGACAAGGCCCCACATGGAACTCTGATAGCAAAGATAAGATCCCATGGAATCCAAGGAAATTTGTTCCAAAATTGGCTGAGTGGGAGGAAACAGAGGGTGATGGTCGAGGGGTGTTTTTCTGACTGGAAACCTGTGTCCACTGGGGTCCCAAAGGTTATCGGTATTGGGGCCTTTGCTGTTTATGGTTTATATAAATAATTTAGACATGAACATAGTAAGGTTGAGGATGATAAAAAAAATTGGCGGGGTGGTAAATAGTGAGAAGGATAGCCTTAAATTATAGGATAGATATGGGCTGATCAGTGGAAAATGGAGTTCAATCCAGATAGGTTTGAGGTAATGCACTTGGGAAGGACAAACAAGGCAAGGGAATACATGATAAAAAGCAGAATCCTGGGAAGCACTGAGGATTAGAGGTATCTTAGTGTGCATGTACACTGGTTCCTTAAGGTTGCAGGTGGATAAAGTGGTCAAAAAGAGATATGGTGTACTTGCCTTTATCATAATAATAATAATCATCTTTATTGTCACAAGTTGGCTTAAAAAAACACTGCAATGAACTTACTGTGAAAAGCCCCTCGTCACCACATTCCATTAGCCTAGGCATAGAGTTTAAGAGCTGGGAGGTTATGCTGGAACTATATAAAACATTGGTTAGGCCACAGCTATAGTATTGTGTTCCGGAATCCACATTATAGGAGGATGTGATAGCACTGGAAAGGGTGCAGAGGAGATTTACCAGGATGTTGTTTCAACGCAAGAGTTTTAGTAATGAAGAGAGATTAGATAGGCTAGAGTTATTTTTCCTGGAGCAGAGGAGACTGAGGGGAGACATGATTTCAGATGTATGAAATTATGGGGGGCATAGATAAAGAAGACAGGAAGAAACTTTTCCCCTTGGTGGAGGGACCAGCGATCAGAGGCAAAGATTTAAGATAAGGGGAAGGAGATTAAGAGGGGATGTGAGGAAAAGCCTTTTCACCCAGAGGATGGTGGAAGTTTGGAACTTGCTGCCAGAAAGGATGGTGGAGGCAGAGACCCTCATAACCTTTAAGAAGTATTTAGATATGCACTTGCGATGCCAAGGCACAGAAGGGATTAGAATATTGAAGTGGTTGGTTTTGACCGGTGCAGGTGCAATGAGCCGAAGGGCCTATTCTGTGCTACAGACCTCTATGATTCTGTAACAATAAATAGAGGACATCGCAGCATATCATTAACATGTAGAGGCAACTTCCAACTCACTAGTAAATATTGGTTGTGTAGAACTGGATTTATCAGCCTTTTCAAAATCTGTCCAGTTGACATCCATTAGGAATGTTACCCATGATTGAAGTTGGTATAATAACAGATGTCACAACATTTAATGCATATTGTGGTACATAAATTGACTGGATCATTAAGAAAACTGTATACAAACTGCTTATTTTGAAACTTAAATAAAAAAGATTGGTACATATTTAATGTTCACAATTGGATTTCTCTGAAATTGCCTCACTGAGTAATAACCTGGTGCCCGGAACCAAGATTTTGAAATTAAAAAGATAATTCTGAAAGAAAATTTGTTTTTAAATTTGACAGAAAACTTTGTACATTAAAGGCATAATAGTGCCAGTCGTTGACAGATGAATGTTTGTTAAAGATAAGGTGTTGCGAAAGTGACCTTTAAATGAATAAGAGGTGCTCCCATCCCAAGATTGTATTTCTTACAAGTTGATGAATAACAGATAAACATCAACTGTTGAGAAAAAATATGAAGAGAGATATTTTAGCTTCACATAGATAAATACTTTATCGTTATGGTGCAATGATTATGTTCTGAATCTCAAAAGATACTTCATCATTATTCCAAGTGTGTATGAAGAGTGAAAATATATTTGCAGCTTACAATGAACTGCTGCATGCATTACTTTCTGTTAGTTCACCTGATGGGACAACATGAGGTAAAAGTGTGAAACAGCAGGGGCACTTTATTTTAACCTGCTGTAATATTCTCTAAATGCAAAACTTTCCTATTCTTTATGTACTGTTGTTATGCATGGGGGTACTACAAGACAAGAAGGAAGAATTATTTTTCCTCCTGTCTCTTAACTTATACTTTTGCAGAGTATATGAAGTAAATGGAATCTCCCTAAAGTCACTTGGGCATTTTTTTCAGTTTGACATGGTGCTCTCAAAAAATGTTGATGCATTTTCCTCATTACACTTGAGCTCTGAGAATGCTTCCACCTGTCCAGTTCATTTGGAAGCATTCATTTGATAAATATTACAGTTCTTCAAGGTTTCCGAAGCTCAAGCCATTAATTTGAAATGTGAGAAGATCAATTTGCAACTTGATACATCACATTCGTTCAGTAATGCAGACAAAGGACTTTAAAATAAATAGTATTTTAGACTAGTTAATAGTTGCGTTAAACTACTGGACTAAGGTATTTAATACAAGCATATTAGCATTCATGCACTAAACTTCCCACAATATAATATCAAGATTCGAAGAAGAATAGCTTGAAAACAATCCAAGCAAAGGCATTAGACCATTGACATTGCACATTAATTAATACCATATTCTTGTGATAAAATTTGAAAAGGCTGCCGTGATTGTAGAAGTCTGCAATCGGATATTCTTCCAACATCTTAAATCTGAAATAAATATTAGGCAGGACTAAATTGGATTGAACAGCACTAGTTTTTTTACGTGCTTTATAATGGAATCTGAATGGTGCTCACACACTTCCGATGAACCACACTCCAGTTGCCATCTTGATAAGGGTATTTGTGTGCACGCACCTATTGACAGCTGGCAGCATGCAGAGCAGACAGATTATGATGTCAGTCAGTGTGTGACACTAATTTGGCACCAGCATTGGCAAACTGAGGGGCGCGATTCTCTGCTCCCCACGCCGGGTGGGAGAATTGCGGGAAGGCCGGATGAATCACGACACGCCGCCCTGGCAACCCCGCGATTCTCCCACCCCACGCTTGGAGAATCGGCGCTCGCCGTTTCTCACGGTGACTGGCGATTCTCCGGCCCAGATGGGCCAAGCGGCCTGATGTTCCCGACCTGTTCACGCCGGCGGCAACTACACCTGGTCTCTGCCGGCGTGAACATAGAGCGAAAGGTGAGTTTGGGTCCTGTGGGGGGCAGAGAGGGGATTGAGCACCACGGCCGTGCTCGGGAGGGGGCTGGCCCGCGATCGGTGCCCACCGATCGTCGGCCCGGTGTCTCCAAGAGATGCACTCTTTCCCCTCTGCCACCCCGCAAGATCAAGCCGCCACGTCTTGCGGGGCAGCGGAGGGGAAGACGGCAACCGCGCATGTACGGGTTGGAGCCGGCCAACCTGCGCATGCGCGGCTGACATCACTTAGGCGCCGCCGTCGCGTCATTCTCGGTGCGCCGCCTTGACGCCAGCATCAAGGCCCGGCAGCCGAGTTTCTCACAACGCCGCTCCTAGCCCCCGGAGGGGGGGGGGGGGGGGGGAGTGAATAGGGTGCGAGGTGCGGCCTCCGACACTTCAGTGACTGGATTTTTTTTCTAGCTGCTGGTGGAATTGAACATTTTTGGAAGCTTTCCCATACTTAGCTAGGTATTGAATTTTATCCAAGGGGTTTTCTGGTTGATGCGGAAGTACATTTGGGTTCATTGTAATCAAAGAAGTTGCTCTCAGACATAAGTGGCCTGCTAAGGGTTCCTCCAGAAATTGAGCAGGACCGGGAGAATGAGGAGAGGCCATAAAGAGGTCAAGCTGCAAGAAAATCAAAACAAGGGTGAAGGGCATTCTGTGGAAATCCATCCATCAAGGTTCTTTTGGTGAAATTCCCTTACTTCTTCTGGAGTCCAGCCAATCAAAGTCCGCATCCAATTCCTCTGTAGTTTAACTGTTGTGAGACCTCACCCTCCAGCGAGCGGGGTCCTTGCATTATCGTTTCCTCTCCCCTGGCTCATGTATTTGTAAGCCGGTATCCCGATTGATGCGACCATCAATTCACTCAGAGACACGAGTTGAAGTAAACTGTGGCTTTAATCGGCTTACAAATGAGCCTGCCTGCGACTATGCTGAACTGAAGGCGGACTCGCAGGACCGCAGCACTTATACTTACTGAAGGGGGTGGAGCCGAGGGCGGAACCCTGTACATGCTCCTCATCTCCCCCTGTGGGCAGAGCCGCGCAATGGCTCACAGATGGAGCCCACAGGGACACAGTACTGTAAAGTGTGAATTATAGTGGTTACACATTCACCACATTCACCCCCTGTTAAAAAATCAAGTCCGGCGGAGTGACGGGTCTACAAGTTCAGTCGGTCCGGCGCCTGAATCGTGCGTTGCAACCGACGAAGCACTGGGGTTGTAGCTCTTTCGGATGGCTGTGGAAGGATGTTCGGTGCAAGTCCGAGGGTGGTTCTTCCTGAGCTTCGTTCCTGCGGACTGGTGTGTCGGGTGGAAGAGAGCGTGGGAAGCAAATAGGTACAGGGGCGCTGGGCATGGGAGGTCGGGTGGGGTGTAGTGTGGGAGGTACATCGGCGGTAGTGGTAGTAGATCCTGCGGGTGCCAGGTCCCAGAGGGAAACGGTGTCCTGTCAGCCATCGGGGTGTTCGACAAACACGTAGTGGGGGTTCGAGTGCAGGGGCAGGACCCTCTCTACCGGGGGGTCTGTCTTATGTGTCCAGACATGCTTCCGAAGGAGGAGAGGGCCCAGTGTCCTCAACCAGGATGGAAGAGAGGCCCCCGTGGTAGTGCCCCAAGGGAAGACAAATAAGCGATCATGAGGAGTCTGGTTTGTGGCCGTACAAAGGAGGGACCTAATAGCATGGAGCGCATCGGGGAGGACCTCCTGCCAGTGGGAGGTCGGGAGATTCCTGGACCGTAGGGTCAGTAGGACAGTCTTCCAGACCGTCGCGTTCTCCCTCTCCACCTGCCCATTCCCCCTGGGGTTATAGCTGGTAGTCCTGCTCGAGGCGATGCCCTTGCCGAGCAGGTACTGACGTAGTTCGTCGCTCATGAAGGACAAACCCCTGTCACTGTGGACATAGCTTGGGGAAACCAAACAGGGTGAAGATGCTGTGCAGGACTCTGATAACCGTGGGGGTGGTCATATCGGGGCATGGGATGGCAAAAGGGAAACGGGAGAACTCGTCTATAATATTGAGAAAGTAGATGTTATGGTTGTTTGAAGGGAGGTGCCCTTTGAAATCAATACTCAGCCGTTCAAAGGGCCGGGATGCCTTTACCAGGTGGGCCTTGTCTGGTCTATAGAAGTGCGGTTTACACTCCGCACAGATCGGGCAATTCCTGGTGATGGTTTTAACCTCCTCGGTGGAGAAGGGCAGGTTGTGGGCCTTGATGTAGTGGGCGAGCCGGGTGACCCCCGGATGGCAGAGGTCATTGTGGATAGCCTGTAGTTGGTCGTCTTGTGCGCTGGAGCATGTTCCGCGGGACAGGGCATCTGGGGGCTCATTGAGCTTCTCAGGATGATATACTATATCATAATTATAGGTGGAGAGTTCAATCCTCCACCACAAGATTTTGTCATTCTTGATTTTGCCCCGCTGCGAATTGTCAAACATGAAGGCAACCGATCTCTGATCGGTGATGAGGGTAAACCTCCTACCTGCGATGTCGTTCCTCCAGTGCCGCACGGCTTCCACAATGGCTTGGGCTTCCTTTTCGACTGAGGAGTGTCGAAGTTCCGAAGCGGAGAGGGTTCGGGAAAAGAACGCTACTGGCCTACCTGCCTGGTTCAGAGTGGCGGCGAGAGCGACCTCTGAGGCGTCGCTCTCCACCTGGAATGGGACGGATTCATCTACCGCCCGCATGGCGGCTTTGCCGATGTCCGCCTTAATGCAGTTGAAGGCCTGGCGAGCCTCGGCTGACAGTGGGAAGAGTGTGGCATTAAATAGTGGGCGGGCTTTGTCCGCATACTGGGGGACCCACTGGGCATAGTATGAAAAAAGTCCGAGGCACCTCGTGAGGGCCTTGGGACAGTGAGGGAGAGGGAGTTGTAAAAGGGGGCGCATACGGTCAGGGTCGGGTCCTAGGACCCCGTTTTCCACGACGTAGCCGAGGATGGCTAGTCTGGTAGTGCGGAAAACGCATTTCTCCTTATTATAGGTGAGATTGAGTTTTTGGGCGGTTTGGAGAACTCGATGGAGGTTGGTGTCGTGGTCCTGCTGGTCATGGCCGCAGATGGTGACGTTATCCAAATACGGAATCACGGCCCGCAGCCCGCACTGGTCCACCATTCTCTCCATTGCTCGTTGGAACACCGGAACCCCGTTCGTGACGCCAAAGGGAACCCGGAGGAAATGGAAAAGGCGGCCGTCTGTCTCGAACGCCGTGTAGTGGCGGTCCACCAGGCAGATTGGGAGCTGGTGGTATGCAGACGTCAGATCCTCTGTGGAGAATATGTGGTACTGGGCGATCTGATTTACCATGTCTGCAATCCAGGGGAGGGGGTACGCATCGAGGTGCATGAACTGGTTAATGGTTTGGCTGTAATCAACCACCATCCGGAGCTTTTCCCTCGGTTTTGACGACCACCACCTGAGCTCTCCAGGGGCTATTACTGGCCTCTCTGACTCCTTCACGCAAAAGACACCGGACTTCGGATCTGCTAAACACCCTGTCCTGCTGACTATACCTCCTGCTGCGAGTGGCCACTGGTTTGCAGTTGGCGGTGAGATCAGCGAAGAGTGGAGGGGGGTCGATTTTCAGAGTTGCTAGACTACATATAGTGAGTGGAGGAAGGGGTCCACCAAAGCTGAGTGTTAGGCTCCTGAGGTTCCACTGGAAATCCAGTCCTAAGAGGAGGGGGACGCAGAGGTCTGGGAGCATATACAATTGGAAATTGGTGAAGTCGGCGCCCTGTATTGGTAGCATCGCAGTAGTGCGACCCCGAGGCGAGGGAGATTGTTTGCTGTGTCGGGAATATCAGGAGCGAGCAGCGCCTTACCAAATCTGGGTGAACGAAGCTCTCAGTGCTCCCGGATTCGAACAGGCATGGTGTCTCGTATCCGTTGATCTGGACGGACATCATGGAGCTCTTGAGGTGCTTTGGCCGTGACTGATCCAAAGTGACTGCACTGAGCTGCGGGTAGTCGGTGGCGTGGTCGGCGGTGCTAGAGCGGCCCCGTGATGACTGTTCGCGGAGGTCGTAATCTTCGAGTGGCATAGCGGGTGATGGCCAAGATGGCGGCCCCCGTTGATCGCACGTGGCAGGCGGAGAGGAAGATGGCATCGAAGATGGCCACCCCCATGGATCACACATGGCGAGCGGCGAGGAAGATGGCGCCCAAGATGGCAGCCCCCATGAATCGCACATGGCCGGCCACGTGGGGGAGGATTGCCAAGATGGCGGCCCCGTGAGTCGCACATGTTGTGCGGAGGCAGAGTCGGCAGACACGCTGCCACATTGTGAGGTCTGCGGGCCTGGGAGTCGGAGGAGCGAGTGTTCGGGTTAGGGTTCGAGTTTTTAGCTTTGGCCAGGCAGACCTTAGCAAAGTGCCCTTTCCGCCTGCAGCTGCTGCAGGTTGCGTTGCGGGCCGGGCATTGCTGCCGGGGGTGTTGGGGCTGGCTGCAAAAGTGGCACGATAGCCCTCCGTGGTGGGCGGGTGGCCACGCGGCGCAGGCCTGGGGCAGTCTCTGGTCGTGGGTCCACGATGGGGTCGCGTGTTCGGCCGGGAACGCAGTTAGGCTTTAGAAATCGAGGTTGCTAATTTTACCGTGTCCTCCAGGTCCTGGACCCCTTTCTCGTGAAGACGCTGCCACACATAATTGGATCGGACCCCTGCAACATACACGTCTCAGATGGCGATTTCCATGTGCTGGGAGGCTGTCACGGCCTGGAAGTTACATTCGCGTGCTAGGGCTTTAAGGATGCGCAGATAGTCTTCTAGCGACTCCCCAGGGCGCTGGCGGTGAGTTGTAAAGATGTGTCGCGCATAGACTTCATTCACGGGCCGTGCGTACTGCAGTCGAGTATCGCGAGGGCCTCAGTATAAGAGTCAATTACATCAAGTTGAGTAGAAATATGATGGCTCACCTGTGCGTGGAGAAGACTGAGTTTCTGTTCTTCTGTAACAGAGGAGGTAGTCGACGCAGCCAGGTAGGCCTTGAAGCACCGAAGCCAATGCAAAAAAAAATTTCCTTTGCCTCTGCGACCTGTGGATTGGGTTCCAGTCGGTCAGATTTGAGGGCTGATTCCATAGTAGATTTTTTTAAGCCGATTAAATTGATGCGACCATCAATTCACTCAGAGACACGAGTTGAAGTAAACTGTGGCTTTAGTCGGCTTACAACTGAGCCTGCCTGCGACTATGCTGAACTGAAGGCGGACTCGCAGGACCGCAGCACTTATACTTCTTGATGGGTGTGGAGCCAACGGCGGAGCCCTGTACATGCTCCTCATCTCCCCCTGGGGGCAGAGCCGCGCAACGGCTCACAGATGGAGCTCACAGGGACACAATACTGTACAGTGTGAATTATAGTGGTTACACATTCACCACACCAATAACTCCAGACACAAGGCAGTGTGGGTGACTCTTAATTGTCCTCAGGGATGAATAATGAATGTTGGCCCAGCCAATGATGCCCATGTGCCATGAACGAATAAAATAAAAACAGATGCTTTAGCCTCTAAAATATTTGTAGTGTGGTTTCTGGGCTGGCAGCTGTAAGCGTAAGATCCAGTGGGGGTATCTCATCATCTTCACTATCTTCTTCTGTTTCCTCCCCTGACTGAACTGAAGATTCCAGTTTAGCAAAAAAATGAGAAAAGGACAAATGTTGGATTATCGTGACAGGAGAGGATAAAGAAAGGAGCGTATGCTTTGCCATTATCAGCTTGTGAGTCAGGAGAGATTGTGGAATAGGGAAAGAGTGGGATGAGAGACAGAGGGTTAGGATGCAAATACCCTCACCATCAATCACTCCAATCCTGTCGGGGCTCATAACACCTGATATCTCATTGCAGGG
This sequence comes from Scyliorhinus canicula, assembly GCF_902713615.1. Lineage (NCBI taxonomy): Eukaryota > Metazoa > Chordata > Chondrichthyes > Carcharhiniformes > Scyliorhinidae > Scyliorhinus > Scyliorhinus canicula. Next base: position 170,528,169 of record NC_052151.1, read on the forward strand.
TGACCTCCATGAAGGTGTTCTTGTTCTCCGCCAGTTCTTTCCTGCTCCTTGTTGTTAGGCAGCAAGAAAGAGTGAATGTGTCAGTGAGTGTCCTGTAACATGTCCGGTGATCTGATTATCATGATTGAATCGCTGTCAGCGTGTGCAAACTGTGTGTTCTGGGAGCAGCGGCAATATGTTTGGGAAGCACTAATTTAAAGTGCTCCCTGAAGGGCAATGATCCCCATTCCCATGTTCAAGTGTTAACCAATTTCTCCCCTCCGATCCTAACCACAACCACTGCGAAGTATTTGTAAATGGATCCACTTCCTAACTGGGATAGCTGAGAATGAGATAGAAGCCAGAAAGAATACTGTCTAAACATTGTGAAGATATATGATTCATGAAAATGCTGAAGTAGTAATGGGAGAGTAACACTCGAGCAGAATGAATAGAAAATATGCAATGAAGCTATAAGCCAAATATGAATTAAGGTCAATGAATCATGGATACAGGACAAAGTGTTAGAATGGACAGAGCAAAATGAATTACAGCATACTTTGCGTAGAGGGAGGAGAGAGTGTGATGTACCGAGGTGCTTCTAAGGAACTTGCTTTACCTCACTGTGTGTAATAAACATTACAAACAATTGCTCATTGTTCATGAATTGTTTATGTCAGGAAGGTTTGTTGAAGTACTGCCAAGAGCTATACTATGGCGTGATTCTCTGGAAAATCTTTGAAGCGTGGTAGCGAGCAGGAATTGCCGCGAGCTTCCCAGCGCTCAGCCCAGCAAGGCCAGCAATGCAATTCAACATTAATTGGTCCACTTAACGAGGACTCACAGGCTTCTCGTCGCTAATGAAGGCTCACCAGCTGATTCGCTGGCACCGCGCTCGCCAGACCCCGCTAAAAAAGTCGAGCAGCATTTAAGCCACACTTGCTTAACCAACCCCAGACAACACGCAACAATGGTGCCGAGGAGACCAGCCCCAAGGTTCAGGGACGCTGACCTAGGGAGGCTTCTGGACGCTGTGGAGGCCAGGAGAGATGTCCTGTTCCCCCGAGCGTCCGGAGGATGAGCCACAAGCAGCCAGTGCTGCCTGGGATGAGGTGGCGGGAGCTGTCAGCTCAGAGAGTATGACCAGGAGGACGGAACTCCAGTGCTGGAACAAGCAGGGCCGGCTCAAGGCACTGGCAACTCGGGCAGTCGCCCGGGGCGCCATGTGCTCGGGGGCGCCAGAGACTTGGGTCCCGCGCATGCGCAGTTGGGCCGGTGCCAACCAGCGCATGCGCGGTGGCCGCCCGCCCCCAGGGCGGCCCCCCGGCTCGGTCGCCCCCCCGCTCAGTCCCCCCCGCCCCGCCCTTGGGTCCGCCCCCCCCGCCCCGCCCTCGGGTCCGCCCCCCCTTCGGGTCCGCCCCCCGCGTCCGCCCCCCCCGCGTGTCCGCCCCCTCCTCGGGTCCGCCCCCCCCCCCCCCCCCTCGGGCCCGCCCCCCCCCCGCCCCCCCCCTCGGGTCCGCCCCCCCCCCCCCCCCCCCCCCCTCGGGTCCGCCCCCCCGCCCCCCCCTCGGGTCCGCCCCCCCCGCCCCCCCCCCCCCGGGTCCCCCCCCCCCCTCGGGTCCGCCCCCCCCTCGGGTCCGCCCCCCCCCTCGGGTCCGCCCCCCCTCGGGTCCGCCCCCCCCCCTCGGGTCCGCCCCCCCCCCTCGGGTCTGCCCCCCCCCTCGGGTCCGCCCCCCCGCCTCGGGTCCGCCCCCCCCCCCCCAAAGGGCGCCGAAGTTCAGCTTGCCCGGGGCGCCAGCAACCCTAGAGCCGGCGCTGGGAACAAGGTCAATGACCTACATCGGGCAGCATCAGTAGACACCAATGCCACCCCGCCCACCACCCCCCCCCAACACCTCCAAGGGAACATCCACCCCCCCATCCACCAGGCCAACCCCAACCCTCCCTCCACTCCCCCCTCCAAACTCCCCACCCCAACCTCCCTTCACACCACCACCCCACCACTGTGAACCACACGCGTGGTTAACAATGCCATCTCTGTGTCTCTGCAGAAAAAGCTCTCCCACAATCAGCGGGAGAGACTGGCGGTGGGGTGCGGGGCATACGAATCCTCACCTTCTTCGAGGACTGGGCCCTGGAGGTGACCAGGGTGACTAAGGACAGATCGGTCACCCATACGGAGGCTGGCGAACTATCGGGCTCCGCCCAGAGGACCTATCAAACATGAGTTGTTACCGCCTTACTCACTGACCTATCCTTCCCACTGACCAAATGCCCATTCTCCTGCAGGTCCTTCAGGCGACATCGCTGGCCGTTCCTGGTTGGCACCCTCTCCTGACTCCGAGGGGAACACCTCGGAGGAGAGCTCTGGGGATACAACTGTGGTTGCGGCACAGTGGTCATCCCCACCCTCCACCAGCGTAGATACACACACCTCGGTGGGACATGTTAGTGATCAGGCTTCTGGCCCACAATCTGGTGAGCACCACACTGCTGCTGATGTACATCAGGTGGAGGCAGGAACTCCCAGGCAAGACAGCAGTGCGAGGGCTGCTGGATCCCAGGACCCAGCTGTGTCCCAGCCTGATGTGGAAGTGGGTTACCCGGAGCTGATGGAGACATTAGGGAGCAGCCGGGATGTTCAGATGGTTCACACAACCATTATGATGCCTCTGTTGCTCCTTTCCGCAATGCAGGCTGACATCCGGACCCTTGGCCCATCTCTCCAGGCATCCCAACCCCCCTCCCCCTGGCTCTCACCCAACTTCCACCCTCCGGCCATGGACATATCCCTGGAGCTGTGTCCCATCCTCTGGGTGTTTGGATGTTGCGTGTGTGGTGTTGCCTCCTGCAGTGTTCAAACACAGTGACCAGGCATCAGGTGTGTTTCGGATGCTAGGCAATGACTCCCACATGCTACATGGCCCACCACCCAAGGGAATCCACTTGGCATCTGTGAAGTACTCACTTAACCACGATTGCCAGCTCCCTATTAGCAATAGCCTTCAACCACGCAGCCAAAGGCCTCAGCAGTCGGTGGGAGGTATGGGTGATCTGTGCGACAGACAGGCAGGGACAAGTGTTGCCCCCGGAAAGGGTACACACAATCCAGGAGTTGGCATGGTGGTTCTGCAAACGTTTGCCCCCCGCTTGCCCCTGTGCCTCCCCCACCCCGACAGCAGCCCACACCTGCAGAGTGTCTTCCACCCCCAATTGAAGGTCCCCCATCCCCCACCGAGCACTAGGGTGGCAAGCCCAGACCCCCAGGCTCTTTGCCTGTGAGCAAAGATGGCTACTGACCTTCTCAACTCCCCACAGAAGCCCTTCCGCCAGGTTCACGTTTTTCAAAAGAGTACTAATCGGCGCCAGCACGACCACTTGCTGGGGAGGCCGCTGAATGAAGGGAGGCCATTGGATGATGGGTAGCTCTCGTTAATTGTATGGAAATAGGGCTTAAGTGGCAATAATTGGTTTCTCGCCACGCTATGGCAAGATACCAATTTCACCTCTGGGAGCGGGCCGGTTGCAACGCAAACTGTTTGGCACCTGGCACAGATCTCGTTTCTTGCTTGTGCCACCATTCACTGACCTTGTTACGCTTCAGCGAGAGTGCATCGAGGTGAGTGTTTAATATTCCCTGTTCCATCCACTCTGTACCTTTAGGTTTTGTTCAAAATAATTTAAAGGTAACCCTTTTTTGCTGAACTCCTGGCATCCAAATTTCCAAGAGTTGATGTTCTAACTAAAGGCCAAATGTTGGGCTTCAATTGGCTGAAAATACTGGGCTGGATTTTCCATTCTGGAGACTGTCCCCACGCCGGCATGAAAATGGTGGTGTTTTACACCAGGAAAACTGGCGTAAAATGGCCACCGATTCCCCACTTTGCTGGGGGCTAGCAGGGAGGCAGCATAGAGCTCGCAGCTCAAGCTGCCGATATAGCCTCCAGCACGTCCGGTTCAGAGGCCGGGCATGCCCACGGACCTGGACCGCCAAAGTAGTGCCCCCATCGGCCGCTCACATGCTCCGGACCGCCTGCCCACAGTGTCCCCAGTCCTGAATGAAACACCCCCCTGCCGCTGATCAGCCATCCCGACTGTGGTGGCCATGGACTGAGTCCGGAGCCGCCATGCCGAGTTCATGAACGGTGTGAGCACACGTAACCCACGACGTTGGGAACTCGGCTGATCAGGGACAGAGCATCGCAGAGTGGGCCTCAGGCAATGGCTGAGGAGGTGGATAATTGGCGCGGTGTGCTCCTGATTTTGGCCCCAAAACTGATTCTCCGCCCCGTCGCCAAACGCAATTTCACAGTTGGGGAGCAGAGAACCCGGCCCACTATTATTGGTGTTATAATTGTATTAGTGAGCTGGAGTGGCAAGTTCTTCAGGCAACCCGATGTATGTTTTAAGGTGTTGGGCTTAATTTGGTAAGTCTTATTATCAAACTATTCGTAGCCTCAGATAGTTCAACCCAAGTTGTTACAAGCCCCAGTGAAGAGGGGTGAACTGACTTCCTGTCTTGATCCAAACATTTCTGTTGGTAGCAATAAAATTCAATTAAAAAAAGGATGGCTTTTCACAGATCCCTTTTCCCAGAACAAAAGTTTAGTTTTCAAAGGAGCCAATTTAAACAGGCTTTACTGAGGTCAAGATAGAGTGAGGTTATTAATTACTGAGGACAAGAAAATGGTAGAACACATGCATATTCATTTATACAGATGGGGAGCCGGGAATTGAGTTCAAGGTAATTAACTATATTTTCTAAATGGTATACGGAACAGTCCGTGTCTTGCGAGGAGCAGATGTGTTGTGGCCAGTAGAATCCGAGATTCGAGTAGAGTTGAATTCAGTAGGCGAATAGTCAGTTTCGAGATTCCTGTAGAGTTTACTTTAGCAGACGTACAGTTGGTTTTGCATTTCTAGAATTCTGTAACTTGGCTGAGACCTTTCCCAGATCTCTTTTCAGTAACGGTCTTTTGTTGATTTCTCCAGTCAGAGAGAGAGAGAGAGAGAAATTCGAGATATACCTGAACAAATGGCTATTGGCGGGGGCACCATGTATGTGCTTGCTGTTTTTTTTGTGTATCAGAACTGTCAGCACTTCTTCTCATTTCACACACACAGACACACAACCTACAGCCGCTTTCAGCTGGCTATAAATGCATTATTGTATATTCCAAGTGGTAGGCAGAATCCACAATTCCATCTTCACATTACTCACAGAATTTCTTGAAATGAGAAGGTGATTATTTCCCTTTGTCTTTCCCAGAGATGGTAATTAGTTTCTGGATGCTTTAGACGTATCTTGTCTGGAAACAGAGGTGGGTTCCATTGTCTCTCAGAGAATCACCACGTATCTCCCGATCCCCCCTTGGAATTCAGCCAGTGACTAACTATACATCCTTCGCCACCTTTGGATTTGTGTGTCATTTTTAAAGAGCTCACAGCTTTTATTTAAAGTTGATTTTTTTGGACGTAATTCAGCGTTTCCCTTCATTATCATGACACTCTGCAAGGTTTTTAGTAGCTCCATTTGTTGGCACCACATTGTAAGGTGATGGGTGTGGTTCAGTAGGTCTTATTAAGATCTTAGGTAGTTTACCAATAAGAATTTATTAGCTCACAGAATCTACATACATAGGTACAGTAAAGGCCCAAAGCTAGGAGCTATCATGCTTGATTCTACACACAGCTCTGTCCAACTGATCCCAAGGTGTAGGATCTCTTTCATCACCTTGTGCATGGTATGGTACTCAGTCCCACCTTCACCCTTTATGTGCATGAACCTTATGCTACACTGTATATTAATGCTGGTCCCCAGTCTGGATAAATGGAGGGGCGGGGGTGGGCAGTGGTTAGTGTGTGGAGGGATGATGGCGGAAATAAGGGCATACACTGAAAAGTTACCCACAAATCCAGAAATCAGCTTTGATAATGCAGGTGCCCAAGCAATATGGAGGCAATGGCGTAATGGTATTGCCACTGGACTAGTAATCCATTGACCCCAGGTAAGGCTCTGGTTTGACTCAGGCTTGAATCCCACCAGAGCAGATAGTGAAATTTGAATTCAATAAAAAGTCAATAAAAAAAAGATAATGACCATGAAGCCACTGTTGATTGTCGTAAAAAAACATCTGGTTCACTAATGTCCTTCAAGGAAGGAAATCTGTCGTCCTTACCTGGTCTGGCCTACATGTGACTCCAGATCCACAGCAATGTGGTTGACTCTTTAAAAAAAATGCCCTCTGAAAAGGACCATTCAAATCAAGGAAAATTTGGGATGAGCAATAAATATTAGCCCAGCCAGCGAGGCCCACATCACATTAATGAATTTTTTAAAAAGGGAAAAGCCGAAAATGAAAGGAAGATTATCCATTATATAATTAATAGGGCTCTTCACAACTGAAATAGATGGAATAATTGAAAATATGGACAAGTCTAAGGTAATGCAATAGGAAATGTGACACACGGGCACAACGTAAAAGAGTGTCTATGAGAAAAGATGAAAAGGGAAATGCATTCTAGAGTCAGCAGTTCTTTGCTCTGAAATTATTCCGACAATTTAAAGGTTGGTCATGCACTGGGAAGCATCTTAATAGCATTTGGACAAGTCAACACAAACTAGTCAAAACTTCTATCGCACACCAGTGAAGTCACATCTTAAATATTTGGGGTAATTGTCCGACACTCAACTGCTCAGTGTCCACCTTGAAATTGGGAATCCAGACATGCGCTGCTCATATTTTCCCACCGTTGTGATCCATCCAACATTGTAGACTTATAAACTCATCATCACTGTTTGCAGAGTTAGGTATCCACATTGAAAATATTATTGATGTGTCAAAAAGGATTTAGAAAAGAGTAGTAATTGAAGGTTTCAGATCTGCAAAAGCTATGCAGAAGATAAAACTTGCTTTTACTGGAATGTTTCCAATTCAGTTTTTTTTTAAAATACTGATTTAAATACAGAACGTAAAACGAGCATGTGGGGGCCCTGCAGGTAAATAACAGGGCCACGATAAACAAAATTACATTTGTGTCCTAAAATACTGAAAGTGTGGAATAGGTTCCCAGTTTTGTGTTGATTAATATTTTTTAAGACAGGTGTATGAATATCTGGCTGACAGGAATATACATTAATAGAGGAAAATGATAAAACTTCAATGTAGTACATGAAGCTGCTCAATGGCTGGATCGGAGAAATGTTAAAGGAAAGTAATTAGTTCAGAGCACAGAATGTAGACTGGATAATTATTCTGCAGTCTTGCTTGACTTATCCTTCAGGGCAGAGAGAAAGATTTTCCCTCAGGTCATGCAGTGAGCTCAGCAGTGTTTCTGATCAAGTGGCCTGAACTGGATTTGTGGACACATGACTTGATTGGCTGAATGGGCATTTTTGTGCTCAATTTCCAATCAATCTAAAGCACCCTAGAGCTACTCAACTTAATTAATCACGGAGATTCAGAGTGTCACTCATTTCCATTGTAGCCCAATCAGAGTTTGTATTGAATAAAAGTAAATGGCTATCCCAGCCAGAAGGCAGGACGGAAAAAGCGGGATACCCTATAGAACTATTTGTTCTGTTTTTAAAATGGACAAGACTTTATCCTGACTAGCCATAACTCATACCAGAGGAATTTCTAACCTTCAGAACCAGCAGGGACCTCATTATCTTAAAGAGCAGACAATGCCCTCTGAATGCAGAAAATTAAATTCCAACAAATGCACCATACCCTTTGCATTTCTAAGGTGGAGATCTGGTTAATGGAGACGGTATGTCTGCAAAGGACAGGAAGGACCCTGACTCCTCTGTTAAAAAGCTTCAGATTCTAGACTTTGTACAATGCCCAGAAGAAAAAGCGGGAGGTATGTCACATGACCTCCCTAAGCTGATAGAGCCTGTAATATCGTGGAACTGAAACCAGGCAGTCTAAAAGATATCAGCCGAAAGAGTTCTGTCCAGGCAAATTGCTTGGCCTTCATCTACACTGTGTTGTCCTGGAATATCGGAACTCCTGTATCAGTGGCCACGAGAATAATTCACCTCTATATGCCTTTGCCTATTGTGGACGTCCTTGCTTCTGAAAAGACAGATTACCCTACAACAGTTTCAGCCTGCTATGCTTTGAAGGAAATACCCCTTGGACTTTTGATTCTGGAACCTGGGCTCCCGTTATGTTATTTTTATCATGCTCTTGCTCTGTACCCCTTTCTTCCCTTATCCCTCTTTTATTGTAGGCAGCCAAAGGGGCTGACTTTGCCAAGCCCCCTTTTCACACGTTTTGTGTTTGCGTAAAATAAACCAACCATCTTATTTTACCTTACGTTGAGTTCGCTGTGAGAGTTTTTAACAGAGGGTTGGGTCATGCGAAACTGAACATTTGCAGAAAACACACCACCATTTATCAAGGCGGAAATCAGAATTCAAAATGTCCCCTTTCTGTTTACGGGCAAGTAGTCAGAGCAGGAATCAGGGCTGTTTGAATTAACGCTCCTCTTGTCCGTAACAATGGCACAAACTGTCCTGGTGTCCGAAACTGGAGAGGGTAGGCTTAGAAAAACTTGAAAAAAATTACAAAGTCGTTGGTAAACAATACATTTAAACTATTCCATTTCCACCAATCTCTTTGGTTCATGCTGAATTTTGCGGCTCATAGGGTTTGCATATTTTTTCAGTTAAAAAAAACACTGACGATAAGTACTCCGATTTGTAATGCTGTTACAACAAAGAAACAGTGACCATTCCTGAGGCTATGTTGCAATGTTTCCTTTGGAGTTTCAAGGGCAACATTCAGCACAAGTACATGAAGGTTTGTGACAGTGGCAAACATGAAAGGTTACTTTGACGAGCCTGGGGCGATATTTCTACAGTATTTCAGAACAAATAATTACTCCACTCATAACACCCAAGGGTTAGATGTCTGCCTGCAAAATATAATTCTGTGCTTTTTCAAAAATTCATGGATGCCTTCCAAATAAGGAGGGAAAGTACACACTGTGAAGTTTGATGATGCAAGACAACACTAGTTCACTGAAGAGGGATGATCGGAAAGTATACTGCATCAAGGTTAAAAAAGGTGCTGTGCAGGTGCAGCAGGCGGGAAAGAAGGCCAATGATATGTTGGCCTTCTTATCGAGGGTGATGCACCATCAATTGGACACAAGATGAAGATGTGATCCAAACAAAAGGCTTTAATGCACAAGATGTTTGCCTGGCAGCAGACGTACAGAAGAATGGCCGACTGCCGGGAAGCACGGGTTCTTATATGCCGCATTGTAGGCGGAGCTACCTACCTCTCGGCTAATCGGCTGAGAGGCACATGACTTACCAGGGCCAATGGGCAGCGAGTCCTCTGCACCAACAGCAGCTCACTTCTAAGGTACCGTAATACCCCTAGTCATACTACCACATTCACCCCTTGTTTAAAAGGAAGCGCGGGGGGGGGGGGGGGAACGCGGGCATGAGGGGGTGGTGGTGTCCTGTGAGTACGTGAGACTGGTAGTATGACTAAAATTGTTTAGGCCGTACCATTGCACCGATGGCTGCCCACTGACCCATAACTAATGTGCAAAAGGAAAAAAAACAACCATGTACAGTGTGCATAATCGGGGGGGAAAAATTGGTGAACAGGTAAAGAACAAAAGAAAATCACAAGAGTCGATCCGCAGGCAGATGTCCACCCGTAGGTCACATCGATTCAATCAGTCGAGTGGGCGCCTTCGATGTCCTGTTTGACCTGCGTAGTGGTGCCGGCGACGTCGGAGCGGTGGGGGCCAGGCCGGGGGAGGGGTCCCTGTATCCGTACCCCTGGTCGGAGCTAGCGGGGGCCAGGCCGGGGGAGGGGGTCCCTGTCCGCTGAGCTCTGGGTGCATCGTTGCTGGGAGCAGTTGGGGTCGGGGGGGGGGGGGGGGGGGGTGCTGGTGTTGGGGGGTGTGGCCGAGATCCGGCGGGTGCCAGGTCCCAGAGGGAGACCGTGTCCTGTCGGCCGTCAGGATACTCCACATATGCGTATTGCAGATTCGCGTGGAGTGGCTGGACTCTTTCGACCAACGGGTCCAACTTCTGCACCCGTCCGTGTTTCTGGAGCAGAATGGGCTCGGGGGTAGCCAGCCAGGTCGGTAGCGGGGTCCCTGAGGAAGACTTCCTGGGAAAAACAAGAAGATGTTCATGAGGCGTTTGGTTAGTGGCGGTACAGAGAAGTGACCGGATTGAGTGGAGGGAGTCTGGGAGGACCGCTTGCCAGTGGGAGACTGGGAGATTTCTGGACCGTAGGGCCAGCAGGATGGTCTTCCAGACCGTACCGTTCTCCCTCTCGACCTGTCCGTTACCCCGGAGGTTGTAACTGGTCGTCCTGTTGGAGGCGATGCCCCTGCTGAGCAGGAATTGACGCAGCTCGTCACTCATAAATGAGGACCCCCGATCGCTATGAATGTATGCGGGGTAACCGAACAGGGTGAAGATGGTATGAAGGAATTTGATAATGGTGGTTGTGGTCATGTCGGGGCAGGGGATGGCGAAAGGGAAACGGGAGTACTCGTCGATCACGTTGAGGAAGTACGTGTTGCGGTTGTTGGAGGGGAGGGGACCTTTGAAGTCCATGCTGAGACGTTCAAAGGGGCAGGAAGCCTTTATCAGGTGCGCTTGGTAGGGGCGGTAGAAGTGCGGCTTGCACTCCACGCAGATGTGGCATTCACTGGTCACTATCCTGACCTCCTCGATGGAGTAGGGCAGGTTGCGGGTCTTTATGAAATGGAAAAAGCGGGTGACCCCTGGGTGGCAGAGGTCCGCGTGGAGGGTTCGGAGGCGGTCCACTTGTGCGTTGGCACAGGTGCTGCGGGACAGGGCATCGGGAGGTTCGTTTAGCTTCCCAGGACGATACAAGATGTCGTAGTTGTACGTGGGCAACTCAATCCTCCACCGCAAGATTTTATCGTTCTTTATCTTGTCCGTCTGTGCATTGTCAAACATGAAAGCTACCGACCGTTGGTCTGTGAGGAGGGTAAACCTCCTGCCAGCCAGATAGTGCCTCCAATGTCGCACAGCTTCAACTATGGCCTGTGCTTCCTTCTCGTCCGAGGAATGGCAGATTTCGGAAGCGTGGATGGTACGGGAGAAGAAGGCCGCGGGTCTGCCCGCTTGGTTGAGGGTGGCCGCCAGAGCAACATCAGACGCCTCGCTCTCGACCTGAAAGGGGAGGGACTCGTCGATAGTGTGCATCATGGCCTTTGCAATGTCTGCTTTGATGCGGCTAAAGGCCTGGTGGGCATCCATCGACAGGGGAAACGTGGTGGACTGGATGAGTGGGCGGGCTTTGTCGGCGTAATTGGGGACCCACTGGGTGTAATATGAAAAGAAGCCCAAACAGCGCTTGAGGGCTTTGAGGGAGTGGGGGAGGGGGAGCTCCATCAGGGGGCGCATGCATTCGGGGTCGGGGCCTATCACTCCGTTACACACTACGTAGCCGAGGATGGCTAGACGGTCGGTGCTAATCACGCACTTATCCTTACTGTAGGTCAGGTTAAGGGGTTTTGCAGTATGGAGGAATTTGCGGAGGTTGGTGTCGTGGTCCTGCTGGTCGTGGCCGCAGATGGTGACATTGTCGAGATACGGAAAGGTTGCCCGAAACCGTGTTGGTCAACCATTCGGTCCATCTCCCTTTGGAAGACCGAGACCCCATTCGTGACACCGAAAGGGACCCTTAAAAAGTGGTAGAGTCGCCCATCTGCTTCGAGCGCAGTGTACTTTCGGTCACTCATGCGGATGGGGAGCTGGTGGTAGGCGGACTGCGCGATCCTGTTGACCAGGTCGGAGATACGGGGGAGAGGATACGCGTCCAGCTGCGTAAACCTGTTGATGGTCTGACTGTAGTCTATGACCATCCAATTTTTCTCCCCGGTCTTAACCACCAGCACTTGTGCTCGCCAGGGACTGTTGCTGGCCTCGATTACCCCTTCCTTCAGAAGCCTTTGGACTTCGGACCTGATGAAGGTCCGGTCCTGACACTGAACTGTCTGCTCCTGGTGGCGACGGGTTTGCAATCCGGGGTGAGGTTTGCAAACAAGGATGGGGGATCGACCTTGAGGGACGCGAGGCTGCAGACAGTAAGGGGGGGCATAGGGCCACCGAATTTGTCTGTTAAGCTCTGGAGGTTGCACTGGAAATCTAACCCCAGGAGTGCCGCCGCGCAGAGGTGGGGAAGGACGAAGATCTAATAGTTTTTAAACTTCCTCCCCTGGACCATGAGGGCCGCTATGCAGCACCCTGTGATCTGAACCGAGTGCGAACCGGAGGCCAGAGCGATTCTTTGTTTTACCGGGTAAACGGGAAGTGCGCAGCGTCTTACCGTGGCAGGGTGGACAAAACTTTCCGTGCTCCCAGAGTCCAACAGGCAGCTCATTTCGTGGCCGTTGAGGAAGATCTTCATGGTCGCCGTGGAAAGTGTGCGGGGCCGTGACTGATCCAATGTTACTGAGGCGAGTCGTGGCAGGAACTACGAGTCGTCATCCAGCAGCGAGTGGTCACTTGCGGGGTTCTCGGTGCCGATCCAAGATGGCGGCGCCCGTCAGCCACACGTGGTGGGGGTGAACAAAATGGCAGCACCCGGGGATCGTACATGGAGTCGGGGCCCAAAATGGCGGTGCCCGGGAATCGCACGTGGTGTCGGGGGCCCAAAATGGCGGCGTCCAGTGATCACTTGTGGCGGTGGGGGTTGGGGGCAGAGAGGTCCACGGCCGCGCGGGGCGTGTGAGGAGCGCGAGGGGGGACCTGTGGTCGCTGCTCGCGACCGCCTTTGACTGGCAAATGGCTACAAAATGGCCCTTTTTGCCGCAGCTTTTACAGTTTGCGGTTCGGGCCGGGCAGCGCTGGTGGGGGTGCTTGGCCTGGCCACAAAAGTAGCAGCGGGGCCCCGTGGGTTTATCGGGGCGCTCTGCAGCGCAGGCCTGAGGGGGTTCCAAGTCTGCGGAGGTGAGGGGGGTCGCGTTCCATGCTGCCCAGGGTCCCGCCGCGCGGTCGGGAGCGTACGCGCGGGCATTGCGGTTAGCGACATCGAGAGAGGAGGCGAGGGCCCATGCCTCAGCGAGGCTTAAAGTTTCTTTCTCAAAGAGTCTCTGGCGGATCTGGGAAGATTGAATACCCGCAACGAAAGCGTCTCTAATTAAAAGTTTTGTCTGCTCGGCCGCAGAAACTTGTGGGCAGGCGCAGTTTCTCCCCAGAACAAGGAGGGTCTGGTAGAATTCATCTAAAGACTCACCAGGGAGTTGCTGTCTCGTGGCCAGCAAGTGCCCTGCGTAGACCTGGTTCACCGGCCGGGTGAAATGTCCCTTTAGCAAGTCCATAGCTGCGTCATAGTCTGTTGTGTCCTCTATGAGTGTGTACACGGCGGTGCCCGTGCACAAGTGGAGGATGTGCAGTTTTTGTTCCCTCGTCGGGCGGTTTTCGGCTGTGCTCAAATAACTATTGAAACATGCCAGCCAGTGTTTAAATGCAGCTGTTGCCTTTGCTGCGTGCGGGCTGAGTCGAAAGCACACCAGCTGGATACAAAGCTCCATCTTTTAAAACTTGTGCATTAAATTGATGCACCATCAATTGGACACGAGACGAAGATGTGATCCAAACAAAAGGCTTTAATGCACAAGATGTGTGCCCGGCAGCAGACGTACAGAAGAATGGCCGACTGCCGGGAAGCACGGGTTCTTATATCCCACCTTGTAGGCGGAGCTACCTCCTTCTCGGCCAATTGGCTGAGAGGCATATGACTTACCCGGGCCAATGGGCAGTGAGTCCCCTGCACCAATAGCAGCTCACTTCTAAGATACCGTAATACCCCTAGTCATACTACCACAGAGGGGATTCGAGTACAGGCAAAAAATGTCTTGCTGCAATTTTACTGGGCCTTGGTGAGGTCACACCTGTGGGTTGTATGCAGTTTTGGTCTCCTTCTCTGAGGAAGGTTATTCCTGCTCTCATGGGAGTGCAGCCAAGGTATACCAGACTGATTCCTGGGATGGTTGCACTGACTTACGAGGGCGGATTGAGTCGGTTAGGATATTTGCTGGAGTTCAGAAGAATGAGGGAATTCTCACAGAAACCTATAAAATTCTAACAGGACGAGGAACTGTATTTTGGTTGGCGGCAGTCATGCAGCATCTGCTGATGCAGGTGGAGGAGTCCAACTGCGTGCAGGAGCAGGAGGCAGGATGTGGTACCAGCCATGCATACCACCCAGGACAACACCGCACGGTGTGGAGTCCATGCTGGAGGCTTTGAGGGGGGCGAGGCCCAGGACAGGGCTGCCTTCTGACAGACAGCCATGTTCCAGAGTCAACCTGTGGTGTCCATGCCCCTGGCGAGTCCCCCACCCCTAGTCGATGAACCTGCAGCATCCCGTGTGCGTTGGGCCTGGTGCACACATTGTGCCTGCCTGGACCCCAATTCCTACCCATCCTCGGGAATCCTGGTGGGCTTGGTCCACATTGACATGGGTGTACTGTGGCTATGGGGATAACCGACTGGCTATATAGGGCCCCCGTTACAGCACAGATGCACCTGTGCATTGACACCTGGAAGGACCCCACTGTGTAAAGGTTCAGGACGACAGACATCTTGAAGGCTACCGGGAACAGGTGCTTTCCCCATTCCCCTACGGTGCCAGTCTGCCATGATCTAGCAGGTATGGTGCATTGTCCGTCAGCTCAGCCGGAGACTTCGACGGCATGCCCAGTCCGGCAGGTCCTCGAATGACAGGTGCTGCCGGTACAAGTGAGGCCTCATGTGGCGCCTCCTTTGCACCTCCTACTCCTTGGGCTGTTGGGCTCTGGCTCTCCATCCTCAGCAGCAGCCTCCTGGTCCTATGTGGCATGCTCCATTGATGCAGCTTCCTCTCCGAGGAGTTCCAGCTCGTACAGCCTCAGTGCATCCCCCAAGGATGCAGTGATATGAGGGAGGCCACCTTTCTTGTATTCCAATATCCATTTTCTGCAGGGGGTGAAAGGCCAACATCTTAGCATAGTGTGTACCCCCGTGCCCAACAAGGTCTATCGTGCTATCCAGTGCCCCAGTTGGCACTGCAGGTTCTGCCCCCACATGGCCCCCTCTCTCCCATCCCTGCAACGCTGACCCCGTTGGTTTGCGGCACCGCGGGGGTCGCTGGCCCTGGCACCTGTCCCTACTGCCAGTGGTACCGCCGGCTCGTGCTATCCATATCAGCGGTACACTCCGTGGCCTCACTCCAGGAAGGCCCTACTGTTGCCGTTGCCTTTGGTTGGGCTGCATGATGCCCCACTGGTGGGTGGCGGCCAGTTGGTATGGTAGAGGGTCGGGTGAGGGGCTGCTGAGGTAGGGGCACCTATACGGCCGGTGGCACTCTGCAAAACCCAGGTCAAGGTGGGTGGTCAGTAGGATGCGCAGCAAGATGGCTGCCTTGCCGGCTGGCAATGGTGTTCTGTGCCCGGACACTGCCCCAGTCCCACTGGGGCTTACCCCGACCCACACCCATCCCCGGTCACCCCCACTTTTCCTCCGGCCCTGTCAGGGCCCCCTTCCCACATCAGCCAGCCTGACCAGTGTCCAGCCTGGCCGCCTAGGGTGTGCCTCTCTGTGTCCTAACTCCTCTCCCTCCCTCATCAGCCATGGTACGTATTTCTCGATTTTTAAAAGCATAATTCAACCTCAATGTCGAAAATTACCCCCAGCGGAGACGGAGAATCGTGGCGGCCTGGAGAATATCAGGTTGGTCCCGCTAATGACATGCCAATGGCGTTTACTGTACATACGAATGCATTGACGCCACTGTCCTAGCACCAGAGAATTGTGAGTTGACGTGAAACTGGCACCCGGCACGATTTCGGCGGCGGAACTGATTTTCCGCCCAATTGTGTTTCCCGATTCCAGCGTCAGTCAATGGAGAATCCCGCCCTGCATGTTTTCAAGGTGAAGTTAGATGTATCTCTTCGGGCTAAAGGGCTCAAAGGATATGGAGGGAAAGCAGAAACAAGTAACTGAGTTGGATGATCAGCCATGATCATATTGAATAGGCTCGAAGAGCCGACCCCTGATCTTATTTTCGATGTTTCTATGTCAACAATTTCATTGGCTGAACTGAACACCAAATGTTTTAATTTTCGAACAACTTAGGAAGGGGTCAAAATGAGCAGAAAATATAGCTTTACAATAAATAGGTCCACTGACGGAGAATCTGCTGAGATGATTCATTGTGATCAGTGAATAATTAAGAAATATAACAAAATCCCAAAAAGTCAAAAATATTTATCGCAAAAATGGTGCATCAGAAATTGATTATATTGTTAAATTTGTATCATCATTTTATTTTGTCCTTCAGTACCTTTAACAACACTAAAACTCTGGTCGATGGAAATAATTAGCTTTGTGAGAATATGTACAATTGTGTCTCAGGTACATTTCCTTTTGATCCAGTGAATATGGAAGATAGGCACTATTCACCATTTTGCAATATCTGTAATGAGAATGCATTCCTGCAGTGTGTTGCAAAGGGAAGCTAAGTATATTGTTACGATCCTCATGGAGACAAATAACTTAAAAAGGAAGAATTTTCCAGAAATTGAAAACAGAAATAACTAAAGACAATTTCATACCAAAAGAGAAAATGCTGGAAAATTTCAGCAGGTCTGGGAGTAAGGAGAGAAAAGAGTCCAGGGGCGAAATTCTCCGACCCCCCGCAGGGTTGGAGAATCGCCCGGGGCCGCCGAAAATCCCGCCCCCGCCATGGCAGAAATTCTCCGCCACCCGGGAAACACCACCCGCCGATCGGCGAGCCCCCTGCGGCGATTCTCCGGCCCGCGATGGGCCGAAGTCCCGCCACTGGGAGGCCTCTCCCGCCGCCGTGGTTTGAACCACCTCTGGTGGTGGCAGGATCGGCGGCGCGAGCGGGCCCCCGGGGTCCTGGGGGGGTGCGGGGCGATCGGACCCCGGGGGGTGCCCCCACGGTGGCCAGGCCCGCGATCGGGGCCCACCGATCGGCGGGCGGGCCAGTGCTGTGGGGGCACTCTTTTTCTTCCTTCGCCGCCACAGCCTCCACCATGGCGGAGGCGGAAGAGAATCCCCCAGCGCGCATGCGCCGGTGGTGATGTCAGCGGCAGAGCGGCCCTCCCGCGACTCTCCCACCGAGCCTGGGCAGCGGAGAATCATGCCCAAAATACTTTTGCATTAACTAAGTAACTCAATTGAGGTACTTCTCACAACTTATGTTGCTGTGCACTGCAAGTCTGGCAGATGTATAGCAATAGATGACCAAGTCCCAAGTTAATCCCAGCTTTCTAGCTGGCCAGCTTCTCCCTGCAATACCAGATGTCTTCCAATGTCCTTTGCAAATTTTTCACTCTGTTCGTGTATTCTAGAACTGACTTTCGCCAACCAGGTCCACCTTGGTGACTCCTTCTTTCCTTAAATCTTCAAAAGTTTCATCTGTTCTGCCTTCTTATTTTTGATCAAAAAACATCTCTCACCAGCATCCTGTTTGGTTGCTAACAGGTTTTCCTGCTCTTCACAAGAGCAGCTGTATTGGTTGACCTCTCACCCTATCTATGTCTCTTTCTGTGTCAGTCTCCCAAAAAATAGGTGCCTCTTTTCTGTGTTAAGTTGCGAAAACTGTCACTTGACTTCAATAGATTTCAGTTACGGTTTCTTTCCCCATGGCAACTATATTACATAGGACTGTCTCTGGGCAGAGGTTTTGCATGACTGCTATTCCTCCAATCCAGAGCAATCTGTTTCACCTTATGCAAAAGGAACCATTTTAAAACATAACCATCTTGAAAAGTCCAATATTCAGAACAAATGTATATATTTCTACATTACATTGAATAAACTTGATCATTTTAATCCATCATGCTTTGAACTTGTGTTTCTTAAAATTGCTGAAATGTCATATCTCTCTTGAGAAGTAACTTGATCCTATGCAAAACTAGACAGTTTAATCAGGATTAAAACAAAGGCCAGAATTTTACAACCATGACAGCCAATCCCGCCAATGGAGAACCCCCACTCCGGGTTTCCTGGTGGCATTGGGTGTATAACTGGGAGATCCCATTGACAAATGCGGCACCAGAATATCTTGCCACTGACCAATGCCAGGCCACCACCGTGAAATAATCGCAGGAGCGGGAAAATCCCACCCAAAGAATCTTATTGTAAGGGCTTCGAAATAAGCCTTGGTATTGTAGAAAGGCAGATGGTGCCCCTCAATATCCCTGAGACTTGATAAACATAACTAACTACTAGCTAACAACCTTTAGCACAGGGCTAAATCGCTGGCTTTGAAAGCAGACCAAGGCAGGCCAGCAGCACGGTTCAATTCCCGTACCAGCCTCCCCGAACAGGTGCCGGAATGTGGCGACTAGGGGCTTTTCACAGTAACTTCATTTGAAGCCTATTTGTGACAATAAGTGATTTTCATTTCATTTCACATTCTGCACTTACTCGATCGGAACCAAAACCATCTGAAAATTAGGATATATCTCCAGCTTAGCGCAGGCTGTTTTTAACTGCCGAAACAACAGTGGATTCGATTAAATGCAGGCTTTTGTAGCAGGAAACATATTGGTTGTGTTCACTCAATTGTGGGAGCAACACCTTGTCAGTCTCTGCAAAACCTCCATTTGTGGCCATCTAAAATGGCCACCTGCAAAGGGAATTGTGGTCAAGTCGGGACACGCACAGTACACAGCCTCTATGTATTGTGCAAAGGAAAACCAGACTGAACTGAAATGTGCACCTGTTAAAGATCGATCACCGATTTCCCCAGGACAATAGACTCAAATTAAGAAATAGCAAAAGTACCAGACACCCCGGCTCCACCTCCCCTTATTTGGAAAGGCCCATGCACTTGGAACAATAATGACTAGGACCCACCCAGCCTTCAAAGTACCTGCCCCTAATTGGCCAGTATCGATCAGAGTGATCAAGACCCTATCGATCCATTGAATCCTGAGTTAACCCCGCCCAAAAATGCGTGAAAGAGAAGAAGGATAAGAGGCCCTTTGCACTAAGGATCAATCTCTTTTGGAACCGGCCTGTGCCCACACTAACTGCAGCAATAACAAACAGCTACCTTGGAGAGACGAGCCGCAGGCGAGACGAACCTGACGACTTCCAACCGACACACGTGGGGATCCAGATAAAGGCCTTATCTACCTACACAGAGCCGGTCATCCAGACGTTAAGTCAGGGTCATCTTAGTTGATAGGTGTAGTTTAATGTGTAGCCGTGTGTATCATTGCACATAGAGATAAGTCTTGTGTTTAATAATAACTGTCTTTCAACTAACATACTGGTTGTGTGGTCATTTGGTCAATACAACAAATATACTCACAGCTTGTGGTTTGTTAATAAAAGTAGCAACACATTGGAGGATGGAAGGGGCTGATGTGGTATTCCCGGACAGTGATGAAATGCCAATTAGGTTCATTTCATCAAGTGGACAGGTACCTGTCAACTTGACAGAATCATGACTGAAGCTAAGAGAGAGAGAAATAGAGGGGGAGGTGATTCAGTCAGTCATAAAAACCTAAATCCAACAGGTTCTGGGTGGTTTGTATGTATAAACTCCTTGTCCTTCTTGTTCAATGAAGCATGCAGGAGGGCATGCCAGGAGCAGTGACAGGCATACATAAAATGTAGTATCAACATGAAGATACAATACAGGACGACTTGCATGCCAAACAGTGAAAGCAGCAAGTGATAGAGCTAAAAGATCCCACAACCAATGTAATGTAGAAATATATACATTTGTTCTGAATATTGGACTTTTCAAGATGGTTATGTTTTAAAATGGTTCCTTTTGCATAAGGTGAAACAGATTGCTCTGGATCGGAGAATCTAGAACGAGGAATCCACTGCAATGATTCAGCACGAGAATGAAGATTCCTAAGCCAAAGTTATTCACCTGAACCTTAGAGTGAATTAATTTAGTTTCATATTGTACAAAATAAAATTAATGACTAGCATCTCACATTGTAATATTAGTGACTTTTTCTTAGCTTATAACATTGTCAGTCACCAAAATGAAATCATTTTTGGGTTAAATGTAAAAGATTATTTGGGGGTATTTTTGCTTTTGTTCCAACAGGTTTTAGAGTTTTGAGCTGAGAATTCGCGAAGTGATGAGACTGTACTGAGGTGTTCAGTTAACCATCAAACAGCCTTTACTTCACCTTTCGATGCAAAACATCCAATATACTGTTAGTAAAGCAACAAAACGCCACGAAATAAGAAGATTATTTTATTCTTTCATAGTTTATTGCCCACTTATTGCCCATGGAAGGCAGCACGGTAGCATTGTGGATAGCACAAATGCTTCACAGCTCCAGGGTCCCAGGTTCGATTCCGGCTTGGGTCACTGTCTCTGCGGAGTCTGCACATCCTCCCCGTGTGTGGGTGGGTTTCCTCCGGGTGCTCCGGTTTCCCCCCACAGTCCAAAGATGTGCAAGTTAGGTGGAATGGCCATGCTAAACTGCCCTTAGTGTCCAAAATTGCCCTTAGTGTTGGGTGGGGTTACTGGGTTATGGGGATAGGGTGGAGGTGTGGACCTTGGGTAGGGTGCTCTTTCCAAGAGCCGGTGCAGACTCGATGGGCCAAATGGCCTCCTTCTGCACTGTAAATTCTATAATTTATGATCCTCAGATGTCCTTGAGAGGGTGATGGTGAGCCAGCTGCTTGAGATGCTGCAGTTCCTATTGTGTACATCCACCCACAGTGCTGTTCGGAAGTTCCAGGATTTTGACCCAGAGACAGAGGTGGATGTACACAGTAGGGACTGCAGCATCTCAAGCACCGGCTCAAAACTCTAAAACCTGTTGGAACAAAAGCAAAAATACCCCCAAATAATCTTTTACTTTTAACCCAAAAATGATTTCATTTTGGTGACTGACAATGTTATAGGCTAAGAAAAAGTCACTAATATTACAATGTGAGATGCTAGTTATTAATTTTATTTAGTACAATATGAAACGAAATTGATTCACTCTAAGGTTCAGGTGAATAACTTTGTCTTAGGAATCTTCATTCTCGTGCTGAATCATTGCAGTAGATTCCTCGTTACAGTGAGTGCAAAGCTGTGCAGGTTAGGTGGGGTTATGGGTTTAGGGACAAGGAGTGGGTCTAGGTGGTGTGCTCTTTCGGAGGGTCGGTGCAGACACTATGGCCCAAATGGCCTCCTGGATTCTATGATAATGGGCGCAATTCACCCGAAACATTTCTTTGCCTGGTTTCGGGCGGGGCGTTAATCGGTGGTTGCAGAAAAGAGCAACGATTCGATGAAGAAATGTTGCAGAGCTTTTGCAAGAATTGAGTTGTACGACCTCGACAACAACTGTCCTTCCATGAGAAAAGTCAATTATCTTGCTCGCCAGCACTTGTTGGTGGAATACACAGTGGTTTTGACAAAGGAGGGGAATCCAGGCTCATCTCTGTAAAGTGCAACAAAGCCTGCATTGACACCCAGCATTGACAGGGTACCATTGATTGTGATTGAAACCAGGTTCTCAATCAGAATGCTTTCCTCAGTCAGATACCTTTTGAATTTGTTGCAGACATCCTTACCACTTGTCATCTCTTTCAGTGGCAAAAGAATGAGAAACTTTGTTTGAATGCCATGCGAATTAAACCAATCAGCTGGGCCATATCCTTCATATCCACTGATTCATCAAACTGCGGTGAGAAACATGCACACAAGTCTAGCGTATTTTCTGAGACTTGCCTTTTGACAACAATTCCATCCTTCTGGCTACTGTTAAAGGTGTCAAGCTCTTGACAGATGTTATAATTTCATCTTTGTTCACAAAGTCTTTGAACAAATTGTTGTCAGCAACTGTTATAGATACCATGGTAACTTGGCCATTGGTGAATGGTTTCTTCTATTTCGCCGGCAGATGGCTAATGTGAAAAGATGCCTCTTTGCTAGCCTTGCCTTTAGCCTCAGGCCGGGGATCGGAGAATCGCCCGGGGCTGGCGTCAATCCCGCCCCCACCGTGTCCCGAATTCTCCGCCCCCGACGAATCTCTCCGCCCCCACCGAATTGCGCTGCGCCGGTTGGCGGGCCCCCTGCGGCGATTCTCCAGCCTGCGATGGGCCGAAGTCCCGCCGCTGACAGACCTCTCCCGCCGGCATGGATTAAACCATCTACCTGACCAGCAGGGGGTGCCGTACGGGCCTGTGCCGTGGGGGCACTCTTTTTCTTCCGCCTTTGCCATGGTCTTCACCATGGCGGAGGCGGAAGAGACCCCCGCCCCTGCGCATGCGCCGGTATGACGTCAGCAACTGCTGACGCTCCGGCGCATGCGCGGTCTTACGCCGGCTGTCGAAGTCCTTTCGGCCCCGGCTGGTGTGGCGCCAAAGGCCATTCACGCCAGCCGGCAGAGTGGGAACCACTCTGGCGCGGTCCTAGCCCCTCAATGTGAGGGCTTGGCCCCAAAAGATGTGGAAGTCGCGGCCTGACGCCGGAGTGGTTCACGCCACTCCGACACGCTGGGGCACACCGCCGGGTAGGGGAGAATCCCAGCCTAGGTGTTGTTCGGCAGACATTAGGCTCATTCACTTGTCAAATTGCATGCAATTTGGCGCTGTTTAGCATGCAGTGAGCTGATACGTTTGTCATAACGAGAATTGCAAAGCTCGGGCAATTTGGCACAGCTCAGCATGCAATGAGCTGATTTACTCGTCATTATGGGAAATTCCAAGTCACAAGCAATTTTGCGTGGTTTGGCAGGCAATGACAATCGACTCTTTGAGACCTTGGAATCGAACTGTCAATCAGGATCAACTATTTGGAAACCACTGTTGAAAATGGTTCTTGTTAACCAGTCATGTTAAAAACAAGAACGACACATGCTGAAAAGCTGGTGAATATTTTGATGGATTGGTTGGACAGCTAGTGCACATTTATATTCAGTCAGCAGATGTTGCTAGTGGAGCAAGGACCTCTGATGATATATCCGAGGCATTAATCATCCATCAATGTCAATCCATTTCCTTGGTTAATTTTGAAATTGCCAGTGGGTCAACTGATCTATCTGATTCCCCTTACTGTTGCAATTATGCCGACAGCCAACAAGGAGACCCCTGCAAGTTGACAACACCCTTCCCAATGAGTTGGATTATTGCATTCAGAAAATGTTTGAATGATTTATGGAGAACATAATGTTCTAATGGATACATTTGTAGTCAATTTGTTTCCAATTCCTGGCATGAATCCTTCATAATCACTCAACCATCTGCTTGTTGATTGTTGGAATGCATAGTTCTCTGTGGTATCTGGTTGCATGCTAGACATTGAAAAGATCGCAAATGGTGTCTTCATGAATGATTTCGGTATTATTTGGCTGGCCATCTTCCTCTCATAATGTAGAGATGCTCATTTGGGTTTTACATATTCCTTTAATTGACAAATTCATTGTGACTTAATTTTCCATTTCTATCATTGAGCTGTTTTAAAAGATAACTACCATAATTTCCGGACTATAAAGCGCACCTGATTATAAGCCGCACCCACTGATTTTGAATTTTTTTTTATTTTGAACATAAATAAGCCGCACACGTATATAAGCCGCAGGTGCTTACCGGTACATTGAAACAAATGAGCTTTACACAGGCTTTAACGAAATACGGCTTGTAACAAAAATAAAAAATTAGCGGTAAAGAATAGCCTACCAAGAAAGTCATTGGTCACTGTGGAGCGAAATCAATCCGATTAAGCTCTTAAGATTAACATAGAATCATCAGTTTGAAACATTAAAAATAAATAAATCATGTGTAAAAAGAAGTCTTTTATTACTGATCGTAATCAAGATATCACCAACCCAGGTGATCACAGTCACTATCCTCCTCTTGTGCACTGAAACCACTGAAGTCATCTCCTTCGGTGTCAGAGTTGAATAGCCTCAGAATTGCTTCATCCGATGTTGGATTGTTTTCATTGTCGCTCTCATCACTTTCATCCGGAGGCAAATTTCCCGCTGAGCTCATGCTGCCCTCTTCAACACGCAGCAATCCAGCTTTTCGAAACCCGTTGATAGTGGATTTTTTAACAATGCTCCACGCTGTCAGGACCCACTGGCAGACTTGACCATAAGTTGCTCTTCGCATGCGGCCCGTTTTAGTGAAGGATTTCTCCCCACTTGTCATCCAAGCCTCCCACTGAACACGAAGCGCCACCTTAAATGCACGATTTAAACTGATGTCGAGTGGCTGTAAATACTTTGTTGTGCCCCCAGGAATCACAGCTGGAATTGAGTTTGTCCTCTTGATGGCTTCTTTCACAGAATCTGTTATGTGGGCCCTCATGCTGTCCAAAACGAGCAATGCCTTGTTCCTGTGAAAGAATCCTCCCGGTCGCTTGCCGTAACACTCCGTATGCCATTCATGCATTAGGCTTTCCGTCATCCATCCTTTCTTGTTGACTTTCACAACAATTCCTGTAGGGAATTTTTCTTTTGGTATCGTCGTGCGTTTAAAAATCACCATCGGTGGAAGATTTTCTCCCGATGCCGTGCAACTCAGAACACAGGTGAAGTGCGTTTTTTCATGCCCAGTTGTTTTCAGCATGACGGATGATTCACCTTTCCTGTTGACAGTCCGAGTGAGAGGCAGGTCAAATGTCAGAGGAACCTCATCCATATTTATGATATTGTGCGGGCCAATGGAATGCTCCGCTATCTTTGCATCAATGAATTTGCAGAAGTTTGAAATTTTTTCCTCGTAGTCGGGAGGGAGCTGCTGACACAAACTCGTCCGTACCCTGATGGACAGGCCTTTACGTCTCATAAATCTGAGACACCACGATGGTCCACCTCTAAAATTCTCAAACTTCATTGCGGTGGCGATTGTTTTGGCTTTCAGTCGGATCTGTACAGTTGAAACACCTCGGCCGTCTGCTCTCTGCATGTTGACCCAGTCTTCGAGCTCATTTTCTAGTTCGGGCCATCTGCTTTTCTTCCCTCTGAAAGCTTTAGTTGTCTTTTTGCACTGAGTCAATTCCTCACGCTGCTGTTTCCAACGTCTTATCATCGACTCATTAAGACCAAGCTCTAGTGCAGCAGCTCTATTTCCTTTTCCAACAGCCAGATCGATCGCCTTCAACTTGAAATCTGCATCATATGCATTTCTCCGTGTCTTTGCCATGATGAGGGTGACAAAATGACTACCGTAATCAGAATGATGGGATGTTTGAGCGCGCTCGATTTAATCTAAACAGTAAACTAAAAAGTTACATTGTTTTACCTTAACCCGTTACGCAATTTCATTGGTTTAGTGAAAGCGGGAAAAATCCATAAATAAGCCGCGTCGTTGTATAAGCCGCGAGGTTCAAAACGTGGGAAAGAAGTAGCGGCTTATAGTCCGGAAATTACGGTAAGTGTAGACGCCGGGACTAAATCGGTGAACTTCTACAACAACTAAACCGACACTGGTCCCGGAGCAATTCAGGATCCATTAATGGGCACGATTGGCTCCACGTGGAACATGATCAATTCCAATGAAAAATGGTGTCAGATTCGCCGGGATCGGGATTGGCACTCGAGAAGCTGACAAACTGCAGCCACATATTAGCACTGCACTCCCCGCACACCCTCAACACAGCAAACAAGATGACTACACGCAGAGCGGCACCCGGGTTTGTGGACGCTAAGCTGGGGTGGGAAGCAGGCTGCCATCTACCACCATATACCGGGCCTGGATGCAGGTGGCAGAGGCCATTAGTGACATAGGCCCCACCACAAGCACTGGACAGCAGTGCGGGAAAAATCTGTACGACCTCCTCAGGGTGAGTAGGCAGCATCGATCTGGCACCGACCCCCGCCCCAAACACATGTAACCCCACCCTCCACCCGGAGGAAACCAAACCCCACCCGCTGGCAGTGTACACGTTCCCCACCCTGCAGCACATGTTAGTGTCCACACCGGCCACCATGGCCAGGTGCCCTGCCCACACAGGGCACTAGATTCCTCCCCCCCTGTGCTGCCCGCCTGGTTCATATTGTGCAGGAAAGATTGGCTCACAACCGCCGTGAGAGAGAGAAGACCGAAGGGGGACCAACGAACCTGCGCAGCTGCGGGCACTGGACCAGGTTGGAGGGCCCGGAGAAAGGGCAGTCGTCGAGGTGGTGCTCGGCATCGGGGTGACCAAGTGAGACCCAGCTACCTTGTGGCTTCCCATGACATGTGTGGCCCACATCATCCCCACACCACCCACACACACACCCCTTACTACTCCCTTGCTACCCCCTCACCACCCCCACCCCAACCACCCAACCCCCAAGCCAACTACACACCACCTACCACCACAACCCTCGATCCAATCATGCATCATGTCTTGTGCCTTGCAGGATCACCTGGCGACAAGGCAGGCCCTTCTGGTGTTCCCCCAGCCCCAAGCAGATTCCAGGAATGAGGAGGTGACTGATAGTGAGGACAGCCCCCCCCCCCCCACCCCCCCAATCCACCCCCCCACCCCCAGCCCAAATGCCAGCCTGAAACACCCCGGAGCACCAGTCCGGGGACGACACTGACTTCCTGTCAAAGCTGTCTCCAATTACCCACCAAAATCCAAGACACACACAGCTTGGCTTGACATGTTAAGGGGTACCTGGGGCACTCTCTGGTGCACACCACAAGCATGCTACGGTACATCAGGTGGAGTTAGGAACCCCCGAGGGGGCAGACGGTTGAAGGATGGCCTGACTCCAGGGACGAGCCTCCGTCGAGACGGCTCTCGGTCATCTGGAAAGGGAGGTCCCATCAATAATGGAGATGCGGACACAGTGCCAGGGGCTACATGAGGGAGTGTCAGTAACCATCCAACACCTGCAGGCGCAGTTAGAGGAGTACAACCGCCGTGCAGGGCAGGAGAAGGTGGCAACAATACGTGCCATCCACAAAATGGGTGGCTTCAGCGTGCAGGTCTTGGGGGCAAAGATATCGACCATGGGTCAGTTTGTGCGAGGCTTAGGACACTCTTATGGGTGGTGTCCGAGGCACAGCATAGGGCTGCCCTGTCACAGGTATCTGTATACCAGGGCCACCTGGTTATTGTAGCTCCGCTGCAGGGCTTGGCCCAGTCACAACGGGTGATTGTTGAGGGCGTCGTCATCGTTGCCCGAGCACTGGCTGACCTGAATCAGTCCCAGTCAGTCCCATTGTGCTCCATGGCCGCAAGCATCGGGCCCCATGCTGAGAGGGGAGCGGGCCTCCAGCCCAGCAGTGTCAGCTGGCGAGGGAGTTCCAGGAGTTCGCTCAGGTCACAGACCTATCCCAAGGAGTATCTCTGGGGCCATCGGGCACCCCAATGGAGGAGGAAGTGATGGGGCTCATGATGCCGGCGACCCCTCCCCCCCTCCCCACCCGGCCCTGGTGCATCCGAACAGAGTGGCAACATGCCGCTTGAGACACCCAAGCGTCAGCCGAGCCCATCCAGGCCCAATTGCTCCAGAGGACAGTCATCAAAGAGGACCTAGGTCACAGGGTGGGATTCGCAGCAGGCCACCTTCACTTCTGGTGTTCCGCCAAGGGTTCCATCCAGACGTAGCATTAGGGGTCATGAGTCCAGAGAGGTAGAAACTAGTAAGGATGGCACGGTGTAGCACATATGAGAGTGTTAGGAGCTAGGGCACACACCATGAAAAATGAAAATCGCTTATTGTCACGAGTAGGCTTCAATGAAGTTACTGTGAAAAGCCCCTAGTCACCACATTCCGGCGCCTGTCCGGGGAGGCTGGTACGGGAATCGAACCGTGCTGCTGGCCTGCTTGGTCTGCTTTAAAAGCCAGCGATTTAGCCTGGTGAGCTAAACCAGCACCATTATAGAGATGTTCACATGCTCTCTGTAAAATAAACACATGTGTACTAAAGTTCTATCCTGCTTCGGTGTTCTGTCAGCTGAGTGCGAGGGATGGGCTGGGCTGGACATGGCTGCCTGCAGAGGGGGCACTCGGTGAGGGGTGGAATGCGCGGATGGTGGAGGTTGTCACCGGCCGGGGCTCCTAGCTAGGACAACGCACATTGCCCCAATACCCCGGCCCTCGCGCTCCCTCTCGCACAACCCACACCTCCACCCTCCCCCCCCCCCCCACCCCCCCCCCCCCCCCCCCATTCTCCACACACACCAAGGGATCTGTGGGACCATGTGATTGAATAACCAGCTTGCATGCAGGGATCACCCAGGTGCGCTGTGGAAAGCACTACCATGGCAGGAGTCAGACATTGTCAAATGTCACGGAGCACCAGAGCTCATCGCAGTGCAGGTTATCATCGTCCTCCATTCCATGGACCAGACCCGCTGTTACTGCCAACCCAGGGCCTGCACCGCAAGTAGCAATCTCCTGTGCTTGTCCTGGCCCCATGCCCTGCACATCTTGGCCTTCCTCCGTATCCTCCTCGCCGGATGAGGCCCGACGTTCAGCCCCATCCTCAAGCACGTTGCCCCTCTGCTGCACGATGTTGTGAAGAATGCTGTAGAACACCATGATGTGGAGACTCTTCTTGTGCTCTACTGGAGGGATCCTCCAGAGTGGTCCAGGCACCTGAACCGCATCTTCAGGATGCTGAAGCACCACTCGATCACACTCCTGGTTGCTGTATGAGCGTCGTTGTAGCGGGTATCCACGTCAGTCTGTGGCCTTCAGATGGGCGCCATCAACCACGACAGTAGCAGATAACCCCTGTCGCTTGAAGAGCCAACCCTTCACCTGGGTACACACCTCGAAAGTGTCAGGAACTGTTGAGTGTGCCAGGATGAAGGCGTTGTGCACACTGCCTGGGAATCGGGTGCATGATGCGCATCCCATGGTCACACACCAGCTGCACGTTCATCGCGTGGAACCCCTTTCGGTTTGTGAAGACAGGCCTGTCATGGGCTGGTGCACTTCGGGGAACATGTATCCCGTCGATCATTTTCTGGACCTGGGATGTCCTCGAATGTCAGGCACTGCTGGTACAAATGAGGCCTTATGTGGCACCTCCTTCACACCTCCTCCTCTTTCTGTTGGGAGGCCGGCTCTCCATCCTAATCGACTGGCTTCTGTTCTTCTGAGGCAGGCTCCACTGCTGCAGGACCCTCCTCGAGCAACTCCTGCTCGAACAGCCTCAGTGCATCGCCCAGGGCTGTGGCGGCCAGGCTGAAGGCCACTATTCTTGGTTGGATTCCGAAGTCCATTGTCTGGATGGGGTGAAAGGCAGACATGTTAGCATGGTGCATACCCCCATGTACAACCAGGCCCAACTGGCACTCTGCCATCTGCGACGCACATCTGGCCTCATTGTGTTCAGCACCGCGGGAGGCCTCTGGATCCGGCATCCATCCCTGCCGGTAGAGGTATTGATTTATGGCCCTACCCATGCCAGCAATACGATCTACCACCGGTAATTCCTCCTGGCAGAGGGGAGCCCCGCAGAATACTGGGTCAGGCCTGTCAATGATATGCCAACAGCTTTCACTGTACGTGTGGAATGCATTGACGCCGCTATCGAGGCACTTGAGCATGGCATTCTGTCGGGCGCCCGACCAGGCCACAGATCTTCGCCTCACGTGTGATTCTCTCCCCCCCCCCCCAATTGTGTTTCCTGATTCCAGCGTCGCTGTGCGGAGAAACACACCCAAAATATGGACTTCTGTTCCTATTCTGTATGTTTGTATATCTATGTATGTAAAGCAGTTATCAAAACTTACTGTTCCAAAAATAAAGGAAGATTGTTTGTGAATATTTGTGAAGCAGGGATTCTAAAAATGAGGAAAAGCAACAGATTGCCAAGAATACTGAGACCAACAGTAAAGGGGTAAATATCCATACGTAGCAAAGGGACAGGTCAAAGTAATCATGGCAGCAAATAAGGGGCAGGCACCCTGCAGATTGGATTCATCCAAATGTCTACCTCCTTCGCTGCTGCGGCACTCAATGCAAGGGAAATTCAAGGATGCTGTCTCTTTTAAGCGCACTTGCCACATTCATTTCAAATTATGTTAGAATGAATTTGAGGATACATGAAATAAGCTCCTGAATACTTCTTTTGCAGATCATTATTGACCAATAGGGTAACAAATTGTCTCAGTCAGAATCTAGATTCCATTGAAGGACGTGGAGGCAGTCGACAGTATAAAAAAACTGAAGAAAGTGGGCACAAATCTCCGTATGGCAGACCATGGGGGAGGGCGAGGATGGGCAGGACATGATCCTGAGCAGGCGCAGGAGGCCATATGACTTCATCACCTCCATCTCTCTCGGGGTGCCCGATGGCCCCCCCTGGCTACTCTTTGGGATGTGGTGTGACTGGACTGAATTCCTGGGGCTCCCCTGTCACAAGGCACTGCCAGTCCTCGAGGCCCACACCCGTCTCGACCAGGATGTCAGTGCTCATGGACATGGAGAACAAGGACTGGGCCATCTACCTCTGGGACTGGGGCACCTCCATCTGTGACTGGCTCTGGTCAGCCAGCCCCCAGGCAATGCTGTCGCCGCCCTCAGCCTTGGCCCGTTGTGACTGGGCCAAGCTCTGGAGTGCCGCTGTAATGTCCAAGCAGTCCTGGTACATAGCTGGAGGGCCACCCTATCATGTACCTCAGCCACTGCCCACACAGATTGTCCAAGGCTTTGAATATCCTAACCCATGGCTGATACTTTTGCCCCCACGGTTCTCCACCGTTGACCACCCATGCAGTGTTGGCCTGGGTGGCACACATGGTTGGCATGGCCTCCTGCCCCTGCAGGCGGTTGGACTCCTCTAACTGCATATGCAGGCAGCTAATCCCTGGGGACGGGCCGCTCTTTGATCCATTCTCTAGGGGGTCCCTTCCTCCACCTGATGTGTCACTGTACGTGTGTGTTGCATAAGAACTAGGAGCAGGAGTAGGCCATCTGGCCCCTCGAGCCTGCTCCGCCATTCAATGAGATTATGGCTGATCTTTTGTGGACTCAGCTCCACTTTCCGGCCTGAACACCATAACCCTTAATCCCTTTATTCTTTAAAAAACTATCTATCTTTACCTTAAAAACATTTAATGAAGAAGCCTCAACTGCTTCACTGGGCAAGGAATTCCATAGACTCACAACCCTTTGGGTGAAGAAGTTCCTCCTAAACTCAGTCCTAAATCTACTTCCCCTTATTTTGAGGCTATGCCCCCTAGTTCTGCTTTCACCCGCCAGTGAAAACAACCTGCCCGCATCTATCCTATCTATTCCCTTCATAATTTTAAATGTTTCTATAAGATCCCCCCTCATCCTTCCAAATTCCAACGAGTACAGTCCCAATCTACTCCACCTCTCCTCGTAATCCAACCCCTTCAGCTCTGGGATTAATCTCGTGAATCTCCTCTGCACACCCTCCAGTGCCAGTACGTCCTTTCTCAAGTAAGGAGACCAAAACTGAACACAATACTCCAGGTGTGGCCTCACTAACACCTTATACAATTGCAGCATAACCTCCCTAGTCTTAAACTCCATCCCTCTAGCAATGAAGAACAAAATTCCATTTGCCTTCTTAATCACCTGTTGCACCTGTAAACCAACTTTCTGTGACTCATGCACTAGCACACCCAGGTCTCTCTGCACAGCAGCATGCTTTAATATTTTATTGTTTAAATAATAATCCCGTTTGCTGTTATTCCTACCAAAATGGATAACCTCACATTTGTCAACATTGTATTCCATTTGCCAGACCCTAGCCCATTCACTTAACCTATCCAAATCCCTCTGCAGACTTCCAGTATCCTCTGCACTTTTCGCTTTACCACTCATCTTAGTGTCATCAGCAGACTTGGGCACATTGCCCTTGGTCCCCAACTCTAAATCATCTATGTAGATTGTGAACAATTGTGGGCCCAACACGGATCCCTGAGGGACACCACTAGCTACTGATCGCCAACCAGAGAAACACCCATTAATCCCCACTCTTTGCTTTCTATTAATTAACCAATCCTCTATCCATGCTACTACTTTACCCTTAATGCCATGCATCTTTATCTTATGCAGCAGCCTTTTGTGTGGCACCTTGTCAAAAGCTTTCTGGAAATCCAGATATACCATATCCATTGGCTCCCCATTATCTACCCACCAGATAGTGTCCCACTAAAGTGCCCAAATAAAGGTCAGTGTCTCTGCAATGGTGGAGGGTGTTGGAGACAGCTATGTTGGAAAGTCAGTGTCAGATTTACAGAATGGGGTAGCACGGTAGCACAGTGGTTAGCACAGTTGCTTCACAGCTCCAGGGTCCCAGGTTCGATTTCCGGCTTGGGTCACTGTCTGTGCGGAGTCTGCACATTCTCCCCGTGCCTGTGCGGGTTTCCTTCGGGAGCTCCGGTTTTCTCCCACAGTGCAATGATGTGCAGGTTCGGTGGATTGGCCATGATAAATTGCCCATCGAGTCCAGAAAGGTGAGGTGGGGTTACTGGGTTACAGGGATAGGGTGGAGGTGTGGGGATAGGGTGGAGGTGTGGGCTTAAGTAGGAAGGTTAAGGGGGGGGGGGGTTGTTGGGTTACGGGTATAGGGTGGATACATGGGTTTGAGTAGGGTGATCATTGCTCGGCACAACATCGAGGGCCGAAGGGCCTGTTCTCTGCTGTACTGTTCTATTCTATGCAGACTTGATGGCCGGACTGGCCTCCTTCTGCACTGTAAATTTGATGATTCTATAATTCTATGAATCATAGAATAGTGCAGCTGAGAAGAGGCCCGTCGACCCATCGAGCCTACACCAACACATGAAAGATATCTGATCTACCCACCTAATCCCATTCATCCCCTGTCTTTTGCTCCAGGTCTCGGGCTGTTATTTCAGGGATCTCTTCACTGGCAGATGCTGCCTCGTCGATGGAATCTGTTTGGGTTTGGGTGTGGGGGACACCAGAGGGGCCAGCCTCGTCGCCAAATGAAACTAAAGGCACGGGCATACAGGCACGACCAGGTCCAGTGCCCATCCCTCTGTGATGGCGAGGGGCCACAGGCCCCACTCCAGTCGGTCTTCTCTCTGCGGTTATGCGCCGCCTCCTCCTTGGCGGGGGCCGTGGGTGGGAGGGGGGTGGGGGGCAGACAGAAAGCACACAGCGTTTGGCAGTGGTACACTTACAGCACAGGGAGGTGGGCAGCTGGTGGCCTTTGTGACCAGGGTACCCGGCAAAGATGGCTGACATGTGGTGTAAGGTGGGCTGAGTGTACACTGTTGGCTGGTGGCGTGCGGTCACCCTCTGGGTGGAAAGGGTGGGGGGGTTTACGAGTGTGTGGCACAGGTTGTTGGTGCCAGGGGAACAATGCTGCCTACCCACCGACTGCCCTGAGGAGGTTGTGCAATTTCTTCCGGCACTGCTGTCAGGTCGTGGTGGTGGGGCCCATGGCGCTCATGATCTCTGCCACCTGTGGCCAAGCCCTGTGTATGGCAGCGGGTGGCAGCCTCCTTGCCACCCCGGGGAAGAGGGTGACTCGCCTCTCCTCCATGGCATCCAGCAGGGTCTCGAGCTCCACGCCTGCAAACCGGGGTGCCACTCTTCGTGCTGCCATCTTGTTGGCTGGGGTGAGTGTGTGTTTGCCGGCGGCGCGAGGCAGAGAATTTTGCTCAATATTTATAAAAATATTCAACACTCTGAGCAGACAAGAGATTAAACTTCCTGTATATTTTGTTGGGACAGGAGTACTGATATCTCTATCAAGGGTTTGGAAAGCCTAGAAATGAAAATGAAACACACGTGCTTTCCTGTACCTTATTCGCTGTAATAATAATGCTAGACAAATGGTGTGTCCTTTGTTTTGCTTGACCACCATTCTGATATCACATTTGTGCGGTATATCTATGAGGTGCCCCTGAAATCTTCCTTTGTGTGTTTCTGCAAAGATCTGTTGTATATATACCCACAGGAATGCAGATCTGTGTGCCATGTTGCACTGTACCTGAGTCCTAAGTCACCCAGTATTGAGAATGATTTACTTCCACACCAGTTCAGTGCAGTTTATTATAGCTAAGGATTCAGATGCATGACCCAGATTCTACCATGGCTCAAGTAAATGAGTTACCTGGCCGGGGGAGGGGGGGGGGGGGGGTGTGTGTGTGTGTGTGTGTGTGCGCGCTATTTCTACTGCCTGGACTTAACCTCCATATGTTCCCGTTGAGTCTCTCAAGGTGCTTAATGCCTTCCCAGATGCTTCTTCCCCATGGGTGTTGGTGGGATGCCTGGTGTCAGGTATTCAAATAGCATGACCCACTACGTCCTTCTTAAATAAACTCCCAGTTTTGTGGGGGATAGTAGTTATCTTACTGGACTTGTGATCCATGAGTTCAAATCCCATCACTGTATCTTCAAAATTGAATTTCAGTTAATAAGTAAGTCAGAATTTGGAAAGTTATTATCGGTAATGGTGACCACGTAATTCCAAGATCAAAACACACCTATGGCGGGATTCTCCGACCCCCCGCCGGTTTTCTGGCGGGGGCGGGGTTTACACCACGCCGCTCAGGGCTGTTGGCACCGGCCCCCCCAGCAAATCTCCAGCCCCCGTTGGGCCGAGTGGCCGGCAGTTCCTGGCCAGTCCCGACGGCGGAACCTGGTTGGTATGCCATCTAGTGGAATCCTCGTGGCGGCGCAGGGGGATCCGGCCCTGGGTGGGGGGTCCCACGGTGGCCTGGCCCGCGATCAGGACCTGTACCATGGGGACACTCCTTCCTTCCGCGCCGGCCTCTGTAGGGCGCCATGGCCAGCGTGGAGAAGAACCCCCCCTGCGCATGCGCTGGAACACACCGCCGGTTCTGCCCATGTACCAACCCGTGCCGACCCTTTGGCGCCGGTTGGCGTGGTGCCGGCCTAGCCTCCGGAAGTGCGGAGAATTCCGCAGCTTCTGGTTGGCCGGACGCCGGAGTGGTTTGCTGCTTTCTTGGCGCCAGCGTTGGGCTATCCCGCCAATTGCGGGAGAATTCCTCCCCTGGTTTCCTCATTCCCTTTCAGAAAGAAATCTGCGATCCTTACTTGCTCTGGCCTTTTTGTGACTGCAGGCTTCCTGCAGTGTGGCCGACTCTGAACCACCCTCTCACATGGTCCAGTAAGTCATTCCATTGAGGGGAATTAGGGATGGCCTTCCCAGTGACACCCATATCCTGTGAATGCCCAAAAAAAAGCAATGAGTTTTCAAAGGGTTTCTTGATTTTCATCGCTGGGATTGTACTTAGCCTTTCAGATGTGGGTATCTTTGGCAGCATCTTGATAGTCATAATTTAATATCTAACATTCATAAGAGCTTCATGGGGGGGGAGGGGGGGGGGGGGGGGGGGGGGGAAGAAAATGATTTAAGAGATGTCTTGTCCCAGAGGTTGATTGTGTTTACAGGACGAGATATTTGTGTGTACCCAGGCACATCTGAGGATTAATGCCTTTTCAGATTGCACTTGAAGGAAATTACTACAATCTGACCTACAGCAACATCGATTGGCTATATAGAATTACCACCGCCAATGATGGTTAAAGTCACCACAGCAGTGCAATTATATGGCTCTTCCACAGGGAACATTTGTGACACCACACTCAGTGCATAGAGTTATGCAGCCCACTGGTACATTGCTCCTGATCATAGAACATAGAACGATACAGCGCAGTACAGGCCCTTCGGCCCTCGATGTTGCACCGACATGGAAAAAAACTAAAGGCCATCTAACCTACACTATGCCCTTATCATCCATATGCTTATCCAATAAACTTTTAAATGCCGTCAATGTTGGCGAGTTCACTACTGTTGCAGGTAGGGCATTCCACGGCCTCACCACTCTTTGCATAAAAAACCCACCTCTGACCTCTGTCCTATATCTATTACCCCTCAATTTAAGGCTATGTCCCCTCGTGCTAGCCACCTCCATCCGCGGGAGAAGGCTCTCGCTGTCCACCCTATCTAACCCTCTGATCATTTTGTATGCCTCTATTAAGTCACCTCTTAACCTTCTTCTCTCTAACGAAAACAACCTCAAGTCCATCAGCCTTTCCTCATAAGATTTTCCCTCCATACCAGGCAACATCCTGGTAAATCTCCTCTGCACCCGTTCCAAAGCTTCCACGTCCTTCCTATAATGAGGCGACCAGAACTGTACGCAATACTCCAAATGCGGCCGTACTAGAGTTTTGTACAACTGCAACATGACCTCATGGCTCCGGAACTCAATCCCTCTACCAATAAAGGCCAACACACCATAGGCCTTCTTCACAACCCTATCAACCTGGGTGGCAACTTTCAGGGATCTATGTACATGGACACCGAGATCCCTCTGCTCATCCACACTACCAAGAATTTTACCATTAGCCAAATATTCCGCATTCCTGTTATTCTTTCCAAAGTGAATCACCTCACACTTCTCCACATTAAACTCCATTTGCCACCTCTCAGCCCAGCTCTGCAGCTTATCTATGTCACTCTGTAACCTGCAACATCCTTCCGCACTGTCTACAACTCCACCGACTTTAGTGTCGTCTGCAAATTTACTCACCCATCCTTCTGCGCCCTCCTCTAGGTCATTTATAAAAATGACAAACACCAACGGCCCCAGAACAGATCCTTGTGGTACGCCACTCGTAACTGAACTCCATTCTGAACATTTCCCATCAACTACCACTCTCTGTCTTCTTTCAACTAGCCAATTTCTGATCCACATCTCTAAATCACCCTCAATCCCCAGCCTCTGTATTTTCTGCAATAGCCGACCGTGGGGAACCTTATCAAACGCTTTACTGAAATCCATATACAGCACATCAACTGCTCTACCCTCGTCTACCTGTTCAGTCACCTTCTCAAAGAACTCGATAAGGTTTGTGAGGCATGACCTACCCTTCACAAAACCATGCTGACTATCCCTAATCATATTATTCCTATCTAGATGATTATAAATCGTATCTTTTATAATCCTCTCCAAGACCTTACCCACCACAGACGTTAGGCTCACCGGCCTATAGTTACCGGGGTTATCTCTACTCCCCTTCTTGAACAAAGGGACAACATTTGCTATCCTCCAGTCCTCTGGCACTATTCCTGTAGCCAATGATGACCTAAAAATCAAAGCCAAAGGCTCAGCAATCTCTTCCCTGGCTTCCCAGAGAATCCTAGGATAAATCCCATCCGGCCCCGGGGACTTATCTATTTTCACCTTGTCCAGAATTGCCAACACTTCTTCCCTACGCACCTCAATGCCATCTATTCTAATAGCCTGGGTCTCAGCATTCTCCTCCACAATATTATCTTTTTCTTGAGTGAATACTGACGAAAAGTATTCATTTAGTATCTCGCTT
The DNA here is from genome assembly GCF_902713615.1 of Scyliorhinus canicula. NCBI lineage: Eukaryota > Metazoa > Chordata > Chondrichthyes > Carcharhiniformes > Scyliorhinidae > Scyliorhinus > Scyliorhinus canicula. Next base: position 170,565,414 of record NC_052151.1, read on the forward strand.
ATCTCCTCAGCCTCCACACACAACTTCCCACCACTGTCCTTGACTGGCCCTACTCTTACCCTAGTCATTCTTTTATTCCTGACATACCTATAGAAAGCTTTTGGGTTTTCCTTGATCCTACCTGCCAAAGACTTCTCATGTCCCCTCCTTGCTCGTCTCAGCTCTCTCTTTAGATCCTTCCTCGCTTCCTTGTAACTATCAGACGCCCCAACTGAAACTTCATGCCTCATCTTCACATAGGCCTCCTTCTTCCTCTTAACAAGAGATTCCACTTCTTTGGTAAACCACGGTTCCCTCGCTCGACCCCTTCCTCCCTGCCTGACTGGTACGTACTTATCAAGAACATGCAATAGCTGTTCCTTGAACAAGCTCCACATATCCAGTGTGCCCAACCCTTGCAGCCTACTTCTCCAACCAACACATCCTAAGTCATGTCTAATGGCATCATAATTGCCCTTCCCCCAGCTATAACTCTTGCCCTGCGGGGTATACTTATCCCTTTCCATCACTAACGTAAAGGTCACCGAATTGTGGTCACTGTTTCCAAAGTGCTCACCTACCTCCAGATCTAACACCTGGCCTGGTTCATTACCCAAAACCAAATCCAATGTGGCCTCGCCTCTTGTTGGCCTGTCAACATATTGTGTCAGGAAACCCTCCTGCACAAATTGTACAAAGAATGACCCATCTAATGTACTCGAACTATATCTTTTCCAGTCAATATTTGGAAAGTTAAAGTCTCCCATAACAACTACCCTGTTACTTTCGCTCTTTTCCAGAATCATCTTCGCCATCCTTTCCTCTACATCCCTAGAACTATTAGGTGGCCTATAGAAAACTCCCAACAGGGTGACCTCTCCTTTCCTGTTTCTAACCTCAGCCCATACTACCTCAGAAGAAGAGTCCCCATCTAGCATCCTTTCCGCCACCGTAATACTGTCCTTGACTAGCAGCGCCACACCTCCCCCTCTTTTGCCCCCTTCTCTGACCTTACTAAAACACCTAAACCCCGGAACCTGCAACAACCATTCCTGTCCCTGCTCTATCCATGTCTCTGAAATGGCCACAACATCGAAGTCCCAGGTACCAACCCATGCTGCCAGTTCCCCTACCTTATTTCGTATACTCCTGGCATTGAAGTAGACACACTTCAAACCACCTACCTGAACACTGGCTCCCTCTTGCGAAGTCAAATCTGTGCTCCTGACCTCTATACTCTCAATCTCCCGTACCCCAAAACTACAATCCAGGTTCCCATGCCCTTGCTGAATTAGTTTAAACCCCCCCAAAGAGCACTAACAAATCTCCCCCCAGGATATTGGTGCCCCTCAGGTTCAGATGTAGACCATCCTGTCTATAGAGGTCCCACCTTCCCCAGAAAGAGCCCCAGTTATCCAGAAATCTGAATCCCTCCCGCCTGCACCATCCCTGTAGCCACGTGTTTAATTGCTCTCTCTCCCTATTCCTCATCTCACTATCACGTGGCACGGGCAACAACCCAGAGATAACAACTCTGTTTGTTCTCGCTCTGAGCTTCCATCCTAGCTCCCTAAAGGCCTGCCTGACATCCTTGTCCCCTTTCCTACCTATGTCGTTAGTGCCAATGTGGACTACGACTTGGGGCTGCTCCCCCTCCCCCTTAAGGACCCGGAAAACACGATCCGAGACATCACTTACCCTTGCACCTGGGAGGCAACATACCAAACGTGAGTCTCTCTCGCTCCCACAAAATCTCCTATCTGTGCCCCTGACTATTGAGTCCCCAATTACTAGTGTTCGACTCCTTTTCCCTCTTCCCTTCTGAGCAACAGGGACAGACTCCGTGCCAGAGGCCCGTACCCCATGGCTTACCCCTGGTAAGTCGTCCCCCCCACAAGTATCCAAAACGGTATACTTGTTACTCAGGGGAACGACCGCAGGGGGTCCCTGCACTGACTGCTTCTTCCCAGTCCCTCTTACAGTTACCCATCTATCTCCAGTCTTTGGTGTAACTACTTCCCTGAAGCTCCTATCTATGACCCCCTCTGCCTCCCGAATGATCCGAAGTTCATCCAGCTCAAGCTCCAGGTCCCTAACACGGTTTTTGAGGAGCTGGAGTTGGGTGCACTTCCCACAGATGAAATCAGCAGGGACACTGACGGCGTCCCTCACCTCAAACATTCTGCAGGAGGAGCATCGTACTGCCTTCCCTGACATCACCTCTAGATTTAAAAAAAAACAAGAAAAAGAAAAAGAAAGGAAGAGCTTACCTGATATTACCTCAAACCCTGCTCCTGCTGAAAGTTAAGCAAATTTAAAGGCACTCACTCACCTTCACGACAGGCCCCTGCTCCCGCTTCCCAACCTTCGCCAGTTCACCTTCAACTTAGGCTGACCGCACTGCACGTACGCAAATTTCCCCAGAACAGCTGATCAGTAGCTCTGCTCTGCTGCCCTCTGCTGGATGCTTGTCTTCACTCAAACTCCTTGGGTCTCCTTCGCCAGTTCACCTTCAACTTAGGCTGACCGCACTGCACGTACGCAAATTTCCCCAGAACAGCTGATCAGTAGGTCTGCTCTGCTGCCCTCTGCTGGATGCTTGGCTTCACTCAAACTCCTTGGGTCTCCTTCGCCAGTTCACCTTCAACTTAGGCTGACCGCACTGCACGTACGCAAATTTTCCCAGAACAGCTGATCAGTAGCTCTGCTCTGCTGCCCTCTGCTGGATGCTTGTCTTCACTCAAACTCCTTGGGTCTCCTTCGCCAGTTCACCTTCAACTTAGGCTGACCGCACTGCACGTACGCAAATTTCCACAGAACAGCTGATCAGTAGCTCTGCTCTGCTGCCCTCTGCTGGATGCTTGTCTTCACTCAAACTCCTTGGGTCTCCTTCGCCAGTTCACCTTCAACTTAGGCTGACCGCACTGCACATACGCAAATTTCCCCAGAACAGCTGATCAGTAGCTCTGCTCTGCTGCCCTCTGCTGGATGCTTGTCTTCACTCAAACTCCTTGGGTCTCCTTCTCCAGTTCACCTTCAATTTAGGCTGACCGCACTGCACGTACGCAAATTTCCCCAGAACAGCTGATCAGTAGCTCTGCTCTGCTGCCCTCTGCTGGATGCTTGTCTTCACTCAAACTCCTTGGGTCTCCTTCGCCAGTTCACCTTCAACTTAGGCTGACCGCACTGCACGTACGCAAATTTCCCCAGAACAGCTGATCAGTAGCTCTGCTCTGCTGCCCTCTGCTGGATGCTTGTCTTCACTCAAACTCCTTGGGTCTCCTTCGCCAGTTCACCTTCAACTTAGGCTGACCGCACTGCACGTACGCAAATTTCCCCAGAACAGCTGATCAGTAGCTCTGCTCTGCTGCCCTCTGCTGGATGCTTGTCTTCACTCAAACTCCTTGGGTCTCCTTCGCCAGTTCACCTTCAACTTAGGCTGACCGCACTGCACGTACGCAAATTTCCCCAGAACAGCTGATCAGTAGCTCTGCTCTGCTGCCCTCTGCTGGATGCTTCTCTTCACTCAAACTCCTTGGGTCTCCTTCCCCAGTTCACCTTCAACTTAGGCTGACCGCACTGCACGTATGCAAATTTCCCCAGAACAGCTGATCAGTAGCTCTGCTCTGCTGCCCTCTGCTGGATGCTTGTCTTCACTCAAACTCCTTGGGTCTCCTTCGCCAGTCCACCTTCAACTTAGGCTGACCGCACTGCACGTACGCAAATTTCCCCAGAACAGCTGATCAGTAGCTCTGCTCTGCTGCCCTCTGCTGGATGCTTGTCTTCACTCAAACTCCTTGGGTCTCCTTCGCCAGTTCACCTTCAACTTAGGCTGACCGCACTGCACGTACGCAAATTTCCCCAGAACAGCTGATCAGTAGCTCTGCTCTGCTGCCCTCTGCTGGATGCTTGTCTTCACTCAAACTCCTTGGGTCTCCTTCGCCAGTTCACCTTCAACTTAGGCTGACCGCACTGCACTTACGCAAATTTCCCCAGAACAGCTGATCAGTAGCTCTGCTCTGCTGCCCTCTGCTGGATGCTTGTCTTCACTCAAACTCCTTGGGTCTCCTTCGCCAGTTCACCTTCAACTTAGGCTGACCGCACTGCACGTACGCAAATTTCCCCAGAACAGCTGATCAGTAGCTCTGCTCTGCTGCCCTCTGCTGGATGCTTGTCTTCACTCAAACTCCTTGGGTCTCCTTCGCCAGTTCACCTTCAACTTAGGCTGACCGCACTGCACGTACGCAAATTTCCCCAGAACAGCTGATCAGTAGCTCTGCTCTGCTGCCCTCTGCTGGATGCTTGTCTTCACTCAAACTCCTTGGGTCTCCTTCGCCAGTTCACCTTCAACTTAGGCTGACCGCACTGCACGTACGCAAATTTCCCCAGAACAGCTGATCAGTAGCTCTGCTCTGCTGCCCTCTGCTGGATGCTTGTCTTCACTCAAACTCCTTGGGTCTCCTTCGCCAGTTCACCTTCAACTTAGGCTGACCGCACTGCACGTACGCAAATTTCCCCAGAACAGCTGATCAGTAGCTCTGCTCTGCTGCCCTCTGCTGGATGCTTGTCTTCACTCAAACTCCTTGGGTCTCCTTCGCCAGTTCACCTTCAACTTAGGCTGACCGCACTGCACGTACGCAAATTTCCCCAGAACAGCTGATCAGTAGCTCTGCTCTGCTGCCCTCTGCTGGATGCTTCTCTTCACTCAAACTCCTTGGGTCTCCTTCGCCAGTTCACCTTCAACTTAGGCTGACCGCACTGCACGTACGCAAATTTCCCCAGAACAGCTGATCAGTAGCTCTGCTCTGCTGCCCTCTGCTGGATGCTTGTCTTCACTCAAACTCCTTGGGTCTCCTTCGCCAGTTCACCTTCAACTTAGGCTGACCGCACTGCACGTACGCAAATTTCCCCAGAACAGCTGATCAGTAGCTCTGCTCTGCTGCCCTCTGCTGGATGCTTGTCTTCACTCAAATTCCTTGGGTCTCCTTCGCCAGTTCACCTTCAACTTAGGCTGACCGCACTGCACGTACGCAAATTTCCCCAGAACAGCTGATCAGTAGCTCTGCTCTGCTGCCCTCTGCTGGATGCGTGTCTTCACTCAAACTCCTTTGGTCTCCTTCGCCAGTTCACCTTCAACTTAGGCTGACCGCACTGCACGTACGCAAATTTCCCCAGAACAGCTGATCAGTAGCTCTGCTCTGCTGCCCTCTGCTGGATGCTTGTCTTCACTCAAACTCCTTGGGTCTCCTTCGCCAGTTCACCTTCAACTTAGGCTGACCGCACTGCACGTACGCAAATTTCCCCAGAACAGCTGATCAGTAGCTCTGCTCTGCTGCCCTCTGCTGGATGCTTGTCTTCACTCAAACTCCTTGGGTCTCCTTCGCCAGTTCACCTTCAACTTAGGCTGACCGCACTGCACGTACGCAAATTTCCCCAGAACAGCTGATCAGTAGCTCTGCTCTGCTGCCCTCTGGTGGATGCTTGTCTTCACTCAAACTCCTTGGGTCTCCTTCGCCAGTTCACCTTCAACTTAGGCTGACCGCACTGCACGTACGCAAATTTCCCCAGAACAGCTGATCAGTAGCTCTGCTCTGCTGCCCTCTGCTGGATGCTTGTCTTCACTCAAACTCCTTGGGTCTCCTTCGCCAGTTCACCTTCAACTTAGGCTGACCGCACTGCACGTACGCAAATTACCCCCAGAACAGCTGATCAGTAGCTCTGCTCTGCTGCCCTCTGCTGGATGCTTGTCTTCACTCAAACTCCTTGGGTCTCCTTCGCCAGTTCACCTTCAACTTAGGCTGACCGCACTGCACGTACGCAAATTTCCCCAGAACAGCTGATCAGTAGCTCTGCTCTGCTGCCCTCTGCTGGATGCTTGTCTTCACTCAAACTCCTTGGGTCTCCTTCGCCAGTTCACCTTCAACTTAGGCTGACCGCACTGCACGTACGCAAATTTCCCCAGAACAGCTGATCAGTAGCTCTGCTCTGCTGCCCTCTGCTGGATGCTTGTCTTCACTCAAACTCCTTGGGTCTCCTTCGCCAGTTCACCTTCAACTTAGGCTGACCGCACTGCACGTACGCAAATTTCCCCAGAACAGCTGATCAGTAGCTCTGCTCTGCTGCCCTCTGCTGGATGCTTGTCTTCACTCAAACTCCTTGGGTCTCCTTCGCCAGTTCACCTTCAACTTAGGCTGACCGCACTGCACGTATGCAAATTTCCCCAGAACAGCTGATCAGTAGCTCTGCTCTGCTGCCCTCTGCTGATAGCCTCCATACTCTCAGTTACCCTTTGGAAAACTAGCAGCAGAATGGGAGAATGCAGTGATTATTCCCATACATCCAGGGTCCTGATTGATGGTCCCTATTATGGCCATCTTGCTCCTACACACGATGACACAACCTTCATGAATCCTTCATCAAGATGTGGGAGGTATCAACATCAATTCTCCCACAAGATATGGGAGGTATCAACATCAGTTCTGTGTTGCCGTATACTTCAAACTGCCAAACACTTTCAGTGTTCGGCAGTTTGAAGTCTACGGCAACACAGAAGGATGGCTCTTCAGTAGCCAAGTCTGCTCCCTCTTCTGCTCACTAATGGCATCCTTGTGATCCCCATAACCAGATGAACGCAGGTATGGAAGTGCATGCAGCCACTAGGTTAATAACTGAGCATATTACAGGTATCCTGAGATAGCAGTTCAGTTGCTTGGACTAATCAGCAGGTGTATTACACTGACAAACACATGGCTAGGATGGGTATCTAGGGATACGGCACAAGGAAGTGCTGAGGGTTTTGGCAAAGATTGGTATCATGACCAGTACAGCCTTGGAGGGTTGAAGGGCCTGTTCCTGTGCTGTTCTTTGTTATTGTCTCCAGGAACGACAATGGTTGTTCAACATGCCTTTTCATTTAGACTGTGGTAATCATAGAACAGGTTGAGCCAGGCATTCATTTCATAGAATTTACAGGGCGGAAGGAGGTCATTTGGCCCATCGAGTCTGCACCTGCTCTTGGAAAGAGCACCCTACCCAAGCCCACATCTCCACCCTATCCCCATAACTCAGTAAACCCACCCAACACTAAGGGTAATTTTGGACACTAAGGGCAATTTAGCATGGCCAATCCACCTAACCCATACATCTTTGGACTGTGGGAGGAAACCAGAGCACCCAGAGGAAACCCACGCACACACGAGGAGAACGTGCAGACTCTGCACAGACAGTGACCCAGCGGGGAATCGAACCTGGGACCCTGGAGCCGTGAAGCAATTGTGCTATCCACTATGCTACCATGCTGCCCCTAAGCCAATAAATGATACAGTTGTCAAAATGCATCCTGACCATTACGGTCTGTCTCAAATAATTTTTCAAGAGTCCTTTCTGAGCTCCTCTTGTCATGGATTCTGCATTTATATTTTCCCTGCTCACTTTCCCCACAGCAGGTTTTATTCGTTTGCTTGTTCGACATCTTCTACTCCCGATAGATAGTGTCCATTGGCTCTCTAAGGCTGTCATTTGACTTGCCGTTTTCTGTCTGCATTGGACAGCTGTTGTGCGCAAGTCCCACTTTCCTTTAAGCTGTAGCTGCATTAAAGACTTTCCCTACATTTGAATTGATTAAGTGACTTGTTAGCTGCTTCTGATGTGTGAAAAGAGGTTTTATCATTGTTGAGCCATGAGTAAAATGACTGCCGGGTGAAATGTATGGATTCATTGTGTTTACAATCAGCATCGACAAATTTGTGCTGACTTCGGGTATTCACATGAAAATGCTGGCATTACATGAAAGAGGAAAAATATGACAAACTGTTTAATAGGAACTTCACTTTGGATAGTATTGTGCATTTGATGTTGTACTCTTAACTTTTCTAAATGATGCAATGTTACAAACACAGAACAATTCCTTCACCACTCTGGTTAGTTTGTGCCTAACTCTGCAGCTTTAAGTCAGATCAAACAGCTGAATGTAGGCCAGGATCATGATAGACCGGGTTCTAGCGCAATCTGGAATTTTGCGCTGACCCTTGCAAAGGATGAAGCCTCTCTGCCTGTCCTTGATTCGGAGGTAGTTCCCCAAATCGGCTGGGAGTTGGTAACAGTTTAGAGTGTAGGAATCAGTTGATGCATACTTGTCACTGGAAGAGTCCTTCTCCTCCATCAAGGCATCTAGGACCCATTTTTAATGGGATTTAAAGGTTTCTCAAAGATTCAAAATGTCCCTACTGATGGTCTCAGAGTTTCTGGCAGAGAGGGATTGGTGAACACTCTAGATTTTTTCACCCGCCTGCCTAGTACAGTTGAGGCGTCCTCCAATTGATCTCACATATATGTCAGAGTCAGCACTGGATGGATTCCAATGCATGATTCCAGCATAATCACCGAGATTTCAGCTCATAGAATGATACACGATAGAAGGAGACAATTTGGCCCACTGATGAAACTTTGAAAAAACTGTTCAATTAAGACCCGACTTATGCTCTTGAAGCTCCCCATATCCCTACAACTGTTTCCCTTCAAGCAGTTATCCAATTCTCTTTTGAGAGTTACCATCGAATCTGCTTCCGTACTCTGTCAGCAGTGCATTCTAGATCATGGCATTTGTTGCATAAAATAATCTCATCTCACTTCTCGTTCTTTTGCCAATTATCCAAAATACATGCCTTGTTGTCACCGATGCTTCATGCCAGTGGCAGCAGTTTCTTCTTATCTACTCTGTCAAAACCATTTTGATTTTGACTTTCCCCTTTCCTAATCAAAACAACCTCAGCTTCTGCGGTTACTCCATGCTAACAAAGATTTGGAATCCTTTGTGTTGAATAACTGCAACACTCCGTGAATAACATTGCTCAAACTTTAGTGACAAAGTAATAGAGAATAGAATAAAAATGTACCTGGAAAGATGCAGGCCTTCAGAACATTACTTTATTAATTATAATAGATGTCATTAAAATTAATGAAATTCTTGGATTCAGTTGAATATTCATTGTTTTCTCTGCAGCCTGTGAAATATGCGTCCAGCGTTGTGTTAGGAATTTTTAAGAAGTGTAAGGAAATTTAAGGTCATTCTATTGAACCTCCAAGAATCAAGAACGGATGCTTTGTAAAACGGAGGGTGGAATCTTATCAAAAAATGACAAAAGGCTATCAGTTCTGGTGAGGAAGGTGGTGCAGATCCCACCGACAGTGTTGGCTGCATTTTTCACAGAAATGTGAGCTTCTTTACCAAAAAAAGGTGATTGAGTGTGGTTCACGCTGTGATTCTGGCAGGACAGAGCCTCTTAGAGCCCTTTGAAGATGGCGCTTTGACAGCACTGCCCCCAACCCACATCACGGCCCCCAACCCACATCATGCAGGTCCCGGCGACTCTCCCCTAATCTGCCCTGCCCCATTGACATTCATTGGCAGGTGGGTGGGTGAAAATTCCAAAACCCAATCAAGCTGGAGAGAATCGCATTTCTCGATGCTCTCCGGACTTTGAGCCAGATGCTCCGGCTTCCTCCCACAGTCTACAGAAGTGCAGGTTAGGTGGATTGGCCATGCTAAATTGCCCCTTAGTGTACAAAAGGTTTGGTGGGATTATGGGGATCGGTGGGGGCTGGGCCTAGGTAGGGTGCTCCTTCAGAGGGCTGGTGCAGTTTCGGTGAGCCGAATGACCTCCTTCTGCACTGTAGGGATTCTGGGAAATTCAGAAATCTCTTAAATCTCTTAAAGCTGCTCAAAATTATTTTTGAAAGTTCCACACTTCCAGGTCAATTTGGACTAATCCATAAAATTTGGGGGAAAGATTCCTTAAAAATACGGCATTTCTTCTGGTTTAAGTAATAAGTTGGAAGAAACTACAAAGGAAGAACTAATCCTGGAAAAGCTAATCCAGATAGCCAGACCATCAGAACTCTGTGAGCAGCAGCAAAAAATCTTAAGGGGAGAGAATAAAACATGGTGCAGAGGCTAACCCTCAGTCCATCTTGTCAGACCAGAAAGACAGGGGAAACAATTCCCAAAGCAGCCAACAGAGTGGCCATACCAGCGCTATGGAGTGAAGCACCCTCACAGGTGAGATTAGTGACCTGCAAGTACGGCCCAGTGCTTCAAATGCAATAGGGTTTGACACGATGGTCGTAATTCTATTGCCCCATCCGCTGCCTGGATCTCCAAGTCCAGTCGAATGCCCATGGACCTTTGGCTGGGCCGCCAAATCTCCCGTGGCGAGTTCCACCACAGCAGGCCAGAAAATCCCGGCGAATTGTAAACTCCGCAAGGCAAGAACTCCGAAATGCACGGAAAGCTCTATGATAATCTATACGGTTGAGACTGCAAGGCCAGAGGACACATAACCATGCTTCATCGGTGAGGATAAAGATGTTGATTCCTCATTCTGCAAACATCCTTAAACACAGTGTACTGTAAACCAACATCTCCCAACTCTAACCTGTTCAATTTAGGAACCCTGGGTGAAAATTGAAGCACCTCTGAACTTGAGAAGCATGAACCCAATGAATATTGTCTTCTTCTGTGACTTACGCATATTACTAATGGTAGACACTACTGGAAATCATTGCTGATACATTATCCACAGGGTTAACGGTATTACCTCAGCCTTATCTTCAGACATATATCGCTGCACTACTCTTTCCTATTGCTGGCACTATAAATATGTGTTTGAATGGCTCTCCAGCAGGCTATTCAATTAAGCTGCAGTATCATTAATACCAGCAATTACTGCGAACTGTAAATGGGGCAATCATTTAAACAACGGAAATACTACAGGGGAGCCCAGGCAATAAATGGGCAATAAATCTGCAGAATGGAACAGCAGAAAATGGTGATCAGGAGTTGGATGTCAGCAGAAGTGACACATTTTATGACATTGATTGTTGGCCAACTCTCCTCCCTCGCCTCCAAAAATGCCTGAGGCAATAGGCAGAGGAGGCGGCGGCAGGAAGGGAAAACACTGACTCCAAGACCTACAGCAGCTGGCAAGACATTAAGGAAAATGTGTCACATCTTGAGAAGTCAGCTAAGGCAAGCCAAGAATACTGTTCGACAAGAGAATCTGCTGCTCCTAAGTACGTCAGAAAGTCATTTTCACCAGTTAAATCCTTTAGTGTCAGTCGATTGAATTAACTAGCTGGAAGAGAAAATGACTCAGATGGAGCACTGTCATAATTGAACTGACTGTGGTGGAGTTCAGGAAGCACAATATTGATTGGGGACCGATTAGCTCAGGACTAGCGTGTGGTGCAGACTGATGACAATCACATGAGTTTGAGCCTTGTTCCGGCTAAGGTTAACTTGGCACCTTCATCATTGCTCTGAGAGCGGAAGGTAATGGCAAACCACCATTGACGAAAACAGCTCAAGATGGTAGCATCAAAGGGCGGCATGTGGCGCAAAGGTTAGCAGTGAGACTGCGGCGCTGAGGACCCGGGTTTGATTCCCGGCCCTGGGTCATTGTCCGTGTGGAGGTTGCACCCATGTCTGCGTGTGTTTCACCCCCACAACCCAAAGATTTGCAGGTTAGGTGGATTTGCCATGCTAAATTGCCCCTTAATCAGAAAAAAAATGAATTGGGTACTCTAAATTTTTATTTTTTTTAAAGATGGTAGCATCAGCAACCAAAGAACCAAGGATCTGCAGAGCATGCATAAATACATTGCACTGAATCAATTAAGAAGTGGTTATGCCAACCTTTCTGCACAGCATCATGAGTATTAATAAGTGTATTTCACTTTGATTTGATCTCTCATTGAAAGGCAGAACCTCCAATAGTGTAGCCTCCCTCAGTGCCACCAGCCTGCCTATTGTCTGAATAAAGCTCGTAGTCTTATAGTTGAAGTAGGTGCTTTATTATGTGAGTTTGTTCTCTCTCCAGCGCTTATACTATGTTACATCTGAGCTGCCTGTCTGTGTCCTGCTCACCAGCTGCGGTTCCTGTGAAGAGTGCTCCCTGACTTCCTGTCTGTCTGTATTTATACATCTCCCCTGCTCCCTCTAGTGATTGCTTAGTTGTAGTGCATTTACATTGACCCCTTGTATGTATATATATATACACATATATTCAGATCACTACACCTACATTCTGTGCTCAAGTCTCCAGAGTGGGACTTGAACCTGCAGCTTTCTGACCCAGGATACTGGCAACTGGACCATTGCTGATACGGCTGTTCTTAAGCCATTGAGCAGGAGAAAGAAGGCAGGACAACATGGTGAGACTTCAACCTATTATTTTGGCCTTTGCTCACATAACCTCATCCCCTGAGGCCACAAACATTAATATCGCAAAGTGTCCAACTGATCACAGAATGATACTACATGGAAGGAAAATGTTTGGGCCATTTGGCTCTCCAGTTAGAGCTAGTTGATTCATCGCACTCCTCTTTCCTTCCACCATGGTCCTGTAAATATCTCCTTCAAGTATTTATGATGAAGCTGACAGATCTTCTGTCAGCCCAGGTTGAAGTAAAACAGTAAAAATATTATAATATTTCTGAGGGGCACAATGAGCCCTGTATTGCAATGGCAATCAATCCTTCTTTTGTTCATTACAGCAGCTGGGGGAATTTGAATTTGTTAGAACTTTACAGGAGGCCCAGGGATCTGCAACTTCACTTGAGTAAAATTTACCGAGAAGACGGGGGGGCGGGGCAACCCCCCTTTTCCTAGGACTGCTGGGACATAAAGTCCAGTTTATGGACTCTTTACCAGTGACAGGTGTGGGCTGGGCGTGGGAGACCCTTCGAGGAGTAGGTGGTGTAAATATTAAGGAGAATGAATTGAAACTTTTCTCCAGTCATCGCTTCCGAATGGTTGCTTGCCTGAGACTTCGCATTGGCGACAAGGATTAAGTGGAGCTGCAGGATATGCAAATTCCTCCAGACCAGGCCCACCTCGATTAGGCCTCAGGAGGCCTTCAGTCAGGCAACAGATATGCCATTCATTAGTAAATTAGAGTAAGAAGTCTTACAACACCAGGTTAAAGTCCAACAGGTTTGTTTCAAACACGAGCTTTCGGAGCACGGCTCCTTCTTCAGGTGAATCACCGTGGTGAAGGAGAAGGAGAAGGAGCCGTGCTCCGAAAGCTCGTGTTTGAAACAAACCTGTTGGACTTTAACCTGGTGTTGTAAGACTTCTTACTGTGCTCACCCCAGTCCAACGCCGGCATCTCCACATCATAGTAAATTAGAGGCATTCGATGCTGAGAGGGGAGATTGGATCCAGCACATTGAGCGAAGGGGCTCCTTTTGGGATCCGCTGCAGCAGTCGTCCTCACATCTGCAGACTCATGTTGACCCACCAAAGCCTTTGTTGCTCATATGCGACGTCTCACCCTACGGAATTTGGGTGCTGGCACACAAGATGCACGATGGTACCGAGTGGCCCATTGCATTCGCTTCATGCACTTTGGCGGCAGCAGAGCGGAATTACGCTCAGATAGAAAAAGAACGGTTGGCGTTTGTGTTCGGCGTAAAACGGTTCCATCAATGTGTCTATGGACATGCGTTCACAGCGTATACAGACCATAAACCCCTATTGGGGTTGTTCAAAGAGGGTAAGATGATTCCCCCAGTGGCATCCGCCCACATTCAGCATTGGGCTCCTCTCTTGGCGGCACACGAGTATATTTTGGAACATTGCCCAGGGGCGATATTACTCTATGGGGATGCTTTGAGTCGCCTCCTGCTCCCCATCAGCACGGCGACAGCAATGACATCGGACAACATAGTCACGACCTTACAGTTTATGGACTCTTTACCAGTGACAGCGGCCCAAGTAAAAGCATGGACACAGACAGACCCGCTGCTGGTCAGGGCCCACAGCCTCATGCTGTATAGGGTCCAGAACCATGCCCTCCCAGAGGATCTGAGGGCTATGACCACAAAAGTGGCTGAACTCAATCCAGTAGATGGCATCCTGCTATGGGGTCCTGGGTGGCCAGCCCCGAACATGGCCAAGGAGCAATTTTGCAAGAAATCCATAGCTGACTCCCGGGGTTCTCTAAAGTGAAAATGTTGGCTCGAAGCTATTTGTGGTGGCCTGGTATAAAGGTGGATGCCGAAGTTGGCACAACAGTATACATGGTGCCAGGAGCACCAAAAGGTCCCCCTAGCAGCTCCACTTTATCTATTGGAATGACTGGGCTGGCCATGGTCCCACCTGCATGTAGATTCTGTGGGGTCTTTTCAGCGGGCAATGTACCAGATTATAGTCGATGTGCTTTCCAAATGGATGGATGTGCACTGGATGGTGACGACTACACCACGTGCCACCACCGAGCACCTTAGTCAAACCTTTCATTCTCACAGCCTCCCAGAGGTGCTTGTATCAGACAATGGCAGGGTTGTTACAGGCTTGGAGTTTGTGGCTTTACTGAACAAAATGGTGTCCGTCACTTCCGTACTGCACCTTATCACCCGTCCACAAATGGGTTGGCGAAACGTGTCGTACAGACATTCAAACTCAGGTTGCGAAAACAGATGTCGGGTTCCCCAGAAACCCGCCTCACCTGTTTCCTGTTCTACTATAGAACCATGCCACACGCTACCACCGGGTGACGCCTGCAGAACGTTTGATGGGACATCGCTTGCACACACGATTGAGCCTCAAGTCCTTTCCTTTCTTCTCCTAATCTTCACAATCTCTCCTCTGACCTACATAATTTCCTCCTAAGGGCAGCATGGCAGTACAATGGTTAGCACATTTGCTTCCGAACTCCAGGTTCCCAGGTTCGATTCCTGGCTTGGGTCACTGTCTGTGCGGAGCCTGCACATTCACCCCGTGTCTGTGTGGGTTTCCTCTGGGTGCTCTGGTTTTCTTCCACAGTCCAAAGATGTGCAGGTTAGGTGGATTGGCCATGCTAAATTGCTCTGAGTGTCCAAAAAAAGGTTAGCTGGTGTTACTGGGTTTCGGGGATAGGGTCGAGGTGTGGGTTTCAGTAGGGTGCTCTGTCCAAAAACTGGTGCAGACTCGATGGGCCGAATGGCCTCCTTCTGCACTGCACATTCTGTGATTCTAATCACAACATCTCCACCTCTAAGATCTCCAGCAGCCTCCACAATCTCCTTGATCCATGATCCAATGTGATTGACCAATCCTGCAACTTTTACAACCCCAACCTCCCCTTTCCCTGCAATCGCTCCCTCCCATGATCTTTCTGTTTCCATGCGACATCTTCTGTCCAGTCATAATTTTTCCCTTCCCATGACTTCTCCTTGCCGTATGACCTCTCCCTGCCTGTTGACTCTTTCATCCCCTGTGACGCATCCCTGTCACCCTACTTGTTTTCCAGTTGCTCTGTTGTGCTGCAGGGTTTCCCGTTCGGCAGGCGTGCAGCTTGTCAATTAGATTGGCTGTCAGTCTGGAAACCTGCTGAAGGAACTCAACATATATCCTGCACGACAGCTCAGAAACCCCAACTTCAGGATGTCCCATCTGGGAAGCCTCCCACACCCCCAATATCTTCGGAATAAATATAGCGGCCATTGCCACTGGTAGTCCTCAGCAAACTATCACATAATTTCACTCGTTGTCAGTGCGACAATTTCTGCTTGCACCAGCAGTACTAAACACAGTCCAGATGATGTTGTTTGTGGAGTTGAGGAGAAAACGCAGGACAAAATACAGGATGAAGAGGAATGCAGGTGGGTGCTGAGGTGAGGCACCTGTTGACCAGAGATACAACACAATTCCCGCCAATTTTCATACCTAAATACCTGGGGAAGGGACTGTTGTCTGGGTTTGGGGAGTCATGGATGAACATTTATTGAAGTCTGCCTTGGAGCGGGTACGAAATCCTGTGGCATCTACAGTGCTCCCCATTGTCCAATCCGTGGATCAGACCACAGGTATAGGTAAGAGCACAACACATGAATACTCACAATGTTACCATAGAGCCTCAGACACAAAACTAAATGACACTCACTTGGCCAGCTTCAACAAGCTCTCTGACCCCATGCAGGCAAGTCTGAGGTATTTGCAACCATCTTCAGCCAGAAGTGCCAATTGGATGATCTATCTCAACTTCACCTGAGGCCCCAACCAACACTGACGCCAGGGCTCAACCAATTTGGTTCACTTTATGCGACATCAAGAAAGGCTGAAAGCACTGGATAGAGCTGGATGGGCCGTGACAACATTCCCGTTGCAGCACTGAAGACTTGTGCTCAAGAACTAGCCCTCCCCCAAGCCAAGCTGTACAGGTACAACACTGGCATTTGTCCAACAATGTGGATGATTGTCCACATATGTTCTGTCCACAAGAATCAGAACAAATCTAATCCAACCACTTACCATTACTACTCAGCCAAGTAGTGGAAGGTATCATCGACAGTGCTATCAAGTGGCACTTAAGCAGTAACCTGCTCACTGCTAAAATATAGACAAAAGAGCTGAATTCCAGAGGGGAAATTGTGGCCGCGTGGTATTGTCACTGGTCTTGTAATCTAGAGATCCAGGGTAACGCACTGGAGGACCCGGATCTGAATCCCAAAATGGCGGATGGTGAAATTTGAATGGAATAAAAATCTGGAATTAAAAGTCTAATGATGACCAGGAAGCCATTGCCAATTGTCATTAAAACCCATCTGGTTCACAATGTCCTTCAGGGAAGGAAATCTGTCATCCTTACCTGATTTGGGCCTAATGTGACTTCAGATCCACAGCAATGTGGTTGACTCTTAAATGTCCTCTCAAGGGCAATTAGGCATGGGCAATAAATGCTGGCCCAATCACCCACATCCCATGAAAGAATCAAAAGAAAGTAACTGTCTTTAACTAAGTGTAGCGTGAAGGAGCCTCAGGAAATTTGAAGAAACTGGGAAGCAGCTTGTCACCATATTTTCAATGGCAGATGAACAATGAAATGAAAAATGAAATGAAAATCGCTTATTGTCATAAGTAGGCTTCAATGAAGTTACTGTGAAAAGCCCCTAGTCGCCACATTCCGGATTCTGTCCGGGGAGGCTGGTACGGGAATCGAACCGTGCTGCTGGCCTGCTAGGTCTGCTTTAAGAGCCAGCAATTTAGCTCAGTGAGCTAAACCAGCCCCTGGTGAATGCTAACCGTATCAGAGATTCCCACATCCCGTGAAGAAATTCTGAAACATGGATTGACAGGTCACATGGCTAATCGAGGTTTTGTGCCAGAACAGTTGAGTGAGTGTGCAGTCGCGGAAGCATGCCAGTAATTGCCATGGATCAGATGGATGGTTCATAAAGCTAACACTACATTCAGCAAGTAAACATCCTTGCACAAGTGGCATTCTGGTGCCAGAGAGCAATTTGGAGAGGCAAACATGAGAATTGACACAGAAATGCCAGAATTAATCAGCAGGTTAGCCAACATCTTTGGAGGGAGAATGTTCCAGATCAATGACCTTCTGTTGGATATTTCAGATCACTTGGAGTACAGGCAGCTGCCAGAGGCAGTCACATTAATTGGAGGACAGAACTGAACATTGTTAGCACCTGTTATCAGTTAGAGGGCAGGTCCAAAGGCTGTTGCACCAATTGGATGATGGGAAGGCGTACAGGAAGCTGTTAGAACTCAACAATCCGATGTTACCTTCTCCCTCCATTGCTGGCTACATGTGTATCTGACGCTGAACACTATACAACTGAACTGTTTGTTTCTGAGATTCATGATTGCAAGTGTGTTTATTTAATGCTCGTCTCCAAATTGGTTGATTTTACAAAAGGCTGCTGCAATCAGCTTTTATGAATGATTCAGTTCACGTCAGAAACTGTCTCGTCCTGTCTTCTGTGAAGGTTAGTCACTTCCATTTCAACTTACTGTTTTTGTGACTGGGTTGGACTTTGCCATGGGTTTCTGGACTCCCAACGTTTGGGGCAAATGGAGTCTTGAGTCTGCACTTGCCAGCAGCGAGACCGTCTCAGCAATCTTCTGCAAGGCAGCCTCTTAATTGATCATCTCTCAAATCCTCATCCAGTTGAAGAAAGTGGGCAGTCTCTTCAATGCCTCTGGCCCAGTCAGAGGTCAGGTGGTTCTAGTGCCTCTCTGCTCCATGGAAGAGATGGGCACTGTTTTGGAGGCTGGGGACCTCAAAATGCAGGTGCCCTCACTGGCCTGCGTGGCAGTGAAGACATTTTTAAAATCCAGACTGGTAAGAATGATCAGGATGGAGAAAAGCCATCACCAGGGTAAAGATTGTCCACAATTATCCTCATGGCTGGGGATATAGGGTATTAGGTCAATGGACCTAATTTGCTACATTGAGTTGACGGCTTCCACATGCCGCAGGAAGCCACTCCGGCAACGGCAAAATGCAGTCAAAATCATCCCTAACTGTGATCTTAACGATTATTGTTATGTTAATTATATTGTTTAGATACATAGGGGGCAGGATTCTCCAATCCCGTGGCAGAGAGTCCACACCGCCGTAAACGCCATCGCATTTTATGACGGCATGAACGGGTCGCTCCCAAGTCTAATTCTGGCCCCTACAGGGGGCCAGCACGGCACTGGAGCGGTTCGCACTGCTCCAGCTGCCGATCCTGGCGCAAACTGTGCGCCGTGGGATCCGCGCATGCGCATTGCGCCGGCGCCAACGGGCACATGAGCAGTGGCACCAGCGCCAATGCACGCATGCGCAGTGACCTCCTTCAACGCGCCGGCCCCAATGTGGCATGGTGCAGGACTACAGGGGCCAGGGCATAGGAAAGGAGGCCCCCAGCCACAGAGGCCGGACCGCCGATCGGTGGGCCTCGATTGCGGGCCAGGCCACATCAGAGGCCCTCCCCGGTGTCGGACCCCGCTTTATCCCCACAGGCCGCCACCTGACCCTTCCACGCCGAGGTCCCGTCGGCCGAGAGCAGGTTAGAACTGCACTCGCGGGACTCGGTTCTTTTCTTGCGGCTGCTCGGCCCATCCGGGCCGGAGAATCGGCGGGTCGGCCGAGTAGAGCGGTCCGCGACTGACGCCGCGCCAACTACGCCAGCGCCAATGGCGCTTATTCTCCGCTCTGCAGAGAATCGCGTACAGGCATCGGGGCGGCGTGACCCGTTCGTGGGGATTCTCTGGCCTGGCCCAGGGCTGGGAGAATCCCGTCCAGGGAGAGGGCATTGCTTAACTAAGCACATATAAA
Organism: Scyliorhinus canicula; assembly: GCF_902713615.1. Lineage (NCBI taxonomy): Eukaryota > Metazoa > Chordata > Chondrichthyes > Carcharhiniformes > Scyliorhinidae > Scyliorhinus > Scyliorhinus canicula. The sequence continues at coordinate 170,584,496 of NC_052151.1, forward strand.
TAGGGAACCCTTCCATAACCAGTGGGTGCCTCGGGGGCTGGGGTGCATCATCACCCCCAGGAACGATATTTTGGTTCAGTTAGTTAAATTTCTCTTCAACATTTTGTTACAGTGCTTCACCCCTCTAATTAGTTTAATTCATTGATTTTGGTTTTCTCAAAACGAGTGTAAATAGAGACCGGCTGGGACACTGGAGGAGCAATGAGAATGAACAAAATCAATAAAAACTCTCTCTGGAAAGAACAGCACTGAGTCTTAGTTTTGACTTCACCAACTGCCTTGGATTCTTCTGAACAAGCCCACCAATGGGTAAGTGCTCTGGTGCCAGTACTGCATCAAAAAAGTCCTGATGCAGATCCACCATCCCCCACCCACCACCCCTGCCACAATTGTCCTGGCTACGCCACACCATGAGGCTGGGGAATATTGACATTCCAATTAGCTGATGAGTAACCGAATGCCAATTAATTGGTTGAGGTAGAATTAGAAACCTGAATAACATTTTCATAGGTATTTAATTTAGCTTGCAAGTTGACGATTAATTCCCCGATGACTGCAATTGATACAAATCAACTTGAGATTTATTTTTGACATTTCTTCTTCTTACTAAATAATATTCAATAGTCATGTGATTAGTCTGTAGGAATGATACATGTGGATAATAAAATATGTACTTGGTTTCCTTGTTCCTTTTACTACTATTTCAGTGGCGGCATGAAATGGGCTTGGGGAGGCAGTGGCGTAGTGATATTGTCAGTGGATTACTAAACCAATAGAGCCAGTGTAGTACTCTGGGGACCCACGTTCAAATCCCACCACTGCAGATGGTGAAATTTTAATGCAATAACAATCTGGAATTAAAAGTCGAATGATGACCATGAAACCCATTGTTGTAAAACCCATCTGGTTCACTAATGTCCTTTGGGGAAGGAAATCTGCTGTCCTTACCTGGTCTGGCCTACATGTGACTCCAGACCCACAGTCATGTGGTTGACTCTTAACTGCCCCTCAAGGGCAGTTAGGGATGGGCAAAAAATGCTGGGACAGCCTGCGATGATTGAATAAAACAAAGAAAGAAAAAAGTACATTCAATGAGTGCCTTTAACTTAGCAAAACATCCCAATGGTGCTTCACATTAGAATTATTAATTAAAATCTTACACTAAGACACATCAGGAGATAATAAGACATAGGAGCAGAATTAGGCCTTTTGGCCCATCGTGTCTGCTCCGCCATTCAATCATGGCTGATATGTCTCATACCCATTCTCTTGCCTTCTTCCCATAACCCTGATCCCTCTATTAATCCAGAACCTATCTCTGTCTTAAAGACACTCAGTGAATTAGCCTCCACAGCCTTCTGCGGCAAAGAGTTCCACAGATTCACCACACTCTGGCTGAAGAAATTCCTCCTCACCTCTGTTTTAAAGGATATACAGCCACAGAAGTATATTCCTGCTCTTGCATCCCAGTCGTCTCAACATGAATGCTAACATTGCATTTGCCTTCCTAACTGCCAACTGAATCTACACGTTAACCTCAGGAGAATCTTGAACTAAGACTCCTAAGTCCCATCTGCTTCTGATTTCCTAAACCTTTTCTCATTTAGAAAATAGTCCAAGCCTCCATTCTTCCTACTGAAATGCATAATCTCACACTTTCCCACCTGCATTCCATCTGCTGCTTCATTGCCCACTCTCCTAGCCTGTCCAAGTCCTTCTTCAGCCCCCCCCCCCCCCCCCCCCCCCGCTTCCTCAATATTACCTGTCTCTCAGCATATCTTTGTATCACCTGCAAACTTAGCAATAGTGCCCTCGGTTCCTCAACAGCTGAACAGCTGGCTTGTAATGCAGAACAAGACCAGCAACGCGGGTCCAATTCCCGTACCGGCCTCCCCAAACAGGTGCAGGAATGTGGCAACTAGGGGCTTTTCACAGTAACTTCATTGAAGCCTACTTATGACAATAAGCGATTTATTATTATTATTATTCCAGATTTTTAATCTATATTTTGAAAAGTTGTGGTCCCAGCACTGAGGCACACCGCTACTTACCAGCTGCCATCCTGAATAAGACCCCTTTATCCCCACTCTCTGTCTTCAGCCAGTCAGCCAATCCTCTATCCATGGTAGGATCATACCCTTAACACCATGGGCTCTTAACCTATTTAACAGCCTCCCATACTATACCTTGTCAAAGGCCTTCTAGAAATCTAAATAGATCATGTCCCCTGGTTCTCCTTTGTCTCACTTCCTTGTTAACTCCTCAAAGAATTCTAACAGATTTGTCAGGCTACTTTCACAAGCTGGCGTTGTACTTTGCAGCAGGGAACTTCATTACATTATAGAATTGCCGGACCCAGGGATGCACAACAAGCCAGAAGTGGAAGAGCGCAGATATCTTGAAATATCGAGAAATATCCTCCCTGGAGGAGGGCAGAGAGATAGGGAGAAGGCAAGGCTGTGGAGGAACCTGAATATAATGATTAGATTCTTAAAATGGAGGTGTCATTCAGAGTAGAATCCAGTTTTGTCTTCTGCAAACTTAGCAATAAAGAAAGTCCCCCCAAGAGAGGAAGGCATGGAGTACAGTCGATGGAAAGAACCCCTTCCCAGAACCTGGGAGGTTTTACACTGCAGCTGTCGCAGCTTCTGGCTGACCATTACACACTCTTACAGGCATACTAGAAGGATTTTCTGGTTGTTCTTTTGCCATATTACGAATATCCTTTCCTTGGTCATCAGATCCTGGAGTGGGACAGGAACCTAGAACCAAAGCTCAGAGCTTGGTCAAAGAGGTAGGTTTAAGGAAGTGCTTTAAAGGAGAAGAGAGAGTAGAGAGGAGAATAGGATATCGACAGGATATGGGTTTGGCGATTTAGCCTGAAGGCCAGCTATAACACCAATGTTGTGAACGGTCAACAGTGTTGAAGGGAGGAACCAAGGACAATAATGGCGTTGGCCTTCCCAGTCTTTAATTGAAGGAGATTTCTGCCATCATGTACTCGACGTCAGACCAAGTGATGTGACCAATCAGGGGCAGCAGAGTGGTCGACAGATGTGGCCGTGAGGTAGAGCTGGATGCCAGCAGCTTACAGACAAAAAATGAAGTTTTTTGGAGAAGCAAGAGATGAGGACTAGGAGGGGACCAAGGACAAATACAGAGATAAATGTGTAGGTGCAGGAAGACAAGCCATTGCAGGTGATTATCATGGCTGGATAGGCAGGAAATAGATTGGATAGATGCCATTGCATTAACATGGCAGCAATGAAGAAGTATTGCAGGAGGATGGTGTGGTTAACTGTGTTGAGAAGGATGGAAGATAAAAGGGATAGTTTATCATGGCCACAGTCACATAGGATGTTATCTGTGATTTTGGGAAGAGTTTCTGCATTGGGACAGAAACAAATATATCTCTCCCTTCCACTTACCCCCGCACCACCCTGATTCCATCTGTCTCACTGGCCTGGAATGATTGTTTCCTAGTATCTAAAAATATTAGCAGAAGAAAACTGAGTTTTTTAAACAAGCATATTATTATAAAGGTTTGGCAAACATCTTTTAAATTCTGCACTTTATTTAATTGGAGATTTGGCCAGCAGAGATAATTCCTGTCCATGATATGTAGGAACATTGGGAATTAAGGAAACTGTCTGCAAACACTTGATTGCGTCTGACAGGCCAATTAATTTTACATGAAGGTTGGTTAAGATGCAGAGTTTTCAACATGAATTTGTCACCTTATTGTAAAGCCACAGTGAGGCAATATCTTAGCAGGGACTATGAATAGAATTTTAAAAATTAATTCCGTTATTTTTTTTGCTTCACGAGATGGGCTGACAGAATATGATTAGTGACATATTCTATCACGGGCTCAGCAACCCGTACACACAAATAATTTAATCCATCTGGACTGTGCAGAACAGGCGACTTTTGAAAAAATTGAGTCAAATGCTACTTCAGGAGATATCAGTTCCTTAATTTGTGATTTACTGCACAATATATTTGCTATTTGTAGTCCCTGTTAGCGAATGAGAATTTTTTTATCTGAAAGATACTTGAAAATTATCTGAGCAGAAGGGATTTTTTTTGCTGTCACAGTGAAGCAATGTAGCAATTATAATAATTGCACAATGCCAGATAGAATTCAGAATTTCATATCAACAAATTGGTATAAATATTAATGGTTAACAAACAGAAGACCCATAGCGTATGAGGAAGGAAGAATGGAGCCATATAGATTATTAAAGAATCCCAGAGATAAACTGTTCAAAAATAAAACAGTCAAGACAAGATAACTAGGTTTCTTTAATGCTGCTGAATACATTCCATATTCAATTCTGACAGACATGCGGGGTTGAAATACACAATACAGGATGAAAAGATGAGAATAATTCTAATTTAGTGGAGAAATGCCAAAGACCTCATATAGATAGTTATTGGTATCTGATCATATTTTAATGACATTATGGGCTGGATTCTCCATTCTGGAGATTAAGCGCTGACGCCGGGACAGAATTGGTGATGTTCTCCAATCCCGATAGCGGCGCCGGTCCCATAGCAATTCAGGACATGCAAATAGGACAGCACCGGCGCAACGTGGAACTAGTGCACTTCCAACTGACACCAGCAACTGATTCGATGCTGTTGGGATTGCACTCGAGAGTCTGACAAGCTGGAGCTACATATAAGCACTCCACTCCCCCCCCACACACTCATTCCAGCCAAGAAGATGGCAGCACGAAGAGCGGAACCGAGGTTTGCCGACGCAGAGCTCACCACACTGCTGGATGCTGTGCCCTAGGCTGGGAAGGAGGCTGCCACCCGCAGATGTTAAGCGGGCCTCAGCATATGTGGCAGAGGCCGTGGGCACGTGGGCTCCACAGCGGGAAGAGGCTGAACGATCCCCTCAGGGCAGGGTGAGTCACGTCCGTGCCCCTGGCACAACCCCCCCCCCCCCCATTCTTCCCCCCCAGTCTCCCCCCCCACCCATCCAAATGCAGCCCCCACCAGGTTAGCGGGCAGCAATGAGTGAGGATGGACAGCCCCGTGCCCCTGGCACCACCCTAGATCCACACACCCTCATCCCCGCCCCCCCCATCCCGAAGCTTGCTTCAGATGGAACCCGGTCCCATGGAGTATCCGGGGGCTTGTTGGGCACCCCAAGGGAGGAGGAGGTGCTGGGGCAGGTGCCAGTGACAGAAGGAAGGTGCCGGAGTGCAGCAGCACCTCTGATTACCCCTCCACTGTCCCTGGTGCACCTAATGTGCAGCGAGCAGAACAGGATGACACCCAGAAGTCTGCCAGTCCACCCAGGGCTTCTCACTCCAGAGGATGGCTGCCAAAGGGAATCCACGTCACAGGGTGGGAAATGCAACAGACCACCTCTAATTCTGATGCACAGCCTGGAACGTTAGGGCATGTAAGGCAAGAAAGTTAGTCACCAGCTCATTTGGCACAGGTGCAGCACGAAGGATAGTGTTAGGGGCTAGGGCACAGCTATTATACATATCACTGCCACAGTTAAATGCATGTACACCGTCATTCTGGACCACCTCGACCCTCTGTCCGCAAGGTTTGAGGGATGGACTGGGCGCAGGGGGTATGCCGGGTGTGTGTGGGGCAGGAGGGTGAGGATGGGGACCTGGGGCATGGGTGCTGCTAGGCTGCAAGGGCCAGGACTCCCAGTGGCGGGGCCTATCCGGTGGGTGACCCACCATTGCACACCTCGCTGCCACTCCCCCCGGTCCAGCTCTACCCCCCCTCTCCCGGCGCAGGTCACTCTGTGGCACAGCTGGTGGGGGCCTCAGAGTGGGTGTGGAGGTGCTGGGGTGGGGTGCAGTGTGGGAGGGATGTCCATTGTGGGGTGCAGGGGCATGTGGGGGTGGGATGGTTGAGCTGCCTTCGGCCAGGCCCCCTAATCGGTGATCCTGGAGGTGACCAGGTTTTGTGCAATGGCCATGGCACACACGCTGAATGGTCTCCTGTGCACATCAGGGCCCCATGTCATGGTCATCCGGGCCCTCTTCCATGTCCTCCTCGCCGGACGAGGCATGCGTTCCTCCACGTCCTCCATCAACATGTCGTTGGTCTGTGGCCTCTGTATAGGAGTCATCATTCTTATCTACTATGTACGTACGTTTCCTTGGCTACAGAAAAAATATTTTTCACTGTGCTTCAGTACAAGTGACAATCAATCAATCAATCAGCCACGACCACAGTGAATATGGCCTGTCGCTCAGCAGTCAGGCCCCCCCCCCCCCCCCCCCCCCCCCCCCCAGGGGATAACTTTGGCACTGACCAGTGTACAGGTAAAGGCGCTGTGCACGCTGCCTGGGCATCGGACGCAGACGTGCACGCAGTGATCACACACCAGCTGGATGTTGAAGGAGTGGAATCCCTTCCTATTGATGACCCTCATGACCCATGCCTGCAAGGGGACAGGTTTTTCATCAAACCTGATGCAGCACGGTAGTATGGTGGTTAGCATAAATGCTTCACAGCTCCAGTGTCCCAGGTTCGATTCCGGCTTGGGTCACTGTCTGTGCGGAGTCTGCACGTCCTCCCGCTGTGTGCGTGGGTTTCCTCCGGGTGCTCCGGTTTCCTCCCACAGTCCAAAGATGTGCGGGTTAGGTGGATTGGCCATGCTAAATTGCCCGTAGTGTCCTAAAAAAAAAGTAAGGTTTAAGGGGGGGGTTGTTGGGTTACGGGTATAGGGTGGATACGTGGGTTTGAGTAGGGTGATCATTGCGCGGCACAACATCGAGGGCCGAAGGGCCTGTTCTGTGCTGTACTGTTCTATGTCTATGTCACCCACTGGACCTGGGGCATCCAGCGATGGTGACGAATCCTGCTTCCCTTGCAACCTGGCGGACTCGGTCAACACCGAAGGGGATGTAATGCGCCGCCCGGGCATACAGGGCATCAGTCACGGCACGGATGCACCTGTGAACTGAGGACTGAGAGTTCGTTGACAGGTCCCCGTTTGGCGCCTGGCAGGACTCCGTTGTGAAGAATTTCAGGGCGACCATCAACGTTTAAAAAATAAAAAATTTAGAGTGCCCAATTTATTTCTTCCAATTAAGGGGCAATTTAGCGTTTACAATCCACCTACCTGCACATCTTTGGGTTGTGGGGGCGTAACCCACGCAAACACGGGGAGAATGTGCAAACTCCACAAAGACAGTGACCCAGAGCCGGGATCGAACCTGGGACCTCGGCGCCATGAGGCAACAGTGCTAACCCCCTGCACCACCGTGGTGCCCCAGGGTAACCATCAACTTGATGGCCACCGGCAGTGGGTGTCCTTCCCAATGCCCCTGCGGTGCCAGCTGTGCCATCACCCAGCACATGTGGTGCACTGTCTCCCAGCTCAGCCAGAGTCTTCGGCGGCACGCCCGGTCGGGCCGGTACTCGAACAACAGGCACTGCCGGTGTGTCGCCTCCATCACACCTCCTCCTTGGCCTGCTGGACAGCTGGCTCTCCATCGTCATCGACTCGCCCCCTGTGCCTCTGGGGCAGGATTCTGTTCTGCAGGGTCCTCTCCGAGCAGTTGCTGCTTGGACAGCCTCAGGGGATCTTCCACAGCTCTGGTGATAAGACAGATGCCAACAACAACTGGCTCTAATCCAAAATCCATTTTATGCAGGGGATAGAGGGAAGACATGTTGGCATGGTGAATACATGCTGTGGCCCTGGCCTCCACTGCAGCCCTTTCCCCCGTATATCCCATCCACTCCGCCCTCCGGCCCTCACCCGACCTCCGGCCGTGGCCCCGACGTCCTGTCTGCTGGTGGGTGTTGCGGTCCCCCAGTGACAAACGCACTTATCCCCACCGGCGCTTGTCAATGGGGGCTCCCAGACCCGTCACCCATCCCTGCTAGTGTTACGCTTAGCAGCCCCTGTCCCAAACCCTCCTGTGTGGTCTGATGTGGGTGCCCTTTGAGCTGGCTGCCTGGCACCTGGCCAGCTAGATAGCACCTGATTGGGGAGGAGCTTTGCTTGGCACCCATGGGGACCATGGCTCTGCTGTACCGAATGTCCTGTATGTGGTACACTGGTTGTGCCATCCTTCTCCTGGGGTGGTCAGTGGGTGTGCAGCCAGATGGCAGCCTTGTGGGCCTCGCCAATGGCGGCCCTTGCCCGGCCATTCTGGTCCTGGGGGCAGGAACCCCGAACCCACCGCCCATCGCCTGGTCACACCCGGCAACTGGTATATGCCCTCCCCTTCCCCTCCCCACGGATCAGCAGCACGGCCGGCAGCACATGGTTGTGCCTTTGGATACTCGGCTTACCTCCTCTCGCACCCTCAGCAGCCACGGAGCCCGGTAGAGGTGGGCAGCGCAGGAGGCCGGAGATTACCAGCACGGGCCTGTTAATGATAACAATTGTTACTGTACAATTTGCCATGCCCACACCGGTGGGCGGCATGGAACAAATTCACGCTGCTGTCAAGGCACCGGAGCATGGCATTCCATTGTCTGCTCGGTGCCGGCCTCGATTTTCAGTGAAGACGCGATTCTCCGCCCAATCGTGTTTCCCGATTCATGCGTCACGGGATGGAGAATCTCATCTTACATATTCCAAAATATTTCCTCAATATAAATTTGAGTATGAACATTTAGAGACATTCCCTCATAATAAATCAGGAACTGATATTCCAACAATTAGGCAAAGCCTGCAAGAAACAGACTTGTGTGTCTGCGATAAGAAATGTCTCGAGGGAAGTTGTATGTAGTCCAAAACAAGGTTTAAATTTGGCTGAAGTTTTGAGAAACAAATCATAGTACCTACTTCGCTCAGTACATCTCTAAAATAATTTTACTTCCTTTCAGGCATTGCATCGCTCCCTTCGTCATTCTTTGCTTATTTATATTTCACCCGCCCCTGTTTATTTGTTTCAATTAAGTTTCCCGATCTGTAATGTTTCCCTACCAAAGTCATACTCATTCATTTATTTTTTTTGTGCCATTCTCCAATGCCATCTCACCTGTTTGTGTCTTTATTTGTCAAGGGAAACACTATTATTTATTACCCTCACCCTGGACAGCTTTCTGCTCCATTATTTATCTCCTTGGAGATGTTTTCAATCACTTATTTACTTGTCGTGCCTATTCGTATTCATGTCGTATTCATAGCGTTAAAACATAAGCTGCACTCAGTGTGGAATCTTCTGGAACTGACTTTTCTTTTCAAAATGGACACGATGGGCTGCACAAGATGGCTGCCGGGAGCCAACTGACTTGTCTGTGGACTCAGAAAAACTGCCATTGTCTTGAAAGAACAACAGGGCACAATCCAGACCAGACGTCACTATCTATCTTTGAAAACTATCTAAAAAAGGTATTTCCTCTCATTGAATGGGTCATCTTGAATCCAGAGACCGATTGTCTTCAACCACCAGGGTGGACATCTACAAACCCAAATTCAGGTTGTGGCATCAATGTAAATCTATCACAATTGGGGACAAGCAAAGTGATTGACATCCCATTGCACTGTGTGAGGTCAGCATGCGGTGACTGAATCACCAAAATAGTAAGCAGGTCCTGCACAAAGCGTGGAATTGTCATCTGCATAATTTATTAAATTGTTATTTTTCTGAAATTTTTATTTATTTTAAGGGATATGGGCTGGGATTCTCCCCTACCCGGCGGGGCGGGGGGGTCCCGACGTAGCAGAGTGGCGCCAACCACTCCGCCGCCGGGCCTCCCCAAAGGTGCGGAATTCACGGAATAAAGCAATTTAGCCCAGTGTGCCCAGTCGGAGTGGTTGGCGCCACGCCGACTGGCGCCAAAACCGGCGCTAACGGCCTTTGGCGCCCGCAGCCCAGCGTCAGGGCTGGCCGAAAGGCCTTCGCCGGTTCGCGCGTGCGCCGGTGCATCAGCGGCCGCTGACGTCACCACCGGCGCATGTGCGGTAGGTGGGTTCTCTTCCGCCTTCGCCATGGTGGAGGCCGTGGCGGTGGCGGAAGAAAAAGAGTGCCCCATGGTACTGGCCCACCCGCTGATCGGTGGGCCCCGATCGCAGGCCAGGCCACCGTGGGGGCACACCCCGGGTCTGATCGCCCCGTGCCCCCCCAGGACCCCGGGGGCCCGCTCGCGCCGCCAATCCCGCCGCCACCAGAGGTGGTTTTAACCACGTCGGCGGCATTCCTCTCTCAGTGGCGGGACTTCGGCCCATCGCGTGCCGGAGAATTGCCGTGGGGGGCACGCCAATCAGTACGGGGGGCCCGCCGATTGGCGCGGCGCGATTCCCGCCCCGCCAATTTCCGGGTGGCGGAGAATTCCGGCCACGGTGGGGGCGGGATTTACGCCGGCCCCGGGCGATTCTCCGACCCTACGGGGGGTCGGAGAATTTCACCCATGATCTTGACTGGGCCGACAAGCATTTTTTGCCTATCCCTAAGTGTCCTTGAGAAGGTGGAAATGGAAACGGAAATCGCTTATTGTCACGAGTAGGCTTCAATGAAGTTACTGTGAAAAGCCCCTAGTCGCCACATTCCGGCGCCTGTCCGGGGAGGCTGGTACGGGAATTGAACCGTGCTGCTGGCCTGCCTTCGTCTTCTTTAAAAGCCAGCGATTTAGCCCAGTGTGCTAAACCAGGTGGTGGTGAGCTACCTTTTTGAACTGCTGCAGTCCATGGGGTGTAGGTACACCCACAGTGGTCTTCGGGAGAGGATTCCAGGATTTTGACCCAGTGACAATGAAGAAACAGCGAAGCATTTCCAAGTCAGGATGGTGAGTGACTTTGAGGGAAACTTCCAAGTGGTGGTGCTCCCATATGTTTACTACGCTTCTAGGTTGTCGTGGTTGTGGGTTTGGAAGGTGCTGCCTATGGAGACTTGGTGAGTTCCTGCAGTGTACCTTGTAGATGGTACACATAGTTACCACTGTTCATCAGTGGTGGAGGGAAGGAATGTTTGTGGAAGGGGAGCAATCAAGTGAGCTGCTTTGTCCTGGATGGTGTCGAGCTCCTTGAGTGTTGTTGGAGCTGCACTCATCCAGGCAAGTGGGGAGTATTCCATTACACTCCTGACAAGTGGCTTGCAGATGGTGGACAGGCTTTGGGGAGTCAGGAGGTGAGTTGCTCCTCGCAGGATTCCTAGCCTCTGATCTGCCTTGTGGCCACAGTATTTATTTGGCTTGTCCAGTTCAGTTTCTGGTCAATGGTAACCACCAGGATATTGATAGTGGGGGATACAGTGATGGTAATGCCATTGAATGGCAAGGGACGATGGCTTGATTCTCTCTTATTGGAGATGGTCATTGCCTGGCACTTGTGTGAAGCAAATGTTACTTGTCACTTGTCAGCCGAGCCTGGATATTGTCCAGGTTTTGCTGCATTTGCACATGGACTGCTTCAGTGTCTTAGGAGTCACAAATGGTGCCGAACATTGTGCAAGCATAGAGAACATCCCCACTTCTGACCTATTTTGGAAGGAAGGTCATTGATGAAGTAGCTGAAGATGGTTGGGCCGAGGACACGACCCTAAGGAACTCCTGCAGTGATGTCTCGGGACTTCGATGAATGACCTCCAACAACCTCAACCAGTTTTCTTTATGCCAGGTGTGACTCCAACCAGTGAAGAGTTTTCCCCCTGATTCCCATTGACTTCAATTTTGCTAGGGCTCCTTGATGCCATATTCAATCAAATCCTTGATGTCAACGCAGTCACTCTCACCTCACCTCTGGCATTCAGCTCTTTTGCCCATGTTGGAACTAAGACAGTAATGAGGGCAGGTGCTGAGTGACCCTTGTGGAACCCAAACTGAGCTTCAGAGGACAGGTTATTGCTGATTTACTGCTAGATAGCACTGTTGATGACTCCTTCTATCACTTTACTGATGATTGAGAGTGGACTGATAGGGCGGCAGTTGTCCTGCTTTTTGTGGACAGAACATAACTGGGCAATTTTCCACATTGCCAGGTAGATGCCAGTGTTGTAGCTGTAATGGAACAGCTCCACCAGGGGCGCAGCAAGTTATGGAACATGTCTTCAGACCTATTGTTGGAATATTGCTGCTCTAAACCCTGCTGATGTGAGCTCCTGATGAGAGTGTTATCACCTACTGCCACCATGGAAATCCACACACCTTCGAAATGTGCGCATGTTTCCTACCCACTCTTTTGGTAACAGTCTAGTATTGCATAGCCTACCTCCTCAGTTGCAGCACTTTATAGAATTATTATTATTATTTTTGTTGAGAAATGCCATGACTCATCCGCAGTTTAGGTGGATTCAATTGGGGTTGTAAGGTTGGGTGGGGGAGTGGGCCTAGGTTAGGGTGCTCTTTTGGTGGGCCGGTGTAGACATGATGGGCCAAATTGCCTCCTTCTGCACTGTAGGGATTCTATGTATCTATCTGCTTGTTGCATTCTTTGAGTCTTCACTCAGGTATTTTCTTCTAGTTCTTCTTCACTGTGACTCAAGCCTTTAAGTAGCCAGAATCAAGATGGCGCGGAGCATGGTGACTCTCTGCCTCTCCCGCCCAGCAACCAACCCTGGACCGGAACCCCCTGGGCACCGACCGTCCGCTCAGCGACCGGCCCCGAGCCCCCCCGAGCAGCGACCACCCAAGCCCCGCTGAACAGCAACCGCCCGCAGACCGGAGCCCTCCCGCCCTCAGACCGGAGCCGCCCCGCCCAGCGAACACCCAAGGCCCCAGCAAAAACACTAACTTACCTGGCCCAGGAGAACTGCTGCATCCTTTCCCCAGTGGAGGCCTGACGAGGCTTACAGCAGAGTCCGACCACGTGGCCATTCCCTCCAGTCTCCAACCACATGACCTGACCCAACCACATGGTGTTCAGCCTGCCCATCATCCTGTAACACCTGGAGGAAGAAAAGATAAACAACGGGCCCTTTCCAGACCCCCACCAAGGCCAACCTCAGAGTGACTAGACCGCGGGGGCGCAGGGACCCGCCAGTGAGGCGGGGATGCCCGAGCGAACTTTGGAGCGACAGGTACCTGTCCGTCCCCACCTGAAGGTGAACTCAACCTCACCAGCCCACGAGACAAGACCGGCTCACGCACAAACCCCTCCAGTGACCCTGACACCGCCACCATCCACAACCCCTCCGAACACAATCACCTACCCTACGCAAAGCCAACCATGACAGCCGAGAGCAACCGTCGACCCAGGTAGAGGGGAAAACGCGCCGGCCTGAAGATGAAACTTAAATTACGTGGCTTCAAGACTCCTCTCCCAAGCGTAATCCTGGCGAACGTCCATGCGATTGAGAACAAGCTGGATGACCTCAACGCTAGACTTACCTCCCAGAGTGAAGTGAGAAATTGCTGTGTGCTCTGCTTCACCGAGACATGGCTCACGGATCCAGCCACACCAGACTGTGCCATCCAACCCGAGGTTTTTCAATCCACCGAATAGATCGCACGAAGGCCTTAGGCAAGTTGAAAGGCGGAGGCATTTGCCTCCTAATCAACACCATCGGATCCTGGGCGGGATTCTCCCATGCTGCGCCGTATGGGAGAATCGCCGCTCGCACCATATTTTCCCAAGCGGTCCGACCCTGGCAGGCGATTCTCCAAGGAGCAGAGAATTGGCGCCATTTGCGCCGGTGCGTTTGGCGCGGCACCGGTCCGCGGCCAGGCCGCCGATTCTCTGGCCGAGTGGGTGCGCGGAAACAGCAGAGTCCCGCCGGCGCCATTCACACCTGGTTGCAGCCGGCGGGAACTCTGCGCGTAGGGTCGGGGGCGGGGAAAAGTGCTCTCCTGCTCTCCTTCACCGGGGGGGGGGGGGGGGGGGGGGGCGGCTCCGTTGGGGTCTGGCCCGCGATCGGGGCCCACCTCTCCAGCCCCGGCCCTAGTTTATTACACGGCCGGTCCCTGAACCCCTACGCCATGTTGCGTCGGGGCCGGCGTGTTGAGGAAGTCCCCCGCGCATTCGTGGGTTGGCGCAGCTTAACTGCGCATGCGTGGGCTGGCACGGCGACCAGTTGGCACAGGAAAGGGTGGCTGGAGCAGCGTGAACCGCTCCAGCACCATGCTGGTCCACTGTGGGGGCCAGAATCGGTAGTGCCCGCGCCCGTTTCGCGTCATCGTGAAACACAATGGCGTTCACGATGGCACGAACACTGTCTCCATTTCGGAGAATCGCGCTTGTGGTGTCCCTAGAGTGCCATTGCACCCAGACCTAGAATACCTAACCATGAAGTGTTGCCCCTTGAAGACCCAAAAAGACATGCAAAAAGACAATACCGCATCAAACTAGAGTCTCAGGACAACGACACTAACCCACGACGACTGTGGCAGGACGTACACAAGATCACAGGATATTAAGCAAGGCCAAGCGGAATACCGGACTGGAGCATCCCTACCCGATGATCGGACCAAGTTCTATGCCTGCTTTGAGCAGTCAGCCAATGCATCAGTGCCACCTGCCCCAACAGCCCTGGACACACCCATATCCACTATTACAGCCTCAGAGGTAAGAGCTGCCTTCTTGAAAGTGAATCCGCGGAAAGCGACGGGCCCCAACGGAGTCCCTGAGCGAACACTCAGAACCTGCGCAGACCAGCTGCCGAGTGTATTCGCAGATATCTTCACCACCTCACTCCTCCGTTCTGAGGTCCCCACCTCCTTCAGGAAGGCCACCATAATACCAGAACCAAAGAAGAACAAGGCAGCCTGTCTCAACGACTACCGACCGGTGGCCCTAACATCTGTTATCATGAAATGCTTTGAGCGGCTAGCCATGAGGCGGATCACTGCCAGCCTCCCAGACGGTCTCGATCCACTGCAGTTTGCATATCACCGCAACCGGTCCACAGCAGACACTATCTCACTGGCTCTGCAATCAACACTCGAACACCTCGACAACAAGGACACCTATGTAAGACTGCTGTTCATATGCTACAAGCGCGATTCTCCCAATGGGAGACTGAGTGCCGAGGCCAGAGTGAAACCCGGAGTGTTTCACTCCAGCGTCAGAGGCTGCTCCTCGCCCCCTATTCTCCCCCCCGCGGGGGGCTAGGAGCGACGGCGTGTGAATCCCGAGCGCCTGGCCTTGATGCTTGCGTCAAATCGGTGCGCCGGGAATGACGAGGCCGGCGGCGCCGAAGTGACGTCAGCCGCGCATGCGCAGGTTGGCAGGCTCCAACCCACGCATGCGTGGTTGCCGTCTTCCCCTCCGCTGCCCCGCAAGACATGGCGGCTTGATCTTGCGGGGCGGCGGAGGGAAAAGAGTGCGTCGTTTACAGACGCCGGCCCGACGATCGGTGGGCACCGATCGCGGGCCAGCTGAGCATGCCCGTGGTGCTCGATCCTCTCTCCCCCCCCCCCCCCACAGGCCCCACCTGTCGTGCGCTGTTCACGCCGGCAGCGACCAGGTGTGGTTGGCGCTGGAGTGAACCGGTCGGGTTCGGCAGGCCGCTCGGCCCATCCGGGCCAGAGAATCGCCGGTCGCTGTGAGAAACGGCGAGCGCCGATTCTCCGAGCGGTCTGTCGAAAAATGTGACACGCCATTTTTGGGGGGTGGAGAATCGCGGGGGCTGCCAGGGCGACGTGGCGTGATTCGCCCTGCCCTCCCGCGATTCTCCCACCCGGCGTGGGGTGCGCGAATCACGCCCTACAGTTCTGCTGTCAACACCGTTATCCCAACAAGACTTATAACCAAACTCCGCAATCTTGGACTTGACCGCTCCCTCTGCAGCTGGATCCTCGACTTCCTCACCAACAGGCCGCAATCTGTCAGGATAGACAACAGCACCTCCTCCACAATAGTCCTCAACACGAGCCCCACAAGGATGTGTGCTCAGTCCTCTACTGTTCTCCCTATACACACATGACTGTGTGTCAAGATTGAACCCCAACTCAATCTATAAGTTTGCAGATGATACGACTGTGGTGGGCCGCATCTCAAAAAACGATGAATCAGACTACAGGAGGGAGATAAATCTCTTGGTTGCATGGTCTACCGAAAACAACCTCTCTCTAAATGTCGGAAAGACCAATGAACTGATCATCAACTTCAGGAAGCGCAGCACAACACACACTCCCGTCTGCATCAATGGCTCCGAAGTGGAGATGGTCGATAGCTTTAAGTTCCTGGGGGTCACCATCACCAACAGTCTGTCCTGGTCCACTCATGTTGGTGCAACAGTCAAGAAAGCCCAACAACGTCTCTACTTCCTGAGGAAGCTAAAGAAATTTGGCATATCTGCATCGACTCACAAACTTCTACAGATGTGCGATAGAGAGCATCCTATCCGGCTGTATCACAGCCTGGTATGGCAACTGCTTGGTCCAAGATCGCAAGAAACTGCAGAGTGTGGTGACCTCAGCTCAACACATCACACAAACCTGCCATCCCCACATTGATGCTGTATACACCTCCCACTGCCTCAAGAAGACAGACAGCATTATCAGAGAACCCTCCCACCCAGGCATTGTCTTCTTCCAGAATGTTCCATCAGACAGAAGGTACAGAAGTCTGAAGACTCGCACATCCAGACAGAGGAACAGCTTCTTCCCCACAGCTACAATCCTCCTCAACGACTCCCCCTCGGACTGATTTGTTCCCTGTAAGAACACTATTCACGACGCCCTATGCTGCTCTTGCTCATGTATTTGCTTTGTTTGGCACCTTGTTCCGTACTGTAACCAATCACTATTTTGTCAATGTACCATTTGTCAATGTACTCTGTCTATTATTCTTTTTTTGTCTACTATATACGTACTGTGTACGTTTCCTCGGTCACAGAAAAATACTTTTCACTGTACTTCTGTACATGTGACAATAAATCAAATCAAATCAATATTTGTGATATCTGCAACAATGCCAGAGGTCCAATAAGCAGCCTTATTCACTGCACAGCATTTAACCTCACAGATCATCTTGCCTTCACATGGTTTTCCTTTAAATTTACAAGGTGATAGAATAGCCAAGGGGAGACAGCGGCATATTGTTACTGGGCTAGCAATCCAGAGACCCAGGGTAATGCTCTGGGGAACTGTTTCTTTTCGGCATATGTTGAAATTTGAATTCAATGAGAAGTCAAATAATGACCATGAAACCATTGTCGATTGTTGCCAAAACCCATCTAGTTCACCAAGGTCCTTTAGGGAAGGAAATCTGCCATCCTTACCTGGCCTGGGCTACATGTTACTCCAGACCCACAGAATGTGATCAACTACGAAATTGCCTCGCAAAGGCAATTAGGGATGTACAATAAATGCTGACCCAGCTAGTGATGCCTACATCCCGCGAATGAATGAAAACAAAGCCAAGTCTTGAGAGCATGTCTTAAGCTACAAATTGCTGAATAGATTAATTAAATTTTGGGGCGGGATTCTCCGTCCCGCCAGACCCGTGTTCTGATGTCGCACCCCTGTAGGCAGCGGGATCCTCCGTCCTGACAGCTGGCCATTGGGGTTTCCCGTTGTGGCTAAACCCCCAAGCCATAGGGAAATCCGTGGGCGTGATTGCGCTGCCGATGGAGAATGCCACCAGAGGAAAATTGCTGCCGATTTACGTTCCCCCTCGGAGCGCAAATCAGGAAACAATTCACTTTTCCTCACCATTTTCCACGCCATTTTGAGCTAGAGGCTCAATAGTGAATTCCTGCAGCCAGCCCCCCCCCCCCCCCACCCCCCTCCCCCCACCACCACCACCACAGACAAGCCTGCAAAACCCCCACCCCGCACATGGCTAAGCAACTCCCCACATCCAGAGTTTCTGGGAGTACCCCTTCTCCCAAATGCGGGGGTGACACAACCAGCCCCTCTAACTTGGGAGACTCCCGCACAAGGACACCCTTAATAGGGAGATCCCCCACAGGGGTATCCAAACTAGAAGTCCCTTCCCCAGAGACCCCCTAACTACAGGATCCCCCCACAGACTGTCCAGAAAAAGACCCCTGTCTGAAAGCTAGAGAGCAATCCAAACAGAGGCAGTGACAGAAATTACTGTTGTAACACTTCCCTGGAGGCACAAACTTCATTATTATACGTGTCCATTCCTAGAAAGAGAACAGCTGTGACCGGTGCTTAAATCCCTCAGATCAAGCCATTCATTCATTTCTAGTAGTGGGCTGCGATTGGCAGCTTCCACAAAACGGCTGCAACCTTATCAAGGGGTGGGTGGGGTCTCGCTATTAAGGGGGTCCTTGGGGGTGTTCTCCCTATTAAGGGGGTACGGCTATGGCCATGGGGTGGGGGGAGGGGTTCAGTAGAGGAGGTATTGGAGGTGGTGCTTTGGGGAGATGACCCTCGGATGGACTTTGGGAGCAACTCCCTTGGCCCACAGTAAGGTTCACCACGTCAGGGCCATGTTTGGTGACACCTGTTGGGCTGGAGAACCATGGCAGGCCGGAGAATAGAGTGCCGGCCCCGCTAAGTGGATGCTAATGGATCATTAAGACCCATTTGCAATCATTTACATCCTCTCTCTGTTTTCGGGGGCAAACCCTGATCCCACCACCAGTGGGGGGCCGGAACATCATGGTTAGATTGGCACCCGCCAATGCCCGACACTGGTCCCGATTTTTCCGATTCTCCTCAGCACGGTAGCACAGTGGTTAGCACCATGGCTTCACAGCGCCAATGTCCCAGGTTCGATTCCCGCTTGGGTCACTGTCTGTGCGGAGTCTGCACGTACTCCCTGTGTCTCCGTGGATTTCGTCCGGGTGCTCCGGTTTCCTCCCACAGTCCAAAGATCTGCAGGTTAGGTGGATTGGCCATGCTAAATTGCTCTTAGGTTAGATGGGGTTGCTGGGTTCCGGGGATAGGGTTAAGGTAGGGTGCTCTTTCCAAGAGCCGGTGCAGGCTTGATGGTCCAAATGGCCTCATTCTGCACTGTAAATTCTATGAATATAGTTAGGTTCTTGATTAATAAGGGGATCAGGGGTTACGGGGAGAAGGCAGGAGAATGGGGATGAGAAAATATCAGCCATGATTGAATGGTGGAGCAGTCTCGATGGGCCGAGTGGCCTAATTCTGATCCTATGTCTTATGGTTTTATGGTCCGCCACATTGGTGACCCCGCTCCCGGCGGCGGGTGGTGGAGAATCCAGGCCCGTGTCACAACATAGGCTTATCATAGTTATAGGTTATAGGCTTAAATCTCTATTCTCAAATAGTAATCTACAGGTGCATCTGCTGTACTAACCTGAAATGTTAGCTGCACCAACACTGACTCCTGACTTTTATGCAGGGATTCTTATTGCCAATCCATAGGAGAAATTTCATGGAGTGTGCAAGAATGGGGAATGTGGTGTGCAGGGTGACTGAATTAGGTGGGATACAAAATCTCGATTTCCCAATGACAGGTTGAGATGTAGCGATAATGTCACGCTGGTCTATGGTGAGTTTATATTTGTAATATTTGCAATATGTTTGCATGATTTTGTACCTTCAAGGTAAACTCTGCTGTGCCAGTTCACATTTTTTTCAAGGTGCACCTTCGGCTTTGTGTATTGTGTGTAAGGTCGGTGGTTTCCTCTGTTTAACTCGACAGCACAAGAGGGGGCGGGCAGGAGGATGGCAGCTCAGGGTTGACAAGGGTGAATCAGTGGTGAGAGGGGGTACTGTGGAATGGGGTCGGGGGCACGGAGAAGTAAAACGGAGAGGGTTTGTTTTCCTGGGTATGATGAGGGTTGGGGTGGCAAGGACAAACAAGGTAAGAAAATGAGAGGTCTGAAGGTTGGGGTAAATATTTTCCAAATGCATCTCAGGGTGTTGGCTGGCAGTGTCCTTACAGGGCTTTGAGCTCTACAACATTTCAATTATTCCCACTGAGAATGCTATCATTCATGCATAGAAGGGTGAACCAGTTGAGCCTGCAGGTTCAGCCACATCCTTTAGAGTGATCAGTACAACACTGAATACTAACATGAACATTGAATAAAGAGGGATATAAAAAAAATTGTTTCTTCCATAATAAATGAAATGTCCCCAACTCCCCTGGAAGTATCAATTCACGAAAACAATAGATGAGCAGCCTTGTGTGTGCTCATGCAAATTTCTTTCCCGATTGAACTAATGCTTCTAAAACAAAAATAAAAGAGCTACGGAAGCATTGAAAAAGAAGAACATAGGAATAGACCAATGCCATTCAGCCCCTTGGGCCTGCTGTGCATCAAATTAGATCATAGTTAGCTTGTACTTTGTCTCTCTATCTACCTCCCTGAGCCTTGATTTCCCTATCTATGATAATGCTATCAGTTCCAATCTTGAAAGCTTCAATTTGGTCAGAAACCATAACCTTTTAGAAGGAGAGCATTCCAGATTTCTACTGCACTATTATTGTGCTCTGCTGCTTCAGATAACACAGGCTGCTACTTGATGCAGTCTTAACTAAAGGATGCAGTTAAGTTAACACAGTTCTCAAATGAGTTCGACTCTCTGCTAACCTAACTGTAGTAACTCAGTGTAACTGTACCAGCTTTCTCTAAGCCACGTGCTGGGGTGTGATGCTGCTGATCAACCCTGTCTAACTCTCTAGATGTCTGTCTGTGGAAAGAGGCAGGGTGTGAGTGCCTCATTCCTTTTATAGTGTTTATGTCATGCCCCCTTGTGGTGATGCCACCTCTGAGTGTCCTGACTGCCCATTGGTTGTGTCCTATTCTGAGTGTTCATTGGTTGCATGTTTGCATATCATGACAACTATCTGTTAAAAGTTAAGAAAATTAAAGCATTTTTCCCTTGAACAAAGAAGAGATTTGAGTCAAAAATGTAAACAAATAAATCTCACAAGCTGCTTGTATTTGATTTGGATGATTTGACCTCTCCCTTGGACACATGGCCAGACACAAATTCCATACTCTGGATTGCTCTCAGAGTAGATCTGGCATTGTGACAACCAGGAACCAACAAAAAATTAGGACACATTATGGATTTGAAAGATACTTGCTGTCACAGTGCATAAAATATCTCAACAATCACATTATCCCCATCGTCCAGAGGAATCAGGATTACATTATGGCCGTGTGGCGGAATGAAAGCCACGATTGTCCCTGAGGACCAGAGGATACTCACCCCTTTTGCGAGAGAGCTGACTGGTGGTGAGTTAACGTGAGGGCCAACATACCTTAGGCGAGGGGCAAGATCGAGAAGGCAGGGCCTTAATTAATAATCTCAGTTGGTATGGGAATTGAACCTGCATTGTTGGCATCACTCCACATAATGACACAGCCATCCAGCCAACTGAACTAACCGACCTCCAAGGAGGAGTATAATATTGTTGACCAAACTAATGTATGTCATTACTTACTGTGGAAGAAGCAAAATTTCAATCTAGCCACAGCCTGTATTTGTGGCAACTGGTCACTGACCATGAATTTATCAGGATTGCGTTAATATGGGTTCAGTAATGCAGTAATCTACGGGATGATGGGAGGGATGTACAGGAGCGAAAGAGAAAATGATTGCAGAGGCACAGAGAAAGTTTTAGTTCCACGTTGTCCGCTAATCCATTAGAAGTTAGAAGTGACTGGAGCTGAGGCTAAAGTGCTTGTTTAGCTTTCTTATCGTGGAGGTATTTTTCATCTGAAATGGCAGTGGCACAGAGATTGCCACAAAAGGACAATGTGACGTCCCATGGCATGGAAGGTCAAAAAGAAACTTCTGAATTTTTGAAACACTTTGCAAACTCAGACCAATAAGTGCAGTTGGTTAAATGGCTGAGCACCTCAGCCTCACTGGAGGACTGGAGTTCCAGAGTTACTTCAAATAGGAGAGCTCGCCTGTGCAGATGGATTATTCTATGGGAAAGGGAGATTCCATCCTGCAGGAAGGGAAAAATATAGAATTAGGAAACAACTTGGATAATATTATCTGCTGAGCAATTTACTGGGACTAGAGGTAGCTATGGGAAGCCCCATGACGCCAGCCAGCGTCCCTCCCAGCTTGGGAATGGAGAAAATACAATAGTGGTTAAAAACAAGTCGAATGAAAAATAAAGTAAGCTTTATTTCGTAGCACACTGAGAAATGTAAAATGTTTCCGGCAGTATAACAGCACATATAATCAGAGTAATGGTCATTTTCAATGTAATCACTCATACAGATGTAGGTTGTTGTTCAGTGGTTGATTGTGGTGTCATTTCCGATCTGCACACTATTTATTGCCACTCAGCGTTGAACGTTAATGCATTATTCTGTGGAAATTGGTTGGGTGCAGGCATGTCAGCCAAGAGGATGGCACGGTGAGTTACAGTTCATCATTCTGCAGAATTGTGTATGTTGATTGGCCATAATGCATGCCCTCAGGGGATAGAAGTTGGCTGCGCTGACAACCATTCTGGATGAAAATTGTTTTACAGCAGCTGAATAAAGGGTAAGCACATTATGCGTATGGACATTCACACACATTGGCGGGGAATCAGTTATACCACATAAAATTCTGTTCATGCAGACCTTTACTTTTCTTACATGAAACGGAAACTCAATTTTCGTGAACAGACAAACTGTGTCCTCAGTCGCTGATGAAAAGGAATTGTTTTCTGCTTCATGTGGGGTTGTAATAATGGGAGGAATGTTATGCCACTCCCCCCACACTGATGTATGTAAATGCATGGAGGCAAGTAAAAAAATTGGGTGCCCATCGCACACCCTACCCACCTGCTCCCGAGCCACTTAATTTGGTGGACGGATAAGGCATCAACCAACACGCCTAACCTTTGCCCTATTGATGCCCTTGAGTTGCCAATTAACGGCCATTTAAGGGCTTCTTTTTGCTTCCGCTGCCCTAATACGGTGGTCGAGGGACAGCGGAAGGAAAGGGACCAACCGACTACTTTCCGAACTCACGGTAAAAGGTTACCATTTTGGGCTACCTGTGCCAATTGGGGCACACCCCCTACGATGGTGGGGTATACCCTTATTGCTTCCCCTGGTCTCTCACACCTGATCCATCATGTGCTCCACCCACTTGCGAGGGTACCAAATCCCTCCATGACCAAAAACAATGGATTTACCCAAGTCCAGTATCCATGTTGTCGCCTTCCCAGGATGCCCTTGTAGCCCCAGCAGCCGCCACTACTGTGTTCTGGCACTGGTTGGGGACTACTCAAGTGAGGGTCTTGTCCCTGAGGGGCAGAAGCCTCCCTTTCACCTTGTTAAGGTAACCTGTGATACTTCTCACGAGGCCGATGTTGATGACCCAATTGCTCTCCCGTGGGGCTTGTGGAATATCCGTACCACAGCAAGCCCCGCCAGGTGAATCAATCCCTCTTCCCTCTTGCCCATCATCCGTGGACCAGGGAGCAATACTCCCAAGGGCCAGGATGCAGAAACATTTGTGACGGAGGATTCTGGGTCAGACACGGAGACAGAATCACCCATAATCTCAGATTGGTCAGTGACACCCCCCCCCCCCCCCCCCCCCCTCCCAAGATTAGCACAGATGCGACAATCCCCAACACGTTACCCAGCCCCACAGCTGCTAGAAACATAGCCACGGGCAAGACAGCCAAGAAGACCTGCTCCACCTCCAATGACAGAGGCACCTACTGACTTCAAGGGGGAGGGTTGTTGCCATGGGCCACACCACCAGGACTGGCCAGCAGTGCAGAAAGAAACTGCACAACCTCCTCAGGGTGGCCAGGGTGAGTAGGTAGCACTGAGCCCCTGGTACTAATCCCCATCCCACAACATTCAGTCCATACAACTATTTCCTAAGTGCTAGCTTTGACTCAGTGGTAGCACTGTAAGATTTTGTGAATTCTCCTAATTTCAGAATCTGTATTATGGATTTTATGCTGTAAACACAGTTTCAGATTAAATAGTTCTGTTTTGACTAACTGTTGGATAATTAACAGTCAAGGTTGATGGGGAACAGGAAAGCAATTATTTGTGAGAGCTATGCTTAATGAATTTATGACTCCAAAGGTGCCGTAAAGTCTGAATTCAATGTTTTTTTCTGTTTTGAAGAGCTAGTTAACAGCATTGAACTTAGGGTGACACCTTGGCCGAATTTCTCCAAATGTTCACGCTGGCCAGATCCCTGATCCCACTGGGAGCACACCCTCCCCCATGGATTTCCCAGCAGCGTGGTGTGGTTTCAATGGGAATTCCCATTCAGAGTGACGGGAGCAGAGAATCCGACTGCCAACGAATGGCACACTGCCTCGGAGGATCCCGCCCCTTATGTTTAAACAACCCATGCATTGCTTAATTGATCTGACCCAGAGGTGATGATGTTACAATAGGAAGTGGTCTTAACTGTTGATGTAAATAGTTTTAGCATGAGACTTGGGTTAAGTTATGTTGACAAGAAAATGTAACTTTACTTATAGCTTCTCGGTATCTGGAAGGAGATGTGTATTTGTGATGGAATGTAAACGTCTTGATTCTACAACTGGTAAAGCAAGGGCTGTAAAGGTAGGGTAACACAAGATGATTTGCATCCTACATAGCCAATAGGGGGTGTGAATTTGGACCATCTCTAAAAAATGGAAGGAGGAATGGTAATCCTAATCCTGATTGGCACAGTGATGCCACACCTTAACATCACTTCAAAGGCAAGGAAGAGGGTCATCGCCCGTACTGACAATGCCAAGATTTCCTGGGATTCAGAAATGAGAAACTCCTATGTTGTCTTCGCTGCATCTATATGTAAAATCCTGCTTAATAAATTCTACTTGATTCGTAAATATTACTGATGCATACCTTGTTGGTCACGCACAACTTAGGACCCTCATGTTAGAAATCAAAAATTTGAACATTGGAAATCTCTTTTAAATTCAAAGGGTTTTATACTTCGAAATCCTAAATCTTATGGCACTCACAGCTCCAAATAAATTTACTGCTTCAAGCCCACCTCCAGGAGTAAAGCACACCTGCATTCTTCAGTGACGGACTGTGGGAATACTGCATTGTTGGAGGGGCATGCCTAGCATCCATTTGGATAATAAAGGATCTCTTGGCATTATTCCAAGAGCAGGAAGTTTCCCTGAATTTCTATTTTCCCTCAATCAATGGCACTAAAAGGAAACTCCTCCTTGCTGTTCATAAGACCTTTCTTTGAAAGGATTGACCACTCTGTTTACCTATATATCAACCCTTCAAAATTCATTGGCTGTGAAGCACTTTGTGATGTCCTGAGGATATCAAAAGGCAATATTTATATACAAATTACACAACATCAATCCATGTTATTTATTTCTAGAAGGAAAAGAACAGTATTATATAAATTATGTTATACACACTGCGGTGGCAGAGTGAATGCACTGCAAGGAGGAATCAAATGACTGTATCTTTATAGACCATAGGTTTTTTTATTTATGATTAAAACTGGCGTACATCTGGAATTTGCAACAGTATTGGAGCCTGAGCTATGAAATAATTTTTTCCTTTGTGTCATGGAAATTATAATAAAGACAAATTTTACAAGGTTCGAGTTAAGGAAATTTATTTACACAAATATTTGCAGAGAGAGGAGTGGGTCTGGCTGCATAGCCATTCCACAGCACATTGAGATTCGACCAAAGAAAGCATACCTTTATAGTCTGAAATAAACAGCTTGAAGTAAACAGCCATGATTATATTAAAATAGACCCTTGGAAAGTACGTAAGGTGAAATACATAGTACGTATGTTCCAGCCCTTGGCTAAAAACAACTCGAGTATGCATTTTGTTATCTTTCAGAGGACAATGTGTTATAATAAGGCTGAGACCAAAATACAAAGCAGTATTTTGTTTACGTTACCTGACCTTATTTTTGTTCAAAAGCAGTGTTAAACTATAGTCAAGCATTTCCCAGCATGCTTCTAAGTGGGCAACTCATTAATTTCCCTTCCACACTTTGTGAACATTATTGTCATTTTCTTAAGAGGGAGAAGTAGGTCTGAAGCTTTTTGTCTGGGCTTACCACCAATCACTGACATTGTGATCACTCCTTCTGTCACATACTGCCATGTTTCTTGACTCCTTTGCATATCTGAAGACAGTCTTGCCCAACCTAAAATATATTCATAATTTTCCATAACAGCTCACAGAAATGCTCAGTGCCCTCTCAGCTATGCCTAATTGAGATATATTCCTTCAATCTCATGCACTCAATCGTTTCTTTTATGTGTTCCACTGGTCAAAGTTTCTGTTAATTCTTCAGCCTGGATACCAATGCGATCTGTTTAGTACTTGCGATACCCAGGACAAAACACTGGGGAATTTTGAATACCAATGAGACCCAAACGTATTATGTTAGTATTTTCTAAAATATTTATCACTGGTTCAAGATTCAACTGGTTTGAATTAGGCCCACTTACAAAACTGGCCACACAAGTCACTCACCACCCTGAATTGGAAATATATCACCTTTCTTCCACTGTCGCTGGGTCAAAATCCGAGAACTCCCTTTCTAACAGCACTGTGGGTGTAACTACACAACATGGATTGCACTGGCTCAAGGAGGCAGCTCACCTCCATCTTCGAAAAGGCAACTAGTGATCGGCAATAAATGCTGGCATAGCCAGTGATGTCAAAATCCGTAAAATTAATTTTTAAAAACATTTTGGATCTATATTATCAGATTTCACAAATTGTGTTTCTTCCGGAAGGCTCAACAAATTATGTTCACTTTCTTCAGTGCACAGGTGAGTGAGTGAAGTTTCAAAAGTGTATTCATAACGAAAGGTATTTAATTAACAAGCAACTTAACAAATATGCACCAAGGATATTATTAAATGATTCAGTATTGTTTAGTTTTCAACAATTTTAAATAAGTTTGCTCACAGGTAGCAAACCTTTAATTAAAAGGTTTAGTTTTGTGTTAAACGTATTTTGAACGGAATCCGCACCAGGTTTTAATTAGAAAGGGATGCAAACCAGATAATGACACTACACTACACAACATGCATTTACAAGGCATCTTTCATGTTTACATAATGTCCCAAATCTGTTTTACAGACAATAAAGTACTTTTGGAATGCAGTCACTGTTGTAATGTAGGAGAAGTAACAGCCAATTTGCACACAGCAATGTGGTAAGGACAAGATGTTGATTGAGAAATTGTCTTGTGATGTTGATTGAGAAGTAAATATTGATCAGGATGCTGGGGATGGAAGTTGTAATCTTGTAGTCTCTATGGATAGTTCCCAAACCCAAGAACAAGAGAGCAGACTGTAAGGATTTTATGCAAATCAGCATCTAGAGACTCCATTAATGTGTGGGAATATCAAAATAAATCAGATTAAACAGAGCAAAATCCCAGCCACCTACTGTCATTTAATCCTTCGCTGCACAAAAATACAGACGGTTAAGATTAAGTTTACCAACTGAATATTTTGCAATTGGTCTATTACTGCGACATCTGTTTGATTTATTTTTCTGACAGGATGATACGAGAGTACAGAAAATCAGTGCTTTGAAAATTTGCACATCGCCAAATTTTAACAGCCATAAAAATGAAACTATTTTTCACAAAGTGAAAATGAAAGATTTGCAAATGATTTCTATTCACACAATTTGGGTTGAGCATGACTTTTCTCCCATTATATAATCCAATGTTACTGAAAATCAAGTCACTGAAGCCATATCGCACAACTTGCTGAAAGGTTATGCAACTGCGACTGCTGAATTAAGATAGCTTTTCTTCAGCTGAAAATAGATTTTCTGAGTTATCTTCATACTGGATTGCTTACGCAATGCAGGGAGAACATGGAAAGTCAGAGTGTGATGGCTGCTCACTCACTGAAAAGCTTCCTATTAATTTGTGGTTGTTATCGACATAGTGAATGAAATAATGGGATATATCTCAAGCGCATTTGACCACAAGCCAGAAAATCAACTCTATTCTCGCAGAAATCAGTGGTAAAACCTAGGAGAGATCTTCCCAAATACCAGGACCGAGTTGGGGCAAGATGGCTGGAAGGCGGGTGCTCCAGGCTGCCTGGCCAATCAGAGAGCCGGAGAATCAGAACCCACAGCAGCTCCACGGAGGTAAAGATGGCAAAGAAGAGGAGAAGTCACTTAATTTTTCTGCTGGGTCAAGCAGGCAGCTCCTGTTTAAAAGAGTGAGATCCCCTCCATTAGTAGTGTTGGAGATCCCAAGGTGAGCTTTGCCCCTGGCAACTCCATTCTCGGGACTTGAAGCCTTCCATTCCACTGCAAATTGGCAGTGACATATCCACATAATTTTTAGTGATCTATTTCATGAATTCTCAAATATAGCCTTGCTTTACGCTCACTATGTAGAACAGCATTAACATTCATCATAAAAAATAAGGAAGGTAAAAAGATGTAGAAGCACTGGAGCGGTTATAAAAAATATATACGAGGATGGGCCAGAACTTATCATAGAATCATAGAATTTACAGTGCAGAAGGAGGCCATTTGGCCCATCGAGTCTGCACTGGCTCTTGGAAAGAGCACCCCACTTAATCCCATGCCTCCACCCCATCCCCGTAACCCAGTAACACCACCTCACCTTTTTGGACACTAAGGACAATTTAGCATGGCCAATCCACCTAACCTGCACATCTCTGGACTGTGGGAGGAAACTGGAACCCCCTGGTGGAAACCCATGCAGATGCGAGGAGAATGTGCAGACCCCACACAGACAGTGACCCAAGCCGGGAATCGCACCTGGGAACTTGGAGCTGTGAAGCAGCTGTGCTAACCACTGTGCTACCGTGCTGACCTTATAGAATGAGAGATTATAGGTGAAATTCCTATAATCTCCGCCAGTTCAGAATAGCACCTGATTTGCACAAATCCTTAGCTGTGCAAATTTATGCATGGCAAGGATTGTGGCTCAAAATGACGACCTAATAGCGAGGTCCTGCATTGCAGTTCAGCCCCCCCCCCCCCCCCCACCCCCGAGAACGCCTTAACAAAGAGACTCCTCAAGACCTGCTAAATAAAGAGACCCCCAGAGAACTCCTAAATAAGGAGACCTGCCACACCCCCCCCCCACAGAGTCCACTTCAAACAGAATGAAGTGCTTTCCAATCACCTCCCTTCGCTGTTTATAGAATCATAAAATCACTACAGTGCGGAAGGAGGCCATTCAGCCTATTGAGTCTGCACTGACCCTTTGAAAGTGTATACTACCTAGGGTCAGGCCCCCACCCTAATCCCTTAACCCAACAACCCCACCTAACCTAACCTTTTGGACACTAAGGGGTAATTGATCATGGCCAATCCATCTAACCTGCACATCTATGGACTGTGGGAGGAAACCGGAGCACCTGGAAGAAACTCACGCAGACACGGGGACAAAGTGCAAATCCACACAAACAGTCACCCGAGGCCGGAATTGAATCCAGGTCCCTAAAGCTTTGAGACAGCAGTGCTAACCACTGTGCCACCAAGCCGCCCATTTTTGTTTTAGTGATTTTGACATGGTCAGCTAGAAATTGACAGCGCTTACCTCAGTTTGAAGTGGTCCAGGTGCTGTCAAGCAAAGCTTGATATTTATAAACACTGCGGTTAGAGCAATCCAGAATTACTCAACTATGAAGGAAGATGAATTAAACAATGCTGACATCTGAGCTGCATGGAAGCTGTCAATCCCAGCCTAGTAAAATCAATATCAAAGAGAAATGAATTAATGGTTTGCAGGTCAAATACCTGAGGGGGGGGGGGGAGGGGTTCAACACAGCTGATTGGTTTTCAGGAATTGACAGGTGCTGCTTCCTGAGCAGCAGGTGTATTGCACAGGTGAGCGTCCAGTCTCTGACGAGACTGCTCTCTAGCTCCAAGACAGGGGTCTCCCTTCTGGGGGGTGCTTCCTGACAGGGGTTTGTTGTCTGAGGGACTTCCTGACAGGGGTCTGTTTACCGAGAGGCTGCCTGACAGGGCTCTCTCCTCTGGGAGGCTTCCTAACAGGGGTCTCTTTTTTGGTGGGTTTTCTGATAGATGTCTCACTTCTGGGGAGAATGTAGACATCTGGTTAACTTGGATGTGGAGGTTTTGTGGAAGAACGGTACCCTCCTACCCCTCATCACCTCTACCAGAACTTTCAGGAACAAGACAGTCATCTAGCTCAATATTTTGCTGAAATATCTTGAAAATATGTTGAATGAAAAACAGACACAGGGGATGTAAGCTTGCTTTAAGAGGTGGACCTCCATTTTTGGTAGGCATCTGTCATCATAGAATTGAATCAATGTAATGCAAAGCCAACTATTTAATGAATAATGCCTGTTGCTGACTGTACACTACTGCTGCTTATGATACGACACATTGTTTTGGTCACAGTGTGAAACAGTGGATGAACACTGTGATAGTCGTGACAACTGCAGTTCATTTCTCTGAACTAATCAGGGACCCGTTTGCTCAGATCTCACAATTTCTTAAAATTCTTCAACTTCCAGTGGTATGTCATATGGGGAGATCTTCTTGGGTGAACGGATATCGTAAATTTAATTGTGCCAACGTGCATATCCTTAAGAATCTACTTGATTCCCCTTCCATTTAAAACACGGTTGAACCTGGATCCATGTCTACGCTGTCCAACCTATTCAGCATTCAAAGCCTTCTATCAGGTCATCACTTCAATGCTAAAGAAAAGGCCCCCAGCTGACCAATCTTTCCTGATAGCTGTCGGGCGAGATTCTCTGCCTCATGCCGCAGGTAGTGTGTCAATGTGTCAATGAAACCAGCCCTAAACCTGAATGTTGTCTAGGTCTCACTGCACACTGGCATGGACTGCATCATTAGGTGCTTCTGGCAAACTCTTCTACACTCCTCATTGAGCCAGGGTTGGTCTCCTGGCTTGATAGTAGCGATAGTGTGAGTGACGTGCCAGCCATGATGTCATAAAATTGTTGAGTTGTATACAAGATTGTACACCACTGTGCTGCCACCGTGCCTAGGTGCTGTCATTTGGACAAGATGTAATTAGGGTTGGTGATGGAGGAGTCTGGGAAATTGTTGTAAGGTGCAAAACTGTGAGTACGCCAGACTGTTGCTGGAGTAGTCTGTGGGACACTTCTCCCAGATGTTAATGAGGACTATGCAGGATTGACTGAATGTGTCTTTGCTGTGTCTTCTTATTGGGTCAGTGCCGGGTGGCAGTTTTACTCTTATTATAACATGTTATAGTGCTTTTGCATTACTTGTTAGGACATTTGGAGGATAGTGAGTCAACCGTATTTTCGTGGGACTGGAGTCACATCTAGGTGATACCTGGGAAGAACAATTCACTAATATCAAAGACTTTTAATGCAATCGGGGTTGGTTAGATGGTCACTATTTTTGGTGCTAACTTTTATTCCAGATTTATTTAATTAATTGCATTAAAACCCCCGGTTTCCATGGTGGGATGTGAACTCCTGGCTCTAGAGTATTAGTCCAGGCCTCTCAATTACTTGTCCAGTTATATAACTACTAGACTACCTTGGCCATAATGTGAAGAGGGTATTCATCTAGTAAATAATGACTTGACAATGTTCGTTGGCAACAGCATCAATAATTGTCTCTGGGAGATGCAGAGATATTCTGGCGGTGACATTTACTGCAGGGAGGCAGGTATTGTTCAGCTGAAGTGCTCTTCAACGAGCTGCTGTTGAAATGCTCAGATGTCAGTAACAGCTTTCCCATCACCCACTTTATCAATATTTCTCAATCTGAGATCTGCAGAATCCTGGGGAATCATTGGATACATCCAGGAGTCCCATGGTAGGCCCAGACTCATGTATTAAATTTGAAAAATGCTATGAAACCATTTGTCCAATCAGAGGCTGGTTTATTCCTGCATTGGCTGTGGATAGGATCACTAATGAGGCTATGAGCAGCCAATGCACTGGGAAGCCAGTCTCTGACTGGACGAGCTGGGAATAGCTTAACGGAACCTCTCAAAGGTTCAGGCTAAGGCGAGAATGAGGAAGAGAGCTCACAGCAGAGCAATATGGGAAATGATGTGTGGGAGAAGGAATGACCATGGGGTAACAGAGAAAAGGGCCATGGAAAGGGAGCAGAAAAATCCATATGGCATGAGAGGCAGCAGCATTGGAATGAGGGGGAGAGAGAGGTGAGTGTGAGTGAGAGAGCAGCAAATGTGTGAGTGTGAAAGAGAGAGGGAGGTGAGATTGTGAGTGTCTATGTGTGTGCACTGTTGCCTTACAGCGCCAGTGACCAGGGTTTAATTCTGGCCTTGGGTGTCTGTCTGTATGAAATTTGCATGTTATCCCCTGTGTAAAAAAACTTGCCTCGTACATCTCCTCCAAATTTTGCCCCTCGCACCTTAAACCTATGCCCCCTAGTAATTGACCCCTTCACCCTGGGAAAAAGTCTCTGACCATCCACTCTGTCTATGCCCCTCATAATTTTGTAGACCTCTGTCAGGTCGCCCCTCAACCTCTGTCATTCCAGTGAGAACAAACCGAGTTTATTCAACCTCTCCTCATAGCCTTTGCCCTCCATACCAGGCAACATCCTGGTAAATCTCTTCTGCATCCTCTCTAAAGCCTCCACATCCTTCTGGTAGTGTGGCGACCAAAATTGAACACTATAGTCCAAGTGTGGCCTAACTAAGGTTCTATACAGCTGCAACATGACTTGCCAATTTTTATACTCAATGCCCCGGCCAATGAAGGGAAGCATACTCTTCCCAACCTGTGTTGCCCCTTTCAGTGACTTGTAGATCTGTACACCTAGATCTCTCTTACTGGCAATACTCTTGAGGGTTCTACCATTCATTGTATATTCCTTACATGTATTAGACCTTTCAAAATGCATTACCTCACATTTGTCTGGATTAAACTCCATTTGCCATCTCTCCGCCCAAGTCTCCAAACAATCTAAATCCTGCTGTATCCTCTGACAGACCTCATCACTATCCGCAATTCCACCAACCTTTGTGTTGTCTGCAAACTTACCAATCAGACCAGTTACAATTTCTTCCAAATCCTTTGTATATACTACAAACAGCAAAGGTCACAGCACTGATCCCTGCGGAACACCACTAGTCAGAGCCCTCCAATCAGAAAAGCACCCTTCTGTTGTCTATGACCTAGCTAGTTCTGTATCCATCTTGCCAGCTCACCTTTGATCCCGTGTGACTTCATCTTTTGTACCAGTCTGCCTTGAGGGATCTTGTCAAAGGCTTTATTGATGTCCATATAGACAACATCCACTGCCCTACCTGTATAAACCATCTTTGTGACCACCTCAGAAAACTCTATCAAGTTCGTGAGACATGACCTCCTCTTCACAAAACCGTGCCGCCTCTCGCTAATACATCCACTTTATTCCAAATGGGAGTAGATCCTGTTTCCAAGAATTCTCTCCACTAATTTCCCTACCACTGATGTAAGGCTCGCCGGCCTGTATTTCCCTGGCTTATCCTTTCTACCCTTCTTAAACAAAGGGACAACATTGGCTATTCTCCAGTCCTCCGGGACATCCCCTGAAGACAGTGAGGATCCAAAGATTTCTGTTAAGGCCTCAGCAATTTCCTCTCTTGCCTCCTTCAGTATTCTGGGATAGATCTCATCAGGTCCTGGAGACTTATCTACCTTAATATTTTTCAAGACGTCCAACACCTCGTCTTTTTGGACCTAAATGTAACCCAGACTATCTACACACCCTTCTCCAGACTCAACATCCACCAATTCCTTCTCTTTGGTGAATACTGCTGCAAAGTATTCATTTAGTACCTCGCCCATTTCCTCTGGCTCCACACATAGATTCCCTCCCCTGACTTTCAGTGGGCCAACCCTTTCCCTGGCTACCTTCTTGCTTTTTATGTACCTGTAAAAAGCCATGGGATTTTCCTTAACCCTATTTGCCTTTACTTTTCGTGACCCCTTTTAGACCGCCTGACGCCTTGCATAATTACCTTCCTACTCTCCTTATATTCCACACAGGCTTTGTCTGTTCCCAGCCTTCTAGCCGTGACAAATGCCTCCTTTTTATTTTTGACGTGACCTACAATATCTTTCGTTATCCAAGGTTCCCGAAATTTTCCATATTTATCCTTCTGCCGCACAGGAACATGTCGGTCCTGAAATCGTTTCACAACTAAATCTGCTGGAGAGCGCAGTTCAGGAGAGTCCACAGTAGGATAGAGCAGTGGTGGTGTGAGCTGTTCAGGAGGGTCCACAGCAGGATAGAGCAGTGGTGGTGTGAGCTGTTCAGGAGGGTCCACAGCAGGATAGAGCAGTGGTGGTGTGAGCTGTTCAGGAGGGTCCACAGTAGGATAGAGCAGTGGTGGTGTGAGCTGTCCAGGAGAGTCCACAGTAGGATAGAGCAGTGGTGGTGTGAGCTGTTCAGGAGGGTCCACAGTAGGATAGAGCAGTGGTGGTGTGAGCTGTTCAGGAGGGTCCACAGTAGGATGGAGCAGTGGTGGTGTGAGCTGATCAGGAGGGTCCACAGTAGGATAGAGCAGTGGTGGTGTGAGCTGTTCAGGAGAGTCCACAGTAGGATAGAGCAGTGGTGGTGTGAGCTGTCCAGGAGAGTCCACAGTAGGATAGAGCAGTGGTGGTGTGAGCTGTTCAGGAGGGTCCACAGCAGGATAGAGCAGTGGTGGTGTGAGCTGTTCAGGAGGGTCCACAGCAGGATAGAGCAGTGGTGGTGTGAGCTGTTCAGGAGGGTCCACAGTAGGATAGAGCAGTGGTGGTGTGAGCTGTCCAGGAGAGTCCACAGTAGGATAGAGCAGTGGTGGTGTGAGCTGTTCAGGAGGGTCCACAGTAGGATAGAGCAGTGGTGGTGTGAGCTGTTCAGGAGGGTCCACAGTAGGATAGAGCAGTGGTGGTGTGAGCTGATCAGGAGGGTCCACAGTAGGATAGAGCAGTGGTGGTGTGAGCTGTCCAGGAGAGTCCACAGTAGGATAGAAGAGTGGTGGTGTGAGCTGTTCAGGAGGGTCCACAGTAGGATAGAGCAGTGGAGGGTGTGAGCTGTTCAGGAGGGTCCACAGTAGGATAGAGCAGTGGTGGTGTGAGCTGATCAGGAGGGTCCACAGTAGGATAGAGCAGTGGAGGGTGTGAGCTGTTCAGGAGGGTCCACAGTAGGATAGAGCAGTGGTGGTGTGAGCTGTTCAGGAGGGTCCACAGCAGGATAGAGCAGTGGTGGTGTGAGCTGTTCAGGAGGGTCCACAGTAGGATAGAGCAGTGGTGGTGTGAGCTGTCCAGGAGAGTCCACAGTAGGATAGAGCAGTGGTGGTGTGAGCTGTTCAGGAGGGTCCACAGTAGGATAGAGCAGTGGTGGTGTGAGCTGTTCAGGAGGGTCCACAGTAGGATAGAGCAGTGGTGGTGTGAGCTGATCAGGAGGGTCCACAGTAGGATAGAGCAGTGGTGGTGTGAGCTGTCCAGGAGAGTCCACAGTAGGATAGAAGAGTGGTGGTGTGAGCTGTTCAGGAGGGTCCACAGTAGGATAGAGCAGTGGAGGGTGTGAGCTGTTCAGGAGGGTCCACAGTAGGATAGAGCAGTGGTGGTGTGAGCTGATCAGGAGGGTCCACAGTAGGATAGAGCAGTGGTGGTGTGAGCTGTACAGGAGGGTCCACAGTAGGATAGAGCAGTGGTGGTGTGAGCTGTCCAGGAGAGTCCACAGTAGGATAGAGCAGTGGTGGTGTGAGCTGTTCAGGAGGGTCCACAGTAGGATAGAGCAGTGGTGGTGTGAGCTGTCCAGGAGAGTCCACAGTAGGATAGAGCAGTGGTGGTGTGAGCTGTTCAGGAGGGTCCACAGTAGGATAGAGCAGTGGTGGTGTGAGCTGTACAGGAGGGTCCACAGTAGGATAGAGCAGTGGTGGTGTGAGCTGTCCAGGAGAGTCCACAGTAGGATAGAGCAGTGGTGGTGTGAGCTGTTCAGGAGAGTCCACAGTAGGATAGAGCAGTGGTGGTGTGAGCTGTTCAGGAGAATCCACAGTAGGATAGAGCAGTGGTGGTGTGAGCTGTTCAGGAGGGTCCACAGTAGGATAGAGCAGTGGTGGTGTGAGCTGTTCAGGAGGGTCCACAGTAGGATAGAGCAGTGGTGGTGTGAGCTGTTCAGGAGGGTCCACAGTAGGATAGAGCAGTGGTGGTGTGAGCTGTTCAGGAGGGTCCACAGTAGGATAGAGCAGTAGTGGTGTGAGCTGTCAGGAGAGTCCACAGTAGGATAGAGCAGTGGTGGTGTGAGCTGTTCAGGATAGTCCACAGTAGGATAGAGCAGTGGTGGTGTGAGCTGTTCAGGAGGGTCCACAGTAGGATAGAGCAGTGGTGGTGTGAGCTGTACAGGAGGGTCCACAGTAGGATAGAGCAGTGGTGGTGTGAACTGTTCAGGAGAGTCCACAGTAGGATAGAGCAGTGGTGGTGTGAACTGTTCAGGAGGGCCCACAGTAGGATAGAGCAGTGGTGGTGTGAGCTGTTCAGGAGGGTCCACAGTAGGATAGAGCAGTGGTGGTGTGAGCTGTTCAGGAGGGTCCACAGTAGGATAGAGCAGTGGTGGTGTGAGCTGTTCAGGAGGGCCCACAGTAGGATAGAGCAGTGGTGGTGTGAGCTGTTCAGGAGGGTCCACAGTAGGATAGAGCAGTGGTGGTGTGAGCTGTCCAGGAGAGTCCACAGCAGGATAGAACAGTGGTGGTGTGAGCTGTTCAGGAGGGTCCACAGTGGGACAAAATGGTGCTGGTGTGAGCTCCAGGGCCTCTGGTGACCAACCCATTAAGAGGAAGCTGAAATTAGGAACAATGCAGTATAAAGCTGATCTTTTAAAGGTATGGGTTTATTAATTCTGCCAATGCAAATCAAGATGCCAAGCCCATGTATGTTATATGCAGGGAAGTACTGGCAAATGAAAGTTTAAAACCCTCAAAACTTCAAAGGCATTTGAAGACCAAGCATGGTGAGTTCGATGACAAACCTCTTGATTTTTTTCAAAGGATGCAACGAGAACTTAAAACAGCAGCTGAAATCCTCAGCAGAAATGTTACATTGAACGACAAAACATAATTAGCCACTTACATGGTAGTTACAGCGTAGCTAAGGAGAAAATGCCCCACACTGTAGCAGAGAGATTAATTCTCTCTGCAGCAACAGACATTCTTCATATGATCCTAGATGAGATATTAGCTGAAAAAGTGAATTTGGTGAGGATTTGTTGTGCTGCCTGACATTACTTGCCTGATGCAGAGATTTTTAAAGCATTGAATAGTGAAATAGTTGGAAAGTGTGGGCTCAACTGGGTTCTTTATAGAGGAATCACAAGCGATGGGCAGCCAACATGACTGGGAAAAACAGCTGAGTTATATAAGGATTAAGGAGGCAGCTGATCAGGACATTGTTTGGAATCATTGTTTTATTCACTGCGATGCACTCGCATCGAAAGGAATTCCATCCGATCTTGAGCGCAGTCAATACCAGGCTTTTTGAGGCAATGTGTTCCAATATGGGGGCCGAGAACACATTTATTGCCCCACACAGAAGTATGTTGACTGTCAAGGGGTCGGGTGCTTGGCAGAGTTTATAAACTGGGGTATCAAATCAGCACTTTTCTCCTTGAGTAATCGTCCTTCTGGCTGGTTCGTTTGTTGATAAAAATTGGATGCTAACTGTGTCATCTCTTGCAGACATCTTTTCAATTCTAAATTAACTGAACCTCAAATTGCAAGGGAAGGAAGATGATTGCTTTCGGCACTGTGAAGAAATCGAAGCTTTACAAAGGTGCTTGAAAAGTGCTTTGATAAGTGCGAGTAGAAAGTCAAAACTATTACATGTTCCCCACGCTTCTATGGCACATCAGGAAAAAACAAGGTTAGTAAGGGAACTGTTAATAGACTGGCAAGCCTTATTCAGTTGCATCTGGGTGTGCTGATCAACAGTTTTCGTCGCTACCATCCAGAGGAGAAATTTCAGATTTTGAGAGAAGAGGTGGATGAGCTCGAGACCTCAGAGTCAATTATTAGCTTGCAGCTGACTCCAAATGAAGAGGCTGAATGTCTGTGCCTCACCTCTGACAGCACACTAAAAACATGCCACAAGTCAATGAGAGTTCAGCATTCTGGAGTAGCATCTCCAAGGAGTACCCAGTGCTGAGTAAAACAAGCATTTTGTTGCTTTTGCCCTTCCTGGCAACCTACATGTACGAGGTTGGATTTTCTGCCCTCACAAAGATGAAGACGGCACAAAAGAACCAGCTGAAATCTGCACCCGATATGTGCATTGTCTTCTCTTCCTATGAACCTGGTTGGAGTGAGATCGTGAGCACCAAGCAGCATCTCCTATTATATTTCTCATAAGAGAAAATAGTGGGTTGCAAAGGTCAGCCGGCATGGATCCTGAAGGACAGCTAGTTAGTAAAAATGGGTCCTGGGCAAAGAAGTTTGAAAAACATTGCAGTACAGCACTGCTCGGGGAGCTTCCTCCCAGCTTACCAAGACACCATTTCTTCCTGCCTGCAATCAGTGCCTCACTAGCACGCCAACGACCCACCTCCGTTTGGAGTTCTGACCCCATGCTCCCTTCTTCCCAGATTGAAGGTATAACCATACTCGGATTGAACATCCCCAAAATCTCACCCAAAACCTAAATAGCCCACCCAAAGCCCAAATATTGCACCCAAGCTCTCACTGACCCAGCTGCAGGTTCC
This sequence comes from Scyliorhinus canicula, assembly GCF_902713615.1. NCBI lineage: Eukaryota > Metazoa > Chordata > Chondrichthyes > Carcharhiniformes > Scyliorhinidae > Scyliorhinus > Scyliorhinus canicula. The sequence continues at coordinate 170,622,955 of NC_052151.1, forward strand.
CTATATACTATCCCTAAGGGCAACACGATAGCACAGTAATTAGTACTGTGGCTTCACAGTGCCAGGGTCCCATGTTCGATTCCCGGATGGGTCACTCTCTCTGTGGAGTCTGCACGTTCTCCCTCTGTCTGCATGGGCTTCCTCTGGGTGCTCCGCTATCCTCCCACAAAGTCCCAAAAGATGTGCTGTTAGGTAATTTGGACATTCTGAATTCTCCCTCTGTGTATCCGAACAGGTGTCGGAATGCGACGACGAGGGGCTTTTCACAGTAACTTCATTACAATGTAAGCCGAATTGTGACAATAAAGATTATTATTTTTACTCCTGTGCTAAAGAACCCGTAGTAGTGATGTCAGTAACAATGTAATGGATTTGACCCTAATGCGTGTATCTTTTTGAGAAACCCCCTACCCCCATCAAATTCCCCTTGTCTAATTTGGCACTTAAATCACGATTCATTCAAAATATTTGAAAAGGAAGGCTTCCAGTGGTGAAATGGTGCTTCAGTTTCTTATGAAATCTTGGTCCTGCTACATCATGTTTATTTGCATGCAGGAATGACAAGCCAAAAAATTATCCACTCATATTCAATGTGTCAAAACAGCCAGACATGATATAGGAAGAGTTCTGATGATCTGAAATATACTGTCTGATATGGTAGTGGAAGCACATTCATTCAAAAGTGACTTGCAAAAAATAATTATTATACCCAAAGGAACAAAAAGAAAATACGGGGCCTTGGGGAAAGTGCAGGTGAGTGGGTCTCATTAGGTGGTTCATTCATTGGACCAAATGACTTCCTTGTGTGAACATAGAACATACAGTGTAGAAGGAGGCCATTCGGCCCATCGAGTCCGCACCGACCCAGCTAAGCCCTCACTTCCACCCTCTCCCCGTAGCTAAATAATCCCTCCTTTTTGGTCACTAAGGGCAATTTATCGTGGCCAATCCACCTAATCTGCACATCTTTGGACTGTGGGAGGAAACCGGAGCACCCGGAGGAAACCCAAGCAGACACGGAGAGAACGTGCAGACTCCGCACAGACAGTGACACAGCAGGGATTTGAACCTGGGACCCTGGCATTGTGAAGCCACAGTGCTAATCACTTGTGCTACCCCATGTGGCTGTATTATTCTGTGATTCCATCCGGGTAAATTCATAACCCATGGTGGGAAGGAGGCAGGCATGACATTAAGTATAAAAAATAAATACGCCAACCTAACCCCAACCAACCTCAAAGTTTCCCGGGTTCAGAGAAAGTGTATTAGCAGGTGGGTGACCAACCGTCTCTCACTTCCTCTTTGTCACTGCAGAAAGCACTTAACTGGCTTTGATGTGGTCCAAGAGCTGTCAATCATATCCTAGTAAAATCATGCTAGATGTTTATAAATATTGTAGTTAGTTTCACAGCTGGCTACTTGAAATCCACTCAAAGGTGACGGGATAATAGATTGGACAATCCAGACAGCTGGTTGTGTGCAAGCTGTCAATCATATCCTAGTAAAATCAACTTTTCATTGATATAAATGAAAGCATTATACATCAAAGATCGGAGGGGGTTTAAATCCAGTTGATGTGGTTTACTCTTTTGAGGTATTTCGAGGTACTTCCTCTGCATGACAGCAGCTGAATTGAACAGGTGAGTTTTAAAGCAATTATCTTTTTCACTGTTTCTGTCTGGACTGCTTTCTAGCTTCAAGACAAGAGTTTCTGTAATAGAGGGCTCTTGGGAAGGGGTCTCTGCAATGGGGGGTTTCTGGTGGATGTCTCTGTATTGGGGTGGTTTCTGGTGGAAGTGTCTGTAATGGAGGGTGGGGGTTCTAGTGTGGGTCTCTCCAATGGGGGAATTTCTGGAGGGGTCTTTCTCATGGGAGTTTCTGGTTGGAGTCTCCATAATAGAGGATTTCTGGTAGAGGCTCTCTTCTGGGGGTTCTCTGGTGGAGGGCTCAGTAATGTGGGGTCTTTGGCAGCGGGTCAGGTCACCCTTGCACTGTGGGGGAGAGAGTTGAGCTAGGAAATTCCGTGGTGGCAGGAGTCGAAATTGCGTTGCAGAACAGGAGGGGAATGATCAGTCACCAGATCTGTGGGACCGCCCACTCAAAATGGTGACCCAATAGCGGGATTTGCAACGGAATCTCTTGCAATCCTTGCCATGCATGGCAATGGATAGTGAATTGCCTCTGATTTGCATTCCCAACACGAGCACAAAATCATAAAGGACTCATCTCCAGTTGGAGAACACAATCTCCCAGAGGGAAAATTCTGGCCCCGATATTCCATCCCCAGCACCTCACCCTTTCTCCATCCATGTCTCCCCAGATTTCCACCCTGACGGACAGCTAGCCTGTCAACCTAGTTGGTTGTGAGGAGGGAAACCTGTTGAAAAAATTTAAAATGGGTCTCACCATCAATCTTTGGCAGGAGCTGCAGAAACTCTCTTTCCAAAATATGTCCCATGCCATCTTTCCAACTCTTCAACCATTATCTGGCCTAATGATTCATTTATAAGTACAGCGCTACATAAATGTGATCTTCTAGTGGCTAGGCAAAAGAGAAAGACTGCCATATAGTGTTACTGTACATATTTAAAAACACATAAACCATGCTGGAGGATCCTAAGGCAAGCTCGATCATCCTAAGCCAGGACCTCATTAAGATAACGAAACACAATCGTCTCAGTGAACCTGCCTTAAGACTTCTGCAAACAACATTCCTCTTGCAGCTTCTGATGATAGGGAAGACTATCAGTAGCTACTCCCTGAGGTGGTTAACATTCTTCTTCCCACTCATAATGAGAGCAAAGACCCTGTAGAGAGAAGAACTATTTCCTGTTGTCCTCTTGTTAGAGGATTGGCTACCTCAGCTGAGTTCTTGGAAAGAATTCAATTTTTCTCCCCGATTCTGGCAGGAGGAATACATTCAGAACCAACTCATTTAATGTTCACTTTATCTTGGACGAAGTTACATATGCTAATCGGATAAACACAAAATGGGTCATTTTAGGGAGATTGGAAGGTAAGTAACAACCGATACAAGTAATTGATCAAACGAATGCCAACTAATTGCATTTAATGAAGAGGAGTACCAATTGGAAGTTTTATAAGGATTGTAAAGCGCAATCAGAATACATGGAATAACACACAGGAGGGGCAATTTTTGGCTGACTGATTGTATCAGAGTGGAATGGTCCAATGCTCACCCTTCATGTCTACAATACTGGTGAGTTGCTTGCTATTAAGGGGATGGTGAAGCTGGTGACTCCCCTGTGGGGTTGAGCCAGAACTAATGAGTGAGAAGAGAACAAAGAACAAAGAACAAAGAAAAATACAGCCCTCCAAGCCTGCGCCGACTATGCTGCCCGTCTAAACTAAAATCTTCTACACTTCCAGGGTCCATATCCCTCTATTCACTCATATTCCCCAAGAGGAAAGACAATCATCGACTGGGGTTGGGGGGGGGGGAAGGGGTGGGAGGGAGGAGCGGAGGTGTAATGGGGGGGGGGGGGGGGGGGGTGGAGGCAAGAGTGAATGGTGCAGCAGTAGCCTGGATGATTTTTGTGATTAAAACTTTTTTTTTAAACTCCTGGGCCGGGATTCTCCCCTACCTGTGGAGTGGCGAGAACCACTCTGGCGTCGGGCCTCCCAAAGATGCGGAATTCTCCGCACCTTTAGGGGCTAGGCCCGTGCCGGAGTGGTTTCCGCTCTGCCGGCCGGTGCAAACAGCCTTTGGTGCCCCACCAGCCAGGGCCGAAAGGCCTTCGCCGGCCGGCGGACGCCCACGCATGCGCCGGAGCGTCAGCGGCTGCTGACGTCATCCCGGCGCATACGCAGGGGAGGGGTCTCTTCCACCTCCGTCATGGTGGAGAACGTGGCAGAGGCGGAAGAAAAAAAAGAGTGCCCCCACGGCACAGGCCTGCCCGCCGATCAGTGGGCCCCAATCGCGGGCTAGGCCACCGTGGGGGCACCCCCCGGGGTCAAATGGCCCCCCCCCCAGGACCGCAGCGCCCGCCCGCGCCGCTAATCCCGCCGGCACCAGACGTGCTTTGATTCCCATCGGCGGGAAAGGCCTTTCAACAGCGGGACTTCAGCCCACCGCGGGCCGGAGAATCGCCGCGGGGGGTCCGCTGACCGGCGCAGCACGATTCCCGCCCCCGCCGATTCCCGGGTGGCGGAGAATTTGGGCCACGGCGGGGGCGGGGTTGACGCCGGCCCCGGGTGATCCAACGACCCTGCGGGGGGGGGAGGGGGGGTCGGAGAATTCCGCCCCTGATTCCTCAGCAGCCTCCTGTGGACCCTTTAAATTGCTGTTGGTTGAGGGGCAGCACGGTAGACAACAATGCTGTCTCACGGCACCGAGGTCCCAGGTTCGATCCCGGCTCTGGGTCAATGCCCGTCTGGAGTTTGAACATTCTCCCCATGTTTGTGGGGCTTTCACCCCCACAAACCCAAAGATGTGTAGAGTAGGTGGATTGGCCACGCTAAATTGCCCCTTAATTGGAAAAAAATGAATGGAACACTCTAAAATTTCAAAAAAGAATTAATAAAAAAGAAAAATTGCTGTTGGTTTGTCACTCAACACCAAGCCCACACATCACGCACTGATCGACAAAAATATTGTTGAGCTCCTACAATATTTTCAGACCTCGATTTAAATATTGTGTCAGATTTCCCAATCAGTGGAGAAGCAATGATGCTAGCTGCTCACTTTTCAAAATTTTGCCTACAAAGATCTAATGTGCTCTGTGGCATGAATTATCCCTTTCCCAATGGCAGTTTGAATTTGGTGTCAAGTCAAGAGGACCTCCAGGTGTCCAGCAGCAGTATCAAACAAGTTAAACAGCCAATCGTATTGAAGTATTTTTACAGACAGCAAACGAGGAAGTAAAATAAAACTCTGAATTCCTCCACTTTAAATGTAAAAATTGAAAATAAATGATTGGAACAGGCATATCAGATGAAGATAGAAGCTGAAATATCAAAAACACTTTTTTAAAAAGCTGAAAAGAAGTGTTTTTTTTAATCATTATGGAAAAATATGACGTTCAATAAACATAAAATCACTCATTCAGACCAGTCAATTTAGCCATAATTATGAAGTTTGTACTATGTTAAAAACCTGGTTACAGTGCATACAGCAGAGTATTTCTTCATAAAGTTCTAAATGGTGAAACGAATGTTTAAATACTGGAAGTTAACACTTTTACAATGATTTCTAACTGTTTATATTCTCAGTGGATATCATCAGTGCACCGTGTGGAGAAGTGTGCACACACTGACATCATTTCACTGGATTTGCACGTTTAACTGCACACATGTAGACTCCAGAATTGCTGTCCGTTTCATATTTCCTTTGGAAATCACAGTGAACACTGTCAGTTTTGGCATCCTTATCGCTAAAATATCCGGGTTATCGAAATAAGGCTTTCACCTATTTTGGACAGAAACATTTTCTACCCATTTTGGATCCCGATTGGAAATCAAATTAGACAGGACTCTGGTGGCCAATGGATGGGAGTCAGTTGAAACTTTTGCCTGTCAAGCAGTCTGATTTTAGCACGAGTGAAATGATAGGCAAACAAAAAATGGCATCAGAATGAGAAAAGACGATCATGCTGAATCATCATCATTCTTAACACAATTATTTTAACACTTGGGAGAAAGTTCTACTTTGACTTTTGGAGCCTGGGGAGATGGTCTTGAGTTTGACACAGTTGCACATCAGGTAGCTGAAGGGCAGAGTGATTGAATTGCCTTTTTTAAAAATAAATTTTGAGTACCCAATTCATTTTTTCCAATTGGGCAATTTAGCGTGGCCAATCCACCTACCCTGCACATTTTTGGGTTGTGGGGGCGAAACCCACGCAAACACGGGGAGAACGTGCAAACTCCACATGGACAGTGACCCGGAGCCAGGATCGAACCTGCAACTCCGCCACCAATGTGCCCCGATTGCATTACCATTTTGATGGCTTCACACAAGATGTCTGGGCCATTTAAATATTGGCACTCATTTGAATGGAAGTGGAGACCTGTCAAAATTGAACAAGTGCTCAGCTATCAAGAAGGATACCCCTGACTGGAGGGTCAAATTTAAAGAGTGGCCAGTGACAGACAGAACGATTTTGATCGGTTCAGGAGTCTCTTTTTAGCTGTTGAAAGGCTGCGATCCTCAGTCACTGGTTAAGAAGCTCTGGCTAGGGTGGCACAGTGGCGCAGTGGTTAACACTGCTGCCTCACAGCATCCAGGACCCGAGGTCTATCGTGGCTCCGGATCACTGTCCGTGTGGAGATTACACGTTCTCCCGTGACTGCGTGGGTCTCACTCCCACAACCCAAAAGATGTGCAGGGTAGGTGGATAGGCCACGCTGAATTGCCCCTTAATTGAAAAAAAAATCAGATCCTCTAGCCTGGGCTGATCCATAGCTCCTGTTTCTTCGTGGGTGTAGGGAAAGACTGGAGCCAAAAGAACCCTAACTGATTGCCTGCAATCTGGATATTCCCAATGACTAAGACAGCAGTATCATTTTCTGCCTTTTGTGAGAAACAACTTCTCAGTATTTTAACCATGTTTCAGATTTTCCTAACAAACCTATGTTCAAGCACTTAATTTGTTAAAAAAAACTCAAATGTTGCAGCATGAGGGCAGCACGGTGGCCTAGTGGTTAGCACAACCGCCTCACGGCGCTGAGGTCCCAGGTTCGATCCCGGCTCTGGGTCACTGTCCGTGTGGAGTTTGCACGTTCTCCCCGTGTCTGCGTGGGTTTCGTCCCCACAACCCAAAAATGTGCAGAGTAGGTGGATTGGCCACGCTAAAATTGCCCCTTAATTGGAAACAATAATTGGCTAATCTAAGTTTAAAAAAAAAATGTTGCAGCATAATGCTTTTCCGAATGCTTTCTGTGGAAAAATGATGGCAAATCCTGAAACATAACTGTACAAAATGGTGTGTGTGAATTGATTGTATGTGAGCAGCAGGAAGATAGGAAGTTGGCACTAAGAGAACCTTAGAATCCCTGCAATACTGGAGGCCATTCAGCCCATCATGTCTGCACCAACCGTCTGAAAAAGCATCCTACCGAGCCCCACAGCCCCACCCTATCCCTGGAAATTAGTAACCTAACCTATTGGACTCTCTGGGGCAATTTTAGCATGGCCAATTCACCTAACCTTCACATCTTTGGACGGTAGGAGGAAACCGGAGTACCTGGAGGAAACCCATGCAGACGCGAGGAGAACGTGCAAACTCCACACAGGCAGTAATATGTTTGATTTCATTACAAAAAGAAGCTAACCTATGTCCTCAGCATAGTTACAATTTTTTTTTAAAGTACAAACACACTTCTCAGCCCAGCATTGTTGTGAAAAATGCCTCCTGTAAGGAGACTGTGTTCAGCCCCTGACACTGAGATAATGAGCTCAATTGGGTGAAAAGAATGAGCAGAATAGAGTTCAGAAAAACTATTAGCAAAAACCTGAGGTGAAAGCTGAACATAAATAACACAGCTATTATGGTTGTAAATGTACTTAATACTGAGAGAATTCATTGTAAACTTAAACCATTTGTTGATAGTGTGAATTGCGGGCAGCACAGTGGCGCAGTGGGTTTGCACTGCGGCCTCACGGCACCAAGGTCCCAGCTTCGATCCCGGCTCTGGGTCACTGTCCATGTGGAGTTTGCACATTTTCCCCGTGTTTGCGTGGGTTTCGGCCCCACAACCCAAAAGATGTGCAAGCTTGGTGGAGTGGCCACTCTAAATTGTCCCTTAATTGGAAACAAATGAATTGGGTACACTTAATTTATTTTAAAAAAAATAAAGTATGAATTGCATTACTCTAATGGAACTTACTTCAGTGAGGACAGACAGCCAGTGAAGGATGTGGTAATAATTTGTCCATGAGGTGTTGACTGGCCAATCATTCTTTGAAGCAAGCAACATGAGAAAGTGTGGAACAACCACTTTCCACAATCAGCTTAATTTTCCCTGTTGTGGACTCCATCCTGCTTATTTAATCATTTCATGGAAAGCTTTTCAAAGTATTTCCTCGACTCTTAAACTCAACATTCTCCTGTATTTCAATCTGATTACCTGCTTGCTACCAGTGAAATATCAGTGCTCTCAGGACAGGAACACTCAAGGTTTGTGAAGTCTTTGATCATTTGTTCTAATTCAGGTTAAATTTATATAAAACCAAATGCTCAATAAGCAGGGTAAGAGCAGCACCTGTCAGTAGAGCTTAAACCCAACATTTGGAAAATTCGTCTTTTAGAGATTCTGCCCTTCAGAGAAGCAGAGTACAAAGAAGAAAGAACAAAGAACAAAGAAAAGTAAAGCACAGAAACAGGCCCTTCGGCCCTCCAAGCCTGTGCCGACCATGCTGCCCGTCTAAACTAAAATCTTCTACACTTCCTGGGTCCATATCCCTCTATTCCCATCTTATTCATGTATTTGTCAAAATTCCCCTTAAATGTCACTATTGTCCCTGCTTCCACCACCTCCTCCGGCAGCAAATTCCAGGCACCCACTACCCTCTGTGTAAAAAATTTGCCTCGTACATCTCCGCTAAACCTTGCCTCTCGCACCTTTTACCTATGACCCCTAGTAATTGACCCCCCTACCCTGGGAAAAAGCCTCTGACTTTCCACTCTGTCAATGCCCCTCATAATTTTGTAGACCTCAACGGAGGTTGCCCCTCAACTTCCGCTGTTCCAGTGAGAACAAACCAAGTTTATTCAACCTCTCCTCACAGCTACTGCCCTCCATACCAGGCAACATCCTGGTAAATCTCTTCTGCACCCTCTCTAAAGCCTCCACATCCTTCTGGTAGTGTGGCGACCAGAATTGAACACTGTACTCCAAGTGTGGCCTAACTAATGTTCTGTACAGCTACAACATGACTTGCCAATTCTTATACTCAATGCCCCGGCTAACGAAGGCAAGCATGCCGTATGCCTTCTTGACTACCTTCTCCACCTATGTTGCCCCTTTCAGTGACCTGTGGACCTGTACATCTAGATTTCTCTGACTGTCAATACTCTTGAGGGTTCTACCATTCACTGTATATTCCCTAGCTGCATTAGACCATCCAAAATGCATTACCTCACATTTGTCCAGATTAAACTCCATCTGCTATCTCTCCATCCAAGTCTCCAAACGATCTAAATCCTGCTGTATCCTCTGACAGTCCTCATCACTAACCGCAAAAACACCTGAGAAATACAATTTGTTGCCTGTTTATAATATAAAACTTAGATTTCTATAGTATCTTTTTGCATTGTGTCCCCATGCTTCAAATAATAACTTGCTTTCAAAACATAGGAGACTAGAAATTTGGCTTTAAAATGCCCATTCTGAAGGATCATGTCACATACAGTTGTGGTGCTGGCCATGCAGATGCTATTTTGGTAATGGTTAAACAAGAAGCATCTTTTTCACACACGGAAAATATTTTGAGTCCATTAGCATGTACAAATAGCTCCCAGGTTTGATTCCCGACTTGGGTCATTGTATGTGCAGAGTCTGCATGTTCGCCCCGTGTCCGCGTGGGTTTCCCCCGGGTGCTCCAGTTTCCTCCCACAAGTCCCAAAAGACGTGCCGTTAGGTAATTTGGATATTCTGAATTAACCCTCAGTGTACCCAAACAGGCGCCAGAGTGTGGCGACTCGGGGTTTTTCATAGTAACTTAATTGCAGTGTTAATGTAAGCCTACCTGTGACAATAAAAATTAATATTATTGCTTACATTGAAATCCATCTGTTACAGTTTTGCACATTCACCTAGTCTATCAATATCCCTTTATAATTATGCTGTCATCTACACTGTCTACAATGCCATCCAACATTCAGTCATTGGCAAATTTGAAGATATTTCTTCTCTGTCATGATCCAAATTATTCATGAATAATGTAAACAACTGAGACCATAACACAGGGTGGGACACCGCTATTCACATCCTGCCAATTTGAGTACCTACCCATTATCTCTGCATTCTGTCACCTGCAACTCAACCAATTTCCCAGCCATGTCAGTAATTTGCCCTCAATTCCATGGGTAATTCCTTTTTTAACAGTCTCTTATTTGGAACTTTATCAAATGTCTTCTGGAAGTCCATATAAACAACATCAATCATCTCCTGTTCCCATGCCTCAGAGAATGGCTAAGCGAACTGGTTGCCCTTTCTGAACGATATTCACTCATGATCTTTCCTCCTTCTCCATCCTTAGAATTGCTTCATTGGCAGCGTGGTAGCACAGTGGCTAGCACAGTTGCTTCACAGCTCCAGGGTCCCAGGTTTGATTCCCGTTTGGGTCGCTGTCTATACGGAGTCTGCATGTTCTCCCCGTGTCTTGCATGGGTTTCCTCCGGGAGTTCTGGTTTCTTCCCACAGTCCAAAGACGTGCAGGAAAAGGTGGATTGGCCATGCTAAATTGCCCGTAGTGTCCTAAAAAGTAAGGTTCGGGTGGGGGGGGGGGGGGGTTGTTGGGTTACGGGTATAGGGTGGATACGTGGGCTTGAGTAGGGTGATCATTGCTCGGCACAACATCGAGGGCCGAAGGGCCTGTTCTGTGCTGTACTGTTCTATGTTCTAACTCTCTAGTCTTTGGATGTCTGTTTGCCTCAAGTTCGATGTTTCAGCCCACGTAACAAGGTATTCCAAATCACAATCTTGGTCATTCTTTTCTGAAGATCTCTACTCAGATTCACAAAATCAAACATGGAGCATTTGAACGCTACACCTTGGGCAAAGCATCTCTCCAGTCAACTCTGATTACCTTCACCACTTTCAATAGCTTTTGCCCGTTCAACCAGTCAAAAGCTTTTTCTTAATCCACAAAGCAGGTGAATGCTTCTTGCTGGTATCCAGATTTATTTTGCTTAATACTCACACTATCGCCTATGTTCAGAATCCTTCTAAAAAAACAAATTAATTACTGTCGGTATAATGGCTTTCTCTGCCTTTCAATATATTTGCTCGGATTTTTAACATTACCTCAATTGCATATGCAAACAAATGGTTATGGTGCCATTCTCTCTGAACTTTGTGGTATTTGCCTTCCCCAATGGGACCATCCTGCTCCCCCAAAAGTTTTCAGCCATTCTCCATTAGTGTCCATTGCCTTACACAAGTTAATTAATCCTTTGTTGCTGTCTCTCGGTCTTTTTTGCATTTCTACAGGGATTCCATCACATCCTTGCACTTTCCCACTTCTGTTTATTTATTGTCCATTTTCTTCAGCATTTTTTTCTGAGACCGTAATTCCTTTCCCTTTCACCATGCCTTTTTTCAGCACTTTCTAAGATAGTGAATTTCGAAGATGGCAATTTGAACTGTTCAGTAAACCTTCACGTTTTCTCCACTGATTTGCAAAACGTGTTTCCTTCAGAGCCGTGCATCTTCTTTCTATCCTTCCATCTATTCAATTGATGAACAGAAGATTTTTTTTTAAAAAAGAACTTGCCTGTGTTTCACGAACGGCACAGTGGAGATCTAAAGATCATCCAATAGTATCGATTTGACCATGACCCTAAAATACATTTTTCAAGACAACTTCAATTTCAAAAGAATAGTTCTTGCTACGCCAGAGTATGTGTTTAATTTTCCAAAGTCAGGGATTCATGAGGCTCATTTGAGTGCAGTGACGAAATGTGGTTGCAAATATTTCCAGCTTCAGCCTGGAAGGCGCCAGACACAACAAAGCATCATCACTATGGTTAACTTAACCATCACTAGTAATGCAGTCATTCCCCTACAAGGAACAGTGAGTGTGTCTTTCATGTTGCTGCAGTATGTTCAGCTGTGTATGATTAATGGAGGGCTTTTGCTGGAGGGCTGAGCCCCAAAGTGACACTTTAAAGCATTGATTTTAATTTTTTTTTAACCCGGGAGCCATTTTTGCCAACCGGCTGACCTTGGGGACCCACGCTGGCTGACCTTCGGGACCCACGCTGCCCATGCCAGTCGACCTTCAGAACAAGTCATTTTTGCTTACCTTGAATGCAAAAGGGGAGCCTGCCTGGTCCTCATAACCTCACTCCAATCAGGTTCAAATGAGGAGAGGGCAATGCATATCAGGTGCAGACTTCAGCACTGGAAACTCTTCGGAGATGCTACTCCAGAATGCTGACAGATTCATGGACTTTTGCCATATTTTTCATGTGGTATCACAGGTCAGGTATAGCAGCATCATCTTTTAATTTGGAATCAGCTATATGTTAATAACTCTCACCCTTAAAAGGAATTTTTCACCTACCACTTCTATTTCAAAACCTTGAAACTTCTCCTCTCATTTGCCAGTACTACCCTGCATATAACACAATTTGGGGTTTGCATCCTTATTTGTATTGGCACAATTGACAAAACCATACCTGAAGAAATTCTCTTTATACTCCTTTGTTCCTGAGTTAAGTTTCTTCTTTATAGACTGTTAACCAGAGGCCCTGAAACTTTGTACAGCACAAACATCAGCACTGCTCTGTCCTGCCCTGGACTCTCCTGTGCCTCTCTGTCCAGCAGATTCATATGTGAATCTTTACAGCATCAAATCAGCATTGCACACTGATTGACATCATAACCAGACTGCTCAGTGTAATTCCACAGATGTTCACGGCACAAGCGTAGTACCAGCTGCACCAACATTGAATCCATCGCGATTCACCCTGCAGATGCGGTACCATAATATTTACCTCTCAGAGCATTCATAGCACCCAAAAGTAGTACGAATGCCCCAGATAGTTAGCGAGTGACTTCCAGTAGCAATTGGCAGTCAGATAATGAAGCTCGCTTCTGTTGGAGACAGTAAAAAGTTGACAAGAATTGAGCAGGATAATATGTCACATCCTCCTGGCTATGCAGGTTATATGTACAGTCCTAGCCATCTCAATGAATTACATATATTCAATAGCACATAAGGAGGAGTGGATTTCCTGGCCATTCTCGCCAGTGGGATCTTCTGTTCCCGCTGACGGCGAACCTTTGCCGATAGTTTCCCGTCAGCAGAGGGTGGATTCAATGGGAAATCCCATTGAGAGCAGTGAGTCTAGAAGAACCCACTGCCGGCCAACACCGGGCCACTGGGAAACATGCTGCGGGAGGTGTGGAAAATCCCCCCCTCCCGCAAGGTGTTTTTAATTATTTTATTTTGCATGGGCTGCCTTTAGAGATACTCAAGCTAAAGCTACCCTTTCTTTAATGCATAATCTTCAGAGTGTAGATGCAATTTATTTCTTATGCAGTAAATGATACACATAGTATTTGCAGCAGTGTTGCCTCAAAGAAAATGACCACTACCATTCTATTATTTGGACACAAGTGTAAATGAAAGGCATGCTGATTGCAAATTATATGATTTCGTAATCCTTATAAAACAAAATCTAATTTTGTTGGTGAAAAAAAGACTTTGCACAGTTTTACAAAATTTAAGCCTAGAATGGTTATAATACACAAGTCAAAAATGGGTGAACAACTCTGTAATTACTTGAACATTTGCAGTATGTTCACTTGTAATTTTCGTGACTGAAAATTACAAGTGAATACATAAATATGTGGTTATCTAAAAACATCAGATGGCATGGATTTATTTTCAAGCTGTGTATATCTTGTAGACAGCAATTAATTCTACTAATTAAAAATGTCTTAGCATTTTTTCTTATCCTGCTTTTCATATGGAAAAGTGCACATAGTTTTAGTCTTTTTCCATCTGTCCATCTAGTATGTCTGACTTTATTCCAAAAGTGACAGAAAAAGAATGGTAATTCATGGATCTTTACAACATCTCACAGGTGACTACTCCAGATGATGCATTACTTTTTCTTTTGAAACACCATTTAATTAGGGAGAAAAAACAAAGGCAATTCAGCATTATTGGAATAATGCCAAAATCAGCAAAATGAGATCTGTCCCTCTTCTACTTGCTTTAAAAGAAAACAAACGGTCCTTATTTTCTCTGTGAGGAAGCATTAAGCAGTTTATTCAAAATCTAGTGCTGTCAGAGTCAAGGCCCATATTGCGAGTTAATACCAGGTTTGCAAAACAAACCTGGAACAGTGTAAGATTGAGAAGTAATGGCGAGGTGACACAGATCGAATTTTAAAAGCATGCACATTGTGAGGTACAGTTCTTGGTAAGAAAACTCAATATTCAGGATTGTGTTGCGCTGCTTAAAACATGGCTGTTTTACTTTCCAACGCCCTCTACTGGCAAATGCTGGATTGAACAAGTACGGCAGCCTCACAGGAACAACATCATTTCCGTTTTTGGCAAATGAGAGGCCTTTCGTCAGTTCCGTGAGGCAAAAGAATATTCAAACTTCCAGAATAAGCTGTTGTGTCACAGCATGCATATCAATGGTTCATTTTCAAAAGTGTGAACAATGTAAATAACAAATTTAAACATAATTTGAGCATTCAACTTCACCGGTAACACTTGATCTTATTGCACGGGGCAGCATGGTAGCACAGTGGTCAGTACCGTTGCTTCACAGCGTCAGTGCCCTGGCTTGGGTCACTGTCTGTGCGGAGCCTTCATGTCCCCCCTGCGTGGGTTTCCTCCGGGTGCTCCGGTTTCTTCCCACAAGTCCTGAAAGACGTGCTATTAGGTGATTTGGATATTCTGAATTCGCTCTCCATGTACCCGAACAGGAGCCGGAATGTGGCGACTCGGGGTTTCTCACAGTAACTTTATTGCAGTGTTGATGTCAGCCTACTTGTGACAATAAAAAGTATTATTATTATTATAAGTAATCTTTTCTACTTGTTCTTTTCCCATTTTCCTTCAAGCCAAATTATAGAAAAAGTTCACTATTGCACATGTAAACTTTTGTATAAGTTTAACTAAGTAGCAAGAACTTTACATTCAGTCCTGTACAATGAGATAGAAGATTTTTTTCACTAACTGTAAGTCGTTTATTTTGTCGCATAATCACTTTCATTCCTTCAGTCCTGAATCATGTTCACATACATGTTGATAATTCACTTCAAGGGGTAGCTCCGGACGCCAATCGCACATAGGATGTGCAAAGTTGTTTCCAGTGGTCAAATGAGGAGACACTCTGTAATATAGAAACATAGAAAATAGGAGCAGGAATGAGCTATTCAGTCCTTCAACCCTGCTCTGCCATTCAATATGATCATGGCTGTCCTTCTATCTCAATTGCAATTAAAAATGAAGCAACATTTGCTTCTAAGACTTGCTCTTGGCTGTAACTGTATGGATCGCATTTTTTTCAATGTACGCATAAGTCTCACAACTTCTCCATTAGCTCTTGGCCAACAGAAAATAATTTTTCAGTGAGTGACGCACAGGTAGTTTGCAGATTTCTGTTGAGTGGGGATTCATTGTCACTTCTCTTCAATTTGAGGGACTCCAAACAAAGCCAAAATCTGGTCAAGCTTTCAGGATGACTTTTTTTGAGGTAGATGGAACTATTTCTATTGTGCTGTAGCTGGCAGAGCCAGGCGTCCACCAATGGCCGAATCTGCGAAATCAACACTAACGTCAACCCATGATCCTGGCGGTAATTCAGCCATCAAGCGGATTTCAGAGATTTGACATTTTTTGCCGTGTCAAGCAACCACAGTGATTACTTTTGCGCTGCTCCATGTGGTCAATTCCTGGAACCATTCCTTTTGCTGAAGGAGTTGATTAGTTTTGACAATTCCTTGGTAACTGTGAAATGACGATACAGTTGCTGTACAACACCAAATCTTTGGTTGCAACTGTCAGCTTATTTCAAACACTGTGAAGACTTTATAGCATGTGAGCAATCTTTTTTGTACATGTTCTCTCGTCGTCGGTTATCCATTTTTGTGATTCTATAGTTATAATACATAGATGCAAGGCTCATCATGTATTGTTGCAATTTTTATGTCAACTAAATTTAACGACTTTCGTTAACATGTTTGGCAATCTTTTATTCACAATTAGTAGCACTGATTATTGGCAAAGGATCCCATAAAAGATAACCTGAATTTTTGAGCTTATCTGATTGATACTCAGAGTGGATCTCATATTCTTCGAGTTTGAGTATCCACTGCTCTATTTAAGTAGGTCTGTTTTATATAGATTGTTGAACAGGCTTATTGAGGACTATGATTGGCTACCATTTCAAATTTGTTTCTCTGCATAGAGGTGAAATTGTTAAGAAAAACCATCTGATTGAGAGTGCTTCTCTCTTTGTTTGTGAATAACATTGCTTTATAGGTCTGAGCGATCTACTTGCCATCGTGATGATTGATGGACAATTTGCCTGTCTCTCTGAATAAGAACTGCTCCCACGCCAACTGGGCTTACACCCATGGTTAGGTGGATGGTTTACTCAGGGTTGAAGTCAGCATGTGTGCAACTTGCTGAAAATCATTTTGATCTGGTGTACAGCTTGCTGGTGTGGTCTAGTCCACTCCCACTTGGTGGATTCTTTAGCAGATCACCTAGGAGGGCTAACATCATGATAAGGTCAGCAATGAAGTGACGACAGTATGTGATGAGCTCAAACAGACTCCAGACTTCTTCACAGAATCATAGAATTTCTGTGGTGCAGAAGGAGGCAATTCGACCCATCAAGTCTGCACCAACACTTCGAAGGAGCACTCTACCCATCCACCCGACCCTATCCCAGTAATCCCATAACCTAACCTACACATCCATAGACACTAAGGGGCAATTTGCCAATCCACCTAACAGCTTTGGACTGTGTGAGAAAACCGGAGCTTCTGGAAGAAGCCCACACAGACATGCGGTGAATGTGAAAACTCACACAGACAGTGACCCAAGGCCGGAATTCAACTCAGGTCCCTTGCACTGTGAGGCAGCAGTGCAAACCACTGTGCCACCGAGCAAAGTCTGCAGGATCGGCAAGGTTTGTAATGGTTTCAAATTCTTGTGGACCACAGTTCACCACTGAACACATAATTGAAAAATTCAATCCTGTTTTTATTAAACAGAGAGCGATCTTTGTTCAGGGCGAGGCTGTATTCTGTAAGACTTTGCAGGCATGATTGTCTCAAGTACAAGGTCATGTCTCAGGTACACTTTCAGTGTGACAGTGGATGAGAATATCTCACTGATGTTCAGTGTGCCTTCAAGTCCTTTAAGGCTGAATTATGTGCTGAAATACTTCAGCTAATAAATGGACTCCAAAGTTGTGGATCTTGTATGGAAAAGGCCTAATATGAATGGGCAATACTGCAAATTACACCGATTCTTCTGCAATCTTGATAGCCTGCATTGAGGTCAAGATAAGCAAAATGTTTTGCACCATTCACTTTTTCTATGATATCATCGATTGTCCGGATTAAATATCTTTCTTGTCGTATGTCTGGTTTGGTGAGTGCACATCAACAAAAGATTCCAATCTGATTTCTACACTTGGATTTTTTGACAGCTTGTATGTGTGAGACCCAAGGGGTGTGCTCATCTGCAACTTTCCTAGTGATGTCAAGGTCAGCTAAGAAGTTTCTTCTCTGCCTGCTTTCTGATATAGGTGTATGCTTAGCAGCTCAATAGGGTTTGTATGTAGCTTGCATGTAACTAACACCTTAAATTTTGTGGGCCGGTTTAGCTCACTTGGCTAGACAGCTGGTTTGTGATGCAGAGCGAGACCAGCAGCACGGGTCTGCATGGGTTTTCTCCGGGTGCTCACAATCCAAGAAGGGCAGGTTAGGTGGATTGGCCACGATAAATTTCCCCTCCGTGTCTAGGGATGTGCATGTTTGGTTACGGGGTTACAAGGATAGGGCGGGGCGCTCGCTGGAGTGGACCTGGAAAGAGTGCTCCTTTGGAGGGTTGGTGCAGACTCAATGGGCTAAATAGCCTCCTGCTGCACTGTAACGATTCTATGATTCAATTATATAGTTCAGGAATGTTGTTGTTACACCTAGGAAATGTGTACAGCAAAGATGTACAGACTGGAAACAGTTAAGTGTGTCACATTCTCCAGAGCATTCCTTCTCATGCCTTTGAATGTGAAAGGCATTTAAAAATCCCCAAGAACTTTCAGTGGTTTGTCAATGTTATGTTTGTGTATTCTCTGGTTTGCAGAGAATGGTGAGTGTTGAATGTTCCATGTCGTTGGATAGATGCTTTTGTATTTATGAGAACATTTACTTCCGAGCAGCCAGTGGCCAGTGTCACACATACTGTCGCTATGCCTGAAAGAGAGCACAAAAATGTTCAGGGTTGTCCATCTATACATTGATTATATTCTCTCACCCTTTTGCCATGGTGCACATACATGGGGTGGGATTCTCTGAGCCTCCACGCCAAAATCATGCTTGGTGTGGGGGCGGAGAATGGGGCGTCAGACTCGCGATCGGGTCCAACGCCTGTCATAATATCCACTCATGTGTGTAATGAGGTGCAGACAGGCAGTGATTGACACACAGGATGACCAGTAAGCACACAGCACAGTGCAGCCAATCACCAGACAGGTCACTACCACTATGAAGCCAGAGGGCACTAGGTTTCCCGCTCTCTCTGGACCCAGCCACTGAGACAGTCAGAGTAGCGAGCCAGTGCAAACACCATGCGGTAGCTAGTAAGTCTGGTCAGGCTAGTACAAGGTCTCCAGTCAATTCAGTGTAGTGTCGACACACATCTGGATATGTATATTAGTTCTATCATTGAATAAAACCGTGTTGGATCTTCTCCAGTGTTAGAGGTCTGTTTCTAGCTTCACTGCATCAAGTGCAGTCCACATCGAATCAACCTGCCTAACACATCAACACCTTCCCACAACTTTCCACAGACCGGAGAATCGCCAGCAGTCGCGCGTGTGCGTGGTCGACGTGGCGCCGGTCGGGGCAATTGAAAGAGGCCCGCATGCCGATTCTCAGTCGGCAGCTAGCCGAGTTCCCATCAGCGTGGTTCCCTCATGGTTACACCTGGTCGGCACTCGGAGTGACGGCTGCGGATACAGTCCACGGCCGCCCTGGTGGGAGCAGGGGTGGGGGGGGGGGTGAATTCGTCACTGGGGGCCTCCAGGACAGCCAGGGTTCCGATCGGGGGCCACCGATCGCCAGTGAGCGTGATCTGGGGGGGGCTATATTGTTGGGTCTGGCTTGCTGTGTGGATCCGTGCGGGGCCGCCGCCGCAGGTGGCCGCTGCGCACATGCACGGACACACGGCCGAAAGTGTAGGACCCAATATCGGCAGCCGGAGCTGCGTGGACTACTCCGGGGCCCTTCAAGACCCCTTCAAAATGAAGAATCACTCTGTACGTTCTCCAGGAAAGTCCAGAGTGATTCGCGCCTGTTTCCCCGCGGGCGTCGGGACATAGCCCCATTTTCTGAGAATTCCGCCCATGATGTCTGTTTTGAAGTATTGGTCTTATCTGTTACTTTTGCTGAAAAACAGCAAATGCAAGCAACATATTGCATATGCCACAAGGTTCACAATGTTTTCTATGTCAGATGTGGGTCAGCACCACTGCAGTAGCAACACTGGGTGAGACTTTCTGACGCTTACTGCCAGTGGGATCGTCCGATCCCTGGTGAAGGGTTACCCGGCGGGTGAGCCATGCAAAACGACATCGACAACTGTGGAACCGGAAGATCCCACCAACAGCCAACGGAGAACCACGTCCACTGCTGGAAAACACACCGTGGGGTGACCATTATTTGGACAAGTCACAATTCTATTTATGACTTATATTGTTTCTTGTTTTACAGATGGTGTCCTGGCATGTGAGCGATGAACAGTGTTCACATGATTTGAACTTGCATTGTGATAGTTACTGTTGGCCGCCTTGCCTACAGCGGATTCTGAAAGTGATAGTGTTCTTGCTAACTCCAATAGCTATGACAGCTTTCTGTCTTTCAACTTTTTTTCTGCACAGTTGACTAGAGAGGCAACGTCTGACTATTTGCATTTTTATTTCCCATTTGACATGCTCAACAAAATTGCATTTAGTTGCTAATCACCTCAATCATGTGCAATATTGATCAATTGTCTTGTTTGCTCCTTGGTGCATTGGAAGACATTTGTTTCTTATATTGCATTCTCCTCCAACATCAAATACATTGTTGGTCTATTTTGTGCTGAGTCATAATCATCTCGCGCAGTGTCTCAAAATTATTTTCCAAATTTTCATTTCCATAATGGAGAAGTAGGGCTTTTTCTATTCTCTTGTAATCTGTATTTGCAAGCCTACCATTGTTCCTTTGAAGTGTCGCAGTGACTTCTGCCAATCTGTGAATACAGAGGATGGCTTGGAATGCGCGTCAAAGTCGGATAGACTGGGCACAGCCATTGCCACATTAATTATCAGTGCATCAAAAAGTGTGCGACCAAAGACCCAGGATCACGTTCTTTTGTTGGCATCGATCTCGATGGGAGTCTATAAGAATTGAAAGACTCTCACCGCTTCGGGAGTCTTCTGGTTTTCTAATTGCCCTCACTGACTGCTGCTGCAGAGTTCGCAATGTCAGCAGCGCACCCTGTATGGCAAAGAGACCACAACTCCAAAAAAGATTGGAGCGGGTTCCAGGTGACATCATTGGGAATTTTCACTGTTACGCTTTATGCCTTGGAGATATGCAGAGGTGACACACCGGTTTCTTTGTCTAAATAGGAGTTATACATTTTTGAGGGGGTTTTTTGTATCTTTTTTAATTAAGGGGCAATTTAGCATGGCTAATCCACCTACCCTGCACATCTTTGGGTTGTGGGGGTGAAACCCATCCAGACACTGGCAGAATGTGCAAACTCCACATGGATAGTGACCCGGGGCCAGGATCGAACCTGAGTCCTCAGCGGCTTGAGGCAGCAGTACAAACCACTGCGCCACCATGCCACCCACTGGACAGGAGGTATATTTGGATCTGCTCTATATAATATCTGCTCTCGCATGCTTCAAGCTTGTTGCTGTTTGCTTCCACTTTAGTTTCTCCTTCTCACTGTAACCACGCCCGGACTTGACTATTAACACAGTGAACAGTTAACAAATGCACATAATCAAACTGTCATGTGAGGGCCCCTTTCAGAAAAGTGTGTTTTGTCAGATGGCTGCAGTGATGTCATTGTGTGGGTGGAGCTGGGTTGTGATTCTGTCTTTTACTTTTGTTTTGAGCTGGATGCTGCTTGGTGGCTCTGCGGTTTTTGGTTTCATTTTCAGTTGGGAGCTGCATTTCAAACAAAGAACAAAGAAGGTGAATTTTGGTTTATCTCTCTGCATGCAAAACAATGTCTCCAGATAATGGCTGTGTTGTAAAAAAGGAGTGTTTGGCTTCTGGATGTTATCAGGAAAGTTATTAAGGGTTATCTATAGAGTACTGTATCTTTGGTGGGTATTTATGTTGGTACTAGATAAGATGTTTACTGTGTGTTTATAAAATGTTAACTGGATTCATAGAATAAACATTGCTTTGTTTAAACATACTTATGATCTCTGTTGCATAACACCTGGAAAGTGGGTACTTGTGCTCCTCAAAACCAAAATCTATTAAAAGTTGTGGATCAGGTGAACTCCATGATATACTTTGGTGTTCTCTAAACCATAACAAAACACTGAACAATTGAAAAAGTCAATCTGCCATTACACTGTCCAAAAGAAGAAATTCCTTTCTTGGCTTGGCAAACAAAACAATTGGGCTCTCAGATCAGGGCCTGGATTTTACAGATAGATACCAGTCTTGATGACAATATGCCTGTGGAACTCTTGTTGGTCATACTGAAGCGGGGGATCAGACTACATTGTAAAGAAGAGGAGCCAAGTTTTAAAGGACTTTGTGACTGTGATCGATGGCATATGTATGCTGAGTGGACGGCCAAGCCGATTCATAACGTTTTTTTCAGTTGTTTTTGCCATTTAATGTGTAATTTATAGCTTGTAATGGGCAAGATTTTGCCTGTTAATTCACATATAACTGACATTGATTCCGGGTTTTAGAATATAGGTGAGTACCCAAGGTTGTATTTAATGTTTACTTTGTTTGACTCTTGCACAATAAAATAAATCTTTTGTTTTATACTGTGAAATATTGTGGCTTAATTCTTTCAGTAATTAACTGGAATTATGGATTTCTTCTCAAAAAATATGATTACTGATTTGAATTAAGATCTTAGCATTAGAGATAGTGCCACGTTAAAATCTGCAGATGACATAAAACTTGGAAGTGTATGAACTGTGAGGAGGGTAGTGATAGTCTGCTGGATGAGCAGGCTTGTGGCAGACGAAATATAATGCAGTGGAGTGGTGAATTTTAGCAAGAAGAACAAAGAGAGGCAATATAAATAAAATACACAATTCATAAGGAGTTGCAGGAGGGTCTTAATGATTATATGTGCACAAATCATTGAATGTAGCTGGGCAGGGAGGGAAAGCAGTTAAAAAGCCTTGGGTACTCACCTATATTCTAAAACCCGGAATCAATGTCAGTTATATGTGAATTAACAGGCAAAATCTTGCCCATTACAAGCTATAAATTACACATTAAATGGCAAAAATAATCTTAATAAATACGAGCATAGAGCTTGGAGCAGGCCATGTGGGAAAGAGCCCAGAGGCAGGCAGGTGCAAAAGTTTCAAGGCCATTTTCCTGGAGTTGGGATGCAATTCCCCAATTGCAGATGTGTAGCCAAGTGAGCTAGTTAAAGGCATATGGTTCAGGATACCCTCTCTCCCAAACCTCTCACCTCCCGATGCAATAGGAACAAGTAAGAAGTCTTACAACACCAGGTTAAAGTCCAACAGGTTTGTTTCAAACACGAGCTTTCGGAGCACGGCTCCTTCTTCAGGTGAATGGAAAGGCTTGTTCCAGAAATGTTTATATAGACACAGTCAGAGATGCCCCGGAATGCGAGCACCTGCAGGCAATCAAATCATCAAAGATGCAGAGAGAGAGGTAACTCCAGGTTAAAGAGGTGTGAATTGTCCCAAGCCAGTTCAGTCGGTAGGCCTCTGCAAGTCCAGGCTTGTTGGTGGGGGCCGAATGTAATGCGACATGAATCCCAGATCCCGGTTGAGTCCGCATTCATGCGTGCGGAACTTAGCTATAAGTTTTTGCTCAGCAATTTTGCGTTGTCGCGTCTCCTGAAGGCCTCCTTGTAGAATGCTGACCCGGAGATCAGAGGCTGAATGTCCTTGACTGCTGAAGTGTTCCCCAACTGGAAGGGAACAGTCCTGCCTGTTGATAGTCGCACGATGCCCGTTTATTCGTTGTCGCAGTGTCTGCATGGTCTCGCCAATGTACCACGCTTCGGGACATCCTTTCCTGCAGCGTATGAGGTAGACTACATTGGTCGAGTCGCACGAGTATGCGCCGCGTACCTGGTGGGTGGTGTTTCCACGTGTAATGGTGGTGTCCATGTCGATGATCTGGCATGTCTTGCAGAGATTACCCTGGCAGGGTTTTGTGGTGTTGTGGTTGCTGTTCTGAAGGCTGGGTAATTTGCTGCAAACAATGGTTTGTTTGAGGTTGCGCGGTTGTTTGAAGGCCAGTAGTGGGGGTGTGGGGATGACCTTGGCAAGATGTCCATCCTCGCTGATGATGTGTTGGAGGCTGCGAAGAAGATGTCGTAGTTTCTCCGCCCCAGGAAAGTACTGGACGACGAAGGGTACTCTGTCAGTGGTGTCCCGTGTTTGTCTTCTGAGGAGGTCGGTGCGGTTTTTTGCTGTGGCGCGGTGGAACTGTCGATCAATGAGTCGAGCGCCATATCCCGTTCGTACGAGGGCATCTTTCAGCATCTGTAGGTGTCTGTTGCGCTCCTCCTTGTCTGAGCAGATCCTGTGTATGTGCAGCTCCTCCACATCATAGGAACAAGAGCAGCTGCTTGAAGGCCGCGTCCTGCTGGCAGACTAGTGATGGGCGTGGGGGTGGACATTTCCCCAGGCAGGTCGTTGAAGCCCACCTCATCTACCTGGCCGCAATTCAGTCGCAGGCTGCACTGTGGAGGAAATCTTACCTCCATAACGGTGGCCCAGCTGCTAGTGCCACTTTTACATTTAAAGGTTTAAAAAGTCACAGAGAGAGGGTGCCAGGTCACTGCTTCCTACACAGTGCAGGGGTATCCCCTGCATTTAAACCCAACATTGGTACCTGAGCCAAAAAGGCAAAACGCTGCTCTTACAGTAGTAAAGCAAGGGAACCAAGATGAGCATTTATAGAACACTAGTTCAGCCTCAACTGGAGTATTTCAATTCTAGCCAATGAACTTCAGCAAGGTCTTGAGAGTGGGTGCAGGATTCAAGGATATTTAAGGGAAGATAGTTTTCAGTTACGTGGATAGGGAATAGCTGGGACTTTTGTTGTTAGAGAAGAGGGTGGAGAGCGATTTGCTGGAGGTGTTCAAAACCATGGGTGGAATTCTCCGCTCCCGCGCGGAATCGGGAAGGCCGTCGTGAACTCAGCCGAGTTTCACGACGGCCTCGGAGGCCGCTCCTCGTACCTAATTCAACCCCACCTATGCTAGGAGTGGCGTGGGAGAATATCGGGGGGGGGGGGGGGGGGGGGGGGTGGTGGCCAGGGGGGCGTGTCGTGAGTTGCCCGGCCCTCCCGCGATTCTCCCATCCAGCGTGGGGAGTGGAGAATCGCGCCCCATGAGTCATCTCGACAGAATAGATAAGGAGAAACTGTTCCCATTGGTGGACAGGTCGTGGGCCAGAGGACACTACTTTAAGGTAAACAGCAATATAACCAGATGTGACGTGAAGAAAAAAACATTTTACACAGTGGCCTAAACCTTTTGGTCCTGTCTGTCTTCGGAATTGTCAGAGGCAGGACGAATATTTTGATGGACAAGTGAAAGGCCTGTTTGGGTTCCTTGGCTGGGAATTTACGGTCCCTAGGCAGGCAGGACTGGAAAATCCCTAACAGTAAGTGGTTAGCATTGCCTGACAGGATGATGGTGGCAGGTTCAATTGTGGCTTTCAAAAGAGAATGATACGGCGACCTCAAGCAAAAGAAATTGCAGAGATGGCAGTGGAAAGAGCAGGGATATCGCAGTTGCTGTTGCAGAGAACTTGCATTGACAGGATGTAACCATTCTATGATTCTGTCTCATTCCAACACATGGAAAAGGAAAATAACGGGAGCATAAAAAAAGCGTTCAAATGAGCAGTAGCGGTAAAATAGAGAAGACTTGAAATGCCATAATGATAGGAAAGAGATGGGATCATAGGCAGTAGGGGAGGAATCTGCATTAGGCACCTCATGCAGAGGTCTTCCTTCCTATCCTCACCTAGTATACAAATTTGTGTATTGCTCTCTTGTTACAAATCTTTGCCTCTTCATGCTTTGTGGGGACAAGATCAATGTTCTATTTTAAAAGCTCCATTTAGCGTTGATTGTACAAATATTCTTCCATGATAGTTCATTCCTGATTTGTTTTCATCTTTACTATGGATCCTCTTTCTATATGGTGCATATTAATCCCTACCGATGGGATTAGAATACTAAGGATGATATTTTTGACCGGCGTAGATGTAATGGGGCGGAAGGCCTTTTCTGTGCTGTACACCACTATCACTCTATGATGATTGCTAAGCCTCTGCTGTCTTATACCCAATTGATAAATGGTTATGAAGAAAGTCCTATGTAAACTTATTCTCCAATATCAGTATGTTAATTGTAGCGAACTATCTTGCCTTGGCGGAGAGCTGATATATGACAGCATGGCTCATGTATTTGATGTGTGTGGACCTCCTCCAAGATATTTCAAGGTTATTGTCTCCTTTATTTTTCCATTACTAGTTGGAAACTGATAATATTTGCAGTGTGGAAATATTGCCAGCATATCTGAAAAATAATTTCAAGCTTATAATCCAATCAATGATTTTCAGTAACATCTTCAACTACAATGGAGTCTTTGAATTTATAAAAGTAGATTGATGCAGTGATCCAGTTTTGTTTTTTTTTGTGGACATTTTGAAGTTAAAAGTAGTGCTACATGAGGTACAGTATTATTAACTTTAAATGAAGGAAATGGAAAGTTCACACAATCTGCAGCACCATTAGTTTTGTGTCAAACTGCAAAGAAATGTTGTATCTTGCAGAACAAGGGTAGAAATGTTTTTTAACAGATGTTTTCTGAAAATAAGAACACAAATTGTGCTCATTGTGTGACTACTCATCAGTTACAAAGGAAAAGCCATGTTTTATACATTTTGCTCGAAATCTATCCAATGTGAATTTCATTATATCGCCAGATTTGTACTTTGACTGAAACATTGTTGTGCTTGATATCTAAATTCTAAAGGCTTAAAGAAAACTAAACGTGCTTAAAAATCACACGCCGCTCTCGCCATGTTGGTCAAGTCTGCTTGGTTTCTAAATAACTAATATATTGTATGGATTATTGATTCTTTGTGAAAGTGTGTGTTGAAAGCACATTTAATGAAGGAGAAAGCCAAAAGTTGGTATGTCATTGTGACAACATATTTTGATAGAATTCGCACCCTAATGAGGTTGTGAGTTAACAGCTTTGTTTTGATGCACCATCGATTGCACGTGAGGCGAGTGATTTACCAAAGTCAGGCTTTAATTAACTAGAACACAGCCTGGCGATCGTCGACAGTGGAAAGGGACGATCGTCAGGCTTCTGAGCATTTATACCTCGTTGATAGAGGCGTGGTTAACTCAGCCTCTCGGCCATTCGGTCGAGAGGCACATGACCGACCAGGGCCAATGGTAAGCCGACGTTCTGGCCCAATGGCAGACGAGTATGCAGATCATATCATCACATTCACCCCTTACGGAGAAGGAAGGCGGGGGGGGGGGGTGTGAACGAGACCGGGGTGGGGGGGGGGGGGGGGGGGGGGGGGAGAACTGATGATATGAGTAGCCGTCGGGAGAATAGTTTTCTCTCCGTACCCTTGTCGAATTTGGGGGCTTGCCACTGGCCCAGACATAACAATATTTACGAAAGGAAGTCCATGGGACCGTAGAACTCTAGAAGGACTCGATCAGTCGTTTGGTGGTCCTTGACGTCCTGGCCGAGCGCCGTAGTGGAGGAGGTGTCGTCGGATCGGCTGATGGTCCTGCTGATGTCCTGGAGTCCGGGAGCGATAGACTTCGAGTAGTCTCCGTCACCTGAGCTGGCCACGGAGACGCCATGGATGAGGGATGGGGAAGCTGAGTGGGGTGCTGGGGTGAAAAAGGGGAGGGGGGTCTGTGGTGGGGGGGGGCTGCACGCCGGCGGGTGCCAGGTCCCGGAGGGAGACCGTGTCCTGCCGACCGTCGGGAAGCTCCACATACGCGTACTGCGGGTTAGCGTGGAGTAACTGGACATGCTCCACCAACGGGTCGGACTTGTGCACCCGCACATGCTTCCGGAGCAAGATGGGTCCGGGGGTGACCAGCCACGTCGCGAGAGGGGATCCGGAGGACAACTTCCTGGGGAAAACAAGAAGACGTTCATGAGGGTGTCTGATTAGTAGCAGTACAGAGCAGTGAGCGGATAGAGTGCAGCGCATCGGGGAGCACCTCTTGCCATCGGGAAATAGGGAGATCTCTGGACCGGAGGGCCAGATGGTACCATTCTCCCGCTCGACCTGTCCGTTACCCCGAGGGTTATAGCTGGTCGTCCTGCTAGAGGCAATGCCCCTGTCGAGCAGGAATTGACGCAGCTCGTCGCTCATAAATGAGGACCCCCGGTCGCTGTGAATGTACTCGGGGTAGCCAAACAGGGAGAAGATGGAGAGGAGGGCCTTAATGATGGTCGATGTGGTCATGTCGGGACAGGGAATGGCAAAGGGGAAGCGGGAGTGTTCGTCGACAACCGCCAGGAAGTAAATGTTGCGGTTGTTAGAGGGAAGGGGCCCCTTGAAGTCAATGCTGAGACGTTCAAAGGGGCGGGATGCTTTGATCAGGTGTGCGCGCTCAGGGCGGTAGAAGTGCGGTTTGCACTCGGCGCAGATGTGGCAGTCACGGGTTACTGTCCTGACTTCCGTGATGGAGAAAGGCAGGTTGCGGGTCTTAATGAAATGGTAGAGACGGGTCACCCCTGGATGGCAGAGGTCCGCGTGGAGGGAGCGGAGGCGGTCTATCTGCGCGCTGGCGCAGGTACCGCGGGACAGGGCATCGGAAGGCTCATTGAGCTTCCCAGGACGATACAAGATATCATAGTTGTACGTGGACAACTCGATCCGCCACCGTAAAATCTTGTCATTTTTGATCTTGCCCCTTTGTGCATTATCAAACATGAAGGCTACTGACCGTTGGTCTGTGAGGAGGGTAAACCTCCTGCCGGCCAAATAGTGCCTCCAATGTCGCACGGCTTCGACTATGGCCTGGGCTTCCTTTTCCACAGAGGGGTGGCGGAGTTCGGAAGCCTGGAGGGTTCTGGAGAAGAAGGCCACGGGTCTGCCTGCTTGGTTCAGGGTGGCCGCCAGAGCTACTTCAGATGCGTCGCTCTCGACCTGGAAGGGGAGGGCCTCGTCGATGGCGCGCATCGTGGCCTTTGCGATGTCCGCTTTGATGCGGCTAAAGGCCTGACAGGCCTCCGTCGACAACGGGAAGGTCGTGGTTTGCATGAGGGGGCGGGCCTTGTCCGCGTAGTTGGGAACCCATTGGGCGTAGTATGCGAAAAACCCCAGGCAGCGTTTGAGAGATTTGGGGAGAGGGAGTTCCATCAGGGGGCGCATGCGTTCGGGATCGGGGCCTATCACTCCGTTACGCACTACGTAGCCGAGGATGGCTAGGCGGTCGGTGCTGAACACGCATTTATCCTTATTGTACGTGAGGTTAAGGAGTTTTGCGGTTTGGAGGAATTTCTGGAGGTTGGCGTCATGGTCCTGCTGGTCGTGGCCGCAGATGGTGACATTATCAAGGTACGGGAAGGTAGCCTGTAATCCGTACTTGTTGACCATTCGGTCCATCTCCCGTTGGAAGACCGAGACCCCATTTGTGACACCAAACGGAACCCTAAGGAAGTGGTAGAGGCGCCCGTCAGCCTCGAACGCGGTGTACAGTCGGTCACTCGCGCGGATGGGGAGCTGGTGGTAAGCGGACTTAAGGTCCACAGTTGAGAAGACCTTGTATCTCGCGATCTCGTTTACCATGGTAGAGATACGGGGGAGAGGATACGCATCCAGTTGCGTAAACCGATTGATGGTTTGGCTGTAATCGATGACCATCCGGTTTTTCTCCCCCGTCCGGACCACCAGCACTTGGGCTCGCCAGGGATTGTTGCTGGCCTCGATGACCCCTTCCGTCAGCAACCTCTGGACCTCGGATCTGATGAAGGATCGGTCCTGGGCGCTGTACCGTCTGCTCCGTGTGGCGACGGGTTTGCAATCGGGGGTGAGGTTAGCAAACAGGGAGGGAGGGTCCACTTTGAGGGACACGAGGCTGCAGACAGTGAGGGGGGGGTATAGGGCCGCCGAATTGAAAAGTCAAGCTCTGCAGGTTGCACTGGAAGTCCAGTCCTAGGAGTGCCGGTGCGCAAAGGTCAGGGAGGACAAGGAATTTATAATTTTTAAAAACCTTCCCTTGGACCGTGAGGTCCGCGATGCAGCACCCGGTGATGTGGACGGAGTGCGAACCTGAGGCTAAACCGATTTTGCGTGTTACGGGATGGACAGCGCAGCGTCTTACCGTGTCAGGGTGAACAAAGCTTTCCGTGCTCCCGGAGTCCAGCAGGCAGTCCGTCTTGTGGCCGTTGAGGTGGATCAGCGTAGTCGTTTTGGCGAGCGTGCGTGGATGAGACTGGTCGAGCTGAACGGCCGCGAGCCGTGGAGAAAATTCGTCGGCGCTGTCCGATTCCATGCTGGAGGGACCTTGCGTGGCAGATGTGGAAGTCGGTGGCCAGGATCCATATGTGGGGTGAGCGGCCGCGAGCCGTGGAGAAAATCCGTCGTCGCTGTCCGATTCCATGCTGGAGGGACCTTGCGTGGCAGATGTGGAAGCCGGTGGCCAGGATCCCCAGGTGAGGTCTGTTCCCCAAGATGGCGGCGACCAGGACCCGCACGTGGGGTCGGGGCCCCAAGATGGCGGCGCCCAGGAAACCCTCGTGGCCGCTGGAGGCGGAGCTAGCGTTGCCGGCGCTGTGAGCGGAGAGGCGCGCAGGCCGGCTCCAGGACGCCGGCTAGATGCATCAGCTGTGGGAGGAGGTAAGGCGCGCGGGCCGGGTGCGGGGGGCCGGGGGCGGGGGGAGCCGAGTCGAGCTGTGGGCAGGCAGGGACCGGGGGGGCCCGGAGAGGTGAGCCGGTCGGGCGCCGGGGCCCGGGGGTGGGGGGAGCCGGGGTCCGGGGGTGGGGGGAGCCGGGGTCCGGGAGCGGGGGAAGCAGGGCCGCTGCGGGCAGGCAGGGACCAGGGGGGCCCGGAGAGGCGAGCCGGTCGGGCGCCGGGGCCCGGGGGCGGGGGGGGGAGAAACGTGCGCGGCGGGCAGGCAGAGGCCTGGAGGGGCCGGGGAGGTGCACATGTCGGCCGGCGGGGCGCGAGTCGGGAGCGGCTGGAGGGGCCCTGGAGGAGAGAGGGAGGCACACAGGCCGTTTGCAGAGGCCTGGGGGAGGGGGGGGAGAGTGCTGTGCAGCTTCCAGAAACGCTGCAGCCAGCGTTTTGGCCTGGCAGACTGTGGAGTAGTGGCCCTTCTTCCCGCAGCTCTTACAAAGGGCGGAGCGGGCTGGGCAGCGCGAGCGAGAGTGCTTAGCGTACCCACAAAAGTAGCAGCGGGGCCCCGCGGATTTATCGGGTCGCCCCGCGGCACAAGCCTGAGGGAGGCCGGGAGCGGTGGGTAGCTGGTGGGAAGCGTGCCAGGAGGCGGCCTGGCCAGGGTCATAGGTGCGAGCGCTTAGATCTGCGACCTCCAGGGAGGCGGAGAGAGTCAGCGTCTCCGTTAAACTGAGTTCGTCTCTTTCCAGCATCCGCTGGCGGATCACGGGAGACAGCATCCCAGCCACGTAAGCGTCTCTGACGAGTAGCTCCATGTGCTCTGTAGCGGACACCGCTTCACAGGCGCAACCTCTCCCCAGGGCACAGAGGGCCCGGGCGTATTGGTCTAGAGACTCACCGGGGACCTGCTTTCTGGTGGCCAGCAGATGTCGAGCGAATACCCTGTTGATCGGTTTGATGAATTGTCCTTTTAGCTTTTGTATAGCGTCATCATAATCTGTTTCGTCTTCGATTATTGAGTAAGCGTCAATACCCACGCTGGAGTGGAGGACGTGCAGCTTCTGTGCCCCGGTGGGGGGGGGGTGGTTGTAGATGCCAGGAACCCTTCGAGGCAAGTCAGCCAGAGTTTGAAAAGTTCTGTAGAGTTCGGAGTTTGCGGGCTGATGCGGAGGCATTCGGGCTTGATGCGGAACTCCATCTTCAAAGTTGTAGTTAATTAAATTGATGCACCATCGATTGCACGTGAGGCGAATGAATTACCAAAGTCAGGCTTTAATTAACTAGAACACAGCCTGGCGATCGTCTACAGTGGAAATGGACGATCGTCAGGCTTCTGAGCATTTATACCTCGTTGATAGAGGCGTGGTTAACTCAGCCTCTCGGCCAATCGGTCGAGAGGCACATGACCGACCAGGGCCAATGGTAAGCCGACGTTCTGGCCCAATGGCAGACGAGTATGCAGATCATATCATCACATGTTTTAAAAAGATATTTTAATAACAATGCTTCTTAAATAGCTTCCAAAAAAGAGTCACATTGGACAAGAAGTGTTAACTCTGCTTCTCCCTCCAGGGGTGCGGCCAGACCTGCTGAGTTTGCCCTGCATTTTCTGTTTTTATTATTACTTGAACAGCTTTCTGTTCTGAGACATCATGTAGATAGGATAGTGTCAGTGTGTTTCCAATAGATGGAATTGGGCCTTGGACACTGAGAGCAGGAAGACATAGATAGTTTACTCCGAGGAGTTGCTGCTGAAGGTGTAGTAAGTGGAAACTATTTCCTGGTTAAAGATCTCATAGACAGTTGCAATAGTAATCTAGACACTGACTTAAGTCACTGGTACGCCGCGCATGCGCGGCATGACGACCTGGAAGTGTGGCCGTTCAGGAATTCGTGCTAAAAGCACACGCCGTTTAAACTCCTGGCCAATTTTTTTTGTCTGCCTGAAGCTCTGTGCTGTTGAATGAAAAATCCAGCTGCAGCACTAACTTCAGCCACCCTGAGGAAACCCACGCTCACATGGCGAGAACGTACAAAGTCCACACAAACAGTAACCCAAGGTGGTAATTGAACCCAGGTCGCTGTGAGGCAGCAGTGCTAACCACCGTGTCACCGTGCCCTTGCCGTTTTCTCTCAGTGCTTTGGTTTCTTCCCACAGTCCAAAGATTTACAGCTTCGGTGGATTAGCCTTGCTAAATTGCCAATAGAATCCAAAGGCTACGTCGTCTTATGAGGATAGAGCGGGAGCATGGGCCTTGGTTGGGTGCTCTTTCGGAGTGTCAGTGCAGTTGTAATGGACCAAATTACTTTCTTAAGCACTGCAGTGATTCTATAAATGCTCATCAAATAGAAACCAGATGAAACAAGGACAGTGACAGCCTGGGACACTTCTAAAATCTTCTGATCATAATCTAAATTAAAACATACAAACATTTTTAAGCATGCCACACGTAAAGTTATATAATAATATAGTGCAGATTTAAATAGTTTCACAGATTTAAAAGAAATAACCAAACCTATATTCATTATAAATAATGACCATTAATCATAAAAAATTAAAAAAGATTCAACAACAGTAATAATGCCTGTTTAAAAGAAAGAGCAAAAAATCCGTTAAAAAAAAATCTACATACATTTAAAACACTTGTTAAAATAATTGCCCGTTGTTCTCTATCTAAATCTACTGTTTAAATGCCTGTCCGCAATGGGCGTTACCAAACTGGCCGTTAAATAACTTCAAACTTACTTCATACAATAAAGTACCCTTTTAATGGAATTAACAGCCTCATGACCAACCAAAGTTTAAAAAAATATATATATCTTCCTTTCATTTGATTTGCATTTTAAACATATTTATAATTGTTGAACACAAGTAATATAAAACATTAACCTACTAAGAAAATGTCTCCCAATGTCTCCTGCCTCTGCTAGACTGAAAGGTTTCCATGTAAGTAAAAAATGTAAACACTCACCAAATATCGGGGTAAGTGGTCCAAGTTAGCGTTGCAGCTGGATTTTTAATTCAGCAGCGCAGGACTTCAATCAGACCAAAAAAAAGTTTGAGAGTTTAAGTGCTGCACGCTTTTAGCATTCATGTCTGAATGCCCACATTTCTGGGTCGTCACGCTGCGCATGTGCAGCGCACCAGTGACTTAATCACAAATCCTCCATGAAGATACGGGGCCCTACTTCCTCCACGTGGACTGGTCAGATGGATCAAAAATGTCATTTTTTAGTGTTGGACATTCTTATTTTCCCAATTGGATTCATACATAGAAGCCATCTGTGAGGAAACACCATTTCAGTGTATGGCATACCAAAATTCACTGCACCTACCTTTCTTAAAATGTATTAATTCATGTGATGTGCGCAGCAATCAGTGCGTAGCACTGGCAATGCTAACACTTATTTCCCATCCCTAATTGACCTTAAGAAGGTACTAGTGTGGCTCCTTCCTTGAACTGCTGCAGTCCGTATGGTGTAGGTACACCCACAGTGCTGTCAGGGACAGAGTTCCAGAATTCTGACCAAGCAATGATGAAGGATTTTCAAAACAGTTCCAAGTCAGAATGATGTGTGATTAGTTATTTTGAAATTGTGTGACAAATGTGCTTGCTTTTAAACAGGAAGCAGAAAGGATCCTTCTTGGCATCTTTCCTGAAAAAAATGCACTCCTCCCCAAAAACCAATAATGGTTCTATGGTGATTGACCGTCTAGCTAAGTATGTTTGCCCATACGAATGTCGACCAGACATAATGTCAATGCTGCTAAGAATGAAGCTACAATGCATCGATCAAAAGAATAGGATTTTAAAAACCCAATCAATATGATTCAAGTGGATTATGTGGAAATACTTGAAATGTATCCTACATCCAATATTATTTCAAAGTTCCTGCAGGCAAATATTCACAATGTCAAGTGTTAAAACAATAACAACAGATTGCATATATGTAGTGCCTTTAACATAGTACATCATCCTGAGTCACTTCATAGGAAAGTTGTCAAGTTAAATATGACGCTTGGGGGGGAATTTAGCAACTTCATTATCGTGCCGTTCAAAGCTCCATTGATTTCAGCAGGACTGGAACATCCCACTGGTGGGAGGGGCTGTAAAATTGCACGTGAGGTCACAAAAGGAGATATGAGGAGGAGAAGGAGCCAAAAGCAATGGGTTGAAGATAAATAGGTTCTGGACAGATTGAGGGATTTAGGCAGTGAATTCCAGTGCTCAGGGTCTCAGTTAATGAAGATATAGTTGGAAACGGTAAAGCATTAGAAATAATGGATGTGCAAAAGGCGACAATTGGTAGATAGAGTTGGTGGAGCGCAGAGATCTCAGAGAGTTGCAGAGCTTGAGAAAGTTACAGAGATAGAGAGGGAGTGAGGCAAAGAGGAAAATGAAAACAAGAACAGGAAATTTTAAGTTGAGACCTTGCTGGACAGGGAGATAGATAGGTCACAAAAGTGAGAGGTGATTCGGGACTTGGTGTTAGGATACAAGCAGGAAAATTTTGTATATGCTCACATTTAAAGGGCAGGAGATGAGGAGTTGGCTGGGAGAGCATTGGACTTGTCAAGTCTGGATAACAAAGGCATAGATGAAGGATTCAGCAGGGGACAAGCTGAGGTAGGTGAATACAGGCAATATTCCAAATGGGGAATTTGGCAGTCATTTTGAAGAAGAGGAGATGGGTCAGGAATTCAGCTCAAGGTAAACCACAACACCAAGGCTTTGAATTGTCAATCTTAGACGGTTGCCAGGGAGAGGAGTGGAGTCAGTGACTAGGAAAAAACAAAAACAGTGGCTTCAGCCTTCCTAATTTTTAATGGGGGAACTTTCTGTCCATCCAATCGGTATATCAGACAAACAATGTATCAAATCCAAGGGAACTCAGATGTCAAGAGAATCCATGGAAAGGTAGAGCTGAATGCTGTCAGTGCATGTGGAATTCTGCCTATCACTGAATAGATAGGGCTGGATCCAGGGTGCAATCCCATCCAGCTAGGCATCAGAAGAGAGGTGTTGGAGTGATAGTGTGCCCAAACATCAACTGTGTCAAACATTTCAGACAGGTCAGAAAGGATGAGGAGGACGAGGTCACTGCCGTTACAGTCATATAGGATGCTACTGGAGACTTTGCTAAGAGCCATTTCTGTGTTGCAACAGGAAAACATGAATTACAAGACAGGTGGGCCCAAACTTGGAAGACAACAATATCGTCAAGGGCTTTGAAGCAGAAAAGGAGAGTGGAAGTTTCCAAGGACAGAGGGCAGGAATTTTAAGGGAGCACGATGATGGCAGATTCAAAGGGGAGAGGGACGGACAGTACCTGAGGAAAGGATACCGTTAATAATATCAGATAACATGGGGGTGAGGAAGGGAAGTTGGCTGGTCAGCAGTTTGTTGGGAATAACATCGAGGCAGTATCAGCTGAGACGTGGTTGGAGGTAGATTGCAGGGAATCCTGTTTGACCTGGTGGTTAAGAGAAAGGAAAGGAATTCGGGGTAGCTAAACAGCCGCTGTCAATCTTACCAACAAAATGTATTTTAGCCCTTCACACATGTTGCAGGTGAGAGTGGAAGGGACAAGGGAGAGAGAGGGGTTTATGAAGGTTTATTAACTTGTAATCAGTTAAGGACAGCACGGTGGCGCGGTGGGTTAGCATTGCTGCCTCACGGCGCCGAGGTCCCAGGTTCGATCCCGGCTCTGGGACACTGGCCGTGTGGAGTTTGCACATTCTCCCCGTGTTTGCGTGGGTTTTGCTCCCAAAAACCAAAGATATGCAGGGTGGGTGGATTGGCCATGCTAAATTGACAATTAATTGGAAAAAATGAATTGGGTACTCTAAATTTATTTTTTTAAAAACAACTTGGAATCAGTTACATAGCAACATGCAAATAAACTTCCTGTGTCAAGGGGCTGATGTTTCCAATTTCCATACAATACTATATGCAACAAGATGGTATGGCCATTTATTGAGAACAATTTATGATTTCGCAACTTGCGTGGATTTAGAGACTTGCTACATGAAGTTTAATGATAATATTTATTAGTGTCACAAGTAGGCTTACATTAACATTGCAATGAAAAATCCCCTAGTCACCACACTCTGGTGCATGTTCGGGTACACAGAGGGAGAATTCAGAATGTCCAATTCACCTAACAAGCACGGGCGTGATTCTCCGACCACCAAGCCGGGTGGGAGAATTGCGGGAGTGCCGGACGATTCACGCCACGCCGCCCTGGCACCCGCAAGCAATTCTCCCACCCCCCCCCCCCCCCCCCCAAAACGACGTGTCGCGTTTTGCGACAGGCCGCTCGGAGAATCACCGCTCCGGTCGAGCGGCGATTCTTTGGCCCGGATGGGCCGAGCGGCCTGCCTAATACGACCAGTTCACGCCGGCGCCAACCACACCTGGTTGCTGCCGGCGTGAACAGCGTACGACCACTGCGTGTGGGGCCTGTGGGGAGCGGAGGGAGGATCGAGCACCAGGGGGGTGCTCAAGAGTGGTCTTGCTCGCGATCGGTGCCCACCAATCGTCGGGCCGGCGTCTCTGAAAGACACACTCATTTCCCTCCGCCGCCCCGCAAAATCAATCCTCCATGTCTTGCGGGGCAGCGGAGGGGAGGACGGCAACCGGGCATGACGGGTGACATCATTTAGGCGCCGCCGGCCGCGTCATTCAGGCGGCGCCGCTTTGAAGCGGGCACCAACGCCCGTGCGCGAGATTGACGCGCCACCACCCCTAGCCCCCTGGGGGTGGGAAAATAGGTGAAACACTCCGGTTTTCACTCCCGTGTCGGCAATTTGTCTCCCTTTGGGAGAATCGCGCCCCACGTGTTTCAGGACTTGTGACAGGAAGCCAGAGCGCCCGGAGGAAACCCACGCAGAAACGAGGAGAACGTGCCTTATACCAAGCCCCAATTCGGCAACTTATACTCATTTCTATAAATACTCAGTGCCATCGAGTACAGAGGAAAAATTACCCAGTGATTCCTATACTGCACGGTGACTGTTGTTTTACATTTACCTTCTCTGAAATAAATAACCGATTTCTTGTTCAGGATAAGCATCCATTTGATGCAGTGTACAGGTAAGATTGCTTATTTGTTTCCTCCTTTCGCCAAATGCCTGAGGAAAATGTCAGATACTCAATTTTATATTTGTATGAGTTTCAGTGAATTATCTTTTTTTCAATTCTCATGATATTTTTGGAGTCCACCATTAAATCAGTAAATGATTTTTTATTTAACCACTGCTTTTTTCAGTTAGGTTAGGTGCAATCAATAAACAGCCTTTCACTGTTGATTGTGATTGATCAAACAGCATTTTGGAGTTGCATAAATTCCTGAACACAGACAGAAAAAGGAAAATAACACAAAATGGAATCTGTTTTCTTCATTTTTATCAAATGGAAGCTGATACTAAATGACGATGTGGTAACACATAAGGTTACAGAATAGCTCATCAATCAAAAGGTGCTGCAGCAAAAACAACTAATAAATGTGCCTAAGAGTTTTATAGTCAACAGTTTAAAACATGAATGTTTTTCATACCCTACTGTACTTCTTAGAGGTTTGCAACAATCGTACACATTCCTTAAATCTTATTCCATAAAAACCGGTCAAAAAAGGTGCAATTATTTTTTTTAAATAAATTTAGAGTACCCAATTATTTTTTTCCAATTAAGGAGCAATTTAGTGTGGCCAATCCACCTAACCTGCACATCTTTGGTTGTGGGGGTGAAACCTATGCAGACATGGGGAGAATGTGCAAACTCCACACGGCCAGGAACCCAGGGCCTGGATTCGAACCCGGGTCCTCAGCGCCGCAGTCCCAGTGCTAACCACTGTGCTACACGCCGCCCTAAGGAAAAAGTGCAATTATGACACTTATTAAATTGTTACTTCCAAACAAGTATCCATGAGATCTTTCAGAATAAGAATATAAGAGGATGTATTTTTAAGTTGCAAACATGTTTCCAAATATAGGGCGCGATTCTCCCGAGTTACGAAAAATCGGGAAGCTGGCGTCAAAAACGGGCGCGTTTGACGCCAGCCTCCGCCCCCCCCCGACCGGGAACCGATTCTGCTCCCCGGTTGGGGCTAGCATCACGCGGCCGTGAACTCCGGCATCGCGGGCTTAACGAATTTCGTTAAGCCCGCTAGCCAAAGTTAGCGACGGCTGACACGTCAGATGACGTCAGCCGCGCATGCACGGATTGGCCGACTCCAACCCGCGTATGCGCGGATGACGTCATCACGCATATGCATGAAACTCGCGCATGCGCGGGCTGGTATGCCCCTCAGCCACCCCGCGAATGGATCCAGCGGGGCGGCGGAGGGAGAAAGAGTGCGCGGGTTAAGTACCCGCTGCCCGCGATCGGTGCCCACCGATCGCGGGCCCATGGCACCCTTGGCACGGCCGTGGTACGGCCGTGCCAATCGGTGCCATGGTTCCCCAGATCGGGACTTTACGGACGTTTTTACGAACGGTCAGACCAGGTGTGTTTTACGTTCATAAAAACGGCGGTAAAGGCCTTGGAAATCGGCCCATCGGCCAGGGGTGAATCGCTGCTCGCCGTAAAAAAACGGCAAGCAGCGATTCGTGTCGGGGGGCGGGCGTGGGGGGGGGGGGGAGAATAGCGGGAGGGCGTCGGACCAGCGTGTCCGTAAAAATTTACGCCGCCCACTATTCTCCGATTTTTCGTAAGTCCGGAGAATTGCGCCCATAGTTTCAATACACTGGCATCTCGTCTTTCGATACACCCAATAGTTCCGCTGTCAGGAAAATAAATTGAAAGCATCCACAGAAACTGCAAAACATTCATGGCAAGATTGCCACAGAAACCATAATTAAACTTTAATTAGTTCATTTAAATGATTATATTCAGATTTCGTC
Source organism: Scyliorhinus canicula (assembly GCF_902713615.1). Classification (NCBI taxonomy): domain Eukaryota; kingdom Metazoa; phylum Chordata; class Chondrichthyes; order Carcharhiniformes; family Scyliorhinidae; genus Scyliorhinus; species Scyliorhinus canicula. Next base: position 170,661,901 of record NC_052151.1, read on the forward strand.
TGAGTAACAAAATGTCAGCAAGGTTTCAGCAAAACATAAAGCCTCTGAGATTTAAATGTTACAAGTTATTTTTATGTCTTGTTAGCACGAAAGATTCTTGTGTATTGATTTTGCTGTTTGTGAAATATGCCCAAAATAAGGAGAATCAGTTCACTGACTATTGGCTGCAGAAAGTAGGTCGCAAAATAGTTCCAAAAGAAGATTCACTAATGTGACATGTGGCTACTTTTTTAGATTTGTTCAATGATGTCAGATTTGTTGATAAGGTCTGTATTTGTTGTCCCCACCCTTGTGCAAGTAGTGGTCAGCATAACTATAAGGAGCGGTTGAGGATCCGAGGTCTGCACTCAGTAGAGGTTAGAAGGGTGAGGGGGATCTCATTGAAACTTACAGAATACAATGAGGCCTAGATAAAGTGAAGGCGATGTTCCCACAATAGGGGAAACTAGAATTCAAGGGCACAAGCTCAGACTGAATGGACGATCCTTTAAAACAGAAATGAAGAGGTATTTCTTCAGCCAGACAGTGATGAATCTGTGGAACTCATTGCCACAGAAGGCTGTGGAGGTCAAGTTCTTTTTTATATTGGTGGCGCTGGTTGGGTCAGCATTTGTTCCCCATCCCTGAGAACATTTAAGAGTCAACCACATTGCTGTGGGTCTGGAGTCACATCTAGCCCAGTCCGAGTCAGGATGGCAGATTTAATTCCCTAAAGGACATTAGTGAACCAGATGGGTTTTACGACAATCGACAATGATTTCATGGTCACCTTTAGACTTCTGATTCCAGATTTTTATTGAATTCAAATTTCACCATCAGTCATGGCAGGATTCGAACTGAGCCCCCAGTGCATGATTTTGAGTCTCTGGCGTACTCGTCCAACGTCAATACCACTAAGCCACTGCATCACTGAGTGTCTTTAAGACAGAGATAGGTTCCTGATCAATAAGAGGATCAGGGGTTATGGGGAAAAGGCAGGAGAATGGGGATGAGAGACATATTAGTCACGATCGAATGGTGGAGCAGACTCAAAGGGCCGATTGGCCTAATCCTGCTCCTATGTCTTATGGTCTTACAATGGAGTAGCTTGCTAGGTCTTCTCAGAGGACAGCTAAGATTCAACTACATTTGGTTTTGGAAATAGGTGAGACTGATTAAGGACAGCACATTGACTTACATAAAGAGCATTCGTAAATCAGTTGGATTTATATGACAATCTGGAAATTTCATGGCCATTCGTACCGATGTTAATGTTTGATTCCAGATTTTATTTCATTGTTAACAGTTGAATTTCCTAACTAGGATTTGAATTCATGCCTGAAGGGCAATTTTCCAGCCCTCTGGATTACTAGTTCGTAACATAAATACTATATTATTGTATTTCCATGCCACCGGTGATCATATTAATAAATATACTTCTAGTTTCTTGGACAATAGTTAATGTATAAGGCTAGAAATTGATTGTTGTAGCACACACTAATGTGTTACAAATTTCACATTAATTCCTCACCGTAACTAGCTTCAAGTCTGAAAAGTCGTGCAAGAGCAATCGGCACACACTATACAGCTGTGTGTGCAGTTGGGAGAAATCAGTCAGATGTAACAAACTGGCTCTATTTACAAATTTCTTGCAGATATTAATATGGTTGGATGTATAAGCTCACTAATAGGAATGAATGCACTCAGTATCTGAAGATTGTTTATTGTAACGTGAACCATGCCTGCCTCCTTTGATGATGGCAAATATCACAATTAACATTGACAGATCGAGCTGATAAAATAATGAATCTGACAATTGACATGCAAATGTTGTCCATATATTTCATTTTACTTGTACAGCCAATGGATCAGCAAGACATTGATTGACATTAAGCCCATGAGCCCCTAGAAATATATGACTCATTTCCACACTAAATGCTGCATTTACACAGTGAGCCACAGGGAATATTGAAAATTCATTAAGCTCTTTCCATTATTGTTGGGAGATTTCATACCTCCCTGCTCACTTAGGTACTGTTGGAAGTGAGCATTCTTTGAGTGAAATTTTAGAGAAAGTGAAAATGGGGCAGGGGTGGGGGGGGGGAGGGGGGGGGGGGCACGGCACTTGCAGTTTTATTTCCTTTGCAGAATAGGGACAACATAAAAGAAAAATAAGTCCACTGTCAGAGATCACCACGCCTTTTCCAATCATTAATGCCCAGGGAACAAGACCTTGCCATATTAATGTTCAATGCTGTTGTGCTTTCCTCTGCGACTGTGAGGTTGGCCCTTGCTGCTGACCATAGTGTCATTGACTGCATCTGCTCATGGCGTCAATAGATATAGCCATGGGAAGGTCTCTTAGTTTTAGCTCTCCAGTCACTCCTCAATGTGGATCTAACATTTTCCACAATCAGTAAAATATTTCTGCAGACCAGTATCTAGCCTAGCTTTACAATAACATGGCCCAAAAGGTCTCCCTTCATTCTGTGAACTGTACAATTCCATCCCCCAAGTGCCGTCTTCCTATCTTTCAGACTTTTGATGACCCATGTGCTTAGGCGTTGGACTGGGGTGAGCACAGTAAGAAGTCTTACAACACCAGGTTAAAGTCCAACAGCTTTGTTTCAAACACGAGCTTTCGGAGCACTGCTCCTTCCTCACCTGAGCTGTTGGACTTTAACCTGGTGTTGTAAGACTTCTTACATGTGCTTAGGGTAACACGTATTTTCATTTTGTTTGATATCCCTTTAAGACTAAAGTGGTCTGGGGAGTGTTCCAAAACAGACTTAATTGTTATTTTTTTTAATGATGACACTATTTGATTCCAAGAAACGCCCATGTAGCCTAGTGTTACCATGGGGATGAACAGCCAAGAAGCAAAACGTGAATGAAAAGTCAATTGCTGTAGGGTTGGGTCAGCCAGCATTTTGTTTGCAACTTCAGAATACACTGATAATTCAGGTGAGAGAGAACAAGCAGGGTTCTCCGTGAATGGAATAGTTTTCTGTTTGGCAGTTTTAGAACAGATTGGTGCAGGACCAGAAATCTTGAGAATAGAGCAGAGACTGTTAATGTGTGGTTATATCGTTGGGAAGGACAGAACACTTAAACACAGGAAGACCAAGAGATTGTAGATTGGACAATACCCATTACTGTTATTTTAGTGTTGCGAAAATCCAGCAGACCATGCAAAGGATCAGGAAAGGAAATCTCTGGAGGTTCTGTCGGGATTGGTGTGACCCAAGTGAGAAGGAGGATTTGTAGATATGCGCCTTGTTGACGATAACTGTATCCGGGGAGATCAGCAGAAATATGGCTGCTGACAAATGCAACACAATAGCGAACATGCTTGGATGAGAAGTGAGTGATCATAAAAGAAGGTAGTCAAATGAGGTTGCACATGTTCCCACATTTATAGAACATACAGCGCAGAAGGAAGACATTTGGCCCATCGAGTCTGCACCAACCCACTTAAGCCCTCACTTCCACCCTATCCCCGTAACCCAATAACCCCTCCTAACCTTTTTGGTCACTAAGGGCAATTTAGCATGGCCGATCCACCTAACCTGCACATCTTTGGACAGTGGGAGGAAACCCATGCAGACACGGGGAGAATGTACAGACTCTGCACAGACTGTGACCCAGCGGGGAATCGAACCTGAGACCCTGGTGCTGTAAAACCACAGTGCTTTCCACTTGTGCTACCGTGCTGCCCAGGAGCAGGAACTAATGTGAGTACTTGTTACTACTTGAGGCATCTCCTCGTTGTATCAATAATTTTTAAAAAAACTTGTTATAGGAGGCATTTTTAAATATATACATAACAAAGAAGAAAAACACAAAAAATAACCGCGCCAACAGCAAACAGCCAAAACGCCCTGACACACACCCCAAAAATCTTCCCCCCACTTTACCCGTTGCCACCCCGGTGCTTGCCCCCCATTTTTTAACTTTTAACTCAACCTAAACAGAAAGCCCCCCCCCCGCAGCTCAATACTCCCTAAAGAAGTCGAGGAACAGCTTCCACCTTGAGGTGAACCCCTGACCAAAATATATGGACATGGTTCACCTCCACCAAACTCCACCTCTCAGCTCACTCCACCTTCTCCTTGTGCACCAAGATCAAGAGGAACTCCCTCCTTACCACCGCCTTCACGTCTCCCATAACGTGGAGGTAAAAACCTCCCCCGTCTGCACCCCTAATGGTGAACACGATTTTCTATAAGTGCACAAACTCTGCCAAATTGCTCAGCCACACCCCTTCGCTCGGTGGCTCTGAGTCGTTCTGGAACAACAAAATCCGTCTCCGAACTATCAGGGAGGCAGAGGCCAACATGTCGGCCTCTCTCCCCATCAGCACTCCCGGATCCTCCAACACTCCAAATGTTGCTGCCTCTGGACTCAGGGCTACCATTACCCCACAATCTTCGACATTAATCTGAAAATTCCGTCCAAAACCGCCTCAAACTCAGACATGCCCTAAACATATGGACATGGTTCGCCTCCACCAAATTCAAGCTCTCAGCCCACTCCACCCTTACACCGCCTTCACTGCCTCCCACAACATGGTTGTGAAAACCTCCCCAATCTTAGCCTGCTTCACGTAATTCCAAATAGCCACTATCTTTTTGCAAACCTTATATGCTAATAAACCCACATCCAACCTCCACTGCGGCCATTGCAGTCTCCCCTTTGCCACCCCCAAACCCACCCAATGCGGCGTGTGGTCAGACAACATGCTCACTAAATACTCCGATCCAATCACCTCCAGCAACAGTGCCTTATCCAGGACAAAGAAGTCAATCCAGGAGTACAACTGGTGGATGTGCAAGAAGTACAAAAATACCTTCGCCCTCGGCCTCTCAAACCACCACAGATCTGCCCCTCCCATGTGTTCCACCAACCCCAACTGCTCCTTTGCCTTGGCCGACACCTTCAGGGACCTGGGTCACAATCCAGCAATGAATCACATCCCTCCCCCTATAATCAGCCGATGTGTGTCCAGGTCTGGAATCTTTTCCAAAACCTACCTCAAAAACTCCACGTCGTCCCAATTTGGGGCAAACACATTCACAAGCACCATGGATTGCCCCCCAACCTCCCACTCACCAGCATAAATCTACTACCAAGGTATGTCACTTACACTCCCCACCTCAAAAGCCACTCTTATAGATCAAGACTGCCAACCCTCCTCATCTTCTTTCCAATCCCAAATGGAATACCTTCCACATCCAACCCTTCCACAACCTCGTCTGGTTCCCCCACCTTCAAATGTGTCTCCTGAAGAAACACCACGTCTGCCTTCAACTCTTTAAATGTGTGAAAAAGCAAGACCTCTTAATAAGCCCATTCAACCCCCAAACATTCCACGTAATCAACTGGAGGCTGCCCTCTCCCCCCACCCCGGTCAGCCATCGCCCCTATTTAACCAGCTCCCCCCAGGCCTCGCTCACATTCTGGGCCTCCACAAGGTGTCCGCCGCACCCTTAACCAACTGTTCACACCAACTCCACCCACTTCAGCATCCTTACCTTCCCACCCCTCAAAAATAAAGAAAAAGAAAACCAATCCGCAATCTCCCTCCCCCACTCCATCCACGGATTTCCCACCCCTTTACTCCCTTTAACTAGCCTACCTGCTATCATGGTATCCCCCACTCAAGGCAACTCCCTCACCCCCTACCACTCCTCACCCGCATTTCTCCAAGAACAGTTGAATGCACTTACACAAGCCACAGCCAAACATAGTAAACACAACAATATGCCCAGCATACACACCCGCATTCCACGTACCGACAACTCCAATTTCAGTGTTCTCACATGTTTTCCTGTCCATTGATCTCTCGTAAATCAACTTGCCTCCTCCAGCATATCAAAATGAAATTCCAATTTCTATGCATGGCCCACAGACGAGCAGGATACAACCCCCCAAACTTCACACTCCTTTCTTGAAGAGGCCACCTTGACGCTGTTGATCCCAGACCGCCACTTGGCCAACTCTGCACCCAGGTCCTGGTACATAGAATTTACAGTGCAGAAGGAGGCCATTCGGCCCATCGAGTCTGCATCGGCTCCTGGAAAGAGCACCCTACGCAAGGTTAACACCTATCCCCAGAACCCAGTAACCCCACCCAACACTAAGGGCAATTTTGGACACTAAGGGCAATTTATCATGGCCAATCCACCTAACCTGCACATCTTTGGACTGCTGGTAGCCACGCACCATGTTTCCTTCCCAAGTACATTCTCTCAACTGCTTTGTGCACCGCAGAATCTTCTCTTGATCCAGAAAACAATGAAAACGCACCACCATCACCCACGGCTGCTCCCCCACCTTCGTCCTACTCCTCAACGAACTGTGCTTCATCATCTCCCTCAGCCACTTCTGGCCCTCTGTACGAACACCATCAGTGCCTCCAACGAGGCCAACCGGACCTCATGAGCCAACAACACCTCCTCCACCTTCTGGATCTCCAAACTCTGCGCCTTCAGCCTTTGCTCCACGTCATAATATCCACTCATGTATATAATAATATGCAGACAGGCAGTGATTGACACACAGGATGACCAATGAACACACAACACAGAACAACCAATCACCTGACAAGACACCACCACTATAAAGCCCGCAGGGCATCAAGACTCTCTCTCTTTCAGTACCCAGCTACTGAGACAGTCAGAGTGCCCAAGTTAGTGAGCACTATTACCATGTGGTAGCTAGTAAGTCTGGTCAAGCTAGTAAGAGTTCGTCAGTAGGATTAGTAGAGTGTCAACCCACAGCTGAACATGTACAGCAGGCCATAGTTAAATAAAACAGGGTTGGATCATCTCCTGTGTCAGACGTTTGTTTCGAGCTTCCCTGCATCCAGTTGCAGTCAACGTCGAACCAACCTGCCTAACACATCACGGTACCAGAGTTGCAAAAATGTAAGGCCTGAGTTTCGAGGAGAGTGGCCATTTCGCACGCTTTTCCCGGGTTCCTACGCATACGGGCCACAACCGGGTGGACGACGAGGCCGAAAACACTAATGCGCAGGTGCGCACGTCAGCCGACCGCACTGCGCATGAGCGTTCGCGCACGGAACGTGCTGACATCAGCATTATGACGTGTCCGAATTGCGGCTCCGTCCATTTAAAGCAGCAATATCCAGCCAAAGGACGGCGATGCCTGCAGTGTGGGGAGCCTGGCCATTACACAGCCTTCTGCAGGTCCGCTCCACCGATTATTAGCCAGCAATCCCAGATACGGCGCAGAAGTGTCCGCTCAGTACAAGACACGCAGGATTCTGATCCCGACAGCCCAATGGACCCCGATTCTGACTGCCTCGAGTCTCCTTATCGTGTGGGCATCATAACCACACGCGAGCTTGTCTCCACTGCACCTGCAAGCTGCCTTTCGATCTTCAGTGTGGATCTCGACGACAAGTGGTGTGCTATCCTCACAGTCAACCAGGTTCGCATCCAATTTAAACTGGACACCGGTGCGTCTGCGAACCTCATATCACAGTCAGATCTCGACAGCATCCGTGACCAACTAAGCATTCTTCCACCAGCATGTCAACTCCTTGACGACAATGGCAATGCCATAGCTGCCAGTGGATTGTGTCGGCTAGGGGTATCTCACAAGGCAACATTACGATTCGAGATCGTTCGGCCTGACAGGGCATCCCTGCTCAGTGCTCGCGCCTGCAAGCTCCTGAATCTGGTCCAGCGGGTCTACACCATGTCCTCGACACCGGCAACTGCCTCGCCCAATGTGAATCTCCAGGCTGAGATAGACGACATTCTCACACAATACCACAACGTGTTTGATGCAATGGGCACGTTCCCATATCGTTACAAGATATTGCTCAAGCCGAACGCCACCCCAGTGATCCATGCACCACGCCGGGTGCCGGCTCCTCTCAAGGATCGTCTGAAAAAGCAGCTGCAAGACCTCCAAGACCAGGGCATCATCTCAAAGGTCACGGAACCAACAGACTGGGGCAGCTCCATGGACTGCGTAAAAAAAAACTCTGGTGAACTCCGCATTTGCATTGATCCCAAAGATCTGAACTGCAACATCATGCGAGAGCAATACCCAAACCTGAAGCGTGAAGAGTTAACCAGTGAAATGGCTCATGCCAAATTCTTCACCAAGCTGAACGCTTCCCGTGGTTTCTGGCAAATACAGCTGGACGAGTCCAATCGAAAGCTGTGCACGTTTAACACTCCATTCGGCTGCTATTGCCACAACCGCCTTTCGGTATCATATCAGCTTCTGAAGTATTTAATCGCATTATGGAGCAAACGATGGAGGGCATCGAGGGGGTGTGAGTCTATGTGGAGGACGTAATCATCTGGTCCACAACGCTCGAGGATCGCATTGCCCACCTCAAACAGGTCTTCCAGCAGATTCATGAAAATGGCCTCCAGCTCAACAGGGCCAAATGCTCATTTGGTCGGTCCGCTATCAAGTTTCTGGGTGACCACATTTCACAGCAGGGTGTGCAACCTGACGCCGACAAGGTACTGGCGATCAGCGCCATGAAGACCCCGGAGGACAAGAAGGCGGTCCTCCGTTTCCTCGGGATGGTAAATTTTCTCGGGAAATTCATTCCCAATTTGGCAGCCCACACCACGGCTCTTCGGCATCTCATAAAGAAGTCAACAGTGTTCCAGTGGCTGCCCGCACATGAAAAGGAGTGGCTCAAGCTAAAGGCAAAGCTCACCACAGCCCCAGTACTGGCGTTCTTTGACCCAACCAGGGACACCAAGATATCTACTGACGCTAGCCAGGACAGCATTGGGGCGGTGCTCCTCCAGCAAGACGACTCCTCGTCCTGGGCTCCAGTGGCATATGCCTCCAGGGCCATGTCGCCAACCGAGCAATGGTATGCCCAGATCGAAAAGGAGTGCTTGGGTCTCCTGACAGGAATAGTCAAGTTTCTTGACTACGTATACGGCCTGCCGAAGTTCACGGTGGAAACAGACCACAGGCCTTTAGTCCACATAATCCAGAAGGATTTAACTGACATGACACCTCGGCTACAGCAAATTCTTCTTTGTCTCCGCCGATATGACTTCAAACTCGTCTGCACACCGGGTAAGGAGCTGATCATTGCAGATGCCCAATCCCGATCCAGCAACACGCCGTGTGAACAGGGCGACTTCATCTGCCACAAAGAGGCACAGGTACAGTTGTGTGCCAGCAACGTACCAGTCATTGATGAACGAGTGGTCCAAATACGTGAAGAAACTGCCAAGGATCCTCTACTGCAGCGGGTGATGCAACACCTCGCCCATGGCTGGCAAAAGGGACAATGTTCCCATTTCTTTAACGTTAAGGACAAGTTAACGGTCATTGAGGGAATCCTTCTTAAACTGGATAGGATCGTCATTCCTCAAAGCATGTGAGCTATGGTGCTAGGACAAATCCATGAGGGTCACCTTGGGGTCGGAAAATGTTGACGCAGAGCTCGGGAGGCGGTTTATTGGACGGGCATCAACCAAGACATTGCTGACACAGTCCTCAACTGCCCAACCTGCCAGAAGTTTCAACCGGCTCAGCCCAAGGAAACACTGCAACAGCACAAGATTGTGACCTCTCCGTGGTCTAAAGTGGGGGTAGACCTCTTTCACGCCAATGGGCGTGATTACGTGCTCTTGGTCGACTACTTCTCCAGTTACCCAGAAGTGGTGAAACTGTCGGACCTCACATCTAGGTCCGTCATCAAAGCCTGCAAAGAGACGTTTGCCTGGCACGGGATACCACTCACAGCAATGAGTGACACGGTTCATGTTTCTACAGCCACGAGTGTTCCGATTTTGCACGATCCTACAACATCAGACACATCACCTCCAGTATCTATTACCCGCAATCAAACGGGAAGGCAGAGAAAGGGGTCCATATCGTCAAGTGGTTGTTGCGCAAGGCTGCAGATTCAGCCTCTGATTTCAACTTGTCACTGCTGGCTTACAGGGCAACCCCTCTGTCGACTGGTTTGTCTCCGGCGCAGATGCTCATGAACCGCAACCTGAGGACGACTGTTCCAGCCATCCATGTTCCAGACCTTGACCACCTCACGGTGCTGCAAAAAGTGCAGCGGTCCAGGGACCAGCAGAAGATCACATATGATGCTCATGCGACGGATCTGCCTGCACTGGCTCCAGCAGATGTTGTTCATGTCCAGTCGCCTGAGGGAGGTTGGTCAGCCCCAGCTGTTGTTTTCAGCAAGGCCGCCCCAAGGTCTTTCCTTGTTCAAATGGCTGACGGCTCCATTCTCCGGCGCAACAGGAGGGCACTGTGGAGAGTTCCCCACCCACTGCCTAACTGCATTGCTCCGCCGGTTATCATGCCTCCTCTGGACATCGCCTGCAATGAGGCCACCGATCTGCCAGCGATCCTGCCTGTCCACGACACTGCCGCGATGCCAGCAATCCCGCCTGTCCAAGTGCTGGCGTCTCCTGCTCCACCTCTACGGCAATCGACAAGAATTCGTCACCCGCCTCAAAGACTGAATCTACAGACTTTACTTTTGTAAATTTTGTTCAGTTTGCTCTGTATCTGCACAATAGACACCTTCCCATGTACATATGTTCGTTAACTCACCACTTGTACATAGTCAGGCATGTATATACCTTCACGTTCCAAAACTTATTTAAAAAACTAAAAAGGGGAGATGTCATAATATCCACTCATGTATATAATGAGATGCAGAGAGGCAGTAATTGACACACAGGATGACCAATGAACACACAACACAGAACAACCAATCACCAGACAGGACACCACCACTATAAAGCCCACAGGGCATTAAGACTCCCGCTCTCTCGGGACCCAGATACTGAGACAGTCAGAGTGCACAAGTTAGTGAGCACTATCACCATGTGGTAGCTAGTAAGTCTGGTCAAGCCAGTAAGAGGTCATCAGTAGGATTATTAGAGTGTCAACCCACAGCTGAACATGTACAGCAGGCCATAGTTAAATTAAACAGTGTTGGATCATCTCCGGTGTCAGACGTTTGTTTCTAGCTTCCCTGCATCCAGTTGCAGTCAACGTCGAACCAACCTGCCTAACACATCACCACTTACCCAATTATTATTATTATTATCAACAATTGATCTTTTCATTTGGAACATTCTTCATCTGTTAAATACTGTTTGGATAATGTCCATTTTAGTTGGTTTTGTACAGTAAATATTTTAGAAAGTTAAATGTTTTCCCCGGTTTTCTTTCATTTGGCTTCGTGGGGATTCCTTCCTTTTAAAGTTAATTATTCTTTGCACAGAACATAACAAACTGGGAACTCCTCTTGGGTCTCAATGCTGAGAGGGGAAAATAGGTACACTGGAATGTTCCAGAATGTAAACCAACAAGATTTCCCATTTATTCTAGCCGTATTCAGTAAAAATCAACATGGCTACTATGACTGCTCAGATCTTTCGGAAATAAACTGATTTATCTCTTGGTGTCTTGGAAAAATTAATAAAAATGTATTTGAATGCGGTGGCAGAGCAATTAAGTGTTATCTATAAACCAACAAATTGCTTTCTTTTACATCAAATACAGGTGATGACTGTTGGAAATTGGTATACATATTGTATGTTATATCTGCTGCAGTAAGGTTTTTAAAAACCTGGGTTAAGGTATATATTTGTTGCAGTAATATTATTAAAGAACCGACACTATGTGTCTACTGAAGCTATCATTAAGAAGTTATAAAAGGTGAGGCCATGATTGATTATAATCATTTGATTGTTTATTTATTGAGGGCTGTTATGATTGCTGGAGATTCTCTGGAGAGTAGATAATTTATGACGGGCTGTATTTAGTCCTAGCTAAGCAGGCCATGGAACTTAGTGGGATGCAGATTATGTAATCAAGGGGAGGAGCCAGGTCTATCTGTAGTTTTGCAGTTTGCCAGAGGATTTGAGTCTGTCAAGACAGAAGGATTTGAAGTTGACGAGCAGTTCTGCCAAATTCCACTAGGTTGCACAGAAGTGTACTAGTTACATTCCTGAAAGGATCTCTCTCTCCAAAGGTCTACACAAATAAACAATTAATCTGTTAACTTTATTTATAAGTGGCATTTGAATTGTACTAGGTTGATTATTTGGAGTTAGTAGTATGTATAGACTAAGTTTAAGTTTTTCCTTGTCTTTAAGTGCTGATGAACTGATTATGGTAAAGCTATTTTCATTGATGTTAATATGGTCAATTCTGTGTTTCAATTAAAGTTTGTTTTAAAAAAACTTTATTGGTCAGAGTCACCACTCCTGGGGTGAAGTATCCTTTCCTCACATTTTTACAAATTAAAAAAAATATATTTGTGATTCTTGTCCTGTATACTAACAAGTGTTGGGATCTGGTCTGGTATCCTAACATACATGAATGAACAGAATAGCACTTTCACTCAGTTTTGCCAATCTATGGCACATGGCAATTAAAAATATAATTCCATACTTTTTACCAGGCTAACCTTACTTTACGTTCAGTAATTTGTGAACTGGTTGGCAGTAATACTTCCGATTGCAGGCCATGTGCTTTGTATCTCAACCTACATTGAGGGTTCAGTCATTGCTCAGTTGATAGCATTCTCACCCCATCTACCCTCTCAAGTAGACTTAAAGTTGTTGGGCTGGATTCTCCGCAGCCTGACACCGAAATCATGGCCACCGCCAGGACGGAGAATCCAGTTTGACACTGTAATTGGTCCCGGAGCCTGTTCGGCGATTCTCCGGGCACTGACACTCGACACTCGGCATCACCCCGGGAGGATTGCCGTGCTGCTGGGGGCCCATTGCCAGAGGCCCGCTCAGCAATCCCCCACTCCCGACCGGCCGAGTTCCTGACGGTGTAGAGCTAACCTGCTATTGCCGGTCGGGATGCTCATGTGGCGGCTGTGGACTCAGTCCGCGGCCGCCCTGGTCGTGGGCGGGCGGATCAGACTAGCGGAGGCCTTATAGGCGGCTGGGGCATTAATGTGTGGGTGTTGAGGCTCGTGCGCATGGCCAATCGGGGGGTCTCCTCCTTCGGTCTGTCTCCGCGGTCTGAGTCTGCCATGGAGCACGGCGTAGCCGCTGGAGGCCACTGCCGTATGCATGCGGGGCCTCTGACCCGGAGATTTCGGGGGCCCGAATCTGCAGCAAAAGCTGCAAGATTACTCCGGGTCCCTGCTAGCCCCCTGCAGGGCTGTGAATTCGTTTAACTTTTTTGCAGGAGTTTCAGGGGTAAAACTCCACCGTTTTGACGCCGGCGTGGGGACATGGTCTCAATAATGGAGAATCCAGCCTGTTATGCTTGGTGCCCTGGGCAATAGTTTTCCTTCAATCACAAGACAGATTACTAGTCATTTTGGGGAGCTTGCTGTGTGCAATTTGACTGCTGTGTATTCTACATCACAACGATGATTGCGCTTCAAAAGTATTTAATTGGCTGTAAAATGCTTTGTGACATCTGGTAGTCATGAATGGTATAATATTGAGCTGGTGCATAATACCTTACCAGTTGCTTTATTTTATTTTTTGTTTCTTTTTCATTATTACTTTTTTTTTGGTTTGTTTGGGGCTGGTTTAGCACAGGGCTAAAGAGCTGGCTTTTAAAGCAGGCCAAGGCAGGCCAGCAGTACGGTTCAATTCCCGTACCAGCCCCCCCCCCCCGAACAGGCACCGGAATGTGGCGACTAGGGGCTTTTCACAGTAACTTCATTTGAAGCCGACTTGTGACAATAAGCGATTTTCATGTCATTTCATTTTCATTTCATTGTGTGTGCCGTTCTCTTCTATCAATCTATCTATCTATTCTGTGTATATAACGGTAAATATACTTTGTTCAAAAATCCAATAAAAAACATTTATTAAAAAAAATGAAAGGTATAATATAAATTCAAGTGTTTCTTTCCTTATTAGCAATTATGGTAGCAAAGCCTCTTTAAGGGGCTGAGGTCCATTGACCATGTGACTCGGGCCAATCACGAGGGAGCAGGTGAAGCACGGTCAATGGGGAATTTGCGTGCACCCCGGGAACAAGACCCTGGGCTGTGTGGATCAGGGAGCTGAAGAGTAAAGACCTGTGGTATCGTGTTCTGTGCCTGTTATGTAACTGCCTTTGTTTTTCATCAATAAATCCCTTTGTTCACTAATGGAAGCCTCCTGTCTTGAGCCATCACGTTGGTGGCGAGTTAAAAGTTTTCGATCGCAGTTGACTGTCGTCGTGAATCAAGGGGGTGGAAGGAAGGAACACTTAAGAAAACAGAAAAACTCCAGCAAGAGTCAGAAATCACTTAAATCGTGAGTGGAAATGTCTATCATTGGGAAACTAGACCTCTTTGACCAACAGGTTGAATCATGGAGTAAGTATATCGAATGACACTATTTCTTTACCGTGAATGAGATCATAGGTGAGGACAAGCAGACCGTGATACTTATGACAGTTTGCAGGCACCATACCTATAATTTGACGAGGAACCCCACGGCCCCTAAGGCACCCAACTTGAAGATCTTTGACCAGATAGTGAAATTAGTGAAAGAATATTAAATCCAAGGCTCTCAATTATCCTTCAACATAAGCTCAACTCTGCAGTGAGGGGCCATGAGGCAGCACTGTAGCACAGTGGTTAGTACTATGGCTTCACAGTGCCAGGGTCCCAGGTTCGATTCCCAGCTTGGGTCACTGTCTGTGTGGAGTCTGCACGTTCTCCCCGTGTCTTCGTGGGATTCCTCCAGGTCCTCTGGTTTCCTCCCACAAGTCCCAAAAGATGCTCTGTTTGATCATTTGGACATTGGGAATTCTCCCTCTGTGTACCCGAAGGTGTACTGTGTGGCGACAAAGGGCTTTTCACAGTAACTTCATTGCAGTGTTACTGTAAGCCTACTTATGACAATAAAGATTATTATATTATATTATGAAGAGTCTGTCTTAGCTTGCATAGTCAGGCTTCGCCAGCTGCCTGAGCATTGTGAGTTTGGGACAGTGCTTAGTGACAGGACAAGAACAAAGAACAAAGAAAAGTACAGCACAGGAACAGGCCCTTCGGCCCTCCAATCCCGTGCCAGCCATGCTGCCCGTCTAAACTAAAATCTTCTGCACTTCCTGGGTCCGTATCCCTCTATTCCCATCCTATTCATGTATTTGTCCAAATGCCCCTGAAATGTCACTATCGTCCCTGCTTCCACCACCTCCTCCGGCAGCGAGTTCCAGGAACCCACTACCCTCTGTGTAAAAAACTTGCCTCGTACATCCCCTCTAAATCTTGCCCCTCGCACCTTAAACCTATCCCCCCTAATAATTGACCCCTCTACCCTGGGAATAGCCTCTGAATATCCACTCTGTCTATGCCCCTCATAATTTTGCAGACATCTATCAGGTCACCCCCTCAACCTCCGTCGTTCCAGTGTGAACAAACCGAGTTTATTCAACCGCTCCTCATAGCTAATGCCCTCCATACCAGGCAACATCCTGGTAAATCTCTTCTGCACCCTCTCTAAAGCCTCCACATCCTTCTGGTAGTGTGGCGACCAGAATTGAACACTATACTCCAAATGTGGCTTAACTAAGGTTCTATACAGCTTCAACATGAATTGCCAATTCTTATACTCAATACCCCAGCCAATGAGGGCAAGCATGCCGTATGCATTCTTGACTACCTTCTCCACCTGTGTTGCCCCTTTCAGTGACCTGTGGACCTGTACACCTAGATTTCTCAGACTGTCAATACTCTTGAGGGTTCTACCATTCATTGTATATTCCCTACCTGCATTAGACCTTCCAAAATGCATTACCTCATATTTGTCCGGATTAATCTCCATCTGCCATCTCTCTGCCCAAGTCTCCAAATTATCTAAATCCTGCTGTATCCTCTGACAGTCCTCATCGCTATTTGCAATTCCACCAACCTTTGTGTCGTCTGCAAACTTACTAATCAGACCAGTTACATTTTCTTCCAAATCATTTATATATACTACGAACAGCAAAGGTCCCAGCACTGATCCCTGCGGAACACCACTAGCTACAGCCCTCCAATCAGAAAAGCACCCTTCCATTGCTACTCTCTCCCTTCTATGACCTAGCCAGTTCTATATCCCCCTTGCCAGCTCACCCCTGATCCCGTGTGATTTCACCTTTTGTACCAGTATACCATGAGGGACCTTGTCAAAGGCCTTACTGAAGTCCATATAGACAACATCCACTGCCCTACCTGCATCAATCATCTTTGTGACTTCTTCGAAAATCTCTATCAAGTTAGTGAGACACAACCTCCCCTTCACGAAACCATGCTCTGCCTCTCACTAATACATCCATTGTCTTCCAAATAGGAGTAGATCCTGTCTCGTAGAATTCTCTCCAGTAATTTCCTTACCACTGACGTAAGGCTCACCAGCCTGTAGTTCCCTGGATTATCCTTGCTACCCTTCTTAAACAAAGTAACAACATTGGCTATTCTCCAGTCCTCCGGGACATCACCTGAAGACAGTGAGAATCCAAAGATTTCTGTCAAGGCCTCAGCAATTTCCTCTCTAGCCTCCTTCAGTATTCTGGGGTAGATCCCATCAGGACCTGGGGACTTATCTACTGTAATATTTTTCAAGACGCCCAACACCTCATCTTTTTGGATCTCAATGTGACCCAGGCTATCTACACACCCTTCTCCAGACTCAACATCCACCAATTCCTTCTCTTTGGTGAATACTGATGCAAAGGTTGCATGACCAGCTGGTTTGTGGGATCCATGGCCTCAATGTCCAGACAAAGCCTTTGGCAGAAACCGTAGGTCCATTGGGAAAGGTGTTGGTATAGCTCAGGCAGTGGAGTGCACTGAAAAAGATGCCACTCAGCTTTAAAGTGTGGCTGAAGCGATGTTTAACCTAATATGGGGAGGTATAACCACGAGGTCTATGGTGGGATCAACAGACACAGCTCAGAGCCAGGCATGGTCCTCGGGACAGAACCAGAACACAAGGAGTTGGAAAAAATCAGGGCGCCAATCAGAAGCACGAAGCAAGGCACACCATTGCAAACAAACATAACAGCAGCAATCCACAGTGCCACTGAACATAGTGGAAAAGAGCTCTGAAGAAGAGAATTTGATGCAATCAAATTGAGTAAAACAGCTCTGATTAAAATCATCTTAAGAGTGAATGGTAGATCTGTTAAAATGGAAGTCGGCACTGGGGCTTTGATGACTTAGTGGGTGAGTAGATTTTCCAGTATCTGCGTGCAGGAACAATCATCTTTAAGCTAGAAGAATACTACAGCCCCACATTCATCATATACCGGAGAGATTTTGAAGATTCTTGGAATAGCCAGTTGCCCAGTGGGCCTACAGAGGGCAGGGGGTCAATCAGCCTTTGATCATCGTGCAAGAGCCGGTCTGTTGGGGAGAGACCAGTTACAGAGGATTAAGCTCAACTGGCTGGAAATCTTCCAAATATCTGACAGCATGCTGCAAAATGTCTTGAGGCCAGGAATAGTCATGGCCATTGAAGACCTCGTACAACAGTGCCACCTTTCAAAATGCTTCAATCTTTGTCGCCATTGGCTACACTTCGGGAATGGCCAGGTCACCCAGGGTCCACGTGGATTATGCGGGCCGGTTTTTGGGCAAGATGTTTTTGGTGCTGGTAGATTCCCACTCAAAATAGCTGTCAATCCAGGAGCTGCGGACCACTACCTCGGCAGCCACGGCCGAGGTTTTGCGGCATGTGTTTGGCATTCATGGGATTCCAGGGGCAAATGTTTCGGATAATGGTACCCCTTTCACCGGCAATGGTTTCTGGCATTCTGTGAGAGCAAATAGCCCAGTATTGGTCTGTAGCAGCTCACCATTGTTAGAAGTATGGGTTGTGGCCCAGTCAAGGCCAATGTCGTTTGTGGTAAACATTAACAGGAAGTCCATTGAGAAGCACAGTGCCTAGCTGAGGAGTTTGAGAGGTGTTAACCGCCAGCATGGAGCTGATGAGTTTTGTGAGCAGCGTGGATACTCCTGCAGCTTTTTCCAGTCAAGGGAAGCTAGAAGCTTCCACTCATGTTCAACCAACTGTGTCTGTCGAGGGTGGCGGGGGTTAGTTCGCCCATTGTGGAAGTGAGCATTTTTTTTCTTTTTTTGTAATAAATTTAGAGTACCCAATTATTTTATTTTTTTCTCCAATTAAGGGGCAATTTAGTGTGGCTAATGCACCTAACCAGCACATCTTTGGGTTGTGGGTGTGAAACTCACGCAGGCATGGGGAGAATGTGCAAACCCCACACAGACAGTGACCCAGGGCCGGGATTCTAAGCGGGTCCTCAGAGCCGTAGTCCCAGTGCTAACCATTGCGCCACTGTGATGCCCCTTTGTGGACGTAATCTTGCCTGAGATGGCTTGAACAGGACCATCCAATTGCCCAAGCCTCTGGTTGGCCTTCGGAAGTCTGTTATCTATCTGCCTTTACCCTTCATAAATAAACCCTTTTTGTTTACGACTGAAAGCCTCCAGTGTGCTTACAGAATACTCCAAGGCCTGGATATAGTGAATGTGGAGAGGATGTTTCCACTAGTAGGAGAAACTAGAGCCCACGGGTACAGTCTCAGACTGAAGGAACAATCCTTTAAAACAGAGTTTCGGAGAAGTTTCTTCAGCCAGAACACATTGCCGCAGAAGGCTGCGGTGGCCAAATCACTATGTTGTTAAGACAGAGATAGATAGGTCCTTGATCAATCAGGGGATCAGGGGATGTGGGGAAAAGGCTGCAGAATGAGGATGAGAAAAATATCATCCATGATTGAATGGTGGAGCAGACTCGATGGGTCGAGTGGTCTAATTCTGCTCCTATGTCCTATGGTCTTATGGTATGCCTCGTGCCACCACAAATGTGTTTGCGCCCAATGCTGCACATGCACAGTTGTATGCACGGCTGTCATTTATAGGGAGCAAAGTTCAGCAGGGCACTGCATGGTCATCACTGGTCCTGGATTTGCAGATCACCAGCAGCATCAAGTTAATGCTTTAACAATCTTCTCCATCTGTAGCTCACCCCAAATTCATTACAAACATGTCTAAAAAAACCGAGTGACAAATGGCTGTGTCCAACTATCCTCATCTCCAACCCCCAGTTGAAATGACACATCACATTGGTGTCTATTTAGAAATGGCTGGGGGGTGAGGGGGGAGGGGGGGGGGGGGGGCGGCAGAGAGAACACAGGAGAGGCAGAGACAGTGAAATAGCCTTGCCTTTAGTATCTGCCCGCCACGGGGCTCAGGAAGTGTGGTATTGCTTGAAATTTCAGACAAGACATTTATTTAATTAGTTCAGAGGGATGGTTCACCTGGTTGTGTTATGATTTTATTTCGTGTGGTATAAATCATTTTGGGGATACACGGGCAATGAAATGAGGTTCATTATTTAAAGGTTTGAAGCCTGCCTCACCCACTTGTGAGTGGATTTTTGTCTCCTGCAAATGACGTCATTGGATTCCTTTTTAAAAAGAAATTCCAATTAAGGGGCAAGTTAACGTGGATGATCCACCTACCCTGCACATCTTTGAGTTGTTGGGGTGAGACCCACACAGGCAGGGGGAGAAAGTACAAACTCCACACGGACAGTGACCCGGTGCCAGGATCGAACCCGGGTCCCTGGCGCTCATTGGATTCCATGCATGCGCTGACAAGTGTTCAAAAGCAGGCGGCTACCGGCAGCCATCTTGAATGGGCATCTTGGGTTTTAGGATATACAGCATTCTTTATTATAGCCTCCTCTGCTTGGATAGAAAATGAGTCTCTTCTGCCTATTTCACTGTTCTAACTCTGCCCAATATGGTTTCAATACATGAACATCTTTTTTCAAACAATCCATTGAACATCTTTACATAGAATGTTATTTACCCGAAGAGGTGCCTTGGCTGATGGACTTAACCAACACCCCAAATAGTACAGGGGAACGACGTTTGAATGTTTTGCATCAACTGGTTTAGCTGGTTTAGCTCACCAGGCTAAACCGCTGGCTTTTAAAGCAGACTAAGCAAGCCAGCAGCACGGTTCGATTCCCGTACCAGCCTCCCCGGACAGGCGCCGGAATGTGGCGACTAGGGGCTTTTCACAGTAACTTCATTGAAGCCTACTCGTGACAATAAGCGATTTTCATTTCATTTCATTTCAATTGATTGACCTACACTTCTCCACATTTGCTGTTTGACCTGCTGAGTATTTCCTGCTTTTTTCACTTTTCATCCAATATCTTTGTGTGTATTTTTTTTAAGTTCATACTTGCGATGTGGGTGCAAAATCAGCATTTGTTCCCCAGCTGAACAGTGGTGATGGGCTTAATTGTCCACCACCATTCATGATTGTGCGGCAAGGCTGCAGAGCTTTGGCCTGATTTGTTAATGATGAGATCCCTTCTCTCTGTCAGTAATGTAGTTTTCATGGGAGTTAACCCCTTTGTAACCAGCAGACTGGATGGAACCTGTAGCTTGGATAAAAGATAGATTCCTGAATCAAATAAAGGATGCCACAGTTTTGTGAGGGCCAGGAAGAATCCAGCACGAGTCTTCAGGATACAAAGAAATAACATTTATTCACAATAACATATATGTACAACAGCAGCAGCAACTTCCCTTGCTGCTCACTCCTCTCCCTCTGCTGGTTCCAAACTGGCCAGCTCTATTTATGCAGGGAGTCTGCTAATGATTTCTCTGCCCCCCTCATTGGGGAAGCTCATACTCCCATAGGATTGTGGGATTGTCATTAGTCCCCAGGCAGTTGTAAGCAGGTAGATTATAACACGCAGATTATGTTTCCTTTACTCCACACAGACTGGTATTGGATGTCACAGATAATTTCGTGTTTCTCTCTCCTGCAGGTGTTGAAACCACAACCCGGAAGTGTCGCACTGGGACAGCTTCACAAGAGAGAGGGAACAAGCCTCATTGTTTATGCCTAACCAGTGGGTTTGTCCTTATGCCACTCCAGTTACCTTGACTGCCACCTACGCCTGTGTGAGACTCTCTCCTGTTGATGGTGAAATATCACCCAAGTGCCCCACTAGTGCAACTTCACAAGACAAAGAGAAAGAGGGACCACTGTTTATCCCTGACCAGTAGCCTCTCTTGAGTGAGCGTATTCAAAGCACTCGGATTCCTTTTGGGTCCTCGACTACAGAATTATGTTCTGGCAATTATTGCAACTCAAGCAGAGTGGACAGTGAAAGAAACAATGGTAGATTTAAAAATAAATAATTTATTCAAGAAAATTAGGCCCTCCACAAATCAGACTATATGACTCAAAAACCGGTTATAAAAATACGATGGGAAGCAAGAAACTAAACGGCACAACAAAAATTCTTACTTTTACACAAATGTACTTCAACACACACAAACATATATATATCCACTCACCCACCCAAACCTCAACAAGCTAACCTAATTGGGATTTTCTGTGGACCGAGGGAGTATACTCACCGTTCCCAGGAAGAATAGTTAAACCGGCACGGATGTCTCTGGTCCTTCGTCCAAAACTGACTGGTCCGTTTGGTTGCTGGGTCTTGATCCTGGTGTTCCTGCTGTCTTGCAATCTGGTGGCAGCCTCGTAGCAAGTAAAGAGAGAGCAAAAGCAAGATTGCGAGAGCCTCTGAGTCCTGACTGGCCCCTCCCACAGGTGAGTTCCAGGACAAAGGCCTGCTAATTGTTGACAGGGTGAAAATTGATTTGAACAGTGTCGCCACAAAAAGTTCCAAAATGTCTCCGGAGACTGCTGATCTCTTGCAAATGGCTCAAGTGCATGGTGGGGACTACTTTTCTCCATTAGCATAGTGCGATTTCGTCTGGCCAGGGCAAAACTGATTTCCATCCCGTTGTTTCTCTCGGAGTGAATTTGGGCCGTTTAGGTCTTCCCGCATAATTTTTCCGTTGGTCCTGTCATGACTCATGGCCTTGCTTTGTTCCTATATGAGATGAGTCTGAGTCTTCAGGATGTCCATCCTGCTGTCTGCCTGCAGACATGGATTCTGTTTTCTGTACAGCATGTCCTTTCAAAATGGAATATGCCCTTTCCAATTTTGTCCAGTTCATTTTTGTTCAGCTGACGAGTTGCTGAAACTTACAATTGACAAATATAATTCACAAAATCAATTAAGATAAACTTAAATACTTTTACAAAAAACTGAGAACCATTACACCATGATTGGCATTTGAAGTAGCTGTGCGTGCACCCAGTAAAGATATTGCCATTGTCGGCATTATGGAAATGCAGCTGTGAAAAAGCCAATAGGTGAAGCAAACATGGTACAAAACAATTTGCAAAGAGAAATCAATTAATTTTGGAAGAGTTGCAGCGTTATTAGCTGTGACATTATTGGTGATTCTGTCAAAATGTGCATTAAGGCAGGAGGAGAGGTGGCAGGAGCAATATGAGTGGAATTCAGTAAAAAAAAACAAGAAGAGCGAAATAATAATTGGCAAATCCCAGTATCTGCAAGCTTAAGGTGAATAGGTGGACAATTAAGAAGGACTGTAAGGAATGATAATAGTGGATTCTTTTTTTAAAATAAATTTAGTGTACCCAATTCATTTTTTCCAATTAAGGGGCAATTTAGCGTGGCCAATCCACCTACCCTGCACATCTTTGGGTTGTGGGGGTGAAACCCACACAGACACAGGGAGAATGTGCAAACTCCACACGGACAGTGACCCAGAGCCGGGATCGAACCTGGGACCTCAGCGCGGTGAGGCTACAGGGCTAACCCACTGCGCCACCGTGCTGCCTATAATAGTGGATTCTAATGCCAGAAGCAAAACAGACAACTGGAAGTAGATGTGGAAATCCCCCCCAAATTGCAATACTCAGCGATTAGATCCTAAAATGTAAAAGGAAAGGACATTGAGACGGTTCTTCATTAAATTATTGTTTAACAGGTCATTAGAAATGACTCAATTCAAGCTCAAGGAACAGAACCTCCTCTTCCAGTGAGGCATCTTGACAACCTTCTGGATTCAAGGTTGAGTTCAACAATTTCAGACCAGGAATCTATCCCCCATTTTGATTCTGCTATTTTTTTTGCCAAGTGCCTGTGTGGATTTTGCGTTTCAAGTTTTTGCTTTAGGATGGAGCGGTTAATTATTCTGCCATTTACACATGCGCTGAAAAAATGCTTTGGACGGGATTCTCCGTTGACCGATGCCGAAATCGGGAAAGGCGATTGGGCGGAGAATCGGTTCCAACGGCAAAATCGTGGCAGACTCCGATTTCCTGCCAACTTGTGATTCTCCGTCGCCTTGATAGCAATGTAAATGCGTTCCGGAATGCATGTGCCGTTTGCATGTCATTAGGGGGCACAACCCGGTATTCTCCGGGGGGACTCCGCGATTCTTGCCTCCGATAGCCAAGCTTGTAAAAATCGTGAAACTGGCATCGTCGCTGCTGAGGGAAAGAGAGAGGAGGTAGTACCCAGAGAGGAGCGACTTTGGGTTGCCAATCCGGACACTGGCCGTGCTGGCTGGGGTAGCGGAGGCCCTGCTAGGGCCGGGGGAAAGGGAGGGAAATGGGGTGAACAGACCATGTGGCCGGGGTGGTGTCCAGACATGGACCACCATTATGACAGCCATCTTGCTGCAGGCCACTGACCACCACTTTGCCCCTGATTCTGCAGTGACACCGGCCGTATGGGTGCCCCCACACCCCCTACAAGCACCTGCCACTAACTAGCCGCTGTGGTGTTCCAGCACCTCCCCTGCGGGAGTCACCGGCACAAGCCCCAACACCTCCTCCTCCCTCGGGGTGCACAATGGCCCCGGGCTACTCCTTGGGACGGGGGTGCGAGTTGAGCTATCCCCTGAGGCTCCCCAATACCTGCCGCTGCCAGTCCTGGAGGCCCGCTCTGGTCCTGACCAGGTTCTGCATGCATGCGGCCATGGAGCACAGGGACTGAACCATCTCTGTCTGGGACTGTGCCACATCACGCTGTGACTGTTCCACCACCTCCTGGGTTTGTGTCACATCAGCCAGTGAATGCGCCATCTCCCTGTGGGACTGGGCCACCTTCCTCTGTGTCTGCACCACATTGGCCAGCGCCTGGGAAAAGTTGCCGATGTTCCCAGCCATGGCCTGCTGTGACTGGGCCATGCTCAGGAGCACCGTTGCAATTTACAGGTGGCTCTGGTACATGGTTGCCTTTGAGGTGGCAACCCTGTCCTGGGATTCAGCCAGCACCTACACAGAATGCTCCAGGCCTTGGACATGCTGATCCATAGCCAAAATCTTCCCGTCAATGCCTCCACTGCGGACGCCACCCGTGCGGTTTTGGCCTGGGTGGCACGCATTGTCGGCAACACCTTCTGCTGCTGTACGCGGTTTGACTCCTCCAATGACGCCTGTCCCCGACAACCCCTCAGTAGTCCCTGGCTCTGCACCTGCATCTCCACAATTGATGTTCCAGAAGCCTGAGACCCATCAGGACGGCAGCTAGTTCCTGGGGACGACCTGCCCTCAGACCGTCTACCCCCTTGGGACTTCCTACCTCCACCTACTATACCGGATCAACTGTATTGTGCGCACCAGAGAGTGTCCAAGGAGCCTCTTCACTAACATGGCCACCCGAGGTGAGTGTCTCTGGGATGGTGGAGCGTGTTGCAGCCAACTGTGATGGAAAGTCAGTGTCATCCTCCGACCCAAGCTCCGGGGTGTCCTGAGGATTGATGTCCGAGCTGCTCCCATCACTGCTCGCTCATGGTGGGGTCACCAGTTGTGGCATTGGCTGGGGGCGGGGAGGTGCAGAAGTTCAGATGCTTTATTTCTCCAGACTTTTGGGTTGTTTGTTGGGCGAGCAGTTTGTTTTCTTTTTAATTTGGTAGGTCCTGCAAGACACAAGGCAAGAGGCATGATTAAGCAGGGCGGGGGGAGTAGTGATGAGCCGGGGTGGTGGTGTGTGAGTGGTGTAGCGAGAGGGTGTGGGTGGGGGTGAGGCTGGTGTGGGGTGGTATTGGGGGGGAGGTTGAAATATGTGTCACAGGGAACCACAACTAAGCAGCTGAGCTCCACCTCGGTGACCCCCCCCCCTTTCCTCCGGGCTGCCAACCACGTTCAGGGCCCTTTGCTTTGCCATGGTGACGGGCCGCGGGTCCGGCAGTCCCCCTCCTGTCTTCCCCCACTTCCGACACAGCTGGGGCGAGGCGGGGGGGGGGGGGGGGGGACACGACCCGTAAAACGACAGTGTCAGACAATCCGCCACATGCAGCTCAGGGGGTGGGTAGGTGATGATCTCAGTGGCCAGGTCACCCTGCCATGGCGGCTGGTATGGGTACCCTCATGGGTGGGGGTTCGGTCGTCTTCCGTAGGTATGTGGGTCAGGGTTAGAGCCAGGGACACACTGCTGCCTGTTCACCCTCTCCACCCTGAGGAGGTTGTGCAGTTTTTTCCGACACTGCTGATCCCTCCGGATGGTGTTGCCAACGGCGCTAACGGCCTCTGCCACCTGTACCCAGGCACGACGAATGGCTGCAGCTGGCAGCCTCCTCTACCATGTCCAATACGGCCTCCAGCTTGGCGTCTGTGAACCATGGTGCCGCTCTCCTCGCTGCCATCATGTTGGTTGGGATGGTACGTGTGGGGGTAGAAGTATTCATATGCGGCTGCAGTTTGTCAGACTCCTGAGTATCAATCACAAATCTGGCGAATCCGGCACCTTTTCCCATTGGAATTGATTGTGTTCTACATGGCGCCGGTGCTATCCCCTTAACATTAGCAAAATCAGCCCCTTGACGCCGTTTTTCTGTCGAATTCCGCGTTGGCGACAGCACTGTGGGCTGGATTCTCCGGTTTTGAGGCTATGTCCGGAGGAACTGTCTTGTTTTACAATGAAAATGTCGGTGCCATCCCCGCATCGTGCTCCGCAGAAACGGCTGGAGAATTGCCGGGTCCGTGGCCGTGCATGTGCACGACGACGACCTGCAGCTGTCGTGCCGTACAACATGGTGCCGGCCACGTGCAGACCCAGCCTGCCAGATAGTGCCCCCGTGTGTTCACCCTTGCCACCTTTGGACCACCCCCCACCAGTCCCCCTAGCTGCCGCCAAAGCCGTCCCACCCCCCACCCCGGATAGCTGAATGGTTCTTCCCCCGACTGTGACGAAAACTCAGAGCACATGTGACCCACGCCATCGGGAAGTCGGTCCATCGGGGGCGGAGCATCGCGGAGAGTGCCTTCAGGTGATGGCATGAGGCCGTCCCAACGGCATGAGGTGTACTCACCGATGACCCCGTTTTGGAAGGACGGAGTATCCGAAAACAGGCGCCAGCCTCGATTTCGACGTCAAAAGGGATTCTCTACCTGATCGCCGAATACCATTTCGGCGTCGGCAAGCTGGGAAACCCGCTCTGAGTCTCAGAAACGGAGAATCCCGCCATTTGTTTCATTCCTGAAATCATTATCACCCACTTTGTCTTTTGAGGTTCCATGACATAGAATTCCAGATTCACAGAGTTATTTCAGTGCAGAAGGAGGCCACTCGCTCACCTTGTTTGCTCTCCATTATGACTTAGTGCCATTTTCCTGCCTTCTCCATCTTTGCCATTTTATCTCTCCCACCTTCTATCCCATCCTAGACCTTCCTTTGTGTTCTTCCTCCCACTGCCCCCCTCTCTATGGTATAAAACACGTGCCATTTCTGCGTGCTTCACTGCTGAAGAGTTACATTCGACTCAAAACGTTAACTCTGTTTTTCTCTTAACAGATGCTGCCAGACCTACTGATTATTTTCTGTTTTTTGCGTCAGAAATGACTACTCATTTTTATCAGTGGCAGCTAACAACATCAATGATGACAACAATATGTGTTTCTTTTGAACCTTTCAAGCAACAAAATGTCCCAAGGCACTTAACGGAAAATAGACCAAGTAGTAGATGGGTGATGAATGCATAATCAAAATATAAAGTTGTTTGAGGAGGCAGAGTGGGAAAGTAGAAGTGAAATACTGAAAGCTCTGTCACCAGGGGAGGACTGCTGAGGGTTGTTTGGTGGAAGAGGGCAAGCAGGCTGATGCATGAATTTGCTGAGGTGCCATTAGACAAGGGGCTGGATTCTCCGTTCAGGAGACTATGGAATCACTTCTGTTTCGCAGTGGCGCAAGCAAGGTTGGCAGTTAACTCCCCCCCCCCCCCCCCCACCCCACGCAAATCCTGTCCCCTCCTAACAAGTAGGGGAATCCTCATCACCCACCCCATCAACCACAGAAATTGCTGGATCATCCACCCCCCCACAGAGCGCATGGCCCAATGCACCCCCACTGATCCCCTACCAGCGAACCCCAGCAAAGTCATCCATCAAAAACAACCCACTAGAGAGGCCATCAGAGGTCCCCATCAAAGGCCCCACCACAAGAGATCCCCCAAAACAGAGAACACCCCCATAGCAGAGAACCCACCATAAGAGAGAACTCCCCATATTAGAGAGCACCCGCCCCCCCCCCCCCCCCCCCCATAGCAGAGAGCCCCCCACGATGCAGAGAACCACCCCCACCGGAACATAGAAGAGAGCCCCCTCCCCACCCTCACCAATCAGCCTGGAAGCTACAGTGCCATTATGAGCAGGTGATCCAATAGTGAGGTTGGGCAGCTCACCCCCTCCTCCTGCAATGCAAATCCTGCAACCTGACAAAGACGGACATCCTCCACCCTCCCACCACGGGAATTTCTGGATCACTCCCTCCCCCCCCCCCCCCCCCCCCCCCCACCCCACCACTGCCCACATGGAATGCATGCATAGTGACCTGACCATCTCCCACTGACCTCTTCAGAGACCCCCACCATGGGGGTCTTTTATGTGGGGTGTCTGGTGGGTGGGCTGAGGGGTGGACTGGGCAAGATTTGCATTGTGGGGGGCCCTCTGATGGGCTTTGGCGCAGCTATCTTAAGTACGAAGTCCACCGTGTCAGGGCCACGCTGGCAAATACTTGTGCCAATCCACGCAAGATTGCATCATGGAGGTGGGGAGAATCTGGTATCCAGCCGCTGGCGCAGCGCGAACCTGGATGACACCGCAAACGGGGTACCGGAGCATCGGAAATGGGTCAGCGCCAGGTGCCGATCCCATTTCTGTTGGGTTGCCTCTTTCAAAGCCCCCACCAAGTCAGCAAGTGTTGCATTCATTCTTCATCATTCCATTCCCTTCCCCACAGGGGAGGAGGGTGGTGGAAATATGGTACCCTGAATAAGGGGCCTTGAAAGGAAACAGAGAAAAGCAATAAGAAACCATTTACTTCCTGAGCACATTGCAAGTAGCCATCATCCCAGATGGCCATAGGCTACTTTCCCCTTTGAGGGGGAGAGCGCTGACTAGTGGTGATTTAACCTAAGGATCACCACACCTCAGGGGAGGAGGAAGATTGAGAAGGAGGGCCTTCATGAATAACCTTCAGCCGGTACAGATAACCTCAGCCGGTACATGAATTGAACTCACGCTATAGGCCTCTCTCTGCATCGCAAACCAACTGCCCAGCCAAATGAGCTAAGCCAGCCTCCAGTACTGCAAAGTTGAAAAACTGGCACAGCAAATTCTTCAAACAAAATCAAATTTTAGCCCATTTAACTAGAAATGCAATGACTTTTACTAATAGAGTATTTTATAACTATTTACAGTCTCATTGTTTATATTTTATGACCTGGATGCAAACTTGATTTCAATCAAGTGGCTGAATATTCAAAGACCACATAATACTGCCGTTTATAACACGTTTTCAAATGTTTCAGGGAATGAAAAATGAGTTGGCCTTTCCAATGTGCTGATCTGCTGAAGAGCTGATGAGCAGCTAATTTGCCGTAAGTGCCAATGTGGAAATGCTTCCTTGCCTTCAGGAGATTATTTTCCCCAGTTACTGAAAACTATGACATTTGAGGTTATTATTTCAACTTTAGTGGCACTTTTATTAAAAAAGTTGTATGCACAAAGTTTACTCAGTTTAGTCTAAAAACAAAACTGACTTGTGTTCCAGATACTGAGTTGTAATTCTTTCTATAGCGTGAACATTTTTCAATGTTCAGTTTTGCATTTTGTTAGGTCAAGGCAATTTATTTCTGCCTTGTGGACTTTGCTGGTAAGGCCACATTTGGAGAAATTAGTTTCAACTGTGGACTTACAAGGAATGTGGCAAGATAGTATTCAGTTGTATTCAATCATTGATAGTCACGAAATATGTTATTTGTGACTTTGATTAGGGCTGATAAATTGACAGTGCCAATTGAAAAGATTGGAAAAATTCAAATATGGAATTGTAGGTCTGAAATATACTCGGTGCACTTCCCAGCTCTGCATTCAAACTGTACTGATCACTGCCAACCACAATGTCCCGCCTACTCCTCACTGTGACCTCGGCCTCCCTCACTCGGCCTCCTCAACCCAATTATCTCTACTACTATTCCCATCCCCCGGGCTATCCTTCCCAGTTGCTGTGATTCACTACCGCTCCTTTTCAGCAAAATGCTACCTTGCCTCTTCACTGCTCCCTCTCCTGATCAATTCCTCTTCCAGTCATCCTCTTTCCCAATCATCCCCTCGAGTCTCGCTCCAACCCCATCACCGCAAGGACACAACCTTGCTAACTACTGCTAACAACCTGCCACTACTGTTGCTAACGTCGTAGCGGCCCAATCTTTGATTAATACACATCGCCAAGCATCTCGCTGGGTCAATGGTAATTAAACTAGGGGCCCCTAAAACCTCTGCCTTGTGTCTCTCGACTCTGGTGTGCACGATTATCCATTCACCCTTTTTCCACCCTCTTCTGGCCACATTCTAATGTCTAGTCCTCTCTGAATTCATGGCCAGGCCTGCATTGCAATTGAAGGTGATGAAAGCAACAACATGACAATAATATAAATTTCCATCTTTGGTTTTGTACAGTATAAATAGTTAGGGTTTAAAACAAAGGCTGCTCTTTTAGCAAAGTACAGTTGGTCAATACATGCGAATGAGACAGGGTGGCTGTCCACATATTGGTTGATTTGAAAAATTCCTTTAATCACCTTAAATGCAAACATTAATAGAAACAAAAGCTGAAAATGCAGTTACTGATTATTGTCAAGTCTCAGAATATGCAAACTATTATAATTCAAAGATGTGCGAATTATCCAATTTAACAAAAGTCAAAGTGGGCATGTGTTGTGTTTGGTCGTTTGTATCTTATGAAGGAATCCACCAAACGCCTCGACTTGCCCAAACCAGAATCTTTTATTGAGTCTCGTGTGGTAAGATAGCAATCTGATATAGAGCACGTTATCATGGGGTCTCCTTATTACTCCTCTGGAATTTGTACCTAGCACCGAACATGTATGTCTTATTACCCTTTCAATTGTCTTCGGAACCTCGGATGTGTCTTCCCTTATATGGCAGTCAGTGGTCACATGACCTTGGTCTTGAGACCGGATGGTGTGTCTGCACCGCCACCTGCCGGTTGGAGGTCGCACACCATCCAACTATGATATCGCCCAGAGGCATATCACAACAGTGCACGGTATGTCTCTCTCCAGAAAACAGCGAGTTGTGATCGGGTTTGGTTGTAATAGAACAATTCATCAAAGCTCTAAAAAGGAAAGGAGGGGCAAGTTACAACAAAAACGAAACAAAAAGCGAAACGCAAAACACAGCACATACGAAAGAAGAACAGAAAATACTGGAAACATTCAGGGGTTCCAGTAGCATCTGTGGACCGATGAATGTAAGATAAAAGTTTCAGCTCAATGATCCTTCGTTAAACTCAGTCTGCTTGCAGAAATAATTGTTCTGCTGCTTGAACAGAAAAATGTGCTGGGAAAAGTCCACACATTCTACATTCAATTACAGTGGGGATGTTTTGGAGGAGGGGAGTCTAATATTGTACTGGACCAAGCAGTAAGTGCAGAAGGTCTTTTGTTGGCTTTTGCATTCAGTCACGGCTTTATAATTTTACTCCCAGGTTTTTGGTCCAATCAGCATCAGTGAATATGATGTGGAACAAAAAGAAATGCCACTCAAGTGGAAAGAGCCGAGAAGAAGGCTTATAGTGTGTTAGTGTTTATTAACAAGGAGCTTGAGTTTAAGAGCCGCAGGGTTATGCTGCAACTATACATGACCCTGGTGAGACCACATTTGGAGTATTGTGTGCAGTTCTGGTCACCTCATTATAGGAAGGATGTGGAAGCATTGCAAAGGGTGCAAAGGGGATTTACCAGGATGCTGCCTGGTTTGGAGGATAGGTCTTATGAGGAAAGGTTGAGGGAGCTAAAGCTTTTCTCTTTGGAGCGGAGGAGGATGAGAGGCGACTTAATAGAGGTTTATAAGATGATGAGGGGGATAGATAGAGTGGACGTTCAGAGACTATTTCCTCGGGTGGATGTAGCTGTTACAAGGGGGCATAACTATAAGATTCAGGGTGGGAGATATAGGAGGTATGTCCGAGGTAGGTTCTGTACTCAGAGAGTGGTTAGGGTGTGGAATGGACTGCCTGGTGTGATAGTGGAGTCGGACACTTTAGGAACTTTCAAGCGATTATTGGATAGGCACATGGAGCACACCAGAATGACAGGGAGTGGGATAGCTTGTTTCGGACAAGGCTCGGCACAACATCGAGTGCCGAAGGGCCTGTTCTGTGCTGTACTGTTCTGTTATATGTTCAATTCCAGTGTTTAAACAAACACTCCAAACAGGCAAGCTGCAGGGGTTGGAACTACAGTCAGATACCTGGAAATGTCAGAGTGGAGTCGATCCACCCAAAGGCTGCATCCCAGTTCAGTGACGGCTCCTTGGATATGCTGCTGAGGGCTTGATGTACCCTCAATTATAACACGAGAGAGTGTACTCGTAAAACAATGGCTTTAATAAACAGAGAACTTCGCTAGCCAGAGAGATGAATGCTCACTGAGCGCTGCCCACAGGACGTCATCTTATATCCGGAACCCGGGGAGGTGGAGCCTGAGGCGGAGTCCCCCAGGGTTCCAAACTCGGTCTTAAAAGGGCATTACATGCATGGTCTTAAAGGCACATTACCCATTCATCACATTCACCCCCTGTTTAAGAAAAACACAGAGTCCAACGGGGGGTGAAGTGGGATTACATGTCCATTCTCTTTGGAGGCTATATCGTCCTGGTCGACCTTCTCAGCTCGGGCGGTGGTGCGGCAGACACAGACGTCTTCGATGAGGGTACATCCGGGAGCACGGTAGTCGGAGCTTCTGTGCGGTGCGGGGTAGGGGGTTGGGGAGTAGGGAGGGTAGTTGGGGATGGCGGTGACATCGCCGGTGTGGAGGAAGGAGGAGGAGGCATGACGGAAGGGGTTGTGGTTGGTTCGACAGGCGGTGTGGCGGTGCAAGGGGGAACATTGGCGAGGGGGAAGCGTCAGTAGGGGAACCAGCGGGTGCCAGATCCCGCAGGGAAACCGTATCTTGCCGTCCGTTCGAGTGCGCAACGTAGGCATACTGGGGTTTTTCATGTAGCAGCTGGACCCTCTCGACCAGAGGGTCCATCCTATGGCTCCTCACATGTTTCCGGAGAAGAACAGGTCCCGGAGTCGTTAGCCCAGGTGGAAGCGAGACCCCGGAGGTGGACTTCCTGGGGAAGACAAACAAGCGATTGTGAGGGGTCTCGTTCGTGGCCGTGCAGAGGAGCGACCTGATGGAGTGGAGCGCATTGGGTAGGACCTCCTGCCAGCGGGTGGTTGCAAGACTTCTCAACCGTAGGGCCAAAAGGACAGCCTTCCAAACTGTTGCGATCTCCCTCTCCACCTGCCCGTTTCCCCGCGGATTGTAGCTGGTTGTCCTGCTCGAGGCGATGCCCTTGCTGAGCGGGTACTGACGCAGCTCATCGCTCATGAACGATGCACCCCGGTCGCTGTGGATATAAGCGGGAAAACCGAACAGGGTGAAGATGCTGTGCAGTGCCTTTATAACGGTGGCCGAGGTCATGTCGGGACAGGGGACAGCGAATAGGAAGCGGGAGAACTCATTGATTTTTTTTTTTTAAATTTAGATTATCCAATTATTTTTTCCAATTAAGGGGCAATTTAGCATGGCCAATCCACCTACTCTGCACATTTTTGGGTTGTGGGGGTGAAACCCACGCAGACACGGGGAGAATGTGCAAACTCCACACGGACAGTGACCCAGAGCCGGGATCGAACCTGGACCTCAGCGCCGTGAGGCGGTTGTGCTAACCACTAGGCCACCGTGCTGCCCTGGGAGAACTCATTGATGACGGTTAGGAAGTAGGTATTGCGGTTGGTGGATGGGAGGGGCCCTTTGAAGTCCACGCTTAGTCGCTCAAAGGGCCCAGAGGCCTTTACCAAGCGAGCCTTGCCTGGTCGATAGAAGCGCGGTTTGCACTCCGCGCAGATTTGGCAAGCGTTGGTCATGGCCCTAACCTCTTCGGTGGAGTAGGGTAGGTTGCGGGGCTTAAGGAAATGGGCGAGCCGGGTGACCCCCGGGTGACAGAGGTCATTATGGATAGCACGCAGGCAATCCTCCTGCGCGTTGGCGAACGTGCCGTGGGACAGGGCATCTGGGGCTCGTTGAGCTTCCCTGGACGATACGTAATATCATACGCGTAGGTGGAGAGCTCAATTCTCCACCTCAAGATCTTGTCATTTTTGATCTTGCCTCGCTGCGCATTATCGAACATGAAGGCGACCGACCGTTGGTCAGTGACGAGGGTGAACCTCCTACCTTCTAGGTAGTGCTTCCAGTGCCGCACGGCCTCCACAATAGCTTGCGCCTCCTTCTCGACTGCAGAGTGCCAGATCTCAAAGGCGTTGAGGGTTCAGGAAAACAATGCTACTGGCCTGCCTGCCTGGTTGAGAGCAGCAGCCAGGGCAACATCTGATGCATCACACTCGACCTGAAAAGGGATGGTTTCGTCCACCGTGTGCATAGCGGCCTTGATGATGTTGGCCTTGATACGGCTGAAAGCCGACCAGGCCTCAGCCGTGAGGGGGCAAATCGTGGTCTTTATGAGTGGGCGGACTTTTTCCATGTATTTGAGGACCCACTGGGTATAATAGGAGAAAAGCCCCAAGCACCGTTTAAGGGCCTTGAGACTATGGGGTAGGGGGAGTTCTTTGAGGGGACGCATGCGGTCGAGGTTGGGCCCTAGGACCCCGTTTTCCATGACGTAGCCGAGGATGGCTAGTCGGATTGTGTGGAAGACGCATTTTTCTTTGTTGTAGGTCAGGTTGAGGGCCCGTGCGGTCTGGAGGAACTTTTCAAGGTTTGCATCATGGTCCTGCTGGTCATGGCCGAAGATGGTGACATTGTCCAAGTGCGGGTAAGTAGCCCGCAGCCTGTACTTGTCCACCATTTGGTCCATTGTCCTCTGGAAGACGGAGACCCCGTTAGTAACGCCGAAGGGATCTCTAAGGAAGTGGAAAAGCCAGCCGGCTGCTTCAAAAGCAGTACAGAGGTGGTCTTCTGGCAGATAGGGAGCTGGTGGTAGGCAGATTTCAGGTCGACCGTGGAGAATACCCGGTATTGCGCGATCCGGTTGACCATCTCTGTTATGCGAGAGAGGGGGTACACATCGAGCTGCGTGAAGCGGTTTATGGTCTGGCTGTAATCCATGACCATCCGTTTCTTTTCCCCGGACCTGACTACTACCACTTGTGCCCTCCAGGGGCTGTTGCTAGTCTCAATGACCCCCTCTTTCAATAAACGCTGGACCTCTGACTTGATGAAAGTCATATCTTGGGCACTGTACTGCTGGCTCCTGGTGACAACAGGCTTACAGTCAGGGTTGAGGTTTGCGAATAGTGAGGGGGGGGGGGGGCAAGGGTCCGCCGAAATTCAGGGTCAGGCTTCGGTGGCTACATTGGAAATCCAGACCGAGTAGCGGGGGGCGGAGAGGTGAGGGAGGATGTACAGCTTGAAATGGGCGTATTCGGCACCCTGGATCGCGAGATTCGCAATACAGTACCCCTTAATTTGGATTGAATGGGACCCAGAGGCAAGGGAGATTGTTTGGGATGCGGGATAGGTACGCAGGGAGCAGCGTCTTACTGTTTCTGGGTGCATGAAACTCTCCGTGCTTCAGGAGTCGAAGAGGCAGGGAGTGTCACCCCCGTTGATCTGGTCGAGCATCATGGAGTTCCGCAGGTGCTTTGGCCGCGACTGGTCGAGGGTGATTGCTCCCAGCTGTGGGCAGTCAGAGTCTTCTGCCAAGTCAGAGTAACAAAACGGCCAGCCCCCGTCGGTCGCACGTGTCGGGTTCAGAAGATGGCCGCCGCCATAATGGTCGCCCCCATGACTCGCACGAGGTCGATGACGCATCAGAAAAGGGTGTGTCCGGCCAGCGTGCAGCCGCGTTGCAGCGCCTGTGGGCCTGTGAGCTCGATTTTCGGGCCTGGTGATCTTTTTGTTTCTGAGCCTTGGGCCTGGTCAGGCAGACCCTCGTGAAATGTTCCTTCTTTCTGCAGTCACTACAGGTCATGGAACAGGCAGGGCAGCGCTGTCGTTCCCACAGAAAACCCGGTCTGGGCGGGTCGCCGCACGGCGCAGGCCCATGGTGTGGCCAAGTCCGGGGAAGGCCAAAAGGGGCTCGCAGGGACCGCGGGATACGTGCCGAGGTTCTGGTAGGCCACCTCCAGGGAGGTGGCGAGCGCTACCGTTTCCTGCAGAACTTTCGCCCCGTTTTCTAGGAGTCGCTGCCTAATATAATATAGTTCGAACGGATTCTGGACACATAGGCATCGCGGATGTGTAGGTTCATTTGGACCTCCGCGGTCATATCTTGATGGTTACAGTTTCTAGCGAGCATGGTGAGCTTTTCCAAGTACTCCTCCAGCGATTCCCCTGAGCGCAGCCAGAGGGTAGAGAGCAGATGCCGTGCATGTACCTCATTGATGGGTTTTACGAATCGCTTCCTCAGAATCTCGATCGCAGCGCTGTTATCAGCCGCCTTCTCAATCAGGCCGAAGATTCTGTGGCTCACCCTAGCATGGAGTAGGCGCAGCTTGCGAGGCTCGACGATGGGGGCCGCCGAGGAGTCCAAGTAGGCCTCAAAATACCGAAGCCAGTGTTCAAAAATGTCTTTGGCTTCCGGCGTACGTGCGTCCAGTTCGAGCTTTTCTGGCTTGAGACCTCTATCCATCCTATCGTAATCTGTTTATTAAATTGATGTACCCTCAATTATGACATGAGAGAGTGTACTCGTAAAATGAAGGCTTTAATAAACAGAGAACTTCGCCAGCCAGAGAGATGAGTGCTCACTGAGTGCTGCCCACAGAACGTCATCTTATATCCGGAACCCTGGGAGGTGGAGCCAGAGGCGGAGTCCCCCAGGGTTCCAAATCTGGTCTTAAAAGGGCATTACATGCATGGTCTTAAAGGCACATTACCCATTCATGACAGGGCTGTAAAGAATAGGAAAGAAATACTCTGTCCCAGCCACAGGAAGAGGAATTGTACAACTGAGGTCAAGAACTTGAGGCTGTAGTTTGCCAAAGGGGTCAGCAATAGGATCGGGCAGCCATGCTCCTCGATTTGGTGTTGAAAGCGGTTTGATTGCTTATGCAGGTCAGGGCAGGTCAGTACAGTGAAGCATTCTCCTACATCCTGCTGTGTTGACCCCAACACCTCACTGTGCCTTCTCAACCCAGCTCCATTACATCGCTCCTCACAATCACCCATTTTGCAGATGCACCCATCCTTTCTCACATTCCCATCTGTCCACCCATCACCGCCACTCACCCTTATCCTAATAATGTCATGCCTCTCCCTCATAGTCATCTTCATCAAGCCCGAAGGATGGACACCTGATATTAAACTCACTCACAGGATGACAGTTACTCATAGGTCGTCCTTCATTTCCTTGCAAGAGAATAGAACACAGAGCACCAAGGGGAGGGGGCGAAAATGGCAGTCCACAGATCTTGCAGTTTACAACTGCTGAGGAACTAACATTGAAAATAAATGGAGTTATGGTGTAATTGTTAACGGAGATGGGGACATTCACACCTCCCAGCAGCTGACTAAAACAATTAATACCAAGGGCCCAAATGTCATATGGCAACAAGTCATGGTGACTTGATTTCAACAGTGAGTGAGATATGTTTACAATGATAACTTCCAATATTCTTTCCGTGCCAGTGCACATCTTTTATCTCCAATAAGACTTTCACAAGTACAACTGGAGCTGCCAGAGGTCATGGATCACGATTCCTCAGAGAAGCCACATCTTTCTGAGGATCCATTGTCATGGACCTGATGGAAGCAATGCCCCAATCAGAGACTCAAGCTTTGGTTTGACCAGTGATCCGGTCTCATGAGAAGGGATATAAATTATTCCCCTGTTACCACTCCAGGTCTGACCGTAACAGGGTTACGTGGTGAATTTAGCGAGGATGAATTTAGCAGGATGTGCTTAATCATTCATGTGCTGATTGCTAAGACAGTATGCTCACAGGTATTCTTGAATTCAAAACACAAAATGGATTAGTTTTCTTTGAGTTAAAGATCCACCCAGGTAAAGCTATAATGATATTTTAAAAGGTTAAACCTGTGCCCGACCTTTTCAACATACATGCATGTAGAAGTGGATTTCATTTGGAACTTCGCTGATAGGGTTAATATAACAGTTCTGAAAAGCTCTGTGAAAGAGATGTCAACAGGTCAAGGGATGAAATAAAGGGAGCGTGTTCTGACCGGCATCTGTGAAAGCAAAGATGTCAGAAGGTCATGGGATGGAAAAAGGGGAGTGCGGCTTTAGTACCATTTAATGTTCTGACCCGCATCTGTGAAAGCAGAGAGGTCAAAAAGTCAAAGAATGGAATGAATGGGAAGCGTTACTTTATTGCGGAGATAGCGCAATTAAGCTTGTTTGACCAGTTGAAACAAACAAACATTGAAATGTAAAAGGAATGGGCTTTGGAGTGAGTTGGGCCAGATGGCCATGGGATAAGAAAAACCTTTGTAACAGCATTAATAGTGACTTGTGCTAATGATTATGTCAAAAATAACCTCCCGACCTCGAAGAATAATTCCATATATGTACATGTTCTGGATCCTTGCCAAATCATAGGTGTATCTAGGAATTTAAGGGGACCACCCCTAAGCTGTAAAATGTATAAAAATACAGTCCTTATTCTGGGATTTTGGCACTTCTCGAAGGTGGTTACCCGACTGCTTAGAGATTTGTCCCGGCCGTGAATAAACGAATATTCGTTACTGACGTGTTCGAGTGTTTTACTTCTGGACTGACGATCAGATATGTGAAAGCGCAATTCACATGCACGTGCACACCACACACACAATTATATACACTATACAGTGCATGTTTATTTTCAGCCCAATTATAATTCAATGCTAATAGGTATAAATAAACAGTGGGAGCTCATTGTTATGAGTCCTTTTCTGGTATCTATGCTGCAGCAGACTTTTTCTCCACAGTTATCTTGAAATACCATGGGTTGAAGCTCATCTACAACTGCAATTACAGGAGACTATTTTTAAACTTAATCCGTCTTTTGCCCAAGTTGATGACTTTTGCACCTGA
This sequence comes from Scyliorhinus canicula, assembly GCF_902713615.1. Taxonomy (NCBI): domain Eukaryota; kingdom Metazoa; phylum Chordata; class Chondrichthyes; order Carcharhiniformes; family Scyliorhinidae; genus Scyliorhinus; species Scyliorhinus canicula. The sequence continues at coordinate 170,700,335 of NC_052151.1, forward strand.
GGTTCCTTATGATAGAAATATCTTGGTGCTAGATTTTTGAACTGCTACAGAGGGAGAGAGAGTGAGTGTTCCTGAGATGCCGGTGCAGCAATCGTGGAGTTCCACGATAGCAAACCGGGCGCCGCACCTGGACCGATTCAGCTACTATTAAAGACGTGCAGGTTAGGCGGATTAGCCATGATAAATTGCCCTTAGTGTCCAAAGTTAGGGGTTATTGGGTTGCGGGTATAGGGTGGAAGTGAGGGCTTGTGGGTCGGTGCAGAGGCCGAATGGCCTCCTTCTGCACTGTTTTATGTTCTATTCCAGCCAACAAGATGGCAGCAAGGAGAGCAGCCCCAAGATTCACCGACATCGAGCTCAAGACCTTCCCGGACGGAGTGGAGGAGCAACGATGAGCCCTGTATTCCAGCTGGGGGAGGAGACTGCCAGCCATTGCCGTCCACCGTACGTGGGCGTCTCTGACAGAAGTGGTCAGATCCGAGAGTAACCACTATCCAGACCGGCCAGCAGTCCCGTAAAAAACTGCACAACCTCCTCAGGGTGGCCAGGGTGAGTAAGCAGCAGTGGGCGTTACCATCGAGTGGGCCATATAATGCCCCGCCAGCGGGTGGTGGCCAGATTGGGGGGGGGGGGGGGGGGGGGATGGCAGAGGGTGGGATGCTGGGGTGGCGGCAGGTGTAACTCTGCAGAATCAGGAGCCGAGGAGCATGGTCAGTGGGCATGCAGTAAGAAAGCTGTCATTCAGGTGGTCTGTGCCTAAACACCGCCCCAGCCCCGTGGCAGTTCATCCCAGCCTTACGGCCTATTCCCTATACTAATAATTTTTATTGTCACAAGTAGGCCGACATTAACACTGAAATTTAGTGACTTTGAAAAGCCCCTAGTCGCCACATTCCGGTGCCTATTTGGGTACGCAGCGGGAGAATTCAGAACGTCCAAATTGCTGAACAGCACGTCTTTCAGGATTTGTGGGAGGAAACCACAGCACCCGGAGGAAACCCACGCAGACACGCAGCGCCGGCCCTAGGGTTGCTGGCGCCGCGGGCAAGCTGAGCTTCGGCGCCCTTGGGGGGGGGCGGGGCCGGGGGGGGCGGGGCCGGGGGGGGGGGGGGGGGGGGGGGGGGGGCCGGGGGCGTGGCCGCGGGGGGCGGGGGCGTGGCCGAGAGGGGGGCCGGGGCCGAGAGGGGGGGCGGGGCCGAGAGGGCCTCCGACCTTTTCCGCATTCTCAACGTCGAACCCGCTTTCAGTTGTCCAGGACTTGAAGCTCCGGAATGCTCTCCTCAAATCTCCTTTACGACACTCCGTTAGTCTACTTTTTTGATGAATGACCAAGATTCCTGTCACCTGATCCAACCGCGCCTCATGTGACTTGATGTCAAATTTTGTTTGATAACCATTCTGTGCAGCACCCTCGACTTTAAAGATGCAGTGAAATGAAAGCGGTTGTTGACAACATCATGACTGTTGGTGACTTCCTGTCTATGACATAAAAACATCTGCCAGTTTACAATAATAACCCTTCACTTACTTTCCCATTTAGTAAAAATAGGAAAAGAAAAACCCTACGTCCAAAAATAGTATTTTCCCAGCACCGCGGCGGAGTCTGTTTATTTACTTTTGTTAATAAATCCACAGATGAAGAGCACTTATACAAACAAGTAATGGCTTACTTCTATCTTTATTCTCGCACACATGGCGGGGGGGGGGGGGGGGGGTGCGGGTGTGTGGGGAACTGGTGAGCGAATGTCTTCAGTAAATGTGGCAAGACTTTACATCAGGGCGTCAGACGTTTGTGTCTCGGGCTTCTGACGATATTGTTAAACCCATAAGCTTTGCCCAAGGCCTTAACGAACTACCACTGCTCAATGGGCACTCCACTGCTTCATAAAATGGCTGTATTCCAACACAGATCTTAACGTCTCAGAACAGCAGCCACGCAGTGAGCTCTGTAGCATCTGCCCGCATCACATACTAAACAGGGGAGAGAAAAAATATTACAGTTTAAAATCTGTACCCGGTGGGGGAGCGGACCCGAGGGGGGGGCGGGGCGGGGGGGGCGGACCCGAGGGGGGGGCGGGGCGGGGCGGGGGGGCGGACCCGAGGGGGGGACGGGGGGGGCGGACCCGAGGGGGGGGCGGGGGGGTGGACCCGAGGGGGGGGCGGGGCGGGCGGACCCGAGGGGGGGGCGGGCGGACCCGAGGGGGGGCGGGGCGGGCGGACCCGAGGCGGGGGGGGGAGCGGACCGAGCGGGCGAGCGGACCGAGGGGACGGACCGCGGGGAATGCGGCCACCGCGCATGTGCTGGTTGGCGCCGGCCCAACTGCGCATGCGCGGGACCCGAGTCTGGCGCCCCGGGCAACAGCCCGAGTTGCCGGTGCCTTGAGCCGGCCCTGCAGACACGGGGCGAACATGCAGAGTCCGCACAGTGACCCAAGCTGGGAATCCAACATTGGATTCTGGCGCTGTGAAGCAACAGTGCTAACCACTGTGCTGCTGTGCCACCCACCTCACCCTTCCGCTCTCAGTATTACCCCCCCCCCCTACCCCAGCCAGCCCAGCCAGTGTCCGGCCAGGCAGCCCACAGTTGCTCCTCTCAGTGTCCTACCCTCTCTGTCTTCCTCAACAGCCAACCCGCCAGTTTCACGATTTTTAAAAGCACAAGTGAACCGCACCGTCCTGAACTCGGCCCATCAGAGGCGGAGAATGGCAGTAGCCCTGGAGAATACTGGGTCGGCCCGCTAATGATATGCAAATGATGTTTACTGTACCTGTGTTCCACAGCGCATTGACGCTACTATAGACGTGATGGAGAATTGCAATTTGGCGCTGTGATTTGAAAAAAATGTATTTTATTACAAACATGTATCAAAACAGGTTACAGCAAATACGCACCCCGGGAAACATACTTCCCAACAATCAACTATACAGTCTGTACAGATTTTCCCCCCTATTCACCCTCCCCTCCTCCCCCCACCCCTCCCCTCCCCCCATGACAAACATCCCCCACTTTTTCTCAAACCCCTCTCCCCGCCCCCCTCCACCCCCCCCCCCCCCCCCACCCCCCCCCCACCCCCCTCACCCCCGCAGATCCCCTTAACTCATGCTTTATCTTCTCCAACTGCAGGAAGTCATACAGGTCACCCAACCACGCCGCCACCCCGGTGGCGATGCCGACCGCCACTCCAGTAAAATTTGCCGCCGTGCAATCAGAGAGGCGAAGACCACGACTCGGCCTTCCTCCTCTCCATGAGCTCCAGATTCTCTGAAACCCCAAATATCACCACCAAAGGGGCCCGGTCCACCTCCTCCTCCATTATCCTGGCTAAGACTGTGGTGATATGCATCACTGTAGATACACAATGGGTTAATGTAAGTACACGTAGACTAGCTAGACACTAGAGGGAGCACCAGAGACATGACACACAGACACTCAACCAATAGGTCAGTAAGATCGGACACGACCAATGGGCATTCACGATACACACAGAGGTGACACTACCACAGGGGGCATTACACCAACCCATATATAAAGGACACAGCACACATGATCTTCCTCTTTCCAGTGGAGACAACGGAGTTGATTCAATATCACACCCAACACCAGGATTGTAGCAGACTGGTTTGTCAGTCTGAGTAGCTATAGAAGGATTAACAGTAGTGGCGAACCTGAGTAGGAGAATTGTAAATAGTTCAATAAAGGTCAGCTCCCTGCTGACATTAGCCTACCCCACCCAAACAAAGACTTCTCCTGAACTCCAGCAGAGGGCAGCAGAGCAGAGATTCTGATTGGCTGTTCCGGGGAGATTTGCATACGTGCAGTGCGGTCAGCGTAAGTTGAAGGTGCACCTGCATCAGTGACCTGAGGAGTTCGACGGAAGGCAAGCATCCAGCAGAGGGCAGCAGAGCAGAGCTTCTGATTGGCTGTTCCGGGGAGATTTGCATACGTGCAGTGCGGTCAGCGTAAGTTGAAGGTGGTTTGTGAAGGGGCTGTTCTCGAGTGACAGCTTTACCCGAAACTCTACTTACGTAGTGTCGCCCACCCATCCTCCTCCTCTAACCAAAAAAAAAGTTCTGTCCGTTGGATTGCTAAACTAACAAGTTTTTTATTTTTATTTTTCAGTGGTTGGGAAGTTAGTTCAGTGGGAATGGAGGCTAGGGCAGTTGAATGTTCCTCCTGCATAATGTGGGAGGAAAGGGTCACCTCTAGTGTCCCTTCTGACTACATCTGCGGGAAGTGCATCCAACTCCAGCTCCTCGAGAGCCGCGTTAGGGACCTGGAGCTGGAGCTGGATAAACTTCGGATCATTCGGGAGGCGGAGGAGGTTATTGAGAGGAGTTATAGGGAGGTAGTCACACCTCAGGTAAAAGAAGAAGGTAGATGGGTTACCGTCAGGGGAGGGAGAGGGAACCGGCAGGCAGTGCAGGGATCCCCTGTGGTCGTTCCCCTCTATAACAAGTATACCGTTTTGGATACTGTTGCGGGGGACGACTTACCAGGGGTAAGCAATAGGGCACAGGTCTCTGGCACAGAGTCTGTCCCTGTTGCTCAGAAGGGAAGGGAGAAGAGGATCAGAGCACTTGTCATTGGGGACTCCATAGTTAGAGGAACAGACAGGAGGTTCTGTGGGAACGAAAGAGACTCACGGTTGGTATGTTGCCTCCCAGGTGCCAGGGTTCGTGATGTCTCTGATCGTTTTTTTGGGATCCTTAAGGGGTTGGGGGTGCAGCCCCAAGTCGTGGTCCACATAGGTACCAACGACATAGGTAGGAAGAGAGATGGGGATTTGAGACAGAAATTCAGGGAGCTAGGGTGGAAGCTGAGAGCTAGAACAAACAGAGTTGTTATCTCTGGGTTGTTACCCGTGCTACGTGCTAGCGAAGTGAGAAATAAGGAGAGAGAGGAGTTGAACACATGGCTACAGGGATGGTGCAGGAGGGAGGGTTTTGGTTTCCTGGATAATTGGGGCTCATTCTGGGGTAGGTGGGACCTCTACAAACAGGATGGTCTTCACCTGAACCAGAGGGGTACCAATATCCTGGGGGGGGAGATTTGCTAGTGCTCTTCGGGGGGGTTTAAACTAATTCAGCAGGGGGATGGGAACCTAAATTGTAGTCCCAGTGTACAGGATGTTGAGAATAGTGAGGTCAGGGATAGGGTTAAAAGTTCGAAAGAGGGCACCGGCAAGCAGGACGCTGGTTTGAAGTGTGTCTACTTCAACGCCAGGAGCATCCGGAATAAGGTGGGTGAGCTTGCAGCATGGGTTGGTACCTGGGATCTCGATGTTGTGCCGATTTCGGAGACATGGGTAGAGCAGGGACAGGAATGGTTGTTGCAGGTTCCAGGATTTCGATGTTTCTGTAAGAACAGAGAAGATGGTAAAAGAGGGGGGGGGGTGTGGCATTGTTAATCAAGGAAAGTATTACGGCGGTAGAAAGGACGCTTGAGGACTCGTCTACTGAGGTAGTATGGGCCGAGGTTAGGAACAATAGAGGCGAGGTCACCCTGTTGGGAGTTGTCTATAGACCTCCGAATAGTTCCAGAGATGTAGAGGAAAGGATTGCAAAGATGATTCTCGACAGGAGCGAGAGTAACAGGGTAGTTGTTATGGGGGACTTTAACTTTCCAAATATTGACTGGAAATACTATAGTTCGAGTACTATAGATGGGTCAGTTTTTGTGCAGTGTGTGCAGGAGGGTTTTCTGACACAGTATGTAGACAGGCCAACAAGGGGCGAGGCCACATTGGATTTGGTACTGGGTAATGAACCCGGCCAGGTGTTAGATTTAGATGTAGGTGAGCACTTTGGTGATAGTGATCACAACTCGGTTATGTTTACTTTAGCAATGGGCAGGGATAGGTATATACCGCAAGGCAAGAATTATAGCTGGGGGAAAGGCAATTATGATGCTATTCGGCAAGATTTAGGATGTATAGGATAGGGAAGGAAACTGCAGGGGATGGGTACAATCGAAATGTGGAGTTTTTTCAAGGAACAGCTACTGCGTGTCCTTGATAAGTATGTACCTGTCAGGCAGGGAGGAAGTTGTCGAGCAAGGGAACCGTGGTTTACTAAGGAAGTTGAAGCACTTGTCAAGAGGAAGAAGAAGGCTTATGTTAGGATGAGACATGAAGGCTCAGTTAGGGCACTTGAGAGTTACAAGTTAGCCAGGAAGGACCTAAAGGGAGAGTTAAGAAGAGCGAGGAGAGGACACGAAAAGTCGTTGGCGGATAGGATCAAGGAAAACCCTAAGGCTTTCTATAGGTATATCAGGAACAAAAGAATGACTAGAGTAAGATTAGGGCCAATCAAGGATAGTAGTGGAAAGTTGTGTGTGGAATCAGAGGAGATAGGGGAAGCGTTAAATGGATATTTTTCGTCAGTGTTTACACTGGAGAAAGACAATGTTGTCGAGGAGAACACTCAGGTTCAGTCGACCAGGCTAGATGGAATTGAGGTTCAAAAGGAGGAGGTGTTAGCAATTTTGGAAAATGTCAAAATAGATAAGTCCCCTGGGCCAGATGGGATTTATCCTAGGATTCTCTGGGAAGCCAGGGAGGAGATTGCAGAGCCTTTGTCCTTGATCTTTATGTCGTCTTTGTCGACAGGAATAGTGACGGAAGACTGGAGGATAGCAAATGTTGTCCCCTTGTTCAAGAAGGGGAGTAGAGACAACCCTGGTAATTATAGACCTGTGAGCCTTACTTTGGTTGTGGGTAAAATGTTGGAAAAGGTTATAAGAGATAAGGTTTATAATCATCTTGAAAAGAACAAGTTGATTAGCGATAGTCAACATGGTTTTGTGAAGGGTAGGTCATGCCTCACAAACCTTATTGAGTTTTTTGAGAAGGTGACCAAACAGGTGGATCAGGGTAAAGCTGTTGATGTGGTGTATATGGATTTCAATAAGGCGTTTGATAAGGTTCCCCACGGTAGGCTATTGCAGAAAATAAGGAAGTATGGAATTGAAGGTGATTTAGCGGTTTGGATCAGTAATTGGCTAGCTGAAAGAAGACAGAGGGTGGTGGTTGATGGCAAAAGTTCATTCTGGAGTTCAGTTACTAGTGGTGAACCGCAAGGATCTGTTTTGGGGCCACTGCTGTTTGTCATTTTTATAAATGACCTGGAAGAGGGTGTAGAAGGATGGGTTAGTAAATTTGCAGATGACACGAAGGTCGGTGGAGTTGTGGATAGTGCTGAAGGATGTTGTAGGATACAGAGGGACATAGATAAGCTGCAGAGCTGGGCTGAGAGGTGGCAGATGGAGTTTAATGCGGAAAAGTGTGAGGTGGTTCACTTTGGAAGGAGTAACAGGAATGCAGAGTACTGGGCTAATGGCAAGATTCTTGGTAGTGTAGATGAACAGAGAGATCTCGGCATCCAGGTACATAAATCCCTGAAAGTTGCCACCCAAGTTAATAGGGCTGTTAAGAAGGCATATAGTGTGCTAGCCTTTATAAGCAGGGGGATTGAGTTTCGGAACCACAAGGTCATGCTGCAGCTGTACATAACTCTGGTGCGGCCGCACCTGGAGTACTGCGTGAAGTTCTGGTCACCGCATTATAGGAAGGATGTGGAAGCTTTGGAAAGGGTTCAGAGGAGATTTACTAGGATGTTGCCTGGTATGGAGGGAAGGTCTTACGAGGAAAGGCTCAGGGAATTGAGGTTGTTTTCGTTAGAGAGGTGAAGCCTGAGAGGTGACTTAATAGAGACATATAAGATAGTCAGAGGGTTAGATAGGGTGGACAGTGAGAGTCTTTTTCCTCGGATGGTGATGACCAACACGAGGGGACATAGTTTTAAATTGAGCGGTGATAGATACAGGACAGATGTCAGAGGCAGTTTCTTTACTCAGAGAGTAGTAGGGGTGTGGAACGCCCTGCCTGCAACAGTAGTACACTCGCCAACTTTAAGGGCATTTAAGTGGTCACTGGATAGACATATGGATGAAAATGGAATAGTGTAGGTCAGATAGGCTTCAGATGGTTTCACAGGTCGGCGCAACATCGAGGGCCGAAGGGCCCGTACTGCGCTGTAGTGTTCTATGTTCTATGTTCTAACTCCAGGGAGCCTTGTACAAAAGCAAACAGACAAATGTTAAACACAAATAGTCCCATAAAACAGGAGGGGGTGGGGGGGGATGGGAACATCCCCTAATCTAGCACCCCTTCGCCCACCAAACCCGCCAGCATCTTTGAGACGTACCTCATGGAACTTACACCTTCCACTCCTTCGGGCAGGCCCACTATTCGCAGGGTCCGCCTCCTCGAGGCAGTCTCCTGCTCCTCAACCTTTACCTTCAACATTTCACAAAGGTTTCCTAGGAGCCCCACCTCTGCCTCCAGAGTCACCACACGATCACTATGGTGTAAGATCACTCCTTCAATCTCCCGAATCTGTGACCCCTGCATCTCCAAGCACCTCTCCATATGTTCCAAAGAACTCTTCAGGGGTGCCACAGCTCCTTCGATAGCCTTTGAGAGAACCTCCTGTATTTTCTTCCCCTGCTGGCAGAGTTCCTCTTTAATAAAAGCCGTCAGCTGCTCTATCTGGGGCCATCCAACTTGCATCAGCCCTTCCCACACCTGCATGTTGACAGTCGCTGCTGCTGCAGCACAGGCCTGCTCCAATGTTTCAGCCAAACCTCTCACTGTTTTCTGCCGGGTCTGGTAACTAGCAGGCATACCACGCCGGGGGAAACTTCTCCAACACTCCCCCAAGCCTTTTCCTCACAATTCCACCAAGTATCGGGTAAAAAGGGTTCTTTTTTGTGCCTTCAAGCACGAGCTGCCTTGTGTGTGTCCACTCCATGGCCACTACCGGAGTCCGGCGCCGTGACCTCAGCGTCAGAACCAATTCTCAGCCCAATCACATTTCCAAATTTATGCATGGTGAGGAATACGAGGCGTTCCCGAGGGAATCCAGCTATTGGGCCGCCTACTCAAACAGGCAGCCCAAGAACGAGGTCCCATGGCCTGCCAGACCCCACCCTCATCGCAAAGCAGCCTCTCACCTTCGGATTGCCTGGGTGACTCCCCGACCCGCAAGAAAGTGGGCGCGGCTTTTGTCAGGAGGCCCCTGTGGGGGTCCCTTTAGCTAGCGGGTCATTGTGGGGGTGTGCCAATCCCCCAGGGTCTCGCTAACAAGGGGGACACCCCACCCAGGGGGACCCCCTTAATTAGGGAACCCCACCAGCGGTGCACTGAATAGGGATACGCCCTCACAAACCCCCTTAACAGGGAAACCCTCCACAAGAACTCCATTAAAAGGGAGACCCACCAGGGTCCCAATGAAGTGCATTCCATAAGATCATAAGACCATAAGACATAGAAGCAGAATCAGGCCACTCGGCCCATCGAGTCTGCTCTGCCATTCAATCGTGGCTGATATTTTTCTCATCCCCATTCTCCTGCCTTCTCCCCATAACCCCTGAGACCATTATTAATCAAGAACCTATCTATCTCTGTTTTAAAGCCACTCAATGATTTGGCCTCCACATCCTTCCTCGACAAACAGTTCCACAGACTCACCACCCTCTGGCTTATGAAATATCTCCTCATCTCTGTTTTAAAGGATCGTCACTTTGGTCTGAGATTATGTCCTCTGCTTCTAGTTTTTCCTACAAGTGGAAACATCCTTTCCACGTCCACTCTATGCAGGCCTCGCAGTATCCTGTACATTTCAATAGGATCCCCTCTCACCCTTCTAAACTCCAACGTGTACAGACCTAGAGTCCTCAAACGTTTCTCAGACAACAAGCTGTTCATTCCAGGGATCATTTTTGTGAACCTTCTCTTTCCAAGGCCAGCACATCTTTCCTTAGATACAGGGCCCAAAACTGCTCACAATACTCCAAATGGGGTCTGACCAGAGCCTTATATAGCCTCAGAAGTACATCCATGATCTTGTATTCTAGCCCTCTTGACATGAATGCTAACATTGCATTTTCCTTCCTAACTGCCGACTGAACCTGCACATTAACCTGAAGAGAATTGTGAACATGGACTCCCAAGTCCCTTTGTGGTTCTGATTTCTTAAGCATTTCCCCATTTAGAAAGTAGTCTGTTCCTAAATTCCTCCTTCCAAAGTGCATAACCTCACACTTTTCCAAACTGCATTTCATCTGCCACTTCATTGCCCACTCTCCTAGCTGTCCAAGTCCTTCTGCCGCCCCCTTGTTTCCTCAATACTACCTGTCCCTCTACAGATCTTTGTATCATCTGCAAAACGTAGCAACAGTGCCTTCAGTTCCTTCTTCCAGATCATTAATGTATATTGTGAAAAGTTGTGGTCCCAGCACCGACCCCTGAGGCACACCACGAGTCACTGGCTGCCATCCTGAAAAAGACTCCTTGTTATCTCCTCAAAGAACTCTAACAGATTTGTCAGACATGACCTCACTTTTACAAAGCCGTGCTGACTCAGTCCTATTTTGCCATGCACTTCCAAGTACTTCGCAATCTCACCTTTAATAACGGACTCTAAAATCTTACCAAAATCTTACCAATGGCCGAAGTCAGGCTAACCTATAATTTCCCGTCTTCTGCCTCCGTCCCTTCTTAAACAGCTGTGTTACATTAGCCACTTTCCAGTCCTCTGGGACCCTTCCTGCCTCCAGTGATTCCTGAAAGATCACTACCAATGCCTCCACAATCTCCTCAGCTATCTCCTTTAGAACCTTGGGATGTGGTCCATCTGGTCTTGGTGACTTATCCACCTTCAGACCTTTCAGTTTCCCCAGAACCTTCTCCTTCGTGCTGGTCACTACACTCACCTCTGCCCCTTGATTCTCCTGGAGCTCTGGCATCCCACTGGTGTCTTCCACCGTGAAAACTGATGCAAAGTAGCTATTCAGTTCATCTGCCATTTCTTTGTTTCCTATTATTACTTCTCCAGCCATGTTTTGCTGTGGTCCAGTGTCTATTTTTGCTTCTCTCTTACCTTTTATATGTTGAAAAAAATTCTTCCAATCTTCTTTTATATTACTAGCTAGCTTGCACTCATATTTCATTTTCTCTCCCCTTGTTACTTTTTTAATTGTCCTCTGCTCGCTTTTAAAGGCTTCCCAATCCTCTGGCTTCTCTCTAATCCTCGCCATTTTGTATGCTTTTTCTTTTGCTTTTATGCTGTCCTTGATTTCTCTCATCAACCATGAATGCCTTGTCCTCCCCTTAGCATGTTTCCTCCTCCTTGGGATTAATTTCTGCTTTGCCTCCCAAATAACCCCCAAAACTCCTGCCATTGCTGTTCCCCAGTCTTCCCGCTTGGCTCCTTTTCCAATCAACTCTGGCCAGCTCTTCCCTCATGTCTTTGTAGTTACCCTTATTTAATTGTCATACCATTACATCTGATTCCAGCTTCTCCCCTCAAACTGCAGAGTAAATTCTATCATATTGTGGTCACTGCTTCCTAAGGGTTCCTTCACCTTAAGATCCCTAAATGGTCTGCCTCATTACACATCACCAAATCCAGAATTGCCTGTTCCTGAGTGGGCTCTACCACAAACTGCTCCAAAAAACCCATCTTTTAAACATTCCACAAGTTCCTTTTCTTGGGATCCACTACCAATCTGATTTTCCCAGTCCACTTGCATATTGAAGTCCCCCATGATGATTGTGATATTGCCTTATTTACTTTCTTTCTCTATCTCCTGATGTATTTTCTGCCCCACATCCTGACAACTGCTAGGGGGGCTGTACATAATTCCCATCAGGGTCTTTTTACCTTTGCGATTCCTCAACTCTACCCACAGAGATTTTATGTCTTCTGATCCTATCTCGCTCCTTGCTATCGATTTAACTTCATTCCTTACCAACAATGCAACCCGCCCTACCCTCTTTGCACATCTGCCTGTCCTTTCGATAGGAGACATATCCTTGTATATTGAGATCCCAGTCTTGATCCCTGTGGTGAATGTGATTCGCACCGGATTATAACCTGTACATGTGTCGATATTGTAAGTGCAGTTGCACTATCTGACCTCTAGGAGGAGTAGCTCTGGGAATGCTTGAGAGTTGTACGGGGCTTCTCCCTTGGCTGCGCCCAGGACTCCTCCCCCGGGAGCTGCTGTATAAAGATCAGTGCCACAGGGTCAGCTGGCCAGTTCACCAAAAGTTCAACGGCTAACAGGCTGGCTCTGTTGGAAATATATTAAAACCGCTATTCTAATCCTCCAAGCACGTGTCCGTAGAATTGTTGGTTCCAATAATCCCCTTGCAGCCACGTCTCTGTGGTGCCCACAACATCGTACCGGACAATTTCAATGTGCGCAACAAGCTCATTTACCTTGTTCCGTATACTGCGCGTATTAAGGCACTGACCACCTGCCTTCTCATACTTGTCACCTTTTTTGCTCTACCTGAGGGTGATGTTGTTCTCTATTTTCCCTTCAGTTATGATACTTTCTAAGCTAATGCTCTGATTCACACCCCCCTGCCATACTAGTTTAAATCCTGCCGAGTGACACAAGCAAACCTCCCAGTCAGAATATTGGTACCCCTGGTGTTTAAATGCAACCCGTCCTTGTACAGGTCCCACCTGCCCCGGAAGAAATCCCAATGGTCCAGAAATATGAAACCCTCCCTCCTACACTACTGGTTTAGCCATGTGTTTCACTGCACTATCCTCCTATTTCTAGCCTCACTGGCACCTGGCACAGGGAGTAATCCTGAGATAACAACCCTGAGATTACAGCGTGTGACTGGGGTACTACACTGACCACTCTTTAATGGGGTTGATATTTGTAAACATTGAGGTTTCAGCACTTAGGGTCACTCATTCATGAAGGGAGATGAATTAATCAATGCTGCAGTTGTTTTATGGCAGTTGTCAATCACAGCCCATTACTACAATTGAATGAATGGCTTGCAGCTAATGGACCTGAGTAGTTGAACATTTACTTGCCCACTCACTCAACTTGTCCAAATCACACTGAAGGATCTTTGTATCCTCCTTAAACTTGGTGTCACATGAAAATTTTAAGATTTTACATTTTTTTCCCTCATCTATATCATTAATATATATTGTGAATAGCTGGAGTCCTAGCACTGATTCCTGGTCACTGCCTGCCAATTTGAAAATAACCCATTTATTCCTACACTTTGTTTTCTGTCTGCCAACCAGTTTTCTATCCACCTCAATACAGTATCCTCAATCCTGTGTGCTTTAATTTTACATGCTAATCTCTAATGCGGGACTTTTTCAAACGCCTTCTGAAAGTCTAAATAAACACATCCACTCCCCTCATCAACTCTACTCATTACATCCTCAAAGAATGCCAGTAGATTTGTCAAGCATGATTTCTCCTTCATAAATTCATGCTGACTCTGTCCGATCTTCACACTGTTCTCAAAGTGCTCTGCTATAAAATCTTTGATAATTAATCCTAGAATATTCCCTACTACTGACGTCAGGCTTACTGGTCTATAATTCCCTGCTTTCTCTCTACCTTCCTTTTTAAATAATGGAATTATATTAGCAACCCTCCAATCTGCAGGAACTGTTCCAGAGTCGATAGAATCCAGGAAGATGACAATCAATGCATTCACTATTTCTAGAGCCACTTCCTTAAGTATTCTGGTACATAGATTATCAGGCCATGGGGATTTATCAGCCTTCTCATAGAATTTACAGTGCAGAAGGAGGTCATTCGGCCCATCGAGTCTGCACCGGCTCTTGGAAAGAGCACTCTACCCAGGTCCACACCTCCACCCTATCCCCATAACCCAGTAACCCCACCCAACACTAAGGTCAATTTTGGACACTAAGGGCAATTTAGCATGGCCAGTCCACCTAACCTGCACATCTTTGGACTGTGGGAGGAAACCGGAGCACCCGGAGGAAACCCACGGGGAGAACGTGCAGACTCCACACAGACAGTGACCCAAGCCGGGAATCGAACCTGGGACTCTGGAGCTGTGAAGCAACAGTGCTAACCACTGTGCTGCCGCGCCACCCACAGATGGTAACATGCAGCAACAAGGTCGAGCAAGTACTCTAACATCAAGCTGCAGTTGTCTGACTGACCCGCTGAGCATTCCAATACACTCATGTTCAGACATGTCCAGGAAACTGAGACTCTGTCAGTAGACCATGGTTTTTGTGACCATGGCTTCCCCATTGCATCTCTTGGTCGCTCCTCTCTCTGGGGTGCAACTAAAGGTCTGTGACCACCTAGTTGTGATTACTGTTGCTGCTGCAGCTATGACTGGTCACCTTGATCCACATCTGATATCCAATCTAAGGCAACATAGGTGACATCCTGATTAAAAGCGAATTACTGTGGATGTTGGAATCTGAAACCAAAAGAGAAAATGCTGGAAAATCTCAGCAGGTCTGGCAGCATCTGTAGGGGTAGAAAAGAGCTAACATTTCGAGTCTAGGTGGCGCTTTGTCAAAGATAAAATGATGTGGAGATGCCGGCATTGGACTGGGGTGAGCACAGTAAGCAGTCTTACAAATCACTAGCTTTCGGAGCACTGCTCCTTCCTCAGGTGAAAAAGGGGCAGTGCTCCGAAAGATAGTGATTTGAAACAAACCTGTTGGACTTTAACCTGGTGTTGTAAGACTTCAAAGCTAAAAGACATAGAAAGTGGGAGATATTTATACTGTGGGGCGATAGAATGAAAGATGAGTCATAGCCAGAGAAACCAAGGGAAATAATGCTAATGGCCACAGAAACCAAGGAAAAACAGTGGTTATGGCAGTCCCCAGAGAGAATAAAAGGTGTGAAAGGTTGAACAGCAGAGAAACTAACATCAGTGGGTAAGCTGTGATAGATGTAAATGTTGGGATGGGGAAGGGGAAGCAATGAGGACAAAAGGTAAGGAAAGGGGGATAAGATGAGGGGGGAGATACATATATAAAGAAAGACAAGAAAGAAATAAAATGGAAAAGACAGTTAAAATGAAATGGGATGAACCAAATGGATCGAGGTGGGGTAGAGCTAATCATCTGAAGTTGTTGCATTCGATGTTGAGACCGGAAGGCTGCAGCATGCCGAACTGGAAGATGAGATGCTGTTCCTCCAGTTTGCATTGAACTTCACTGGAACTCTGCTGCAAGCCAAGGACAGACACGTGGGCATGGGATTTTCCTGTGGTTTCTCTTTTGATTTGACATCCTGATCTGTCAGAACAGACTTCCAAAGTGTAGAAATTAACCTCTCAGTACTGTGAACAAACCATCTCCCACTCGCAGACCAGAAAGTACCTGTCTGCATTGATTACTTCCTGGCATATTTGCATGAGTTTGATTCATGTTGCACTGTGTACAAATTTTGCTTCCATCAAGCAAAATTCAGGAAGCCCAGGAAACCCATGGGTATAACATGAAAGTCAAAAGTATGTTGAAATATCAGTCTAATTAAGTGACTGACATATTAAAAATGTCAACTCACCTGTCCCAAGAAGGCTGTTGCACAGAGCCTCATCACTCAGTGATGTTACCGAGTTGGAAGCAGCTTCTCAACACACTGTCGGTTTGAATTCCCATTCACACCTTGTTATAATCCGAATGGGTCTTACGGGATAGGGACGATTAACTACCCCATGGACCGAGCAGAATACAAGTTCCTCTAATAAGGGACAGTAAGAAGTCTTACAACACCAGGTTAAAGTCCAACAGGTTTGTTTCAAACACGAGCTTTCGGAGCACGGCTCCTTCTTCAGGTGAAACCGTGAAGGAGCCGTGCTCCGAAAGCTCGTGTTTGAAACAAACCTGTTGGACTTTAACCTGGTGTTGTAAGACTTCTTACTGTGCTCACCCCAGTCCAACGCCGGCATCTCCACATCATGTCTAATAAGGGAGTGGGGGAACCTTAACAATACTTGGATTTGTACAAATAGAGTCGGCCAGTAAGGCAGCGACTAGAGAAGACCCAGAAGGGAACTACTGCAGCTGTATATAATAGTAATTGCAAAATTTTTCAACCTACTCGGTGTGAACTCTTCGTTGCTCTTACAAAACACCCAATCCCATTCTAGATAAGTACAATTCACTCCGATGTGCAAAGAGGTAACCTGACCTTAATTTCTGTCATGATTGGCGAAACAAATACACTATATTGTCCAGACTCTTAAATGGTTGTTCTTTGAAGGGAATTCAAAGGATCAGTCACCACATGAACAAAAAAATCCCAAAGACGTGAAGAGCTGTAAATGTCAGTTAGGCAAGGTTGACACCACTCCTGCTGCCAAATCAGGAGGTTTCATGTTCAAGCTCCACGCTATATCTGAGCAAATAATCTAGGCCAATGTTCCACTAAGACAAGCCTTCTTAGAGATCTTATTGTTTGATGGCAGGATGAAACTAAGAACTGTCCTGCCTGTTCAAGTGAACATCAAAGATCCAATGCCACTATTTGAAGAAGAGCTAAGATTTATCTTTTTATTCTGGTCAGCATTTCTCCCTCAAGCAAAATGATTAAAACAAAACTAATGAATTGATCTGTCTTTTCCTTTTCTCTTTATGAAGTCTTGCTGTGCCATTTGCCTAGCTAACACTAGTGACTGTTACCTCATTGGTTGTGAAGTGATTTGAAACATCCCAAGGACATGATAAAACTCCTTCCTTAACATTCTAACTGTAGAGCTAGAAATATTCATATCACAGATAATTATTCTTGAATAAGAGAGTTAGCTAATGATCGTTTTTGTTTACCATGCAGATTACAACTAAAAGACCAGTGGCAATGGTAGTTAGAACATAGGACATACAGTGCAGAAGGAGGCCTTTCGGCCCATCAAGTCTGCACCGACCCACTTAAGCCCTCACTTCCACCCTATCCCCATAAGCCAATAACCCCTCCTAACTTTTTTTGACCACTAAGGGCAATTTATCATGGCCAATCCACCTAACGTGCACGTCTTTGGACTGTGGGAGGAAACCGGAGCACCCGGAGGAAACCCACGCAGACACGGGGAGAACGTGCAGATTCCGTACAGACAGTGACCCAGTGGGGAATCGAACGTGGAACACTGGCGCTGTGAAGCCACAGTGCTATCCACTTGTGCTACCGGTGCGATTTTCAAAACAGCACTGTGCATAATAATCAGAGTCATAGACGATAACCAGCTTCTCGTCACAATCAGAAAGGAAAGCCTACAAATGCCTTTGTAAAGAAGAAATAAAGAACCTACAGGGTAGGAAAGAAGACACTGAGACTATTGTAAATAAAAGTAATCACCTAATAATAAAGGATAGCCAAATAGGATGAAAGAGATAGCTCTGTATAACGTTATAGTTAAAGTCCCTAACGAGCACCTGGTCAAGACTTCAAGTATCGCAATGGCAAGTTTTAGTTCAACAACTTTTGTTATGCTAAATGAAAGCTCTTTGATTGTTTATTAAAAGCTATCCAATTGCTTTGCTATGATGTTTTTCAAGGAATAGGACCTGTCACCCTGTGTGGTCTGTCCAAAATGTTAATCCAGTCCACATTTTGGGGCAATTTTCAACATTTCCACCTGAGATCAATGGGCCAAAAATCAGTTGGGTTCTGCAAGATGCAAGTGATTCTTCCTGACAGTGGCATAGTTGAAAATCACCTCCCACAAGGTTGACCCTATAAAGTGTCCCAGCAAGCTCCTCAATTCAAGGCTTCAACATATCCTCAGCAATATAGCCTTTGCAGCATTTCCCATGTACCAGAGATAAGTGCAGGAGCAAAAAATATATCAAGTTGAATTGAGTCCCTTCTTCATTGAAATCTCTATGGCTTAAATTTACAGGATGGCAGCGGCTCAGAACACATCTCTGCCGACTCTGGCAGCTCAACGCCAGGTTGTACTCTAACAAGTGTTGATTGGCTGAAGGCAGGACTTCTACTGTATATTGGGAGAAAGTCTGACTTTAGAGAACTGCTGGCCAATCTAACTGGACGGTGGCTCTCCAGTCCCTTGAGGCTCAGTGCTGGAAGAGGGAGTACAGGGAGTTGCCTGGTACGAAGTCCTGGGACCCAGAGGACAGGTAAGTGACAGGGCTCCCAGGCATGGTGGATAAGGAATGTCAGGGGGGCATGTGGGGATGAGTGGGGTCTTGAGGGATAGGCTGGGGGGCGGGGGGGGGGGGGGGCGACAGTGATGTCCTGAGGTCACTGGGCCTTAAGGAGAGAGTGCCACCTGTAAAAAGGGGTCTTCAGATGGAGGCTGAAATCCAACTTTGTTTTATTTCGGCCTTCCCCGCCCCAAACTACCATCCAGTAGGCGGCATGGTAGCACAGTGGTTAGCACAGTTCCAGGGTCCTAGGTTCGATTCCCGCTTGGGTAATTGTCTCTGCGGTGCTCCAGATGCTCCAGTTTCCTCCCACAGTCCAAAGATGTGCAGGTTAGGTGGATTGGCCTTGCTAAATTGCCCTTCGTGTCCAAAAAAAGGTTAGGTGGGATTACTGGGTTACGGGGATAGGGTGGAGGTGTGGGCTTGGGATGGGTCTTTCCAAGGGTCAGTGCAGACTCGATGGGCTGAATAGCGTCCTTCTGCAGTGTAAATTCTACGATTCTATTCATCAGCTTAAAAAATTGAGGCTGGGAAGGAAAAGTATGGTGATTTGTGGTGATTGTCCCTTTAAACAAAACACAACTGAAGAGGGTCGCCTAGTTGGGGGACCAATTGGGACTGAGAATGGGTAATCACCCCAGTGGGTAGAGTCTTCTCAAGGCAAAAGACATGTAGCGACTGCGTCAACCGGCTGCTCTTTTTTGAAATTTAAAAAAAAACTTTTCAACCTTGACTTGTACTTCTTATTAATAAATATCTTTTGTGTTTCTAATGAAATCTGTGAATATGCTTCACTACATCTGAAAACGAGGATAAAAATAGGATGACACAGCCTCTGGCCCAAAACCTGTGAATACCCTATTTTAATCAAAGTCTGAAGGAAAAATAGTCACCTGAACACCTGTCTTTGGGCATATTGACCCATTTGAGATGTTGACGTATTGCTAGGCCGTAAATCATGCAGAATAAGAAAAGATGGACACTGTAATGACTTAGGCCAGGCCTTTGAGATTGGCCAATTAAAATAGAGTTTTCTGAATAGTGCCCAATCAGGGAACCCCTTTCTGTGTATATAACAGGGAGTGCCAGATCCTCAGCACTCCCGGTGTAGACAGCAGACTGAATGGTCGTGGTTTTTCAGCTGTTGGGTTGTAAATAAAAGGAATTCTGGTGACGGGACTTCTGCCTCCATGGACTTTTACAGACAGTTCCAAGTTGAGTGGGCAATGGGGACAACGATGAAAACCCTGGGTCAGAACCCACAAGAAGGGAGAGCAAAATGCAGAAACGTACCTCAACTCACATCGTAGACGAGGAGGCAAGGGTGAGCAGGAAGCTCAGTGCATTGGAGAGACTGAGAGGCAGAGGAAAACCAAACCTGAGTAGGCTGGTCCAGTCAAGAGGTTTAGAAATATAAAGATAGAAATAAGAGAACAGAACCTCTGGAAGCAAGAGCTGTGATGTTGAGGAAACTAGAACTTGAGTTGAAGAAAAACAGAGTTACTGCAGAGATTTATGAAGAGACAGAAGAGCACAGAGAGCAGTGTTTAAAGTGATAAAGGGGAAATGCCGCAAGGAGCTGCAGCAAGGTGTCCCAGAAGTGGGGGAAAATTAAGAAGCTGAAGCTGAACCAATCAGTGGGGGTCCGTGCTAGCGGTCCCTGCACTGATGGGCTGCAGGAAGCGATGTTCTGAAGTTTTAAAAAGAAGATAAGCCCTCAACCTGGTTAAAAAGAAAGTTCAAAAGCTTTAAAAACAGCCCCTGGGACCTCGAGAATGGTGGATCTTCCAGTGAAATTGACAAAAAAAATGGACACATCAGAAAGCAGAAAGAAAACGGATTCTCCAAACAGCAAAAGGGCAGATGGCTCTGAAAGAGCTTTCCATCAGTACATGTGAAGTTTTAAAAGTCTTTTTAAAAAGTTCAAAAAAGAGCAGCCATGTCAGCACCAGGACTTCAAAAAACCCAGCAGCTGCTGACAGCTCAGTGAAAAAAGTGTTAGTCTTCAAACGGTAATGCATTTGAACAGGTAATGCATTTGAACAGGTAATGCATTTGAACAGGTAATGCATGAACAGGAAAATTTTAGAAGATCCCAGATAGCGGGGAACTTTCAAAACAGGTCCATAGGCAATGAAGACTTCAAAGAAAAGGCAACGAGCCAATGAAAAAATCATGGAAGAGGCAACGGAAGACCACAATAAAGGCAACAAAGATCTCAAAGAGGGGCCAGTAGAAGACCCCAGAACGTGGGTAAAAGTAGGGCACTGAAAGACCCCAGAAGGAAAACACAAAGATTCTAGAGGGGGGGGGGGGGGGGGCACTGAAAGATCCTGTAAGTCCCCAGAAAGTCAATTAAATCCCCAGAACGAGGGCTATGAAAGACTCCAGAAGGAGGGCAATAAAAGACTCCACAAGAAGGGCAACAAGAGAATTACAGAATGGAAACAAGTCAACACTTTGTCGGAGACGGACCTGAACAACGGTGAAATCAAAAAGTTAAGACAAGTAGAAATTAAGGTTCCATTTGTGAAATGTATATGTCCAAAAGGAACATGATGGGTTCCCCTTGGAAGAAATTCAGAAATTGAAGACTTCAAAGGAAACTAGGAATGATTGAACATAAAGAGGGATCAGCAAAAAGAATTAAATCTCGGGGGAAGACAATAAAACAATAAAGTAAAATGACTGATAGCAAATTTTTAAAAATTGCTGCAAAATTTACAAAATGAAGTTAAGAAGGAAAAATAAATGAGACAAGGTAGAATAAGCCAAACTCCATGAAAAAAAACACCACAAAATAAGAGCAGGTCCAGTGAAAAATTGAATCAGAAGAATAAGCGCTTGAAGAAGGAAGCTTGACAATGAGAAATTAACTAGAGGTAAAAACATTGAAATTGACAGCAGAATCAGCAATTCAGACAGTGGAGGAAACAGATTTTGTGCCAGAACAAGATTGCTGAAATGGTCACACTAATAGAAAAGCACAAGCTCCAATATGATAAAATGAGCAGTAAAAATATGCTGAATTGAAATGCTGGAAGGAGAAGAAAGTTTATCACAAGACCTAAGTACCAAAAACAGACCATTCCTTCAATGTGACAGTCAGAGATTGTGAGACAAGTGCCAAAACATAAGACTGTTGTATCGTTAAGATATGTGCCTGCATGCATTCTTATTTAAGGTGCTCGGCAGAGCAATGGGACTGGAGAGTGACCCCGCCCAGAGTGAAGTACGTAGTCACATGGTCAGAATTTGGTAAGCAGCAAGCCTGCGTGGAGGGAGCTCCATGCAAGACTATATAGTACACAGTTAAAGCCTACCAATAAAAGTGTCCATGCTTAAACACAGGCATCAAGATCTCAGTGAGCCATCACTACAATAATAAAAACCCGAATTAAGAACATAATTTGAGACAGTGTCATGATATGAAATTTCGGTAGTGGATCAAGTTAGATCCCTGGAATTAGTGTCTCTGAGACCGAACTCCTGTCATACCCAGGAGACATGGAGAGACAGATTATTCATAAACACGTGGATCATTTGAGGAGTAGAGAGATGGTCCGGCAGTCAGTTTTGCCATCAAGAAATGTTTCTGAACCCGTCAGGACCAAAATACCTGATCGACCTCTTACAAACATAACTGATGTCTCAGTGGAAGCAAGTAGTAATGAACTTCCTGTGCTAGAAGGGGTAGCAGTTATTGTAGTTCCTGTTGATCCTGTAGAAGCATCTCAGACTGAAGAATTACGCCGTACTATAGAAAACACCTCAACAACTCAGGGCTGGATTCGCCAGTCCCGCAGCTGTGTGTTTCTCGATGGTGCGTATTTTGCTGGCAGCGGGATTCTATCTTCTCACCGAATATCACTGGGATTTCCCATTGAAACCACCCTAAGCCGCCATGAAACCAATGGGCAGGGATGTGCTGCCAACGGGAAAAGAAATTCCGATGAACGGAGAATTCCTGCCTTGATTTATAATTGTCCAACTTGTTTGGTTAGAATTTAGTACTGGATAATTTAATGGTTTAATATTATATAAAGGAGTTAAAGGGGGAGGGATGTGGTGATTTGTGGTGATTGTCCCTTTAAAGGCAACACAGCAGAAGAGTGTCACCTGGATTTCGGAACCAATTGGGACGAGAGTGGGTAATCACTCCAGGGGGTGAAATCCTCGCCCAGGAACAAGACATCTAGCGACTGGGTCATGAGGAAGGACTGCTTTATGGCAACCATGTGGGCTGCCTGCCTCTGTACAGTTTTTCTGATTAATAAATGCTGTTCTTATTTCTGATAAAGATTGTGAACATGCATCATTACATATGGCCCTTAAGAACATGCATCATTACATAATGGCCCTTAAGAACATGCATCATTACATCATGGCCCTTAAGAAGCCATTCAGTGGCCCCTTAAGGGCCTTAATTGGGCTAAGAGCAGGCTTCCCATAAGAGGCCCTGCCTGCCCCAGTGTGAGACCACATTCAGGTCAGGACAGACTGGAAACCGGAGGGAATCCCATCCATGAAATTTCATGCTCACCCACCGCCTCAGAACCTGCCTGCAGGAGGAGCATATAAAATATTGGCCCATGATTTCACAACTGAAGAGCTTTTGCTGAACTCTTTGACACAGATACAAAATAATCATCAACCTAAGTAGGGGAGGGGAGGGGGGGGGGGTGCGGGGGTGGTATATGGTGGAGGGGGAGCAATGAAGACCCCCCATTGCAGTAGGGCAATGTAAAATATATACTCTGCTGACCTATGAAGAGCCTGCTGTAGAACAACATGGCAGCATGACGCGATGCACAATTGAAAATGCTTCACGCTCACTCATCTCAAAAAATAAATCTGAACAAGAAAGATCTAACAAGCAGAATTTATGCTTTGCCAGAAGACTCAGGAGCCTAATTTTATCACTGGCATGTGGTGAATAATGTTCACCCAATGCAGGACTGCAACTGTCAAGAGATGGGAATGTAATCATTTGACACAAATTGCAAGCAGTTAATCTATCCAGTTCATGCTGATGCACACTGTCTAGATATGCATGATGCACGGCAACTTAATATTTCTGGAAGGTGCCAAGTGAGATACAGATGCAGTCACAAAATGTAATTCAGAAACAGATTGCCAGTTGTAATCTCAATCTCAGGTACGTATCTTTAATTGACTGGTTGAATTGGAGTTTGGAATAATTAGAATAATTCCAATGCTATGAATTTAATTGAACGTAGCATCAAATTAAATTGTCATTTTTTGTTAAAATATGTAAATGTTCACGCAAATTACACGAGGCTATAATAAAGGCACTGAAAAGAAATGTTGCAAATGCTGAAAATCTTTAAGCAAAACCAGCAAAATATTGCAAAGATAAAGCAAAGCTGTCAACACCTGTAAAGATAAAACCAGAGGGTTCCTGTGGTGAAAGGGTGAAAACAGATGTAAATGGCTGCTGTGCTAATAAGACAGGCCTGTTGACTGTTTTTTCCCACTTGTTATGATTTTTATTTCAGAAAATCATTACTGTAACTAGGTACAAAACCACATCACAACTTAATCTATTTACTGACAACCAGTATCCAAAATGCTATTATAGTGTGTGGAAAATTCAGTTCCAGTGAATCCATTCTTTACTGTGGATGCTATGCAGTCAGATGATGTTGTTACCTTTCAGCATAACACGGCCCAATGGTTTTCTTGATTTTGATTTCATATGAATGTCCTCTGCATCATCCAACCAAGGTTCATGTATTCATCAAAGTCAATTAGTCATTTTTTTCATTTATTTTACTCATTTTATTTTTTTCTACAAGTTTTGGGGGGGTTTATTTGATAAAATTTTACAGGAAAAAAATTCAGAACTTTGGACAGATGGAGACTCCATACTTTCCGACACCGGAAGGCTTCACCTTCATCCAACAGGTTCCATTGGAGGAGGGTGTACGAGGGCCAAAGGGACCCAAAACCATTTCCTGCATTTTGTCAGCAGCAAACAAGGTGAGAGAAAATGGTGGGTCGGTCGGGCAGGTCGGTTGGCGTGGATCACGAAGGTCGGCCGGCATGGGTGGCGAAGGTCTGCCGGCGTGGGTCGTGAAGGTCGGCCAGTTGATAAAAATGGGTCCCCGGAAAAAATATTTGAAGAACACTGCGATAAGGTGTCCAATAAAGGAGACTGGTGCAGCACACACTCTTTTTAAAATAAATTTAGAGTACCAATTATTTTTTTTCCAATAAAGGGGCAATTTAGTGTGGCCAAATTATCTGCCCTGTGCGTCTTTGGGTTGTGGGGGTGAGACCCATGCAGACATGGGGAGAATGTGCAAACTCCACATGGACAGTCACCAGGCGTTGGGATCGAACCTGGATCCTCAGCACCGTGAGCAGTGGGAAAGGTTATTATTTGAAACTCCACCCATCAAAGTGCTCTTCAATGAGCACAAACAGGCGATTTAATTGCTAACCAAACCTTGATAATGACAGATACTAAAATGTACTAAAGTAAAGTTACAGCTCAAGCTCCCATCTTGGCCACCTCAGAGGCTCTTTAGTACCCAAGATATCTGAGAAACTTTGTCCAGAAAGTTAATGCGTGCTCAAGCTCTCATCAATTAGGCCATATGGCTCATTGAGCCTGCTCTGCTATTCAATCATGGCTGATATGTTTCGCATCCCCATTCTCCTGCATTCTTCCCATAACTCCTGACCTATTTCTGTCTTGAAGACACTCAGTAACTTGGTCTTCGCAGCCTTCTGTGAGTTTCACAGAGTTTCACAGATTCACCACCTTCTGCTTGAAGAAATTCCACCTTATCTTAGTTTTAGAGGATTGTCCCTTTAGTCTGAGGCTGTGGCCTCTGGTCCTAGTTGTTCTTATGAGTGGAAGCATCCTCTCCACATCCGCTCTATCTAAGTCTCGCAATATACTGTAAGATCCCCCCCTCATTCTTCTAAACTCCAACCAGTACGGAACGAGTCCTCAACAGCTCCTCATGCAATTGTTGTATATACATGTAAATGAAATTGTCATGAGAATGTCACTTGAAGAAATGTTTGTCTGCTCAAGTTACTGCAGTGATGTCAGAGTGTGGGTGGAGCTGAGCTCTGGTTCTGCTTTTTAGTTTCACTTTGAGAAAAGCTTGGGTGTGCGTGTGTTTTTTGGTTTCGTTTTAGTGTTGGAGCTGAAGTCAGCCACAGAAGGTGTAATATTGTTCTCTCTGCCATGTAAAGACTATCTCTTGATCATTTGGTGAATTCAGAGTGATAACTGTTCTCAGTAGTGAATTTAAACCTTATATGCTTCTGTTAAAAGGTTTTTTTTGCCATATGGATGATAAAAGGAAAGTTTAAGGATTACTTAGTGTTGCATTCTTTGGGGGTTGTATTTGAATTGATGTTTGCTAAGATGTTTACTGTAAATTTTTAAAAGGTTAACTTGAGTTCATAGAATAAACATTGTTTTGCTTTAAAATATACTTCTCCATTTCTGCTGCACTACACCTGCAGAGTGGGCCGTGTGCTCCACATACCACAATCTAGTAAAAGTCGTGGGTCAGGTGAACTCCATGATACACTTTGGTGTTCTCTAAACCCTGGCCCATAACAAAATGAACAAACTTTTTCAATGCTTGGTACAAATCGTATTCTGGATAGCACAATCGCTTCACAGCTCCAGGGTCCCAGGTTCGATTCCGGCTTGGGTCACTGTCTGTGCGGAGTCTG
Source organism: Scyliorhinus canicula (assembly GCF_902713615.1). Classification (NCBI taxonomy): domain Eukaryota; kingdom Metazoa; phylum Chordata; class Chondrichthyes; order Carcharhiniformes; family Scyliorhinidae; genus Scyliorhinus; species Scyliorhinus canicula. Next base: position 170,726,054 of record NC_052151.1, read on the forward strand.
CACATCCTCCCCGTGTGTCCGTGGGTTTCCTCCGGGTGCTCCGGTTTCCTCCCACAGTCACAAAGATGTGCAGGTTAGGTGGATTGGCCATGCTAAATTGCCCTTAGTGTCCAAAATTGCCCTTCATGTCCAAAATTGACCTTAGTGTTGGGTGGGGTTACTGGGTTATGGGGAGATGGTGGAGGTGTTGACCTTGGGTAGGGTGCTCTTTCCAAGAGCCGGTGCAGACTCGATGGGCCGAATGGCCTCCTTCTGCACTGTAAATTCTATGATAATTTGTAGATAATAACTGAAATATTTGAGTCTAAATGACAGTTGTTGCTCTTTGACGATAATTGTTAGTAAGTGTTTTTGTTGCACAGAACTGTGGAGACTAAGTCTTTCTTAAGATATCTTAAAATGAAACAGAAAATGACAGTATTAGGCAGTCCGACGCATGCAGCCCAGGGGTTGGGTAGCTGGTGGCCTCAGTGACCAGGACACCTGGCCATGGTGTTAGGATGTGGTGGTGCAGGATGGGGATCCGGCCACCCTGCGGGTGGGGGGGTCAGGTTACGGGTGTTTGGATCGCGAGTTAGTGCCAGTAGTACAGTGCTGCCTACTCACCGTGCTCGCCCTGGTCACCCCAAAGAGGTTCTGCAGTTTCTTCTGGCACTGCTGGACGGTGCGGATGGTGTTGCTCACGCCGCTGACCTCCTCTGCCACCTGCGCCCAGACACAGCAAACGGGAGAGGCTGGCAGGTTCCTTCCCGGGCCGGGGTACAGGGTCAACCACCTCTCCTCCACCGCGTCCAGGAGGGTCTCCAGCTCGAAGTCCATGAAGCGGGGTGCCACTATCCTCGCTGCCATTTTGCTGGCTGGGATGGTGTGTGTTGAGAGTGAAGTGTTGCAGCTTGTCAACCTCCTGAGTGTCAATTGCAAACCCGGCAAATCTGGAACTGTTTCTCATTGGAATCGATAGTGTTCCACGTGGCACTAGTGCCAGCCCCTTAACAATAGCTGAATCGGTCCTGGAGCGGCGCCAGTTTTGCTGTCGTGGAACTCCATGAATCCTGCACCGGCGTCAACATTTAGTCTGAGGAACCGAGATCCAGTCAAGTGAGTCTCCGAGAAGCCAGTTTTCAGGCTGAGAAACTGCATATGTTCCAATTTAATGTCTATTCTACAATTTGTAACAAGGTACTATTGTGATGGCCCCAGTTTGTCTGCTGATAGCAAATAAGAGATGATTTAATGGCTACACCCAGATAATTGGACCACTGATATCACTAATTGTAAGACAACATACGTGCCTTTGTAATGATTGGATTGTTTAATTAAGCATGAGGACCTTTAATGTGATTGGTGAAGAATTCTCATATACTATGCATGATATAACCTTTGCGGTGGTATAACTAGGAGGTTGACGGTACCTATCTGCCATTGGTGCAGAGCGCTCGCTGCCCATTGGCTCAGGTCGGTCATGTGCCCCTCTGCTGATTGGTTGAGGCTAGTCATGTGACTGCTCACCCATTGGCCGAGAGGCAAGTAGTCCCGCCTACGAGGTGGGGTATAAGAACCCGTTGGACCCGGCAGTCGGCCTTTCTCTGTTAGTCGACTGCCGGGCACACAACTAGTTGATTAAAGCCTGATATATGGAACTTCTTCACGACTCGAGTCCAATTGATGGTACATCAACCTTAATCGATAGTCATGATTAGACATAGATAACTGGTAACAAATTATTGATATTTGCTCATTTCTTGTAATCGAATCTCAAAGTATATCTGTCTGTACCATTCTTGAATCTGGACTTTTGGTGTGCTAATTAGAATGCCGATATCCCTCGCTATTGCTTGCAATTATAGACTCATTTTTAACTCCAAGAATCTTCGTCTGGTCTCTCATAAGAGTGAGGATGAAGTACACTACAGTCAAATAGCTGTATATGTTTTTTTCCTTCAGCAATTCATCATTGGGGATGTAGATACTTGTGGAGCCTCCTCCTCCTGTAAGTTATTTAGATGTCTGCCACCATTCAAGACTGGACATGGCAGGACTGCAGAGCTTAGATGTGTAGGAGAAGGATCCGGTACATTAAGGGTTAAGTTGGAACTGAGTACAGTGCCATCCACTGATGATATAAAAAGGCATCTGACTTCGAGCTCAGTTCAGTGTGTAGAGCTAGGTTGAAACCCGCATTTAAATGACAGCCCAATGCCTCATAACATTTTTGTGATGTCCTGCCCTGCAAGACTTCTACCCTCTTCACCTGGACCCTACTCACAGCAGACCAATGCCATCCACTGACCTACTGTCACAATCTGACCAGCCATTTTGAAGCTTCTTCCACTCCTTGCTCATTGCATCACTTTAAAAGGCATGCCAAAAGTCCAAAGAACACAGAACTCTTATTTCTGGCAATACCAGCGGTATTTTGAAACCCACTGATCGTTTGAAGGGAAATGGATGGATCACAATTGATCATTTTTTTTTAAATGCATTTTATTCAAACTTGTATCAAAGTAGGTAACAGCAAATAACACCCTGGGAAACATTCTTCGCAACAATCAACTATACAGTTTGTACAGATTTTCCTCCTTTTTCAACCCCCCTCCCCATCACCACCACTCCAGCAAAATTCGCCGCCGTTCAATCAGAGACGAAGGCCATGACATCGGCCTTCCTCCTCTCCATGAGCTCCGGCTTCTCTGAAACCCCAAATATCGCCACCAAAAGGTCCAGGTCCACCTCCTCCTCCACTATCCTGCCTAAGACCGCGAACACTCCCGCCCAGAATCTTCCCAATTTTTCACATCCCCAAAACATGTGTGTATGATTTGCTGGCCCCCGCCCACACCTCTCACACTCAACTGCTACCCCCTGAAAGAACCCACTTATTCTCGCCCGAGTCATATGCACCCTGTGCAACACCTTGAACTGTATCAGGCTCATCCTTGCACAAGAGGAGGTCCCGTTTACCCTTCGCAGTGCCTCAGTCCATACTCCCCAATTGATCTCCATTCCCAACTCCACTTCCCATTTCTCCTTGATCTTCACCACCCGCTCGTCTCGCTGCTCTCTCAGCCACTTATGTATATCTCCAATTCTTCCCTCCCCTTCCGCATCCAGAAGCAGCAGTTGCTCCAGCAGGGTGTATCCCGGCAATCTAGGGAACCCCTTCCAGACCTTTCGTGCAAAGTCCCTAATCTGTAGATACCTGAACTCACTACCCCTCGGCAGCTCTACCCTCTCCCTTAGCTCCTACAGACTGGTGAACCCTTCCTCAGGGCAGCACGGTAACACAAGTGGATAGCACTGTAGCTTCACAGCGCCAGGGTCCCAGATTCGATTCCCCTGGGTCACTGTCTGTGTGGAATCTGCACGTTCTCCCCGTGGGTTTCCTCCGGGTGCTCCGGTTTCCTCCCATAGTCCAAAGTCGGGTTGTGGGGATAGGGTGGAAGTGAGGGCTTAAGTGAGTCGGTGCGGACTCGATGGGCCGAGTGGCCTCCTTCTGCACTGCATGTATGGTCTGTGTTCCTCCAAATACAGATCCCTCAACTTGACCAGCCCCACTTCCCTCAACCTCCTGTATACACTGTCCATCCCCCCCCCAGTTCAAACCGATGATTCTCGCACAACGTCGTTAGCACCGACATCCCTTCCACCCTAAAATGCCACCTCAGCTGATTCCATATCTTCACCGTGGACTGCACCACTGGGCTCCCTGAATACCTACTCGGAGCCATTGACAATGCTGCTGTCACCATAGCCCTCAAACTAGACCCCTTAAAAGAATCCTCCTCCATCCTCACCCACTCTATCCCTTCTCCTTCCCACCACCGCCGCACCTTGTCCACATTCGCCACCCAATAATAATAAAGCAAGTTTGGCAACGCCAGCCCCCCCTGCTGCCTCTCTGGCAGGGTCCTCCCCACCCTCAGCATCTTCCCCGCCCATACAAAGTCAGAGATGATTGTGTCCACTTTCCGAAAAAAAGGCCTTTCGTATAAACATCGGGAGAGCCTGAAAGATAAACAAGAACCTCGGCAGAATATTCATTTTCACCACTTGGACCTTCCCCGCCAACGTTAAGTGCTGTGTATCCCACCTCTTAAGATCCTCCCTGGCCTCTTCCCCAGCTTCATTAAGTTCCACTTGTGGAGCCCTGTCCATTCCCTCGCTACCTGAATCCCCAAGTACCTAAACCTATCCCTCGGTACCACAAATGTCATCCCCCCTAAATTAGCCCACTGTGCCAGCTAATTCACCGGGAATACATTGCTTTTTCCTACATTCAGCTTGTAGCCCTCGAACCCTCCAAACCCTCCAAACCTCCCCAACAGGCCCATAATCCTTCCCATACTCTCCAACGGATCCGAAACATACAGCAGGAGGTCATCGGCATGGAGCAACACCCGATGCGCCCTCTGTCTCCTCATTATCCCCTGCCAGTCTGCCGGCCCCCTCAGAGTCGTCGCCATCACAATTGATCATTATCACCTATGATATGTCCTATCTATGGCCCAAACTAATCTGACACGAGGAGCTATTGGTGAGAAAGGTTCCTCAAGGACAGCACTTGTGGAGTTAACATTTACTGTCTATGCAGAGTCTGCACATTCTCCCCAAGTCTGCGAGGGTTTCCTCAGGGTGCTTTGGTTTCCTACGACAAGTCCCGAAAGACGCGCTGTCTTGGACAGTCTTGGACATTCTGAATTCCCCCTACAGTGTACCTGAACAGGCACCGGAGTGTGGCGACTAGGGGATTTTCACAGTAACTTCATTGCAGTGTTAATGTAAGCCTAGTCGTGACTCTAATAAAGATTATTATTATCATTTTTATTGTCTAAATATCCATAGAAACCGAGATAAATTGCAATGACACAAAATATATGTGGGAAGAAAACCCATTCAATAGCAAAGAGATGCAAATGGCTAAGTACAAACCCACATGTGTCCATGCTGACATTGCTGGAATCATTTGTGTGAACAATGAGCACAACAATTCTGTGATCACATGACACAAACTAGATTATGACACATAACACCTTCTCTATGTTTCCTGATATTGCTTCAAACCTCTACAAGAAACACCAGATATCGAGACAGAGACCACAGAGAGAAGAGATCAGACCCAAAATAAGAAAGGACCCTGCCGAGAACCTTATTGATAGAGAACTTGAAGCTATCCTTTTTCCCCACTGATGTGCAAAAGGCAAGCCAGAAACTTCCTGTGGCCAGGAATAAGCCACTGTGAATTTATCACCAGGAACTTTCAATTTCCATTGATGTAAGTGAACCAAAAGTGAATCACCAGATACTCAACACTTCCAGCTACCATTGCAAAAACTATGGGTAAAAGTAACATTTTGGACACTTAGGAAAATCTAAGTGCATGCTATATCTTCGGAATCGCCTTCCTTTACTGTGTGTCATAGATCATAGAATTTACAGTGCAGAAGGAGGCCATTCGGCCCATCGAGTCTGCACCGACTCCTGGAAAGAGCACCCTACCCACGGTTAACACCTCCACCCTATCCCCATAACCCAGTAACCCCACCCAACACTAAGGGACACTAAGGGTAATTTATCGTGGCCAATCCACCTAACCTGCACATCTTTGGACTGTGGGAGGAAACCGGAGCACCCGGAGGAAACCCACGCACACACGGGGAGGATGTGCAGACTCCGCACAGACAGTGACCCAAGCCGGAATCGAACCTGGGACCCTGGAGCTGTGATGCCATTGTGCTATCCACAATCCACAGTGCTGCCCTCGACCATGCTTTAAAGCTTAGGAGAAAACCTGTCTTGTGCCTGTTCTTGAGAATCACGGGACTTCAAGGGTGAAACATTTCTTCTCTGAAATATATCTTGTTGCGGGCATGTCAAGAAGTGGGATAAGGGAGAAGTACCTCTCCCCTGTCGATATCAATTCATTCCCCTTTTTTTGATCCTTAAATGTCACGAATGAAGGAGACACGGATTTGTTACTATCATTCACCACTGTCATTCACCAATGTCCCAGATTCTTGTTGTCAGCACACACTTCCAGCAACTTGGCGGCGAACACATTTTGACATCTGGGTACAAACTGAGCACACTGTGCTATGCCTAATCCAAAACATTTTAACTTTGTGTCATTTTTAACTTGCTTTACATCCTGTTAATTACACTCCAAGATAGAAATGAAACAAAAGTTCCCAGCTGAAATTCCACCATGTATTGAAGTTGGGTTATTACCCCCAGACTAAAATTCCAGTACTTTCACTTCAGTATGTTAATTTAGGCATATCACAGATTCATAGATCTTGTATTGGGTTATAGAGCCCCGAAAATCATTTTCTCTAAATTCCACAGTGGAAGAGGATGATAAAGAGGATACTGTCAAAGAGCTTTCAACCACAAATATTTCAAAATATATGTGCATTATTTTTTGCTTTATTAACGAACTTAAGTTTCAGAAAAAAGTCCACGACCTTGCAGACAATTTAAAACAATATCAGGAAAGGTATAGAAGAATCATAGTTCTCAAAGATTGACATTTCTGAAATAAATCTGCAAAACCTCGAGAGAATATTGGAATTTTACTTCAGTGGTTTGTTAGCCTTGAAAAGATTTAAGAAATCCTTTAACATTGACAGATTAATGCTACTGAGAAAGCCAGGGTCAATTTGCTTTAAAGATATTGCAAATAATATTTTGAAGTGAATTGAAGGGCTTAGCTTAGTCAATACTGTGCTACCTGAGGCGCTCATGCCTCAACGTGCTGGGGTTGGTTCACACTGAAACTTGCACTTTACTCATTCATCACAGTGTGGGAATGGAAATGCAGATAAGGTCCATCTTTGACTTGCGCTTCAAATGGCATGAAATGGTGTAAAAGCTTCATCATCCGCCCAAAGCTAGCCATGGCTCAGGCCTCACTTTCTTACCGTCAGCAAGTTGCAGGTGTCAAGAAGGTACTTCAGTTCAGCTCGCTTTTTTGTGGGGGGGGGGGGGGGGGGGGGGGGGGGGGGGGGACAGGAATATGGTCAGATCACGGAGAGAGCTGGATGGAAAAACTGTTCTGGTGATCGGAGGGGAGGAGGCGATCTCGGAGGTGGTGGCAATGGTTTTGGGGGACTTACATCAGGTCAGCAGCAGACTGGATTGTTTTTGTCAATGTAAGGGGAGTGCTCCTACTGCTGTTTATGCCAACCAACTTGTGATGCAAATAGGTGGAGATATGCTGGACCAAGGACCAGCTGTCATGCTTAAATCCTACCATGAAGGTTGGGAAATATGTTATATAAATCTGGAACTAGAAAGCTGGCTGAGTCCTGAATCGCATAACTGATAGTCGAGGTTATTGGCTGGTAATGGGAAAACAAATACGAAGGAAAATGTACTTGATCTCAACCTCACCAATCCACCTGTCAAAGATACATTTGTTCATGTTAGTATTGGTCGGAGAGAACACTACATAGAGTCACAGGGTGGGATTTAGTGGTTCCATCAGCCACAGGCCCAAATCTTGTCAAAGCCGCTAAATCACACGAGGCCAAAAATATGAATCGCACCAGCGAGGTTTGGGAATGCGATCTTCCCAGGCCCTTCCTGATGGTGCGATCAGATTCACGCCCAGGAAGGGCGCAAACCTGATTTGCATGAATTTGAATCTATTATAATATACTTAGCGTGGTTAACGTCCCATCTTCGGACCTCATCGAATCTTCCCACCCACAGGCGTGACATCAGGATGGCGTGGATTATCGCTTCTTGGCCTTTTGGCTAAGATCTGGTATGTCTCTCTTGTGGGGACCATGAATAGGATTCAACTAGAATTTGAATTGGTTTTTGGAGAAGGCAAGGGGCTGGGTTAGGGGTTTAACCCTGACCACACTCTGAGCCCTGGCTTTGTAACTCAGAAAAAGTAATTTTTAAAAAAGGATGGCATGGATTGCTGATGCTTTTTAAAAACAGGAACTGACACCATGACCTCCGAGAGGGAGGGAGGAGGATGAGCACCACTGACTCCACCTGGCACCAGGGATCAGAGCTCCTCGGCCATGCCTGCTGGGGGTTGTAATTGTGTGGCTGGTCCTTAAGTCTGTTGTTTGAAAGTTCTATAGGGTAATGTTAGTCTGCTGCCTCTGCTGTTTCAAACTTCTTACAGGGCTGTGTCAATGGGCACGAAGGTGCAGAAGGAGTGTTCAGCACTCAGGTGCAATTTATGGAGCTGTCGGACAATATGTGCCTGTGGTGATAATATATAGATTTATATGATAATTCACACTGTCTTTGTAAGCGCAGTAGCGCTATCCTAACACTAGGGGGAGTAGCTCTGGGAGTACAGGAACTTGTACTGGGCTCCACCCTTGGCTCCGCCCATGACTCCTCCCCCTAGTGCAGCTGTATAAATACCCTTGTCCAGAGTCAGCCTGAGTTCACTAAGAGTTCATCAACGGGTAACAGGCTGGCTCTGAAGTAAGTCGATTAAAGCCTAGATTCATATCGGAAACACATGTCTGGTGAATTGATGGTTCCATCAGTGCCATGGAAGACTCTGCCTCACCAGGGAGATTGTGCGATACCTGTGCCACGTTCTAGCCGGCTTTGCGCCATGTGGCAGCATAGGACACCTGCTCCCTGTGGCCTCAATTTTCACACAACGGGGTAATTCCAGGGCTCCATGGGTGACCGGCCCGGCATCTCGCAGGCATCTGCCCACAAGCTTTTACATTCTGATAAAGGAAATTTTGTCACTTGTTCCTTTTGGCCTAAGAAGCACCATTAAGGGCATTGTGACATCGTCAATCTAGGAAATTCTGGCCTGAAGAATCTTTTTTACTGATACAGATAATCCAAAACAAATCTTATTTTGAACAGGAGTATCCCACTCAGCCCCTCGAGTCTGCTCTGCCATTCAATTAGATCATGGATCATACTGTAACCTCAATCCCTCATTCCCACCTGTGATAGCGCCTTACTAATCAAGAATCAAACTAGCTCTGCCTTAAAAATACCCAAGAAGGGAAGAGAGTTCCAAAGACTCATGATACGAGAGAAATAATTTCTCATCTCTGTCTGAAATGGATGACCTTTTATTTTTAAACAGTGACCCCTGGTTCTAGATTCATCCAGAAGAGGAAACATCCTCTCCACACCGACTCAGAACTATAGAATCCTTACAGTGCAGAAGGAGGTCATTTGGCTCATCGAGTCTGCACCGAACCTGCGAAAGAGGAACTCTACCCAAGTTCACTCCCCCACCCATCTCGCCCTGTCCCCGTAACTCCGTAACCTATCCCGCACATCCCTGGACACGAACGGACAATTTGCCATGAACAATCCTCCTAACCTGCACACCTTTGGACTGTGGGAGGAAACCGGAGCACCCGGAGGAAATCCACGCAGACACGGGGAGAAAGTGCAAACACCACACAGTCACTCAAGACTGGAATTGAACCCGGGTCACCTGGCGCTGTGAGGCAGTGGTGCTAACCACCATGTCAAGACCGTTCAGGATCATACATGATTCACAATAAAGTATCATAAAAACAAGACATAAAGAAAAATGTTTTTTGACACATGACAAATCCATGCTTTCTTCAACAAATTATTTGCCACAGTGAAGGATGCAATCGCCATGAGACACAAATAAGGATCAGAGTAATTTGACACTGAGAAGGGAAGGCAGGTGGAACTAATCCATCCAATTAATAATAGATTTTGGAATAAGGAAGATCACTGAAATACAATGTATTAATGAATCAAGGGGCAAAAATTAGACAAGTTTCGAGAAAAATAAAAGGCCAAAAATGCTGAGAGAAAAAGATGGGGGGGTCAACTCGATGCTTCTCAAAATCCTATTCAACGTATAACTGCAGTTAACACATTTATTGCCAGAAAGAATAGAATAGAAAAGCATCGATGAAACAGTTTCCTGATTATAAAATTGGACCAAAATCTTTTAAAATAAATTTAGAGTACCCAATTCATTTTTTCCAATTAAGGGGCAATTTAGCGTGGCCAGGCAGCACGGTGGCGCAGTGGGTTAGCCTTGCTGCCTCACGGCGCCGAAGTCCCAGGTTCGATCCCGGCTCTGGGTCACTGTCCTTGTGGAGTTTGCACATTCTCCCCGTGTTTGCGTGGGTTTCACCCCCACAACCCAAAGATGTGCAGGGTAGGTTAATTGGCCACGTTAATTCGCCCCTTAATTGGAAAAAAAGAATTGGGTACTCTAAATTTTTTTTAAAAATTTAGCGTGGCTAATCTACGCTACCCTGCACACCTTTGGGTTGTGGGGATAAAACACACGCAGACAGGGGAGAATGTGCAAACTCCACACCGACAGTGACCCGGAGCCGGCATCAAACCTGAGACCTCGGCGCCATGAGACAACAGTGCTAACCACTGCACCACCACGCTGCCAATAAATTGGACCTAAATAATGGAAATGTTGTGATCCATTAAATACAAATAGGTATTTTCCAATTGTTTATCAGGTGGTAAAGATGCATTTCACCTACTTTTTGTCTAAATAATTTGATGATGTTCAATATAACTTGCACCTTTTCAGTGCCTCACCTGCAACTCTTCGTGACCTGTAACGGGAACAGAAGAGAGAATTCATACAGGTAACTGAAACAGAAATCAATAACTGAATGAAGGCTGGATACAAATAAATATGGTGAAGAAAGATGATACTTGGATCCGTATTTTAACCGCTAATAAAGAAAATCTAAATTAATTACATTTATATCCATGCCTATTTAATTTGCAGCTGAATCAAATACAAGGCAGGAATTCTCAGCTGAACATCTTAGTGAAAGAAAGAGCATACGCTGACTTGACAACATTCAGGCACGGAACGCTATATGAATAACTGGGAATACTTGATGCTTGAAGTGGGATTACATAATTACATTTAGTGCTGGTATCAGCAATTCCTTATAATAGGAATGTGAAGTGAGCTCGAGATGGATCCCACTTCTGTTTTGTTTTAAACCTTAAAGCGAGCAACCTCATGACAGAATATGGAATAAATAATGAAACAAAAACAGAAACTGATCAAAACGCACAGGAGATCGGTTACTATCAGCAGCCAGTAAATAGAAAAGATACTTTAAGGCTTTAGATGAGTTGTGCAGCTTAAAGCCTACTTGGAGTGCGTTTACACTGAGGACTCTGTTTCTTTCAATTTGATATGGGTGATGGCCAGTGACCTTGCATCAACCCCTTTATATTTTTCTTCACTTTTGGATCATGCTTTTCATCGGCAAAGCCAGCATCCATTACCCACCCCTAGCTAGTCTTGTGAAGGTGCTGGTTGGGTCCGCTGCAGTCCATGTTTTGGAAGTATCCACGGTGCTGCTAGAGACTTCCAAGATTTTGACCCGATGTTGAAGGAATTGCAATGCACAGATGGGAATTTTTGAAGATACATCTGCTTAAGTCTTGGTGAGTTTATAAATCTGCAGAAAGTGCACACAACAGCCATGGTATGCAAATGGAGAGAGGGGATGACCAAGCTAGTGGTTGAGGTGGCAATCAATCAAGTGAATGACTTTGTTCTGGATCGTGTGATTTCTCTTAATCTTTGGAGTTACTTTCATTCCAGCAAATGGAGTTTATTTCATCACTCACCTGACTTGTACTTTGCGAATATGTTGACCGGACTCTAGTCAATTGATAGACGCAACAGCTTTAACTTTGAATCAAATTCGGGCGGCAAGGTGGCGCAGTGGTTAGTACTGCTTCCTCACAGAGCTGAGGAGTCAGGGTCGATGCCGACCCTGGGTCACTGTCCGAGTGGAGTTTGCACATTCTCCCGTGTTTGGGTGGCTCTCATCCCTACAACCCAAAAGATGTGCAAGGTAGGTGAATTGGCCACGCTAAATTGCCCCTTAATTGGAAAAAAAAGAATTGTGTACTCTAAATTAAAAAATAAATTTGAATCAAATCATTTTTCTTAAACACAATATAAAAATCCCAATGCTTATCACTGCTACGAGAGGTTCTATCGAAAACAAATGATTATACCTTCCTGTACTACCACGATAAGTTTGCAAGCACAATACTGTTTGTAAGACTGTTAATACTTATCTATTAACGTTTAGTGGACCTGTGGAGACTTCACCAATCAATCGCACTTGCCAGGCCCAAGGGTGGATCAGACTCCATCTTCAAGCTGGAGGCCTGTGGTCTTCTTCTGCGATTGTTCTTCGCCTACCTTGGTCACTTCTGCATCGATATTTATATTTCCTTGGGACTGTGGGCTGACTGCTCACATGCATTCCTACATGTAACCAATGGCAACCTCCCCTTTCATCGGACAGACAACAGCAAATGTTAATTTTTATGGCTTGCACCCACTTACCTCTAATCCTTCCTATTCCTGGGTGAACGTTCCCAGACCTTGTTTCCATCTCTCGCCTCTGGCATATTTATTCGATAACAATCAATCTTACAATCGGGTGCCACCATCTGCTGCCATATTTCTTGTTGCAGAATCTGTTCTCTCAGCTCTTAATGTGTCTTTTTGTTTTTTCTGTGTCTCTGCTACTTGGCCACATTTCCCAGAAGGCTTAGTGTCCCCTTTACTTGGTCATATTTCCCAGCAGGCTTTGGGCCAGGACCTCAAATGGCAAAGAGGATTTGCAAGGCAGGAGGTTAGTCACTTGCCACATACCTGCTCCCCACCCCAAACCCACAGAATATCAGTGGTGAAGACTGTGATGACAGTGATGTCATTTAACATCATTGAACATAATCAAGTAATTCCTTTTTGCAGTAACAGATATAGCCCCAGATTTACTGTGTCTGCGACTCTAGCATTGGGATTAAGACACATCATTTAGTGGGACCTGTGCAAAGACACAACCTCTCAAAATGTGAACTTAAACCTGTGAAAAATCAGCTTTTCTCTTTGTCTGGAGATGATGTAAACATTTTGTTTTCATATCATTTTTCCAGCACTGATTATCTAAATTATCTAATCAATAGGGTGAGGCAGAGCAGGGGGTGGAAAGTGGCAGGGTGGAGGAGATGTTAATCACAGAATTGTTATGGCACAGAAGGAGGCCTCTTGCCTCATTGTATCTGCACCACACCTCCAAACAAACATCATAAATTAGTGCTATTCCCTGTCTTTTCCCTGTACCCCTGTACATATCCAAATAATAATCTATTGCCCTTCTGAATGCTTCAATCAAACCTGCCTCAACCACAGTCCTAGGCAGTGCATTCCAGAATAAAAATACTCATTGTGTGAAAATGTTTTTTCCTCACATCACATTTGATCATTTTGCAAATCATTTTAGATCTGTGCCCCCTCGGTTTTGATCCTTTATTGAACAGGAATAATTTCTCCCGATGTACTCTGTCCAGCCCCTTCATGATTTTGAAAATCTCTATCAAGTCTCCTCTTCGTCGTCTTCACTCCAAGGAGAGCAGTTCGCATCTCTCCAATCTATTCTCATAACTGAAGTTTTGTCTCTGGAGCCAATTTGTGTAAACCTCTTCTATATTTTTGCCAATGTGTTCACATCCATCTTCTAGTGTGGCACCCAGAACTGTACACAAGAGTCCATCTGAGGTCTAACTAGTGTCTATAAGTTCAGCATTATCTCCTTCTTCTTGTACTCTATGCCTCTATTAATAAAGCCCAGAATGTTACAGGCTTTATTAATTAGTGTCTCCACTTGTCCTGCCACCTTCATTGATGTATGCAGAAAAACTCCCAGGTATCTCTGCTCCTGTACACCTTTAAGAATTTCACCTGTTATTTTATATTATCTCTACGTTCTTCCTACTAAAATGCATCAGTTCACACTTCTGCGCATTGAGGAGATTGTTAATCTTGAAATAACAAAGAGGAAATGTTGAAGTAATTTGCAATAGATGGGGAAAAATAATTTACTCCCATTGCAAATTTCCAGTTTCACTTCCTTCACAATTCTACGTTGGTTACAGAAATACACATTAGACATTAATGCTGCAGGAAGAACACTCAGAAAATAGCCCCAAATGATCTTAATGGCTAGTAAGAGGTTTGTGTTTGAATAAGTATACTCTGGAATTGATATTTTCTATTATTTTGCAGTGAGGCATGATAGATCTGAGAATAATTTACAGATATTACTTTGCATTTCCTTTGGAAATGAGAACAGGATTAGCAATTGGGCTCTCTAATCCCTTTTAGCCACCATGGGGAGGCAGAGCCCATCAGCAGTTTGAATACACTGTGTGGTTATTGGCATTATACAAACAGAAAGAACATTCCTTGCTTGCTTTGTGCTAATTGAATTGTCTAGCAACAACATATTCTGAATTATAATCGTTGTGCGGTTAAATGTTAAAAATGCTATTTAAAGTGGTAGGCTTATACCATTTGGGCATACTAGTGATTGCTTTTTTCTAGAAATACTGCTATGTTGTCAAATGACCGATTCATTGTTTAATCCAAAACGAATCATGTTATACCTTAAATTTGTAAAGATGATTATAAAAATGCAGAACCACACTTTCTCTTGGACTTAAACTCACAGAGATTAATCTGCCATAGAATCATAGAATTTACAGTGCAGAAGGAGGCCATTCAGCCCAACGAGTCTGCACCGGCCCTTACAAACAGCATCCTACTCAAGCACACGTATCTACCCTATCTCCATAACCCAGTAACCCCCACTTAACCTTTTTGGACACTAAGGGCAATTTAGCAAATTCAATCCACCTAACCTGCACATCTTTGGACTGTGGGAGAGGAAACCGGAGCACCCGGTGGAAACCCACGCAGGCACGGAGAGAATGCGCAGACTCCGCACAGACAATGACCCAACCGGGAATCGAACCTGGGACCCTGGTGCTGTGAAGCATCTGTGCTAATCACTATGCTACCCTGCTGCCATTTGATAACAACAGATTATGTGATGAGTCCCAGATTGGAAGCACAGAAATTATAACAAATAGATATTAAAGAACCAAGTTGCCGTATTGTGGAACTACTCTCATTACTGAGTAAGAAGGCTGTTGGTTCAAGCCAGGTTCCACAGGCTGTTGTATATCATCTAGGCTGACCAGAACTGAGGGAGTGTTGCACTGTCAGAGATGCTCTGTTTTGGATGAGACATTAAGCCCAAGTCCTATCTTCCCTCTCATGGATGGATTTCTTTTTAAATTTGTTTTTTGCGGGATGTGGGCATTGCTGGTTAGGCCAGCATTTATTGCCCATCCATAGTTGTCCTTCAACAGGTGTTGGTGAATTGCTTCCTTGAACCGTTGCAGTTTCCTGAGGTGTAGCGACACCCAC
Organism: Scyliorhinus canicula; assembly: GCF_902713615.1. Lineage (NCBI taxonomy): Eukaryota > Metazoa > Chordata > Chondrichthyes > Carcharhiniformes > Scyliorhinidae > Scyliorhinus > Scyliorhinus canicula. Next base: position 170,741,331 of record NC_052151.1, read on the forward strand.
AGTGCTGTGAGGGAGCGAGTTCCAGTGTTTTGACCCAATGAGAGTCAGTATATTCCCAAGTCAGGGTGGTGAGTGAATTGGAGAGTAACCTCCAGGTAGTGGGGTTTCCAGGTGTATGCTGCTCCTCACAGGAACGTTGACAATTTACTGCAGTGCATTTTGTCGATGGTACACAAGACTGTTCGTCAGTGGTGGAGGGTTTGAATATTTCTGGAAGGGGAACAATCAAACAGCTGCTTTGTCCTGGATGGTGTTGAGCTTCTTGAGTGTTGTTGGAGCTGCACTCATCCACGTCAATGGAGGGAATTCCATTACACTCCTGACTTGTGCCTCGTAGATGGTGGACAGTCTTTGCGGAGTCAGGAGGAGAGTTACTCGCTGCAGGGTTTCTAGCCTTTGACCTGTCCTGGTAGCCTCAGTATTAATATGGTTAGTCCAGTTCAGTTTCTGATCAATGGTCACCCGCAGGATGGTGCTTATGCAGGAGTAATGCCGTTGAATGTCATAGGGCAATGGTTAGATCCTCTCTTGTGGGAAGATGGCCATTACCTGACACTTGTGTGGTGTGAATTTAACTTGCTACTTGTCAGCCCAAGCCTGGATATTGTCCAGGTCTTGCTGCATTTGGACACAGAATGCTTCAGTATCTGAATGGTGCTGAACATTGTGCAGACATCTGCAAACATCCCCACTTCTGGCCTTATGATGGAAGGGAGGTCATCGTTGGAGCAGCTGAAGATGGTTGGGCCGAGGATACTATCCTGAGGAACACCTACAGTGATATTAAAGATCTTTTGCTATTATATTAAAGAAGAGGGGCTGGACTCCCTGGACAATACTTACACCGCAACTAACATCATTAAAACAAACTGGTCATCAACACATTGCTGATTGTGGGAACTTGCTGTGTACAAATTGGCGGCAGTGTATTTCTTACATTACAATAGTGATTATACCACACAGGTAATTAATTTTCTGTAAGGCAATTTGGGTTGTCCTGGTATGTGAAAGATGCTTTATTAAAGGCACGAATTTGTCTCTTGAGAGCATAACTTTTTTGTTAATTTTTCCAATTATGGGGCAATTTAGCGTGGCCAATCCACCTACCTTGCACACCTTTTTGGGTGAGATCGACGCAGACACGGGGAGAATGTGCAAAGTCCACATCGACAGTGACCCGGGCCCAGATCGTAAGCAGGTCCTCGGCACTGTGAGCAGCAGTGCTAACCACTGCACTACCATGCCACCATTAAGAACATAACTTGTATTATATTTGTATATTTAAATCTTGTCATTGGTCTTCATAATAGTTTTCTGTTGCTCCCGTTCATTTACTGAATAATATTATTTTGTCATTGACAAAACAATGCAATTTAATTCAAAGTAAAAACTGAGAAACAGAGGGAAAGACCTAAGGCATACATTGATTTTCAGAATATTAATGCTGTATAGTGCAGAACAGACAAAATGTACAGGCCAGGGCAGCCTGCGTCTAAGACCTGGGCAGCTCCACTGTGAGGTCAGGCAGCTCCATTGTGAAGTCAGGCCAGCTTCACTGTGAGGTCAGAGCAGCTCCACTGTGAGGCCAGGGCAGCTCCACTGTGAGGCCAGGGCAGCTCCACTGTGAGGTCAGGGCAGCTCCACTGTGAGGCCAGGGCAGCTCCACTGTGAGGCCAGGGCAGCTCCACTGTGAGGTCAGGGCAGGCGCACCGTGAGGTCAGGGCAGCTCCATTGTGAAGTCAGGGCAGCTTCACTGTGAGGTCAGAGCAGCTCCACTGTGAGGCCAGGGCAGCTCCACTGTGAGGCCAGGGCAGCTCCACTGTGAGGTCAGGGCAGCTCCACTGTGAGGTCAGGGCAGGCGCATTGTGCGGTCAGGGCAGCTCCACTGTGAGGGAAGGGCAGCTCCACTGTGAGGTCAGGGCAGGCGCATTGTGCGGTCAGGGCAGCTCCACTGTGAGGGAAGGGCAGCTTCACTGTGAGGTCAGGGCAGGCGCATTGTGCGGTCAGGGCAGCTCCACTGTGAGGGAAGGGCAGCTTCACTGTGAGGTCAGGGCAGGCGCATTGTGCGGTCAGGGCAGCTCCACTGTGAGGGAAGGGCAGCTTCACTGTGAGGTCAGAGCAGCTCCACTGTGAGGGAAGGGCAGCTCCACTGTGAGGTCAGGGCAGGCGCACCGTGAGGTCAGGGCAGCTCCACTGTGAGGGAAGGGCAGCTCCACTGTGAGGCCAGGGCAGCTCCACTGTGAGGCCAGGGCAGCTCCACTGTGAGGTCAGGGCAGGCGCATTGTGCGGTCAGGGCAGCTCCACTGTGAGGGAAGGGCAGCTCCACTGTGAGGTCAGGGCAGGCGCATTGTGCGGTCAGGGCAGCTCCACTGTGAGGTTAGGGCAGCTCCACTCTGAGGTCAGGGCAGGCGCCCCGTGAGGTCAGGGCAGGCGCACCGTGAGGTCACGGCAGGCGCACCGTGAGGTCAGGGCAGCTCCACTGTGAGGTCAGGGTAGCTCCACTATGAAGCCAGGGCATCCACACCGTGAGGTCAGGGCAGGTGCCTGTGAGGTCAGAGCAGCTCCACTGTGAGGTCAGAGCAGCTCCACTGTGAGGTCAGGGCAGCTCCACTGTGAGGTCAGGGCAGCTCCACTGTGAGGTCAGGGCAGCTCCACTGTGAGGCCAGTGCAGGCGCATCAGGAGGTCAGGGATGGCGCACTGTGAGGTCAGGGCTGTCCCATCATGAGGTCAGGGGTGTGGCAACGTGAGGTCTGGGCAGACACACAGTGAGGTCAGTGCTGTCAAACCGTGAGGTCAGGGCTGTCGCACCGTAACGTCAGGGTAGTTGTACTGTGAGGTCAAGCCAGTTGCTCCGTGAGGTCAGGGGTGTCACATCATGAGGTCAGGTCTGCCGCACCATGATGTCAGAGCAGTTACGCCATGAGGTCAGTGCTGTCACACCGTGAGGTCAGGTCAGGCTTACCGTGAGGTCAGGGCAGTTGCACCGTGAGGTCAGTGCAGTCACACAGTGAGGTCAGGTCAGGCTTACCGTGAGGTCAGGGCAGTTGCACAGTGAGGTCAGTGCTGTCACACAGTGAGGTCAGGGCTGTCACACAGTGAGGTCAGGGCTGTCACACAGTGAGGTCAGGGCAGTCACACAGTGAGGTCAGGGCAATCACACAGTGAGGTCAGGGCAGTCACACAGTGAGGTCAGGGCAATCACACAGTGAGGTCAGTGCTGTCACACCGTGAGGTCAGTGCTGTCACACCGTGAGGTCAGGGCAATCACACAGTGAGGTCAGGGCAGTTGCACAGTGAGGTCAGGGCAGTCACACAGTGAGGTCAGGGCTGTCACACAGTGAGGTCAGGGCAGTCACACCGTGAGGTCAGGGCTGTCACACAGTGAGGTCAGGGCTGTCACACCGTGAGGTCAGGGCAGTCACACCGTGAGGTCAGGTCAGGCTTACCGTGAGGTCAGTGCTGTCACACCGTGAGGTCAGGGCAGGCTTACCGTGAGGTCAGGGCAGTCACACCGTGAGGTCAGGGCAGTCACACAGTGAGGTCAGGGCTGTCACACAGTGAGGTCAGGGCTGTCACACCATGAGGTCAGGGCAGTCACACCGTGAGGTCAGTGCAGTCACACCGTGAGGTCAGGGCTGTCACACAGTGAGGTCAGGGCAGTCACACCGTGAGGTCAGTGCTGTCACACAGTGAGGTCAGTGCTGTCACACCGTGAGGTCAGTGCTGTCACACCGTGAGGTCAGGGCTGTCACACCGTGAGGTCAGGGCAGGCTTACCGTGAGGTCAGGGCTGTCACACAGTGAGGTCAGTGCTGTCACACAGTGAGGTCAGGGCTGTCATACCGTGAGGTCAGGGCAGTCACACAGTGAGGTCAGTGCTGTCACACAGTGAGGTCAGGGCAGTCACACCGTGAGGTCAGGGCAGTCACACAGTGAGGTCAGTGCTGTCACACAGTGAGGTCAGGGCAGTCACACCGTGAGGTCAGGGCTGTCACACAGTGAGGTCAGGGCAGTCACACAGTGAGGTCAGGGCTGTCACACAGTGAGGTCAGGGCTGTCACACCGTGAGGTCAGGGCAGTCACACCGTGAGGTCAGGGCTGTCACACAGTGAGGTCAGGGCAGTCACACCGTGAGGTCAGTGCTGTCACACCGTGAGGTCAGTGCTGTCACACCGTGAGGTCAGGGCAGTCACACAGTGAGGTCAGTGCTGTCACACAGTGAGGTCAGGGCAGTCACACCGTGAGGTCAGTGCTGTCACACCGTGAGGTCAGGGCTGTCACACAGTGAGGTCAGGGCAGTTGCACAGTGAGGTCAGGGCTGTCACACAGTGAGGTCAGGGCTGTCACACAGTGAGGTCAGGGCTGTCACACCTGAGGTCAGGGCAGTCACACAGTGAGGTCAGGGCTGTCACACCGTGAGGTCAGTGCTGTCACACAGTGAGGTCAGGGCTGTCACACAGTGAGGTCAGGGCAGTCACACAGTGAGGTCAGGGCTGTCACACAGTGAGGTCAGGGCTGTCACACCTGAGGTCAGGGCAGTCACACAGTGAGGTCAGGGCTGTCACACAGTGAGGTCAGGGCAGTCACACAGTGAGGTCAGGGCTGTCACACCTGAGGTCAGGGCAGTCACACAGTGAGGTCAGGGCTGTCACACAGTGAGGTCAGTGCTGTCACACCGTGAGGTCAGGGCAGTCACACAGTGAGGTCAGGGCTGTCACACAGTGAGGTCAGGGCTGTCACACCTGAGGTCAGGGCAGTCACACAGTGAGGTCAGTGCTGTCGCACCGTCTGGTGGGGGGCTAGCAGGCAAGCAGCTCAAACCACCCGGCTCTAGCTGCGGATACAGCCAGAGAATTGGCGGGTCCAATTTGGCCAGGCTCGCCATACCCGGACTACTCTCCCCCCCCCCCCACCCCCCCCCCCCACCCCCAGTGCTCCCAGCCGCTGCCAAGCCACCGCCTGTCTGCGGATGCGCTCCTCCCCCCGACTGTCGCGGCGCTGGGCTTAGTCCGCAGCTGCCACGTCGGATTCCTGAAAATAAATAGCACAAACATCTCATGTCGTTGGAAACTCGGCCCATGGGGGGCGGAGCAGCGGGGCGGGGACAGTCTCGTGTAACGTCCTGAGGCCGTCCCGACAGCATGTGCTATACTCTATGAGTACGCAGTTTTGGAGAATCGGAGCATCGCAAAAGCAGCACCACCCCCGATTGCGGCGCCAATGGGGATTCTCTGGCCAATCGCCGAACACGATTTTGGCGTCGGCAACCGGAGAATCCTGCCCCAAGTTTCCAAAGGCACAACCATGGGTTGCCGGTTGTGACACTGGCTGGAGGGGGCATCGGCCAGGGCTAGGGTAAGTAACGGGGGATGACCAGGTGACGGGCCATGGGCTCTGAGATGTCCAGGCACGGACCACCATCGCTGTGGTCTGCATGGTAACCATCTTGCTCTGCACCCCACTGAGTGCCCACTGTGGCCCATAGATACGCAGAGAGCCACCGGCCACAGACCATTTTCCTGGGAGCCCACAGACTGCAGTCGACCCATCCACGGGCTGGGCGTGGTCCAGCGCAGCCTTTGGCCAGGTGTTAGCACGCCACAGTGTATCCATCCGAGGACTTGCCCTATTGCAGGGCCAGCAGGGGAGCTGTGGAGTGTGCATGACCAGTGAACGGATTCACCGTGGCTGTCAGCACCTTCCCTGGCACATTGCCCCTCAGGTGGCAAACACTACCCAGTGACACCATCAGCTAGCCCACCCTGCAGGACCACCGGCTGTCAACAAGTCCTGCCTGCCCACTGCGCCCCTGCCCCCAGACACGTAGGCAGGTGCGCCACACATAGGACCCACAGCACACAGCAGCTATGGTCCCAACAGGTGCCCACCCTCCTAGCCAAGCCCCACTCGTGCATGCATGCCACCAAGCATGGCGCTGGTTGGTGGCACACTGTCCAACCCCCCGACTCCTCCACACCCTAGCATCACCCTGCTGGTGTGGTATCACACTGCCCACCCAAGGATAACCACATAGCAGGCCGTACAGGAGTGCGCAGGACAGGGGCTGTTGAGGACCACTTCCATGGGTAGTGGCAGCCACCAGTACCTCTGCAGGCAGGGACGGGTGATGGGGCTAGATGCCCCCTGTGCCAGGCACCAACGGGGCCAGGGGTATGGTTCGGAGGGCAAAATGTCAGACAGAACGGCCAAGGGTGGGGGTGGGGATGAGGGGTAACGTGGGGGAAGAGGCACAGTGCAGGCGATGGCCACCATGTAGCCCGTTGGTCACAGGAATACTCACCATGCTAACATGTCTGCCCTTTACCCCCTGCAGAAAATGTGGCTGGCATCTGCACAGCTGCCACGGCCTTAGCGGATGCAATGAGGCTGCACGAGCAGGAACTGTTCGGGGAGGACCTTGCTGAACAGGAACATTCCCCAGAGGAGCAGTGGCCAACCAGTGACGATGGAGAGTCGGCCGCACAACAGGCCCAGCAGGAGGTGGGAAGGATATGTCACATCGGGCCTTATGTGTACCAGCGGCGCCTATCGTGCGGGGACCTGCCGGACCAATGTCGACCAGGCGTACTGGCACTCAGGGGTGTTTCCCAGGCTATCATGGGCCTTTAGGTGGTTGGGCTCTGGGAAGGGTCATCACTGGCACCCTTGATGTCACCTGGTCCACCTTGGTACTGCCAGGGTGCTCAGGTGGCACTAGCAGAAGCACTACCAGAATACCAGACTGGCAGTGCCAAGATGCTTGGGTGAAACTTTGCCCACATTGAAGAAATGGATTCGGAATGCCCTTATGATGTGGGGTGTAGTGGGGCGATAACCCCCTGATAGGGGTGTTGGGGATATCCAGAGGCCACGGTGGTGCCTCGATCACTTTCTGCACTGGCGATGGAGCTTGTTAGTGCAGGAAATGGGACTGAGTACGGCCTCTGCAGGACATTCCTTGCTGAGGCTCCGTAATGAAGCACAGTCCCATTCAAATGCGGGGTCATTATCGGCGCTGCAGGTGCCAGGTAACACCCGGCGGAAACGTTCGACACGGGACTCTGTTTCATTTCCGTTGGATCGTGCTCAAGTTATCTCTTACTAGACTTAGAATTTTCCTTGCAAGTCCAGATTCACTCCATAACTAATCGACCAGTCACCCCAATACAATGCTGCAACTGAATTAAATAATTCATCGACCCTCAAGAAAGTACAAAGAACAAGCGAGCTGTTGAGTAACAAGAAAGCTTGTGGACTCCAAGTAAAATTTCTAAGAGTGGGAGTGAGGTGTTTACAAAGAACAAAGAACAAAGAAAAGTACAGTACAGGAGCAGGCCCTTCATTCCTCCAAGCCTCACCGACCATGCTGCCTGTCTAATCTAAAACCTTACTCTGCTGTGTTGCCCTTAAAGGGACAATCACCACAACCATTGTCACTTTTACAACGACTCTGTCCTCGCCCTGACCTGAGACTGCAGGTCTGATTCCAAGAGATGGTAGCATTCTGGGAGCTCCTGCTTGGTGAATCATAGACTTTGAACCTTCTGTGAAGAGCCCTTCTCCCTTCTATTCTATCTTTGAGCAGCCTTTGCTTCACCCTTCTCTGGTGCTACAAGTCCAAGGGAGTCTGTAACTATAGCCCTTGTGGCTGATATTTGCTGGTGCAGTCACAGCCCTTTCAGCAACAACCAATCTGTTCCCCAGTAGCCAGCGTCACTCTCTGTTCATTTCTTTCGAACACAGCACTTGCACTTCCACAAACCAAGCCAATAGAAAGTATTCAGCAATAATCTGCAGCTTGTTGATGATATCTTTAAATAGCTCTGGTGGAGGGGCGGTGTTGGTGGGGGCTGTCGTTTGTGCTCTTGCTTGCATGTTCGGCTTTGCACCTTCAACAGAGAGCGTTGGCTAGATTGGCTTGTTTGAAAATGGCACCTTGACATCAATCAGCAAGAGATGGAACTGATGTCGCGACATGCCTTACTCTGCACGCTTCGGCTCACGCATGTAAATCCCTCCCCAAGATGGCGATTGCCAGAGGCTACACTGGAAGTAAGTGGAAGTGACCGGGACAGCATTCGCTTCCTAAACTGGCACTTCCAGCACCAAAACTGTTGGTACTTCACACAGACATCAATAGTTTACCGCAAAATTACCGATCATACAACAAAAGCAACATTGTGAGTTATTTATTTGAAGATGAAACCTATAATGATAACTTGGAGGCTATGTAGACAGATCTGATCTGTAGGATGCTGCTGTGTTTTGAATCATGGGATTATGGGTGGATAGTGACGAACAGCAGTTTAAGAAATGCCCACAAATATATATGTGCATCACATCATACCATAGCACACTTTTCCATCAAGGAGCAAGAATCAGAAAGCTTTCTGATCAAATCTGGAGTCAGTTAGGGCAATAGCTGAAACCAGCCTCGATCATATGACTGCTGGGTTAACACTTCTGAGGCCAACCAAGTCTGGTTTGGATGGGACGGCCATTATGATACAATGTGAAGTTGATAGCGGCCATTGAGTTTTGTTTATCCCCTTTGTCCGGTCTAAAACATGCAGGCAGACAGTCTGGAAAGTCCATACACTTTAAGTGTTGGTCCATCTTTGAACAATGAGAGTATGAATTCCACAAATGGCTTCAAGGTACCCTCATCTATGTCAATAGTGTGATGATCGGAATACCTTGCCCCTTTAAGAGGCTTGTGATGATTGGAATACATTGCCCCTTTAAGAGGCTTGGAACCCTGGGGGACTCCGCCTCTGGCTACGCCCCCTGGGAAACAGTACTTAAGATGAGACTCCATTTTGCGAGCACACTTCTCATGGAGGCTGCCATTGTTCACTGCTTATTAAAGCCTTTGATTACTGACCTAATCGTGTCGTAATTGAGAGTGCCTCAAATAGTTAATGAGGTATTTGTCTTTCATCCACATGCCAAAGTCACATGATTTGCGGCAGCCTTACGGCAGCCTTATTAACAGCTTGTTTACGTCCAATTTAAGAAAGTATTGACTGAAAGTTCATAATAAGATCTGCCTGTACGAGGCATGACAAGTGCAATTGAGGTACCTCAGAGTGCCACATTCTGTATGGAAAGAGCTTGGACTGTAATGGACTTCCGACAGCGTCCAATTTGAACTGTTATGGAAAGTAATTTTACAATTTTTAATGAATTTCTTTCAGGGAAAACAAATTGACTGCTGTTACAGAGTCAAATTGTGCAGCCGGATTATTTGCAGTGCACTGACCTGCATTGTGATCCTCCAATGTTGCTGAGGCTTAGGATTCAGATAATAGTCTATGGAAACTTTTGCTGGCTCTGAAAGTTGGTCTCAGTTATTCCAACAACATGGATTGAAGGGTCCATGTCTGAATACTTCCACATTGAAACTCGAGTGAAATAGGGATGTGTTAGTGCATTGATCCTTTTCTGCAATTTCCCTCGTGATTTTCTATCCTGAGCTTCTTTCAATCTATCCTGTTATGTAGAAATCAAATACTAACTATATGGCAAGCTTTCAATCTGAAGCACTTGCAGGCAAAGACAAAAGTTCTCACTGCCATCATCATCGATCTCCAATATGTCGATGACTGTAGAATTATTGCCCATTCTGTCAATGATCTTCAAACGATCCGACACAGCTTTTTCGAAGCTTACCATCTATTCAGACTCTATTGATGTTTCCAAAACGAAAGTGCTTTTTCACTGTGCACCTGGTACGTTAGTTCCTCTCTCATTAATAACCATCAATGGCATGGTTCGAGCAAATGTAGACTATTTTACATGCCTTGGAAGCAATCTATCAAAGAATGCAAACATTGATGAGGCGAATCAGCATTGCATTAACAGTGCCTCAGCAGCTTTGGGGACTGAGGACTCAAGTGTTTCATAAAAAGGTCAGAATGTATTAATGAAGATTGTAGTTTAGAAGCCTATTGTTCTCTCAATTTTACTTCACGGCTCTGAATCTAAACACCACAAAAACCTCCACCTATGTGCCCAATTCCCATTTTCTGCTGGGATTTAATTCCTTATTGTACGACTGTGACTCCTCGTTTCTGGTTTGTTTGCTCTATTTCATATCGATTTTGTCAAATTTGAGGCAATTTTCAGAATTCACCGCATCATTTGTGAGCTTAGCAAAGAGTGTAATTTATGACTTTTAACTCTTATAAAAGAAAATTAAAGTCTCCCATATTTCTACCTTACATGTAGATGGTGCCTTTAATAATGTCCCAAAGTGTTTCACAGGAGCCTTTTAAAACAACATTTGACATTGAGCCAATGTTGGGGCAGATTTCCAAACTCTTGGTCAAAGTGACAGGTTATAAGTTGCATGTTAACGGAGAAAAGAGAGGCAAAGAGGTTAAGTGTGGGAATTCCAGAGCTGAGGGCTCAGGTAGCTGAAGGCTCAACCGCCAATGGTGGAACAATTAAAATTGGGGAGGCCAGAATTAGATGGGCAAATATGTCTTGGAGGGTAGTGGAGCTGGAAGATATTTCAGGGATGGAATGGATGAGGTTTTGAAGAGATTTGACAACAAGAATAAGAATTTCAAAGTTAAGGCATTGTTTGATTAGGGGCCAAAGTAAGTCAACATCCATAGTTGTGATAGGAGAATGGGACATGGTGGCAACAAGAACACCGACAGCAGACTTTTGGATGACTTTAAGTCATCCAAAAGACAGAACATGAATGGCTGGCCAGGATAGCTCTGGAATAATAGGTCTGGAGATAAAAAAAGGCATGAATGAGCCTTCAAAAAGAGCAGATAAGCTGAGGCGAGAGAAAGCTGGGTAATGTGATGGAGGTGGAAATAGATGGTTTTAATGACAGCACGTAAAATGGTTGGAAGCACACCGAAGGTCAAATATTTAATCAAGGTTGCAAACAATTAGTTTAGCCTCAGATTGTTCCAGCAAGAGGGATGCAGTTGGTAGCTTGGGAACAGCATTTAGAGCGGGGCCCAAAAGCATGGGCAATGGCGGTGCGGGTCCGCACATGCGCGCCATGGTCGGCACGGGTTCGCGCTTGCACGTGGGTTGCCATCTCCGCGCCAGCCCCCGGGCAACATAGCGGACGGCCACATAGGGGCCCGGCGCGGAGGCCCCTCACGGAATGAGCCCGCCCGCCGATCGGTAGGCCCCGATTGCGGGCTTGGCCACAATGGAAGCCCCCACGGAGTCAGATCCCCCCCCCCCCCTCCCGCCCAGCAGGACGGCCCCTGCAACCAGAACTCCGAGGTCCCGCTGGATTAGACCATATGTAACCCATGCCGGTGGGACTCGGCCGAACTTGGCGGGCACTCGGCCCATCGAGCGTGGAGAATCGAAGCGGCCCCCGACCGGCACGGCGGTGACCACGCGGGCACGATTGGTGCCGATTCTCCGGTGGAGATTGATGGGCCAGCGCTGGTGTGGCATTCTAGCATCCCCCCTGTTATGCGCCATGTTTAGAGAGCCCAAAGTGTATCATGGAGTTCACCTGACCCAGAACTTTGAATATATTGCGGTTATGGGGAGCACATGGCCCTACTCTGTCGGTGCGATGCAACAGAAATCTAGAGTACTTCTAAATTTAAACACAGTTTATTTATGAAGCCGGTTAACACTTTATAAACCCACAGTAAACATCTGAACAACTAACAAAACCAATAAATCCCCCAAAGAATACAGTACCCTATAAGTAACTCTTTTTCTTTCCTTGCAACATCCATAAGACAAAAAGAACCGTCTTTACAGAAAGACATCAGGTTTAACTTCACTACTTAGGACAGTTGCCACTTTGAAATCACCAAATAAACATTTATAAGCTTGCAGATTCATACACATCTTGCTGTGACTGCAGCCTCTCCAAATATAAAAACAAACTAAACACACCCTGTAGCAAACAGCCTAAAATGAAAGTAAAAGCAGACAGACAGCCAAGCTCCACCCAAACTCTGACATCACTGATACACCTTCTTAAAGGTACATCCACTACAGATATTTTTCTACACACTCATTTCTTAAAGGTACTCTCACATGACACCTCTCCCCAAGAAAAAAAAATAAACCATCAACCTCAAGATGGTTTCACTTTTCACCTTTTCACTTTCCTTTAAGAAATATGGATAATGAATATACATTTTATTTAACAAAACACGCAAACATCTAATAATAAAATAGTCCATTTTTGTTCTTCTTCCTCCGACTGGAATCCTTCTCATTTGACAATCTCTTTGTACAAGAAGGTCTTTGCATGATCCATCCATTTCTCTACATCTTGACATTTCTCTTTAAAGTCAGATACTTTAGTTCAATCTGATCACGTAGTCAGTTGTAATTCTCCAACACAGGAGCATTGGTTATCACAGCTTTGAGGCAGTCAAATGCCTGTTGAAACTCCACTGTCCACTGAAATTTTCAAAGTTTCTTCAGCAAGTCCATCAGTGGAGCAACCACATTATAAAAATTTGGCAGAAATTATCGATCAAATTCACTCATGCCAAGAAATCATAATTTCCCTTCATGTCGAGGGTATTGGAAACTCCCCAATAACTTTAGTTTTCACATCCCGTGGGACCATTCGACCCCGTCCGATTATATTGCCAAGGAAAGAGACTTTGGCTTTTCCAAATTAACTTTTGGCTAGGTTTACCACCAAACCCGCCTCATGAAGTCGATCGAATAACTCCATCAGATGCTTTAAATGTTTTTTCCATGTCTGGCTGAAAATTACCAAGTTGTCGATGTATACCACACAATTGGGTAATCCTGAAACAACTTTGTTAGTTAACCGTTGAAATGTGTCTGGGGCATTGTTCATGCCAAATGGCATAACTTTGAATTGGTATGTACCATCTGGAGTCACAAAACCTGATATCTCCATCGCCCTTTCGGATAAAGGTACCTGCCAGTAACCTTTAAGTAAATCCAATTTGGAAATAAAAACTGATTATCCCACTTTCTCAATGCAATCCTCCAAATGTGGGAAAGGATAAGAGTCCGTTCTTGTAACTGCATTAACTTTTCTATAGTCCACACGCAACCTTTGGGTACCATCTGGGTTTGATACCATCACTATAGGTTTGCTCCATTGGCTGCAACCTACTTCAATTATGCCATTTTTAAGTATACTCTCAATCTCTTTGTTAACCTGTGCCAATTTTAAAGGGTTATGTCTATATGGATGTTGTTTGATTGGAACAGCATTTCCCACACCTACATCATGTATAGCAATTTTAGTGCTTCCCAACTTATCTCCACAAACTTGCCCATGTTATATCAATAACTCTTTCAGGTCAGTCCATTTTTCCTCTGGAAGGTAACTCAACAATTTATCCTAATTTTTCCAGAACATCCTTGTTTTCCAATTTAATTTGAGGTATGTCAAATTCAAAATCATCTGGATTTGGTTCGTCACTTTGAGTTAGAATCATTAAAACCTCCATCTTTTTCTCTCCTTCACTTTCAAAGTACCATTTAAGCATATTCACATGACACACGGTGTGTTTTCATTCTATCTGGCGTTCTTACCACAGAATTCACCTCACTTAATTTCCTTTCAATCTGATAAGGTCCACAAAACCTAGCTTTTAAAGGTTCACCTACCATTGGTAACAATACTAAAACTGTATCTCCACTGACAAAACTGAGAACTTTTGCTTTTTTGTCCGCTACCCATTTCATCACATTTTGTGCAACTTTTACACGCTGTCTAGCCAATTCACCTACTCTATTTAATCGTTCCCCAAAACTTGACATGTAATCCAATAATGTAAGTTCTGATTTCTCACTCATCAATTTTCCCTTAATCAATTTAAGTGGTCTTCTTACCTCATGACCAAAAATTAGTTCAAAAGGACTGAATTTGGTTGACCCATTAGATGCATCCCTAATTGCAAACAGTACGAATTGAATTCCTTTATCCCAATTCTCTGGATAATCATGACAATAAGCCCTCAACATTGTCTTTAATGTCTGACACAACCTTTCTAACGCTCCCTGCGATTCTGGATAGTATACAGTTGATTTAAATTGTTTTCTTCCTAAGCCATCCATAACTTCTTTGAATGAATTTGAGGTAAAATTTGATCCTTGATCTGATTGTATTTCTGTGGGTAGTCCATATCCAGTAAATAATTTAAGTAACTCCTCCACAATCTCTTTAGCTGTAATATTACATACTGGAATGGCCTCTTGTCATGTGAGAGTACCTTTAAGAAATGGATGTTTAAGCAATGTACCTTGAAGAAAATAGTGATGTCAGAGAGTGGGTGGAGCTGAGCTCAGTTCGGCCATTTTGAAGTTAGTTCTGGGTTTTTAGTTTCAGTTTTGAGACAGAAGCTTGGGTGTGACTGTGTTTTTTGGTGGCAGTGAGCTGCATTGCTGGTGATCTCTGCCACAAAGGACTATCTCTTAATCCTTTGGTGAAATAAGAATTGTAAAAAGGTCTCAGTATTGAATATAAATTTGTTAAGACTTTTGGATGTGTAAAGGAACAGTTTGCAGGATTGGGTAGTGTTGTATTATTTTCGGGGTTATCTTTGACGTAAGGGGTGTTAAGAGATCCAATGTTTATTTAAAACAGGGGTGGGCAAACTTTTCCGTGCAAGGGCCACATTCAGAAATTCACAATTTTAAAGGGCCGCATAGTATATTAAGTAAAATAATTACTTCACCCGGTTATGATTCTGGGCGCCTCATATAGAACATAGAACAGTACTGCACAGAACAGGCCCTTCGGCCCTCGACGTTGTGCCGAGCAATGATCACCCTACTCAAGTCAACGTATCCACCCTATACCAGTAAGTAACCCAACAGCCCCCCCCCCCCATTAACCTTAAAAAAATAATTTAAAAATTAAAAAAAAATGTTCTTAATTTTTTTTTAATGACTTGGTGGGTCGCATAAAGACCTTTGGCGGGCCGCATGCGGCCCGCGGGCCGTAGTTTGCCCACCCCTGATTTAAAAGGTTAACTTGAGTTAATGGAATAAACATTGTTTTGTTTTAAAAACTATGTGTCCATAATCGTAATACTACACCTGGGGAACAAGCCGTGTGCTTCAAAAGCAACAATCCATTAAAGTGGTTGAACTCCATGCTACATTTTGGGGTTCTGAAAACACCTCTCCCATAACACTCTGGAAACTTAGTAGACACGTCCATTATAGTCAAAAGATATAGATTCCCACTTTTGTTTTCGGAAGCGGTCCTATGCAATCAATTAAGACCCTTGTAAAAGGTTCCTCAATTGCTGGAATGGGTATTAAGGGTGCTGGTTTTAGCACTGCTTGACATTTCCCTATCACTTGACATGATCGACAAAATTTAACTACATCTTTATGTAGTCCATGCCAATAAAAATGTTTTTGTATTTTAGCTTGAGTTTTCCTTACTCCCAAATGACCTCCCACTGGTACCTCACGTGCAACTCGCAACACCTCTTTTCTATACCCTACCGGCAATACCACTTGATGAACTTCTACCCACTTTTCATCCGCCTGCATATGTAAAGGCCTCTATTTCCTCATCAAGACATCATTTTTGCAGTAATAACACTCCAGTACACTCAGATTCCTCTTCTGTGTATGCTTTCTGGTACATCCGTTGTATTTCTATATCTTTCTGTTGTAACTCTGCCAATTTTCCTGGACTAAAAATATCCGCCTCATCCTCCACCTGTTCTTGTTCTTTGTCAACCATCTCATCAAAAATTGTTTCTGATAATGGCACTTCAACTTTATCTTTACTCTTTGATTTCTCCTCTTGTCTTAACCTGTGATTTTGCGACCTTGTTACTACACAATCCGGAAAAATCCCAGGACATTAGTCCTTCAACACCTCAGTTGTCTGATTTTCCACTGGCTTATCAACCACAGTAGGCATCACTCCTACCTGCGATCCAGCTATATCATCACCCAAGATAAACTGTATTCCTGGACAAGATAGTTTCTCTATTACTCCTACTACCACTTCAACTGGACTTTCTAACCTCACCCAACATCACCCAAGATAAACTGTATTCCTGGACAAGATAGTTTCTCTATTACTCCTACTACCACTTCAACTGGACTTTCTAACCTTACCTTATATAATGGAACACTACTCTTCTCACTCTGAATTCCACATATTACCAGCTTGTCTGCCACCATTCTTCCCAAACTACATAACTCCTCATCTTTTACCATTAAAGATTGACTAACTCCCATATCTCTTAAAATTGTGACTTTGTTATCTGCTCCTTTTGGTACACATGAGTAAACATTATCCACACAAGTAAATTCTTTAAAGACATCTACCGTGCTACCGTGCGGCAGCACGGTAGCATGGTGGTTAGCATAAATGCTTCACAGCTCCAGGGTCCCAGGTTCGATTCCCGCTGGGTCACTGTCTGTTTGGAGTCTGCACGTCCTCCGAGGTGCGTGGGTTTCCTCCGGGTGCTCTGGTTTCCTCCCACAGTCCAAAGATGTGCGGGTGAGGTGGATTGGCCATGATAAATTGCCCTTAGTGTCCTAAAGAATAAGGTTAATGGGGGGGGGGGGGGGGGGGGGCTTGTTGGGTTAAGGGCATGAGATGAATATGTGGGTTTGAGTGGGGTGATCATTGCTCGGCACAACATCGAGGGCCGAAGGGCCTGTTCTGTGCTGTACTATTCTAAATCTAAATTCTAAATCTGGCACCTTCATATCAATCACCTTTTGATCAGGCTGTACAACCTTTTGCACCTCCTTCGCTTCACTTCGGCTTTCCTTTGCCACTTTATCAAACCCCACTGTCTTATCCTGTTTTACCACATCAATCTTCCCAGTGCTTTTTTTAACCACCAACACTGTGACTTGCCATGGCTTAGTTTATTACAGTGAAAACATTTGAAACTTTTAATTTCTCTTCCTGCCTCCTGGATTTCCTTTTAAATCTGAGGTACACTCTCTCTATTATCTCCCATCACATTTCCTTTACCTCAACCACTTGAGTATTTCTCATGTCCCCAGCTTCTATCCCTCACAGGCTGAAACTGATGTCGGAAACCAAGCTTTGATTTATGAACTAATTCATAATCATCTGCCATTTCTGTTGCCAACCTCGCAGTTTTAACTCTCTGCTCTTCCACATGAGTTCTCACTGCATCAGGAATTTAATTTTTAAACTCCTCCAAAAGTATAATTTCTCGGTGAGAACTTCATACATTTTCTCTATTTTCAAAGCCCATATCCACCTATCAAAATTACTATGTTTGATCCTTTCAAACTCCATGTATGTTTGACCAAATTTGTTCCTTAAATTTCTGAACCTTTGTCTGTAGGCTTCAGGCACCAGTTCATATGCACCTAAGATGGATTTTTTCACCTCCTAATACGACCCAGATACCTCCTCCGGTAGTGATGCAAACACTTCACTAGTCCTATCTACCAGCTTGTTTGAATCAGTAATACCCACATGTCCAGTGGCCATTTCATTTGTTTAGCCACCTTCTCAAATGAAATAAAAAAGGCTTCTACCTCCTTCTCATCAAACCTTGGCAATGCTTGGACATATTTAAATAGATCCCACCAAGCCTTTGACTATGACGCTCTTTCTCACTATCGTCATCACTCTGAAAGAGCCATTGTCCACAACACACTCCCTACTTAAGCTGAAATACCACACCTGAAAAGCAATCACAATATACTCACCCCTCACTGTCTTTAAGTTCACAAAGCCAACCCAATAGATAGACTTTTTGTCCCCCTCAAGTCCCCAATTTGTTATGGATCAGGGCTTAGAGAGCCCCAAAGTGTATCATGGAGTTCACCTGACCCACAACATTGAATAGATTGTGGTTATGGGGAGCACACGGGCCTACTCTGCACGTGTGATGCACCAGAGATCTACAGTACATTTAAATTAAAACACTGTTTATTTATGAAACCAGTTAACACTTACACACCCACAGTAAACATCTTAACAACTATCAACACCAATAAATTCCCCAAAAAATACAGTACTCTCTCAGTAACTCTTGATCTTTCCTTGCAACATCCATAAGACAAAAAGAACCGTCTTTACAGAAAGACATCAGGTTTAACTTCACTACTGAAAACAGTTACCACTTTGAAATCACCAAGTGAACATTCATAAGCTTACAGAGATTCATGCACATCTTGCTGTGATTACAGCTTCTCCAAATCTAAAACAAAACTAAACACAACCTGTAGCAGACAGCCCAAAGCGAAAGTAAAAGCAGACAGACAGCCCAGCTCCACCCACATGCTGACATCACTGATAAACACCCATTTCTTAAAGCTACATCCACTACAGATATTTTTCTGAACACCCATTTCTTAAAGGTACTCTCAAACGACACCCCGGCGATTCTCCGACCTGGCGTTGGATCAAATAATCCCGGCCATGATTCAGTCATCCCAACATTTAATTGGAGAAAATTTCTGCTCGACCAGTGCTGGAAATCAGATAAGCAGTCTGATAGTTTAACAATAGTGGAGGAGTTGAGAGATATAGTGGTGAGGTAGAACTGGGTGTTATTTGTGTCTATGTTAAAACTAACGCTGAGCTTTTGGACGATGTTGCCGAGGACCAGTATGTGGATGAGAAATAGAAGGGACCAAGGATAGATCCAAAGGCAACACCATGAGACACAGAGGTAACACTGTGGGAGTAAGAAGGGAAACCAATGCAAGTGATACTTCGGCTATGATTACATAGATAATAAGAGAAGCAGGTGAAACACGGAGTATCAAGGACCTATAGAATCCCTACAATGCAGAGGGAGGCCATTCAGCCGATCATGTCTGCACCAGCTCATGAAAAAGCACCATTCCTAAGCCCATATCTCTACCCTATCCCCATAACCCAGCAACCCCACCTAATCTTTGGACATTACAGGCAATTTTAGCGTGACCAATCCACCTAACCCGCACATCTTTGGACTGTGGGAGGAAACCAGAGCACCCGGAGGAAACCTATACACGCACGGGGAGAACGTGCAGACTCTGCACCGACAGTGATCCATGCTGGGAATCGAACCCGGGTCCCTGGCACTGTGAAGCAGCTGTGCTAACCACTATGCTACAGTGCCACCCACGTATTGAAGGTTGTGATCCACAACTTGCCATGCATGCCCCGGGCCAAGATGTACAGCTACAACATTGCATCTACCATGCAATATGGAAAATTACTCAATTGTGTCCTGCACACAAAAAACAGGACAAATCCAACCCAGCCAATTATGTTCCTATCACTCTACTCTCGATCATCAACAAGGGATGGAAGGGGACATCAATAGTGCTCTCAAGTGGCATTTATTTAACACTCAGTTTAATTTCTGCCAGGGTCACTCAGCTCCTGACCTCATTACAGCCTTGGTGCAAACATGGACAAAAGAGCTGAATGCCAGAGGGGAGATAACATCAAGGCGGCATTTGACTGAGTATGTTATCAAGGAGCCGTAGCAAAACTGGAGTTAATGGGAATAGGGGGGAAACTCTCCATTAGTTGGAGTCATATCTGGCACAAAGGAAGATGGCTATTGTGGTTGGAGGTCAATCATCTCAGTTCCAGGACATCACTGCAGGAGTTCCTCAGGGTAGTGTCCGAGGCCCAACCATTGCTTTATCAATGATGACTAAATCATGATGCTCCTTTGGAGAGTCGGTGCAGACACGATGAGCCAAATGGTCTCCTTCTGCATCATATCAATTCTGTGATTCCAGCCTGGACCCTCCCTTGAGTAATTACTCTTCTCCCACCCACTTCACTTGCTCAAAGCTTATTACATATGTATCTTCCTTCAGTTCCTTGAACCATAACACTAATTGCTTCTCTCTCCCCAGATGCTGCCAGACCTGCTGAGTATTTCAAGCACTTTCTCTTTTAATTGCACACCCAGCATCTACAATATTTGCTTTCGTTGCTATATATTTCCAAAATACTTACTCAAATACATCATGCAATAACCGAAAAGGATTAATGCAAATTTTGTAATGTAGTATAGTTAATTTAGTAATGTTGTATGGTTAATTTTGTAATGTAGTATAGTTAATTTAGTAATGTTGTATGGTTAATTTTGTAATGTAGTATAGTTAATTTTGTAATGTATATAGTTAATTTTGTAATGTCGTATAGTTAATTTTGTTATGTAATGTAGTTAATTTCGTAATGTCGTATAGTTAATTTTTGTAATGTATATAGTTAACTTTTGTGGTGCAGTGCAGTTTCCCAGGGCGGAATTCTCCGCTCCCGGGAAAAATCGGGAAGTCTGTCGTGAACTTGGCTGAGTTTCACGATGGCCTCGGAGGCCGCTCCTCTCATCGTATTCACCCCCACCTGGGGGCAAGGAGCGGCGCTCCGTTATTCTCGGCAGCTGGGCCTTGACGCTTGCGTCAAGGTGGTGCACCGAGAATGACGCGGCCGGTCCGCCTAAGTGATGTCAGCCGCGCATGCCCGCCTAAGTGATGTCACGACGGCTGATGGCTCAATCCCACGCATGCGCGGTGGCCGTCTTCCCCTCCGCTGCCCTGCAAGACATGGCGGCTTGATCTTGCGGGACGACGGAGAGGAAAGAGTGCTTCGCTTTGAGATGCTGGCCCAACGATCGGTGGGCACTGATCGCGGGCCAGTCCCCTCCCGAACATGGCCGTGGTGCTCACTCCCCTCTCCACCCCCCACAAGCTTCAAACGGTCGCCCATGTTCATGACGGCAGTGACCAGGCGTGGTTGCCGCCATCGTGAAACGGTCGTGAACGGCAGGCCACTCAGCCCATCCGGGTCGGAGAATCGGCGGTCGCCGTGAAAAGCGGCGAGCGGCGATTCTTCCGAGCGGGGGGTGGGAGAATCGCGGGGGGCGCCAGGGGGGCATGAAATGAGTCGCCCGGCCCTCCCGTGACTCTCCCACCCGGCGTGGGGAGTGGAGAATCGCGCCCCCGTCTCTTCCCCATACCCCTGCACATTGTTTCCATTCCAATAGTCATCTAATGCCGCCTTAAACATTTTGATTGAATCTGCCTCCACCACACTTCTAGCTATTCAGATTTAAACCTATTCTCAGGCCAGACAGTTTGTTTGTGTCTGATCATCTTTAGAAGATAAAATAATTGCAAGCTCAATCAGTTGTGAAGGAGTTGACAGAATAAAACAACAGCCCAGTGCAGCAGAGATGTTAAACTTGCTGGATTAATTGTAAATGGTGGGTAAATAATGACTTATTGCATTAAATAGTTTTTCACCCGATCATGAAGATATTTCCATCATGCGTCTGCTTCAAGCCACCATTTCAAAGTCTATTGTCTAAAGCCACAAAGCTTTGATATTTTACTATGTTACTATGGGAATTACAGCACTTTTTGTATTGTTAATCCCTTAGATTTTATTTCAAATTTCCATGTAGAATATATGCAACATGATGTCAAATCACTTTTGAATGAAAATTGATTGCATATTAATCCATTTGAAGACACTGAGCTGGAATGTAAAATGAAGGTAGCAGCATTTTTCTGTGTGATAGCTTATCTTGAAGATAAGTATTATTGGTTGTGAACTTCATTAAACTGTGCCTTTTGTAATTCAGGTCTCCAATTAAAGATTACAAATTGTGAGGATCAACCACCAGATACCAACTCATTATTCACTTACAGAACAATACTTTTGGCGGGGCCTATCCAGACCCACACCCTCCGCCACCTAAAAAGAGAAGGGCATTTGAACTCCAAGATCTCTAAATTTCCCTTCGGGCCACACACAATCCTAACCTGAGCCTACATCATTTTCTCATCACTGCGTTAAAATCTCAGAACTTCCTTCCTAAGAGTACAACGGGATTACCGTTCAGCTCACCGACTGTGGCAGTTCAGGAGATACCTTGCCACTACCTTCTCAGTAACTAGAGATGAGAGATAAATATTGGTCTTTCCAGTAATGCCGCTTTCTCAGAATCAATTAAAAAATATATATGTCCCGTTTATCTTGGACACTGGTGAAAAGTAATTGTTACTGTCTCTAATTTATCACACTGCTTGTCTAACATCCAATACAGGATGGGGTGAATTTTACTCCAACCAAATATTGGAAGGACCAAGGCCATTGGCTGGATCTTGTAGTCCGATCAACAATGAATGCTGAGACATTCACCATTGTTGACAGCCTCAATGACACTGCAAGTTTGAAGAGCTGACTTAGTCTTGAATACAAACCTTGCCGGTGACTCTTTTTGGGCCCTGGATAAGACCACATTGATGGTCCCACTGGGATCTGTCAGCACTTACACCTTGTCTGTTTGACCCACCAACACTACACTGTTATTTAAGGCTGCTCTGAAGAGGTGGAAAGTTTTCTCAGAAGCACAGCCCTCCTGTACTCTTGACATACATGGCTCTGATCACCTGCCCACCCCTGGCCCTGTTCACCCATTTCCCACGCCAATCATCAATGCCTCTCACTCTGCTAACCCCTCACCATCCTGCACCTGAAATCCTTCTCACCACACCCTCTTCCACCCCTGTTGACCCACATTCAACCTCCCCACAACCCCCTCCACATTGACAGACACCTTCAAACCCTGTAATCTCCTCCAGCCCATGGGAGGGTGAGCTGTGAGGAGGATGCAGTTTGATTTGGGCAAGTTGCGTGGTGGACAAATGGATGGCCGATACAGTATAATTTGGATAAATGTAAGGTTATCCACTTTGGTAGTAAAGATAGGAAGGCAGAATAATACCTGAATGGCCATAAATTAGGAGAGGGAGATTTGCAATGAGACCTGGGTGCCCTCGTACACCAGTCACTGAAGGTAAGCATGCAGGTGCAGGAGGTGGTAAAGAAGGCAAATAGCCTTCATAGTGAGAGGATTCGATTACAGGATCGGGAATGCCTAGATGCAAGTATACAGGGCTATGGCGAGGCCACACCTGGAATATTGTGTGCATTTTCAGTCTCCTTATCTGAGGACGGATGTTCTTGCTCTCGAGGGAGTGCAGCGAGGGTTTACCAGACTGATTCCTGGGATGGCAGGACAGACGTGTCGTTAGGATTGTATTTTGTGGAGTTCAGAAGAATGAGAAGAATCTCATAGAAACCTTTAAAATTCTAACAGGACTGGACAGGGTAGATGCAAGAAGCATGTTCTCGATGGGGGGGGGGGGGTGCTGTTGAGCATCATGGGTCACAGTATGAGGAAACAGGGTAGACCATTTAGGACAGAGATGAGAAGAAATGTTTGAACCCAGTTAGCCATATTTCTGTGGAATGCGATACAAGTAGCTGAGGCCAAAACATTGCATATTTTCAAGAAGTAGATATAGTGCTCGGGGTGGAGGGGATCAAAGAATATGGGGGAAAGTGGGATCAGGCTATAGAGTTGGATCATCGGCCATGATCGTGGTGAATGTGGAGTAGGCTGAAAGGGTCGAATGGTCTCCTCCTGCTCCAATTTTCTATGTTTTTATAACCCTTTGAAATATCTGAGCTCCTTCAATTTTGGCTTCTTGCAGATCTCAATTTAATTGCCCCACTCTTGCCCATCATTCTGTGGTGTTCTTTGTGTTTGAAAAACTCAGGATGGATAAAGATTGAAGTGTGCACAAAGAACCACAAAGCTATGTTGAATTAACATAGCTAATTTTATCACACTACATTCAATACATTTCGAACACTATTCTACCAAGGGAATGGTACCATTTGGCCCCGCCATTTTGGCGCCGATCTTTTGGCGCCTTTTTTTGGCACTGAATTGGTTTGGCGCCGAATGTTTTGGCATTCAACGATTTGGCGCCGGATCTTAATTATCTACTTAATAACCACTTTTAAAACCAACATTTTAGATGTAGTTCTGTACCTAGTTCCACCAAAATTCCACCTAGTTCTGTAGCGCAACATACTCTTAGAATTTTACTCTAAAAATTTTAAAGTAGTTAAGTCTAATTATACTTTACTGATTCTCATAAAAATTTATGAGAATCAGTAAAGTTTGCAGAAATGGCTGAAAGTATTTTAAGTAAGAAAGACAAACCTAGGCGATTTTCGGCCCGGGATGGGCCAAGCGGCCACGCTAAAAAAGCCGAGTCCTGCCGGTGCCGTCCACATCTCCTCTTACCCGGCAGGACCTTGGCGTGGATGCATCTGGGGGTGGCCTGGTGGGGGTGGGGGGAGGGGGGGGGAGGTGTGTCTGACCCCGGGGGGGGGCCTCTGCTGTGGCCTGGCCCGCAATCGGCGCCTACCAATCGACGGGCCGACCTCGCGGGCTGTGGGCCTCTTTTGTTCCGTGCCGTCATTTAATTTAATTTCAGTAGCCCAATGCCATCATGGCCGGCATGGAGAAGGGAGCCACTGCGCATGCAAGGCAATCGCGCCAGTCACATTGCGCATGTGCGCGTTGGCACCGGCCCCACTGTGCATGCACATTCCCGCAGCGCCCATCTGACGCCGGGGATCGGCAGCTGGAGCGGCGGGAGTTGCTCCAGTGACGTGCTGGCCACCCGCAGGGGTCAGAATTGCTGCTCCTGAGGCCATGTTGATGCCGTCGATAAACACAACGGTGTTTACGACGGCTCAACACTTAGCCTCAGGATCAGAGAATCCTGCCCACTATCTTTTGACCCTCTGTTCACTATCTGCTCTCCAACTTCACTCTCCCAGAAGTCTAAGAGGCATTCCCTTTTATAGATCTGCTCCCCAGCCCGCTCTGGTGGTAGAATGAAGTATCACATTAATTCTAATGTGCCGGACATTACACATAATGTCACAAATTCCTTGAAGGCTGACGAGCATTAAAGCTCCCAAAGAATTAGATTCTCATAGAATTCGTAGAATCCTTACAGTGCAGAAGGAGGTCATTTTGTCCATCTGGTCTGCATCGACCCTCCAAAAGAGCACCCTACCTTGGCTCACTCCCCTGCCCTATCCCCGTAACCCCACCTAACCTGCACTACTTTGGACAATAAGGGGCAATTTAACATGGCCAACCCACCTAATCTGCAAATTTTATAGGTTTCGATGAGATTTCCCTCATTCTTCTGAACTCCACTGAATGCAATCCTAATCAACTCAATCTCTCCTCATATGTCAGTCCTACAATCTCAGAAGCCAGTCTCGTAAACCTTCGTACTCCTGTGGGAGGAACCCAGAGTACCCGGAGGAGACCCCCGCAGACACAGGGAGAAAGTCCAAACTCCACACAGTCACAAGGCCAGAATCAATCTGGCATCCCTAGTGCTGTGGGACAGTAGTACTAACAACTGTGCCACCCTAATTCTTCCCTAAGTTCCCGCAGGGATTTCCTCCCTAAATATTTCCACCTCTTTTCTTCTTTCTGAAGCTTCTTAAAATCTACCCCTTTGGGCAAGTTTTTGACCATCTGCCCTAATATCTATTTAAAAGCCTCAGCAAATTTTATTTGATATTGTTCTGATGAAATGTCTTAATTAGGATATTTTATCTCATTAACGGTGCTATATAATGGTAAACTGTTGTAGCTGTTGTAGCAAAAGGCACTTTTGGTGTCAACAGTGGCTCAATTGAGAGGACACATGCCCCTGAATCATAAAGTCCTGGGTTCAAGGCCCATCCCAGGCCTTGACCATAAAAGACAACACTGACACAGAGGGCTCTGAGGAGCACTGCACTGTTAGAGGTGCTGTCTTTTGGGGTGAGACATTACATTAAGGCCCTATCGGCCTTCGCGGGTGGATGTAAAAAGCTCCTTTGTCATTATTTAGAAGAAGAGTCAGGGGAGTTCTGCTGTCCTGGCTAATATTTATCAAAATCATAAAACAGACTATCTAGTTGTTATCACAATGCTGTATGTGAGAGTTTTCTGTGTGCAAATTGGCAACGGCATTTCCCACATTACTGCAGCAGCAATACTTCAAAAAGTACTTCATTGGCTGTGGTTTGAGACAATTGGTAGTCGTGAAAAGCATGACATAATTGTGAGACTTTCTTTCTCTATACACAATTCAATGTTTCATTCCCGATGATTAATACATTAGATGTTTTGTTGTTGCTTTTATGTATAGTATTTCAGTGAGGTCACAGTACATTTTGTTCCTTCATTGAATGATTTATGTTGATTATGAACTCATATTCCCCCCGATAGGCCTTGAACTTTTAACTTTTCAATGGAAAAAGTACTCGCAACTGAAACACCCACACGGTTCTAAGAGTTGGATCTAGTCCAAAGCTGAGCCACATTCAAGGGAGAGTGGCGCATTCTGTCATTTATCAATTAGTTAGTTTATGTTGACTTATTTGTCAAACCACTTGAGAAGACACAAAATACAATAAAGTAAGGCAAATGTTGGAAGAACTCCAAGACAATCAGAGAAATCAACTATTTTGAAATAATTTTCTGCATTCTGTGAATATTTTACTGCAGATTGGATTCAGTGTTAACGAGCTTCATGAATGGAGATATTGAAAAGTACAATCACACCAGAAATAATTAATACACGTATCCACAGTCATAGGTGAAGCAGTGCAGACAGAGACGCAGTGGAACCTCTTAAACTGCAATAATTTGAGATCCAACACGAGTTATAGAACCATAGGCTAGAATTCCCCCCCCCTCCCACTTTGGCAGGGTTTTTACTAGGGATGGTGAGGTGGGTTTTGGTTGATAGTGATTTCGCACTAAGTCCACAAGCTCGTCAAACGTTTTTGAGTTAGGAGCATCTGGGTAGGACAGGTTTGTTATCACGCCAAATATCGGGGCCCCAAATGCTGTCAGTAGAATCACTTTCCACTTCTTTTCTCCCACAATTCTATTAGCCAGAATAAGTAACGCATGCGCTCCGTTATTGGGCCCAATCTTCTCCATTAATTCCATAGAGTTCAAGTTTACTGTTTCTCACCGGAGAAGCTGCTCGTTTTTGACTCTTGCTCAGGAAAATTTGTTTTTAACTCCTTGTTGCCAATGTGATAACTTTGCCAAGCCCAGTCTTTCATCAGCAAACCCCTTTATCATAGTAATAAAAAAGACTGCTGCTGCAGCTTACAACACATGCGTCCAAGTCCAGGGATCTACAGAATTGCCGGGCCGGGTCGGAACAGCGGTTTTAGGTTTTCCTCCTGGCCGAGCTAATGCCTGCTTAATAGGGGAATTCATATTGTACCCCGAAGCCCTCAGGGAGATCCATTGATGATCCTCTATGTCCTTCGTGGCAGCCATAACAATATATTTTGGATTATATTGAGCAGCACGGTAGCACATGTGGCTAGCACTGTGGCTTCACAGCTCCAGGGTCTCAGGTTCAATTCCCCGCTGGGTCACTGTCTGTGTGGAGTCTGCACGTTCTCCCCGCGTTTGCGTGAGTTTCCTCCGGGTGCGCCAGTTTCCTCCCACATTCCAAAGACGTGCAGGCAAGGTGGAATGGCCATGCTAAATTGCCCTTAGTGTCCAAAAAGGTTCGATGGGGTTATTGAGTTACGGGGATAGGGTGGAAGTGAGGGCTTAAGTGGGTCGGTGCAGACTCGATGGGCCGAAGGGCCTCTTTCTGCACTGTATGTTCTATATGTGTTGCTGTAAAAACTGTCATGGAGCAAAATGCTCTATCGGCTAAGATGGCAATCTCATTGATGGTGTAATTGTGAAGGAGGGTACAACATAATACAATTTGACAACAAGGTTCATGTTCAAGGCAATGAAGAAATAGCTCGAGTAGATTTGAGCATTTCATTGCCTTTTTTAAAAAAGAACTGATGATGAGCAGTAATTCTGGATGCTAAAATCTCCCAGCCTTCAGCACAATGGAGTGCAGTACTACATTCTAGATTCTTGTAACAGGAGTTCCTCCTACAAACAAATCTGTTCAAAGTTACACATATTGGCATATGTATTTAGTGGCCTATGAGAAATCCTGAATAGAATGGTAATGTGGATCATGCGTAACTGCTGAAAATTCTTTCAGAAACATTAATTATGCAGTGCAGGCATCAGGCGTGGCTCAGTCAGGAACAACTTGCAGTCATAAGGTTAGGAGTTCCAGTCACAATCAAGAGGTTTCAGCAGAAAAAAAGAGCATTGACACTCCACTGCAGAACTGTATGGCTGAGCACCAAATTCTCGATCTACGCCAGCAGTTGTAGTGAGGCAGATTCGCAACGGAGAATCCCAGTCATTTTCTCTTCATTATTGCATTGCTGGGCAGCACGGTGGCACAGTGGTTAGCATTTCTGCCGACGGCACTGAGGACCTGGGTTTGAATCCCGGCCCTGGGTCACTGTCCGTGTGGAGTTTGCACGTTCCCCCCGTGTCTGCGTGGGTTTCACCCCCACGACCCAAAGATGTGCAGGATAGGCGGATTGGCCATGCTAAATTGCCCCTTAATTGGAAAAAAATAATTGGGTACTCTAAATCTATTTTTTTTTAAATTTTAAAAAATTATTGCATTGCTGTTTTTGGGAGCTTGCCATGTGTAAGTCAGTTGCCATGTTTTTTTTTTACATCACAGCAATGATTACATTTCAAAAGTAGTTCATTGGATGTGACTTGCGGTGAGACATCCTGAAGCTGTGAAAGATGCTATGTGAATGCAAACCTTTCCGCAATTTATCAGGAAGGGAGGGAGTACATGGACTGAATTTTGAAGTGAGTTGGACCGGAGAGAAGACAAGTGAGTGAATGTTGGGCAAAACACTTCTCTTCTTCACATAACGCCTTGAGATATTTTACATTCATCTGAGCAGGGAGCAGGGCCATGGTTCAACGTAAGATAATGGGTGGACTTTCCAAACACCACCCCCCCCCCCACCGGCGCATTTTATGGCAGGCCACCATTGGCCGGCCACAGGAGGCAGGATTCTCCGCAGCCCCGTGCCAAAATCACATTTGGCATGGGGGCGGAGAATCCACTTTCATGACAAAGTAAGGCCCAGCGCCACTCCGGTGATTCTCCGGGACCCGATAATCGGCCTTCCCGCGAATTATATAGCTCTAGGCCCATTGCCAGAGGCCCGCCCAACAATCCTCGGCTCCCAACCGGCTGAGTTCCCGACGGCGTGGTTCTAACCACCTATTGGCGTTCGGGAACCGCGCGTGGCGGCTGCGGACTCAGTCCACGGTTGCCGTGGTGGGGGGCGGGGGGATCGGGGCACTGGGTGGGGGCCTTATGGGCGGCCAGGGTCATATTGGGCCTGTCTGATGCAAGGGCGCGTGACCGATCGGGGAGGGGGGCCAACATTTCGGAGCTGCCTCCACAGTCTGAGTCTGCCATGGCGCTTCGCGGCCGCTGGAGGCCGCCACCCTGCGCATGCGCGGATGCCAGACAGGATGTGCGGGGGCCCGTATCCGCAGCTAAAGCTGCATCAATCACTCCGGCTCCCTGCTAGCCCCCTGCAGGGCATTGAATCAGTTTATCTTTTTTTGAGGAAATTCGGGAGTGCAACTCCAGCGTTTTTACACTGGCGTGGGGACATAGACCCATTTTGGGAGAATCCAGCCCAGGATCTTCCGGTCCTGCCAATGTCTACGGTGTTTTGCACCTCTGCAGTCTCCGGAGAATGGATCGCCCAGAGGGTGGGGGTGGTTGTGCAGTGATTGGCAGGACTGGAAGATTCCGCCATCCGGTAGGGCTGGAAAAGTTCAGCCAATACTTCTGACAATGCAAAAACTCCCTTCCTACCAGGGTATCATGCTCAATTAAGATTACAGTGAAGTTTTGAATCTAAAACCTTTCAAATCAGAAATAAGACTTCCAATGAAGCAATGTTGAATCAAGTTATAACATGTAGTTATCCTATCCTTGCCAGAGTGCTGAGAATTTGATTAGCACATCCGACTAACCTGAGTATTTGTTTGCCCACCATATGCGTTATCGTTTCCTTTCACTTATAAAAAATGAATCATTGTGAAAGACAAGTGTTTCAAGTAAACCATGTATGTCAAAATTGAGTTTAATAGGCTGAAACTTATAGGGAGTAGCATAGAATTAGAGACGCACTAAATGAACTAATCTAAGTAGGAAACGATGCAATATACCTTAAATCAACACAAAAAGCTGGAAGGAAAAGAAAAATGTGTGGGATGGATCTTAAAAAAAAAAGGTGGTTTTCAGAAACATCAACCATTGATCATCAATAAATAAAAGCTGTAAATTAATCTGGGCCGAAAACAAGAGGCCCGAGGATTGATGGAAACTGTTCCTCTGGTATCATCAGTATACTTGGCACTTGCTCCCCACACTAATTATGCCACCGCTGGATGTTGTCGTGGGGCGGGATCATTCTGTGATGTGTCATTCCTTCCTGTCCAGGACTCCTGGGGAAGTGAATGTCTTTCAATGTGAAGGGGAGATGGTTAGCTTGTTGGCAATAGATATTGCTTTGCACTTGTGTGGCCTAAATGTTACTTACCCCTTCTCAGACCAAGCCTGAATGTGGTCCAAATCTTGTGCCTATGGATGTGGACTGCTTCTTTAGAGAATAGCAAAGATTTACAACCCTTAGAGTGAAGACATTTCTAATCATCTTAATCCTAAATGATCCGTTCCTTATTCTGAAACTGTGTCCCCTTGTTCTAGATTCCCCAGCCAGAAGAATCAACGGTTAAAGTTCTCCGGCCATTGGGATTCTCATTTCCCGTTGGCAGCGCACCCCTGCCCATGGGTTCCCAATGGCATGGGGTGGCTTCAATGGGAAATCTTATTGTGAAGCGGCAGGAAGACAGAATCCCGCAAATGGTGCGCTGTTAAAAAAAACACATGACTCGGTGACCGGAGAATCCCGCCTCATATCTCAGTAGCTACCCTCTCAAACACCTTCAACATCCTGAATGTTTCAATGAGATCACTGTTCATTCTCCCAGATTCCAGAGTAGATAGACCCAATTTACTCAGCCTCTCACCATAGGCCAACCCTATCATCGCACAAGTCCATCGAGTGAACCTTTGCCTTACAACTTGCAATGCAAATATACAGGGCCGGATTCTCCGTCGGTGGGATCCTCCGTTTCGCTGGCAATGCACTCATGCCGCGGAAACCCATTGGCCGGATGCCGGGATGGGGAATCCCGCTGCCGATAGCACTGCGCCTCACCAGAAAATGGGATCGGCGGACGGAGAATCCTGCCCATAGTTTTTTTAATGTGGGGACCAAAATTGCACACATTATTCCAAGTGTGGTATCACCACAGATTACAGCAAGACCTCTTTATCTCTTTATCTTTATATCCCCTTGCCATTGAAGGTCAACCTGCCCTATGGTTTCCTAATTGCTTGCTGTACCTGCATGCCAATTTTCTTTGTTTCTTGTCTCTCTGAATATTAACATTTGTAAACTTCATTTTAAAAAAATTCTATTTTACTCTTCTTGCAACCAAAGTGAATAACCTCACACTTCCCCAGACTATACTCCGTCTTCCACCTTGCTGCCAAGCACTAGTCTATATCTCTTTGAAGTCTCTTTGTGTCCTCCTCACTGCTTTCGTTCCCACTGACCTATGTATTATCAGCAAACTTCGATACATTAAGGGGCAGCACGGTGACACAGTGGTTAGCACTGCTGCCTCACAGCTCTAGGGTCCCTGGTTCAATTCTGGCCTCTGGTAACTGCGTCGAGTTTGCACTTTCTCCCTGTGTCTGCGTGGTTTCCTCCGGGTGCTCTGGTTTCCTTCCATAGTCCAAAGATGTGCAGGTTAGGTGGATTGGCCATTCTAAATTGTCTGAGTGGTTCCCCTTGTTGAGGAGAAACCCTGTCCCCAATTACTGGGGGAGTTCATACTCAGCTGTGTAAGGGGGGAATCATATACAGCACAGTCCTTGTCTGCCAAAGGGGTCTGCTGGGATTGTTCCAGAATCTATAGATTTACAAATACTTATTTTAATCTAGCAGACTGTATTTGTTGTTCAAAGTGTGGGCCCACTACATTGGGGAGACCAAATACAGATTTTGTGGTTGCTTTGCAGAACACCTTTGCAAACATGGCCCCGAGTTTCCAGCGACCTGTCATTTTAGTTCGCCACCTTGCTCTCGCTTTGACATCTCTATCCTTGGCCTCCGTACTGTGCTGTTCCAGTGAACTTTAACGTAAACTTGAGGAATAGCGCCTCATCTTGCAATTAGGTACTGACAGCCTTCAGGATTCAACAGTGAGTTCAACAATTTCAAACCACAATCTCTGCTCCATTTTGTTCCCTTTCCTTTGCTTGTTTTGTTTTTCCTTTTCATCAGCAGCACACCTTCTCTAGGTTACATAGAAACATAGAAAATAGAAGCAGAAGTAGGCCATTCGGCCCTTTGAGCATGCTCATTATGGTCATGGAAAAATCATCAAATTCAATACACTGATCCCACCTTCCTCCATTTCCCTTGATCCCTCACCACTCCAGTCTGGTGGTCTGTATATCACCCCTCCAACTTGGTGTTTCTTAACTAGACGCAAAGTGGTTCCACATTGTCTTGTGCTAATGGGCGGGATTCTCCGATAATTGGAGCGATGGCCGGGACCTGGCGCTAAAAATGGTGCGGATCACTCTGCCGTTGGGCCCCCCCCAAACGGTGAAATTCTCTGGCCCAGAATGGGCTAGTAGCGGCGTGACACCATTCGCGACGGAGTCACCCGCCGCAGATGTGCGGCGTCATTGATGGCAGGCGGCATCACAGCACAAAAGACGTGCCCCACCCCCGCCCACACATCCCCCCACCCCCAACCCCCCCGGAGATCCGACAAGGTGGCCGTCCACCGTGCAGCCCCAAGGTTCCAGGAGCGCAACATCGAGGCGCTCCTGGATGCAGTAGAGCAGAGGAGGGAGGCCCTGTACCCCGGACACGGCCGCAGGGTTGCCCCACGCCTCAACCGGAGCCTGTGGAGAGAGGTTGCAGAGGCCGTCAGCGCTGTGGCTGTAACACCACGAACAGGTGCACATGCCACAAGAAGGTGATTGACCACGTCAGGGCAGCCAGGGTGAGTCCCCCTCCCCCCCCACTCCCCCCCCCCCACCCCCCCCCCCCCACCCCGCCGATGTGCGGCACACCCCCAGGTGCAACGAACCCTAACCCTAATGTGCTGCGTACCTGTGCCAATATACGCACAACCACTGGCCTGCATATCCCTGCCTAACACTGTTGCCCTTTATCCCTGCCACCCACCCGCCCGCCCCCCACAGGAGAAGCGCACACACAACAGGGAGTGTGAGAGGACTGGAGGGGGCACAGCTGATGAGAGACCACTCACCGTTCATGAGGAAAGGGCCCTGGAACTGGCAGTCGGACCCGAGGAACGGGAGGTTGCCGATGCAGAGGTCGGGGGCGCACCACCAAGTGAGAACCCCCACAGCCCATCCCCATTCCCCCCATATCCACCCTCCCCCATATCCCCCTTCCCCCATATCCCCCTCTCCCTTTTCCCCCACCCCCATATCCCCCCTCCCCAATATCGCCGGTGACGGCCGGCTTGTAACGGCTGCAGACGCAGGTGGAGGAGTGCACCCTCGTCCAGTAGCTGGGAGTGGTGCCGGTCATGTGTGCCACCCAGGCCGAAACAGCATGGGTGGCGTCCGCGGTGGAGGCAATGGGTGCGACGCCGTCAGACATGGGGAGCAGTATGCAAGTTCCTGGGGCTTTCCGTGCAGACACGTCTGTGGCCCAGGACATGGTTGCCCTCTCACAGGGAGCCATGAGCCAGAGCCAGCAGCAGATGGCAGAGGCGCTCAATGCCGTGGCCCAGTCTCAACAGGGAGTGGCCCAGTCTCTGCAGGCAGTGGCCCAGTCCCAGGAGGCCATGGCCCAGTCCCAGCAGGCAGTGGCCCAGTCTCAGCAGGCCATCGCTGGGGGCATTGGCACCATTGCCCAGGTGCTGGCCGGCGTCACCCAGACACAGACAGGGATGGCCAACTCCCTGAGCTCCATGGCTGAAAACTTGCAGACCCTTGTCGATACCAGGGTATGCCTCCAGGACTGGCAGTGCCAGGTGTCAGGGGGGTGTTGGATGGCCGGTCCGTTCACACCCCCGACCCATGTAGAGGCCCAGGGGCCATCAGGCACCCCGAGGGAGGAGGAGGTGCTGGGGTCCGTCCTGGGTCCCCCTGTAGGAGAGGCCCTTTAACACAGCGACACCTCGGACTCCCCCTCTTCCGTCCCAGGTGCATCTGGTGGGCAACGGGCAGGACAGGCTGGCAGCTCGCCATCCCAGTCGCCCGAGCCTTAGCCTGGCCCATTTAGGCCGGGCCGCCCCAGGAAACGGCCGCCAAAGGGATCCCGAGTCACAGGGCAGGAATCACAGGAGTCTGCCTCCAGTTCTGCTGTACCGTCTGGGGAACCACCTAGGCGTAGTCAAATGGCCCGTAAGGCCAAACAATTAGACACTGAGTAAGTTGGCACGGGTGCAGGGCACAGATGAGTTATAGGGGCTAGGGCACGTCTATGGACTGTTTGTCATTAAAATCACTTTCACACATACTAATCTGCCGTTGTGCTCTGTCCGATGCGTGCAGGGGGGTGGTGTGAGGTGAGTACCAGTGTGTGTGAGGGGTGGTATTACATCGGCCCCAGGTGAGTGTGCCCCCCCCCTCCCCCCGGGTCGCCCTCACCATCCCCCTGGGCAGAGGACGGGACCGTGCGCTGCAGTGTGACGGCCGCATGCAGGGGTGGTCCGGAAGAATGATGGTACTTTGGCCATGAGTCAGACATTGTCCAACAATGTAGAGCCAGGAGCTCATCGCAGAATGTGTCGTCATCATGGCCTGCAATAGACACGTTTCCAACGGCAACCGTGTGAGCCCGGCCCGTTGTGCCGCAGGTGGATGTGCAATGGAGAGGTGGTGTGCATGCGGGTGGGGTGGTTGGTGGTGGATGGGTGGTGGGGGGTGAGGGTGTTGGTGGTGGGTGGGTGGGGGGAGTGAGGGTGGTCGGCTGGTGCCGTGGTGTGCGGTCTGTGCCATTCCCGCACCAGCCTCCCCGGACAGGCGCTGGAATGTGGTGACTGGGGGCTTTTCACAGTAACTTTGTTGAAGCCTACTCGTGACAATAAGGCGTTTTTCATTTTCATTTTCATTACTCGGCGATTCTCATGCCCTCCCTAGTTTGTGAACGGGGTGGCTATCGGCCTGTCCCGTGCCCGCTGGCCCAGCCGGTAACGGTGGGCAGCCTCCCGCCCATGTCCTGCCCCTCTGTCCTGACCATTTCCCCAGCCACCTCATCTGGGGAGGACTGCGCCTCACCCTGCTGCTCCTCCACTCCCCCTCCTCTGCCTGTGGCACATCGCCCCTCTGCTGGGCTATGTTGTGCAGGACACAGCACACCACAATGCTGAGGCCCACCCCATCTGGCAGGTACTGGAGGGCCCCTCCAGAGCGGTCCAGGCACCTGAAACGCATTTCTAGCAGGCCAAAGCACCTCTCTATCACGCCCCTGGTCGCTGCATGGGCATCGTTGTAGCTGTTCTCCACGTCAGTCTGTGGCCTCCGTATAGGCGTCATCAGCCACGACCGCAACGGGTAACCCCTGTCGCCCAGCAACCAGCCCCTCAGCCGGGGGTTGAGTCCCTTGAACATGCCGGGGATGTAAGACTGCGCCAATACGTATGAGTCATGTACACTTCCCGGGTACCGGGCGCAGACGTGCAGGATCATCATGCGGTGATCGCAGACCATCTGAATGTTCATGGAATAGGTCCCCTTCCTATTGGTGAACATGGCCCTGTTATCTACAGGTGGCTGCACGGCGACGTGCATCCCATCGATCGTGACCTGGACCATGGGAAACCCGGCCACGGCAGCGAAACCCGCTGCCCGGGCATCCTGGCTGGCTCAGTCCATAGGGAACTGGATGTAGCGATCCGCAATGGCATATAGGGCATCTGTCACTGCCCGGATGCACCGGTACACCGATGCCTGCGAGATGCCGGACAGGTCTCCACTCGGCGCCTGGAATGACTCAGTGGCATAAACGTTCAGGGCCACTATGACCTTGACGGACACGGGGAGAGGATGTCCTCCCCCAGTGCCATTCGGTGCCAGTTGTGCCATCAGGTGGCAGATGTGTGCCACGGATCACCAGTTCATCCGGAGTCTCCTCCTGCATGCCCGATCTGTGAGGTCCTGGTACGATGAGCGGGGCCGGTACACACGGGGCCTCCTCAGGCGTCTCCGTCGCCGTGGCGCAACCACCTCCTCCTCGTCCTGTCAGGCGGGCGGCCCTCCAGCCTGGGCGGCTGCCACCTGCCCCTCTGCGGCATGCTCCTCTACGGCAGCCTGCGCCGCCTCCGTCGCACGCTCCTCCTCCTCCTCCTCCTCCCCCAGGGCAACATGTAGAAGTGCGGTTGCCGCCATGGCGGCCAACATCGCTGGCTGATCAGCAAACATAACGGCCTGCAGGGGGTGGGGGTGGGGGCTGAGGGGTGGGGGAAGGGGGGAAACGACAACATGTCATTATTGCCCGGTGCCATGGGCTGCATGGGCTCGACTGTTGGAGGCTGACATCTGGCCAGGCGGACGACCTCCCTCGTCCTCTCCCCCCTCCCCGGCACTCACCCTCTCCCCCCTCCCCGGCACTCACCCTCTCCCCCCTCCCCGGCACTCACCCTCGCCCCCCTCCCCAGTACTCACCCTCTCCCCTCACCCCGGCTCTCACCCCCCCTCCCCAACACTCATCCCCCCTTCCCTGGCACTCACCCTCACCCCGGCACTTGCCTCACCTCCCCGGCACACCCTCTCCCCCCTCCCCGGCACTCACCCTCGCCCCCCTCCCCAGTACTCACCCTCTCCCCTCACCACGGCCTTGCCCACCCCCTCCCCGACACTCATCCCCCTCCTCCCCGGCACACATCCCCCCCCTCCCCGGCACTCATCCCCCCCCTGCCCGGCACTCATCCCCCCCCTCCCCGGCACACCCCCCCTCCCCGGCACTCATCCCCCCTCCCCGGCACTCCCCTCTTCCCTCATCCCGGCACTTGCCCCCCTCCCCGGCACTCGTACCCCCTCCCCGGCACTCACCCTCTCCCCATAACTTGCCCACCCCCCTCCCCGGCACTCACCCGCTCCCCCCTCCACGGCACTCATCCCCCCTCCCCGGCACTCACCCTCTTCCCCGGCACTTGCCCCCACCCTCCACCCGGCAGTGGGTCGGAGAATCCCGCCCAATATCTTTCCTCAACATTGTACCAATATTTTCTTTAATCACCAATTATCTGTCCTCCCTAAAAACCGAATGGGCCTCAATGTTTTGTTCCCATCTTTGGTCACCTTGGAGCAATGACTCCTTAATTCCAAGTATTTTATTTATTTTTTATAAATTAAGAGTACCCAATAATTTTTTCCAATTAAGGGGCAATTTAGCATGACAATCCACCTAACCTGCACATCTTTTGGGGTGTGGGGGGTGAAACCCACGCAGACACGGGGAGAATGTGCAAACTCCACACGAACAGTGACCCAGGGCCGAGATTCAAACCCAGGTCTTCAGTGCCATAGGCAGCAATGCTAACTACTGTGCCACCGTGCTGCCCTATTAAGTCCAACTATATCATACCCTTTCACATCTATCTGCGCAATTAATTCATCCATTTTACTTTGAATGCTCTGAGTGTTCAGGTACATAACCTTTTAACGTTTCTTGACCCATTGTTACAATATCTTTACTCATTCTGGCCCTTAATTTCTCTGTCTATCACTTTTCTTATTCTCTTTGCAGTATTTTTCTCTTGTACTTGATTCTCCCTGCTCTGAATCCTTACATAGGTTCCCACCCCCCCCTGCCATATTAGTTTAAACCCTCCCCAACCGCTCTAGTAAGTACCTTCCCAGGACATCAGTCCTGGTCCTGCCCACGTGTAACCCGTAGAGTTTGTACTGGTCCCACCTTCCCCAGACCGCCCTCCCCTGCACATGCGCCGGTATGACGTCAGCAGCCGCTGATGCTCCGGCGCATGCGCGGACTTACGCCTGCCGGCGAAGTCCTTTCAGCCTCAGCTGGTGTGGCGCCAAATGCCGTTCACGCCAGCCGGCGGAGTGGGAACCACTCCGGCGTGGGCCTAGCCCCTCATGGTGAGAACTTGGCCCCTAAAGGGTCGGAGAATTCCGCACCTTTGGGGTGGCCCGACGCCGGAGTGGTCCACACCACTCCGACACGCTGGGACCCCCCACCCCGCCGGGTAGGGGAGAATCCCGGCCCTGGTTCCAATGCCCCAGGAATCACCAATAAGGAAATAACCAGCTCTCCTTCACAGTCAATGGCATTAACATCACTGAATTCCCCACTATCAACATCCTGGGAGTTAAGAATGACCAGAAATTGAACTGAACTAGCCATACAAATACTGTGGCTTCAATAGCAGGTCTGAGGCTAAGAATCCTCCGCCAAGTAACCTATCTCCTGATTCCCCAAAGCGTGCCCATCATCTGCAAGGAACAAGTCAGAAGTGTGATGAAATGCACCATTCAAAACAAAACAACCAGCTTCATTGGTAACCCTTCTACAAACATTCACCACCAATGAACAGTGGCAGAAAAGTGTATAATGTACAAGATGCACTGCAGGAACTCACAAAGACTCTTGAGACAGCATCTTCCAAACCCACAACCATGACCACGACCATTTTGACGGTTAAAGTCAGAAGATACCTGGGAACACCACCACCTGGGATTTCCCCTCCAAGTCACTCACCATCCTGACCTGGAGATGTATTGCCATTCCTTCGCTGCCCCCGGGTCAAAATCCTGGAACTCCCTAATAGCGGCGTGGGTGCACCTACACCTCAGACAGCAGCAGTTCAAGAAGGCAGCTCACCACCACCTTCTCAAGAGCAACTGGGGATGGGCAATAAATGCTGGCCTAGCCACAATGCCCACATCCCACGAGTGAATCAAAAGCCTTGAAAAATTAGTTGATGACAGATAATTGAATGAATTACAGAGTTTCAGGGGTGTAAGAAACAGTAACACGTTCACCAGTGGAATGGCCAAATTATATGCTGCAAGACTTTCAAATTAGGTATTCTTATCTTTATTTTTGTTCCTTATTAAGTCAATTTAACAGAATTCCCATGGTATATTGAACATTCAGTTTACTGAGAACAGTCAATATCATTTATTTTTAATTTGCGTTGTACCTAATCTCTTTTAAAATGTCTGAGTGTTTTAGACCTATCAACAGATGTGTAATTCAACAGTTTCTACCCAGGATTAACAATATCTGATTTTGTATTCCAACACAGCCTTTTAGCTGAATAGTGTTAGGGCTTTGCAATTCCCAAGGAAGCTGAGCACTCTCAGTGACAAACATCAGTTTTCACTTTCCATAGGTCCTGTGCAGTTACTTACAAATGTTTCCACAGCTTTCTTAAGTTGCACTAAGTTCAATTGAATCTCACCACTTCGATTAACTGTCTGAAACTAATCATCAGTTATAATGTTCTATCCACAACCAGAAGAAAATCAATAACTGGCATGTTCCATAGCATTTATATACAGTTAGGTCACTGCTTAACAGTGCAGACATTATGAGCAATTACTTTGCTTGCTCTGTGATGGAGAAAGATTTCGCAAATTGATTTTAAAAAATGGAAAAAGTTCTCTTTTCCCTACATTATATACTGTTCCAATCATTCTAATATTCTGATTTTTAAACCTGCAGGAAATAAACATGGTCAGAATATTAACAATGAGATGTCACTGAACGAGTATTCCAGAAACACAATGCCAGCTGCATTGTCTTAAAATAATTTGCCTAATACATATGAATTAAGATTCGAGGCACCTCTTGACACCTGTGTTTTGCTCTCCAGATCAATCTATGTAATTCCCCTGTTTCTGCTTTCACTGAGTCAATAATCAGGCTTATCAGCAAACTCCATTATGTTTGACCTCCCAATTAAATAAATCAATAACATTTATGTGGAGATTCACACTTCTCAACAAGTGAGAGCTAAATGTGGCATTAATGCAAGTTGGGTCTTAACTGGACAATTGCAGCACAGAAAATCATCTCCCCACTTGAGTCCCTGCCCTTGTAGTTTTAAAAAAACTACACTTGAGGTGAAAACTACTTTCACTCTATCAGTTACATGTTTCCACATTACTGTTAAATATTTAGGGGAGGGCGTGAGGCAAAAGATTGAAGTGTGGAAGTCCGTCTCAGACGGAGGCACGAAATGGGTGATAACAGACTGGTCACCTGTTAAATGCAGCACTTCTTACTCAGTTCTACTGCGGTCAGGTATATCAGGAATATTCAGTGCTGTGTATAACAGGAAGCAGATACTACGGCTCCTCGTTTGCCCAACTGTGTCAGACAAATTATGACCCGCAAATCCGTAAATTTCTGCAGAAGGTGTCAAAACTAGGCAATTTTATTGTTCAGAGTGAATGGCTTTCTAAAGATTTGTTACGATGCCCTGAATTCGTGCACAGTCGATTCCAGCCCACAGACCCCTGGAGTCCCAACAAAAGTGAATTAACCAATAGTTTCAATAAAATTCATAAACTCTTTGCCCCTTGACTACACAATAACTGTTTTATTATAACAGAAATAAAATTCAAATGTGAAGTAATTACAACAAAATAACAGCCAGCTAACCTACTATGCCCCCTTTTGACTGTCCTACCCTCTACCCACACAAGACAGACAAACAGAGAGAGAGAGGAGAGGGGTAAAATAATTGGTATTAAGATGGAAAAAGAAATATGAGAGTCCTTGCTTCTGATGTTGAAGCCTTTGCAGTGGGCTGTCCTCCCAGAATGCTGAGTGATCAAACTCACTGGTGTAGTATTAGTGATAATCTTCTGGCAGCAGCTTTTTGTCAGTACTCCCAGTCAATGAGTTTTCCACTGGAGAGGCACTTTAACTTTCATTAACCTGGGCCTTCACTCAAATAAACATCCTCAGGCCTGTTTAATTCTTAAAACTCTTTGTCTCACTTCAGTCTAGCTCCAGCCTGAGTTTTAATCTTACTTGGTTTCCAGCTCCACCAGAATGACCTCCAACCTTACTGAGGAAAGAACAGAGTTCCCCACACAAGATTTTCAGAAAGCTTTAAACATCTGAACCCTACCTTCAGCTGGTGGCGTGACATTATTTCTTTGCAGTTCAGTCTTACTGTGCAGAGAGAGAATTATTTATCCCTGATCTTTAGAGAGAATCCATTATACGAGACAGAGAGGGTGAGAGCTGCTTTCTTCATGTTTCTATACCAAAAATGAAAGTAAGAAAAACCTGGGGCAGAATTCTCCGACCTCCCAGGGGTCGGAGAATCGCCCGGGGCCGGCGTCAATCCTGCCCCCGCAATGTCCCGAATTCTCCACCCCCCTAAGATTCGTCAGGGGCGGGAATCATGCCGCGCCGGTCGGCGGGCCCCCGGCCCCGGTTGGCAGGCCCCTCGCGGCGATTCTCCGGCCCGCGGCTGATAGGCCTTTCCCGCCGGCGTGGTTTAAACAACCTCTCTTACCGGCGGGATTGGCGGTGCGGGTGGGCTCCGGGGTCCTGGGGGGGGGCGCGGGGCGATCTGACCCTGGCGGGTGCCCCCACAGTAGCCTGGCCCGTGATCGGGGCCCACCGATCGGCGGGCGGGCCTGTACCACGGGGGCACTCTTTTTCTTCCACCCCCGCCATGGCCTTCACCATGGCGGAGGCGGAAGAGGCCCCCTCCACTGCGCATGCGCCAGTATGACGTCAGCAGCCTCTGACGCACCGGTGCATGCGCGGACTTACGCCGGCCGGCGAAGTCCTTTCGGCCCCGGCTGGCGTGGCGCCAAAGGACGTTCACGCCAGCCGGCGGAGTGGGAACCACCCCGGCGCGGGTCTAGCCCCTCAATGGAGGGCTTGGCCCCTAAAGATGCAGAGAATTCCGCCCCTTTGGGGCGGCCCGACACCGGAGTGGTTCAAGCCACTCCGACACTCCGGGACCCCCACCCCGCCGGGTAGGGGAGAATCACGGCCCTGGTCTCACTGAGGAATTCCAGAGAAAGCAGCACCAATCCTGACCTAAACAGGACCCAGCCTTTGGGTCAGTTCATTGGCCAACAGCCAAGCTGGTCAGTCTGGGTCATGATTGATGTCAGACCGAAACTGGAGCTTACTGCTTTAAATCAAAGGTAAACTGCTTGGCCTTAAAGTTATTAATCAACCTGTTCAAAAATTGTAATTGCCAAAAGAATAACGGAAATTAAAAAGAGGAACAAGGAACAAACGAGGGTTAAACAGGAGGATCCCTACTAATACTATTAGTATTATTACTGGAAGAAGGCACAGATCCCTCATTTTAAAATGGAAACTAGTTGGACCCGATCTTGCCTTTTGTTTGCCCATTCACAGGATGTAAGCCTCACTGGCAAGCCCAGTATTTATTGCTCACCCCTAATTGCCCTCCAGAAGGTGGGGGTTTGCACGGTGGAGCTGTGCAAATGGTCCTTTAAAAACATAATCCAGCTTTGCTAATCATTTCCTTGCAAAAACTACCTTGGTTAAATATGCTGGTCCTGAAGACAAGTTGGATGAAATTTGCAGACATTAATTTTCATATTTGAGCAGGAGCGAGTGATGCCAGAAGTGTGAACTGGACTACTCTTTGGATCACTGTCTGTTCCCCTCATGTTTCCATTTCCATTTATAAACTGGATTCAGAAGCTTACTAGTCATTCTGCTGTCAGATAGAGACTCACAACTTTGGATTGTTGTTTTGTTATTTTTTTATAATATAATTTGGAAGCTCCTATCTTCATTTCGAAGTCGCCCTTGAGATAATTTCTTGTTTGAAGTATTTCCCTAAAAGGAACTTTGCAAGGCTGCAAAGTATTTTCCCTTATGGGTGTTCCCCTTCTGAGTTAGAGAAAAATGAACAGCAGGCAAGACAGGATTTAGTAGTGGCACAGGGCCCTCCTACAAATGGAAGCACTGGGATGTATAGCTCCAGATAACTATTCCACACTATATCCATGGATATAGATTTCTGAGTTCTGTGAGATATGCGCAGAGGTTTCAGGAGCTGCCATTTACTCCAAGTAGCTTATTTCCTCATGGGATGTGGGCATCACTGGCTACGCCAGCACATATTGCCCATTCCTGATTTCCCTTGAGAAGGTGGTGCCTTCTTGAACTGCTGCAGTTTTTGTGGTGTAGGTCCATCCCCCGTGCTGTTAGGGAGGGAGTTTCAGGATTTTGACCTAGTGACAGTGAAGGAATGGCGATCTATTTCCAAGTCAGGATGGTGAATGGTTCAACATGAAGATGCTTTCTTTAATCATGCTGCAAAGGATTGCCATCAGCTCTGACACCTGCCAGACATCTTTTTACAGTCTTTGCAGTACCTTAAAATTGTTCCAAAGCTTGGAAACAATTTTTCTTTTTGCGGCTATACCCCTGCAATCATGATTTGAATGCTCAGCAGCCAGAATCTAACATCTCCATGGTCACATGTGCGCGGTGGCTCACCTCGGCGCTCGCGCCACGACATGGCAGAGCCACACAGCAGGCCGCGCGGAGTAAGGTAGGCCCCTCCCCAGATCGCGATTGCCCACCGATCGGTGGCCCCCAAACGCGGGCCTGCCCACTGTTGAGGCCCCCCCCCCCGGAGTCAGATTCTCCCCGTTAATCATGTGTTAGTCTGTTTTGATCCCCCCCTTCATTCCACCTCATAAGAGTAGGGCATCCCCGTGCCCGATCTACGGCACGGGTAACAGAGCACCCAGGCACCTTGGCAGTACATTTACCAGCTTGGGTGCCACCCAGGAACCCTGATAGTGCAGGGGTGACACTGCCAGCATGTCAGGGTGGCTGGGTGCCAGCAGAGTGCCAGAGTATTACCCTGCCATAGCCCAACCACCTGGAAGACCAGCCTAGATGCCATTACACCTGGTCCACGTTTTGGTGGACCAGTACTAAACGGCATCACAGTGAGGCCTCCCAGGCACCGGCATTCGGCCCCAGGCCTTGAGAGACTCCAGAGCTAATAGCTCACTTAAATATGCAAATCTGGATCCCACCTAGTGATGGTGAGGTCCAGATTGTGACCTCCCATGAGATCTCATTAGATCTCACGAGGCGTCCAGAGCATTACAAATCTCACGAGAAGCCACTGGTGAGATTTAATGGCCTGGTCGCGTACCGAGTCGGGCACGACAAGGCTGTATGATTGGGCTCCCAGACTACACGGACTGGCGAATGTAAGAATCATAGAACTATTACACACAGCAAAGAAGGAGACTATTCTGCCCATTGTCTCTGCTAGCCCCCAGAGGGCCAATTCACACAATGTCACTGTGCCTTTTTCCCATAGCCCGGGATAATTTTCCTTTGCAGATAATAATCTAATTCCCTAGTGCATGCTTTAATTGAACCTGCCTCAGACACTCTGAGGCAGAACATTCCAGACCTTAATCAGTCGCCACTAGTTCCATTGCTTTAAATCTGTGCCCTCTTGTTATCGATCCTTCTTTAAAT
Source organism: Scyliorhinus canicula (assembly GCF_902713615.1). Classification (NCBI taxonomy): domain Eukaryota; kingdom Metazoa; phylum Chordata; class Chondrichthyes; order Carcharhiniformes; family Scyliorhinidae; genus Scyliorhinus; species Scyliorhinus canicula. Next base: position 170,785,681 of record NC_052151.1, read on the forward strand.
GGGAACTGTTTCTCTCTGCCAACTACCTACTTTTTCCTTCCTGTTGGACTCATGATAAGAGTGGCTTTGAACTATTAACATCAGAAAGGGGAAATTAGCATTTAGCACAATCATTCATTGGCATCCTACCTTTCCATCCCTTCAGGGATCAGTGAATGTGTTCTGGGGATTGGTATCGCTGTCTCCTTCTACAGTCCAACCTTCTTGGCAATCTTTGCCTGCATGAACAAAAGTGCCTGTTATTCACAGACTGTTTAAATCAACAACATCTTGAACATTCTCATCACTTCTCTTCTTCATCTCCACAAAACAATGAGATGCCACTGGGCATCATTGTAAGGTGCTGTATCCATTTAATGCAAATACTTTGGGAGCAAGTACATCACAGCAGATAAAGTTAGTGCGCAGTAATACACGTGGATTTGTGAACCTACGTATCAAATAAAGATACGTTTCTGATCAGAAATAAACAAATATAATGATAGCAGAATGTACCCAGAACACACCTTTGGTGACCTTGTAGAAGTATGAAAGGCTGTCCTACATTGGAGAGAGATTCTAGCGGCTTTCCCATTCACTCTCTGCACCAATCTACACTGAGTCTTAGCAGATCTCTTGTCACTCACACTTTCCACTCTTGTCCCCACTCTCCATGTCTCATTTCAGTCAGAATAATATTTATGAAACTCTCCGAAAAGTTTCCTACTTCTTGGATGCTGTTGGATCTATTTCTTCAACCTATGCTGCCTGCTGATTCTGCTTTAACGGTAAACCCACATAACATGACGTTTTTACTCCATTCCTCTGTCTCCTCCGCCCCTCCCCAATCTCCGCCCCGGCCCCCAAAACCTTGCACACCCCCATACATTTTCTGGACTTCCATTTGCTGGATGGACATATAACCTTGTTCTGCCCAACATTGTCAAAACGAGCTGACCCTGGAATTTCTGATGTGCTCAGGGTCAGGACAGCAGATGACAACATGTATCAGGCCATCACGAATTGCTGGATTTTGCAAAACAGCTGTGTTTTGGCAGAGTCATTGGTCAATCTTTAGAAGCAGTAATCAACATCAAACTCTTCTTTTTTGTGAAGGTAGAATAAAAAAAGGAGGAAAAATGTTGGGCAGCATGGTAGCATGGTGGTTAGCATAAATGCTTCACAGCTCCAGGGTCCCAGGTTCGATTTCCGGCTGGGTCACTGTCTGTGTGGAGTCTGCACGTCCTCCCCGTGTGTGCGTGGGTTTCCTCCGGGTGCTCCGGTTTCCTCCCACAGTCCAAAGATGTGCGGGTTAGGTGGATTGGCCATGCTAAATTGCCCGTAGTGTCCTAATAGTAAGGTTAAGGGGGGGAGTTGTTGGGTTACGGGTATAGGGTGGATACGTGGGTTTGAGTAGGGTGATCATGGCTCGGCACAACATCGAGGGCCGAAGGGCCTGTTCTGTGCTGTAATGTTCTATGTTCTATATTCTAACTGGAAGGTGCTTTGGTGACAGTACACCGTGAATTATTGTCTTTTCTGAGTCTCTGAGATATATTCAGATTCTGGAAGCTGTGTAGTAAATGTTCATGAGGCTAATTCCTAGAAGCTAGGTTAAGATGAAATACCTGAAACATTCAGACAGAAAGGAGTGAATTAAGAGAGAAAAATAAGTCCTGAGCCCCACCATCACTGAAATCAGCATATGTCCTGTATTACATTCATACTTAATACGCTAATTCTTTTCTTGTTTCCCTTGTTCAAAGAAATGCAACTCATTCAAAACTCTGTTGCCTGCTTTTGCTCCATTGATTAAAGTCATATCTAGCACACGGGGAAGATGGTTGTAGTTTTTGGAGGCCAATCATCTCAACTTCAAGGAATCACCACAGGTGTTCCTCAGGGTAGTGTCCTCGGCCCAACCACTTTCAGCTGCTTCATTAATGACATTCCTTCCACCATAAAGTCAGCAGCGCAGATGTTGGTTGATGATTGCACCATTGTTCAGCACCATTCACGACTCCTGAGATACTGAAGCCACCTGAGTCTATATACAGCTTGATCTAGACAACATTCTGGCTTGGGTTTATCAGTGGTAAGTAACATTCACATCATACAAGTGACAGGCAATGGTCTTCTCCAACAAGAGAAAATCGAACCATCGCCACCTTGATAGCCGATGACATTACCATTGCTGAATCCCCCACTATCAACATCCTAGGGGTTACCACTGACCAGAAACTAAATTGGACTAGCCATATAAATACTATGGCTACAAGAGCAGGTCAGAAGCTGGGAATTCTGTAATGTATTCCCTTCCTGAATCCCCAAAGCCAGTCCACATCTATAAAGCACAAGTTAGGAATTTAATGGACACACTCCAGAAATAGCAAACCAATAAAAACTATTAAAAATTATATATATACTTCACAGAATCCCAGTCATTGTGGGGGAATGTCGGCCAAGCTATTTCACCTGATTATCCAGTGACCCTACTTTTAATGCATGTGTCGGGTTGTTGAATGTTGGCAGGTTTAGACTCAATTCAACCTGCTGTCTGATAGCTTTTGCCATTCACTGTTAAGGATCTAACATAAATATTTACTACTTAGATGAGTTATCTAGGGATCACTCATTCCCACCTAATTGTATCCAATCCAGAGCTGCCTGGATGAGTGCAGCTCCAGCAACACTCCAGAAGCTGGACACCATCCAGGACAAAGCAGCCTGCTTGACCGGCATCCCACCTACCACCCTAATCATTCACTCCCTGTACCGCCAATACACAGGGACAGCAGTGTACTCCATCTATGAGATGCACTTCAAGAGTTTGTCAAGCCTCCTTCTGCAGCATCTTCCAAAACTGTGACCTACAACACGTAGAAGGACAAGGTCAGCAGATATCTGGGAAGACCACCGCCTGCAGGTTTTCCTCCAAGTCACTCAGCATGCTGACTTGGAACTATATCGCTGTTCCTTCACTGACATTATATCAAAATCCTGAAACTCCTTTCCTAACAGCACTGTGGGTGTTCCCACACCACAAGGACTGCAGCAGTTCAAGAAGGCAGCTCACCAGTACCTTTTCAACAGCAATTGATGATGGGAAACAAACACTTGCCTAACCTGTGAAGTGCACATGCCATAAAAAGAATACATTTATAAAACCGCTCCCATTTTAAGTGCCACTGCCTTAGACACCAACCAACATTCGCTCCAAGTTCTTCACATATTGAATTTTAATGCTTGACCCTTTCTTTAAATCCTTCCCCAGTTTTACCTCGATGTATTTTCTCTCTAATCTCCTCCCATACACCATGCCCCTCTGACACTGGCTTCCTGTGAATTCTGTCTTTCCCTTCACTGCGTGGTTGGTGACAGGACTGCCTGTTGCCTTGGTACTAATCTTGAGAACCCCCGTTTCTAAATTTCCCTCATGATCCATCTCATTCTTCACCTTCATCTCTTTGATTTCTGTTAATCTCTTCATTCCTCGTTCAGTGTCTACCTTTTCATTTCTTATAGCCTTGGGATCTTTTAAATGTTAAATGGGCTGTAAAAATCTAAATCCTTGTTATTGTACATGGTATGGAACAGATAAATCCAAAGCACTACTTCATAATGAACTGCGATAGTGTGACAGATCACTGAGACTTAAACCAGCGAAAGGCAAATTTAGGTTATGTCAGAAAGTTCTTCACAGCAAAACAAATAACAAGTGGAATGGATTACTCAGTTTATGCGCTGCAATAAATTAAGGAACAGTTGAACGATGCACTGGCAGGGTTATTGTCGGCACTTTCTGAATATTTGAGTGAAGATGGGTTAAATTATTTCCTCAATTGTATATCTTGAGATTTCATCATGTTCTGGCACCAAATGGTTGCTCTAATCCTTTAAACTACAAACTCTGACTGCCTTTATCCAATCACAGAAAACCTGATAGCAGAAAGGTCCAACAAAATATAAATAGGCATACAACATTCTCTCCATTTTATACAGAGCTCTCTAACTGAGGTCTACGTCTGTCTGTCTGTATCTGTCTCACTCTCTCTCACTATTAAACAGCACACAGCGCCAGTAGACCGGGCTATTGATATCATTGGGACCCTTCACCTGAATTAGCTCATGTTAGGTAACCATCAGACCAGAAGGTTATAGTGACATCGCCTAATAACAGGGGGGGAAATGTATTCAACCATGAACATACTTACGTTTGTATCTATGCTTTTGTCTAGTTCCCAAGCCTCTGTGTTCCATGGCTACATGGTCTGTGGGTAAGTTTGTTCCAATGTCATTCATTTTCATTTCACTTTTTCTAATCTTCCTCGTATTTTTCCGAAGGCTCTAAGTATTAAGTATAGTTCCATAATTACCAGGCATTATCAGCCTTGATTCATGTGTAAGCTTGAGCAGCTTTATCAAAGTGGAAAACACCACAACTGAGACGGTTTTGAGGAGATGGAAAGGAGGAGAGATATCCGGTATCCAGAGGAGGATGGAAGGTCATCCAGAACCATGGGCAAAACATAATGGAAGCAGATAGCTGTGCAGAACAGTGTCAGGACACAAGAGCCATAAAGCTGAATGCAATGCAGCAACTGGTTCAGCAGCGCACGAGTGGTCAAGGTTAGTGAATGCACCTTCAAACGCCAAATCCTACCATCTGTACCACAGCCGCACTCACTCCTCAATTGGCCACACTTCCATCTCACCTACCAACAAGCTCTATTAATCAGGACTCCTACTGAACATTGATATGTTTCACATCACCCTCGCACACTCAGTATTATCTGAAAGCCTCACACCCACATCTTGTAGCTTGTCCGCACTGCCAGCTATTCAACCACAACAGCAATGTCATTACACCACACTCACTGAGGCACATCCCTCTCTTTTACAGCATAAGGTGATGTAGAAACAGCAGAAGCTACCTGGAATGAGACAGATATGTCTTCAGCCCCATAGGACAGATGGTGGTGGCCATTAATAGAATGTCCATTGTTGAGACCATGGACACCAACAGGATCAAAACCATCACAGAGGACAGTATTCTCATATTCAATCCTCCTTTTCACTTCCCACTCATCCCACAATGCCTTCTAATTTTCAAGCTGCAGATGGGGTAAATATTACCTTTTACTTTATTCCATCTCTCTAACAACACCTTGCCCTTGTGCTGTTTTTTTCCCTAAAATATATATCCAAGTGGTGAAGCCTGGTCAGGCACTGGAAGAAACCAAGGCAAGATGAACACACATCTTTGTCAGCTGAGATAAAGATATTGCAAATATTTTAGAGGATAGATTAGAGGTGGAGGCTGCGAGTGGTTGGCCATTTGATCTGTGGCCAGGGATGGGGGCATAAGTAATGTAGGTGTCAGCTCAGCAGAGGATGAGGTCACACGTGGGATGGGATTCAGAGGACTCTGATGAGGACTTTGATGGGGCAGTTTACAGATGAATGCTGATGAATCCATGGAATGAAATACTTAGTGCACTGGCAGGCCTGCCAAAAGCCCCTGATAAATGCCAAAGGCCATGGAGAAGTCCAGCACCAACTTGGCACAGGGTTTTGAGTTGAGTATGGCATCATTCTTTCCTATATATAAGCGGTGGACAACTCCACTTCAAACTAATGGACCAAACCATGATAGAATGTGTGATGGTCCGCCAAATCCTACAGCTTACATTGCCAGCACAGGCTGCGGCAAGTAACTCCATTCACGAAATTTCCCAATTGTCCCAGCTCTCCCCCACACGCACCTCATGCCCCTTCCGTGCCATATCGTGCCAGCCTATGTCCTCACACATTCCCTCAAACACTTCATGTCCTCAAACCATCCCCTTGTAGCCCCTAGGCAAATCTAGTGCCTAGATCCAACCATCACCCTCTGCCCTTACACCTGCCATGCCAGCATACTCAGTATTCATCATGGACAGGCTTGAGGGTCCATGCTGAGGTGAAATAAAATAAAGTTCTAAATATCTACACCAGAGTTCACAAATCAAAAAAGTCGCCTGCAAGATTTTCTTTGAATAGGGTTGTGGTGTTCACCCTGAGAATCTCGAAGCCATTCAGGCAGCATTTTTAATTTAGTTCCTTGTCATTGTTTGCTCTATTTGCAGGTAATTATCTCTTTGTGCTGGTGGACTTGGACTCGATGTTTAGGTTATGGGAGGGGAAAGGTTTGGAAAGGGTTGGGGACCTGTTCCTGAAGGGAAGGTTTGTCAGATTTGCGGATCGGTCAGAAATTTTTTAACTGTGGGACCAATTGGTTTAGCTACTTCCAGATTCCTGATATTTTGCAGATGTGTTTTCCTTAATTTCCCTTGGCACCACGGTCCTCCCTATTGGTGAGGATTTTATCTTTGGTCAGGTCTGTTTGGGGGGGGGGGGTTTTATAGGTTTTTCCGGCCAGAACCCTTCAGTGGAGTCAGCTCTGTTGGGGTGAAGGTGAAATGAGAGGGTGAATTGGGTCCTATTTTGGATGAGGTTTTTTGCAGAGTCAACTCGACGCCCTCCTGTGCTCGGCTTAGTTTCATCCACGGCTAATCTGACAAAGGTGAGGATGAGTAGTTTCTTTTCGGGGTTGGTGACAGGGGTGAGTTTAGTTCATGGGGGCCGGCTATAATATTTTCTGGTCGTGTCCCAAACTGTTAAGCCTTTGGGTCTCCTTCTTGAACAACATGTCAGAGCCTCTTAATGTTAAACTGCAGCCTTGTCTGTTGGTGGCCATTTGTGGGGTGTTGGACTTGCTGGTGCTGCAGACGGGAGTAAAGACGGATGGCTTCGCCTTTGCCTCATTAATAACCCGAAGGTGGAGGTCTTCCATTCCGCCCAGTGCCTCGGCCAGATTGGGTGACCTCATTGAGTTCCTGCATTTGGAGAAGGTCAAGTACACCATGAGGGAGTTGGTTCAAGGGTTCTCCCTCAGGTGCCAGCTATTAATTTCCTTTTATAAAGAATTAGTCACCGTTAGTTGTTCGGGGTTTTAAATTTAATGTTGGGGAGTTACGGTTGGATGGGTTTTTCGTTATTGATTGTGCTCTTTGTACAGTGTAACCTGAAGCATCTCTTTTATATTATATAATTGTACTATTTTGTTATAATGAAAACAGTTTCAATGAAATATTTTTTTTTTAAAAGAAGTTTCATTCATGAAAGCCCATTCAATACATTTATATCCATTCAAGGAATTAATCTATTGTAAAAAAAAACAAGTACAAGTATTAATAACCCCACCTCAAAGGCAGCTAATCCTTCACTAACTTCTTTGAGCCATCAATCAAACTGGAAACTTACTGCACTCTGCTATGATAGTAAAAGGTTATGGAAGCTGTCAAGTAGCAATGAATTGGTAAGTGCTGTCCTCTCACGATGGTGTGCTTGTGCATCATTCAATAGATAACCCCAACCTTAATACTTGTAATGCAGGCTCCACCAGGTCATAGAAGTGTTGTTCGAGTGTGCTGTTGTATCACATTATATGTGACAAAATGACTTTCAATGAATTTATGTCAGATAGTCCTTGTGACAAACTCAATTCATGACTGATATGCGTGTATGCCTGCATCGGTTGCCATTTTGGTCCCCGAATGGCAGCCTTGGCACCTAAACAATGACCACTCGTGGCAAGATTGCCATTATTTTCAATCTTGTGGATGACACATTAAACTGAGTTCCGCAATAAAATACCAACAATAACAATAATGATAGCAGTCATAAGCATTCACCCATCCTCAATGAACAACAAAACATATTAACAACAACTTAAATTAACACAATGTTAAGTTAAATAACCATAGAAAAAATAAAAACAATAATAAAGAACACCCCCCTTCCTCCCCCCCCCCCCCCCCCCCCTCCCCCCTCCCCCCTGGGTTGCTGCTGCTATTGACCAAGATACTTATCTTTGAGCCAGAAAGTCCAGAAAAGGCTGCCACCGTTTATAGAACCCTTGTATTGATCCTCTCAGGGAAAATTTGACCCTCTCCAATTTTATAAATCCCGCCATGTCACTGATCCAGGTCTCCACACTTGGGGGTCTCGCATCCTTCCACTGCATCAAGATCCTCCGCCGGGCTACTAGGGCGGCAAAGGCCAGGACACCGGCCTCTTTCGCCTCCTGCACTCCCGGCTCCACCACAACTCCAAAAATCGCGAGTCCCCACCCTGGTTTGACCCTGGATCCAACCACCCTTGACACCGTCCTCGCCACCCCCTTCCAGAATTCTTCCAGTGCCAGGCATGCCCAGAACATATGGGCATGATTCGCTGGACTCCCCAAACACCTGGTGCACCTGTCCTCACCCCCAAAGAACCTACTCATTCTAGTCCCGGATATGTGGGCCCAGTGCAGAACCTTGAATTGGATGAGACTAAGCCTCGCACATGAAGAGGAAGAGTTGACTCTCTCCAAGGCATCCGCCCAAGTCCCGTCCTCTATCTGCTCCCCTACCACACCTCCCATTTAACCTTCAGCTCCTCCCCTGACGACTCCTCCACCTCCTGCATTACCCTATAAATGTCAGACACCTTCCCCTCTCCGACCCATACCCCCGAAAGCACTCTGTCCATCGCCCCCCGCGAGGACATCAAAGGGAACTCCTCTACCTGTCGCCTAGCAAACGCCTTTACCTGCAAGTGTCTGAACATGTTCCATTGGGGGAGCCCAAATTTATCTTCCAGTTCCCCCAGGTCCGCAAACCTCCCGCCAATAAACAGGTCCCTCAGTTTACAGATGCCCACCCTATGCCACCCCCTAAATCCCCCATCAGTGTTTCCCGGGATGAACCGATGATTTCCACCTAATGGAGCCTCCATCGAGCCCCCTATTACCCCCTGTGCCGTCTCCACTGTCCCCAGAATCTTAGGGTCGCCGCCACCACCGGGCTCATGGTATACCTCTTAGGAGAGAGCGGTAACGGCGCCGTTACCAAGGCACCCAGGCTCGTACCTCTGCAAGACGTCATCTCCATTCTTTTCCACGCTGCCACCTCCCCCCCCCCCCCCCCCCCCACCCCATCACCCATTTACACACCATTGACATATTGGCCACCCAATAGTACCCCAAAAGGTTGGGCAGCACCAGCCCGCCTCTATCCCTCCCTCGCTCCAGGAAAACCCTCTTCACTCTCGGAGTCCCATGTGCCCACACAAAGCTCAAAATACTGCTAGTCACCCTCCTAAAGAAAGCCCTGGGGATGAAGATGGGCAGGCACTGAAAGAGGAACAAGAACCTCGGAAGCACCGTCATTTTGACGGACTGCACCCTCCCCGCCAACGACAATGGCAGCATGTCCCACCTCTTGAACTCCTCCTCCATCTGATCCACAAGCCTGGTGAAATTATGCTTGTGAAAAGTCCCCCAGTCCCTGGCCACCTGCACCCCCAGGTACCTAAAGCTCTCCCCTGCCCTCCTAAGCGGGAGCCTACCAATTCCCTCCTCCTGGTCCCCAGGTTGCACCACAAACACCTCACTTTTGCCTAGATTTAGTTTATAGCCTGAAAAGGTCCCAAACTCAGCTAGCAGCTCCATCACCCCCAGCATCCCTCCCACCGGGTCCGCCACATACAGTAGCAGGTCATCGGCATACAACGACCCCCTATGTTCCTCCCCACCCCGCACCAAACCCCTCCACCTCCCTGAATCCCTCAACGCCATTGCCAACGGTTCGATTGCCAATGCAAACAACAAGGGGGACAGGGGGCAACCCTGCCTGGTCCCACGGTAAAGCCGGAAGTACTCCGACCTCCTCCCATTTGTGGCCACGCACGCCATCGGGGCCTCATATAGCAGCCTCACCCATCTGATAAACCCTTCACCAAATCCAAACCTCCCCAACACCTCCCATAAGTACCTCCACTCCACTCTATCAAAGGCCTTCTCAACATCCAGCGCCACCACTATCTCAGCCTTCCCCTCAATCGCCGGCATCATGATGACATTTAACAATCTCCGCACATTCGTGTTCAGCTGCCTTCCCTTCACAAACCCTGTCTGGTCCTCGTGTACAACCCCTGGCACACAGTCCTCTATCCTGGTGGCCAGGATCTTTGCCAGCACCTTGGCGTCCACATTAAGGAGAGATATGGGTCTGTATGAACCACACTGCTGGGGGTCCTTGTCCCTCTTTAAGATTGAAGAAATCAGCGCCCGCGACATCGTCGGGGGCAAAGTCCCCCCTTCCCACGCCTCAATAAGTGTCTGCATCAGCAAGGGGCCCACTAGGTCCACAAACTTTTTATAAAACTCCACCGGGAACCCATGTGTCAAGACTGTTTTAGTAATATAAGTTTTTTAATTTCATGCTTCAGTCCCTGAGCTTATTCATATTTTATTAGAGGAGCACATTCCTCCCACGTACTATACAACTAATGTGTTTTAAACAACGTTTGAGAACATTTTACCTTTATTCTTATTGATACAATTAGAAATGTATTCTTCCACTAGTGGACAAAAGGTATTCTGAACTCAGTGTATCCACAAGGGCGCATGCAACAATGAATAACACATTTAAAAAATGGCCATCTCACTTACGGGGAGGCGGTGGCATAGTGGCATTGTCACCAAACTAGCAATCCAGACACTCTGGATAATTCTCTGGGAACCAAGGTTTGAATCCCACCACGGAAGTTGGTGAACTTTAAATTGAATTTTAAAAATTTGGAATTAAATTCTAACGATGACCATGAAACCATTGGCTAATGTTGTAAAAACCCATCTGGTTCACTAATGTTCTTTAGGGAAGGAAATCTGCCATCCTTACCTGGTCTGGCCTACATCTGACTCCGGACCCACAACAGTGTGGTTAACTCTTAACTACCCCTCATGGGCAATTAGGAATGGGCAATAGGTGCAGGTCCAGCCAGTGATGCCCACGTCTCATGAATAAATAAATAATTTGATTTGGTAATTGTGCAAACAAAATTTGTCTTATTCGATTTGAGGAATGCAGTACTTCTCCATCGAGCAATTTAGTTTCTCCATCTGGTAACAATCTAACAACTAACTGCACAAAAATTCATTGCCCGCAGCCTGAGCTCATTTCAGTAGGTGAACCAACAGTCTCAATGCTGCCAGCAATCCAAGTGTCAGCAGTCATACTGAACTACCACATTAGGCACAATTCTCCGGCCTTATTGTGCTCAAGCAAGAGCCCGCCCATCAGGCCAGGGTGATACCCAGAGGGGTGGCCCACGACAACCCAGGGTGTAGAAGCGGCGCTGGTCTTTTGAGCAAATGATGGACAGCATGTGCCGCAGAAAGCTCCACCTCAAAAAATGGATGATGCGACTCCTTGCAGACTTGGCACCACATGAAGGAGGAGGATACCACTCTCTGTGGCCTTCATGTTCACTGCAGCTCTGAACTTTTACACCTCAGGATCATTTCAGGACTCAAGCGGAATATGTGAGGCATCTCTCAGGCTATAGCCCATAGTTGCATCCGACATGTCACAGATGCCTTGTTAGAAAATTATATAAACATTGACATTGACCAAGACCAACAAGATGCCCAGGCAGCAGATTTCCAGTCCTTCCCTTTGGCAGGATCTTCTAGGTGCGGGACTTACAAAACCCCATAAACATCGGCAGGAGCAGAAGATCCCGCCAATGGAAAAGGAGGTGGGGTGGGGGCAGAAAATTCCACCCAATGTTTAAATATACAATCTGCAAGATGCGCTGTGGGAACTCATCGAATCTCTTCACCTTCTAAACCCCTGACCACTACCATCTAGAAGGACAAAATTAGGAGATATATGGCAACACCACCAGCTGGAGGTTCCCCTCACCATCCTGGCTTGGTAATATATCGCTGTTCCTTCACCGTTGCTGAGCCAAAATCCTGAAAACCCCTCCCTAAAAGCACCCTCCACCACAAGGACTACAGCGATTCAAGAAGACAGCTCAGGATAACCTTCTCAAGGGCAATTAGGGATGCGCAATAAGTGCTGTTCTAGAAGAGAAGTCCACGTCGTACAAATGAAAGTATGAAAAATGCAAATTTTAATATTTTTGCTGTCATAAATAAACTAAAATCAAAATTGATTAAATATCAGTAAGTAATCAAATACTGCTCTAAACTGTGCAACCGGCATTCACTAATAGATTCCTTAACACAACTGGTAACTGCATGCTACATTCTAGTTGATGACAACAATGTGATATGCGAGCTAATGACAACACAGTTATGCGTTTGATCACAGATTCCAAAGTCAAGTTGAAGTACCAGCATTTAATAACAAACAGTTTTGTAGAGTGCAATCGATTGTTAAAATGGTGCCCTGCCTCTGACTGTCACCATGTTATTAATTTTGATGAAGCAGCTGAAGATGGTTGGGCCTAGGACACTACCCTAAGGAACTTCTGCAGCGATGTCCTGGAACTGAGGTGATTGACCTCCAGCCAGCACAGCCATCTTCCTTTGTGCCAGGCATGATTCCCACAAGTAGAGACTATTCCCCTGATTTCTATTGATTCCAGTTTTGCTGGGACACTCTGATGCCATATTTGGTCAAATGCTGCCTTGATGTTAAGGGTGGTCACTCTCACCTCACCTCTGCCATTCAGCTCTTTTGTCTGGACCAAGGCTGTATTGAGGTCAGGTGCTTAGTGACCTTGGCGGAAGCTAAACTGAGCATGCTATTGTTAAGCGAGTGCTGCTTGATATTACTGATGACCCCTGCCATCACTTTACTGATGATCGAGAGGCTATAATTGATCGGATTTTTGAGTACAGGATATTCACGAATAATTTTCTACATTGCTGGATAAATGCTAGTGTTGTAGCTGCACTGCAACACTTTGGTTTGGGATGCGGTAAGTTCTAGAGCACAAATCTTCAATACTATTGCCTAACTATTGTCAGGCCCCACAACATTCGAAGTATCCAGGGCCTTCAATCATTCCTTGGTACCATATGAAGTGAATCAAATTGGCTGAAGACTGGCATCTGAGATGCTGGGACCTCCAGCGGAGGACGAGACGGATCACTTCTGGCTGAAGATTATTGCGGCTGCTTCAGCCTTATCTTTGCACAGATATACTGAGCTCCTCCGTCATTGAAGATGAGGATATTAGTGGAGCCTCCTCGTCTAATGAGTTGTTTAATTGTCCACCACTATTTAATGACTGGATGTGGCAGGACTGAAGAGCGTAGATCTGATCTGTTGGTTATTGAATCGCTTCACTCTGTCTATCACTTGTTGCTTATACTGTTTGGGATGCATATGGTCCTGTGTTGTAGTTTCACCAGATTCACTTTCTGGCATGTCTGGTGATCCTTCCTGTACTCTTCCTTGAACTAGGGTTGATCCCCTGGCTTGGTGGAAATGGGAGAGTGGGGGATATGCCAGGCCATGAGGTTACAGATTGTGGTTGCATATAATTCTGCTGCTGTTGATGACCACAGCGCCTCATGGATACCCAGTCTCGAATTGCTAGATCTGTTGGAAGTCTATCCCATTTAGCACAATTGTCGTGCCACACAGCACGATGGAGGCTTTGCTCAATATTAAGATGGAACTTTGTGTCGACCAGGACTGTGCGATGCAATACTGTCATTTACAAATGCAGGCAGCAGGCAGATTGGTGAGGATGAGGTCAAGTATGTTTTTTCCTCTTGTTGGTTCCCTCACCGTCTGACTAAAGGGAAACACCAAAGCTAAGCCAAACTGAAAAACACCTGAGAATTTTATTTTAGCATTATTTTCGAGCTACAAATGTATTGTGGACCAGTCCTGTTCAATGGGTTCCAGTAGAACAATCAAGAAAAACAATTAGCAGTCATTGATTTTTATTTTGAGGAGTTTTAAATTCTGTGGCTGTGATTCAGCGGCCTTGTCATGCCTGATTTGGTGTCAGGACAAGGCCATTCAATCTCACAAGAGGCCTCTCGTGAGATTCGCGACGTTTGAAATGTCTCGCGAGATTCAATGGAATCTTGCCAGGCGTCGCAATCTGGATCTCACTCTTGCTGGGCAAGATCCAGACACGCACATGTAAATGACCCATTAGGCACATTTAAGTATGGATTAGCCGGATTCACTGAGGGCCCTGGATTCACCGGCCATGGCTGGGAGATTTCGCCAGGTCGCCATTTAGTACTGGTCCACACAAACGTGGACCAGTCATAACGGCACCTGGGTGGTCGGGAAAGGGGTAGGGTGACACCCTGGGCACTGCCACCCAGACACCCTGACAGTGTGACTCTGCCACTGTCATGGTGCCCAGGTGGCACTGCCATGCTGGAAGAGGCACCAGGGTGACAGGCTAGCAGTGCCAAGGGTCAGGCCCAGAGGGGTGGGATTAGGCAGGCTCGAGCTTGAGGATCCCGGAAGAGATAAGTTAGGTGAAATGGGGGATCCTGAGGCCATGGTAGGGACGCTGAGGGGGGGTTGTCGAAAGATCAGAGTTGCCTTTAAAAATAGCGCCCCTGAGGGGAGGTTTGCGAGCCTGGGAGGGCTGGAGGAGAAGTTTCCCCCCGGGAAACATGTTCAGATATTTACAAGTGAAGGCATTTGCTAGGCGGCAGGTGGAGGGGTTTCCCCTGCTCCCCAGTAAGGGGGCGAGTGATAGGGTGCTCTCGGGGGTCTGGGTCGGAGGGGGGAAGATATCAGACATCTACAAGATAATGCAGGAGGTGGAAGAAGCATCAGGGGAGGAGCTGAAAGCCAAGTGGGAAGGGGAGCTGGGAGAGCGGATAGAAGACGGGACGTGGGCGGATGCACTGGAGAAGGTCAATTCTTCCTCCTCGTGTGCGAGGCTGAGCCTCATTCAATTTAAGGTGCTGCATAGAGCTCACATGACGGGGACAAGGATGAGCCGGTTCTTTGGGGGTGAGGACAGGTGTGTCAGATGTCTGGGAAGCCCAGCGAACCATGTGCATATGTTCTGGGCATGTCCGGTGCTGGAAGGGTTCTGGAAGGGGGTGGCAAGGACGTTGTCGAAGGTGGTGGGGTCCAGGGTCAAACCAGGATGGGGGCTTGCGATCTTTGGGGTCGGGGTAGAACCGGGGGTACAGGAGGCTAGGGAGGCCGGAATACTGGCCTTTGCGTCCCTAGTGGCTCGACGAAGGATATTAATTCAATGGAAGGACGCGAGGCCTCCAAGCGTTGAAACTTGGATTAACGATATGGCTAGCTATATTCAGCTAGAAAGGATCAAATTCGCCCTGAGAGGGTCGGTACAGGGATTCTCCAGGCGGTGGCAACCTTTCCTTGACTTTTTAGATCAGAGATAGACGTTCGGGGTAGTGGCAGCAGCAACCCGGGGGGGGGGAGGGAGGGAGGGAGGGAGGGAGGGAGGGGGGGAGGGGAGGGGGGGAGGGGAGGGGGGGGCAGCAAGGGTCGTGGGGGGACATGCACAACTGTAACGCGGGCAAGTCTGCTCGCTGCTCATGTCTGAAACTGTAGGCTGCCTTGTTTGTTAAGGTTGCCTGGGGGGGGGGGGGGGAGGACTGGTGCGCGCGAGAGGGCGGGCGAGGGAGGGACATTTGCCTAGAGGGATTGTGTTGTAAATAATTTAAAAATTAGTAGGGGTAAATGTTTGTATGGAAAAACTCTTTCAATAAAAATTATTTAAAAAAAAAAAAAAAATAGCGCCCCTGCCCACGCATAGTCTTCCTGGAAGTGACTTAAAGTGCAGCCTTGATGGGGAGTTCCTTGGCAAGGCTAACAACATTAGCAATGTGCCGGTGAATAGCGGGATCTTAGTCAGTACTGCAGGTGCTGGGAAACACCCCGCTAAATGTTCCATTCAGCAGACTTTAACTCAAATCCATTGAATCGTGCCCTATATCATATTCAAAATAAAAATCATATTGCTGCCAGTGTAACGGCAGTTGCTGTTGTAGAAACTACAACAACGGCAATGGCAAGACAATAAATTCAAGATGTTTATTCATTAACCAAATTCCCTCCCATTGCAAACATTTATCATCCTTAGAATTGTGTGCAAGCCTTGTAGGCATTGACATTAACAGTAGGGACTCTCCCAGAACATCTTAATTTTGACAGGATATATTTGTAAGATACTTACATTATTGTCTTAAATAATTACTTAGTGCTATTTGTAACAAAACATAATTAATCAAAAATTAAAATGCATTAGCCTTACCTCCCTCAACACTTTACATTTCGATGAAATATGGTGTGTAAGTGTGTAATGTTGCAGATATGTCTCAATTGTTAATGATAATGATAAATCTGTGTTACCTGGTTTAGTAACAAACATCTTCAGTGTACATTCTAATGAGACCATGGGTCACAGAGAAAGTACATCAGAGGAATGAGGCTTGTAATTTTGTTTACATTTTTGGTCATAAGTGGAGTTAATTGACTAGTAAAGGTCAACAATCAGTGAGGCATATTTTAGGCTATTTATCTAGTCCTGCTTATCTTACCTCCCTTACATTGTAAGGGTATTTTGAGGCGTGCGCAGTGCAACACAGTACAATTCAAGTCCTTGAGAGAGAGACGCACAAATGCCGAAGCACCATGACAACCACAATGATAAGGAGTTAGCAACATCCTAAGAGGGCAGTACTGTACACCGAAGATAAAGAAAATAAATCGCATTGTTCTTTTGCTCTGTGTAGAAACACAAATTAAAAGAAAAGTCCCAAATTTGCATTGGATTTTTAAAAGTTTATTCTTGAAATGAAGACATCACTGGCATGGCCAGCATTTATTGCCCATCCTCAGTCATCCTTTAGGAGGTGCTGGTGAATTATTTTCTTGAACGACTGCCAAAAAAGCTAAAGAAATACCTTCAGAACCATTGAATATTTTTGTGTGCTGATTAATTCTGCTGCTATTTACCCCTTTCAGTGAGAGAAAGCTGCAGTCCCTTGGCACAACTGTCCCAACGTCACAGTTAATGAGGAAGTAGTGCTCCACATTTACTTTCTCTGTATGAATTTGTTATTTTCCACACTCCCATGAGATTCCCCTCTCAGCTATTTAATTTCAAGTCTTGGGGCCGAGTTTCTCAAGTCATTCCTCATAACTCAACTCCTTAATATTAAGCATGTAATATCCTGACAGATGTACGACCACCATATAGATTAACAATTGAACAATTTATTAAAGCAAGAAACTATGCACAGAGAACAAGACAAAAGCCATCATGTCCCAAGTCTCCAAACTCACAACTGACTGTGAATCCCTTCTCCGCCCCCAGAGTTCACGCACTCTGACCCCATTGGCTGATTGGGTCACATGACTGTTCAGAGACTCGCCCCCTTAAGGGGGCACACTACTACATCCCTCCCCTTGAAGTCCTTGATGATTATTCTCACTTAACAAAAGAACTATTTACAAAAATGTACAACAAGCGCCTCTCAAAACAGTCTCTTCTAGGGTCAGTTAGTTAGGGGATATTTTATTTCTTTGAGAGTGATGCAATTCATTAACGGGTGCTAAGCAATAGAGGTGACTCTGGGGATGATCTCCCTCACAATGGTAGCATTCTTCATAGCTCTTGATCTGCAGACCAAATTCTTTATATCGCTCCATTCTCTTCTGCTCCTCGGCACCACTAGTGCAAGAATCTACCAAACTCTTAACAGCCTGGCTCTCAATAGGTGAAGGTGTATCCATGTAGGTAGTTTCCTCAGTTTCCCTTAAGACAATGCTGGGCTTTTCTTCTGGGAAGCTTGCTGTGCCACTACTTTAATCCTCATACATCTTGTTGACAAGTATTCTGGGGCCAGGTTGTCCCAGTTGTTTGGCGTGCAGTTCACTTTTCCTAAAGTGGTCCAAGTGTTTTTTAACCTTCTCCCTTGTACTTCTATCTCATACGATACCGGATTTGTTTGAGTCACGACCGTTCCCGGGACCAAATTAGAGCCAGCATCAAACTTCTTCATGTAAGCTAAATGTAACCCACAACTGTTCTTTCAACTTTCTTTGTTGAATCGTGGTGTATTTTCCATTCATTTTGAGGGCCTCCACCCTCCCCACCAAATGTAGAAAAAGATTTAATCGCCTTTTAAGATTCTTAAGGATTCCCAGCGTAGCTAGCCTGACCAATGTGCTTCTTAAAATAAGGGACTGGACACCACCTTGAAAGAAATGATACATGTGTTCACCTGCAACTGTAGCAGAGGCCCCTGTGCCTACCTCCATGCTAAGCGGCTAACCATTTACCATTAGTACATTGTAACTTGGGGGTGTCTTGCCCACCTTTATATTGTTTAAACTATAATAATTTCAGGGTTATTCTCAACACTGTGGACTCGAGTTGGAGGTTTTTTTTGATGGCCCCCTTTGTGCTCTGCCTAGCCTTGCATTTCTTCCTAAAATGCACCCTGCTATTGCAGGCACAACATGCAACTTCCCTGAATCAACATCTTTCTGGGGATGATCTTCCCAACAGTGGTAGCATTCGTCATAGCTCTTAGTCTGTGGACCAAATTCCTTATATCTCTGCACTCTCTTATGTTCCGAGCATCTTTGTTCATTACTTTCTGCACCTTCATCCTTAGCACCACGACTGCCAGAATCTACCCAAATCATCCCCCTCTCGTCATTTTCCATAGCCTGGACAACATATAATGCCTTGTTTAAGGTCATCTCTGTCTCTGCTAACAATTTTTAAAATATGGTAATGTCATTAAAAACACAGACCAGCCTATTCCTCAATATGTTATCTAGTGCAGACCAGAACTTGCATTGTTCAGCCGTTTGTTTTAGGCACTCCATGAATGCCACGATTATCTCCTTTGGGGCCCTTGTTGAATTGAATTTGTAAAGTTGCATGATTATCAACGGTTTTGGGTGGTAATGGCCCTTAACAAATTCCACCAACTCCTCGAATGTTATAGAATTGGAGATGTCAAGTGCTCAATTAGATTGTAAGTGGGAGCCCCATAAGCTGTTAGTAGAATAACCTGCTGCTTTTCTGCCCCCACCCCACCAATTTCACTTGCCTTGAAAAAGTAACAAAGTCGCTTTATGTATAGCGGCCATTGTTCTGTATGGGAGTCAAATGGTTCTAGTTTACCAAAAAGGGGCATTGTCACTCATGGACTGTGAAACACATTTGCTTCGATTGAGAAGTTTTCACACAACGTTGGCTCTCCTGATTTTTGCAACAGCCGAAAGGCACTCCGATTGATCCTCATTGCTAATGTCGCCACAGCTGGGCGACAACCAGATGTATCGACAAATGACCGATTTACTAAAGTCAGAAGCTATGTACAGAGAGTGAGACAAAAGCTACCATGTTCCAAGACTCCAAACTCCTAACTGATTAGAGCCTGCCCTCTGCCCCTAGGGCTTATGCGCTCCGGCCCCATTGGCCGATTGGATCACATGACATCTGGGGTCATTTCAGGCAGGAATGGCTGGAAGTTTCTCTCCAGTTCTGTTGGCAAGTACACCACCGCTATCTAACCACACCAAATTGTGTCAACCCTGGGAAGTTTCTCTCCGGGCTAGTCCACACTGACAATTATTCTCATCAGTGGGGAGTTGAACTCACTGGCCAGACTGGCTCCTCTGAGATCAGGCCATCATTATGAAAGGATGCTCGATCTCTAAGTGAGCTTAAGGGTTCTCCCACACACCCCCAAGCACGGACAATGTCAGCACCCCGCACACATGGACATTAGCACCCCCCTCCCAAGGAGTCGTTGGTGACCCCCTTATCAGGATTTCCCATGCCCACTTTCAGGCTCACCCTCCCTTCCAGGCCCCCACCTTTCCAGAGACCCCTTCATACCGGCCCTTCACCCCCCCCCCCCCCCCCCCCCACCCCCTCGGGACCTTGGCAGGGCCAGGACGGTAGTGCCAAGGTTCAAACCTGGCATTGCCAAGGTGACCGGGTGTGAGAGGGAGAGCCAGTGTGCCACCATGCCCTGTCCCTAACTGTCCAGGAACCTCCAATGGCCTGGTCCACGTTTGTGTGCACCGGTAATAATCGCCGCCTGCGCGACCTCTCACTGGGGAGTCGGTTAGATCATGGGAGGCCATAGGATTGGGTTTCCATCTCGCAAGTGAGATGGAGATTGTCCTCAATTGGCCCCAATTAGCTTCACGCCGCATATAGGCGGGATCCGGATCCCGCCAATGAGAGGGTCTGTTCGATCGCATCCGCTTGGTGCTCACAGCGGTTCCCGATTTTTACCTCTCCTGTGATCTAACCAACCTGCATGGATGCTTGCCAGGCACAATGCGGCCATTAAATCATACCCAATATGTTGCATATTAGAACACAATATAATTTTAGTGTGAAATTCCCCTGCTTGCACTTATCTGATTTAACAACAGAGTTCATTTTACTTTGTTGATTGCTGCTCCACGGTAATTGAATGTGTCAAGAACCAAGTCTACAAACAACCCTGGGGCCCTACAACCCTGCCACTGCAGATATTAACAGTGAACACAAATGTGTTCATCTGAAATTCCTCTCACTTAATTTTAGCAGAGATGTTAACCTTTTATGTTCACATAAAATTACATTATACAAATCTTGCAGCACAGAAACAGACCATTTGGCGCGACAAATATGAGCTCATTCTTATGCTCCACACCATACTTCTCACCTTTACAGCACATGACAATCTCCACTTTATATCACCCTTTTAACACTGAAATGTCACAAGGCACCTCAGTGGAATGTCATCAAACAAACTTTTTCTTTTGCAAAAGCATAATTTATTCATAAAATATCTGCAAGAACATTACACACATCTCAGAATGGCCATCACACAAAGTTCAATAATATTCAGGTTCTCCACATACAACATGGACGCAATACAGCGGACTGACATTAAAGTCCGCTGACCAACGCGTTTAGGGGGTGTTTCTCTGTGGCTGCAGCACCGAGAAACATCCGCTATCCGATGGCATTTTGCCATGTTTTTTGTCCTCGCGGACATTCTCACTGCCGAGATCAGACAGAGTGATTTCAGGATAATCAGGCTGATCTAAAGGCACCTCGCAGATCGGGATGTAATTTTGACTGACAGCTCCGATCTCACCCCCTTTCGCACCCCCCACTCCCGCTGCTTTTTTGACTTTGTCACCTCCCAAACTTTGGGGAGGCCCCCCTCACTCCACCCGACTCATACCACACCTTGCCCAACCCCTGGCAGTGCCAACCTGACACCTGGGAAACCTGGCATTGACAACTTGACAGCCTGGCATTGCCATAAACGTGCAGATGGGGTAAGACTCTGGGCGTCTAGGAAGGATCTCACTGGGAGGGCCTTTTATGGTATCAAACGTACATCAAACATATCCTTTTAACAGCAATTTAAACAGGATAATTACTCCACTGGTAGAAAGGATGCTCAGATGAACATATTGCTGTTTCTCGGTAATTAATATTCCACAATACACTTCATGGTTGAGACATTGTTCCACCTCACCATTTACTCAGCCAACACTTTTTCTAACTGAGCAGGTCAACCATTTTCACAAACGCTATTTTAAACTTGTTTAGATTGAATTTTATTTCTCATGATCTGACTATTGACAGATTCAATCAAACAGACAGGTTTTGAAGTGCCTAGGGGCCTCACGGTAGCATGGTGGTTAGCATCAATGCTTCACAGCTCCAGGGTCCCAGGTTCGATTCCCGGCTGGGTCACTGTCTGTGTGGAGTCTGCACGTCCTCCCCGTGTGTGCGTGGGTTTCCTCCGGGTGCTCCGGTTTCCTCCCACAGTCCAAAGATGTGCGGGTTAGGTGGATTGGCCACGATAAATTGCCCGTAGTGTAAGGTTAATGGGGGGATTGTTGGGTTACGGGAATGCAGGTTACGTGGGTTTAAGTGGGGTGATCATTGCTCGGCACAACATCGAGGGCCGAAGGGCCTGTTCTGTGCTGTACTGTTCTATGTTCTATGTTCTATAAAGGGAGGGAAAGAGGTTTCAGGAGGGAGTTCCATAGCTTAGGGCCTGGACATTTGAAGGCACGGCTACCAGTGACAGAGTGATGTCTCACCAGACTTGCCTGCCTTCCCACTAGTTAATAGGAAAATTGGGCTGAAACCAGCCTTACTTGAGAGGATACTATAGATACCATAGAAAGCCCTATTTTTGCAAACCTTGTCTCACTATTTCCTGGTA
This sequence comes from Scyliorhinus canicula, assembly GCF_902713615.1. NCBI lineage: Eukaryota > Metazoa > Chordata > Chondrichthyes > Carcharhiniformes > Scyliorhinidae > Scyliorhinus > Scyliorhinus canicula. The sequence goes on from NC_052151.1 coordinate 170,807,741, forward strand.
GCTTACAGTGTTCTTATTTTCCATTTTATCTGCTGGCAATCTAGAGTGTATTATTGTTGAACGCTCAGAGCAATGGAAGGAAGCAAGACTAACTGTCAGAGGTAGCTTCAGGAAACTAGTCTCTTGGAAACTTGACACAATCCAGGACAAAGCAGGCCATTTGATTGGCACCCCTTACAGAAACATTCACTCCCTCCACCCCGACACACAGTGGCATCAGTGTGTGCCATCTACAAGATGCAGTGCAGCAATGGGCTCCTTCGGCAACACCTTCCAACACCTCCACCAGCAGGACAAAGGCAACATTTGGATGGGAACACCACCAACTTCAAGTTCCCACCAAGCCACACAGCAACCTGACTTAGGTCTGCATCACCATTTCGCTGTCGCTAAAAATCCTGAAACTCCCTTCCCAACGGCACCGTGAGTGGACCTACACCACCTGAACTGCAGCGGTTCAATAAGGCAGCTCATCACTACCTTCTCAAGGACAATTACCAATGGTCTACCTGTCAACGCTCACACCCATCAGCAAATAAAATTTAAAAACCTGCTGCTGCAAATGTAACAATGGATTTGTAGAAAATGTCATAGAGGACCTTGAAACATGTCAACATCATATACATATATATACCAGGACCTGAGATTGTCAATCTTCTCCCAAAGCAGCTTGTGTGGACAGTGCACCATCAAGCAGTGCAGTCATACCACTCTCACAATAGTACTATATCACTGGTACAAATATACAGATTGCATTACATATGTTCTTGCATTGCACGTGTTCAACAAGAAAGGTCACGCCTATAACCAGGTTCTCTATAATTACAGGCTACATTGATAGCCCAATATTTAGTTCAATAATATCAATGCGTGTAGGTCTGAAACAATAACAACCACAACTTGCATTTGTGGTGTAGCTTTAACACAAGAAAATATTTGAAGAGGCTTTACAGACGTCTAAGAATGTTGCCGATTGCTACACTCCAAAGACAGGGAGGGAGAGAACAGTTTGTTCTCTGATAACTCTGTCATCTTTCTATGATGATAATTAGCTGCCTGAAGTGAATTACCTGCTTAGATTAAGAACTGTTAAAAGGTCAAGTCAAAATGAGGCACCCATTTTGTAAGGCGGATAAACTCATTAGAAACCGGAAGAATTTTGCCAACAGTGGCAGTCTTTAAAGAGGTCATTAACAGCCTGATCCTGAGGTTAAATAACACATTGGGTACATTTAGATCTGAACTTTCTTCATTCCGGCTGTCTTAGACACTAACCTAACTCTGATACAATCTGATATAATCTTTACACAACCATCACACTCATGTTATCTACTAGAGCGATCTAACCGAAAGCAGAGTCCATTCTGAGTGGGATTAGTGGGCTCGTTCGGCACCTTTTTCAGGTCTCAGTGGGAATGCACCTCCAAGATGCACTCAGTCACATTTCCTCCACTGAGATGCTGCACTTGTCAGTGCAGGAAGATATTGGGGCACCATTTTTAAATAGCGCCCCAATCTCTCGACTCCTGGACACGACCCCCCCAATGCCCAACTCACCTGTTGGAGGTCTTCAAGCCCCTCACATCCCACCTCATTAGGGAAGGGGACCCTCAGGCGAGCGATTCCCCCATGCGGGAAAAATGTCACCTGGGTACCTTGACACAAGCCTCGTATCTTGGCAGTGTCCCTGCCAGCCTGGCTGGATGATCTTAGCACCCTGACAGTTTCAGTTTGGCATCCAGGGGATACTGCCAGGGTGCCCAGATGACAGTGCCTGGGTACCAGGCTGACAGTGTCAAGGTACCCAGGTGGCATCAGCTGTGCAAGGGTGCCACCCTGCCAAGATACCAACCACCCGGGCATCCAATTGCCTGGGAGACCCCCAAGAGCCATTCTGCCTGGTCCCTGTTTGTGAGGAGCAGTGCAAAATGGCACCTAGCTGGGGTCTCTTTGGTAAGACCTGTAGATCCTGGGGGGCTGGTTAGATCTGGCATTGGCAGAGTCAAGTGAGTTTTTAAGATCAATTAACTCTGCAAGTATGGGTCCCGCCCCTCATGTTCAGGATCCAGGTCGCGGCGACTCGCAAGATCTCAGTAGATCCCGTGAGGCGAATCGTGGCCTACATTTCTGAAGGGAGAATTAATGCATTATTAGAGTCAAAGTGACTATGGAATGTTCTAACAGCAGCACACCGTTTCAAAACTGATATGGTTAACAGTTTCAATGACCAGCCCATTTTCGTTTGGAGGGCCCATCAAAATTCTGAACCACCCTTTGATCAATGTCTTTTGACATTTTGCTGGAAGTCAGGAAAATGTGATGGAATTCTGAAATTACCTTTTGTAACCAGAAAGGTAGAATAACTTAAACCCCAAACCCCTTGTAAACTAACTTGGTTAAAATCTCTTAATACTGCAAACATATTTATATAATTAATATAACAGCATAGTTACAGCGAGTCCATTTTAAACTGCCCTGTTGTAGGCTTTTACATTCTTAAAAAAATAAATTTAAAGTACCCAACTCATTTTTTTCCAATTAAGGGGCAATTTAACGTGGCCAATCTACCTACCCTGCATATCTTTGGCTTTGTGGGGGTGAGACCCACGCAGACACAGGGAGAATGTCCAAACTCCACATGGATAGTGATCTGGGATCGAATCCGGGTCCTCGGCACCATGAGGCAGCAGTACTAACCACTACACCATGGTGTCGCCCTAAGTGTTCCACTTGAATGTCGGTCAGGCAATGGGGCCAGTATTTATGATTGGTGCCACTAATTTTACTTTAAAGCTATTTCTTGATTAACAAGGGGTGAAAGATTTATGGGGGTAGGCAGGAATGTGGAATTGAGGTTACAATCAGATCAGCCATGGTCATTTGCGAGGCGGAGCAGGCCTAAGGGGCAACACGGTAGCATTGTGGATAGCACAATCGCTTCACAGCTCCAGGGTCACAGGTTCGATTCCGGCTTGGGTCACTGTCTGTGCGGAGTCTGCACATCCTCCCCGTGTGTGCGTGGGTTTCCTCCGGGTGCTCCGGTTTCCTCCCTCAGTCCAAAGATGTGCAAGTTAGGTGGATTGGACATGATAAATTGCCCTTAGTGTCCAAAATTGCCCTTAGTGTTGGGTGGGGTTACTGGGTTATAGGGATAGGGTGGAGGTGTTAACCTTGGGTAGGGTGCTCTTTCCAGGAGCTGGTGCAGACTCGAAGGGCTGAATGGCCTCCTTCTGCACTGTAAATTCTATGATCTATGAATCACCGAATCCTGCTCCTAATTCATGCGTTTGGATGTTTTGAGTCAGATCTGATGTGGGGCCACGTGAGCTGATTGACATAGTTTGGAGCAGTCTCTGCTACTCCCTGTCCCTCTTTCTCACCACTGACTCTCCATTTCAAGCCTGTGCTGCTCCCTTGTCTCCCTCTCACGGCTTACCTCCTTCAAGCTGCAGCTGCTCTTCCAGCCTCTCACTGCTCTTGAGCCCTCCAGAGCAAGATGTGAAAAAGAGCTAGGGTCCAAGCCCACTGGTGAGAGGGTTATTTTCAGTAACAGTTCGTTTCTGATCCTTCCCCCAGCAAGGAATAAAATCCCAGCCTTTGCAGTTTGCTGAGTACCTTCTTCAGTGGCGGACTGGGTCTAAAAATATTGGTTGCCAGGAGACAAAGGGGGCCCACCCACAACTACAATGCTATCATTTAATTTTCATAACGAATAAATAAAATTTTCAAAAAATACATATGGAAAAAAGGGTACAATTAAAATTTTTGTGGAAAAAATGTGTATTTCTTAGTCATTACAGTGTACATGTACTGTACATATTACTGGCAGTAGATACCAAATGTAAATACAGAATGTTATAATTGAATTTTTTTTTTTTTTTAATTTTAAGTAATTGGTTGATATTTTTAAATAGTTTACTGCACGATTTACATATTAACAGATAGTTCAAAAGCACAATAGAGCATTGCATGCAGTCCACTATATTAAGAGCAATCGTTTGTGTTCGCTAGATGATTGAGCGAATCTGCCAATAATTGCTTCTGCATCCAATTCATCTAACAATTCCTTTTCAATGGATAGCAACATGTATGATTCCAAATTCTCCTCAGACAGCAAATTTTTTAACCTTGTCTTTATGATCTTTAGCTTTGAAAATGTCCTCTCACATTGGACTTGAGTAACTGATAGTATGCAGATGACTTTATAAAGTTCATAAAGATTATCATATGCCTTGTCATGAAGTCTGTTGGATGCCAGAATTTTTACTACACACAATGGACAAGTGCTGCAAATTTTACAATTGTTGCAACTGGAATCCATATTCTCACCATCATTAAGCAATAGCTTTAATACATCAAAGTTTGAAGCAAAATAAAACAATTCCAATATTACTTGATCTTTGCTGATTTGTGGAAACAGCTTAATAATACCTTCCAATGCTTCATCTTCAAGGCCCTTCTCTGCAATAGTTTTAAACTTTGTTGGGTCCAAGCAGGACAAATCTTTATACAACTGTTTGTGTTGTACAAAGCGTGAGTCTAGCGACTGGGCAATACAATCCATTATTAGGTTAAACACATTTACTCGAAAATCAGCTAGAGAATCTGAGGAATTTCTTTCATCATCCATAAGCTCATCTGCCATTCTTTTCTTCTTCCTCTGCCTCTTAACTGGCAATGCTGTTTCCAACGCATCAATTTCCAATGTTTGATTTTCATCCATATTCATTTGTGAAATCCTGTCATTACATTTATTTACAAATTCCAAAGCCTTGCTGTGAACGTTATCAAATGTTCTTGTCTGTTCCTTCAACTTTGTTGTAGCTGAATCTACCAAACTCCATGCAGTAAACATATCTAAACCACTTGTCTACATAACTTGATAACGGGGTTCTAGTTTCAAATATTTACAAGTAAGTAAATGCTGTCAATATGGTTTCAAACTTTAGAAGACTTTGAAGTAAAACATTTGCTTCATGTTTTGTTTTTGCATCAAACTTTTCTGAATCTTGTATCATTGATAAGCATGTCAATAGATTACGAAAGTACTGGCAGCTGCATCATCAAAACGTCCAAATGTAGTCGTTGCTGCATTGGATTTTCCTGACCATCTGGTCTCACCAATTAGCTTTAATCGTTTCATTTTTTCTTGTCCTAGATGTTTTCCAACAACTTCTATCCATACAGCCATTCTCTTGTATGATGCTTTCACAAAAGTTGCTATATTCTGGAGCAAATTGAAAAAAGAAACTGCAGGCACACAACATTTTGTTGTTTCAGTTATCACCAAATTCAAGACATGGGCATAGCACCATATATGAATATGTTGATCAGCCACATCAGCAATTTTACTTTGTAAACCATTATACTGGCCATGGTAGCTTGCAGCGCCATCTGTGCTATCAGATAAACATTTTTGGGGGTCAATTTTAAGATGCTGTAATGTTTCAATCAATAGATCAAAAAGACCCTGTCCTGTACCATCATTACTTGGCACAACTGAAAGTAGTCGCTCACAGATAATACCTTTAAGCACATACCGAATAATAATGCTAAACTGATCGATGGATGAATTATCTTGTGTTGAATCAACCTGAATAGAATAATATTTTGCTTGAGAAACTTCATGACTAATTTTTTCTTGTATCATATTCTTCATAATTTTGATTAACATGTTTATAGTTGTTTTACTCAGGTATGTAACAAGTCCACCACGGCCTTTACTTTGAGCCTTTCCTTGTTGCTCTAATCGTTTGATTCTTTGTTTAGACTTGTTTTGCACTGCAGAAACGTGAGCTGCCATACTGGGGTCATATTTTTCCATCAGCTGCACTGTAGCTAAAGAATTGCCATGATTCAGAACCTCATTATCTAGAGTGTAGGTCGATTCATTTCTGTGACCTCGAAAAGGAAGTGCTTGCTTGCCTAATATCTTTAGGATGTCTATAATCCTCATGACAATACTTCTCTGCTTCAATACTTCTTTCCTTTTAATTGGTGATGCTGCAAAAAATTTATCTAAGGTGCCATCATTAACCACACTGATATATTGCTGAGCATTTCTGACATGTGTTGTTGTCGATTCATGTAAAGTCAAGCTCTGGCTAACACGCCTGTAGTCACTAAAGCCAAGTACAAAGGGTGATGGATTACAAGTGTTGGGAAACTCAAAGGCTAAGCAGTATGAACAATATAAGCATCTATTTTCTTTGTTATATGTTAGCCATTTTCTTGGGACTGAGTCATTCATAATTTTCCTCTCATACAAACGAGCATCAAATGGCAGATCATCAAGTGGCTGAAGTGGATGTTCAGCAAAAAACTGTTTTAGCTTTGCTTGTGATGGATATTGGAAGATTCCAGTAATTGATCTTTCATTTTCTTGCGTAGGTTCATTTACAGGATGTGCTTCAGAAACCAAGTAATTTATGCTTGAAGGAATATCTGATTCCCTGCCACTAGTTGAAGCTATGTGTTCAGATGTTGCAACTACAGGCAGTACAGATACCGGAACAAGGAAGCCAGAAGAAATATTGGCCTGGGTTGATTAGTAATGGATGCACTTGTATTTGTCTCTACATTCAAAGTAGCTCTTCTCTGTTCTTGTAACTCGCATGTCATTGCCATGAGCATTGTTTCTTGCTTCTTGATTATTTGTTGCAGAACTGGATATTGATGTGGATTGTGCTTGTGGTGTTATAAACTCTGTAATAGGCCTGCATCGCTTGGCTGATTCCTTCCTTTCTGCTTCTTTTTGTTCTTTGCGTTTTAGTGACCCAGATTTATGCTTTTTCTTTCCCATGCTAGTAGGGGTAATATTCCTGAAATAAAAACTTAATTAAAAATAGCCCACATTGGGAAAAATGAATATTGATGATTGCAAGAATAACTTGAAGGAACGCCAGAAAACCCCAACTTGATAAAAAATATAAAATAACTTACTTACACTTCAATAGGCTATGTTCATTAGGCCACTACTGTGGCCGATGCAGCTTCAGAAGAGGAGACAGTCCACTGTCCAGTGTTCACACCAGCAAGCAACTGAGACAACTGTTGATACTTAGAAGTTTTGTCCGACTATAGTAAGACATTAAGAATCGTCCCACGACCAAAGTGAACATGTCCAGTTTGATACCAGTGTAGTGTTACAAGTCGCAACCCTTTGAGTTTACCGATCATGGCTTATCACTTCAATATCTTTGACCTCATGATTCACGGTCAAAGGTACCGCTTCTCCTTTTCGGTGACTTCATGACCCTATGTACTGCTTGATATCCTTTCAAGTTGCCGACCATCTCAAATCACAAACTGTAACTTAATCTTTAAATTCACACACTCTTGCTGAAAACGTGGATTTCCAACTATGTCCGACCCGGGTTAACCAGCACCCCCCCCCCCCCCCCCCTCCCCCCCTCCTCCACTCCTTTTCACATCCGTTAACACTGCTTCGTTCCTTCATATGTTAATTCCTGATTATTTTGCTGTCAGTCTGGATTCAATAAAATCTGAGATGGATTTGCAGGTATCATATCATTTAATAATAACTAACTTGCAAGGCTGACTCAATCCATAGGACCTCAGGACACACACACTGTCTTCTGAGAGCCCAGGATAAAGAGAACCTCAGGACAAAGGAACACTGGAGATATATTTCAAATTACATCAAGATTCACATACAAACTTCTCATTGGTCATTTTACACACCTCCTGACCTGGTCATATATCCTAATTGGCTCACTTATCCTGGGCCTCTTGTTACCCAGCATCCTTTTCACTATTCTCTCCACGAGGCAAAGCTCCCCTCCCCCTTCCTAGCCATGCTGTGCTCATCCCTTTGTTCTCTGTCTGTGAACACATTACCCTCAGGGTCCTACTGTCCATCATATTCCTTTGTTCACTTCCTCACATATACTGAGTGATTACTTGTTTGTTTCTTTATTGCATTTTTATTTGGTATTGCTCTTTTTAAAAACAATTATATTTTATTAAGTTAGAATACAAATCTCAGGAAAGAAGTTGGAGATTTATTTATCTAATTAATTATAATTTTTAAGGGCCCTTCAGAGATTCTCGGGCCCCTTCTTGGTTCTCTGGGCCCCGGACCGATATATCGGCTGAACCAAGACTACTGCTTGATATCTTTTGAAGTTGCCGACCATCTCAAATCACGAATTGTAACTTTATCTTTAAATTCACACACTCTTGCTGAAAACATGGAATTTCCTTAATTATGCCCGACCCGGGTCCCCCTATTCCACATCCTTCCATTACCTCCCCTGCTTCGTTCCTTTTCATGCACTGCTTATTTGTGTCCTGTTCTCTTTTTTTTCTTATTCCTTTTTATTACTAAAACAGTTGTCTGTGTTTGTTTCTTTATTGCATTTTTATTTGATATAGGGGGCCCACTTGCCATCGGGCAAGCTGACACCCTGGCCAGTCCGCCACTGCCTTTCTTGGTAAATAACGCCCTGATTAATACCTCATTTTACTGCTTTGATTGAATTTGTTATTTTTACTTAATTGTCGTATCGAAATCAGATAGTGGATAAGCAAAATCTTCCTGACAGCCATTAATGGTGTGCCCCCTTTGAGGGAAAGGACATGATACGTTTCTTTGGAGATAGACCCATCAACTAAACTGACCTGCTTAAAAAAAAGAGCCACCACATGCCTTACACATGTTTACATTTTATATTTTACTTTTCTGTATGAAAATCCATCTGCCATATCTGAAGCCATTTATAAAATTGATTTAAAAATCTCTCTGCAAAGGTAATCAGCCTAATTTCTTTAGATTAATCTGAACATATGGGTTTACAGACCTGCAGAACAGATTGTCATTAATTTTACACAATACTACTTTTTTAGATTGGGAAGAAAGAGTACAATCTTATTGGCTTAGAATACTGTGGAGGGCCTGACATACAACATTTTGAACAGCAAGTAAATCACCCGTTTCCAGTATTCAAGAGCCCTGTCGGGCCGCCATCCCATTGTAACCACGGAGTATGGATCTGACAAAGTGGGGCAATTTTAAATTAACTAATCAAGTGGAAAACTATGGGATCAGGCAGACCACTGATTACACCCAATATTGCTCATTGAACTCAATGGGCAGTAAAATTGGTTGGGGTGTAAAAATCAAAAGAACACCCAATCCCTTGAGTTGCCCAACTGAACAGACAGGTTCAAATCCCCAGTAAGTGGGTCATGGATAGGTCAGTTGTCCACTAGATGGGGAGGGAGTGTAAGACTTGAAAACTACAAAATACTTTTTAGTTCTTGTGAGAGATATGTCCAAGCCATCATCCAGCCATAGGCATGCCCCACTTCCATCTGATGGCCATCGGGTGCACATTCTCAACCTATCAGCTTACCATTGTACCATCAGGCATGGGGAGAGGGTACTCCTGACCTGGTAGTTGGCCCCACTTCCCGCCCAGCCATACCCCTTGATGGGGAGATCCATGTTTGGGTTAGACATGAGACAGCGTGAAATGAAAACAAATGTCTAATCTCTACATGGAAACCAACAGGATTGTCAACACACAATACATCAATCCCATTGCATTCTTGCTGGATTTACAGTTTCAGTCTGCCAGAAGGTATATGGATGTCAAACACCACCACCCCCACTGCATCTCACCCCCCAACCCCCACATGCTCACCTTTAATAGGAACATAAGAACAGGAAGAGGCAGTTTTAGTCCTGTGAGCGTGTTCTGCCATTCAATGAGATCATAGCTGGTCAGCATATTGCTGACTTTGCCCCATATCCAATAATGCATTTGGTTCACAAAACTCCAGCAATCTCAGATTGAAAATACATCTGACATACATTGCCATTTGCGGAAAATAATTCAGGTGTAGAAGTGTTTCCTAATTTCACACTTGAAAAGCCCGTCTTTAATGCTTTAACTATGTTCTTTTGTCCTGAACTTTTGTCCCAGCCAGCAGAAATGGATTTCCTCTATCTATCCTATCTTGCCTCTTTATTTTGATTTTAAACGTCAAATATTCTAAATTCCATGGAATATAACTTTAGTTTGTTCAACCCTTCCTTATAGCATAACCTTCCTTAGTGCCAAGATATAATTCCAGTAAATACATACAGCATTCCCTCTGCGGCTAATATGTTCTTCCTCAGGGTGTGGTGTTCAAAATTGCTCCCAATTCTCCAGATTTGGTTGAACCAGGACTTTGTGTAGCTGAAGCATGACATCGACTGCCTCACACTCTCTATTCCTGTAGTTAGAACGGCCAGTGTTCTATTTGTCTTTTTGATTATTTTCTGTTCTGAGAATCAAGGTGACACCCATGTTGTTTCTCGGACATTGTAGTTGTAGAAAACTATCTTGGGCACACTGAAACATTTCACTACTTATGCCAATCTATATAAAAGTTAAAGGGTGGGGTTTTCCGGTCCCTGAGCCATGTGTTTCTCAGTGGCATGCCATTCACTGGCAGCGGAATTCCCACTTCCCGCCGCTTGTCAATCGGATTTACTAGTAAAGCCACCCCACGCTGCCAGGAAACCTGCGGCCGGGGGGGGGGGGGGGGGGGGGGGGGGGGGGGGGGGGGGGGTACTGCCAGCAGGAAAAGAGAAACCGATGACCAGAGAATTCCAGCATAGATCACACAGTAAAACTGCTCTGCCTTTTTTGCATGCTTATCTGATCTCAGCATTTGTACAACCTGCTACGACCTGTACCGGCTGAAGAGTCACCGTGAAAGTCGGACCTTCTCAACCTTGCAGCTCACCTAAGGTGTGGTGACCCTCAGGTTAAATCACTACCAGTTAGCTCTCCCTCTCAAAGTGAAGTCTGGAACAATGGTGAATTAACTACCAGTGAAAGAACACAGAACCAACCTACGCCTCAGGCTCCAAACCTTTCCCATTTCTTAATTCTACCCATAGTCTCTTGCTGTATCCTTTTTCTCAATGAAATAATATCATCCTTAATCATTCAGTCTCCTCCCCCCTTGCTATAATTTTTCCTCTTTTATGTCAAACTTGTAATCTGGTATATTTAGTTCCCCGCCTGACCATCTTGCAGCCATGACTCCAGAATGATACCTTGTTATACCCACCAAGTTGATTTCATTTTGTTTTTCATTATACTCCATGTGGTTTTTAAAAAGATGAATATTTGGGACACACATCCTAATTTGCCCATTGACTCGAAAGTTTACTCACGCATTTCCTATTTCTTTCTCCTTGTTCAGTTAATGTAGCAGCTAGCCCCTTTAAAGGGGTGTGCATTGGAATTATCATGTGACATGATCAGCCAATGGGGAATGAGTGTGAGACCCCATGTGCAGAGCATGGGCTTTTGCAGCCAGTTGTGATCCTAGTGCCGAGAAGGCATCAGTTACAGTGTTCGGCATACAGCTTGGTCTATAATAAACCCTTTGTTGTTCATTAGCTAACTGGTGGTCGCCAAGTATTGTATTTACTGCTTTGACGATGAAGAAAAACAACAAAGGCTCAGGAAGGCACCTTTGGTTGCAAGAGTGCAGAACATGTCCAATTGGGCCCAGCCTGAAAAAGGTGCAAAATTTAGTCATGTCTCTCTGCGGAAATTGAGCAGCTTTTGACGCTGCCACAGAAGAATAGGTGCAGTATTCCAATATGAGCCTTTGGAATATTTTTTCTGGGCTAATGAAACAGCGGGAGAAGATAGGAGGAAATTTGTATTGCTGACTGCATGTGGGACCCAGACAACAAATTGAACTGAAGTTTAACATCCCCGGATACTCCCGAAAGGAAGGCATTTGCAGAGCTCATTGAGCTAACAAAGAGGCATTACCACTCTAAGCACTCAGTAATATCACAAAGGTACAAATTTAACTCCACAGGGAGAAGCTCAGGGGAGAGCAATGCGGCCTTTGTGGCAAGGCTAAGACAAATCGTGGAGCATTGCGATTTTGGGTCAGCGTTGAATGACATGTTATGAGACCAATTGGTGTGTGGTGTAAACAATGCAGCTATACAAAGAAAATTGTTAGCTGAATTGGAGTTAATTTTAAAATGGCTACGAATATGCCATTTTTGTTGGTAATGGCCTCAGCGATAGAGAGCACTGGAAGGACACCCAGTATCTGCAAAGTGCACAGAATGATAAGGCCGTCACCAGTTTGGACAGGAAGCTGTGAGCAGCAGTGGTGCCAGGAGTGAAGGCACTAGTTTAAGGAGACAGGAGCCGGAAGAACCACAAGGCATAGAAGATTTTAAAAACCACCCAGGAATAAAAGAATGCTATCATTGTGGGGAAAGTCACTCCCCAGAAACATGTAGATTTAGAGAACGCTACATGTGTGGAAGAAAATGATATTTGAGGCACAAGTGTAAAAACAAGCAGGGCCTGTCCAGTACCAGCAGAGTAAGTAATCCAGCCCCAATGCATAGTATGGTGGATAGCCCAGCGGGTGAAGGAACATATTGTCACTGAATAATGTGAGAACAAGCAAATGGTGCAATTAGTGAACAGTTGTCCTCAGAAGATGGACGTAGGCATGGGAGCATCAGCTACTGTCCTGCCTGAACAGACCTACCGGTATCTCCAAGAAAGGAGTTGATAAAGTATTGCAGCTAGATTGGCTACAAATACTGCAGGAGGTATTGGTGACAAAAATCGCAATACTGAAGAGTATAAAAATAGCAGGGGTGACCGTGACCCCCGTGAGCTGTAGACAGCAGTCTGCGCAACTGCAGTCGATAATGGTGTTAGACAAAGGATCAAGTTTAATGGAGTATGATCTCCAAGAAATCAAGTTGAACTGGCTAGAAATGTTTAAATTGAAAGAGGAGGGCCTGCATGAAGTCATAAAAAATACCAAGATGTATTCCAGGAGAAACTGGCAAAGATCAAAAAATATGATATAATGCAAGCAAAAATCCATGTGGACTCGGAAGCCATCCCAAGGTTTTTTTGAGCATGTTATGTGCCCTATGCATTATTATGTAAAGGCAGAAGTAAAATGACTGGAAGACTTGGCATCACTGGCACCATACTATTCCCAGAGTGGGTAGCACCCATTGTGCCAGTATTCAAGTCAGACAAAAACATTCGCTTTTCCTCAGATTACAAGCTAAATGGTAAACCAAGCTGCAAAATTATATAGGTACCCCGACCCAAAATAGAGCATCTTTTTGCCAAGTTGGCGGTGGTGGTAGCAGTTTGATACGTACCAAATTGGATATGAGCAATGCATACAAGCATTTTAGACCTGGATGACACATGCAGAGGATATGTCACCATAAACACTCAAAATAGGTTATACCAATACACACATTTATGATTTGGGGTTTCATCAGCTTGTGCCATCTTCCAGCAATTTATTTAGAGTTTTCTGCAGGATTTGTCCAGATTTACTGAATAACCTTTATTATTGTCACAAGTAGGCTCACACTGGCACAGCAATGAAGTTACTGTGAAAATCCCTTCGTCGTCACACTCCGGCGCCTGTTCGGGTACACAGAGGGAGAATTCAGAATGTCCAATTCAACTCACAAGCACTTCTTTTGGGATTTGTGGGAGGAAACTGGGGCACCCGGAGGAAACCCACGCAGATACGGGAGACCATGCAGACACCGCACAGACAGTGACCCAAGCCGGGAATCGGACCGGGGATCCTTGCGCTGGGAAGTAACAGTGCTAACCACTGTGCTACCGTGCCGCCCAACTAAAAGGAAGACGAACATCTAGTCAATTTGGATGAAGTTTTGGAGAGATTTCAGGCTGTGGGGGTGTGCTTGCAAAAAGGTGGTTTATCTTAGTTATCGTGTGGGTGCTCAGCGGTTACACCCTATTGAGCACAAATTGAGGGTAACTAAGGAGGCACTGGCCCCTAGGAACACATCCGAACTCGGATCTATCCTTGGGATGGTCAACTTTCTCTTTCTTTGATTCCCGGCTTGGGCCACTGCCTGTGCGGAGTCTGCACGTTCACCCGTTTCTGCGTGGGTTTCCTCAGGGTGCTCCTTCCACAGTCCAAAGATGTACAGGTTAGGTAAATTGGCCATGCTAGATTGTCCTTAAAGTCCAAAATGGTTAAGTGGGGTTACTAGGTTAGCGGGATTGTGTTGAGGTGTGGGCTTAAGTGGGATGCTCTTTCCAAGGGCCGGTGCAGACTCGATGAACAGAATGGCCTCCTTCTGCACGGTAAATTCTATGTAAACTATTATGGGAGGTTCCTCCCAAATGTATGGGGGTTGTGAGCACAATTGCACGTGCTGTTACAGAAGCGCTAGGCATCGGATTGAGAAACACAACAGGATTAGGCTTTTAAGCAAGTTAAGCAGGCACTTCTGCCTTCAAGCTTATTGGTACATTTTGACCCATCTAAGAAGATAGTATTTACATGTGCTGCATCACAGTATGGGGTAGGGACTGTGTTATCCCATACAATTGGGGATGGATCTGGGAGACCCATAAGGTAATATATCAAGAATCCTAACAGATGCTGAAAGAGGATACCCCCAAATAGGAAAAGAAAGGCCTGGCTATAATCCACATCAGTACATATATGGGCAACATTTTGCTATCATCACAGACTACAAGCCACTTTTAGGGCTCTTAAAGAAAGACAAAGCGATTCCACTAAGTGCTTCTGCTACGACACAATATTGAGCACTGATCATATCGGCCTACTGATGTGCCTTCGAATATCAGCCATGGGCTCACAAAACCAATGCAGATGGCATGCCACAACCTCTAATACTGCAAGAGATTGAAATGGCATTAATCCTTTAGGACTCCTTACCTGTGACAGCATAGCAAATTAAATACTGGACTAATAGAGACCAATTGTTATCGAAGGTTAAGCATATGACACTCCATGGATGGTGGAATGAGAAAGCTTCGGAGGCAATGAAGCCTTTTCAGCTCAGGAAAGTGAGTTTAGTAATGAGGACGGTGTCATCCTTTGGGGAATGAGAGTGGTCCTCCCCATACCAGGAAGTGAATCATTGTTTGAGGAATTGCATAGTGCCAATTTGAACATGTGTAAGATGAAAATGTTAGCAAGAAGCTATGTTTGGTGGCTTGCCATCAATGTCGATAGAGAAAGGATTGTGAAACCATGTGACCAATGCCAGTTATACCAGAAGTTGCCAGCTGCAGCTTCCTTGCACCTCTGGGAATGGCCGAGTCGACCATGGGTGAGGGTTCTCATAGATTATGTTGGCCCATTCATGGCAGTTATGTTCCTTTTGCTCGTGTATGGCCATTCAAAATGGATGGAGGTATTCAAAATGAAGTCCAGAACTTCATATGCCACAGCTGAGAAATTGCACTAATGTTTCGCCACCCATAGCATACCAGAAGTACCTGTATCGGACAATGGGACAACGTTCACAAGTATGGAATTCCAGCAGTTCATGACTTTAATGGAATAAAACATACCTGGGCTTCACCAAATCACCCCTTGTCATATAGGTTGGCTGAACGCACAGTTTGAGCATTCAGAGATGGTCTGAAAAAGTAATCACCTGCAACGCTAGGAAACAAGATAACATGGTTCCTCTTAGCCTACAGAACCACCCAGCATATCACCACAGGCATTGCTCCAGCTTAGCTGCTGATGGGCCATTGTAGTGAGAACGAGGTTGAGTCTGGTAGTTGCAAATTTGATGGAGAGGGTGGAGTCGAGGCAGAATTGCCAGAAAAGGAACTATGATTCGGCAAATGTGGAAAGAGCATTTGAGCTAGCCAATCCAATTTTTGTAAATAATTTTGAAAGTGGACCAAATTGGGTGGTCTACTTCTAAAATCAGGGTCCTGGGAGTTGTGATGGCCAACACTGTCCTATGAAGTGAAAGTGCAGGACAAGTTTTTGAAGAAACACATAGGTCATTTGCGGAGACAGGGGCAGCCCCAAGGACTAGTGCTACTGTCTGATCCAATTGTGCACACTAGCAGTGTTGTTGTTTGTCCATGGAGTGAAGAAGCAGATCAGTCAGGGCCAGGCCAAAGTGCTGCTCCCAGTGAAACTGAGAAAATAGTGAAAAGTGGTGTGCTGCTACCAGGGCAGAGTTCCAGTGTAGTGGCCCAATCGAAGCTATGTGTGGCCTTGGCCGCGCGTCCCCTGTTTAGGCCCCTTATTCAAAGTGAGTCGTCTTGAATAACCACTTGTTACTTGGCACTGCGAGGGCTGGGAAACACACGGCGAAACACGCTCGCTTGGGAACTTTGTTCCCTTTTGTGAAGATCGCACCCAGAGTGTTTCTGACTCGCACTCCAGCTCAATGGCTCTGAACTGGAGAGATTTGGGACAGAGGCTACTGCAGATGTTTTTCTTTGGGAGGTTTTACTGCCCATAAGGGATTCCAGAGATGAGGGATCTGTCTTTTGAAGAGCGATTGAGCAGTTCAGACCTATACTCTATTCAGCTTCGAAGAATGAGAGGAGATCTAATTTAGATACATAAGATTATGATTCTATTGAAAGGCGAAACAAGCTCAAGAGGCTCTCTTGCTTACTCCAGTTCCTAGTTCTTCTGTTCTTAAAAGTCCCACATACGGCAGCTCAGACACACAACCTGCTCCACCACATCTTAATCTTGATTATTTATATTATACCTGATCTTTGTATATTTTTTCTATAGCCACTACGTTGCATTAACAGTGGACAAATATTTAAAATACTCAGTGCCTCAGGTTTCCAACTGAAGTGATCAAGATGAAAATAAAGAAACAAAAGCAGATGACACGAAGGTCTGTGGAGTTGTGGATAGTGCTGAAGGATGATATAGGATACAGAGGGGCATAGATAAGCTGCAGAGCTGGGCTGAGAGGTGGCAGATGGAGTTTAATGCGGAAAAGTGTGAGGTGGTTCACTTTGGAAGGAGTAACAGGAATGCAGAGTACTGGGCTAATGGCAAGATTCTTGGTAGTGTAGATGAACAGAGAGATCTCGGCATCCAGGTACATAAATCCCTGAAAGTTGCCACCCAGGTTAATAGGGCTGTTAAGAAGGCATATGGTGTGCTAGCCTTTATCAGTAGGGGGATTGAGTTTCGGAGCCACAAGGTCATGCTGCAGCTGTACATAACTCTGGTGCGGCTGCTCCTGGAGTACTGCGTGCAGTTCTGGTCACCACATTATAGGAAGGATGTGGAAGCTTTGGAAAGGGTTCAGAGGGGATTTACTAGGATGTTGCCTGGTATGGAGGGAAGGTCTTACGAGGAAAGGCTCAGGGACTTGAGGTTGTTTTCGTTAGAGAGGAGAAGGCTGAGAGGTGACTTAATAGAGACATATAAGATAGTCAGAGGGTTAGATAGGGTGGACAGTGAGAGTCTCTTTCCTCGGATGGTGATGACCAACACGAGGGAACATAGCTTTAAATTGAGGGGTGGTAGATATAGGACAGATGTCAGAGGCAGTTTCTTTACTCAGAGAGTAGTAGGGGTGTGGAAAGCCCTGCCTGCAACAGTAGTAGACTCGCCAAATTTAAGGGCATTTAAGTGGCCACTGAATAGACATATGGATGAAAATGGAATAGTGCAGGTCAGATAGGCTTCAGATGGTTTCACAGGTCGGCGCAACATCGAGGGCCGAAGGGCCCGTACTGCGCTGTAATGTTCTATGTTCTATGTTCTATGTTCCTTTTTCTGGAGGGTTGTACCCTGGAAGAATCCTGGAAGAGGTATTGGGGGGACCCCTCAGAAAACCACATGCAAGTACAGCATGGGGATGAACTGGGTAGTTTTGTCGTTCACCCGACATCTTCTCATGTGATTTCACAGGATTTCGAGTGGAGAATGAGCCCACTTAAACAACGTTTAATTCTGGCCCTGGCCTTTTAAGTCGACTTAGTGAATGTGAAATGAATTTGATAATTATTGTTGTTATTTTATTCGAAATGCTGGAAAGTTAAGATAAATTCATGTCCCTTTCAGAAGAAGGGCAAGCATAGCATTGCTCCATGCAGCATCTGACAATGCGTAAATTCTCAATCTTTGCTCTGATGGGCTCATTTGGTTGTTTCTTCGACATGAATTATTCATCTTGGTTCTCTTATTCGCTTACACTGGTTACACTTGTTTGACTATTTTGATCTTTTTTTTCCAAAACCATTAAATGTCTTGGCACAGTTGTGTCTTGTTCTAAAGCATGCCATTTATGTGTGTTTTATAACTATTATAAGCTGATCATACTGGAAACAAACATGAGTTATCACTACCAATCAACCTCAAATTAATCACTACGATCAAAGATTAAATAGCAGGGTTGATGTGGGAAGGGTCATTTGGAATTCATGCACAGGGTTAACTTACTCATAGTAAATTTACTTCTGAACTAGGACTTTTGAAGCTGCAGAGTCAAATGCTAAAACAGAATCAGAATGTGGATCCATGCTTATTCCACACATGCTGGCACTATTGAAAAAAATGATTTGGGCTTCCGTCTTAAATAACTGATTTTCTGGAGAGTTCAAGTAGCTATTCACATCGGTCAGTGGGATTTAAAAGATACAAAATTCAACAATTAACTCCCATCTTATTAAGCAACAACAAAGATTGGATATGGCACAATTCTGCAGTTCTGGGTGAGATTAGTATTAGCAGAGGCACTGAGACCAAATCCCCAAATTCATCATTGAAATGGTACAGTTCCGAATATGATCTAAAATAACATAACATGATTTAACTTCTTTAGCCACTGAAATACTAGAGGAAATATGAACTTGTATTTATATAGCACATTTAACCCTCAAGACCTTTCAAAGTGCCTCACAATGTTTTCTTGTTAAAATGTATTCTATATAGCTATGTAGGTGCTCACAGCAGTTCATTTGTACCCAGCAAGGTTCTTCAAACAACATAATCAATAAATTCCATTTAATCTGCTTTTAGTAAAAATGTTAATTAAAAAATATGTTCCAGTCAAAATATTGAGAGTATTGCCCTGCTCTTCAATACATCACATGGCATAAATGACTAAGACAAATGGTGTCCAGAAATAGTACAGTTGTGGACTATTTAATGGTGATAGGCATTCAATCAACCTATTTCTTCAATAGTGTTGTTTCAGCATGTTTCAAGAACAAGGGACAATGCCCTTGCCCATAACGTGTGACACCTCATTGTCTGTTAAACCGCCTTTATACATTTTTATCGGCATTTCTTGATCTGCAATTAGTTATTTTCATGAGGTCCGTTTCCTGAAACACATTGATCTCCCAGGTAATGTAAAGCTTCTGGGCCTCATTAGGACTGACAGTCCGATAAAAGCATGCTTAAGACCAAAACCCTCCCACATTCCCAAGTGGCTGAGATTTCCACTTCCATGGTCACCATCCCACAATTTTCCACCAGGCCTCTGAGTGCAGGTTGACAAAGCGCAGAAAGCCCTGGTGGTCTTCTATTTGGCTTCGAGCTGGCAACACAGACCCTGTGCTTCAGTAATTCAGTGGCAGCAGCGAGATTTTGCATTTTTGTGTATTCTTTTCCACATGGAAACAATTCATCTATGAATGTTCCTAAAGACTGACAGGCAGAAAAAATGCCCCAGACCCCTGCCAAGTACATGTTTCATCAGATTCTTCATCAATTATTTAACACAGAAGTTGCATCTTTTAAATAATCTGTGCCCTCAGGCACTTAGGAAATGAGCTTTTAAGGGTTGAATATTCCTCCTCTTGCTGAAGAAAGCCATGTGGAGACTTCTGCCTCCTCTCTAAATCCTGCTGTGTCTTGACCCAATTTTCTGGATTGGGCCAGTTTATCACCACATGGGAAAATGCTGGTGGGTTCAGCGCCAGCGACAGGAGGCTCACCATTGTCCAGAAGCAACTGTTAGAGAGGTGGGCTGAATCTTAAATGGGACAGAAAATGCCCAGAAGATTGGGGAAAAGAATTAGGGCCTGGAACACAGCCGAGGCTGAGTTAAAATCTGGGGCCTAAGAAGAAGAAAAAGAATCTGCACCAAAAATGGATGTGGAGTTGAAGCTTCTGGATGACTTGATGGTAATTACTTCAATACAGTTTTCGGAATGGGCATCACCCAGCAGCCCAGTTTTGAAGCCAGACTGCACAGTCCGAAACTGCGGTGTTATAAGATGATGGTGAACAGGGCTGCTAAAGTAGATTTGGGCGGCACGGTAGCACAGTGGATAGCACAATTGCTTCACAGCTCCAGGGTCTTAGGATCGATTCCCGGCTTGGGTGACTGTCTGTGAGGAGTCTACCAGTTCTTCCTGTGTCTGCGTGGGTTTCCTCCGGGTCCTCCCACAGTCCAAAGATGTACAGGTTAGGTGGACTGGCCATGCTAAATTCCCCTTAGTGTCCAAAAACGTTACATGGGGTTACAGGGATAGGGTGGAGGTGCAGGGCTTAGCTAGGGTGATCTTTCCATGGGTCAGTGCAGACTCGATGGGCCAAATGGCATCTTCCTGCACTGTAAATTCTATGTCTATTTATTATCCCCAGGACTGAAGATTTATATTCCAAATTGGCAGAAGGCCTTAAGTACACCAGCAACTTGAGCTGGAAGATGAGTCAAAAAAGTTTGTTACCATAAATACCCACTGTGGTGGTATGGATATGAGCACTGCCATTGGTGCTGAGCACCGGCTTACCATTGGCTCTGGCTGGTCATGTGCCTCTCGTCCGATTGGTTGGGACTAGTCATGTGACTGCTCTCCAATTGGTCGAGAGGCAAGTAGGCCCCGCCTCTGAGGTGGGGTATAAGTACCCAGAGTTCCCGGCGGTCGGCCATTCTCTGTAGTCGACCACCGGGCTAACAACTAGCTGATTAAAGCCACAGTTCGGATCCTAATTGTGTCTTGAGTCGAATTGATGGTACATCAATTTAATCAGCTAGCATTTTGGAATGGAGCTACGCATCAACCCTGACTGCCTCCGCACCAGCCCGCATGCCTCAAATGCGCCTGCAATCTTTAAACACTGGCAGGCGTGTTTTAATAGTTACCTGACGACTGCAGCCGGCAAGCCCACCAAGGAGCAGAAACTCCACATCCTCCACTCATGCGTGGGCACATCGGTCTACGCAATGATCGAGGATGAAGGCGACTTTGATGCAGCCATGGAGATTCTCAAAGGACACTTTCTCCGGCCGGTCAACGAAGTTTACGCACGGCATCTGCTGACGACTAGACAACAGTTCCCTGGTGAGTCCCTCAACGAGTTTTACCAGGCCCTCGCAGCTCTAGGGTGAACGTGCGCATGTCTCCAAGTTTCGACGACGGACCACATGGAACTTCTAATCAGAGACGCTTACGTTGCTGGCATGCAGTCCCCTTCTATCCGCCAACGATTGCTGGAGAAGAACACCCTCAGCCTAGCTCCCTGGAGGTTGCTGACCTGAACGCCCGCGCTTACGCCCCCGGCCGCGCAGCAACCCCCTGGACTTCATGGCACGTGCCACCCCCGTCCTCCATGGACCCCGACCCCCCCCCCCCCCCCCCTAAGCCTGCGCTGCGGGTCGCTCCGACAAACTAGCGGGGCCCCGTTGCTATTTCTGTGGCCTCTCAAAGCACCCCCGCCCACGCTGCCCGGCCCGCTCCGCTCTGTGTAAGAGCTGCGGGAAGAAGGACCACTACGCGGTGGTCGCCAGACCAAGCCGGTCGCTGCTGTCCCGCGCAGCGACCGCGGATCGCCCCCACGGGCCCCTCCAGGGCCCCATGCCGTGCAACAACCTCTCCGGCCCGGCTCCCGCAACAGCCCCACGGTCCTCCCGACCCGCGCTCCCAGCTGCACCGACCGGTCCGCAGACGCCGTTGACACTGCCCCCAGCCTCCACGAGGCTCCCATGTGCACCGCCATCTTGGGCCCCGGACACCATGTGCGGGCCATGGGCGCCGCCATCTTGGTGCCCCGGCTCCACGCGTGGGTCCTGGGCGCCGCCATCTTGGGACCCCAACTCCACGTGCGGGTCCTGGGCGCCGCCATCTTGGGCCAACACGGAAGGCCCTGCAAGCGATTACTCTGCCACTGAGGAGGATCTGGAACTCTCACCACGACTGGCTTCCATCATACTCGACCAGTCGCGACCACGCACGCTCACCAAGACTATAACAACGGTTCAGCTCAACGGACACAAAACGAGGTGCCTGCTGGACTCCGGGAGCACGGAAAGTTTCGTCCACCCCGACACGGAAGTCGTCCTCAGGATCCCCTCTCCCGATCTGGCTGGCCACCCCCAGGCCCATCTTGCTCCGGAAGCATGTGCGGGTGCACACGTCCGACCCGTTGGTTGAGCGAGTCCAGTTACGCCCCGCCAACCCGCAATATGCGTACGTGGAGTATCCCGACGGTCGGCAGGATACGGTCTCGCTTCGGGACTGGGCTTACATGGTTGCCAGTGGAAGCGTGTCTATTGCAGGCCATGGAGGATGATGACAACCTGCTCTGTGATGAGCTCCGGACTCCACATCGTTGGACAATGTCTGACTCGGTACCACCCTCCGCCTGGTCTGTCCCTGCATGCGGCCGTGACACTGCAGCGCACAGTCCCATTGTCTGCCCGGGGGGATGGTGAGGGCGAGCCGGGGAGGGGGGGGCACACCCACCTGAGGCCGATGTTCTATCACCCCTCTCACACACACACTGGCGCTCACCTCACACCACAACCCCACACGCATCACAAGAGGCAGCTTCTGTAGGTGTGAAAGTGACTTTAATAACAAACAGTTCCTACACGTGCCCTGGCTCCAGAACTAATCTGTGCCCTGCACAGGTGCCAACTTACTCTGTCTAAATTTTTGGCCTTGCAGGCCCAAGACTACGTCTAGGTGGTTCCCCAGAGGGTACAGCAGAACTGGAGGCGGACTCGTGTGATTCCTGCCCTATGACTAGGGTCCCCCTTGGCGGCCGTTTCCTGGGGCGGCCTGGCCTGGATGGGCCACGCTGCGGCGTGGGCGACTGGGATGGCAAGCTGCCAGCCTGTCCTTCCCGTTGCCCATCAGATGCACCCAAGACAGAAGGCGAAGAGTCCGAGGTGTCGCGGTGTCCCAGATCCTCCCCTGAAGTGGTCCCAAAATGGGCCCCAGCACCTCTTCCTCCCTCGAGGTGCCCGATGGCCCCCATGACTCTTCATTGGTCGGGTGTGTGAATGGATCCAGCATCCGACGCACCCCTGGCACCTGGCACTGCCAGTCCTGGATGACCACCCTGGTATCAACAAGGGTCTGCAGGTTTGCAGCCTTGGAGCTCAGGGAGTTGGCCACCCCTGTCTGTATCTGGGCGACGCCAGCCAGCACCTGGGCAATGGCGCTGATGCCCTCAGCAATGGCCTGCTGGGACTGGCCCATGGCCTACTGGGACTGGCCCATGGCCTACTGGGACTGGCCCATGGCCTGCTGGGACTGGCCCATGGCCTACTGGGACTGGCCCATGGCCTGCTGAGACTGGGCCACAGCCTTGAGCGCCTCTGCTATCTTCTGCTGGCTCTGGCTCATGGCTTCCTGTGAGAGGGCAGCCATGTCCTGGGCCACAGACAACGCCTGCACGAAAAGCCCCAGGCCGTGCATACTACTCCTCATGTCTGACACTGTCGCCCCCATTGCCTCCACCGCGGACACCAACCGTACGGTGTCGGCCTGGGTGGCACGCATGACCGGCACTACTCCCTGCTCCTGGACGCGGGTGGACTCCTCCACCTGCGTCTGCAGCTGCCGCAAGCCGGCCGTCACCGGGGGAAAGGGAGGATGGGGAAAGGGGCGATGGGGGAAGGGGGGTTGGGGGAAGGGGAGATGGGGCTGGAGGAAGGGGGTGGGGGAACGGGAAAATGGGGGATGGGGGAAGAGGGAAGGGGTGGGGGAAGAGGGATGTGGGGAGGGGGAAGGGGGATGGGAGAAGGGGGGATGGGAGAAGTGAGGATGGGGATGGGGATGGGGCTGGGGGAAGGGGGGTAGGGGGATTGGGAAGGGGTGGGGGATGGGAGAAGGGGGATGGGGAAAGGGATGGGGAAAGGGGGGATGGGAAAGGGGGATGGGGAGGGGAGAAGGGGGAAGGTGGGGTGGGGGAAGGGGGAAAGGGAGGATGGGGAAAGGGGCGATGGGGGAAGGGGGTGGGGGAAGGGGGAATGGGGAAGGGGAGATGGGGCTGGAGGAAGGGGGTGGGGAAGGGGAAAATGGGGGATGGGGGAAGAGGGAAGGGGTGGGGGAAGAGTGATGTGGGGAGGGGGAAAGGGGGATGGGAGAAGGGGGGATGGGAGAAGTGAGGATGGGGATGGGGATGGGGCTGGGGGAAGGGGGGTAGGGGGATTGGGAAGGGGTGGGGGATGGGAGAAGGGGGATGGGGAAAGGGATGGGGAAAGGGGGGATGGGAAAGGGGGATGGGGAGGGGAGAAGGGGGAAGGTGGGGTAGGGGAAGGGGGAAAGGGAAGATGGGGAAAGGGGCGATGGGGGAAGGGGGTGGGGGAAGGGGGAATGGGGAAGGGGAGATGGGGCTGGAGAATGGGGAAGGAGTGAAAGGGGGATGGGGAGGGGGAATGGGGAAGTGGAATGGGGAAAGGGG
Source organism: Scyliorhinus canicula (assembly GCF_902713615.1). NCBI lineage: Eukaryota > Metazoa > Chordata > Chondrichthyes > Carcharhiniformes > Scyliorhinidae > Scyliorhinus > Scyliorhinus canicula. The sequence goes on from NC_052151.1 coordinate 170,832,224, forward strand.
GGATGGGGATGGAGGAAGGGGGAAAGGGGGATGGAGGAAGGGGAAAGGGGGATGGGGAAAGGGGGATGGAGGAAGGGTGGATGGGGAAAGGGGGAAGGGGGTGGGGGAAGGGGGATGGAGATGGGGGAGGGAAGGGTGGTGGGGAAGGGGGATGGGGCTGGGGGAGGGGAGTGGGGGAAGGGGGATGGAGCTGGGGGGTGGGGGATGGGGAAAGGGGGGAGGGGTAAAGGGGTAAGGGGGTGGGGATGGGGAAGGGGGGTGGGGATGGGGAAAGGGGGAGAAGGGGAAAGGGGGAGTGGAAAGGCGGATGGGGGAATGGGAAAGGGGGATGGGGAGGGGAAATGGGGGATGGAGAAGGGGGTGGGCGAGGAGGAAAGGGGAAGGGGAAAGGGCGATGGGGGAAGGGGGAAAGGGTGGATTGGGAAAAGGAGGATGGGGGAAGGGGTGTGGGGAATGGGCGAAGGGGGGATGGGGAAGGGGGGATGGCGTTGGGGAAGGGGGAAGATGGGGGAGGGGGTGGAGATGGGGAAAGGAGAAAGGGGGATGAGGAAGGGGGATGGGGAGGTGAAAAGGGGGAAAGGGGGATGTGGGAAGGGGATGGGGAAGGGGGAAGGGAGGATGAGGAAAGGGGCGGTGGGGGGATGGGGAAGGGGAAAGGGCGGATTGGGAAAAGGGGGATGGAAAGGGGTTGGGTGATGGGAGAAGGGGGAAGGGGTATGGGGCTGGGGGAAGGGGGTGGGGGGGATGGGGATGGGGGAGAGGGATGGGGGAGAGGGATGGGGATGGGGAAAGGGGTGGGGGATGGGGAAAGGGGGAATGGGGAAAGGGGGGATGGGGAGGAGGGGGAAAGGGGGATGGGGAGGGGAAAAGGGGGAAGGGGAAAGGAGGGATGGAGTAATGGGGTGGGGTAATGAGGGTGGGGGAAAGGGAGGATGGGGAAGGGGGTGGGGAAGGGGAAAGGGGCGATGGGGGAAGGGGTTGAGGGAAGGGGAGATGGGGCTGGAGGAAGGGGGTGGGGGAGGGGGAATGGGGGGATGGGAAAAGGGGAAGGGGGAAGGGGGAGGGGGAAATTGTGGATGGTGGAAGGGGAAGAGCAAAGGGGGTGGGGGATGGGAGTAGGGGGATGGGGAAGAGGAAAGGGGGTGGGGGATGGGAGTAGGGGATGGGGATGTGGGAAGGGGGGTGGGGAAGGGGGGTGGAAGGGGAAGAGGAAAGGGGTGGGGGGTGGGAGAGGGGGATGTGGGAATGGGGGTGGGGAAGGGGGATGGGGAAGAGGGAAGGAGGGAAAGGGGGATGGGGAGGGGAAAGGGGAAAGGGGAAGGGCAGTGGGAGAAGGGGAAGGGGAAAAGGGAGGATGGGGAAACGGGGTGGGGGGGATAGGGGGGTGGGGGAATGGGGAAGGGGAAAGGGGGGATGGGGAAAGGGGCAATGGGAGAAGGGGGGGTGGGGGAAGGGGAGATGGGGCTGGAGAAAGGGGGTGGGGGAAAGGGAAAGTGGGGGAAGGGGGATGGGGAAGAGGGATAATGGGCAACAGTGTTGGGCAGACATATACATGCGGACCAGCGGTTGTTTATATGTTGGCAGAGGTTAACACCCCATCCTGCCAATGCAGCCTGCGTGGGTGGGTGCAGCCATGTCAGTTTCAGCTAGGGCTGTCCCGCCCATCGGAGGCGGGGTGGGGGGGGGGGGGGGGGGGGGAGGCTACAAACCCTGGCTGCCCTGACTAGGTTATTGACCTTCTTGTGGCACTGGCTGCCTGTCCTGGCTGTGACGGCCACGGCGCTAACAGCCTCTGCCGGCCCCCTCCTCAGGCGCCGTCCGAGGTGTGGTGCGACCCTGCGGCCGTGTCTGGGGTACAGGGCCTCCCCCCTCTGCTCCACTGCGTCCAGGTGTGCCTTGATGTCGCGCTCCTGGAACCTCGGTGCTGCGGGGCGGGCGGCCATTTTGCCGGGTCTCCGGCTGGGCGTCGTTTGTGCTGCGACACCTTGCAGCGTCAATGATGGCACACGCTTCAGTGATGGGTGACGCTGTCGCGATTGGCGTCGCGTTGCTGTTAGCCCCTTCCGGGTCGGAGGTTTTCCGACGTTCCGGTTGGCCTGACGCTGGAGTGACTCGTGCTGTTTGTGACGCCGGCGTCGGGCCATCGTGCCGATTGTCTAGAATCCCGCCCGGGGATTCAGTTTATTTCTCCTCACCTGAGAGCCCAACAATTTAGGGATATCTCATCCAGAATCATAACAAATTGGGGAACCTGACCAGAGACAGGTCATAACAGTGGGTGCACTGCCACTACCAGCCACCATGCCCGCCTTCGATTGCTAGCACCACTCAGCATGTGGATCTTTCAGTGCCGAGGACCTCATTGGCAGAGAAGGCCCAAGCCCGCCAAGTAAGTCCTGGAATTGACAGGACTACCTCGCTGGTTCTCTCGGAGGAGGGTGAGACCCCCATCGACCTGACAAATCCTGTGCAAGAAACGTGCAAAGCCATTAGCTATTAGTATAATATGGCCACCAAGTGTTCGAATCAGGAATTCAGAATAAATTGTGATGTAGTGATATTCACTATCTTAAGGAGTAGCTCAAATGAAGAATATAGATGTAATAAGGAGAAGCTAGATACCCGAAAGAGAAGGACATATAGTGCAGGATTTTCCAGAGGCTGCTCGCGATTGGCTGGTGGCAGGAACCTCTGGTCCCACCGGCGTCCACCTTGTTTTACATGCCCCGCACCCTCCGCCGTGAGGGAACGCACCTCACTGTGTGGCCATCGGCGGGACCGGAAAATCCGGTGGGAAGGGCCAGAAAACCTTGACCAAAGAGTTATCCTGATGGAGTTAAATGAGGAAGGATAGATGGACGCTTGAGCGGAGCATAAACACTGGCAAGGACTCTTTGGGTTGCATAGCGTGTTTCTGTGCCTTGTATTGAATGTCAGTCCATGTAAAACCCCAATATCACTGAGCTGGTTCTCCAGTAATTGAGTTTAAAGGAGGCTCAGTTATCTCTTAAGCTCAGCAAGTTCAGCCATATATATATATATATATACACTTGGATATTATTCTGCTCAAAGGCATCCTATTATATGTCTGGCCCGATTAGACAACTGTAAGGTTGTGAATCCTAAAAGCAGCATCTGGAGCTGATAGATGAATGTGAGCAGCAGATTCGTCCATATTATACCAAAATAATTTAGAAAGGCTAATTTGCTTTCTGTGTATTATTTCGCATAAGTTACAGCCAGTCTAAATCCTTCACTTTATGGAGATAAGACCCAAAATGTTTTTAAAATTGCTTGATTTTAGAAGTTAATTTCAAAGTCAGTTGAAATCTATCTGAAACCACATTATATTATTCAGATGACCTTTTGGGAACGTCTCTTTGCTTGAGGCAAATTAACACTTAAACGAAACATACTTTTCCTCATTTTGTTTAATTCATTTAGCCTCGTGTTCTTAAAATTTCAATATGTTGGAATATTAGCTGTTCAATCTTGGTGACTTTCAATTATTCTGGAGAACCAATATCCCATCGCGGTAAAAGAAAAAGCAAACGATGGAAACTGAAATACGAATTACGCATTTACAACTCACATTTGAAAGGTCATGGGCGAAATTCTCCCAAAACGGGAGAAATCGTCAAACTGCCGTAAAACCCGGGCGGGTTTTACGGCATCGCGCCCCTTCCCGACGGGGGACCGATTCTGGTCCCCCGTCGGGGCTAGCAGCCCGACGTCGGAGGCTCCGACAAGTCGGGCTTAACGAAAATCGTTAAGCCCGCTTGTCGGATTTAGCGCCGGCTGACGCTTCATATGACGTCAGCCGCGCATGCGCAGGTGGGAAGACTCCACCCGCGCATGCGCGGGTGACGTCATCGCGTTTTTGCGCGAAACCCGCGCATGCGCGGTCCGGGTTGCCCCTCAGCCGCCCCGCGTATTGATACTGCGGGGCGGCGGAAGGACAAATAGTGCGCGGGCATCGGGCCCGCTGCCCGCGATCGGTGGGCACCGATCGCGGGCCCATGGCACCCTTGGCACGGCCGTGGTACTGCCGTGCCAATCGGTGCCATGGTTATTTTTTTCCAGGTGGTCACGACGTTTTTACGAACGGCAGGACCAGGTGTGTTTTCCGTTCGTAAAAAGGTCGTAAAGGGCTGGGACTTCGGCCCTTCTAACAGCTGTGAATCGCTGCCGGCCGTAAAAAAACGGCGGCAGCGATTCGTGTCGGGATTTCGGCGGGGGGGGGGGGAGAATAGCGGGAGGGCGTCAAAAAAGTCGGGAAGGCCCTCCCGCTATTCTCCCACCCGTCGTGGGGGGGGGAGAATTTCGCCCCATCTGCGTGATTGCCGACAAATCCTCACCTCTGTGCCGTACGCCAACCTCTACGTCGGTGACCAATCTGTCGCCGGTTACCACTTGACCTCCAAAGCCCGTTCCATGTAGGGGGTGAAGACGAATGTCTGCTACCGCGCTGCCCATCTTCACCCTCTCCCGTCTGTTGTGGGCTAACATCTCCTGCAGGGATACAGATGGTGCACCGTGAGCCGCATGCTTCATTCATCAGAAAGATGGGGGGTGCGGAGGGCACCCAACCCACCCCCCGATCACATGTCCATTATCCAGCAAGATCTCCATCCGACACCGGATGGTGCCGGACCAGCCAGGGTGGTTTATTCCCCCCTACCCCCCCCCCCCCCCCCAACCCCCAACTCTCCCCCCACCTCCACCGACCTCGCTTGAGAACAATCCAGAAAGGAGGTCCAAAATGACCACTGTATTCGCAGCCCAGCCCTAATCCCCACCCTCCAGCAATGGAGAGATGCACACCTTGGTGGGCGACAGAAGTGGGCAGGCTCCTGGGGCACATTCTGGTCAGCACAACCTAATTGCTGATGCATATCAGGTGGAGGCAGGACGTTCGGGTGGGACAGGAGTCAGAGGTCTGCTGGATCCCTTGACCCAGTTGGGTCCCAGTCAGATGCTGAGCCTGTGGAACATGTTTACCCGAAGCTGAGACAGTTGATAAAATGCAGCCATGATATTCAGAGGGGGATGTGAGCGACACTCCAGCAGATCCATTGCAGATTGGAAGAGTCCCACGGCTACGGGGGCAGGAGATATTGCCAGCAATGCATCGCGCCGAGGCAAACATTGCTCGGATAGCAACCACAGTGGAGAACCTGGTGCATGATGTCAGTAGCATGAGTCAAGTTTTGCAAGGCATTGTTCAGTCAGTGATGGCCATGACTGAGCACCTCAGCAGCATGTCCGACTCTCTGGAGGACAGGCCTCTGTGACTCTCTGTCTTCCAACCACAGGTGGGCATTGCCATCCGCTCCAGAGCATTTCCCAGTCACTGAGGAGTATCGCCGAGTGTGTCGATACCATGCTGCAGACGTTGGGGAGTCATCAGGGCTGGCAGAGCCAGTAGACACAGAGGCAGCTGAGTCACAATCCAGTATCCCCCCGTCCCAAAATGACCCCAAGGGCCAAATGGGCACCGGCCGTGATGAGGGGGTGCTGGGTGCCAACATGAAATCAATCTACGGTGTGGCAATGCCGGCCACCAGCTCCCCCTGGGTTCCACCCCGCTAACAATGACGTATCTCGGAGTCAGCCCCCAGAACAGGGTGGCATGGTGGAGCATGTGCTGCTGGCAAGTGGGTTAGGACTACCGGTAAGTGGGTCGAGGAAGCCCATCTGGGGTATCGAAGGCCACCGGATACGGTAAGAAACTGTCTGCCTCCACCTCTGATGTGCATCAGGCACACACCTAGATGCAACAGTAGAGCACGGAAGGCTAAGCATGTCAAAGGTCACTGAGAGGGTACTGGGAAGAGAAGGGTGTTGGTCGCACACAAGCCTGACATGCAAGGAGTGGAACTCCTTCCAGTAGATGTAGGGCACTCCCTGATGGCCCGGTGCACGCAAGGTGATATGCAGGCCATCTATTGCCCCCTGAGCCTGAGGCATCCCATCGATGAGCACCTCGGTAGCATGTCCAACTCCCTGGGGACAGGCCTCTGTGACTCTCTGTCTTCCAACCACAGGTGGGCATTGCCAGGCCACTCCAGAGCTGCCCAGGCATCTTGTGGGAATGGTCCACGTCAAAGTATATAGTTTGCTGCCCAGGCAAACAGGGCATCCATGACCTCACAAATGTACTTGTGGGCTGTAGCTTCTGAGATGCCACATAAGTCCACCCTTGCGCCCTGGAATGATCCTGAGGAGTAGAGGTTCAAGGCTGCGTTGACCCTGATGGCTGCCGGGAACGGGTATCCCCCTCCTCCACGTGATGCCAAATCGGTGAGGGCATGGCACAGGTGCTGCACTGTCCCCTTGTTGAAACACAAGCGATGCCTGTACACTTTCGACTGTCGCCGAACTCCCCCTCTGGGTCCCTCCCTGGTCTGATGAGCGTCCGGGTCCTCAGGTTGTGGGGCAGGTCACTGCGATGGCAGCCTCCGGGAGGGTTCATAGATATCACCCACCTCGTGTAATATCTGTAAGAAATTGGAGAGGGTGAGATACTGGCGACCAGCTGTGATTTCCACCCAGGTACGCTCCATTCTCCTATTGCTCACCCACCCCACATCCCCTGCCATCCGACACACTCTGTCCATGCACCCCTGGTCACCAGACCCCATACCCTGGACACCTGCACCTTACGTTACCTGGACAGGGCGCTGGTCCCTTCCCCATTGCATGCACCCACCCTCGGTCATGGAAATGTCCCCAGGGCTGGGGGCAAGCTCTGGATGTTGGAATGTTGGCCTCTGTGACCATGGAGTTGCTTCCTGCAGTTTTCAAGCACAGTGTCCAGGCATCACGTCTGATTGGGCAATAACTCCCAAATGCTGCATGTCATGCCTACCCACGGGAATCCACTTGGGAGCTGTGAAGTGCTCACATAACTATGAGAATAATAATCTTTTTTAGTGTCACAAGTATGTTTACATTCACACTGCAATGAAGTTATTGTGAAAATCCCCGAGTCACCACACTCCGGTGCTGGTTCAGGTACACAGAGGGAGAATTCAGAATGCTCAATTCACCTAATAAGTACGTCTTGCGGGACTTGTGGGAGGAAACCTGATCACCCGGAGGAAACCCACGCAGTCATGGGAAGAACATGCAGACTCTGCTTAGACGGTGACCCAAGCAGGGAATTGAACCAGGGTCCCTGGCGTATTGTCAATTCCTTATTAGCAGTCACCTTCAACCACTAGGCCAGAGGCCTCCACAGTCAACTTTGACGTGGACCAGCCCCAACAAGATTACTGGGCAACAGAATTCTCCGCCATCGATGAGATGCCCCAGGTCCAGGGGATAATAGATGACATGTATGTCAACTTGCGCAGCGGGCTGTCAGGGAGTGCCCTACATCAACCAGAAGGTGTTCCACTCCCTATGGATGGTTGGTGGGATAGACAGGCAGGGGCAGGTGTGGTCCCCGGTATGGGTATGCGCGATCCAGGAGGTGGCAGGGCGGACCCGTGGGGCCTGAGACCCCCACCAAACCCTCAGCACAGGGGCGACACCCCTTACTGTTTGATGCCCACTCCCCTCCGACCAAGGCCGCCCACCCACCTCCCATGCACCCCTCCACACCCCCCCCCCTCCCGCATACTGGGGCAGCAACACCAGTGCCCCCAGACTAATTGCCCAGGAGCGATGATGGTTACTGACCTCCTCGGATCCCCACAGCAGCCGTTCCACCAGTTTCACATTTTAAAAAGGTGTACTAATCAACGCCCACATTACCACTTACTGGGAAGGTGGTTAGATCATGAGAGGCCATTAGATTGGGGGTCACCACCGCTAATTGTGCGGAGATGGCTTTTAAGTAGTGATTACTGGTTTCTGCCCTCGGCGGGATCCTGATTCCGCCAACAGGAGCTGGCCGGTTAGATTGCAAACCGATTGGCGCCCAACGCAGTTTTCAATTTTGGCGTCTCCCACAACCTAATGGCTGCATCGCCCTCTCGCTCAAGCGCGATGTGGCACTAAAACCGCAGCCTAAATGCTTGCTCCTAATTCTACCTGTAACACTAAGGAGAAGAGAATTGTGTCAACATCGTAACCATGGCATAACCGGAAGTGTGTGAGGCTTCCTTTGTCTTGCGTTTTTCTGCTTCCAATGTGATTACTGGCGACGTGTGTAATTGTCCCATGGCTGGAAGCTTTTATTGGTGAAACCTGCCATCAGCTGACAGTGCTGCAGCTATGGGTGGGCGAGTAAAATACCTCCTAATCAAACAGGGATGCTCGGCTTCACAGCCAAAACTTTCCTGCCCAACTCCATTTCCATCAATGTAAGACTTGAGAGCACAAAGGTGAAATGGTCGTTTTTCAATATTAAACTTAACTTAAATTTACTTTATTTATGTGTGCATTGTTGTCAATTGTTGCGGCTAGCTTAGTCAGAGAGCAAAATGTACTGGTATGCCTCATGGTTGGCACTCATTGATGGTAATATGAAGTAGGAAAGATTAATAAAAAGAATGTTTGCCCCTTACAGTCAGAAACAGGGAAATTCATAACAAGGAAGAAGGAAATGACTGAGGAACCAGATTCATCCTTTGCTTCTGTCTTCAGAAAGGTGGATATGAATAAAGTACCATAAGTCCTGAGAAATACAAATTTTAGTGAGGAGCTGAAGGAAATTAGTATCAGTAAAGAAATGGGCCAGGATTCTCCGACCCTGTGCTGGGTTGAAGAATCGGCGGGGGGGGGGGGGGCGATCCCGGATCGCCGCCACGCCGGTCAGGGGCCGTTGAAAGCGGCTGCCCCAGCGACTCAACGGGCCTTGACGGGCCGAGTGCCCGCTGAGTTCGGCCGAGTCCCACCAGCATGGGTTACGTATTGTCCCACCTGACGGGACCTCGGAGTTCTGTCTGCGGGGGCCATCCTGGTGGGGAGGCAGGGGAATCTGACCCCGGGGGGGGGCCTCCATGGTGGCCTGGCCCGCGATCGGGGCCTACTGATTGGCGGGCGGGCTAGTTCTGTGCGGGCCTATGTTCCTTCTCACGGGGCGCCTGTAGGCCGGGGGCCGGCGTGGAGACGGGAACCCACCCGCATGCGCCAGCCGTGGCGCATGCGTGAACTCGCGTTGGCCGTAAAGTGCATATGCGGACACGCGCCGACCGTGGAGCACATGTGCGGACTCGCGCCAGCTAGTGTGCGCCGGCTTTTGGCCGCCTGAGCCGCAGAAACCACTCTGGTGCCATACTAGCAGCCCTAGGAAGGAGTGGATAGCTGCCAGTTGAGGCCCGTTCACGCTGTCGTGGCTCGCACCACTTTTCACACCGGCATCAGAACTTGGCCTAATGGGTTTGAAGGTGGACAAAGGGACTCTGGAATGATTCCTCCAGATTGGAGGGTAGTTCATATATGACTGCTACTCAGAATGGGACAGAAAACAGGGAACTATAGACCAGTGAGCCTAACATCAGTAGTCAGGAATTTGCTGAAGTCTATTATCAAGGCTTCCATTGCACAGCATTTGGAAAGCTGCGTTGTATTCAGACAAAGTCAGCATGGATTTACAAAAGGAAAATCATGCTTGACAAATCTACTAAAATTCTTTAAAGATGTAACTAGTAGAGTTGACCAGGGAGAACCTGTGGATGTGGTTTATTTATACTTTCAGAAGGCTTTCGACAAGGTCTCACATAGAAGATTACTATGTAAAGTTAAAGTGCATGGGATTACTGATAGTGTCTTGAGATGGATAGAAAGCTGGTTTGCAGACAGGAAGCAAGGTGGAATAAATGGATCTTTTTCTGATTGGCAGGCAGTGACAAGTAGGATACCGCAGGGATCTGCGCTACGGCTCAACTGTTCACATTGTATATTAATGATCTGGACGAGGGAATAAATTGTATTGTCTCCAAATTTGCAGACGATACGAAGTTGGATGGGAGGGTGAGCTGTGAGTTGGATGCAGAGATGCTTCAGCGGGATCTGGACAGGCTGAGTGAGTGGGAACAAGCATGGCAGGTGCACTATAATGTGGATAAATGTGAAGTTATCCATTTGGTAGCAAAAAATAGGAAGGCAGATTATTATTTGAATATCTCTGCATCGCAACCTGCTGTCAGGAAATTGAGATTTCACCTAATTACCTCACCCCACACGCAACATTTCCCACTTTAGTGAGCTCCATAAAATTCCCCTGAAAGTATCACAAGGGACTGAGTGGCTGAGCATTTTACCAACCATGAGCTTGATCAACAATTCAATCTAAATTTGCAAAGTGTAGGTCATATCCGTTTCAACTGACTGAATTTTCTAGCAGAGGTCAAGAACGTGGTGGGTACAGGACGATCTATGGATGTTGTTTTTATCAATTCAGAAGGTATCACACAAGGGATTAGTAGTAAAATGAGTGCACATGGAATTGGAGATTACCTTGCCATGTGGGTTGGTAACTTGATGGGAGACAGAGGCTATGGATAAAGAGAACACTCTCTGGTTGATGGAACGTGATGGTGTTGCCTAAGGCTTTGTCTTGTAGCTTTTGCTTTCTATCATATGTATCAATGACTTGGATGAAGGACTAACATATTGCACATTCAAGTTACCAGCTGATAATAAGTTGGGAGGAACAGTAAATTGTGTAGATACGAAGCGGGGTTACAAAGGGAAGAACTTTGGACTTTGCAATAGCAATTTTAAGGATTAATTACGTGCCAGAGGAGCTGAGTTTGGTTAAAAGTATTAACTCAATAAAGGAATTGCTAAACTGACTGTTCGTTGCATGCAGGGGAGGTTGACCACATTTCAAAAGCGTTATGAAGACTTCCTGGAAAACTCTGAAGAAGGCAGTCATGGGAGATTGGGAAATCGTTGTAAACAACAGGTGCTGTTTGTTCTCATCAGTCTCTGTGACCATAGCAAAGAGACAATAGGAAATGACTGAAAAGCTGGTTCTTGTCAGCAACAATGTTGCAAGAGCAATGATTCTAAATTGCAAGAGAACTCAATCCTCGAGACAGATCAAATAACCATTGAGCACGATGGTGATGTATTATTAACCTCCCAGTCTCCTAAAGAAGAAGAATTGGCCAACCTCAGTTTCAAGTTGTGCAACTGACTCAAAGATTGCACAAATCTCTCTATCCGTAAAATCTGTGGTATTATTATGTCAATCAAAAGAATGAATTAAAAAGAAAGTTTTGGTATATCTCACCTCTTATTACCCTAAAGCCTGTAAACAGTAAAGTAAAAACCCGACACAGAGCAGAGACTGACTAAGCGAATGGTCCATCATCACCTATGTAATAATGTTGAATAAAATAATGCTAGGCTGCCAGTTATTAGATCCTTCCATGAGACTGTCAAAATAGAAACAAATGCTGTCACTAGATTCGTAAAGAGCAGGAATATATCCCTCTTCTCCCAGTGGACTACAAGGGCACACCATGTTGAGAAATTAATAACCAGAAAGGAAACAACGTGACAGGAATACCTATGCAATCAATTTCCAGCTTTTCAATGACCTGGAGCATTTTATGAATTTAATATTGTTCTACTCTGTAAAATGCTTAAATCTCTATGTGAAAGAGAAACACCATGTAAATTGCTGCAGGCAGATATATACAAAATTAAATAGCAAAGGAAGGAATACTGTTTTATCTTTCGTACTGAGGGGACTATTGATAGGAATGACTGCAGCGTTGCCTAATTCTGTTCTACAAGCACTTCAAAGAACCTTCATTTCCATTTACAGCATGCCTTGGTTTGGTAATGACATTTACCATGCTGGAATAAATCAGCACTGAAACATGCTGGAACAGCTAGAGCTGGAAGCAGGAATATTGAAGAAAACTTGACCCTGTTATTTACTGTCAGTAAGTTTTGAGAGGGAATATTGTAGCTCAGTTCATTAAGATTGCAGAGAAATCCAACTCTTTTATTAGCAACCTAATCATAAGGAGTCATTAAATTGCAATGTGTCTCAAAGTTAAGCGAATTATGCCCAAAATATTTGTATTACCTATGCTGTTTTATGGTTTTTTATTTTGATCAGGTCCCACCCATGAAATAGGCCATATCCTTAGTCGAAATAGCAAGACCCCACTGATTGCTGGAGGGAGGTACTTTAAATGAGGTACACAGACACTGGTCGGCACTTTTTAAAAACAATCATATAAAAGTATATTTAATTTACTCAGAGGTAAAGGATTGGACTCCGTTGTTAAAAATATTTACTTTTGATAATAAATCCATTTTTAACTGTATTAATACAATGCTACCAGATTACCACTCTTAAACACATCAAGGAACACTTTTAATGGAAAGAAAACCAATAAATAAATATGTTCTATTACACTACCCGATTGCATTAGTTCATGGAAGATTGGGTCACTGTCTGTGTGGAGGCCGTGTGTGGCTGTTTGGGGTTCCTCCGGGTGCTCCAGTTTCCTCCCACAGTCCAAAGATATGCGTGTTCGGTTGATTGGCCATGCTAAAATGACCCCTTAGTGTCTAGCAATGTGCAGGTTAGGTTATAGGGTTACGCGGATAGGGGAGAGTGGGCAAGGGTAGAGTGCTTATTCAAAAGGTCGGTGCAGAATTGATGGGTCAAATGGTCTCTTTCTGCACTAAAACCACTTAAGGCGATATTAGGTCAGATGACCAAAAACTTGGTTCATGTTTTGAGAAATGTCTTAAAGAGGGGGAAAGCAAGTTAGAGAGGTGGAGAGGACATGGCCCAGGCAACTAAAGCACAGACACCATTGGTGGAGCAATTTCAATTGGGAATGAGGCCGAGACCAATTTGACAGGCACAATTTGAAATGCAATTTCCCAATTACACCCCTTGTTTCTAGTGGGCACTAAATCAACAACTTTGCTTAGGAAAACAACAACATGCTATGTGAAAAGAATATGAATTGTCCTGATACAGTTTCTAATGTGTCCATAAAACTACCCTTGCCACAGGGTACAAGTACAATCTTACACAAAGAAACCACAGGCATAATTGATGTGCAGGAAGGATGTGATTAGCAGAAGGTGTTGAGCAGAATATTTCAACAATCAAAGCTTGGACTCCCCTGTATTTCATCTACGTCTCAGACTTAGATTGTAAAATTAATTGCAATTTATCAAATGGGCAAACATAATTTCTCCAGGGTTTCCACAGATCTTTGAGCCAAGTTGCAGCAGACAATCAGGAGAACCCCTGCACCACCACGACCCCCTCCCCCCCCCACCCCGAATCAGCCCATTGCATCTGTGTGAAATAATTCCAGCGAATTTAGTGCCTTAATAAAGGAGAATAACACAGGGTGAATAGGATCAGATGAGGTGGCTAAATGAAGAAAAACACTAACAGGCTTGAAGAGTGAAACAGTTTGTTTTCATGTTGTGAGAAGCGACAATTCTATTTGATTGGCCAAATGTTCTTGTCCAAAGCTTGACTTTTCTCCAGATGCTCGATTTCTTCACAGGTGCAGGAGGAATGCTTTCTGCTCGGGGGCTACTTGATGTTGACCCAGAATACCTGGAATAAAGAAGTGCTCCGCTCCTCCATAGTTGTACCTCTGTCTTGTCCTCCTGGGAAAAAAAAAACTTTGAAGAAAAAGGTAATTCCCCACAGTAATACAACTAGATGTTTGTGATATTTCGACACACAAAATCAAAATTCCACATTTGACATAGATTTTTGCAAATCAATATTATTTCAAATGATATTTTATATTTGCTTCACTGGAATTATTTTTGGGTTACAGTGATAAAGCAGAAGGAGCTAGGGCAGCACGGTTGCACAAGTGGATAACAATGTGGCTTCACAGCGCCAGGGTCCCAGGTTCGATTCCCCACTGGGTAACTGTCTGTGTGGAGACCGCGTGTTCTCCCTGTGTCTGCGTGGGTTTCCTCCGGGTGCTCCGGTTTCCTTCCACAGTACAAAGATGTGCAGGTTAGGTGGATTGGCCATGATAAATTGCCCTTAGTGACCAAAAAGGTTTGGAGGGGTTTTTGGGTTACAGGGATAGGGTGGAAGTGAGGGCTTAAGTGGGTCGGTGCAGACTCAATGGGCTGAATGGCCTCCTTCTGCACTGTATGTTCTATGTTCTAGGAGGAAATATCCAGTCCATTTCCAAATATTTGCTCACCAACCACTTCAGACTAGCAGAATAATACACAATAAAAGATGATGGGAAATACTTTTAAAACAGTTTGAATTATAGCAACGATAACATGAACACCATTGTGCGCCATCTGCTCTCACCAGAAAGCAGCTGGCTTCAGTGAATATTCAAAAGTAGCATTTCTATGGACCATCCTTGCAAAAGGGCATCATTTTGGTGATCCTCCATGATCATAATGAATGGTGGAGCGTGCTCAAAGGGCCAAATGGCCTCCTCCTGCTTCTATTTTCTATGTTTTATGTACTTATTTCGAAGAAGACTAGGAGATTGATCCTGGGGTCCTGGCCAATATATTCCCTTCAATCAGGATCACCACACTAGATTATATAGAATCATATAATCAATAGATCATTATCTCATTGCATTTCTAGAATCTTGCTATGCACAAATTGGTTGCTGCATTGATGACTACAATTTAACAATGTTACATTGGTTGTAAAAAGTACTTAGTAGCATCTTAAAGATAGAACATAGAACATAGAACGATACAGCGCAGTACAGGCCCTTCGGCCCTCGATGTTGCACCGACATGGAAAAAATCTAAAGGCCATCTAACCTACACTATGCCCTTATCATCCATATGCTTATCCAATAAATTTTTAAATGCCCTCAATGTTGGCGTGTTCACTACTGTTGCAGGTAGGGCATTCCACGGCCTCACCACTCTTTGCGTAAAAAACCCACCTCTGACCTCTGTCCTATATCTATTACCCCTCAATTTAAGGCTATGTCCCCTCGTGCTAGCCACCTCCATCCGCGGGAGAAGGCTCTCGCTGTCCACCCTATCTAACCCTCTGATCATTTTGGATGCCTCTATTAAGTCACCTCTTAACCTTCTTCTCTCTAACGAAAACAACCTCAAGTCCATCAGCCTTTCCTCATAAGATTTTCCCTCCATACCAGGCAACATCCTGGTAAATCTCCTCTGCACCCGTTCCAAAGCTTCCACGTCCTTCCTATAATGAGGCGACCAGAACTGTACACAATACTCCAAATGCGGCCGTACTAGAGTTTTGTACAACTGCAACATGACCTCATGGCTCCGGAACTCAATCCCTCTACCAATAAAGGCCAACACACCATAGGCCTTCTTCACAACCCTATCAACCTGGGTGGCAACTTTCAGGGATCTATGTACATGGACACCGAGATCCCTCTGCTCATCCACACTATCAAGAATTTTACCATTAGCCAAATATTCTGCATTTCTGTTATTCTTTCCAAAGTGAATCACCTCACACTTCTCCACATTAAACTCCATTTGCCACCTCTCAGCCCAGCTCTGCAGCTTATCTATGTCCCTCTGTAACCTGCAACATCCTTCCGCACTGTCTACAACTCCACCGACTTTAGTGTCGTCTGCAAATTTACTCACCCATCCTTCTGCGCCCTCCTCTAGGTCATTTATAAAAATGACAAACAGCAACGGCCCCAGAACAGATCCTTGTGGTACGCCACTCGTAACTGAACTCCATTCTGAACATTTCCCATCAACTACCACTCTCTGTCTTCTTTCAACTAGCCAATTTCTGATCCACATCTCTAAATCACCCTCAATCCCCAGCCTCCGTATTTTCTGCAATAGACGACCGTGGGGAACCTTATCAAACGCTTTACTGAAATCCATATACACCACATCAACTGCTCTACCCTCGTCTACCTGTTCAGTCACCGTCTCAAAGAACTCGATAAGGTTTGTGAGGCATGACCTACCCTTCACAAAACCATGCTGACTGTCCCTAATCATATTATTCCTATCTAGATGATTATAAATCGTATCTTTTATAATCCTCTCCAAGACTTTACCCACCACAGACGTTAGGCTCACCGGCCTATAGTTACCGGGGTTATCTCTACTCCTCTTCTTGAACAAAAGGACCACATTTGCTATCCTCCAGTCCTCTGGCACTATTC
This sequence comes from Scyliorhinus canicula, assembly GCF_902713615.1. Taxonomy (NCBI): domain Eukaryota; kingdom Metazoa; phylum Chordata; class Chondrichthyes; order Carcharhiniformes; family Scyliorhinidae; genus Scyliorhinus; species Scyliorhinus canicula. Next base: position 170,848,294 of record NC_052151.1, read on the forward strand.
CTGTAGCCAATGATGACCTAAAAATCAAAGCCAAAGGCTCAGCAATCTCTTCCCTGGCTTCCCAGAGAATCCTAGGATAAATCCCATCCGGCCCCGGGGACTTATCTATTTTCACCTTGTCCAGAATTGCCAACACTTCTTCCCTACGCACCTCAATGCCATCTATTCTAATAGCCTGGGTCTCAGCATTCTCCTCCACAATATTATCTTTTTCTTGAGTGAATACTGACGAAAAGTATTCATTTAGTATCTCGCTTATCTCCTCAGCCTCCACACACAACTTCCCACCACTGTCCTTGACTGGCCCTACTCTTACCCTAGTCATTCTTTTATTCCTGACATACCTGTAGAAAGCTTTTGGGTTTTCCTTGATCCTACCTGCCAAAGACTTCTCATGTCCCCTCCTTGCTCGTCTCAGCTCTCTCTTTAGATCCTTCCTTGCTTCCTTGTAAATATCAAGCGCCCCAACTGAAACTTCACGCCTCATCATCACATAGGCCTCCTTCTTCCTCTTAACAAGAGATTCCACTTCTTTGGTAAACCACGGTTCCCTCGCTCGACCCCTTCCTCCCTGCCTGACTGGTACGTACTTATCAAGAACATGCAATAGCTGTTCCTTGAACAAGCTCCACATATCCAGTGTGCCCAACCCTTGCAGCCTACTTCTCCAACCAACACATCCTAAGTCATGTCTAATGGCATCATAATTGCCCTTCCCCCAGCTATAACTCTTGCCCTGCGGGGTATACTTATCCCTTTCCATCACTAACGTAAAGGTCACCGAATTGTGGTCACTGTTTCCAAAGTGCTCACCTACCTCCAGATCTAACACCTGGCCTGGTTCATTACCCAAAACCAAATCCAAGGTGGTCTCGCCTCTTGTTGGCCTGTCAACATATTGTGTCAGGAAACCCTCCTGCACACATTGTACAAAGAATGACCCATCTAATGTACTCGAACTATATCTTTTCCAGTCAATATTTGGAAAGTTAAAGTCTCCCATAACAACTACCCTGTTACTTTCGCTCTTTTCCAGAATCATCTTCGCCATCCTTTCCTCTACATCCCTAGAACTATTAGGTGGCCTATAGAAAACTCCCAACAGGGTGACCTCTCCTTTCCTGTTTCTAACCTCAGCCCATACTACCTCAGAAGAAGAGTCCCCATCTAGCATCCTTTCCGCCACCGTAATACTGTCCTTGACTAGCAGCGCCACACCTCCCCCTCTTTTGCCCCCTTCTCTGAGCTTACTAAAACACCTAAACCCCGGAACCTGCAACAACCATTCCTGTCCCTGCTCTATCCATGTCTCTGAAATGGCCACAACATCGAAGTCCCAGGTACCAACCCATGCTGCCAGTTCCCCTACCTTATTTCGTATACTCCTGGCATTGAAGTAGACACACTTCAAACCACCTACCTGAACACTGGCACCCTCCTGTGAAGTCAAATCTGTGCTCCTGACCTCTATACTCTCAATCTCCCGTACCCTAAAACTACAATCCAGGTTCCCATGCCCCTGCTGAATTAGTTTAAACCCCCCCAAAGAGCACTAACAAATCTCCCCCCCAGGATATTGGTGCCCCTCAGGTTCAGATGTAGACCATCCTGTCTATAGAGGTCCCACCTTCCCCAGAAAGATGCTAGATAAATGCACATATGTGTTCTTTCAAAGAGTGTCCTGATTCCACACTTTAAATATGCCAAAAGCAATTTGGAAATTCTAGGCTGTAATGTATTGTAAATAATTTTATTCTAAAAGTGTTGGTATGTGCATTATTGCTAACAACATTATTTGGTTCACATTTAATTGTTGCTTTATTCCGAAGGAACATTTGGACACAGCTTGTATTCTCAATATTGTTCCAACTTTCAGGAATAGAAACCGAGTTCTGCATGAATATATGAAAATGATACAATTAAAATATATCCTCCATGGATGTCGAACAGAACAAGGGGATGATTATCTGTTGCTCCTTTATGTTTCATTTATTGTTCCAAGGGTTTGTGAGGACTAATTGTATTTTACTTTGCAACCTTGGTAATCCGTTACCATAGAATATTTTATGGCGTTCTTAAATGGGAATATTCAGTAACTTTCCATTGGGGACCTGTTAGTTTTCTATCTATGCAGTAAAGAGATTAATCAGTGAAACAACCACTAATTGTCGAAATCGTTGATAAACGAACAGCCTTGTTGGACCAAATTCTCTGGATGGACGTTAAGAATTTATGCATCAGAAGTACACTTCACAGACAAAAGGAAAATACTGCAGATGTATTTTAGGTAGATAGATACGTAGCTCAGTTTGCTTCACATTCCATCCATTTGTTATGTTAGACAAAGCGTTTTGTGCATCTACTAACTTTGTTTTTTAAATTCCCTATATTTATTCTGAGCAGCCGTGGGAATGCCTACCCTATTCCCTTCTCTATGCCCTACTTAAATGCATAACATTCTTTCTCTAACAGCACTGTGGGTGTATCTACACCCACAAGATACTGCAACGGTTCAAGAACATAACTCACCACTATCCTCTCAAGGGCAACTAGGAATGGGCAATAAAAGCTGGTCTCGCCAGTGATGCCCACATCCCACAAATTATTTTTTTGAAAAATAAGCCATTTTATTTTGGGAATACCTGAGCAATTTGCAAGTCAGGAAAAAGATACCACCTGTTTCAGTCTGGTACAGAGATTGTCGTACCATTTACATAATCTTTTAACAGGCTGATATATCCACTACTCTGCTAGTGTTGACTCTAGTGTGTGAAGTATATTCCAAAGAATTTAGTCATAGGAGATCATTTTCAACTTCAGTTTGGAGTAAAAAGTTAAAATAATTCATGTCAAAACAAATCCGATCCCATTGCATCGGAAATCAAGACCTGCATAATACTGAAATATTTAGCTTGTGCGGAAAAAATGATAACAGTACATCCTAAAACATTAGACAATGGAAGATTCCATTGTAGCAGCATGAGGATTAAAATGTAATGAAGTAAACTTAAAAACTTAAATTGCAACTTTTTTTTTTGTTTTCAGTAGTTGGGAAGTTAGTTCAGTGGGAATGGAGGTTAGGGCAGTTGAATGTTCCTCCTGCAGAATGTGGGAGGAAAGGGTCACCTCGAGTGTCCCTGCTGACTACATCTGCGGGAAGTGTACCAGCCTCCCATACCAGCCTCCCCGGACAGGCGCCGGAAAGTGGTGACTAGGGGCTTTTCACAGTAACTTCATTGAAGCCTACTCGTGACAATAAGCGATTTTCATTCATTTCAAGTGCACCCAACTCCAGCTCCTCGAGAACCGCGTTAGGGACCTGGAGCTGGAGCTGGATGAACTTCGGATCATTCGGGACGCGGAAGGGGTTATTGAGAGGAGTTATAGGGAGGTAGTCACACCTCAAGTAAAAGAAGGAGGTAGATGGGTTACCGTCAGGGGAACGAGAGGGAACCAGCAGGCAGTGCAGGGCTCCCCTGTGGTCGTTCCCCTCAATAACAAGTATACCGTTTTGGATACTGTTGGGGTGGGGGGGACTTACCAGGGGTAAGCAATGGGGCACAGGTCTCTGGCACAGAGTCTGTCCCTGTTGCTCAGAAGGGAAGGGAGAAGAGGAACAGAGCACTTGTCATTGGGGACTCCATAGTTAGAGGAACAGACAGGAAGTTCTGTGGGAACGAAAGAGACTCACGGTTGGTGTGTTGCCTCCCAGGTGCCAGTGTTCGTGATGTCTCTGATCGTGTTTTTGGGATCCTTAAGGGGGAGGGGGAGCAGCCCCAAGTCGTGGTCCACAGAGGTACCAACGACATAGGTAGGAAGAGAGATAGGGATTTGAGACAGAAATTCAGGGAGCTAGGGTGGAAGCTGAGAGCTAGAACAAACAGAGTTGTTATCTCTGGGTTGTTACCCGTGCCACGTGCTAGCGAAGTGAGAAATAAGGAGAGAGAAGAGTTGAACATGTGGCTACAGGGATGGTGCAGGAGGGAGGGTTTTGGTTTCCTGGATAATTGGGGCTCATTCTGGGGTAGGTGGGACCTCTACAAACAGGATGGTCTTCACCTGAACCAGAGGGGTACCAATATCCTGGGGGGGGAGATTTGCTAGTGCTCTTCGGGGGGGTTTAAACTAATTCAGCAGGGGGATGGGAACCTAAATTGTAGTCCCAGTGTACAGGATGTTGAGAGTAGTGAGGTCAGGGATAGGGTTAAAAGTTCGAAAGAGGGCACCGGCAAGCAGGACGCTGGTTTGAAGTGTGTCTACTTCAACGCCAGGAGCATCCGGAATAAGGTGGGTGAGCTTGCAGCGTGGGTTGGTACCTGGGATCTCGAGGTTGTGGCGATTTCGGAGACATGGGTAGAGCAGGGACAGGAATGGTTGTTGCAGGTTCCAGGATTTAGATGTTTCTGTAAGAACAGAGAAGATGGTAAAAGAGGGGGGGGGGGGGGGGGGCATTGTTAATCAAGGAAAGTATTACGGCGGCAGAAAGGACGTTTGAGGACTCGTCTACTGAGGTAGTATGGGCCGAGATTAGGAACAGGAGAGGAGAGGTCACCCTGTTGGGAGTTGTCTATAGACCTCCGAATAGTTCCAGGGATGTAGAGGAAAGGATTGCAAAGATGATTCTCGACAGGAGCGAGAGTAACAGGGTAGTTGTTATGGGGGACTTTAACTTTCCAAATATTGACTGGAAATACTATAGTTCGAGTACTATAGATGGGTCAGTTTTTGTGCAGAGTGTGCAGGAGGGTTTTCTGACACAGTATGTAGACAGGCCAACAAGGGGCGATGCCACATTGGATTTGGTACTGGGTAATGAACCCGGCCAGGTGTTAGATTTAGATGTAGGTGAGCACTTTGGTGATAGTGATCACAATTCGGTTATGTTTACTTTAGCGATGGGCAGGGATAGGTATGTACCGCAAGGCAAGAATTATAGCTGGGGGAAAGGCAATTATTATGCTATTTGGCAAGATTTAGGATGTATAGGATGGGGAAGGAAACTGCAGGGGATGGGTATAATCGAAATGTGGAGCTTTTTCAAGGAACAGCTACTGCGTGTCCTTGATAAGTATGTACCTGTCAGGCAGGGAGGAAGTTGTCGAGCAAGGGAACCGTGGTTTACTAAGGAAGTTGAAGCACTTGTCAAGAAGAAGAAGAAGGCTTCTGTTAGGATGAGACATGAAGGCTCAGTTAGGGCACTTGAGAGTTACAAGTTAGCCAGGAAGGACCGAAAGGGAGAGTTAAGAAGAGCGAGGAGAGGACACGAAAAGTCGTTGGCGGATAGGATCAAGGACAACCCTAAGGCTTTCTATAGGTATATCAGGAGCAAAAGAATGACTAGAGTAAGATTAGGGCCAATCAAGGATAGTAGTGGAAAGTTGTTTGTGGAATGAGAGGAGATAGGGGAAGCGTTAAATGGATATTTTTCGTCAGTGTTTACACTGGAGAAAGACAATGTTGTCGAGGAGAATACTCAGGTACAGTCGACCAGGCTAGATGGGATTGAGGTTCACAAGGAGGAGGTGTAAGCAATTGTGGAAAGTGTAAAAATAGATAAGTCTCCTGGGCCAGATGGGATTTATCCTAGGATTCTCTGAGATGCCAGGGAGGAGATTGCAGAGCCTTTGGCCTTGATCTTTATGTCGTCTTTGTCAACAGGAATAGTGCCGGAAGACTGGAGGATAGCAAATGTTGTCAGCTTTTTCAAGAGGTGGAATAGAGACAACCCTGGTAATTATAGACCTGTGAGCCTTCGGTTGTGGGTAAAATGTTGGAAAAGGTTATAAGAGATGGGGTTTATAATCATCTTGAAAATAACAAGTTGATTAGCGATACTCAACACGGTTTTGTGAAGGGTAGGTCATGCCTCACAAACCTTATTGAGTTTTTTGAGAAGGTGACCAAACAGGTGAATGAGGGTAAAGCGGTTGATGTGGTGTATATGGATTTCAGTAAGGCGTTTGATAAGGTTCCCCACGGTAGGCTATTGCAGAAAATACGGAAGTATGGGATTGAAGGTGATTTAGCGGTTTGGATCAGTAATTGGCTAGCTGAAAGAAGACAGGGTGGTGGTTGATGGCAAATGTTCATCCTGGAGTTCAGTTACTAGTGGTGTAGCACAAGGATCTGTTTTGGGGCCACTGCTGTTTGTCATTTTTATAAATGACCTGGAAGTAAATTTGCAGATGACACGAAGGTCGGTGGAGTTGTGGATAGTGCTGAAGGATGTTATAGGTTACAGAGGGACATAGATAAGCTGCAGAGCTGGGCTGAGAGGTGGCAGATGGAGTTTAATGCGGAAAAGTGTGAGGTGGTTCACTTTGGAAGGAGTAACAGGAATGCAGAGTACTGGGCTAATGGCAAGATTCTTGGTAGTGTAGATGAACAGAGAGATCTCGGCATCCAGGTACGTAAATCCCTGAAAATTGCCACCCAGGTTAATAGGGCTGTTAAGAAGGCATATGGTGTGCTAGCCTTTATCAGTAGGGGGATTGAGTTTCGGAACCATGAGGTCATGCTGCAGCTGTACAAAACTCTGGTGCGGCTGCACCTGGAGTACTGCGTGCAGTTCTGGTCACCGCATTATAGGAAGGATGTGGAAGCTTTGGAAAGGGTTCAGAGGAGATTTACTAGGATGTTGCCTGGTATGGAGGGAAGGTCTTACGAGGAAAGGCTCAGGAACTTGAGGTTGTTTTCGTCAGAGAGGAGAAGGTTGAGAGGTGACTTAATAGAGACATATAAGATAGTCAGAGGGTTAGATAGGGTGGACAGTGAGAGTCTTTTAAATTGAGGGGTGGTAGATATAGGACAGATGTCAGAGGCAGTTTCTTTACTCAGAGAGTAGTAGGGGTGTGGAACACCCTGCCTGCAACAGTAGTAGACTCGCCAAATTTAAGGGCATTTAAGTGGTCACTGGATAGACATATGGATGAAAATGGAATAGTGTAGGTCAGATAGGCTTTAGATGGTTTCACGGGTCGGCGCAACATCGAGGGCCGAAGGGCCTGTACTGCGCTGTAATGTTCTATGTTCTATTCACTGCAGGATTCTTATTTATCTTAGAAGTAGCTTAATTCAAATTAACTGAATTCATTATTGGAATTACACTGCCTAATGTGAATTTGTGGAAAGTACGTTCTTGTTTGCTTGCAAAAAAAACCATTGCGCTGGTAGGAGTGGAAGGTGTTGGCTTTGTGACATCACAATGGCAGGAGAAATATCAACACAAACCTTATGCTGATGCCCACTCATAGACACCAACCAAAGGTTATTGAAGAACTATATAGCATGGAACTAATATATTAAAAGAGCACAAGCAGCTACTGATTCAGAGGAATTTATAGAGTGACTGGCATTAGCAAATTCATCAATTAGTTCAACAGGGAACTAAAAGTTAATGGAGCAGTCAGCATCAGCAAAATGATCAATTATTACAGCAGCAACATTAGAAAATGAATGAAGCAGAAGTCAGCAATGATTTAATACATTCGTAGACCAGTGGACTCACAAATAATAAATTAATGCAGCAGCAGGTGGCAGCGAATTAATTTCTAGAGTGGTGAGCGTACCACAAATCTATACGTTAATGGGTCAGCAGACATTGGTGAATTACTGAAATAAAGGGAAGTGGGCAATAGAAAATTAGTAAGTTAATGGGGAGCATGAACAAGTGAATTAATAACTTGATAGAGCAATGCACTAAAAAGTCAATAATTTAATTAAGTGTTGGGTAACAACAAATCAACGGAACTATGAGGAACAGAGATAGGCCATTCAGCCACTGGGCCTTGTTCGCCATTCAGTAATATAATGGCTCAATGTGCCTCAACTCCATTGTCCAACCTTTGCTCCACGTATCTTGATGGGAGCCTTATTTACATAATCAATGATTTACCACAATTAAATGTGCCAGAGAATTACTCAATGAATGGATCAATGTGTATTATGAATGAATGCATAGAGTTTCGGAGACCAAAAATTGAAGAAGCTCATAAAGTGGTGGTTACCTCAGACTTAATAGCCACCATCGACATCCATGCTTTCAGTTGGAATTACCTCTCTTAGCCTCCCTGCCTCTCTCCTTCTGTCAGAGTGTTATTAAAGCCTATTTCTTTGGCCAAGCCTTGAGCCACACATCCTGATATTTCTTTGACTCAAAACCAATCCTTTCTTTATGCACCCGATTCAATGAAGAAACAATGATATATTTCCCTGTCAAGTTGGCGTGTGACTTGAGAAGAACTCACAGGTGGTAGTATTCCCGCCTGCTGCCCTTGTCCTTTTAAGTGGTTGAGGCCATGGGTTTGAAAGGTGCTTGCGAAGGAATCCTGCTGAGTTGCTGCAGTGCATCTTTTAGGCAGGACGCACTGCTGCCACTGTGCAGCGGAGGGAGGGGGAGCAGTGAATGTTTGTGATGGCATGCCAATCAAACAAACTGATTAGCCCTGAATGGTGCCAAGCTTCTTGAGCGTTGTTGGAGCTGCACTCAACCAAGCTTTAATAAGGACATGGGGGAGACCACACCGAGTAAGAATAAAGAACTTTGGTTGATTTACAGTTACTCTATACACAGCACGGTAGCATTGTGGATAGCACAATCGCTTCACAGCTCCAGAGTCCCAGGTTCGATTCCGGCTTGGGTCACTGTCTGTGCGGAGTCTGCACATCCTCCCCGTGTGTGCGTGGATTTCCTCCGGGTGCTCCGGTTTCCTCCCACAGTCCAAAGATGTGCAGGTTAGGTGGATTGGCCATGATAAATTGCCCTTAGTGTCCAAAATTGCCCTTAGTGTTGGGTGGGGTTACTGGGTTATGGGGATAGGGTGGAGGTGTTAACCTTGGGTGGGGTGCTCTTTCCAGGAGCCGGTGCAGACTCAATGGGCCGAATGGCCTCCTTCTGCACTGCAAATTCTATGTAAACCCCTGATAGATCACTATCAGGTCTCCACATGGCCGGTGCCTTACTGACCAACCTTTTATACACAGCTGAAAGGTGTTCCCCCGCCCCTCAGCGGCAGAGCTGGTACTCGGCGAGAAACATGTAGAAGATAATCATTCCCACCCCGTAGGTCCTGTGCAACACCAGCTTAAAGTCCAACAGGTTTATTTTGAATCACTATCTTTCGGAGCACTGCTCCTTCCTCAGGTGAATGAAGAGATGGGTTCCAGAAACACATATATAAACAGATTCAATGATGCAAGACAATACGTTGAATGCGAGTTTTTGTAGGTAGTTAAGTCTTTACAGGTCCAGACAGTGACTGGAGAGAGGGATAATCACAGGTTACAGAGGTGTGAATTGTCTCAAGCCAGGACAGTTGGTAGGATTTTGCAAACCCAAGTTAGATGGTGGGGGGTGAAAGCAATGCAACATGAATCCACATGAATCCAAGGTCCTGTTTGATGCAGTACTCATGTGTGCGGAACTTGGCTATCAGTTTCTGCTTGGCGATTCTGTGCTGCTGCACATCCTGAAGGCCACCTTGGAGCACGCTTACCTGAAGATCAGAGGCTGAATGCCCTTGACTGCTAAAGTGTTCTCCGACTGGAAGAGGACATTCCTACCAGGCGATTGTCGTGCAATGTCCGTTCATCCATTGTCACAGCGTCTGCATGGTCTCGCCAATGTGCCACGCCTCAGAACATCCATTCCTGCAGTGTATGAGGGAGACAACGTTGGCCGAGTCACACGAATATGTACCACGTACCTGGGTGGTGGTGTTCTCATGTGTAATGTTGGTACCCTTATCGATGATCTGGCACGTCTTGCAGAGATTGCCATGGCAGGGTAGTGTGGTGTTGTTGTCGCTGTTCTGAAGGCTGGGTAGTTTGCTGCAAACAATTGTCTTTTTGAGGTTGCACAGTTATTTGAAGGCAAGTAGTGGGGGTCTGGGGATGGCCTTCGCAAGATGTTTGTCTTCATCGATGATGTGTTGAAGGCTGCGAAGAAGTTGTCATAGTTTCTCCACTCCGGGAAAGTACTGGACGACGAAGGATACTCGGTTGTGTTTGTCCTCTGAGGAGGTCAGTGTGGTTTTTTGCTGTGGCACGTTGGATTTGCCGATCGATGAGTCGAGTGCCATATTCTGTTCTTACGAGGGCATCTTTCAGCATTTGTAGATGCCTTTTATGTTCCTCCTCATCTGAGCAGGTCCTGTGTATGCGGAGGGCTTTTCCATAGGGGATGGAGTCGTTCACGTGTTTAGGATGGAAGCTGGAGAAGTGGAGCATTGTGAGGTTATCCGTGGGCTTGCGGTAAAGCAAAGTGCTGTGGTGACCATCCTTGATGGAGATGAGTTTGTCCAAGAATGCAACTGATTCTGGAGAATATTCTATGGTGAGTCTGATGGTGGGATGTAACGTATTGATGTCATCGTGTAGTTGTTTCAGTGATTCTTCACCATGGGTCCAAAAGAAAAAAATGTTAGTGATGTATCTGGTGCATAACGTCGGTTGAAGCTCCTGTGCGGTGAGGAGGTCTTGTTGGAACTTGTGCATGAAGATGTTGGCGTATTGAGGTGCGAATTTGGTCCCCATGGCTGTTTTGTGTGTTCGGATGAAGAACCTGTTGTCGAAGGTGAAAACGTTGTGATCTTTCACACTCATGTTGATTTAAATGGCTACATTCCTGAGTAGGCTCCACGCCTGTTAGAAATATCCCAGATAATCAGACAAAATAGACCAAAACTCCAAAGGAACACCTAAAACAGGGGTGTGTGGTGGGGCGGTTGGGGAGGGGGGGGGGGGGGCAGAGGAGAGGGCCGGCCGATCGACAAGGGGAAGAGGGGAAGGGGGAGAAACAAATATGCATGTGCAAATACTTGACAATCATCTTCTGTATTGCAATAAAAATATTTCAAAATAACAAAAAAAGAAAGGAGTTCAGGGGGTGGCTAGGGGGCTTGGGTTATGGGGGCTATTTCTAATTGGTTTTGTAAATTGTATCTGGTCAACACAGATTTGTTTATTTTGTATTGTATAAAATGAAAAACTTTAATAAAAACATTTTCAACAAAAAAAAGAACCTGAAAATAAATGCCAGTGAGAGGAAAGGTTAACCCAAATTTGGACGCTGACAGACCACAGCTGAACCATCAGTTTGCACTTCCCCAGAGCCACTGAAGCCAAACTGCAACTCCAGGTTTGAGCGTCACTCAGCTCCCCAGAAATGATAGTTTTGCTCCAGCCCTCAACAGCACCGAACCCCTCAGCGTTTGCCGCTGTTACAGCCTGCTTCCCTTGCTGCATCATCGTCAGCTCGCACTTTCCAGCAACTTGCCATGCAGAAAATTAGAAAAAGCTTAAATGAGCAAGGTAAAGTTTAAATAACGGGAAACATTGTTCGATACCCTATGAAAGCAAATTACGGCCCATTGTGTGATTTGCCACAGGAGATTTAGCATGTTAGAACTATCCAGTAGTTCTGCTATCCAGTGGTGCTGCAGTACTAATGACCGAAATACATGGTGTGATGTTTTCCATTCAATATCATGTAATTGAAATGCATTCACCCTGGTAGAAAGTCTTAGAAGTAGACCATGTGAGATAATGGGACAGCTTCCCTCCAAATTATTGTGTGCTAAGTCCTGTCATTCTGTTGAAGATTTGATGTAAATATCTAACGGAAGTCAAGGACAGAAAATTCTCAAACACAGCACTCTCCCCGCCCCTCCCCATCGACTTTGTAGCCTTGTCTAAATTTCCAGGCTGATAAACTGAAAGCAGAATTCAAGTTATAGATGAGTGTAATTGCGCATGAAAAAGCAGACCATGAATTCAAATAAAGATTCGCCGAGGCTTTACCTGAACACACATTGATATTAAAGGACAGACAGGCTTCAGCTAAAGAGGATTGAATATAATGTGTGCTGGGCTTCCTCTGTGGTTGAAGTTTATGACATTTATTCGCAATCCCGTCCTTTCCAAAGCTGATTTCGGAAATAAAGCTGCAAGCAAGAAAACAGCACAAACATAATGCTTGGAAATTTTTAATTAACTTTAAATTATTGAGCTGGGTGCATGCACAAAAGTAAAAAGAAAATCTGTCAAGCACTATCCCTTACAAATGTAGAATACTAATTTTAATATAACCTGCAGACATAAGCTGTGAATCTCTCATTTAAGCATTAATAAATTTAATGGGATGTAAAGGAATAATTCTTGTATTAATGGCATTTAAATCAACCTAATATAGACCAAATGAGAAGCTTCAGGCAGCAAAATACAACTTGAGCTATAAAACTAAGGAACTTTGCTTGCAGCAACTTAATTTGAAACCTTTGCTCAGACATTTAGTAAGTTTTAATTAAACCTTGATGAGAAAATCTGATAATTGCACGTCAAAGCAGTGAGATGAGGCTGATGGTCGAGCTGGGTCAAAGGCGGTACAAAGGACTTGTGCACATGATAGCATCATACCTATTGTCAGGAGACTGGACACAGGTCCACAATACCATGCTGCTTGCAGCCACAAACCAGTTGAATAATGGATGACTGGAGTCCTTTCTGTGGAGAAACACAGTTGGGTCCTTCAGGGGATCACATGGGGTCATTTGCCTGCTGTCACGCATCCCCTGTACTCCATTCTATGATAATCAATGTGGGTGGATCCCAAAGCACTTCCTTCAAGCATATCAGTCTCGAAAGAGAAGTTACTGAGCTCATGATAGCTCGTAACCAACGCATTGATGACCCCTGCCAGACCACCAGGTAAACAGAAAACTGACTGCTATTGCTGATGTTTCCAGAGTAATTTGCACATGGCATCAGGACTAGAAGAAGCTCTGGTTAAGTTATGCAGCCACAGGCAGTGCAAACCGTGCCCTCGAGTTGTATTCCAATTCCTGCTATGTATAAAAGTCTTTCCTCATGTCGCCTTTGGTTCTATTCAGATTAAATCGACGTCCTCTGGGTCTCGAATTTTCCGCCACTGGGAAAATTTTCTCGCTATCCACTCTGTCCAGACCCCTCATGATTTTAAACACCTCTCAGCCTTTTATTATCTCAGAACAATCCAGATTCTTCAGTCTGTCCCTATACCTGGGGTTGGATTCTCCACTCCCCGACGCCAAAATCGCGAGGGGGTGGAGAATCCCCGATGACGCCAAAATCGGGAGCTGCTTTCGCGATGCTGTGCCCCCCTGAATAGCGACGCCGCGACACGTATTCACGGCCTCAGGCCGCTGCCTGAGGCCCGCCCTGCAATGCCCCGTCCCTGACCGGCTGAGTTCCCGACAGCGTGGGACATGTGTGGTCTCACCCGTCGTGAACTCAGCATGGTGGCTGCGGACTCATTCTGGCACCGCCACAGTCGGGGAACGTCCAATCAGCCGGAAGGGGGGCTTCATTCGGGACTGAGGACACTGTTGGCGGGAAGCCCGGGGCTCGCGAGTGGCTGAAGGTGATTACTATTTTTGCGGTCTGGGTGCATGGGCTGAAGAAAGTTCTTCCATGAAGAACGGCGCAGCTGATGCAGGCCACCGCCGTGCGCATGTGTGGCCATGGACCCAGAAATTCTCAGGGCCGTAATGGCAGCGAGAGCTGGGAGCTCTATGCTGCCTCCCTGTTAGCCACCAGCAAAACGGCGAATCAGTGGCCGTTTTGCGCCAGTTGTCCTGGTGTAAAACACCACCATTATCATGCTGGTGTGGGGATTAAGTCCCCAAATGGAGAATTCAGTCCCTGAAGTCCCTCATCCCTGGAACCATTCTTGTGAATCTTTTCTGCATCAGCTCCAATGCCTTCACGTCATTCCAAAATCTGATGTGCAGAATTGGACACAATACTCCAATTGAGGCCGAACTAGGCGTTTTAAAAAGGTCCATCAAATCCTCCTTGCTTTTGTACTCTCAGCACCTCCATTTATAAAGCTCAAGATCCCGTATGCTCTATTAACTGCTTTCTCAATTTGACCTGCCACCTTCAATAATTTGTGTACATATATCCCCGAGTCTCTCTGTATTGTTTATCTCATATTGCTTCTCTCCATTCTTCTTACCAACATGAATCACTTCACACTTCTCTGCATTGAATTCTCTGCAATAAAGGCAGAAAGTGCTATAAATACTCAGCAGGTCTGGCGGCAGCTGTGACGAGTTAATGTTTCATGTCACAGAGTTTCAAGTCAAATCCGACTCTTCAAAACTTTGTATCATTGCTGTCACTTTCCATTTTTGTCCCCTTGTCTCTAACTTTGCTGACAGATTTGTTATGTAGCACTTTATCAAACATCTTTTGGAAGCCCATGCTTCCATCAACTCTCTCTGTTATCTCATCAAAGACTCAATCAAACATGATTTGCCTTTAGAAATCCATGCTGGCTTTCCTCAGTTAATGCACATTCGTTCAAGTGACTGTTTCTTTTTCCCTAAATGATAATTTCCTGAAGCCGAGGTTATACTGACTAGTTTGTAGTTGCTGGGTTCACCCTTACACCTTTTTATGAACAAATGTGTGACATTTACGCTGCATGGTAGCATAGTGGTTAGCACAATTGCTTTACAGCTCCAGGGTCCCAGGTTTGATTCCCGGCTGGGTCACTGTCTGTGCGGAGTCTGCACATTCTCCCTGTGTCTGCGTGGGTTTCCTCCGGGTGCTCCGGTTTCCTTCCACAGTCCAAAGATTTGCAGGTTAGGTGGATTGGCCATGATAAATTGCCCTTAGTGTCCAAAACGGTTAAGTGGGGGTTACGGGGATGGGCTGGATATGTGGGCTTGAGTGGGGTGCTCTTTGTAGTTGCTGGGTTGCTGGTGCAGACTCAATGGGCCAAGTGGCCTCCTTCTACACTGTAAATTCTATGATCTATTTGCAGCTCTCCTGTCCTCTGGCACTGTCCCTGTACCTAAGGAGGGCTGGAAGATCATGGCCAGAACCTCCAAGGTTCCACCCTTCCCTCAACATTTCGGAGGCAACTAATCCGGTCCTGGTGGCGTTTCAATTTTAAGTACAGCCGGCCTTTCCAGAACCTTCTCTTTATCCATTTTTAGGCCAAACAGTGTCTCAAAAGCCTCTTCTTTCAATATGAAAATAATGAGAAGCATAGATAAAGTCAACATCTTTTTGTAAAGCCAGGGGAGTCTAAAACTAGAGGTTTAAGATGAGAGGGAAAAGATACAAAAGAATCCAGAGGGGCAATTTTTTCACACAGAGGGTGGTGAGTGTCTGGAACGAGCTGCTAGAGGCAGTAGTAGAGGTGGGTACAATTTTGGCTTTTAAAAATCATTTAGACAGTTATTTGGGCAAGATGGGTACAGTGGGATATGGGCCAAATGTGGGCAAAAGTGACTAGCTTAGTGGTAAAAACTGGGCAGAATGAACAAATTGGGCCGAAGGACCTGTTTCCATGTTTTAAACATCTATGACTTCTATGACTCTATGACTTTGGAAGTATCTTCTTCCTTCTAAAGACAGATGCAGAGTACTTATTTCATACCGAGGCCACATTCTCTGACTACAAGTATAAATCTCCTTTTTGGTGTGGCCCTGCCAAAGCCCTGTACAATTACAGCATGGCTTCTTTCCTCTTGTACTACAGCTCCCTTGCGGTTTAGGCCAACATGCCATTTGCCTTCCTAATTACTTGCTCTACCTATATGCTAACTTTTTGTGTTCTTGTACAAGTACACCCAGCTCTCCCTGGACATTAATATTTACATGTTTCAACCCTTTCAAAATATTCTGCTTTTTTATTCCTACGACCAAAGCAAATGACCTCACACTCCCCTGCATTATACTCCATCTGTCACCTTGTTGCACACTCACTTTACCTGTCCATATTCATTTACATCCTCCTCACAGCTTGCATTCACACCAAGCTTTGTCTCATCGGCAAGCTTAGGTACATTCTTCTCTGTCCCTTTGTCTAATCTATTTATTAACTCGTGTGTGCTGGCTGAAGGCAAGGCATGGTTGTCTGTCGATGTTCCATCAGGAGCTGTTTCCTCAGCAGTTTTTGTCCGTAATGGTTTGCCATTGCTTTCTGCTTTCAGAGACAAGGTGCAGGCCACATGTTTACCTCAGCCAGAACAGGAATCAAACCCATCCAGAATAATGTTGGCATGATTATGAAGAACAGGCTAGCCATCGTGTCAACTGAGCTAACTGACCCCAACTCATAATAGCAGCAATGAACTTTGTGGCAATCCACTTGTCACAGCCCGCCAATTTGAAAATGTTACATTTATTTTTTGGGCAAAATTTTAGGGATCTTAAGCAATGCGTGCCTGATCTGAACTCTCATGAAATGGCTTGAGATGTCGGGTAAAGGTACCAACGTGATGATGTCTTCATGCAATATTTTGGTTGGCATGCATGCACGGGAGTCAGAAGTATGCCTGCTGTCAGGTGAAAGGGAAATTAAGCCCATTAAGCATGCAATTGGTCCTGATTTTATATGGCCAAGCACTTTTACTCTTCATGCCAATTGGCCAGGTGACATTCACGACTTTTCAGCATTCCCGATCAAGGGCAGGATAAAATGACCAGGATGAAATACCAGGATGAAATAAAATAACAGAAATTGTTTGAGGGTTGAGGTGCTAAATGTTATGCTGCCAGTTGCTTGATTCTGCATGATGGAGAGAGTTTGCAGCATTTTGCGGGTTCAAATGTAATGGGAACAATATCGCAGCTCCATGAGGCAGATGTCAGCCTTCAGAGAGCTTGTTGGAAACGCCAGCCTGCACTGTCACTTCCCTCAGCACCTGCCCACTTCCCAAACTCCTCAGCAGTGGTCAGCCTTTCAGAATGCACGTTTCACACTGGCTAGCCAGTGCCCTCAGGTTAATCGCACCCGAAAGCAGGTTTTGCACCCGCTTACGGGTCCCCCAAGTGCACAAGTCTGATAGGCAAAAAATTCAGACCTCAATCCCTGTTTCCTCTCCATTACTCAATCCTCCATTCATGCTAATATTTGATCCCAACTCCATGAGCCCTTATCCTGTGTATTAATCTCTTATGTTGGAAGCTTTCAAATGCCTTTAGGAAATCCAAGGACGGAATTCGAGCGAGAGTGCGACGAAGCAGATGATTATCGGGAGAGGCCAAAAATGGAAACAGCAACAAGCGCCAAATTGTTTGCAATCCAACCGTCCGCTCCCGAAGATAAAATCGGGATCCTGCTGTAGCATGGCGAGAAGCCAATAATCAGCACTTAAGACCTATTTCCATACAATTAACAGGAGCCACCTCATATCCATTGACATCCCACGATCCAGCGGCCTCCCCAGCAATGATTCCATGAAGTGGTCATGCTCGCGACGATTAGTACTCCTTTTTAAAAATATCAACCTGGCGGAAGGGCTTCTGTGGGGATTCATAGAGGTGAGTAGCTATCTTTGCTCACAGGCAGTGAGCGTGGGGGCACTGTGCTTACCGTCTCTGTGTTTGGAGTGAGGTGGAGGGGGACAACCGAGGGGTGGGGAGAATACTCTTGGATAGGGTCGTCCACCACGGGAGGGGGTCGGACTTGTGGAAGGGGATGCTCTGTTGGGGGGGCAATCACGCACGGCTCCTCCATGCCAATCGCTGGATCATGTGTACCCATTGTCCATGCCTGCCTGGATTATGGATGACCCTATCCGAGGGTGCTCCCCCCACCCCTCGGTTGCCTCTGGCCATGTAGCTGAAGGCTATTGCTGAATTGGGATTCGTGGTTGTGAGAACTTCACACCTCTCAAGTGGATTCCATGGGTGGATGACCCAAATAATATGTGGATTTCATTGCCTAGCTTCCCAATCAGACCGTGAAGCCTGGATACTCTGTCTGAACATTATGGGAGGCAACACCACACATGCAGCTGCCGAGATCCAAACTCCCAGGGGATGAGCCCCAGCACCAGGGACATAGAACATAGAACATAGAACAGTACAGCACAGAACAGGCCCTTCGGCCCTCAATGTTGTGCCGAGCCATGATCACCCTACTCAAACCCACGTATCCACCCTATACCCGTAACCCAACAACCCCCCCCCTTAACCTTACTTTTATTAGGACAGTACGGGCAATTTAGCATGGCCAATCCACCTAACCCGCACATCTTTGGACTGTGGGAGGAAACCGGAGCACCCGGAGGAAACCCACGCACACAGGGGGAGGACGTGCAGACTCCACACAGACAGTGACTCAGCCGGGAATCGAACCTGGGACCCTGGAGCTGTGAAGCATTTATGCTAACCACCATGCTACCCTGCTGCCCACTACTGCCCATGTCCACTACTGGAGGGTGCGTAAGTGCCATGGGGAGGGGATCAGTGCCTGATCCAGTTAATGTTATGTGCCGGTGTCAGGGTACTGGGTCTGGGGTCCGGTGAGCGCGGGGGTGGGAGCCACCGCTGTTTGTCAGTTCAGCACCCTCTCCCAATTCCTTACAAGTATTGAACGGTATGAACGGTATTTGGGCCCTGCCGCACAGGCCCGAGTGGTGTTGATGCCAGACGCCGGACACGATGGCAGCAGCAGCAACAGCGTTGACAGAAGCTTGAGGCTGCGGCCCATGTGCCGGACCCCGACCCACAACTTGACGACCCAGCCGGCCATCAGGCCAGGGTGACAGGGTGAGAACCAGAGTGGGAGGCCCGTGAAGGCCTAGGGTGTGCAAGTGTCACTGCTCGTTCGAGTAGATGATGGACTACGCATGCTGCAGGAGGTTCCACCTCAACAAGGAGATGGTGCGGCACCTGTGCCATGTCCTGGCGTACTTGGCACCATGTGGAGGAGGAGGACACCCGCTCTCCATGGCCACTAAGGTCACCACAGCCCTGAACCTTTGTGCCTCGGGGTTCATCCAGGGTCCACTCACCCGTGCTGCCCGGTGTAGGCCGTTGACATTCTTGCAGCACTGGAGGCCAGTCCTCCTGGTAATACTGTCCAACTTCCGGCCGCTTTGTGGCAGGCAGCACTGGCTGCCTTGTAGCTCACCTTCTGGGACCCTCGGGAGAACAGGAATTCTCTTCTTGCTCCACTAAATCTAGGAGCCTCCTGAGATCCGCGTCTCCAAACCTTGGGGTAGGTTGTTCCGGCACTATGGCTGCGAGCTCAGTGGGTTTGGCTGTGCAACTGCTGTTCGGGGGGCTGGCGGCTTGCGGCTTCCACACTTGGAAATCTTTCCGGAGAATCACACCCTAAGTTTCATTTTGGACGGGATTGGTGGGGTGTTTCCCATTGGCTTTTTGGGTGAGATCCAGACCGGGATTCACCCACGCTTAGTCTTTTTCTTTTGTCCTTGAGGTGTTTCTCCCTGGTCTACCCCACTCTTAGAAATATTTATATCAAATGGGAGCTGAACACACTGGTGAGACCAACTCTTCAGAGATCGGGGCACCAGTTTAAAAGAGTGCGTTGATCTCTTTATGAGCTTGAGGATCCCTCACCACCGCACCCACGGGCAATGCCCTACCCCCCTCGCAGACATGGGCATTATCTAATGGCTCATTTAAATATCCTTGTCTGGATTACGCCCAGCGAGGGCGTGATCCAGATCATGCCGGGCACTGCGAGTCAGGTAAATCGCGTACACTTTTGCGCCAGTTGCAGAGCCCGATGTAGACCTCCTACTGCGATATTGCTGGCATGCCCGGATCAGCGCCGGGCGCAACTCAGTGGCAAAGTTGCTTCATTTATCTATCCCCAGATAAAGGGTGGCTCCCTGATGTACTTTCACCACTGGATATTTTTGCAAGGGGCAGTTTGGATGACAGACTGGCTGCCCATTCCACAAGAGGTGACCAGCCAATTTAAATTATTGAGGCCCCAGTTAGGGGTGATTTTGCGGCCACTCCATTGGCAGTGAACTGGCTCAGTCATCGCTTGTAGAGGCCACCAACTTAATGGAGGAAACTTCCCTGTGACAGGTTTGGGGGGGGGGCAGCCAAAGCCAGGGACTCCATGCTGTAATAAGGGGGCTGCATGAATGAAAGGCATAATTACAGCCCAGGCAGGCCCAATATAAGGGTTTTCCTCCAGGATGATTCACCCACAGGTCTAGATGCTGGTGAGAAACTAGTTCGGAGAAAGGCAGAAGCAGCCAGTTAAAAGAACTGGGGAAGGGAGAGCAGCTTCAGAAAGAGAAAGAGCACGGTGAGAGGTGGACTCAGCCAATAAAATAGTGGGGGAAATGGAGAGCAGCTTTGGGATGCAAGGCCAAGCACTATGTTCTTCCTGCATGATGTGGGAGCTGGTGGGCCCCATTGTGGTTCCCAGTGAACAATCTATAGCAAGTGTTGGTTACTTCAGAAACTTCAGCTCAGAGATGATGAGCTGGAGTCTGAGCTTCAGATGCAGTGAAACATTACGGAGCGGGAGAGTTACCTGGACTCTGTGTTTTAGGAGACAGTCACACCCCTCAGATTGACTACCTTGAATTTGGTCAGTGATCAGAGACAGGATGGTGTGACTATGAGTGAGGCAGGTAGAGAGATCCAGGAAGTAGGGTTGCAGGAGCCTTGCCCAACAGGTTTGAGTTTGTTGGCCCTTGTGAGGATGAGAGCGGGGACTGTAGGAAAGATGAGCAAACTGACCACAGCACCGCGTTTCAAGGAGCCATTCAAGTGGGGGGAGAAAAGAGAAATGGCGTCATAATCGGGGATAGTATAGTTAGGGACATAGACGCTGTTCTCCATAGCCAGGATCGAAGGTTGTGTTGCTCACCTGGTGCCAGAGTTTGGGATATTTCACCTGGACTTCAAGGGAACTTGGAGGGGAAAGATTCAGTTGTCGTGGTCCATGTAGGTACCAATGATATAGGTACAACCAGGATACGGGTGTTGCTGAAGGAATATGAGCAGCGAGGGGCTATGTTAAAAAGCAGAACCAAAACGGTAATAATCTCTGGATTGCTACCTGAGGCACGAGCTAATTGGCACAGGGTCACTAAAATTAAAGAGGTAAATGTGTGGCTCAAAGATGTGGGAAAAATGGGTCCGAATTCATGGGGCATTGGCACCAGGATTGGGGAAGGAGGAAGCTGTTCCCATGGGGCAGTCTTCACCTGAATCATGCTGGGAACAGAGTCCTAGCTAATAGCATAACTCGAGCTGTAGATAGGCCTTTAAACTAAATAGTGGAGGGGCAATACGGTGCTGCAGCGGTTAGCACTGCTGCCCCACTGCGCCGATGCTCCAGGTTCAATCCCAGCTCTGAGTCACTGGCCATGTGGAGTTTGCACATCCTCCCCATATTTGCGTGGGTTTCGCCCCCACAACTCAAAGATGTGCAGATTAGGTGGACTGGACACGCTAATTTCCCGTTTAATTGGAAAAAATGAATTGGGTATTCTAAATTTATTTTTTAAAAACTAAACAGTGGGGAGAGGGTTTTCAGTTTCATGTAAAATAGAAAATCAATTGGGGCGGCACAGTAGCACAGTGGTTAGCACTGCTGCCTCACAGCTTTAAGGGCTGGGGTTCAATTCCGGCCTCAGGTGACTGCGTGGAGTTTGTACTTTCTCCCTGTGTCTGTGTGGGTTTCCTCTCGGTGCTCTGGTTTCCTCCCACAGTTCAAAGATATGCAGATTAGGTGGATTGGCTATGATAAATTGTCCCTTAGTGTCCAAAACGTCAGGTGGGGTTACTCGGTTGCGTGGATAGGGTGGAAGCGTGGGCTGAAGCAGGGTGTTCTTTCAGTGCGTCAGTGCCGACTTGACAGACCAAATTACCTCTTTCTGCATTGTAAATTCTATGATTAGTGAAGGAGAAGATAGGAGTCCAGGTTAGTGATGAGGCTGATTGTTACCAGAAAATAAAAGGAAGGGACAGATTGCATGAACATTATTTTTCACCAAAAATATACAAGAGTAGAGAAATGTGATAATGGAACAAACAAAGCGGTTTTATATCTGAATGCATGAAGCATTCAAAATAAAATCAATGAGTTTACAGCGCAAATAGATTTGGTGGCAATCATTGAGACATGTTTACAAGGAGACCAGGGCCGGGATTCTCCCCTACCCGGCGGGGCGGGGGTCCCGGCGTGATGGAGTGGCGTGAATCACTCTGGCGCGGGCCGCCCCAAAGGTGCGGACATCTCCGCACCTTTAGGGGCCAGGCCCTCACCTTGAGGGGCTAGGCCCGCGCCGGAGTAGTTGTCGCTCCACCGGCTGGCATGGATGGCCTTTGGCGCCATGCCAGCCGGGGCCGAAGGGACTTCACCGGCCGGCGTAAGTCCGCGCATGTGCCGGAGCATGAGCGGCTGCTGACGTCATCCCCGCGCATGCACAGGGGAGGGGGTCACTTCCGCCTCCGCCATGGTGAAGACTATGGCGAAGGCGGAAAGAAAAGAGTGCCCCCACGGGACAGGCCCGCCCGCCGATCGGTGGGCCCCGATCGTGGGCCAGGCCACCGTGAGGGCACCCGCCCCAGGGCCAGATCGCCCCAGGACCCTGGAGCCCACCCGCGCCGCCTGCTCCCGCCGGTAAGGTAGGTGGTTTGATCCACGTTGGCAGGAGAGTGTTGACAGCGGCGGGACTACGACCCATCGCATGCCGGAGAATCACCGGGGGGGGGGGGGGGGGGGGGGGGGGGGGCGCCGACCAGTGCGCCGCGATTCCTGCCCCTGCCGAATCTCTGGTGGCGGAGAATTCGGGACACGGTGGGGGCGGGATTGACGCAGGCCCCAGCGATTCTCCGACCAGGCGGGGGTCGGAGAATCCCACCCCAGATCTGGGAATTGAATATTCAAGAGTACTCAGTATTTCGGTAAGATAGACTGAAAGGAAAAGGAAGTGGTGTAGCTTTGCTAGTAAAAGAAGGGATCAGTGCTGTAGTGAAAAATGATACAGGCTCTGGAGATCAAGACATGGAGTCAGTCTGGGTAGAAATAAGACATAGCAAAGGAAAGAAGTCCCTGGTGGGAGCAAACTATAGGTTCCCAAACAATAGTTCAACAGTGGGGCACAGCATACACCATAAAATACAGGGGCTTGTAAGAAAGGTATGGTAATAAACATGGGTGATTCAAATCTGCACATAGACTGGATTAATCAAATTGGTAAGGGTAGCCTCAAGGGAGACTTCATTGAATATATTGGAGATTATTTCTTGGAACAATATATTGTGGCTATTCTGTATTTGGCATTCTGTAATGAGGAGGGATTAATTAATGGTCTCATAGTTAAGGATCATCTTGGGAAGAGTTATCATAGCATGATAGAGTTTCAATTTCAGTTTGAGGCCGAGGAATTTGAGTCCCACACCAGAGTTCTGGTGTTAAATAAAGGTAATTACATTAGCACAAGGAGAGATTTGGCCCCAGTGGACTGGACAAAAAGACTAAAAGGTAGGACAGTTAATGAGCAGTGGCAGTTGTTGAAGGAGATATTCAATTCCTCCCAACTAAAAAATATTCCAGAGATGAAATAAAAAAGGGAAAAAGTATCCATGGCCAAGCATGAAGTTAAAGATAACCTAAAGATAGGCGTTAAGGCATTACATAATGCAAAGGCCAATGGTAAGGTGGAAGATTGGGAAACATTTAGAAATCAACAAAGGGTTGCTTTAAAGCAGTAAAAGATCAAAGGTAAATTACGCAAAATATAAAAAAGGACAGCAAAAGCTTCCATAAGTATATAAAAGGGAAGGGAGTAGCTAATGTGAATGTTGGTCCCTTGGAGGATGGGACTGGGCAGTTAATAGTGGGGAACACAGAAATGGCAGAGACACTAAATCAATATTTTACCTCAGTTTTCATAGTGAAGGACACAGGTACCATCCCAATAGTAACAGCTAATGCTGAGGTAATAGAAAGGGAGGAACTTAGAAGAAACACCATTAATAGGGAAAAAGTACTGAACAAACTATTGGGATTGAAGGCAGACAAGTCCACAGGGCCTGATGGCCTCCATCCTAGGAACTTAAAGGAAGTGGCAGTGGAGATAGTGGATCCATTGGTTATAATATTCCAAAATTCTTTGGATGAGGAAAAAGTTTCAGTGGATTGGAAAAATGCTAATGTAAAGCCCATATTCAAAAAGGGAGGCATCGAGTAGGAACCTATACCAGTTAGTTTAAAATCGGTCGGTGGAAGGAATAACAGGACATTTAGCAAATCAAAATCCACTCCATCAGCGTCAGAATGGTTTTATGAAGGGTAGATCATGTTTGACCAATTTTCTAGAGTTCTTCAAAGATGTAACAAGCCAAGTGGATAATGGACATCCTGTAGATGTAGTATATCTGGACGACCAGAAGGCATTTGATAAGTTGCCGCTCAAAAGGATCACATACGGTTAGGGGTATTTATTAACTTGGCTAGAGGACTGGTTAACCGACAAAATGAAGAGTCGGGATAAAATAATTCTTTTTCTGGTTGGTAAGATGTAACTAGTGATGTGCCACAGGGAGTCCTTGCGCCCCAATTATTTACAATATATATAAATGACTTGGATGCAAGGATAGAAGGTAATATAGCCAAATTTGCAGATCACATTAAAATAGGTGAGAGAGTAAGTTGCAAAGAGGAAATAGGAAATTTACAAATGGATGCAGATAGGTTAGGTGAGGGGCCAAAATTTGACAGATGAAGTTTAACGTGGATAAGTGTGAGGTTATCCATTTTGGTCTGAAAAATAGAAAGGCAACCTATTATCTAAATGGAGAGAAACATCAGAGTGCTTCAGTGCAGAAGGACCAGGGTGTCCCAGTGCATGAATCACAGAAAAATAATATGCAGGTATAGTCGGAGGAGAAATGGAATGTTGGCCTTTATAGCTAAAGTAAGCAAAGCATAAAAGTAGGAAAGTGTTGCTGCAACTGTACAAGGCATTGGCGAGACTGCACCTGGGGTACTGTGCACAGTTTTAATCCCCTTTTATGAGGATGGATGAAATGAAATGAAATGAAATGAAAATCGCTTATTGTCACAAGTAGGCTTCAAATGAAGTTAGTGTGAAAAGCCCCACAGATGTGGTTGCATTGAAGGTCGTTCAGAGGAGGTTCACTGGATTGATTCCAGAGATGAGGGGTTTTTCTTATGAAAATAAATTAAGCAGTTTAGGCCGGCACTCTTTTGAGTTTAGAAGAATGAGAGAAGATCTAGTTGAGGTATATAAGATGATGCAAGGTGTTGATAAAATAGACATAGTGCGGATGTTTCTTGCGGGACAATCTAGAAAGAGGGGTCATAGTTTTAGGGCAGCACGGTAGCACAGTGGCTAACACAGTTGCATCACAGCTCCAGGGTCCCAGGTTCGATTCCGACTTGGGTCACTGTCTGTGCGGAGTCTGCACGTTCTCCCCGTGTCTGCATGGGTTTCATTCGGGTGCTCCGGTTTCCTCCCACAGTCCAAAGATGTGCAGGTTAGGTGGATTGGCCAGGCTAAATTGCCCTTAGTGTCCAAAAAGTTTAAGTTGAGTTACTGGGTTTCGGGGAGGGGATGGAGACCTGGGGCTTAAGTAGGGTGTTCTTTCCAAGCGCCGGTGCAGACTCGATGGGTCGAATGGCCTCCTTCTGTACTGTCAATTCTATGATTCTATGATAAGAGGTAATAGGTTTAAAACAGGGATGCAGAGAAATTATTTCTCTCAAAGGGCCTTGAATCTGTGGAACACACTAACCCAGAGTGAGGTGGATGCCAGGCACATTTAAAGAGGAGATAGACAGATTTTTAATTAGTAATGGGCGGAAGGGTTGTGGAGAAGGGGTAGGAAAGTGGGGCTGAGGCAGCCATGATCAAATTGAATGGCGGAGCGGGCTCGAGGAGCTGACTCCTGCTCCTTGTTCTGATGTTCTTATTTGAAGTTTGAGGAGCATGATAGTGAAAGTCCCTCTTTGTTGAGCCCTGTGGGGCTGTCCTCCGACTGGTCCTGCAGTATCAATGTGTTTACCCACCCTCGTTAATTGGATAGTGAGTGCGGAGTCGGCCAACTAGAAGGAATCCCCTGCCAGTCTTGCTGGTGGCAAGTGTGGATCCAGAATCCCTACTGCTTCCCAACATTGGAGCGTCAAAGCTTGGGAGAAAATCCTGCCCATCAACCTTGGGTGGAATTTGTCGTGATCCCTCGCCTGAGTGTGTACAGAAGGGGCTGATGGGAAATGGAAGTACCACCAGGGGGCAGCACGGGGATCACTACAGAATTTTCCAGCCCCCGCCCGCCAGCAAGGTCTTCTGGTCCCACTGAAATCAATGGCCTATTGGCTGGCTCACCACATCCGCAGCGTAGGGAACAGAAAGTCCTGGCCTCTGCTTTTGCCTCTGTGCCACCTGGGCTGACTTGTTTTTCAGGTTTTCAAACATCCGCAGTACTTCTGTCTTTGCAACAATTGCGAGTTCTTTTCAATAAAGCTGCAGATGGTCGAGAGCACCAATAAAGTTGGCTCAGGCAGCTTCAGACTGACCAAGATGCCAGGTTCATTGGGCAACACCTTTACAAGGAATATCAAAAGAGCAGAAATTTGATTGACCAGGCGTACAGCGCCATGATTAACAGCAGGAAATGAGGGAAGCATCAAATCTCACATGCAGCTGAGAACAATGTCTGTTACTTCATTGGAACAAGTAGAAAAGTCAAGAGTGAAAACGACAGCTGAACTAGGAAAAGATTTCTTACAATCTGCCTCTTTTAGATGATTTATCATCTCAAACAAGCTTTGTCTGGTTTGCAGAGCCTGATTTGTTTCAGGGCATTCTATAAATATTAAACAAAGTAAATTAAACCAGCCAAGATAATTGCAGTTTCTATAACGTGTTGTTGGTCCTTTGGTCAAGAAGGGTCTTTAGTTAATGACTGTGGTAAAACTATTTACATATGTACATAGGAATGGGACAAAAATCATTCTAACACCTTCTGTCACATAACTCAGAGCAAATTTATTCTTCAAACAGTAAGAAGTCTTACAATACCAGGTTAAAGTCCAACATGTTTGTTTCAAACACTAGCTTTCGGAGCACTGCTCCATCCTCAGGTGAATCCAAAAGCGGTGCTCCAAAAGCTGGTGTTTGAAACAAACATGTTGGATTTTAACCTGGTGTTGTAAGACTGCTTACTGTGCATACCCCAGTCCAACGCTGGCATCTCCACATCATTCTTTAAACAGCCTTGGCTTACTGCATATTTCATATGATCGCAAAATGTCTCCAAGTTCCAACAATGGGCATTGACTAAACCAAATTATATAGCTAGAACAAAAGGGACTTTAAATTACTTTTAGCTGCTATAATTATCAAATAATTTCCTTAAAATGCTGGAAGATGCATTCTTCAAATTTAATACTTGCATATAGATCGATTTGGGCAATTAGTGTTCTAAATGTTGAAGATTGCATGATTGATTTCACCACGTGAGACTGAATTGTAATTGTGCCCGGGTTGCCCCACCTTCAGACCCAATGCGCCTTGCTAATCTTAATAATCAGTGCAGCATGGTGGCGTAGTTGTTAGCACTCCTTGCGTCGGGGTCCCAGGTTCGATCCCGGCTCTGGGTCACTGTCCGTGTGGAGTTTGCTCATTCTTCCCGTGTTTGCATGGGGTTCACCCCCACAACCCAAAAAGATGGGCAGGGTAGGTAGATTGGCTACACTAAATTGTCCCTCAATTGGAAAAAATGAATTGGGTACTCTAAATTTTAAAAAAATAATCTAATAATCTTTATTAGTGTCACAACCAGGCTTACATTAACACTGCAATGAAGTTACTGTGAAAATTCCCTAGTTACCACACTCCGGCACCTGTTTGGGTACACTAATCTTAGGCTGATTAAAACACAACTGCCACTCAATAATTGCTCCTTCTTCGTCTATACTGTACATTTTCTATTTCCGTCACACACCAATAAATTTTCATCTGTTTCTGAAGCCCTCAACTGATTTTTTTCTTCATTGTATGGAAAAACCTGCATAAAATGAATTACTAGAGTGACAAAAATAGGTACAGAATGGCACAGCATAGCTCAACCTTTCTGGCTGTGCATCATTTTTAAGTAGGCACCAATGACAAACATAGTTGTAGAATATTTTTATTTGCTAGCTGGGCCTGACCTACGTCAAAATCCAATGCCAAACCAAACTGCTGAGAAACTCCTATAATTGATTCTGTTTTGCCCAATTACAAACTGCACACTTTCTCTTGGGGATTAGTTTAACTTACCCTAGTTTGAGAGGCCTTAGGAACCACTGAGTAGTCTGGCATTTCTCCAAAACTGGTCTCTTGCACATCCTGACTTTCAATGCCCCATCCTTGGTGTCCATGCCGCCTGTTATAAGGCCTCAAGTTCTGGAAATCCATCCCTCAACCTCTCTGTCACTCTACCTCTTTCTCCTTCTTTAGACGCTCCTTAACCTACCTCTTTGAAAATTAACTTGATCACCTGCCTTCATATCTATTTATGTGGCTGCGTGTTAAATGCTGTCAGATAAAGATCCTGTGAAACATCTTGGGTATTTTACTGCCTTGATGCTATATAGATTTCAGTAACTTATTCAACTTGACATTCTAAGGTGTAAGGAACCATGTGCAGGGGAGTTCCTATGGAGTTTCACTGAACTTGGGCGTAACAGAAAGGAGTGACAAGTTTAAGAAATATCTTAAAACCATTTTATTGAATAATGAAAATTACAATAATTATACAAAATTATAATTGATATAGGAAGAAATAAGTAAGGAGAAAGAAAGATAACTTTATTGAAAGGAGAAAGCACTTAATGTATTTAAAGAAAGGAAGAAAGAAAACTCGAATACATATTGTATTAGTTATTACAAACATTACCCCCAAATTAGCCTGTTCCACAACAGGAATTTAATATGATAAATTTGGCGCATACATTACAAAGTGTCACAATAACTTTACAATCGGTGGGCAATACAGTCAGTCACACTCTTCCTGATTCTTCTGCCCATTCTCTCCAGTGGTTGACTGTTCCACTGCCATTGCAGCAGCGAGTCCAGGGGGCAGCCTCCCTTTAAGCCAGATTTCTGTCTCTATTTTAGCCTTTAAAGACTTGCTGCAGGCATTTTGAAAACAAGTCGCAGTCCTTATCAATTTTCCACACAGTGCTGCAATAACATGCAGACTTCATAGAATCCATAGAATCCCTACAGGGCAGAAGGAGGCCATTCGACCCATCAAATTTGCACTGACCTCTCAAAGAACACTCCACCTATGCTCGCACGATCCCCACCTAATCTGCACATCATGGGACACTAAGAGCAATTTAGCATGAGTAATCTACCTAACCTGCAAATCTTTGAACTGTGGGAGGAAACCGGAGCACCGAGGAAACCCATGCAGACACGGGGAGAACATGCAAACTCCCCACAGACAGTCACCCAAAGCCGGAATTAAACCCGAGACCCTGGTTGTTTTTACCGTTTCAGTGCAACGATTCACTTTCTTCCATGTAGGTTAAATTTCAAGTACCAGCTGAAAAGGAGCTCTTATTGCCACATTCACTTTGTCCATCTGCCATCCCCTCATGGATTGGGTTCTGCTACTAATACCTGAAAACAGATAGTATTGCTGAGGCTTTCTCCCTTTTTTAGCTCAATAATTTTCAGTACGTCTTTCATTTTATTTTTTATTACATTAAGGGCGGGATTCTCTGGCCGCATTGTGCTCTCGTTTGAGCGCAATGTGGTCGGAGAATGCCGAGAGAGGCATGCAGCAAGCCTGCCAAAGTGCTCTGCCCCTTCTGGGATTCTCCGGAGTCCCGCGAGATGTCGGAGTCGGAATCCCACCCCAGAATGGGTGGGACCGAATGATGCTTGCGGAAGTAGGTCGTAAACCTACTTACGACCTACCTGCATTGGATCCACCAGCCTCTCTTGATTTTGAGGTTGCAGCCAGGCGCTGATCAGTGCTGGTCCACATGAACATGGACGAGGCGGAACAGCACCCGGAGCCACTTGAGAACACAGAGTGGTCAGAGAAAGTGGCTCTTGTGGTGATATGCATCACTGTAAATTCACAAGGGGTTAATGTAAATACACGCAGACTATACAGATACTAGAGGGAGCACCAGAGACATTCAACCAATAGGTCAGTAAGATAGGACACGACCAATGGGCATTCATGACACACACAGAGGTGACACTACCACAGGGGGGCATTACACCAACCCATATAAAAGGACACAGCACACATGATCTTCCCCTTTCCAGTGGAGACACTCAGTGAGTACACAGGGTTGATTTGGAACACATCACACCCACCACGTGGATTGTAGCAGACTGTTTCGTGAGTCTGAGTAGCTATAGCAGGATTAACAGGAGATTCAAATCCAAGTAGGAGAATTGTTCACAGTTTAAACAAATGTGTTAAAGCTATCTCCAAGTCTGAACCTTCCTTTGTCAGAGTGCACATCAAGGAAGCAGCTTATGCTACATCAAGAGCATAACAAAACAGCTCTCTGGTCCTCCCTTGCAACATGGGCACTGCCAGGGTGTCCAGATAGCACTGCCAAGCTGTCAGAAGCACTGACTGGGTGCCAGGGTGGCAGTACAAGGGTCAGGGGCGAGGGGAGCCATTCCCAAGAAATGAGGGTGGAGGGGGGATTTGAGGGGTGGGAAAGTGCAGGGAAGGTAAGTAGGGGCCTCCGGGATGTTAGTTGGTGATGGGTGGGGGTCCTAGAAGGGAGGGGTTCTGTAAAGGGGCTTGGGGGAGGGAACCCAGGGACCCCATAGTCGGGTGTCCTCATTTTGGGGGTGTGGGATAGTGCCCATGTGTGTGGGGGATGACATTGTCCATGGGTGGGGAATGTGGGGGACCCACAAGCTCACTTAGAGATTGGGGCACCTTTTCAAAATGGTGGCCCGATCTCTGATTTCAGCTCCCCGATGCTAATGTGAGCTAAATCGGTGAGAAACTCCCCAGGGCCCCAAAGAATGATTAAGAGTCATTGAATAGCAGTGGGGAAATCACCAGTAGAGCCGACAGGAAACTTCCTGAAAAACCCGCCACAAATTAACTTCGAAATTTTTTGGGAGAAGTGTTCACATTCACACATAGATTTCTCAAATCCATTGTTTAATTTGATAAAGCGATGGATGTGACAAATTATTTTTTGCACCGTGAGGCAGCAGTGCTAATCACTGTGTTACTTTACAATAGCCAAATTGACTGCATATCTTTTGATAGTGTCATCTCACCTTCTATCAGTCAGGCGTTATGTCCATCGATCAAACTCCATCTCCTGATAACCTGTTGCATGTAAGGTCACTCATTATCCTGGCTTATAGTCTATGGTTCATTATCCTGGCTTATAGTCCATGGTCCATGTGTAGTATTGTGTGAAGCAAATAATGGCATGATGGGAAAACTAGTCAAGTCTTCTTGGTACAAGTGAATTTAAACTGATTTTCATATAACCTAAGGCCCAGAATACAGAGACAGCCGAGGTCAGCATGTCTTGGGAACTGGGTGACTCTGAGAGTCTAGATAAGGCTTGGAGCCCGAAGTAGTCGTAATACATAACAAGCTGAACAACTATCTCTTCCTGTTCCTAAACAACTTCTTCCCTTACTTAAAACAAAGACAAGATAATAATATGAAACTCACGTCCCCTGGCGGTCAGCAAGGAGCCGCCATGGTAACGATTATTACTTATGTTTTACTTTCGATCAAATTCTTGACCAAGCTGTATTCATGTTATCTTGATCCTATAATGTATAAGAATCGCCTTCTTTTCTGTACTATCGCAGACTTGGGACGGACTCCGCAGTTTGTAATTGACTGCCTTCCGACTCCAAGTATCAGCCATTTTCTGCTAGCAGTTCTAATTAGTGAATAAAGTTCAGTTTTGCTTATCTAATGAATGCTGTTTGAATTTCTCTATCACAGTCAAGACGCGGGGAAAATATAAAATACAACACATGGTTCACTGGGAATAATATGGTAAGAACAGTTCCTCTTCTTGAAACCAAAAATATGTTTTAATGGTGGTGTATTTACAATGTCCAGTCCAAACAGTAGCTATGAACATGATGCACAAGAAAAACATGAGGATAAAGTCCAAATCTACAATTAACAATGGGCACAATTCAGCAGACAAATATTAAAGTCCACTTTTGGGTAGGTTTAACTGGCTGTTTCATGGTGACTACAGCGCTGAGAAACACCACGCTATTCATTTTTTAAAAAATTTAGAATATTCAATTCATTTTTTCCAATTAAGGGGCAATTTAGCATGGCCAATCCACCTAGCCTGCACATCTTTGGGTTGTGGGGTTGAAACCCACGCAAACACGGGGAGAATGTGCAAACTCCACACGGACAGTGACCCAGAGCCGGGATCGAACCTGGGACCTCGGCGCCGTGAGGCAGCAGGGCTAACCCACTGTGCCACCATGCTGCCACTCACCCCACTATTCAAAGGGAGTATGGGCTTTTTTTGGGGCCTCGGGGAGTTTCTGTTTAGGCCGCATTTAGAGGGATTTCCTGCTGGTGAGCTGATTTTGACAGCAGGAAAGGCTATTTCTCAGATCCGGGTGCCATTTTGACCAGCAGCTCCGATCCCCCCCCCCCCCCCCCCCCACCCCCCCATTTCAGGCCCCCCTCACCACACTTCATCGATCCCCCTCCCACAACCTTCCCAAAATTATTAAGGACCCAGGGACTGCCCATCACCCCCGCTCCAATTGGGAAGTCCCCGGTCTCTGGCAGTGCCAACCTGGCATTTGGGCATCCTGGCACAGCCACCCTGGCACCCTGGCAGTGCTTGTGCCACCCTAGAAGTACCCAGGTACACTATAAGTGGCAGCCTGGCTCCTTGGCAGTGCCCCAGGACCCTGGATCTGCCACCTAGGCATGCTGGCAGTATCAGGGCCACACTGCCCTGCTGCCTGGGTAGCAGTGCCAGGGGCCAGGCTGGCACTTCCAAGGTGCCTAGGGAGTGCCAGGGTACTGCCCTGCCCTCTCCATGACCACCCAGGGGTCTCTAATGGCCTCCAAGACCCAGAGGTGCTGTTATGCCTGGTTCACCTTTGTGTGAACCAGTAAATGGCGCATTGGTGAGGTGCTGGGCGAATCCGGCATCCGGGTATTTAAATGAGCCATTATGCTCATTTAAATATGCTGATCATGATCACGTCCAGAGAGGATCAGGTCCAGATTGCTCCGGGCAAAGTGAGTCAGGTGACTCGCAATTGGCCTGGCTCTCAGCGCGGAGCCTGATTCGGGGCTCTCGCGCAGTTCACCCATTGTGCCCAGATCTGTGCCGGGTGCAATGGGGTCACTGAAAGAAAATGCAAAATTACAAAATTAGTGGCTGTAGGCCTCCAAAGGTCTTCTAAATTCCACACACTGAAGCATACTCACCAACAATGGCCAATCTAGGTTCTTGTGAGTGACTTTAGTAATTCCAATTCTCTACCCGTACCTAGTGGTGAACTAAGGCAAAGTTTTGACTGTTTCGATAGTTAGTAACTTCTGGAACAAGTCACTAGTCCGGCACCAGAGGCTTATAGTTTGAAGGGCCCCACTACACATCAAGCATTGCTTACCAGGAGGCCCGCCTGCTTTTTCCACCAGCCATTGGTGTGTTGAAAGCATTTGCAGGTCAACACTTAACCTGTTTGGTCATGTTATGAATGCACCATCCTTGGGTGGGACTCAAACCCGGAGCTTCGGGCTCAGTGGCAGCAATGCTACCCACTGTGCTGCAAGACATCTCGGCTTTGGTAAGTAGGCAACTTAATACTGTTAACATGTAATGGGAATATACTAAAAGGAGTGGATGAAGTGAGAGATTTTGGCGTACAAGTACGCTGGTCTCTAAAGGCAGCAATTTAAGTAGACAAGATTAAAAAGAAAGCATATGGAATGCTCTACTTCATTGGCAGAGATATTGATAGAGTTTAGTTTTATTCATTGTTTTATTCATATAGGAGCTAGTTTAATGCATATAGCTAAGAGTGCTTCATATTAAAAGTGTCTTGACTGTGAGAACACAGTCAGTATCTCATGTAATGAATTGACCATTGTATTCCAGTGTATTCAGCACTGAGAATGTATTGTTTTCTAGCTAATCAACTAATCAATTCTTAAGGTCTCTGCCAAGCTGTGTAACATGGCATGTGTGAGAAAACATATCCAGTAATTTTCCTAAGACTGCGCACGCAGAAGCTAAGCTAGTTTTGATAGACACCAGTCAGTCTTAAGTAATGTCCAATGTTTGATGAACAAAACATCCTCTAAGTAACAGAGATTCATTTGAACAAACCAGGAGGGGTTAAACCAGAGATAAGAATTCCCTTAAAAGTAGGACCTCGTGGTTAAGGTCTTTGTTCCTGAATTCTTGAATCATCTATCTGTTTGTTTGTGTTAAAGTGATTTAGTGTTGTGCTTTATGCTTTATGCTCTATGTCCAATGTTCTATGTTCTATGTTTATGCTTTTTGCCATATGCTTGACTTTTTTTATGCATTGTTTGATATTTTGTTTCTAAGTTTTTATTCAGTTCTTATTCAAGTGAGTAATTAACTACAATAAAATTGTATTTTTGACACCTCCCACCAACCGGACTGCCGATTCTTATCTGAAGGTAAAATAAGAGTCCTCACAGGTATAGAATATAAAAGTAAGGAGATAATGTTGGAATTGTATAAAATACTGCTGAGGCCACAACTGGAATATTGTGCAATTCTGGTCACCATAGTACAGGAAGGACGTAATAGCTCTGGAGTGCAGAAGAGGTTTACAAGAATGTTGCCAGGCTAGAAAAGTGCAGCTACAAAGAGAGATTAGATAGTTTGGGGATATTTTCCTTGGAACAGAGAAGGTTGTAAGTGGTGACTTAATTGAGGTATTCAAAATTATGAGGGGAAGAGATAGAGTGGACACGATAAAATTGTTTCCTTTGGTGGAGAATTCTAGAACCAGGGGTCATAGATTCAAGACAAGTGGCAGAAGGTGTAGAGGGGACATGAGGAAGAACTTTTTTGCGCAGAGGGTAGTGGGAGTCTGGAATTCGCTGCCCGAGTTGATGGTGGAGGCAGAGATCCTAAATTATTTTTAAAAGTATCTAGATCTGTACCTTAAGTGCTGTTAGCTACAGGGATATATACCGGATGCAGGAAGGTGGGATTAGAAAGGGCTCCTGGATGTTCTCGGGCTGGCAGGGACAAGATGGGCCGAATGGCCTCCTTTTGTGCTGCAATGTTTCTGTGGTTCTTTCAATGGTTGAGAAACCATTGTATAGAAAACAATCATTGAGTGGCAATTTGCTAAGTTATCAAATATGCATAAAAAATAAAACCTAGGAAAATGACAATATTTATAATCTTTTGTAGACGGTCTTTACAAGAGTATTACCCTTGTCAGTTTTTAGTCCGTAATTGGCTTTTGCCTATAAGCTGATTAGTTACTGGTGTTTATGGAGAGTCTGGGGCAGATTTTCCTTTTCAATCCTTGAGGATAAAAAAGCTTTGGGAGCAGCTGCCTTTATTATGAATTCGAGCATTGCCTCTCTGCCAAGAACTTACACCTCAGTGCTGGAGAGAAAAGTCTGCTTCTGACTATCTCCGTGCCCAAGGATTCCACATCAATGAATCTGCGGTAACAGGAAGGCACACACTTATATAAATATGTCTCTACTCCAATGAATAAATGTAATTAAATGATATTGTGTGGAGGTGCTAAGAATCTAGGTAAACTCCTTTTCATACCAAATTCTACTGAGCAAATTATTTCTATCACTCTGGTCTCAAGATATGCATTATTAAGGAATGCCTTGCAACTATGGAAACTAAGGCTTTGCATCCACAGGCTTTATTTTGAGAAGCGACATCTAATTTTTAGTGAAAAAAATTTTTTTTATTTGGGCTTCATACATAAATATTGGTTTTCTCTTGTATTTAGACCTGAAGGCAATGAAGCTACTTAGACACATAAAATCAAAGAAACGTACAGCGCAGGAGGCTATCCGCTGCAAGGTGCCTCTGCTGGATCGTTGATGTCTCACATCCCAGCATTTTGTCCAGAACCCCGCAAGTTTCTCATCCTCAGGTCTCTCTCCAACTTCCTTGTAAAATGACTATGGAATCAGCTTTCACCACCTTTCGGTTCGAGTACTCTGGACCCTGATGACTCTCTGTGTGTAAAATGTTCTCATCTGCCCTCTTGATCTTCAGCCAACAGTTATGAATCTCTGAACTCTGATCATTGCTTAATTTACCAGAAGGAATAATGCTTCTCTATCGACTCTGTCAAAACCTTTCATCATCTTGAAAAAGTTCCTTGTGAAATCTTACCTAAGTTCGGAGTCGTACTTTGGACACACAGCAATAAGTAACTCAATACGAAGCAATGTATGCAAACAACAATTTTTATTTGACAAGTGTGGAACAAATATTAATGGGCGGCATGGTGGCTCAGTGGTTAGCACTGCTGCCTACAGCACTGAGGACCCACGTTCAATCCCGGCCCTAGATCACTGATGGTGTGGAGTTTGCACATTCTCCTCATGTTTGGGTGGGTCTCACCCCCACAGACCAAAGATGTGTAGGGTAGGTGGATTGACCACATTAAATTGCCCTTTGATTGGGAAAAAATAATTGGGTACTCTAAATTTATTTAAAAGAAGAAGAAAAGAAGTTAAGAAAAAAAATATTAATGATTAAAATAAAATGAAAGAAAGATTATTTTATTAAAAAGAAAGGAAGGAAGTAAACACTTTATATATTTATAGCTGGCAAGCTGGTGCAGACATAACTTTAAGACAGGGATAGATAGGTTCTTGATTAATAAGGGGATCAGGGGTTATTAGGAGAAGGCAGGAAAATGGGGATGAGAAAAATATCAGCCATGATTGAATGGCGGAGCAGACTTGATGAGCCGAATGGCCTAATTCTGCTTCTATGTCTTATGGTCTTGTAACAGGCGGAGTGTGAAAGGGAAATCATGTTTAACCAACTTATTGGTGTTTTGTCAGGAAGTAACATGTGCTGCGGATAAAGGGGAACCGATGGGTATACTGTACTTAGATTTCCAGAAGGCATTTGGTAAGGTGTCACAGCAAAGTTTATTGAAGAAAATAAAAGTTCATATCATATGAAGGGATTGAAGGGGTGGTTGCCAAATTTGCTGATGACACAAAGATAGGCTGAAAGGTAAGTTGTGAAGAGGACATAAGGAGGCTACAAAAAGATGTGCGGCGGAATTGCAAGTCACAACAATGGTGGTCCGTGCCTGGGCACCGCCCCAGTCACATTGAGCTGGAATTGACTTATCACTAGCCCAGAGTTCCGCAACGTAATTTAGGAGTTCACTCCGGGATCTTTGGAATGGTTGACAATAAAGTTTGGGTTATAATATGAATTCAATTAAAAAGAGACACTTGTTTTGTAGCAATATAACAGGATGGCTCTGGAAGCTGGTAAGATTTTTCTTCGAGTGGGCGTTTTTCCTCCGGTTTATTTTAAAAGGCTTCAAAAAAACAAGCTAGTCAAATTGCCAGGTGAATTAGTCGAACCCATAACTATTTTCAGGGTCAGAAAGATTTGGTTTGCCCTCAGGCGAATTCAAAGAAAGCCACGGTATTAGTGAATGGGTTAGTGGAGATTAAATTCCAGTTCCATTGTCTAAAGTACAATTGTACTGTGATTTAGATCCAGTAGTTCTTAGAGTGATTAAAAAGTTACGAATGGACGAAGTAGACTTACTTTGGGGAATGATTTGGCAGGATTGAAGGTTGTAGCTTAAGCCATGATTACAAAGGAAAGATAAGGGGCGCGATTCTCCAACCCCCGCGCCGGGTGGGAGAATCGCGGGAGTGCCGGGCGATTCCACCCACGCCGCCCTGGCACCCGCACGTGATTCTCCCACCACCCCCCCCCCCAAAATGGCATGCCGCGTTTCATGACAGGCCGCTTGGAGAATCGCCGCTCGCCGTTTCTAACAGGCGAGCGGCAATTCTCCGGCCCGAATGGGCCGAGTGGCCTGCCCAATCCGATGGGTTCACACCGGTGCCAACAACACCTGGTCGCTGCCGGCGTGAACAGCGCGCGAATGCTGCGTGTGCGGCCTGTGGGGGGAGGGAGGATCGAGTGCCAGGGGGGTGCTCAGTAGGGGTCTGGCCCGCGATCGGTGCCCACTGATCGGCGGGCCGCCGTCTCTAAAGGACGCCCAACATTTCCTCCGCGGCCCCGCAAGATCCATCCTCCATGTCTTGCGGGGCGCCCGCGGGGAGGACGCCAACCTGCGCATGCGCGGGTGACATCATTTAAGCGCCGCTGGCCGCGTCATTTATGCGGCGCCGCTTTGATGTGGCGCCAAGGCCCGGCGCATGAAATTGATGCGGTGCCACCCCTAGCCCCCTGTGAGTGGGAAAATAGGGGTCGAGGAGCGGCCTCCGACGCCGGAGTGAAGCGGAGAGGGGATTGAGCACCACGGCCATGCTCGGGAGGGGACTGGCCCGAGATCGATGCCCAACGATCGTCGGGCCGCCGTCTACAAGAGACGCACTCTTTCCCCTCCGCCGCCCCGCAAGATCAAGCCGCCACGTCTTGCGGGGCAGCGGAGGGGAAGACGGCAACCGCACATGTGCGGGTTGGAGCCGGCCAACCTGCGCATGCGCGGCTGACGTCACTTAGGCGCCGCCGTTGCGTCATTCTCAGCGCGCCGCTTTGACGCAAGCGTTAAGGCCCGGCGGCCGAGTTTCTCACAACGCCGCTCATAGCCCCCTGGGGGGGGGGTGCGAGGAGCGGCCTCCGATGCCGTCGTGAATCTCGGCCGAGTTCACGATGGCCTTCCCGATGCCGCGCGGGAGCGGAGAATCGTGCCCTTAGTCTCCCGTTGGGAGAATTGCGCCCAAGGAGACAGAACAGTTCCAGGAACAATTTCCTGATATTTTTCCATTCAGTGCGGTGACTAGGGGAATGACTAATCAAAGTTCACCACCAGAGATCAAAATCATGCCACAATCAGATGGTAGAGTCAAAACTATTCTTGAGAATAAAGATAATGGCGATGAAGTGTTTGGTACAACTTTCTTAATTAAGGCCAAGGAAGCGATACATAGACTAGCATAGTCAGCTCTCAGAGAAGTTGGAGCTAAGGAGCTATCACATTAAGAACAGAATTCTGATGAGGAAGTGGAGCCATTCTCATAGACAGACAAATGATCAACAGACAGTTGTTCATCAGATAGTGGTACCGCCAAATATCATAGGGATGTACTGCGGATACCATATGATATACCAATGGCAGGACATGTGGCAATTCGGAAAATTCAGGCATCAGTCAACAGGCATTTTCTGGGCCAGGATTGCACAAGGATGTAGTGCAATTCTGTAGAACCTGTCAATCCTGTCAGGTAATAGGTAAACCATAGTATGTGAGTAAACCCTTACCTTTACTACCCATATCAATTTTTGAAGAACCATTTCGTCAGATATTAATAAATTGTGTTGGACCATTGCCTAAAACGAAGGCAGGACATCAATACATTCTTACGGTCATGGATATGACTACTCGATTTACGGAAGCTACACCTTTGAGAGCCATTACCGCGAAGGAATTTGGAAAAATTGACCGTGCACTAACCCGGGGTGCCATAACACCTACTCCTGCTCCTTGTTCGTATGTTTGTAACAATTCTGTGTTTTTATTTGATATAGGCTTCAGGCCTACATAGGTCACATTTTAACCTTTCCTATTTCAAGGAGAATAATCTCAATTTTTGCAACCTCTCCTCATAACTGAAGTCCCTCATCCCTGGTAACATCCCTTTCCTCTGTATCCTTTTACCCTCTTTAAATCTTTCCTGAAATGTTGTCCACAATATTCCAATTGAGGCCAACCGGCACGATCTCTTTGTTTTTACATTCTATCCGTTCAGAAAACTAAGTAACCCCAAATGCTTTTTTAACCATTATATCAACTTGCCCTGCCAGCTTTAAGGATTTGTGTATATGTATCTTTGAGCACCTACATTTTCAAAATTGTACACTTCCTTTCCAAATCAGTCATCACTTCATACTTCTCTGCATTGGATCCCATCTGCCATATGCTTCTGCCCATTTCATCATCCTGGCGTAATCTTTGTCATCCTGATGTCTATTGCTAACATTATCTTGGCAATTATTGTCTCAACTGTGAACATTAAAATGCTACTCTCCAAACCTGACTTGAGGTCAATGGTAAAAATGGAAAAGGGTAATGGATCCAAAGCTGGCCTTTGGGAAACCTCTAAAAAAAATTCAATTGTTCATGTCATTGAGTCAATTCCGTATCCATAATGTCAC
This sequence comes from Scyliorhinus canicula, assembly GCF_902713615.1. Classification (NCBI taxonomy): domain Eukaryota; kingdom Metazoa; phylum Chordata; class Chondrichthyes; order Carcharhiniformes; family Scyliorhinidae; genus Scyliorhinus; species Scyliorhinus canicula. The sequence goes on from NC_052151.1 coordinate 170,888,453, forward strand.
ATTCCCCAAATTTTCATGGGTTTACATTAGTTTGGTGAGCCTGCTGTGTGGGTTATTGAAAGCGTTCCAAAATCTATGGGCTGGATTCTCCAGTTCTCTAGCCACATGTTCCTCGACGATGCACCGGCAGCGGGATTCTACCTCCCCACAGCCGGCCAATGGGATTTCCCAATTTGGCCACCCCACGCCGCCAGGAAACATGCGGGTCAGGGATGGGCTGCTGGCGGAATGGAGAATCCCATCGCCAGAGAATTCGCCCAGGGCATGATCCAGATAATGATATTTAAATGAGCCATTAGGCTCATTTTAATATGTGGACATATTAGCATCTGCCACCCACAGGTCAATGGCCGTGCCTGCAAGATCTCAACTAAGTGCCGGTTAGCACTGGTTTCAACAAACATGGACCGGGCATGATGGTACCTCGGGGGGTCTCACAGGCAATTAGAGCTCTTCGGGAGGTCCGGACAGGGCAGGGTAGCACCATAGCACTCCTCATGGTGCCTGGGTACTTTGGCACTGCCATCCTGGCACCCTGGCAATGCCAACTGAGCACCCTGGCACAGCCAGTGGTCGGGGCCTATGGGACCTTTCCCATTAAAGGGGCAGGATATGAGGGGACAAAACAAGGTATGGGGGGTGAAGGTGGGGTCCTGAATTAAATGGGGGTCAGGAGAGATCGGGCAGCCGTTAAAAATGGTGCACCGATCTGCGAGGAGCCAATCCTACTGGCGAGCTCAGCTCCTTAGTGCAGGAAATCTGCCTAAATGTGGCCTTGAGAGGGAGAAACTCCCCGAGACCATAGTGTAAGGTTAATGGGGGGATTGTTGGGTTACGGGTATAGGGTGGATACGTGGGGATGAGTAGGGTGATCATTGCTCGGCACAACATCGAGGGCCGAAGGGCCTGTTCTGTGCTGTACTGTTCTATGTTCTAAGATGGAAAAGTGCCGTGTAATAGAGGGATAAATATCGGCGCTCAGCCGCCAGGAAACACCCCAGGCATTGAACTTTTTTGGCTCAATCGCAGTCTTAGTCATTTTTCTGGCCGTTGGGGGAGTTCCCCGCTGGCCTAGACCATACGTAGAAATGTTTTTAGCAGTGGGAAATTTTTTGAAAGGGTACCCTGATCTTTAAGTGAGCTTGAGGGACCCCAACCCCTCTCCGCCCGCCCGACCCCCACCTGTGGACAACGTCAACCCCGTAGACATGGGCATAACCCCCCCCCCCCCCGCCCCACCGAAATGAACACCCCCCCTTCATTCACCATTCATGAATATGGCCTCCCTCAGGCCCCAACCTCAACATTGCCAACCTGGGATCCGAGCACCCTGGCACTGCCATCCTGGAACATGGATAGTGCCAGGGAATGCTGTGCCAACGAGGGCATGATTAAGATTACGTTGTGCACCGTGGGTCGGGTAACTCATGGGATATTTTGTATCCGGCACGAAGCTCAATTTGGGGTCCCCGGCGATGCTCCCGGTGTGCCCCATATACCCAAAACTTACTATACTACCTTGATCAACCTTCTCGTTTGCCTCAAAAAATATTTTAATCAGGTTAGTCAGCTTGAATAAAACTGTGCTTGCCCCCCTTGATTAACAGGAAATTTATCTTGTCCATTAAATTGGTTTTCATTAACCTCTCGCCCATTTCCGCTTGGCTTCCTGGGTGTTTATGCATGTCGAAAGGAATCATCCATATTAATGCAATCCCCTACTTTAGGACAGATTTAGTATATTTGTAAAACAAATGTGCTTTGTATATTTATATAATTTGTGTGTTGTTTTGCTTGGCCTGTTTTATATTCTTTTAAGCAAAGAGTGTGAGTTTTCCACCCAAGTACAGGCCCACTGTTTTCACTTCTCCTCCCCATTAATGATGCGATTGATGTGGAGAAACTAACCCTGTGCTTTCACACAGCTCTACAGGAATTCAGACAAGTCTGGAAAAAAAGCTTGGAGTTGCCTAATCCTGGGCAAGCACCTTATGGGCAAAGTACAAAACCAATGTCAATGATTAAAAAAGGAGATTCTTAACATGTACTTGTTTTTCATCTTCACCAACGTACAAATTACATTAAAAAAAATATTCATTGTTATTAGGAAATATCATTTGGAAAGTTCATATCCCATTTTTTGACTGAAAAATGGACAGGGATTTACGGGCCAATGTTCTATGTTTACTCATTGAGCAAGCTCTTGTCAGCCGTGCAATTATAGAGCAGTGTTGTTGAGTCGAACAGCAGATACCAATTTAATCTGAATTTATTACAGCCTTAGGTAATGTGATGAACATTAAGGTGGTTTTTGCTCTTTTGTGCTCTCCAACAAAACATGGGCAGAGCAAATAAGGAGCTACAAGGTGACTTTGAATTAATATTCTAAATCATTTGTATGGTAAGTAGGTGCATGTGCAACTGTCTGAGAAACAGGAGTATAATTTCTCGATCTGCGTGTGTAGGCACTTACGATACGCCATGATATGTAGTCATCACTATGAGAGTTACAATTTCTCGAAGGAACCAGTATATATCACTTATGCTTATTTCTCCAAGCTGCTGTACCAAATGTTTGGATATCAGATAATATATTTACTGCAATGGATTTTTAACATAGCGCTGTCACTGTCTAGGTTGATTAGCTCTACTACCGCTGTGGGAATGATATCCTGATTTGTATTGAAAAATTAGGCAATTAAAAATTTTTTTTTTTTTTTAAAAGATAATGGGCGTGATTCTCCCAAACCGGGAGAAATCGTAAGGCTGGCGTCAAACCCGGGCGGGTTTCACGCCAGCCCCCCCCTTCCCGACCGGGAACCGATTCTGGTCCCCGGTCGGGGCTAGCAGCCCGACGCCGTAAGCTCCGGCATCACGGGCTTAACGAAATTCGTTAAGCCCGCTTGCCCGAATTAGCGCCGGCTGACGCGTCATATGACGTCAGCCGCGCATGCGCGGATTGGAAGACTCCAACCCACACATGCGCGGATGACGTCATCGCGTATTTGCGCGAAACCCGCGCATGCGCGTGCCGGGATGCCCCTCAGCCGCCCCGCGAATGGATACTGCGGGGCGGCGGAAGGACAAATAGTGCGCGGGCATCGGGCCCGCTGCCCGCGATCGATGCCAACCGATCGCGGGCCCATGGCACCCTTGGCACGGCCGTGGTACTGCCGTGCCAATCGGTGCCATGGTTATAAAATGTGAGCGTTTACGGCCGTTTTTACGAACGGCCAGACCAGGTGTGTTTGCCGTTTGTAAAAACAGCCGTAAAGGGCTGGGAACTCGGCCCATCTATCAGCTGTGAATCGCTGCCGGCCGTAAAAAAACGGCGGCAGCGATTCGTGTCGGGAGTTGGGCGTGGGGGGGGGGAGAATAGCAGGAGGGCGTTGGAACAGCGTGGCCGTAAAATTCTACGAGCCACGCTATTCTCCGCACCGTCGGGAGTGCGGAGAATCTCGCCCAATATATTTACAGCGAATAGAGGTGTGGGGCGGGATTCCCCAAGCCCACGCCGAGTCGGAGAATCACGGGTGGGCTGCACAAATCCCGCCACCCTGCTCCGATGCCGGGACGCGCTTCTCCGGAGAGTGCTCTACGCGGCCCCCCTGACGATTCTCGGCCCGGGATGGGCCGAGCGGTCATACAAAAAACCCGAGTCCCATCAACCTGGTCTTACCCGGCGGGACCTCGGCGTGACTGGATCTGGGTGTGGCCTGGTTGGGGGGGGGAGGGGGTCCGACTGCAGGGAGGGTCTCCGCTGTGGTCTGGCCCCGCTGGGGGCCTCTTTAGTTCCGTGCCGGACCCTGTAGCCTGGGTGGGACCGCACGAATCCCGCCATGCCGCTCCGATGCCGGGACGCGCTTCTCCAGAGAGTGCTCTTGGCGGCCCCCTACTGATTCTCGGCCCGGGATGGGCCGAGCGGTCATACAAAAAACCCGAGTCCCATCAACGACATTCTCACCTGGTCTTACCCGGCGGGACCTCGGCCTGAATGGATCCTGGTTGGGGGGGGGGGGGTCCGTCCCCAGGGGGGATCTCGACTGTGGCCTGGCCCCGCTGGGGGCCACTTTTGGTCCGCGCTGGTCCCTATAGCCCTACGCCATTTTGTGTCGGGGCCAGCGCGGAGAAGGGAGCCACCGCGCATGCGCAGCAATCGCACCGGCCCCACTTACATGCCCACGTTGGCACCGGTCCCACTGCGCATGCGCAGATCAACGGCGCCCATCTGATGCCGGGATGTATTAAAAAATACATTTTTTTAAAAAAGATAATATATTTATAGCGAATAGTGGTGTGGGGTGGGATTCCCCAAGCCCAGCCAGGTCGGAGAATCACGGGTGGGCTGCCATGCTTCCATATTTGATCGTGCTGGCCCCCTATAGGCGTCAACACAGCCTCAGGATCAGAGAATCCTGCCCATTAGGCGTGATTTAACAGGAAAGAAATCAGTGTCCTTTTTTGGCCGTGTTTAGCAGGGTGTCTCATTGCTGTGTTGCCGAGAAATACTCCACTATTCAACAGTACTTTGGTGCACCGTCAAGACCACACTTACATCATTTCCTGTGCCAGTGAGTTGAGCTTGCCAGTGCAGGAAGAGTTCTCATGGACTGGGGCACCACTTGTAAAGGCAGCCTCGATGTTTAGATCCCCTTTGGCATCCCCACCTTGGCCTCTGAACACCCTGCACTGTCCTCAAGACACACCCCTCAACCCACCTGGGCAGTGCCAATGTGCCCAGGTGCCCGCGGCAGTGCCAGGAGTCCGACCACCCAGGTGTCATAATGGCTGGTCCATGTTTGTGTGGACCAGTCCTAAACAGCACCCAGTCGAGGCCTCACTGGGGAGGCCGATAGTTCCTGGGCCCAAGGAGAATACAGCGCAAACATAATTAAATGAGACTAATGGGTCTTTAAATATTCTGTTATGGATCACTCCCAGTGGGGGCGAGATCCAGATTGCCATGTCTCAAGAGGTTCGGTTGAATCTCACGAGATGTCTCAAGAGTCGCGAATCTCGCAAGACGCCTCTCGCGAGATTCAATGGCCTCGTTGCGTCACCAAGTCGGGTATGTTGAGGCCGGTAAATCCCGCCCATTCTTGTGTGGTACAACACAATAATGTTGAAGTCATTGCTTGAAACAAAACAAACTTTATTTTTCAGAGTCAAAGCATCATTCAGTTAGGGCATGAACCAATATCTGAGATGGATAATAATCATGACCTTTTTGGTGATCTTTATTTTCCAACTGTCGATGATAAAATTAATACAGTAATGCATTAGCTGTTTTATTGAATCCATTTCATAGCATTTGATAGACCAAGTACAATTTTTATGGCACTATTTCTTGAAGGTTTTGAAAGCTAACAGTTGCCTTGCACACTATGGAGAATTTTGTGCCAATAAACAAGGGGCCACTAATGAAGAGTAATTTTAAGTTAATCATTATAAAGCTGTTTTGGTGACAGTAATGATATTAATGGACCTGATTTTAATTTTCCTTAACTGGATAAGAAGTTGTTATTTTTAACAGTAGTTTAGCATTGAATTAGGGAGCATTAATTAACCTGATGTAAATTTATTTCTGTTTAATTATTATTTCTTGACCAAAGATTCAAAATCAAATACGAGGGAATCCATTGCTGCTCATGGTTAGTAAGATGAGGCACCATTTTATTTAAAGTGGGTCTGCGAAGCAGTAACTGAACACATTCACAGGAGTCTGCCAATTAACGTTTAACAAAAGAATAAAATAATTATTGAATAAAATGAACTATATTACACTGGATAAAAATGTTAGGAAGATTTCAATACAAACAGCACTAAATAAATCAAATCACACAATTGAGGAGCATAGACAAGTCAGATAGTCAACATTTTTTCCCCAAAGGTAGAGGAGTCTAGACTAGAGGGTATAGGTTTAAGGTTAGAGGGGAGGTATACAAAAGCGACCAGAGGGAAATTTCTCCACACAGAGAGTGGTGAGATTCTGCAACGGGCTACCAGAGGCAGTGGTAGGGACGGGTACGATTTTGTCTTTTAAAAAGCAGTTAGACAGTTAAATGGGCAAGGTGCGTATAGAGGGATATGGGCCAAATGCAGGCAAATGGGACTAGTTTTCTTTTTTTAAATAAATTTAGATTAGCCAATTATTTTTTCCAATTAAGGGGCAATTTAGCATGGCCAATCCACCTACTCTGCACATTTTTGGGTTGTGGGGACGAAACCCACGCAGACACGGGGAGAATGTGCAAACTCCACACGGACAGTGACCCAGAGCCAGGATCGAACCTGGGACCTCAGCGCCATGAGGCGGTTGTGCTAACCACTAGGCCACCGTGCTGCCCGGGACTAGCTTTCTGATAGAAACTGGCAGCATGGACAAGCTGGACCGAAGAGCCTGTTTCATAGATACTACAAACATCTATGAGTCTATGACTCTATTCCTTCACTTCAACTAAATCTCTGTAGATATATATAAATGTGGAAATAAAACAACATTTATATTATCTATCTCATACTTTACCATTCAGGGTAAGTATGCAATACATGTGAACTATTATGCACCATAGGGCAGCACGGTGGCATAATGGTAGCACTGCAGTCTCACAGCGCCGAGGTCCCAGGTTCGATCCCAGCTCTGGGTCACTGTCCATGTGGAGTTTGCACATTCTCCCTGTGTTTGCGTGGGTTTCGCCCCCACAACCCAAAGATGTGCAAGGTAGGTGGATCGAACATGCTAAATTGCTTCTTAATTGGAAAAATGAATTGGGTACTCTAAATTTAAAAAAAACTTTTATGCACCATGCTCCAGAACTAAGTATCAGATGCCATCAGAGCTTGCTACAATGTGAGCCAACGAGTCTTACCGAAACTCTGGGCTGGATTCTCTGCCGTCGGGATGCTCCGGGGTTTTCTCGACGGCGTGGGGCTGCCCCACAATGGGAAACCCCATTGACCAGCCGGCAAAATGGAGCACCCCGCCTGCATGCCGAACCAGAAATCTGGCGTGGCGGGATGGAGAATCCAGCCCCCTGTCTTTCTCACGAGGATTCCCAACCTCCACACTCAAAGAATTTGCCAGATGTTGCTTTCACTCAGACATCGTAAGCAAGGATGTACCTCCAGCATTTCAGTCTCTCCCCTTAATTTTCTCTCTCCACTACATCTCCACATACACTCAAACTTCACCTTCCATGCACACCCTCAGATATTTGATCATGCCCAGAAGACCACCATTGCTCCAAAGGCCTATAGTAAGGATTCACCAAATTTGGCTGTCTCCTCAGATCTTCTGGCTTTTCTCAAGTCCACTTTGCTAAAGTCTGATTTCCGTAGCTCTGTCTCTGTAGTTGCGAGGCTTTTGCCTGCTGCTTACTTTTAACTGTGCATGTTTACAGCTTGGAAATGAGAAAATACATCATCTGCATGTGTGTAGCCAATTTCTGGTCAGCACGTCTGAAGGAGACCCAAAACCAAAGAGAAACATAAACAGCACATATGCGACCAGTCTACGCATGCACCCAGACCACCGAGACCTGTTAGGAATGGTAGTTTCTAGCCTCTAATTTAAAGGTATTTTCTTTTCTTTTTTTTTTGTATAAATTTAGAGTGGCCAATTCATTTTTCCAATTAAGGGGCAATTTAGAGTGGCCAATCCACCTAGCCTGCACATCTTTTCGGTTGTGGAGGCGAAACCCACGCACACACGGGGAGAATGTGCAAACTCCACACGGACAGTGACCCAGAGCCGGGATCGAATCTGGGACCTCGGCGCCGTGAGGCTGCAGGGCTAACCCACTGCACCACCATGATGCCTGAAGTGTTGCCTAGTGTAGACTTGAGGACTTTGTGGGACATTGCCGCTTTAAGTGGGCGGAGCTGCAGTTGCCGCACGGTGGAGCGTCAGGACGTTCGTCACGCCACCGCGCATGTGTGGGGCGATCCAGCGAGGTGCGCACCTGCGCAAGCAGTCCGTGACGTCAGCACGCTCGCTGCGTGTAAGCGCGGGACTCCGTGAAAAGCGCGCGAAATGGCCGCCATCGTTCAGATCCAGAGCCTGAAAAGATTTAATCATTTGGACCCGTTCTGCCTCGTAAGGGGCTTGCCGCGCCGTTTCAGCGGCCTGGATGCAGGGGTAGCGCATGGAGGCATGCTCATGAAGTACACAGGTCTCAATGGCCATGGAGAGAGTAAGCTGCTTTACTTTTAGTAGCTGCTGGCGCAGGGGCTCAGATTGAACATCAAAAACAATCTGGTCACGGAGCATGGAGTCAGAGGTGGACCCGTAGTTGCAGGACTGCGCAAGGATGTGTTTGTGGGTAATAAAGGACTGGAAAGACTCATCCTTACCCTGAATTCGCTGCTGAAACATTTATCTCTCAAAGCTCTCGTTGACCTCGACCTCGCAGTGGCTGTCGAACTTTAGAATAACGGTCTTGAACTTCGATTTGTCCTCCCCCCTCAGCGAAGGTGAGCGAGTTGAAGATGTGCAGAGCGTGGTCACCAGCTGTGGAGAGGAAGAAAGCAATCTTCCGTGCGTCCGATGCAGCTTCCAGGCCCCTGGCCTCGAGGTACAGCTGAAGCGCTGTTTGAAAAGTTTCCAGTTTGAGCCCAGATTCCCGGCAATGCGGAGAAGTGGTGGCGGGCAAACGGAGTCCATTCTGTAGGATGGCGCGAGACTGGTAGAAGGCAGATCACTGAAAGGTAGGTCTCAGAAGTGCGAGCATCCCGCAACTTCTGGTACCATGAAGTGTTGGCTAGTGTAGACTTGAGAGATGAACAGACACTTCCAACACTGATGAAGGTTCAACTCAATTTTATTAGCTAACTTCTAACTAACTAACACATGATGACTGTGGGTCTAAATGATGCTAACTTAAACTAGAGACCTAAGCCTTGTCCAAACCAGATGATTAGCTAACCAGTTGATTAGCAGAGTCTGATTACAGGAGGGAGATAGAGAACTTAGTGGAGTGGTGCAATGACAACAATCTCTCCCTTAATGCCAGCAAAACTAAAGAGCTGGTCATCGACTTCAGGAAGCATAGTACTGTACACACCCCTGTCAGCATCAACGGAGCCGAGGTAGAGATGGTGAGCAGTTTCAAATTCCTAGGGGTGCATATCACCAAAAATCTATCCTGGTCCACTCATGTCGACGCTATCACCAAGAAAGCACAACAGCGCCTTTACTTCCTCAGGAAACTAAGGAAATTTGGCATGTCCACATTAACCCTTACCAACTTTTACAGATGCACTATAGAGAGCATCCTCTCGGGCTGCATCACAGCCTGGTATGGCAACTGCTCGGCCCAGGACCGCAAGGAACTTCAGAGAGTCGTGAATACCGCCCAGTCCATCACACGAACCTGCCTCCCATCCATTGATTCCATCTACACCTCCCGCTGCCGGGGAAAAGCAGGCAGCATAATCAAGGATCCCTCCCACCCGGCTTACTCACTTTTCCAACTTCTTCCATCGGGCAGGAGATTCAGAAGTCTGAGAACACGGACGAACAGACTCAAAAACAGCTTCTTCCCCACTGTCACCAGACTCCTAAATGACCCTTTTATGGACTGTCCTCATTAACACTACACCCTGTCTGCTTCATCCGATGCCAATGCTTATGTAGTTACATTGTATATCTTGTGTTGCCCTATTATGTATTCTCATGTATTTTCTTGAATTCTGATAAATTCCCTTTTCTTCCCATGTACTGAATGATCTGTTGAGCTGCTTGCAGAAAAATACTTTTCACTGTACCTCGGTACACGTGACAATAAACAAATCCAATCCAATCCAATCCAATTCTCTCAGCACGTGGTGTGAGTCTGTGCTGGGCTGGATGAGTTCTTGTTACACTGAGAGGCAGCACCCAGAATGAGCGGGAACCATGGTGTCCTCTGCCTTTATTGTGTGTGTATTCTAACTGGTGATTGGCTGCGGTGTTTGTACATGTCGATTGGTCCCTGTGTGTGTCCATCAGTGTGTGTCTGCACCATGATATACTGGTGTATATTATGACAATGCCCTTTTAAAGGTATTTTCATCCATTTTTTTTTCTTTGGGGTTCGTCACAATCCCACACCCGCCCTGACAGAGAGAACCCGCTTCCCTACAACACTATTTTTTAAACATCCCAAAGATTTGAATTAATTTTTCAAGTTCTGAACGAGGAGTACTAAATACCAAAAAAGTACCCAGATTAGCACATAATTTAGGCTGACACCTCAACACCGCATCGAGGTTGTGTTGTACTGTCAGGCTTGTCAACATTTAATTGAGATGTTTAACTGAGGCCCCATCTGACCTGCAGGATAGTTGAATGTTAAATAACCTATAGTGGTATTCGAGGAAGGAGGTGGGGAGGGGGGCAGATTTCTCCCTGTCACCTTTCCCATACCCCTCAACCAACAGCACTGAAATATAGATTGCTGCTTGCGGGATCTTGGTTCATACTTTGCCTGCTGCATTTCCTTACATTAAACCAGTAATTCCATCTCAAAAAGGTAACTCACTGTAGCTGAGAAATGCCTTTAGCACACCCTGAGGTGATGCAAAGCGCTATATTCGTGGAAATCTTCCATTTTCATTCTGCCCTGAGGAAAACTTCCTCCACGGACTTTAAAATGTAGTATGAACAATTGTGTATCTAACATTCATTTCTCTGTTAGCTTTGTCTAACTGAGCGAAGCTAACAAGCTGGCCTGAATGGCTAATTGTCAGTGTTGACATACAATTGGCTCTCAATGTTACATTACACTTGAGGGACATGAGGTGCCGAATTTGTATCCTGCTAATCATTAGCACATCATTCTTTGTCGGGATGTGCCAGCCATGCCCAGCAGCATTCTACTTTCAGAAACCGCATCCTGCTGTACATCAGTCATTTACTTCAGAACCCTGGCTACAATTGCCAAATATTGCTTCCAGGACTTGAAGCCAGAACCATCTGCTGGAGTGACAGGTCCCATAAATACTATGGTGCCCATGCTTAAATTTCCAGATTAGATGCAACCCCTAGTCATAGAAGTGAAATCACTCTTCACATCTACAATTCCATCGAATCAACTCATATCCCTGATATCAACTGCTAAATATTTTAGTCTCCCTATTCTGCACGTAAAATCTTCGACCGAGTTCAAAAGAACATCTCAGGTGCAGACAAACCACTCTCAGAAAATTTCCCTAAGATTGTGTGCAGTGGGTCTTTCGAAAGCTCCTGAAGTTTCACTCTTTTACTTTATTCAAACTATTTCTGTGTCTCCTTAAATTCAAGTATTTACTTATTTTAATATTAATAACATTTTCCCACAGGCGCGTGGGCAGCAATTAATGCTTATTAAATAACCAATTTAATTTGTCGCACAGCAAATCCTTCAATAACTTGTAATATGTAGACTTTATATAATGTGCCTTTTCAGAATTTTAAGCACGTATAACTGAAATAGACACTTAAAATTCTTCATTAATTTAAGTTTCTCAACAAAACATATTGTTTTCCCACAAAATATTTCTTGATGAGGTTGCTTTTATAAAGCATAGCTGTTACTCATTCCCTGAGGATCCAGTTTAGATTGGCTACATGATTATTACATTTCTTACTCATTATTGCAATATCCCATATAATACTGTGAATCTTACTTAAATTCCTTGTGAGTCAGAAAAAGGTATTCTGTATTATTAGAAGTATAAAGAGTTGTGGTTGTTTCTTCCATGCTGCCAAATTCTTCTTTGCAGGAGGAGCCTTCTCAAAATTACAGCTCGTGAGGCTTACTTACATAAGAACATAAGAAATAGGAGCAGGAATAGGCCATACGATCCATTGAACCTGTTCTGCAATCCAATAAGATCACGATTGCACTTCCACACCATTCCCTCGATTCCTTCAAGTGAAACAGAATCTACCAACCTCAGTCTTGACTATACTGATCGACTGAGATCCACCTTCCATTATTCGAAAGATTCACCACCCATTGACTGAAGAAATTTCTCCTCATCTCAGTCTTACTCATCAACCCTTTAACCATGAAACCATGATTTAATTCTCCAGCCAAGGAAACAGTCTCTCAGCATCTACCTTGTCAAGCCCTCTAAGAACCATTTCCATGTGATCACCTCTCATTTTAAATTCCAGAGAATATAGGCCTCTATCTAGTGAAATTTAGCTAATATTGTCAGTATAATTGGCAGTTAAATGCAAAGTGTATTATATTGCAAGATTGCGATATCATTCATTTATAGAATGGGATAAGCAGACTAGCTTGTGCCCGAAGGCGAGTCAATTCCTTTGTATAATCAGGATAACTTTCTGCAACAATGTGCAATGGAACTAAACAAGGGGATATGTCATATTAGATTTAGTAATAAGGCATAAACCAGATTTAATCATCAGTCTAACCATGCATGAACAGATATCTAATAATGACCATGATATGATCAAGTTAACATATTGTTTGGAAGGGAAAAATGGAGAACAGGTACTAAGGTACAAGATCCAGGTAAGGTTGACTTCAGCATAACAAGACAGAGACTGTGCACAGTAAAGCTGATCATAATAATCTTTATTTGTGTCACAAGTCATGTCACATTAACACTGCAATGAAGATACTGTGAAAATCCCCTAGTTGTCACACCCTGGCGCCTGTTAGGGTACACTGAGGGGGAATTCTGAACGCTCAAGTCACCAACAAGCATGTCTTTCGGGACTTGTGGGAGGAAACCGGAGCACCCGGAGGAAACACACGCAGACACGGAGAGAACGTGCAGATTCCACACAGACAGTGCCCCAAGCCGGGAATAAATCTAGGACCTTGGTGCTGTGAGGCAGCAGTGCTAACCACTGTGCTGCCCTAAACTTCAATGTTTGTGCAAGATTTTGCCAACATGTGCTGCTTTCACCATGAAATTGCTAGCATTTGTTCATGAGGTAGCTACTTTGACCTAAACAGATGAGGGCACGATGGAGATTTGAACTCAGGATCTCCTGTTTACAGGACAGGCACTTTAACCACCTAAGCCACAGTCTTTACAGTGCCACAGTGACAATAACAGTGAACATAGAAATAAAATTTATGGAAATGGTCAACATGTTGAATAATTACTTTGCAAAAATATTTACAACAGAAGATTCTATAATATATGCTGGGCACCTAAAGAGACTAATACTGAACCAGGGTCAGGGTGTCACCGTAATTAATATAAGCAAAATAACAGTAATGAAGAAATCATTAAAGTGCCTGTCCTGTAAACAGGAGATCCTGAGTTCAAATCTCAATCGTGCCCTCATCTGTTTAGGTCAAAGTAGCTACCTCATGAGTGATAAATCCCCAAAATCAAATAGTTTCCACTCCAAGCTTTTAACAGAGGTAGATGATAATATTGCAGATGCCCTAAACAAAAACTTCCATGGTTTTCTCAGTATGGAACTGAACCCTTCAGCATATGTCACTTTGCTATTTAATACAAGTGAAAGAGGGAAATCAGTAAATCATAGATTAGTTAGTCTAATGATTATTGTCAGGAAATTACCAGTCTTTATAATTAAGGATAGGGTAAGAGAATACCTTAAAATATTTCACCTGAGCCGAGAGAACCAGCATGAGTAAAGAGTAGGTGATGCCTGATGTACCTGACTGAATAAAGTAATGGACAAGGGAATGGCTGTGGATGTTATTGAGGAAATTGGCTAAGTGACAAGAGACAGATGAGGGAGGTATTGACAGGATGTGACTAGTGGAGTTCTGCAAAGATCTGTGATACAGGGCTCAAAGGTTCCTGATATTCATTGCCAACTAGGATGATGCAATAGAAAGCCGCATATCCAAATTTGGCAATGGCTCTAAGGTAGACAGCATTGTAGATGCATAAAATTACAAAGCAATATTGATAGATTAAGTGATTAAAACTGTGGCAAATCAATTTTAATTTAGGTCAGACCATTGAGTCAGGCAAAGGCTCATGCAAGATAGACACTAATGGAATATGTGGGGGGGATTAGCTGGTTTTGGGAAATTAGGTTTATGATTATTATTATTGCACTCAGACGAGTTCTTTATGGACAGACTAGCCAGTAAAGGACATTCTTGGGTGCTTACTCTCTTCCTCATTCTCCTTGTGTTCTTGTTCCCTCGCCTCTTCAGGCTCCTTCTCCACCTGCTTACTATAGAGCTGATGGCAAGGGATGAAGGCTCATTGCAGTAAGCTGGTGCAGCAGGCTGTCGACCAGGCCAGTTCTTAATAAGAGCATTGTTTCAGCAAGCCAGTGGCCTTCTCTATCACATTTCACGCAGCAGTACTGCTTTCATTGTATAAATGCTGCCCCTGTGTGCGTGAATGTGTAGGTTGGGCACCTGAGTCAAGAGCCATGTTGTCTGCGAATAATCCTTATTGCCAAATAACCACCACTTAGTTTTTCACAGTGGTTCAAATACAGCTGCTCCAGAATTAAGGCACTATAACTGCTGGCAGGGTACCAGACATCGGCAAGCATGATTCACTGCACACCAGCTGGACATGGAGGGAATGGAATCCCTTTCCGTTCTCATAAAGCAGAGAGTTGGCAGGTGGTGCTCACAAAGTGCTATGTGTACATTCAATGGTACCACTGCTCCCTGCACCATGCGGCAACCTACAGTCCCAGCAAAGCTGAATTCTTTCTCCACCTGCTTCTCCCTGGAAAGAGAGAATGAAATGTAGTTAGCCCTATTTGAGAGAAATTTGAGGAAACACCAGTCACAGGGCAGTGGGATAAACTGGATAGCTCAACCAAAGATAGCATAGGCCTGATGGGCCTAATGACCTTCTGGGCTCTACCGTCCTAGGATTCTATGATTGCTAACTCCATGTAAGGTATGATTGCAAGATTCAGGTCATTGCAAAGGAATTAACATGGCTGTAATGAACTCCAATTGGCTCTATTGGTTGGCCAATTGGAGTATGAGCTCCCTCAATGATAACTCATTGAGGGGGCCCAAATAATCACCTGCGCAGGCTTTGTGAGCCAGTCTTAAGTTGACTGGACTGCTAGCAGCACTGTTTGTAGCTGCTCCTGTAATATCGTTATTGTAAATAAATATTGGTGTGGTGACGGAACTCCTGCCTCCCGTGGATTACTACAATGGCTTTAAACCTCAGATGTGCCAGGTCCAGCTATGATTCACAACTGAACATTAAATGGTGCCAGCAAGAAGATGTTCGGGCCTTAACTATTTTCCACAAATGATTTAAAGGATAGGATAGAAAACTGCATATTCACATTTTCTGATGACACATAGATAGGCAGAAAATTCTAAAGAGATATTGACAGATTAAGTGAATGGATAAAACTGTGGCAAATGGATTTCAATGTACAGAAGTCTGAGATCAACCACTATTTACTTAAAGAGGATATAATAATAGTGAAAAGTTTGAAACATTAGAGGTTCAAAGAGACTTGGGGATTCAAGGTGCATCGATTATTAAAAGGTCAAGAACAGGAATACAAAAATAATCTAAAAGGTCTGGCTTTTATATCTAGAGAAATAAAATAGAGGATGGAAGTTATGCTCCAGCTATACAAAACCCTGGTTAGGGCACCTCTGTTCTTGTCAGCATACCCTAACAAGGATAAATGAGCCTTGTAGAGAGTACAACATAGATTTGATAGATTGACACATGGACTGCAAAGGTTAAGCTACAACGAGAGCTAAAACAAATTTAGGTCGTATTCCCTGGAATTCAGAAGGTTTGATCAACAGATGATTTGAACAAAAGTTTGAAAGATATTATGGGGAACAGTGTGCATAGTTAGAAACTATTCACTGTTCTAGGATGAGGATGAATAGTGTAAAAAAATGTAATTGAGGGGTTAATTCATACAAAGGACTGTAGAAAGTTTGGAACTCTCTTCTGCAAACAGCAGTTTGCTAGATCGATCATGAATTCTGGATTGATATTTTTGTTAGCCAAATGTATTAATGGTTATGAGATAAAGGCAGTGTATACAGAATACATTGCTGATCAGTCATTTTGCGTTGAATAGTAGGACAAGTTCGAGGGTAGCATTGTGACAACACCTCCAGCCATGTGTGAATGATGGCAAGAAAAGGGCAATCACTGGAAGCAGGGTCACGGCGGAGGAGCAGAGGAAGGTGACAGAAGGGGAAGGGTGGATGGCTCTCACTAACCCCAGCCTACCTGCCCCTCTTCCCAGTGCCTGACAACAAAGAACCCTTCCCCGGTCATCTCTCCACTGCAAGCCAACAAGCAACCTGTCTTCTTCCCTGTCTGCCGCTGGTTAATAGCCCCAGCATTAAAAGCATTAATTGCCCACTTAAGGGTCTCAATTGGTGGTTGGGTGGGAAGGCCACCAAGAGCCTTCCTACGCTGGACTTAATCAGGGCAGAGATGGGGCAGAGCTGGGGTCCCATTCGCCAATGTCTCACCTGATTAAGTGCCCCAAACTGAAACTGCCCTCCAGATCACCTCGGGGAAAGAAATTGGGCTGGATTCTCTGATCCCCGACGCCGAAATTACATTCGGCGACGGGGCGGGGAATCCACGATGACAACGAAATCGGGGAAATCGCGATGCACCGCCCCCTAAAAAGTGGCATACTCTGGGAGTACACTGCGCGCCATATCCACCGCATCCGAATGTTGGCTGAGGCCCACCCCCGCGATGCTCCGAGTTCCCAACGACATGGGACACGTATGGTCTCGCCCGTCAGGAACTCAGCATGGCAGCTGCGGACTCAGTCCAGTGCCACCACAGTCGGGGGAGGGGCAATCCGCGGGCAGGGGAGGGACATATTCGGGGCTGGGGGCACTGTGGTGGGACAGTCCAGGACGCGAGAGCCGGCCAAACGGGGGGACTATTTTGTGGGACGGTTCCACGGGCTAGTTCTGCCATGAAAAGCGACACAGTCGCTGTAGGCTGCTGCCATGCGCATGCGCGGCCATGGACTCAGCAACTCTCCAGGCCGTATCGGCAGCTAGAGCTGGGAGCTCTACGCTGCCTGGCTGCTAGCCCTTTCTGGAACAGGGAATCGGTAGCCGTTTTGCACCAGCATTCCTGGCCTAAAACGTTTTCACGCCGGCTTGGGTCTTAGTCTCCAGAATGGAGAATCCAGCCCATTAAATTCCATCTGTGGAAATTCATTTAATCGTTGCTGATATCTCTCTAAGATAACAAAACCAATGGAACTTTACACATTCTGTATGAACACAAAATCATCTGACTGACCATCTCTGTAACTTCTTCTGTGCCTGGCCCACCTTGGGGATATATCAGTGGTGTCCCTGAACTCCTAAGTAAACATACTGTTGTTTGATCACACTCCATTTAGAAAGCCACAGTGACTTACCATGCCCGCAAACTTAAACAAATTTCCCTTCAATGTCACACAGTGTTGTAAAGCTCAAGCTGAATTTACTATCTATTGACAATTTACACCAGTGAATTGGTTGATTTGATTCCTCCCTGATCATTGACACATGGGATTTGATTGGTTCTTTAGATGCAGCAGGTGGTAGCAATGCCAATCGAGCAGGAGTTGAACTGTCCCCTGAATCATTCTTGTATGTCTATTCCAATGGCTGTTTTTTCCGTCACTTCACGCTAGTGGGATCTTCTGCTCCCGCCGAAGGTGACTGCACGCCGCGGGTTCCTTGGCAACATGATAGGCAAACAACGCAGAGCGCTGCAGACATCAATAGGACTGGGAGATCCAGCCAGTGGCCAATAGTCAGGTCATTTCCACCACTGAAAGACACGCAGATGTGGGGGTGGGGGGCTGGAAAGCCCCACCCAATGTCTGGAAAGCAATACTTGACGCAACTTCCCTCCTTCAGATTTCCCAACACAGTTGCCCTGTTTCTAAATGGAATTGTCAATCTATTCAAGATTACAGTAAGAAGTCTTACAACACCAAGTTAAAGTCCAACAGGTTTGTTTCAAATCACTCGCTTTCGTTCACTTTCCTTCCTCAGGTGAATGAAGAAGTAGATTCCTGAAACATATATATAGACAAAGTCAAAGATGCAAGATGATACTTTGAATGGGAGTCTTTACAGGTAACTAAGTCTCTAGGTCTATTAAGTCTGCAAAGACCCGCATTCAAAGTATCGTCTTGCAGCTTTGATTTTGTCTATATATGGAACATACCTCTTCATTCACCTGAGGAAGGAGCAGTGCTCCGAAAGTTAGTGGGCACGATTCTCCGACCCCACGCCGGGTGGGAGAATTGCGGGAGGGCCGGGCGAATCACGTCACGCCGTCCTGGCAACCCGACGCGATTCTCCCACCCCCACCCCAAAACGGCGTGTTGCATTTTGCGACAGGCCGCTCGGAGAATCGGCATTCGCCGTTTCTTACGACGACTGGCGATTCTTCGGCCCGGATGGGCCGAGCGGCCTGCCGAACCCGATCGATTCACGCCGGCGCCAACCACACCTGGTTGCTGCCGGCGTGAACATCGCGCGACCGCAGCGTGTGGGGCCTGTGGGGGGCGCAGGGAGGATCGAGCATGAGGTGCGTGCTCAGGAGGGGTCTAGTCCGCGATCGGTGCCCACCGATCGTCGGGCCGGCGCCTCTGAAAGATGGCAACCTGCGCATGCGCGGGTGACGTCACTTAGGCACCGCCGGCCGCGTCATTCCAGCCGCGCCCCTTTGACGCAAGCGTCAAGGCCCGGCGCACTAACTTGACGCACTGCCACTCCTACCCCCCCCCCCCCCCGGGGGGGGGGGGGGGGGGGGGAGAATAGGGGGTGAGGAGCGGTCTCCGATGCCGGAGTGAAACACTCCGGTTTTCACTCCGGCATCGGCAGTTTGTCTGAGAATTTCGCCCAGTGTTTGAAACAAACATGTTGGACTTTCACCTGGCGTTGTAAGACTTCTTACTGTGCTCACCCCAGTCCAACGCCAGCATCTCCACATCATATTTAAGATTAGTTCTGATAATTGTTGCTGGATTGCAAAATCATGATAGGTCTGATAATTCATGGAGACAAAATGTTGCAGAAACTGACTGCACGAACTATTCAATTTCACTGTAAGAAAATGATTTCCTAGTTGTTATGGGAGAGGTGTTTTCAGAACCCCAAAATGTATCATGGAGTTCAACCAACCCCCACCTTTAGTGGATTGTTGCTTTTGAAGCACACGGCTTGTTCCCCAGGTGTAGTATCACAATTATGGACACGTGGTTTTTTAAAACAAAACAATGTTCTTCCATGAACTAAAATTAACCTTTTAAATAAACATTGGATCTCTTATCACCCCTTACTTCAAAGATAACCTCGAAAATTATACAACACTACCCAATCCTGCAAACTGTTCCTTTACACATCCAAAAGACTTAACAAGTCCTTCAAACAGAAGCACATTAGATTGATATTCAATACTGAGACCTTTTTACAATTCCGATTTCACCAAAGGATTAAGAGATAGTCCTTCATGGCAGAGATCACCAGCAATGCAGCTCACAGCCACACCCAAGCATTCTTCAAACTGAAACTAAAACTCCCAAAAAGCAGAAGTGAGCTCAGCTTCCCCCCTTTGACATCACTTCAGTAATATGATCAGTTTCATTTCTTAAAGATACATCTCTTAAACATCCAATTCTTAAAGGCACTCTCACATGACATTGCAGATTCTGGTAAAATATACCACATATTGTATCCAAGTACACCTCAGGTTCTCTAATCTTATACCCGCTCCAACACTGCTCTCACTGGAAACAAACTGGGGAGGCAGTGGCGTAGTGATATTGTCACTGGATTAGTAATCCAGAGACCCAGGGTAATGTTCTGATGAAACACAGAAACGTAGAAAGGAGGTTCAGGAAAGGCCATTCGGCCCTTCAAGCTTGGACCAGTATTTAATATGATCATAGCTGATCATGCAAATTCAGTCTCTCACTGTCATTTTCACTCCATACCCCTTGATCCCTTTAGCCACAAGGGCCACGTCCACCTCCCTCTTGAATGTATCCAACAAACTGGCCCCAACAGCTTTCTGTGGTAGAGAATTCCATAAGTTCACAACTCTCTGAGAGAAGAATTGCTCCCTCATCTCAGTCCTGAATGGCTTAACCCTTATACTCCACCGATGTCAGGCTAACCGGTCTATAATTCCCCATTTTCATTCTCCTGCCTTTTTTCAGACGCAGGGTTACATTAGCTACCCTCCAATCAATTGGAACGTTTCCAGAGTCTATAGAATTCTGGTAAATGAATACCAATGCATCCGCTATTTCTAGGGCCACTTCCTTAAGTATCTAGGATGCAGAGCATCAGGCCCTGGGGACTTAACTGATTTTAATCCCATCAATTTCCCCAATTCAATTTCCTGACTAGTATGGATTTCCTTCAGTTTCTCCTTCATGCCAGAAGCTCTGTACCCTCGTACTTCGGAAGGTTGTTTGTGTCCCCCTTAGTGAAAAGTAATTGTTCAACGGGTCTGCCATCTCTATTGCCCATTATGAGTTCACCTGATTCTAACTGTAAGGGACCTACATTTGTCTTCACCAGTCTTTTTCTCTTCACATATCTATAGAAGCTTTTGCAGACAGTTTTTATGATTTCTTCAAGCTTACGCTCATATTTTCCCCTCCTGAATTAAACCCTTTGTCCTCATCTGCTGAATTATAAATTTCTCAAAGTTCTCACGTTCACTGCTTTTTCTTGCCAATTTGTATGCCTCCTATTTGCCTTTAACACTATCCCTGATTTCCCTTGTTAGCCATGGTTGAGCCATCTTCCCTGTCTTACTCTTGCACCAGACAGGGATGTACAATTGTTGAATTGTTGAAGTTCTCTATGTGTTCTTTAAATATCTGCTATTGCCTAGCCACTGTCAACTCCTTAAATATCCTTTGCCAGCTTGTCCTAGGCAATGCATGTCTCAGATCATCAAAGTTAGCTTTCTTCAAGTTCGAATCCCACCTGAGCAATTGGTGAAATTTGAATTTAATAAAAATCTGGAATTAAAAGTCGAATGATGTAAATATCCATCTGGTTCACGAATGTAATTTAGGGAAGGAAATCTGTCATCATTACCTAGCCTGGCCTACATAGGACAGCAATGTGGTTGTCTCTTAACTGCCTTCGTAGATGGGCAATAAATGCTGGCTCAGCCAGCGACGTCCTCACCCCATGAACGAATAAAGAAAAAATATATATTGGTGCAGGGAAGTGAAGCGGGTTTGGGGGTCTACTCTGGATATTGATAACCAAAAATGCGGGACCTCACCCAAACTGGACTTGATTATTTGATTTCTGTTACAGACAACTCAATGATACTTACAACTCACCCTTTGCTCAAGTTGTTTGGTTTCCCCAAGAAACAGACAGAGTCGGATGATCAATCTGTCTTTGTCTACTCTGTGTTCAGATAGCTGACCAAGCTGTTCCCTTTCCTCATCCGACTGAACTTACAGCCTCAAGCTTAATGGACGGCAGCTTGAATAGGTCTCTGCTTCCCTGCCGTATGCACGCTTTCTGATTGACTCTTTTCTGTGATTGCAACAGTCCATGGTTGGCTCAGTTTCAAGCCCCAGCAACCCTCCCCAGAGCAGGAAGAACCCGTCAGCAAGTTTGGCCAACCTCCTCCTTGATCTGTTGCATCAGCATCTCCCCCATCCGTCCTTGGTTCCACCAATCAACCATTTCAGAAGCATGATACAAACTGCTAATTTTCTACTTATTCAATGATATTCAAAACACAGCAATTGTCAGTTGCATTATGTCAAAAAATACCCTTTGAGCTTTAATCAAATAACTTTACAAAATATTTTTAATCAAAAAGGTCTCAAATCTTCTGTTAGAAATTAGCCTGATAAGTCATGTTAGATAGTAATTGTGGACTGTAAAGCTGCACCTTTCACAGACTTCATTAATGAACACAAAAGTTATTTATTCATAGAATCACAGAATCCCTACAATGCAGAGGGAGGCCGTTCAGCCCATCAAGCCTGCACCGGCCTTTGCTCCGAAAGAGCACCCTACCTAGGACAATCCCCAACTCCTAGCCTCGTAACCCCACCTTACTTTGGGTCAATTTACCATGGCCAATTAATTTAATCTGCACATCTTTGGACATGGGAGGGAACTGGAGCACCCGGACGAAACCCACACAGACATGGGGAGAACGTGCAGACTCCACACAGGCAATCACATGAGGTCAGAATCGAACCTGAGACCCTGGCTTTGTGAGGCAGTAGTGCTAACCACTGTGCCGCTGTGCCACCTTACTGTGCCACCATGCCACCCTTATTAATAAGAGTTGCATAGCAGACTCATGGTCGTAGGCAGCTCCCAATGTACCTCTGCCTAGGAGCCTCTCTCACCATGTCAAGCCCTTAGGGAGAAAATCACCACATAGGGTAGCACAGTAGCATTGTGGATAGCACAATGGCTTCACAGCTCCAGGGTCCCAGGTTCGATTCCCGGCTTGGGTCACTGTCTGTGTGGAATCTGCACATCCCCCCCGTGTCTGTGTGGGTTTCCTCCGGGTGCTCCGGTTTCCTCCCACAGTCCAAAGATGTGCAGGTTAGGTGGATTGGCCATGATAAATTGCCCTTAGTGTCCAAAATTGCCCTTAGAGTTGGGAGGGGTTACTGGGTTATGGGTATAGCGTGGAGGTGTTGACCTTGGGTAGGGTGCTCTTTCCAGTAGCCGGTGCAGACCCGATGGGCCGAATGGCCTCCTTCTGCACTGTAAATTCTATGAAACTATGAAGGTCTAGCTTTTCTCGATATCAATAAAAAGCATCCACAATGTAATAACCCATTTATTATAATCAAAATGCAGCAACCAGCACTTGAGAAAACATTCTGCATTGTGCCATTTCATTCCTGTCTCAATCTCCTCTCCTGTGCACACAGCCACCCCACCCCGTAGCCCCCCTTGCCTTTTAATGTTCATCCCATGGCTCCCATGAATGGTAGTAGCATTCTCACCTCTGAGCTGGTAAATGATCACCAATGGTTTGATTGCAGCATTGTCCCTACTTCATTCGGAACTGCCCTTTGCAGTCCTTGCTTGAAGAACATACTCTCAACATTCTACACATGTGACCCAATTTGACCTGAACCACCTGATCTGAAAATCGGCCAGATCTGAAATCCGGCACAGACTCCATTCTGAGGCAGTCTTGTCTGAGACATTGTGCCTGCATTGTTGCTTATTGGAGTTTGCTTTGTTCACATTGGTTGCTGTATCTCCTACATTACAGCAATGACAATAATTCATTAGTTGCAAACTGCTCTGTGATGTATAATGGCCATGAAAAGCATTATTTAAATACAAGTCTTCCTTTCTTCCTTTGCCATTTTCTACTCCTCTATTAACATTGCCTCTTTTTCCTCAACATTTGCTCGATTTCTCTCTCTCTCTCCCTCTCTGCCTCTCCACTCCTTTCATTTAATCTAATCTCCTGTTCTGGTGTAAATAATACACTTGATCTTGATCCCCTCCTGCAACACCACAGGATGATGACCACTAAGAAATTAAAAATGAATATCCTCTGAAGTCGAGTACATGAATAGTATTGTCCCATTCATGAAATTGCTGCCTGTTGCACATAGCAATGGTGTTCAAAATGTACTGTTGCCTTCGTTAAGGGAAGCAGACTTCCAACGACGGGGCTGGCTCTACACTGATAATGGTGCTATCAAAATCAGAATGTTTGTTCATTTGAGAAGGTAGTGGGAGGCATGAAATGAAAGAGAAAATGCTGGAAAATCTCAGCAAGTCTGGCAGCATCTGTAGGGAGAGAAAAGAGCTAACGTTTCGAGTCCGATGACTCTTTGTCAAAGTAGTGGGAGGCATGATCGGCAAGGGGTCACCAGAGGGTATTGGCACATGTACAGATCAAACTAGCAAACTCGCTGAAAGTTAACAATCAGCTTCATAAACAAATTGATGATTGGAGCAACAAAAATGACTCAAGCCAAAGCTTGGCAGTGACACCACAAGTCAGCATTTCTTTAATTAACTTGGATTCCAAGATTTACGCAGGTTTTCAGGGTCACATATGGGCAGCACGTGCATAGTGGTTAGCACTGCTGCCTCACGGCGCTGAGGATCCGGGTTCAATCACGGCCTGTGTGGAGTTTGCACATTCTCCCCACGTCTGCGTGGGCCTTGACCCCACAACCCAAAGATGTGAAGGGTAGTTGAATTGGCCCCTTAATTGGAAATAAGAAGAATTAGGTAAAATACTTTAAAATACTTTTAATTTAATAAGTAAAAAGCTTTTCAGAGTCACATTTAAGAACCCAAAACATTAAGGTCTTGTTTTTTCCATTCTGTTGAACCTTCTCCTGCCCATGTCAGCTACACAAGAATTAGGGTTGCTCAACTGCCCCAAGAACAAGAACCTATAAAATAAGCAATAATGCAAAATATTTCATGGCACAGAAGCCAGTTTTCATTTCAGCATGAATTCCACGCCACCAAGGAAAGGAGTTCTGCTGAAATGACGGGAAATGTCCCAAATATTTAGCCACCTGTAACAAAGATAGTGTGGGACACACCTGACATCGGCAGAGTACCTACTGGGTCACTGGCGTATGGAGTTGACAAGCCTTTGTAGCCGGCCATTTGCAGCCTGATACAAAATGGCAAAGCAAACAAAGGACATAACTACGGTCTGATGGAAAATGTGGCTGACTAAGAGATTTTAGTTTCAGGAATATGGTCAGCAGAACTAATGACTTTAAGCTGTGAGTATGTGATTTATGCCACCTGCAGCAAGAAGAAGTGACCTCTGTGATTTACTACTAATGTTTTTGATTTTATGACTGGCCATAAAGAGTCAGCAGGATACTGGACAATAAATGTCTTCAAGGGAGAGACTGACCATGGTGAATTAGCTGGGTGAAAATAACCTGTGGCCCTGATAAAAAACTTATCCTAATCGATCAAATTGACAGGACGAGGGAAGGATGTACTAAAGTAATCAACAAGCCCTAAGGTCAGGCATTTTGCAATAAACTAATTTGAACACAGACCCTTGTGGCATCGTGCTCCTGAGAAGAAGTATGACCCCTGAGTGAATCATAAGTCTTTGAGCATTAGTGATGATGGGCAGCATGGTGGCACAGTGGTTGGCATTGCTGCCTCACAGCTCAAGGGCCCAGGCTCAATTCCAGCCTAAGGTGACTGTCTGTGTGGGGTTTGCACTTTCTCCCCCGTTGTGGGGTTTCCTCCGGGTGCTCCGGTTTCCTCCCACAGTCCAAAGATGTACAACTAGGTCGACTGGCCATGCTAAATTGACCTTTAGTGTCCAAAGGTTCAGTTTGGTTACTGGGTACGACAATACGGTGGAGGTAGAGTGCTCTTTCAAAGGCCGGTGTAGACTCGATGGGCTCCTTCTGCACTTTAAATTCAATTTTTTGTGCTGCCTTGTTACTACATGACCGGAAGCATGAGGTCAGTGCCAGGGACATCTATATAACAAGGGGAGACAAAAAAATTTCATCAGTGAAACTGCGAGGGGCATCACAGAAGACCTTTAGCTCTGAGCTTGACGAAGCCCAATCCCTCTCTATGCTCAACCAATGTGAGTGGGTAGTGGCACCCCAACAGGTCCATCAGTTAAATATTAGCAGTTAAAATCTATGCTTGTCAACTTATAGTATAAGAGAATCAGACTTATAACAGTCAAAAGTTTTTAAGTGCTTTTACATTTCTCCTAATAAAGACGTGATTTGGTTTAAAGGTAAAGTTCTTGGCCTGGATTCTTTGCCGGTAGAATGCTATGTTTTGCCGTCAGACCGGGGATTTCCCGACGGCGGGGAGCTGCCCCACAATAGGAAACCCCATTGACCAGCCGGTGTAACGGTGTAACGGGCGCTGTCGACGTGGCGCCAGTCGGAGGCCATTGAAAGAGGCCCCCGCAGCTATTCACCAACGTCAACTGGCCGAGTTCCTGACTGCATGTATGGTTCCCGCCCAAGATGTTTCATTAACAGGTTTCCACTAGCCTTTTTCATAGGGATTAAAAGCTATGTTCGACATATGCCACACATTCCAAAGAAAGAAAAAACTTTTTCTGATTTCAGGCCACCCCAAAGTGATTTCCAGTCAATTAAGTACTTTTTGAAATCTGCTTAGGATGTATAATACCCAATATCTGCACAGCAAGGTCCCACAACTTTCAAACCTAATAACAGGATCATCTATTTTTAGTGATGACAATTAAGGAGTAAATATTGAATAAGATGCTGAGAGACATCACCTGTTCTTTACCAAAGATCATCATGGAATTGTTTGCATCAATCGATGAAAGCGAATGAGGCATCCTTTTAATTTATGACTCAAAAACCATCAGCTCCAACATTGTTGGAGTGTAAACCTATGCTGTGCATTTAAGCGGCTGCCCAAGGATTTGAGACCCCAGCCTTCTGGCTTAGAAATAAGAGTTGCTGAGCCATAACTAAACTGCTGCCAGTGCCTGCACTCAATCACATCGCATACAGATGACAGAAAAAAAAATCATAAATTCTGGAAACTCTCTCTTGACCATCCTCCAAGCCTTCTAAACATCTGTTTAAACATTTCAAACATCTGTGCAAGACATTTGCTCCTTTCATGAGTCTCGTTATCGTTGGATCCTGCATCATGGTATTATTCGCTACGATTACTGCAAATAACCAATATCTTTTTCATTTGGAGTTTTGGGAGATACATGTGAATGGAGGTATTGTGAACGTTCGTTGGACACTATGTAATTAAGAATGTACCATGTACAATTCAGATAATCATGGAGTAAAAGCTCTGTCTATTCAAGTATCCTATTACAATATTCAAATATGTGTATATCGGCATTCATATTGATGGCTACAATATGGATTCCACATCTGAGCAAATCACCACTACTTATTTTTATGGCAAGCTCTGGCACCTTGTAGCCACCTAAGATGGACACTGGGCTACAAAATGGAGAACTGCTAAGGCTGCAGGGAGAAAACAGTCTTAGCAAGGACAAGCAGTTTGCAGAAGGCTAATTAGCATTCTGCACGTACAGAAACCAGTTTATGGCCAGGTGCAGAATCTCAGCTAAAGGTGTAAATGGCAACAACGATTTGCATAGTAATGAGGTGATCTAGATCCAGGCCCACACAATAGAAACATTTAGGTTTGAATGGATACTTTGAGTGGACGCCCAGACGAAACGGCACCATAAGTATCCATCACAAAGCACCATAGAGACAGCCCCACCCATCGAGAAGCAACCCTCAGATTGGGGGGGTTTGGAAAATATCGATTGGGAGAAGGCCCAATCGATATACAGCAGGTAGAGACCGCCCCGAAGAGGCACGGACTTTGGGGGGACCTATAAAAGTAGACCCCGCACATGGTCCGGTCTGTTGTTTAGCTCCGGCTCTGCTGTTGTTGCTCCGGCTTGCTGTTGTCTTGGCTCCGGCTCTCTGCATCTTCATCGCTTGCTGATACATCGCATCCTGACTCCAGTTCCATCACCAGCCGTTGAGCCACCAGCCATCGAACTGTAAGTTTCACCACAACGATCGCTACGTTGGCAGACTTGCTAGACCCTGACGACCTTAACACTTTGAGAGTTGCAGACCAAGAACGGGACGAAGGCCTCGCTCCCTGACCTTGCCTGTTCCTGTTTAGATAAGTATTTTAGTCGTTTAGTTTAGAAGTAACTTAGTCTCTTTAACGTATGCATGTGTATTTATTATATTGGTTATAATAAATATCAATCGTTTGAACTTACTAATCGGTGTACAGATTTATTACTTTGAACCTGACCTTGATATACTTGTGATGTGTCTAAATACAGCACCTGGCGACTCCGAGCAGAATTACATACACAGAGTTGTAGTAGTGTTAAGCACACGGCCTTTAAACGGAGGCGTGTTAATACACTCCAATAAAACGCGTAATACACTCAAGTAAAACCTGCAACATTTAGTGGCGACATCCTGACGGGACGTGGTTACAAGTGGCACCCCCACTCCGTCGAGGACCCTGAAATTTGAATTAGAAATCTGAGTAAAGAAAAAGAAAAGAAATCACAAGTAATCAAGGTGTTCAAACGAATAAACGTAATTCGGAAGTGTGTTTTGTGCATGCGTACTAACAGGGTTGTAAGGAAAACCTGAAAGCATTTTTGTTGCGACAAACTTTCGGGAGTTTTGTGAACGGAACATAGCGTAAGCCTTACCCGTTTCGTGAGACATAACCTCAACACCCCCTGTTCCAAATTTAAGTGAGTCAGAGAAAATGGCCATGCAGGCAATGGAACGCCTCATGAATCCAGAACGGTTTGTGGTCGCAGCGACCAGCAGTAGCCGAGTAGGTCAGTGTCCCGTGTGGGAGCTGGAACTCCGCAAGTATCTGCAAGGAAAGGGATGGCCCCTTTGGAAAGAGTTCTGTATGAATGAGGAGACAGGTCCCGGAAGTATAGGACATACTTGGTGGGAGAACCTCTCTCAAATTCATAAGAAAAACGCAAGCCGATGGCAATCGTGTCCTGTTTGGCACAATTGCGAGGCACAGAGGAGGTCGTTCAGACGCTCCGGACAGAATTAGAAGAGAGAAATCGGATGAGCAAAGTGGATGTCAGGGACATCGAGAAAGAGAATATGGAACTTAGAGGGAAGTTGGCAGAGAAAGGTAGAGAGGTGGATGATGCCAAGAGGGCACATCAGTCTTGTCTAGCCCATCTCAGCAGTTCCCAGACCCAGTACGAAAAGGCCTATCAGGACGTGCAACGTGCCGTCCTGATAAGAGAAGAATCAGAGAAGCAGGTAGAGGCTTTGCAGAGGCAATGCTCTGACCTAAAGGCAGCTTTAAGAGCACTCCATGCTGCCACCACAGAACAAAGACAGTGTAGAGTGGATCATGCGAAGTGTAGAAAGCAGATTGCGGCACTGCAATCTCTGCTTTTAGTGCAGAATGGATTTCAAAGTACCTTTGGAACAAAGCTAGATGAGGAGAATGCCCCAGGCTGGCAGGAATTAAGTGAGACCGCGCAGCGTTATGTTCAGGGAACATGTGCGCCAGCAGCGCAGCAGAAAAGACAAGCACCCCAACCCCCCACAGATCAGATAGTTACCGCACCAATGAATCCAGTCACCACCCAAAGGAAAGCGACCACAGAAGGCGCACCCGATATCACCTACACCACCCCCTTAACTGTAACCCAACTCAGGGACGCGTGTGAGAAGATCACTCCGTTTCTCCCCACCGCAGACCCCCACCAGTTTTTCGCGAAAGTGAAACAGCAGGCAACCATGTACGGCCTGGACGAGAGAGAGCAGGTTAAGCTCACGGTTCTGAGCTTAGACCAATCTGTAGTAGCAGCCCTCCCCGACCCACAGAACGTTGGCGGAGGCACCCTAGAGGAAATGCACAACTCCATTTTAGATGCCATAGGGTATAACCGAGGTGACCCAGTCGAAGGACTTAACAAGTGCCGACAAAAGAAAACCGAGCACCCCACAGCATTTGCAGGAAGATCCATGTGGATCCATTTTAACGCAGTTTTCGGCGATTTAAATAGAGCCCATTTGAACCGTGAAAACATGGTTAAATGGACGCGCACCATAATTTCCCATGCCACAGATGCAGGACAGAGTGCTTGCAACAGTTATGACCCCTCAGAAGAGGCCCATAATGAGAAATGGGTCCTGAAAAGATTGTCCCGCGCTTGGGAGCAATCAGTTCAGGGCAGAGGCAAAGTAAAGTCCCCAGAGGAAGCTCAGGCTGCAGCGGACATTCAGGCAGTGAGAGCGCACCAAAACCCCGCATGGGTAAATGAAGGAAAGAACAGCCCTCCACAGAAGTCGCTTGAATGCTACAACTGTGGCCAGTTAGGACATTGGGCTAAGGAATGCAATGCACCCCAGAGATCACAGAGAAGCCAGCAGACAGGCACACCCGAGCCCGCGACACGGACGGCAGCCCCTTTGTGACCCTGTTCACAGAGGCAGAGAAAAAGTGAGGTGTCCAGATGATGTACAATAGGAACCGCTTGAGGGAAGCGATATCCTTTCTGATGGAACCTGCACGTATGTTTTGTTTGTGAGTTTATGTTTGTTTGTATTTAACGTTATTGGTTCAGTTGGAGGTTGGACACCTTCTTTTCAGCCGAAAAGCTTGTGACCACCTCGCACGCACTTTAGCTTGTCCGCCGAAACCTTTGAGAACTTCGGTTCCCAACCCAATGGTTTGATTGGAGATCTTTTCAGCTGTAAGGCTTGTGACCGCCTTACACGCACACTAAGTTTCTCTGCTGAAATCTCTGAGAACTCCAGTTCACTGTTTTCAGATGTTGGAGCATCTTGGCTCCTCCCTTGTTTTTTAGGTGCCCCTCTATTCGGTGAATAGAGGCTGCAAACCCACGGTAAACACATTCTTGCCCGTTTATTCCAGGTTACTCAGGCAGTGGACAAACGGCACTGAGGACCCGCCCTGTCTGAGAACCCACTTTGGTCAGCCAAGCTCGGGTACGGCACAGCATGCCTTACCCGGGGATCCCATTCAAATCTTACCCGTAGCGGCCCATACGCAACCCATTCGACCTTTTGTTTCAAATTTGTTTTCATTTTTCGTTAGGTAGCCCTTAGGCCGCCATCCCACATGCTATTTACATCCAGGAACATTCGGATGGTAAATTAGCAAAGCCTGCGAGACGGCTCGCAGGAGAAAAGTTGTTAGGTGTATTCTGTCCCTAAAATTCGCTTTTGAAAAAAAAAATGAGGGGAGTCACAGGGTGTGACTTGGCCAGTCATTTTAATGGGTCAATTGGAATTAGAGGACAGATACACTAACAAGTACGGATATTAAACTGTGTATTGACAGATACTGTGCTTGATCCCATAGCTTTTGAAGGACGAAAGAGGGTTCACAGCAAGGATCGGCCATACAGGAGGAAGAGAAAGAGAACGAAGAGAAGACCATGATGGAAGCCTACCTATTACTGTTAAATGTTGTATTTGCATATGTGGAAGCAAGGCACGTTTCCCCCACAACCCCCGCCGTCAATGTTTCCCTCACACCAACTCCCCCGTGCTCAGCTCTGATCAGCGAAGTTCAGACCTGGTGCACAAAATTTATGACATGGTACTCCATGTCATACGTGATTGAATCACTGCTAGTGATTGCAATCCTTTGCGTAATTGTACAGACCCTCAGGTTGAGGAAATGGAGAAGGAGAGCCTCCCGTTCCTGCCCCTCAACCATCTATGGAGTTCAATCCCCTATTTTCGGTTTCCACCAATCCCCCCAGCCCCTCAATGAATAAAGCACTATGTTAATAAAGGATACCCATGTATTATATTGTTCTGAACTCGACTGCCGAGTCAGGAAGTGATATGTAATGTGGTGTGAATGGATAAGGTTTTGAGACTGTAATAAAATGTTTAAGGATAAGGATAATAGTTGTGATAGGTAGAGGTTCCCGGTTTTGGTAATGCATGTCCCCTTTGACATAGCGCCAAGTAGAAATGTCAGATAAAAAATTTTTTCTTCCCATAGTCAAAGACAGAGTAGACGCCCAGGAACTTGCTGAGGTCAGGGAACCCAAAGAGGGCACCCAGAAGCACTCGAAGCAATGTGCATAGGTGATCCTTCACAATTTTATTGTGAGGATCACAAGGAGGGAATGTAGCCACCTAAGATGGACACTGGGCTACAAAACGGAGAACTGCTAAGGCTGCAGGGAGAAAACAGTCTTAGCAAGGACAAGCAGTTTGCAGAAGGCTAATTAGCATTCTGCACGTACAGAAACCAGTTTATGGCCAGGTGCAGAATCTCAGCTGAAGGTGTAAATGGCAACAACGATTTGCATAGTAATGAGGTGATCTAGATCCAGGCCCACACAATAGAAACATTTAGGTTTGAATGGATACTTTGAGTGGACGCCCAGACGAAACAGCACCATAAGTATCCATCACAAAGCACCATAGAGACAGCCCCACCCATCGAGAAGCAACCCTCAGATTGGGGGGGTTTGGAAAATATCGATTGGGAGAAGGCCCAATCGATATACAGCAGGTAGAGACCGCCCCGAAGAGGCACGGACTTTGGGGGGACCTATAAAAGTAGACCCCGCACATGGTCCGGTCTGTTGTTTGGCTCCGGCTCTGCTGTTGTTGCTCCGGCTTGCTGTTGTCTTGGCTCCGGCTCTCTGCTGTCTTCATCGCTTGCTGATACATCGCATCCTGACTCCAGTTCCATCACCAGCCGTTGAGCCACCAGCCATCGAACTGTAAGTTTCACCACAACGATCGCTACGTTGGCAGACTTGCTAGACCCTGACGACCTTAACACTTTGAGAGTTGCAGACCAAGAACGGGACGAAGGCCTCGCTCCCTGACCTTGCCTGTTCCTGTTTAGATAAGTATTTTAATCGTTTAGTTTAGAAGTAACTTAGTCTCTTTAGCGTATGCATGTGTATTTATTATATTGGTTATAATAAATATCAATCGTTTGAACTTACTAATCGGTGTACAGATTTATTACTTTGAACCTGACCTTGATATACTTGTGAGGTGTCTAAATACGGCACCTGGCGACTCCGAGCAGAATTACATACACAGAGCTGTAGTAGTGTTAAGCACACGGCCTTTAAACGGAGGCGTGTTAATACATTCCAATAAAACGCGTAATACACTCAAGTAAAACGTGCAACAACCTCTTAACTGCAGGTGTGTATGCCAAAGTTGCTGATCCCCAAAGATGTATGGGGATTGCAAGTTCTGTGCCACAAAAGTTGAAATGGGCATGACTTTACTATCACTGCTGGTGTAATGCAGATGTTGGGTTGTGTCTAGCAGTACTGTTTCATCACAGGGCAGAGCTGGGCAACCAGCTGAGGCTCCTGAGACATTCACTTTGAGAGGATAAGTTAAATCATTCTTTTCTGGTATGACAGACTTAAGGGGATTCTCAGGTGCTTCTGGTCCATTCACTTCCAACCTCTGAACTGGTCGCTGCTCTTCCTTTTTAATGTCTGTCACTGCTGCACTGAATACTGCTCCTATTTCACAAACAAAAGTAATAAATTGTACATGCATGATACACAGGGGCTTGGATTAATCCCACAGTGGCAATGCTCGGACGGGTTGCAAAATCCCCCTGCCCATCCAGCACCGGCGAAACCTATTTGCATTCAGCAGCTTGGAGGAGTGACTGGAGGTGGTCCCAGAGGGATTGGGGCCTTGTGTTTCATCACCCACATTTTCCATCAATATTAGGTGCGACACCCCCTCTCCCCTGGAGCTGCCACTCCAAAGGTGGGCGACATCACAGATGAGGATCCCACGGAAGTCAACTGATTGAAAAATATTTCTTCCTTTAATTGCTATTGACCAAAACCTTAACAGACTAAACACAATTTCACCTAAAGTCTGTCCATGAGCATTCATTGCACCAGCCTATACGAGGAGAAATTCCAAATAAAGTGCTGGAAGTACAAATTCTTCAAATTCCTGAAGGCTATATTCAGCTTGTGCAGAGGATAAATGTAAGACTGGAAACACCTCAAGCATAATTGATAACAGGGCATGAGTGTAGTATGCAGGGGCTGCAGCTAATTTCAGTGTCTAGTTCCAACATGGGCTTGAGACAGGGCGGTTTTAACTCTTGGTTCTCATCATCATAAATAGGGTTGGACTCCTGATCAAACCCGACTGGGAACGGGATATTGTGCGCCAAGAGCCAGTGACTGTAGGTCTGAGAATACTTACCCCGACGTTAAGAAAAGTGTTCACGTGGGAAGTCTGGGGGGAATTGTTGTTGGGGGGGGGGAGGGGGAGGAAAGGGAAACCCATGGCAGTGAAGCCTTCCTTCACCTGGCGCACAAAGAAATGGTACAAATATTAAAACATTGGAACTGAGCTGGGCTGCACCTGCCCAGTCTTGGCCTGCCAGACAGATTTTACTGGCAGGTGCATGACCATGTGTGACTTGCCCTGATTTAAAATTCAAAATGCTGGACAATCTCAGCAGGTCTGACAGCATCTGTGGAGAGAGAAGGGAGCTAACGTTTCAAGTCCGGATGCTGTTGGCTGAAGTGTTGGCAAGTGTTGACTTGAGAGATGAACAGACACTTCCAACACTGATGAAGGTTCAACTCAATTTTATGAACTACTTCTAACAAACCAACACACGATGACTGTGGGTCTAAATGATGCTACCTTAAAGTAGAGACCTAAGCCTTGTCCAAACCAGTTGATTCTCTCAGCACGTGGTGTGAGTCTGTGCTGGGCTGGATGAGTTCTTGTTACACTGAGGGGCAGCACCCAGAATGAGCGGGAACCATGGTGTCCTCTGCCTTTATAGTGTGTGTATTCTAACTGGCGATTGGCTGCGGTGTTTGTACATGTTGATTGGTCCTTGTGTGTGTCCATCAGTGTGTGTCTGCACCATGATATACTGGTGTATATTATGACACGGTCTGCTGAAATTGTACAGAATTTTCTGCTTTTGTTTCAGATTCCAGCATCCGCAGTAGGTTTACCTTCAGGTTTAAAATTACTTTGGGGTCCAATTGATATTCTCGCTTGGCGGACGGGATTAAAATTGTGACCTTCTCTAGGTCACTGAACACTCCTAGATTCACCAAGTAATGATGGACAATACATTTGTTTCCTATCCTGGGTGATGCGATGTTATCCAGCCCTCTGCGGCATACACAAGCTCGCAGCTGAAAACGTTTTGGTTTTTGATGATGAACGCTGACATCTACTCCATCTAAAACTACTTATTCCTCAACAGTCCACTAGTGACAGTAAAGAGGCCAAGAGAGTTGAATTATACTTATAATGAGCAGCAAGCTTGGAGCAGCATGATTGACAAGCAAGCACAAATGAACTGGGGTCACTTTCATACCAGGTTGTAGCATTGGATGATTAATATTGTAAGATAAGTGCTACGGAACTGTCAGACAGGGCTGAATGAATGTAGATTTGAAAATATTTGAATACAAACATGAATGCAAGAGGTTATTCCAAACGACTGCTGCAGGCAAAATCAGGGGCACAAATCAGAAGTGTCTCCAGCCGTCCTTCAGGCTTTGAACACTGTAACGATGTATGCCTTTTGGAAGTTCAAACAGAAGCTCGGAAAAATTCAAAGATGTCCCTAGTGTATTACAATTCACAGAACAAGTAGAACAAGCAGCTGGAGGAATCTAGGAATGATAAGATGAAAGAATGTGGCCATCATAAAATTCAGCCATAAAACGCTTCCTACCTTGCAATTCAGATAAATACACTTTCCTTGCACCCAAAAAAATTTGAAGTTTATTTTACAATGCCATGCCGTTGAATATGTATTCTATTTAGATGATGGATAAAGCAATGAAGAAGAAAGCTACAAGACTTCCAAATCATGTGGTTATCAGGAAATATTCGATCGTCATAAGCAAGGGACTTTAGTTGTCAAATTCTCCAAACCTTGTCAAATCAGAATGTATTAGACGAAGTTAACGTTTGGTGATGTGGTAAGCTTTTACTGTAAACATAGCTGGAACAGAGAAAATTGGGTAGGTTCCTATTGGTCGACAATGGGAATTGCCTGATTTTCTGATATTCATTGATTCCAGGACTTAAATGCAAGTTAGGCACCATTTAATGGTTTACATCTGTATTACGATGAATAAATCTACTGTGTTTTATGGCTAAATAAATATTTTCTGAACCATACCAACTAAAGGGGCAGCACAGTAGCACAAGTGATTAGCACTGTGGCTTCACAGCGCCAGGGTCCCAGGTTCGATTCCCTGCTGGGTCACTGTCTGTGCGGAGTCTGCACGTTCTCCCTGCGTTGCATGGGATTCCTCCAAGTGCCGGATCCGGTTTCCTCCCACAGTCCAAAGACGTGCGGGTCAGGTGGATTGACCATGCTAAATTGCCCTTAGTGACCAAAAAGGTTCGGAGGGGTTATTGGGTTATGAGGATAGGGTGGAAGTGAGGGCTTAAGTGGGTTGGTGCAGACTCGATGGGCTGAATGGCCTCCTTGTGCACTGTATGCTCTATGTTCTAACTCCATGAAAGAATTTCTATACAAGGTAACAGGACCATTTTTAATGTTCTGAATATTCTGCGCAAGCCAGTTCATGTTGCTTTACGGCAGAACTGAAGGCATAAAAACCTGCTGTATCGATGTCCAGAGCTTTTGCACATGACAAATAATTGATAAGAACAGAAGAACTAGAAGCAGGAGTAGGCCATCTGGCCTCTCGAGCCTGCTTCACCATTCAATAAGGTCATGGTTGATCTTTTTTGTGGACTCAGCTCCATTTATCCGCCCATTCATCATAACCCTTAAATCCTTTACTGTTCAAAAATCTATCTATCGTTGTCTTAAAAGCATTTAACGTGGTAGCCTCAACTGCTTCATTGGGCAAGGAATTCTACAGATTTACAACCCTTTGGGTGAAGAGGTTCCTCCTTAACTCAGTCCTAAATCTGCTCCCCCTAACTCTAAGGCTATGCCTCCTAGTTCTAGTTTCAACTGCTAGTGGAAACAACCTCCCCGTTTCTATCTCAACTATTCCCTTCATATTTTTATATGTTTCTATACACTCCCCTCTCATTCTTCTAAATTCCAATGAGTAGGTCCCAGTCTACTCAGTCTTTCCTGATCAGCTCATCCGCTCTTCTCCGGAATCCACCTAGTGAATCTCCTCTGCCTCCCCTCCTGTGCCGTTGCATCCTTTCTCGAGTAAGGAGACCAAAACTGTACATAGCACTCCAGGTGTGGCATCACCAGCACCCTATCTAGCTGCAACATAACCTCACTGCATTTAAACTCCATCCCTCTCGCAATGCAGGACAAAATACCATTTGCCTTCCTAATTACCTGCTGCACCTGCAAACTAACCGGAGCACTTGGAGGAAACCAATGCACACACGGGGAGGATGTGCAGACTCCCCACAGACAGTGACCAAGCGGGGAATTGAACCTGGGACCCTGGCGCTGTGAAGCCACAGTGCTAATCACTTGTGTTGCCATGTTGATACCCATGAGTATAATACCCATGGATATTTAACTCTCAGACGTGATCATCCTACAACCACGTCTCTGTAATGGCCTCTAAATCATACTCATTCGCACTGATCTGTGCCGTCAACTTATTTACCTTATTTTGAATGCTACGAGCATTCAAATAAAGTGTCTTTTGCTAGTACCTTATGCTAATATTTTACCTTCTTTTTGAATCCTAACACCTCCATTAATAATATCTCCTGAGTTCTTCCCTTTACCTTTTTTCATAGTTTTTCATGTAACTGAACATGCTAACGTGCTGCTTTGCTTCTCATTAGCAATTATTCTTTCTGTAGTTTCACCCATCCCTTCCCCCCCCCCCCCCCCCCCCCCCCCGTCATAATATATACACAGGTATGATGGTGCACAGACAGGCAGTGATTGACACACAGGATGACCAATGAACACACAGAACACAGCAGCCAATCACCAGACAGGACACGACCACTATAAAGCCAGAGGGCACTAGTTTTCCTGCTCTCTTGGGATCCAGCCTCAAAGACAGTCAGAGCCCATGAGAAACAACCAGAACTTACACCATGTGCTAGTAAGATAGTCTGGTCAGGTTAACCTCAGGTCTCCAGTCAACTCAGCATAGTGTCAGCCCACAGTTAAAGTATGTATGATAGGTAAGAGTTCAATAAAATTGTGTTGCATTTCTTCAAGTGTTGGAAGCCTGTCTCTCTCACTGCTGCAGTAAACGCAGTCCTCGCAGACCCAGCTTATCCAACACATCACTCCCCCCCCCCCCCCCCCCCCCCCCCCAGTCCTTGTGACCACACTATTTATTCTTTCCGCTAGAACACTGGTCCCAGATGGGTTCAGGTGAAGACCGTCCCAATGGTACAGCTCCCTTCTGTTCTAATATTGATGCCAATGCCCCATGAAAAGGAACCCCTCTTTCCCGCACCTCTTCTTTAGCCACGAGTTTATTTCCCTAATGTTTTGCATGTGGGTAGTAATCCTGACATTATAGCCCTTGAGGACCTGTTCTTGAATTTAGTTCCTAGTGCCTGATAATCCTCCAACAGGTCTTCTTTCCTAGTCTTGTCTATGCAAAAACATACCGGAATAGGTTCTGAACTGCTTTTTAATATTCAAATGATGCAGGGGCTGGTTTAGCACAGTGGGCTAAACAGCTGGCTTGTAATGCAGAACAAGGCCAGCAGCGCGGGTTCAATTCCCGTACCGGCTTACCTGAACAGGCGCCGGAATGTGGCGACTGGGGGCTTTTCACAGTAACTTCAATGACAATAAGTGATTATTATTATTATAGAAGTGGGGTAAGCGCATCTCATTTGTCTTTTCTTTTTTGTCTGAGTGTGTTTAGATCTTTCTTCCCCTTCAGGATGACCAAATGATCATTGGGAGGAGAAACTCTAAGCCCACCCCCACTGTGTTCTGCAGCAAGGGTTTGACAGCCTTTTCCTCAAACCTTGTTGCAATTCCTTTGTGATGACAGCTCACTGGCATTTAGAAGGAAATTAGAACCAAATTTCAAAAAGCTCACTATCCCATAAAAGTCCAATGAAGCAAGTGAATTGCCCCAAACTGTAAATGTGTTGGGTTACCGAAACATTGACTTATGACAAACAGCTGTTTATTCACTCGCTTTAGCAGCGACTTCATGCTTGCGCTCTGCCTGCAACCCTGAGGAGAATTCTCGTGCTCCCGAATTGCAACCCCTTTTTGTAGCCGTGTCATCACATGGTCACGCGTTCTACACTACCCATGCACTCAGTCTGGAAATACAAACCACAATGTACAAGTCGGATTTCTCCACATGGGCAGTGACCCAAGCTCAGAATCAAACCTGGGACCCTGGAGCTGTGAAGCAACAGTGCTAACCACTATGCTACAGTACTGCCCAAATGTTCCCGACAACTATTCAAATCTGCACCTGAAGTTGTGCTGATCAGCTGACCTAGTAAGAATTCAAACAATTCCATTTAATTCTGTCTAAATCTTTGCAAAATCAATCCTGTCATATATAAACCAAGTATTGTGTGATCTAGGCTAGGGTACTGAAGAAAATTTTAAGGGGCGGCACAGTTGCACCGTGGTTAGCACAGTTTCTTCACAGCTCCAGGGTCCCACGTTCGATCCCTGGCTTGAGTCACTGTCTGTGCGCCGTCTGCATGTTCTCCCCGTGTGTGCGTGGGTTTCCTCTGGGTGCTCCGGTTTCCTCCCACAGTCCAAAGATGTGCAGGTTATGTGGATTGGCCATGCTAAATTGCCCTTAGTGTTCAAAAAGGTTAGGTGGGGTTACTGGGTTATGGGGATAGGGTGGAGGTGTGGGGCTGTAGGGTGCTCTTTCCAAAGGCTGTTGCAGACTCGATGGGCTGAATGGCCTCCTTCTGCACTGTAAATTCTATGATTCTATGATCCTTTGAAATATAACCACAAAGATGAAGCATAGAACGTACAATACAAAGCAAGGGCAGCACGGTGGCACGGTTAGCATTGCTGCCTCACAGCGCCAGGGATCCGAGTTCAATTATGCCCTTGGGATTTCCGCCGGATGCTCCGGTTTCCTCCCACAGTCCAAAGATCTGCAGGTTCGGTGGATTGGCCATGTTGAATTGCCACTTAATGTCCAAAAGGTCAGGTGGAGTTATGGGGCTAGGGCGGGCAGGCCTAGATGCGGTGCTCTTTTGGAGGGTCGGTGCTACATCGATGGGCCAAATGACCTCCTTCTGCACTGTAGGGATTTTATGATTCTATTCTTTGAAATGAAACTAAAACAGAAAATGTTGAATATAATCTTGCAGGTGAAGCAGTATCTGTGGAGAAAGAAACAATGTTAACATATTAAGTCAATGGCATTTCATCTGAACTGGAACAAACTAGAAATGAACAACTTTTGAGTAAGTACAGAGCCAGAGAGTGTGGGGATGGTGGGAGTCTTCGCCAAGTAAAGGACAAAATGTGTGTTTGTGACAGGCTGGAGAGCAAGAGTGATCAAATGGTAAAAGGCTGATGTAAGAGAAAAGAGGTGACAATGAATTAATGAGACACGATAGAAACAAAAGGTGGGACCAGTTGAAGTATAAATGGGTACAACAGAACAGCAGAGAGAGGAAAGTATAGAAAATCTGACAGAGCAAAGAGATTAACCATTGTCCTGGAGGGAAATGGCAGTGTGTGTACCAAACACCAGCCCACACCTCTGCCATCTACAGCCATTGATCTGTGATCTACTTTGTAAGGAGTACGGAGACACTGGGCGAAATTCTCCCCTACCCGACTCTTCAACTAAAGGGAACAGCTGACCATGCCCCTCATAATCCTATACACCTCAATCAGGTCCCCTCTCAGCCTTCTCTGCTCCAAATAAAACAACCCAATATTATGCAGCCCCTCTTCATAGCTTAAATGGTCTATCCAGGCAACATCCTAGTGCAAATCCACTGCACGCTCTCAAGTGCAATCACATCCTTTCTGTAGTGTGGTGACCAGAACTGAACACAGTACTCCAGCTGTGGCCTAACCAATGTCCTGTACGGCTCCTCTCTGCTCTCATAATCTATGCCATGACTGATAATGCAAAGTGTGCCTTCTTAATTAACCTATTACCCTGTCTTGCCATCTTCAGGGATCTGTGAACAAGCAGCCCAAGATCCCTCTGTTCCTCTGAGCTTCCTGGTGTCCTGCCTTATTCTGCCTCAGTAACACATAAGCTTGCTGGAAGTGAACTTACTCAGTTCCACTTTAGCAGTCAGCGGCTAACTGTACAGAATAAAGTTTCCAGCCATCTGTTTGCAGAGCACATTGTCCATTTGTTAAAATGTAAACCAGCTGGGAAAACTCTGCTTGCCATGGTTCATGCTGAGTTTGAAGTTTTTTGCTGCTAGTTGATACTTTTTCCTCTTGTTTTCAAATTTTCATGATAAATTATCAGAACTGGACTACTTTGAACTATGAATATTCGCCAATAATGAGATAAAAGCAACAGTTTAATCTCAGCAGCAAAATAAAGAGGTAGACAGAGGTAGACAACTGCTAATCTTTGCAACAGAGAGAGCGAGAGAATGAGAAAGCACGTATTGAAATAATTGAACACCCTATACCACAGTTGAATGTTATGGCAAAATAAATAATTCTAGTGTAGTTTTAGACAGTTCTTTCATTGTGCTCTGCAATTCCACCAATCAACTACCCAGCTTTAAATTTGCCAACAGGTGGCTGCCACATTCTTGAATGGATGCGGGCATGGGTCAGTATGGTAGAGGCTGGGGTCTCGGGCGGGGAGGGGGGAAATCCCTGTGGGTGTTGTTGAGTAAAGGGTTAACATCAGAACCACCTGATGTAACTGTGATGTAATGACACATGACTAAGTACCAGATAACTGGTGGGAGAAGTCCTGGGTGGGATTCTCTAATCCTGAGGCTAAGTGTTGACGCTGTCGTAAACGCCGTTGCGTTTCTCGACGGCATCAACATGGCCTGAGGAGCAGAAATTCTGACCCCCTACAGGGAGCCAGCACAGCACAGCACAGCTCCAGCTGCCAATCACCAACGTCAGATGGGCGTGTGGGTCTGCGCATGCGCAATGGGACCGGCGCCAATGCGTGCATGCGCAGTGGCTCCCTTATCCGTGCCGGCCCCGACGCAACATTGCGTAGGGCTACAGATGCCGGCGCAGAACAAAAGAGGCCCCCAGCCCAAGAGGCCGGCCCGCTGACTGGTCGGCCCCGATCGCGGGCCAGGCCTCAGCGGAGCCCCCCCCTCCCCCCCCCGGAATCGGACCCCCTCCCCTCCCCCCTACCAGGCTGCCCCCGGATGCATCCACGCCGAGGTCCCGCCAGGTAAGAGCAGGTTTGGATGGCGCCGGCGTGACTCGGCTTTTTTAGCGTGGCCACTTGGCCCATCCCAGGCCGAGAATCGCTGGGGAGTGCCCCATAGAGCGGCCCCACCCAGCGCCTCGCCAACTGCACCGTTGCCAGTGGTGTCGATTCTCGCTCTCCGGAGAATCAGCGGAACGGCGTCGGGGCGGCGTGGCACAATTGCGCCGGTCCCGGCGATTCTCCGGCCCGGCCCCGGGGTGAGGGAATCCTGCCTCCTATCTCGCACAGAGTTTCTAAGAGCGGTAAATAAATAACAACGATATTACCAAACTACAGTGTCAAGTAGCTCACTGGGGCAAAATAGACAAACCCTGAAGAACACCATGTTGACCCCTAACAACATGACAAAATTGGTGTCAGCCTACTTTGTGCCTCAGACTTCAACAGAAGAGCGATGGAAACTCCAGAAAACAGCACAGTACCAAATCCCCTTCTGAGGAGCGAAAGAGCCCCTGGAAATTGACCACACAGTAAATGAATGGGAAATTCCCTGATAACAAGTATAATGCTCGCATATATTTTGTACAGAAAGAAAGTAGTAGCATTACTGATGGCCACTGGTGAACACTGATTTGTCAGGAAAGGAGGTTTCTGCAATGGAAAGCTAGCATTGATGGATTCAGATTTGCTTCACCATATGTTTGGACGTCAGACAACTAAATATAAGAGAAAAACAAAGGCCCCTAACTCCCTGACTCACCAGCGTTGGATTTGGGGGGTATATCAAAGGAGTTCCCAGGTAAGGTTTTATGCCACAGTTATCCAAAAGCTCTAAATTTCCCTGGCAACTGCACTGGGGCATTGATAGCAGGGGACCATCCAACAAAGCAATTTAAAACATTTAAATTCCTTTTTATGGGAAGTGGGCTTCGCTGGCGAGACTAGCACTCATTGCCCATCCCTAATTTCCCTTGAACAGGTGGTGGTGAGCTTCTTTCTTAAACCCCTGCAGTCCATGTCATGCAGGTTCACCCACTGAGCTGTTAGGGAGGGAGTTCCAGGGATTTGACTCAGCAACACAGAAGGAACAGCGATATATTTCCAAACCAGGCTGGTGAGTGACTTGGAGGGGAACTTTCTGGTGGGATTGCCAGGTATCTGTTGCCCTTGTCTTCTTGATGGTAAATGGTTGTGGGTTTGGAAGGTGCTGTCTAAGGGACCTTGGAGAGTTTCTGCAGTGTATCTTGTCGATGGTATGCACGGATGCCCCCTGTTCATCAGTGGTGGAGGGATTGAGTGCTTGCGGATTGGGGTGCCAATCAAGCGGGCCGCTTTGTCCTGGATGGCGTCGAACTTCTTCACTGATGTTGGAGCTGCACTCATCCAGGCAAGTGGCGAGTATTCCATCACACTCCTGACTTGTTCCTTGTAGATGGTGGACATGAAGTGAATTACTCACCGCAGGATTCCTAGCCTCTGACCTGATTTGTAACCACAGTATGGCTAGTCCAGTTCATTTCTGGTCAATGGTAACCCCTAGGATATTGATAGCAGGGGAGATTCAGCGGTGGTGATGCCATTGAATATCACGGAGCGATGGTTTGATTATTGGAGATGGTCATTGCTAGGCATGTAGGTAGTGTGAATATTATTTGCCGCTTGTCAGCCCAAGCCTAGATATTAGCAAGGTCGTGCTGCATTCACACATGGATGCTAACTTTGGATGGTTCTGCCAGTGTTAGCCAACAATTAGTCTGAAAGAGTTAGAAGAAATAAAACCACTTCTAACTTCAGGGTAACTTTTAAAAACTTTTTTAAACGGACCGATTCCTGCATGGCGCACCCCACAAAATTTGACATGCCAGCCCCTGACTAGTCACCCCCACCCAGGGTATTCCCAACACCCCAATGCCCATACATGGCATTCCCCTCATCCCCAACCCCCAGGCATGAAAATCTCCCGTTCAGTTATCCCAACCCATGGGCTCTACTCTAAATCCCCCCTTCACCAAACTATCACACCTCTCAATCCAACCTACCCCCCCCCCACCCAACCTGAGACCCTCACCCCCAACATAACCCAACTCCCCATCCTGACCTGAGCCCTGGACCTGCCCCGATCCTCTCCGACCTTCACCACCGGACCTGACCGACTCCATCCCCAGCCCCTCTCCCAGATCACGCACCACCCGACCCAACCCAATCTGACCCCCCTGCCCCCCGAGCCAACCACCCTGTCACCAGACTCCTCCAAGTCCCGATCCCCCCAACCCGGCCTCTACCCTGATCTGACCACTCTGAGCTGATCCCTCCTTTGACCCAACCGTCCCCTGACTCAATGCCCCAACCCCCCCCCCCCCCCACCCCCTCCCCCCCCCCCCCCCCCCCCCCACCCCCCCCACTCCACCACCCTGCCCTGGCTGTCCAATCAAATTACTGTCCAATCAAATGAAAATACCAGGGGTGATGATGCCCCAGCCTTCATGGCACGGATCAATCACGGAATGCCTGAGGTGCCTGAACACTGCATGCTCCTTCTCCATGGCCACCCATCCACTAATGTAGCTGTGGTAAAGCGGCAAACAGTTGGGTCGGACAACCTCCCTCTATTGCCTGCTCTCTGGACCTGTTGATGGCC
This sequence comes from Scyliorhinus canicula, assembly GCF_902713615.1. Classification (NCBI taxonomy): domain Eukaryota; kingdom Metazoa; phylum Chordata; class Chondrichthyes; order Carcharhiniformes; family Scyliorhinidae; genus Scyliorhinus; species Scyliorhinus canicula. The sequence goes on from NC_052151.1 coordinate 170,932,890, forward strand.
ACCTTGGCCTTAAGTGTCTCTTTGCATGTGTGTTCCCCCAACCAAACCCAATCAGTAAAACCTGACCTTAATGTATTCTACACACAAAGGCTGTTAGAAGTTTGGAGCTGTCTTCCAAACATGACTAAGATTGGCAGATCGTTGTTAACCAAAGTTACAAAGAGACAGGGCAAAGGCAAGCATATGAGGTTAGGCCATAGATCATCTTATTATGTGGCAAACCAGGCTGAAGGTGCTGAATGGCCTACTCACGTTCCTCTGAAATAATTTGCTGTTTAACCTCCACCGCAATAATGCTCATTACATTGAGCTGAATGAAATTGTGGATCAACTTCTATCATTGCAAAAGAAGCACCCAACTGGTGAAGAATGGCAGCTTGTGCTGAAAGTAATTCTGCCGGTTAGAGAAATAATTAACTTCTACTGAGGAAGCAGCCTCTGTCGAGGGAATATATGATGGATTTGGATCCTTCAGAAATTAATAATTGGGAAAGCCTTATGAAATCAATACAAGCAGCTGTGTAGACAAGTGAATAAATCTGCACAACATCCTTCAGGTTAAGTACGCGTAATACTTTGATATTCTTGAACAGATAGCCTTTGTCATCAGGGAAACAAATCAGGAATGTGGTCTCACAGTATAGATAAATTCCATAAAATATGAACTCAGTACTGTGTCTCGGAAAGTAGCGCTGTGAATTTGTAATACAAGACAGAGCAGAAGGTGAGCAGAGATACAGGAAGGAAGCTGTCAACAAATAGTATCTGCTTTGACCATATTGTGCATACCCCAGAGACTCCAGCAACACTATGAAAATCTCTTTATAATAGTCTTTCCAGGCCTGATTAATGAGAAAGAATATTGTATGCCACAATATGTTTCTGAGCCACTGAAGGTTTAAACAATATTTTCTTCCAGGATGTTCTATTATCACTTTTCCACATCACTCTGAATGAGAAAATTGCAAAGCAAGTGACAGGTAATCCACCATCTGCTTAGTTCAGATATTATTAAATTGACCAGATGCTCCAGCCTAGCTGCAGCCCATGCATGTGAATCTGAACCTGATCCATGGAACAAAAAAAAAAGCAGACTTTACAGATTACTATCTTTGTGGATGTCCATAGTTACCATTTCCTGTATGAACTCCGCATTGATGTTATATCGAGCATTGTTTGGCAGGTGTATACACACACAAAAAGGCACTGGGGTTTTGGGTCTCCGGGCTTTCCACTGCACTGCTGCTGTGACCCCAGTGGGGTCATACACCGGAATGAAGAAAGTTGGGACAGGAATGGTGACCAATGTGTCCATTAAGAAATGTATCAATCTGCTGAAGGGTGGTTATAGGGCCCACCTTGTGGATAAGATCAAAGACCTTGGTCTTGATACCCAAAGATGCAGCTAAGATTGTAATTAAAGTGAGCATCTTAGTGAGGAGGCTGATCCATCTTTAATTTGGGTTCCCCAAGCTGCTGTTTTTTTTCCATATGATTCATGCCACGCTCGTGCCTCGCCCAGGGACAATGTAATGCCTGTAATCAGTGTGGCCCTCCTTTTAAACGCCGTCCCAGAACTCCCCAGCACTTCCCACTCCAGTCTGGGGTATAGCTGCCAGGAAGGCTGTATTGCATTTCACAGAGGGAGCCTACACCTAGCTTCCCATTGATGTTGAGCAGGGGGATGACATCATGTACCCACGATTGGCCACACATCCAGGAAGCAAATTCACGATCCCTGCCTGGGGAGGCCGTGGCCACAATGGTGAGTTCATTCCATAAGAGGATGGGGGGATGATGCCAGAAGAAGGTGAATGACCTGAAAGACGAGTCAATCAAAACGCTCTCCGAATCATTTAAAAAATATATATTTTTATTCTCCTCCTTTTTCACATTTTCTCCCAAATTTGCACCCACCAACAATAAACAATAAGCACTAACGAATATAATGTCAATCCCCATATCAACAACAAATCCCATCCTCCCACCAACCCCCAAACAGCAGCCCGCATGTTAACATAAACAAATAACAAAATGGAATCAGGAATCACCCATCGTCACCATTAACACATATAGTCCCCCTTCCCCCAACCCTCCCAACCCCCCCCCCCAATCCAATGTTCGATGTTATCCAACTCTTGAAAGTGCATAATGAATAATGCCCATGAATTGTAGAACCCCTCCATCCTTTCCCTCAGTTCAAACTTAACCTTCTCAAGAGTCAAGAATTCCAACAGGTCCTCCGGCCACACAAGGTCACAGGGTGGAGAGGCTTCTCTCCATCCCATCAGGATCCACCTTTGTGCAATCAACGAGGCAAAACTGCAACATCTGCCTCTGCACCCGTTTCCAACCCTGGCTGGTCCGACACCCCGAATATGGCCTCCCGGGGGCCGGGTCCAGTTTCACATGCACCACTTTAGAGATTGCCCGAAAAACCTCCTTCCAGTAATCCTCCAGCTTGGGATAGGACCAAAACATATGAACGTGATTTGCGGGCGGCCCTCCCCGCAACATTCACACACATCTTCTACCCCCTCAAAGAGCCGGCTCATCCTCGCCCTCGTGAGGTGTGCCCTATATACCACCTTCAGCTGTATCAGCCCCAACCTCGCACATGAGATGGAGGCATTTACCCTCCGGAGCACCTCACACCAGAACCCCTCCTCCATACCCTCTCCCATCTCTTCCTCCCACTTTGCTTTGATCCCTTCCAGTGGTACCTTCTCCTCTTCCAAAATAGCTCCGTAAACCACTGACACTACCCCCTTCGCCAGTCCCCCTGTTGTCAGCACCTCCTCCAGCAATGTGTAGGCCGGCTCCACTGGGAAGCTCTGTATCTCCTGTCTGGCAAAATATCAAACCTGAATGTATCTAAACATTTCTCCCTGCTCCAGCCAATACTTCGCTCCCAGCTCCTTCAATCCTGCAAACTGAGCCCCAAGCAACAAATCTTTTAGTGTCTTAATCCCCTTCTCCTCCCATTTATGAAAATTTCCGTCCCACTTCCCTGCCTCAAATCTATGGTTCCCAAATCGGCATTTCCCTTGACCCTGCCCCCAACCCGAAGTGTTGGCGAAACTGCCTCCAAATTTTCAATGAAGCTATTATTATCGGATTCCCTGAGTATTTCCCCGGGGCCATCGGGAGCGGTGCTGTTGCTCGCGCCTTCAATCCCGACCCCCTGCACAAACTCTCCTCCATTCTGACCCACTGGGAATTAACCCCTCTGACCCAGCTCCGCATCTTCTCCACGTTCGCCACCCAGTAATAATATATCAGGTTTGGATGACCCAAACACCCTGCCTGCCTTCCCCTCTGTAGCAGCACCTTTCTAACTCTGGTCACCTTCCATCCCCATATGAACAAGGTAATCATTCCTTCAATCTCTCTAAAAAATGCCTTTGGCAGGAAAATCGGCAGGCATTGGAAAATAAACAGGAATTGCGGCAACACGTTCATTTTAACCCAACCCGCCAGTGACAGAGGGAGACCATCCCACCTTGCTAGATCAGCTTGCACTCTCCCCACCAAACTAGAAATGTTGGCCATGATTCTCTGGTCCGGCGCCAGAGTGCCGCCACCACCAAAACGGGAGTACTTTACTCAGGCGCCGGCGCCGGTTCTGAGACCTGATTCTCGGGTCCATGGCGCTGGAGCAGCCCACGCCGCTCCAGCTGCCGGTCCCGGCGTCGGCCCGGCGCCGCGGGATCCGCGCATGTGCAGTTGGACAGGCGCCTACTAGCGCATGCGCAGTGGCTTTTTCTCCGCGCCGGCCCCGCGCCAGGATCCAGGAGCCGGCGGGGAGGAAAGGAGGCCCCCCCAACAAAGAGGCCTGCCAGCTGATCGGTAGGTCCCAATCGCGGACCAGGCCACTATGGAGGCACTCCCCAGGGTTGGACCCCCCCCCACAGGCCGTCCCCGGACCCTTCAACCCCGAGGTCCCGCCGGCCCAGAGTATGCCAGATAGGCGCCAGCGGGACTCGTATTTTTTCGGACGGCCGCTCGTCCCATTCGGGCTGGAGAATTGCGCCGCCGCCGGAGGATTGCCGCTACGGCCGTTTGCGGCGATTCTCCGTGAGGGCTGGCGCTATGCATGTTCGTCCGTTTTTTCACGGGCTGGAGAATGGCGTCCCAGCGTCGGGGCCACCCCCCCGCCGATCCTCCGGCCCGTTGTCCCTATGGAGTCCCCCCCCCCTGCACCTGCACCCCCAGTTATTTAAAGTGAGTCCCTGCCCTACGGAATGGCAGCCCTCCCCACCCCTGCCCCCACCCCCGGCCATGACACCACAAAATACTCACTCTTGTCACGATTAAATTACTGCCCTGAGAAAGACCCAAACACTTGAAGCAGCTCCAATATTCCCCCTATCGACACACTCGGTTCCGACACGTATAACAACAAGTCACCGGCACACAAGGACACCTTATACTGTATACCTTTCCATACCCCCGAATATCTTAACGCGATGGCCAATGGCTCAATCACGAGTGCGAAAAGCAGGTGGGACATAGGACATCCCTGCCTAGTCCCACGGTGGAGAGAAAAGTATCTCGAGCTGATGTTATTTGTGCGGACACTCGCCCTCGGCTCCTTATGTAGTAGCTTTATCCAGTCCACAAATCTGGGTCCAATCCCAAACCACTCCAAAACTGCCATCAAGTACCCATATTCCACCCGGTCAAACGCTTTCTCGGCATCCAATGCCACAATCACCATCCCTCTGCCGGTGCCATAACCATGTTCAATACCCTTCTCACGTTCGAAAAGAGGTGCCTCCCTCTCACGAACCCTGTCTGATCTTCACCTATCGCCTTCGGGAAGCACTCCTCCGCCTACCTGCCAATACATTCACCAATACTTTGCGCCCACGTTTAAAAGTGATATGGGCCTATATGACCCACACACTGTCGAATCCTTATCCTTTTTAAGCAACAGGGAAATTAATGCCTGCCCCAAAGTTTGTGGTAATACCTCCTTCCCTATTGCCTTCTCAAATATCCCCACCATCAGAGGTGCCTGCTTATCTTTGAATTTTTTATAATATTCCACCGGAAACCCATCCGGCCCTGCCACCTTCCCCGACTGCACCCTCCCATTCACATCTTTTATCTCCTGCTTCACTATCGCTCCTTCTAATGTTGCCCTGTCCCCCTCCCCTAACCTCGGGTAATCCAGCCCACCTAGAAATTCCTTCATTTCTCCTCTATCCCAGGTGGCTCTGACCTGTACGACCTCTCATAGAATTCCTCAAAGACCTGGGGTGGGATTCTCCCTTTGGGGGACTAAGTCCCCACGCCTGCCAGAAAACGCAAAAATTTTCCTCGAAAATCCGGGGTTATTCCCCGTTCTCCAGGAGGCTAGCAGATCCCCGGCATGCGTCCCGCAGCTCTGGCTGCTGGCGGGGCCCTGCTGGACAGACCGCGTGGCCGCTCATGCGCACGGTGGCTGCAAGTGGGTCCGTGCATGCGCGCGACGACCCACCTCGGCGCGGGCGCCGCCGACATGGCGGAGCCACAAAGCGGGCCCGCGCAGAGGAATATAGGTCGCTCCCGGATCACGATGGCCCGCCGATCGGTGGCCCCAGATCACGGGCCTGCCTGCCTTCGAGGCACCCCGTTGCCCAATCCCCACCATAACGCCCACATCAGCCGCAGTTCCCGCTGGGTGGCACCACATTAGAACCATGCCTGCAGGATTCGGCGAGCACTTGGCCCATCGAAAATCGCCGGGGGGGGCATTTTCCAACGGCCCCCTGCTGTCGCCGCGTCGATTGTGCGCACGCGAAAGGCGCCGATTCTCCGGTTGCCAGAGAATCACGTGCCGGGGTGGCAGCCTATTTGAAATGAAAATCGCTTATTGTCACAAGTAGGCTTCAATGAAGTTACTGTGAAAAGCCCCTAGTCGCCACATTCCGGCGCCTGTCCGGGGAGGCTGGTACGGGAATCGAACCGTGCTGCTGGCCTGCTTGGTAAGCCAGCGATTTAGCCTAGTGAGCTAAACCAGCCCCTTTTGGGTAATTCTCTGCCCCCCTGCTGAGCACGATTTCGGTACAGAGGGTCGGAGATTCCCGCCCCTTGTTAATCAGATCCGGAGCCACCACCAACTTCCCTACCCTGTCCCGCACCTGAACAATTTTCCTTGCCGTCGAATCTGACCCACTAACATACCCACCTTCTCTCCATGCTCGTAAACCGCACCCCTTGCTCGCCTCAATTGGCGCACCGCTTTCCTGGTAGATAGTTGGTCAAAGCTCGCCTGTAGTTCCTTCCTCTTTCGCTCTCAATCACAACTTACAGCGAATGTTGCTGACACCTCCATCTCCATCCCTGGGACTCTCCTATCCTGCTGACAGGACAGGCCCACCAGAGGTGATGGCGCAGTGGTATACAGTCAGGCAGGAGTAATCCTGGGAGTCATCAATGTTTACTTTGGATACCGTTAAGCTTCATGGCATTATGCCAAACATGGGCAAGGAAAACTCCTGCTTATTGCCACCTCCTACCATCCCTCAGCTGATAAATTGGTACTCCTCCATGTTTAACATGACTTGGAAGAATGTACTCTGGTTGGGGAACTTCAATGTCCATCACCACAACTGGTTTGACAGCACCACTGCTTACCTAACTGCCTGAGTCCAGAGGGACATAGTTGTCAGACTGGACCTGCAGTCGGTGGTGACGGAACCACAAAAGGGGAAAAACCTGCTTGACATTGTCCTGTTTCTAAAATAAAAATGAAAGTATTTCACGCTTGTGTCATGGTTTAGTCCTTGAATGTATATATTTTTATACCTCTTACTCAGTGAAGCTTAATATTAGCAGATATTCTGGGGAGAGTTGAGGACTGTGGATACATTGAGGAATAATCTGTCCAAGGGCTCAGAGGGCTGTGCCAACTTTTCATTGGTTGAAAAGAATGTAATGCATTCTGACCCCACAGGCTATGTTAATCTACAGCATTTCCGTTTTCTACACATAAATGTTTTGTTTGCTTTCTCAGTCATGGAGCAAGTTGATGCTTCAGGCTGTGTTTTCCTTCTCTCCTGCATCCACCAGTAGATTTCACATATCGTTGCTTCTAATTGGTCAGAGGTTATACACTGTCAGTGAGCAGAGGGCGTCCAGTGTTTTCACGTCATGTTCTGTGGATCTGAGGCCCGGAGGTATCCATACTAATGTTTCAATAAGTCTGCCAAAAATAACCAATGGGAGTCCTTGTTTCATCCATTGTCTCAATCTAACCCTCCTGACCAATATTCATTACCTTTCTGGGTTAGACGTGGTCAATCTGGTTGGTTTGGGTTCCTCAGCACTTTGAACAGATGATGCAAAACAGGTCAACGCAGTGATAATGGTGGTGCGGGGTGATATTCAGGTCGGGAGACATCATATAGTTCCCTTGACATGGGATAGAGTGTTCTGCTGAAGAGAGAGATATGCCAGGACTGGGCCAACAGAGTATATTGAAGTTACCACCAGCAGCATCTAAAAGATAGCTGATTCCTCAGTTTATTCAATAAAGTTCAGAGAATAATGGGTAATAATGGATAACCATCAGTGAACAGTACAGTCATCAAAGGAGATCCTCCTCTTTGCGTATTCTGTTCAGGGCCAGTAATGCTGGGGTATAGGGACTGATTCAGGTCATATCCTATGCTAATTTGCCTCTGACTTTGCCAGTAGTGAAAAGGTAAATTTGCATCTAATTCCCAATAATCGCTTAAAGGGGGTGGTGGTGGTGTTATAGGACTGGGATTCAAACCATCTTTGTATTAAATGAACTTAATGATTGTGGTTATAAGGTCATAGAGTTCCAGAGGTCCACAACACCAAAAAAATGCTCTTCATCAGTATGTGCCAGTCAAAAGCAACTACCTAACTATTCTAATCGCATTTTCCAGCACTTGGATGACGTGACATCACAAGTGCACATCTAAATACTTCTAAAATATTATGAGGGTCTCTGCCTCCACCACACTTTCAGGCAACGAGTTCCAGACTCCCACCACCCTCTGGGTGAAAAGAGTTTTCCTCACATCCCTCAAAACCTCCTGCAGTAGGTGGTTAGGAAACCAACAAAAGGAAAAAACCGACTTGACCTTGTCCTCCAATTTACCTAGTATCCTTAAATCTATGTCCCCTTGTCATTGATCCCTCCACGAAGGGGAAACGTTTCTTCCTTCTACTCTATATATGCCCCTCATAATTTTATACATCTCAATAATGTCCCCCCTCAATTGCCTCTGCTCCAAGGTAAACAACCCCAATCTATCCAATCTCTCTTCATAACTAAAACTCTCCAGCCCAGGCAACATCCTGGTGAATCTCCTCTGCACCCTTTCCAGTGCTATCACATTCCTCCTACAATGTGGATTCCAGAACGGCACACGATACTCTAGCTATAGATTTATACAGTTCCAGCATAACCTTCCTGTTCTTAAACTCTATGCCTGGCTAATACCAAGTATACCATATGCCTTCTTAACCACTGTATCCACCTGTCCAAGCAGGCTAGGTCAAATGCATTTCTCTCACCTATACACCTCCTCAAAAATTTCAATCAAGTTGGTCAGACACGACCTCCCCTTAACAAAGCATGCTGATTGTTCTCGATTAATCGCTACCTCTCTAAACACAAATTAATTCTGTCTCTCAAAATTGTTTCCAATAGTTTCTTTACCACTGAGGGTAGACTGACTGGTCTGCAGTTTCCTGGTTTAGACCTTCCTCCCTTCTTGAATAATGGTACCACATTGACTGTCCTCCAGTCCTCCGGCACCTCTCCTGTGGCTAGAGAGGAACTGAAAATTATTGCCAGCATCTCTGCTATTTCCTCCCTTGCCTCACTTGACAGTCTGGGTTACATTTCATCTGGCCCTGGAGACTTGTCTAATTTTAAGCCTGCCAGATCACTCAGAACCTTCTCTCTGTCTATTTTAATCTCTTTAATATTATCATAGTCCGTCTCCCTGATTTTTATACCTTAACGGTCCCTCTCCCAAGTGAACACTGACACAGCGGCCGGGATTCTCAAACCCCCCCTGCCTGGTCGGAGAATCCCTGGTGGGAGGCGCGATCCCCGTACCCCCCACCCCAATGCCGGCTGTCGTATTCTCCGACGTCATTTTTTGGGCACGGGGGGATTGCTTCCACGCCGGCCTGGGCCGTTGACAGTACCCCCCCCCCCCCCCCGGGCGATTCTCCGGGCCCCGATGGGCCAAGCGGCGGTCCATTTTTGGGCAGTCCCGCCGGCATGAATCACTCAACTCACGCACCGGCAGGACCAGGCAGGCGAGAAGGCATGGGCGGTCCTTGGGGGGGGCGCGGGGATACCCGACCACTGGGGGGGGGGGGGGGGGGGGGGGCTACGGTGGCCTGGCCCACGATCGGGGCCCATTGATCTGCAGGCGGGTTTGTTCCATGGGGGCACTTCTTCCTTCCGCGCCGGCCCCCTATCGGGCTCCGCTATGTTGCCCGGAGGCCGGCACGGAGAAGAGAACCCCCCTCACATGCGCAAGAGTACATCAACTGGTCCGAGCATGCGCGGAATCAAGCCAGCCGCTCGGCGCATACGTGAACTCGCGCCGTCCCTTTTGCGCCGGCTGGAGCGGCACTAACCCCTCCAGCGTCAACCTAGCCCTCTAGAAAGGTGAGAATTCCTCCCCTTGGGGCCCGTTGACGACAGAGTCCTTGGTGCCAGTTTTCCCGCCGGCGTGGGGACTTGGTCCCCAAAGGGAGGATCCCGACCAAAGTATTCATTTACAACCCTACCTCCGGCTCCGCACATAAATTACCACTGTAGTCCTTAAAGGGCCATACTCTTTCTCTAGTTATCCTATTACCCTTATTATACTTGTAAAATAACTTAGGATCTTCCTTTATTTTCCCTGCCAGTATCCTTTCATATCCCCTTTTTGCTCTCCTAATTTCCTTTTTAAATTTGTTTTGTACATTCTATATACCTCTAGGGCATCTGCTGTTTTGAGTCCTCAATATCTGCCATAAATTCTATTTGGTATTGTGGGGCTGGAGGAGGTTACAAAGCTAGGGAGGGGCAAATGCAGAGGTATTTTTAAACCAGAAGGAACATTTTAAAATCGAAGCATTGCTGGACCTTGGAACCTCTGTAGATCAGCAGAGGTGATAGATGAATGGATTTGTCTTGGGTTAGCGTACACTGGGATCTATGGATGAGGTCAGGTTTCCAGAAAGGCCAAAGTGAGAAGCTGATTGGGAGAGCACTGGAAGAGTCAAGTCGAGAGATAACAAAAGCATGGATGAGAGTTTCAGCAACATGGCCTGAGACGGTGCTATGGAAGTAGAAGCAGGTCTCAGTTATGGAGAAAGTATGCGATTGGAAGCTCAACTCCGAGTGAATTATCACCCTAATTCTCACAGGACAATATGAAAAGTGCCTTAGACTCTTTGAGTGAGCGTCATTCCTGCTTGCTTTAGGCAGGAAAATAACTTCAGTGAAAGTTAAGCACATTTTTTTAATGCATACGATGCTAGCATATGGATGAATTTGAATCATATTCTTAAACATCTTGGAATTTTTCATGAACTTTTCTATGTTCCAGTGTTCATTAGCAGGTGCTCGTTAATGGTACACGTCTATGATGTCAATCGAAAGGTGTTCAAATATTTATTAGACACAATTTGATGGGCTCAACGTTTTTATCAGTAGCTGTTGCTGACAGCCCATTGTTAATTCATAAACCTTGGCTTTCTTCTTTCATCCTTTCATGCTTCTTGGTGATTGATACCTTCCCTACCTGTTCCGCTGTAATTTGTTGAGATATTATGAATATGAAATTTGAATAAGTCAGAATCAAATGTGACAGAGAAACGTGCAAATATGAACCAAAATTTGACAAATAAATAGGACAATGCTGGAGGCACGGCAGGATAGAATTCCCACATGGGTTCCCCCATCTCCTGCCTTAAGCAACTCTTTATCCTGTTTCTCCAAGGTTTCCACCAAAATTACTTTCGGAGATTGGTGAACAATTCGACGGACATTTCATCGTACAGCGAAGAAGATGCTCTGTTTTGGATGGGGCATTAAACTGAGGCCCTTTCTCCTCTCTTAATAAACATAAAAGATCCCATGACATGATTTCAAAGAGAAGTACGGGCTTCTCCCAGGTATTCTGACAAATATTTATTCTTCAACTAATGCCACAAAATGGATTCTTCAGCCCTTATTATTTTGCTGCTCTTGCGAGCTCGCTGTGCAGAATTTGGCAACTACACTTCCTTAAAAAATGGGTATACTTCGAAGAGTTTTAATTTTTTTTCCATTATAAATATTTTTATTCTCCTCCTTTCTCACATTTTCATCCAAATTTACACTCACCAGCAATCAACGGTAACAGATACAATGTCAATCCCCTGGCCAATAATTCCCCCCTCCCACCAACCCCCAAACAACCCTCAACATTTTAAATACAAACATCAAAGAAAAGGATTCAGGAATCCACCATCCACCCATACCCCATACATAGTCACCAGCAACATACACAGTCCAACCACCCCCCCCCCCCCCGCCCCCCCCAACCACCCCAACTCCCCCCCACCCCTAATATTTGATGTCATCCAATTCTTGAAAGTGCATAATAAACAAAGTCCATGAATTATAGAATCCTTCCATCCTTTCCCTCAACTCAAACTTCCCCTTATCGAATGATAAAACAGATCCCCCGACCAAGCCAGGGCACAGGAGAAACTGACCTCCAACCTTATAGGATCCGCCTTCCGGCAATCAGTGAGGCGAAGGCTAAAACATCTCTCTCAGTACCCTCTTCCAACCCCAGCCGATCCAATACCCCGAATATGGCCTCCAGAGGACCCAGCTCAAGCCTCACATGTATCACCTACAAAATTACCCTGAACACCTCCCTCCAATACCACTCCAGCTTTGGACAGGACCAAAACATATGAATGTGGTTTGCAGGGGCGTCTCCCCCTTCCCTCTGCAACATTCACAAACATCCTCTACCTCCTCAAAGAGTCAGCTCATACTCGCCTTTGTGAGGTGCGCCCGAAACACCACCTTCAGCTGTATGAGCCCCAACTTTGCGCACAAAGTTTACCCTCCGAAGCACCTCACACCACAACCCCTCCTCCATGCTTTTGAAGAGTATTAATTGACTGCAAAAGACTTTGGAAAGTTTGAAGTTGTGAAAGGTGCTAGATGAAGGTTAGTCTTCCTTTTCACCACTCTTACCAGTAGGACAACTGCATCAACTTGTGTTTACATATTGCCTTTCATATACAAACCAACTGAAGGGGCTGCTTGGCCAGCAGAGGTCTGGAGATAGGCTGCAGTCTCACAGGATCATAGCAGCCACTTTAATCAGGTTTCCTTCCAGGAACACCACAGTCAGCAAAGGGGACCAGGTGGTATGATCCCAGCAGTTATACAATCCTACAAATATCACGAGCTGGATTTCAAATTGCTCAGGTCGGGTACACGTTGAAAATAATGCTTGTGGATGGCAGGTCTGTCTGCTGACCTCTCTGGAATCCACTGCTGTTTTCAAAGCGAGGGTGGGGTGAGCCGGCAACCCCCTCATCTCCAAGCTGCTCAGCTTCTCGAAGATCTTCCGAACAGGCTGGAGAGGGATGCATGACGAATTTTGAAGCACGGAATGAGAAGAGCAAACAGTTGGGGCCCGTTAGCATACAGCTGACGGGAGCGCAGCAGAATCCATTTCGGCTGCTGATTTAGAGTTTTGAAAGAATGGGAAATTCTAACTGAGCTGGTGGCACAAAGCAGGAGCAGATCAATAACGTGATGACTGACTGTTTGGATTCTTGTATGTACTGTGACGTTGCAGGCCTCTCTGCCCTCCTACCTGCTTGACTCTGCAAAGCAGCAGCAAGACTGCAAACTGCCTTTGAGATTCACCCTCCAGAGCCACTTACCCCCTCCAGGCATTGCACATGGCACCATTAACTGGGTGCTGAGCCTGCCTCATACCCACGTGCATATAAAAGTAATATCCCATCAGCAAAGTAGAATAAGCAAGGAATTGGAACCTGGAAGCTATCTGGGTGTTGGGTACCCCGACCCACATTGTAAATTGAGCCCAAATTGTGGTTACTAGAACTGTCGTAGCTGAAAGGATTTTGCATATTTTTTTGGATGAAATTTGATTGATAATATTTTCATTATTTATAGATTCTGATTTCATTTTGTAACACTGATGCTGTGACACGTTGAGTATGAGCTTTGCCCAAGTCAAAAAGTTTGACATTCAAGTGCAAGTGAATTACAAGATCCGACTGATGCACTATCAGTTACGAGAAGACGAGAGTAGGATGTAATCGAGGCTTTATTACACTGAGATGTGTGGCCTCCTACAGCAGGTGACGAAATGGCTGCTGCACGGGGGGCACACATATTTATACTCCGCCTACTGGGCAGAGCCAGCAGGCAGGGATCTATCCCCGTATCTGTAGTACAGGGGCCTTACCATAAAACACATATATATACAGTACATACATCAGTGGTGACTACCACATCGACATTGAAATGTGATTTAGTAAGTGGGACGCAGGCTGCTGTGCCATTTTTCTAATGCTTCAGATGGATAGATTAGTTGTCATGGTAAATGTACACCCAAAGAAATAAACCGTCATCACCAATTACTGACTCAATGCAATTTTACCATGATCTATCAATGCTGGATTTAATTTGATTCCTATCAATGGCAGCACTCAAATGGTTGAATATCCTTTGATGGATCCTCAGGTTATAACCACCATTGGCTGGATTCAAACCAACCAATTTTTATAGGCCTGAAGCAATTTTCTTCAAATGCATTAAGGTCATGGTGCAGCATTTGCTTTTAAAAAGTGCATATCCATAATTCATAGATTCATAGAATTTAAAGTGCAGTAGGAGGCTATTCGGCCCATCGTGTCTGCACCAGCCCTTGGAAAGAGCACCCCACTTAAGCCCGCACCTCCACCCCATCCCCGTAACCCCACGTAAACTTTTTTGGACACCAAGGGCAACTTAGCATGGCCAATCCACCTAACTGCAGATCTTTGGATTGGGGGAGGAAATCGGAGCACCCGGAGGAAACCCGCGCAGATATGGAAGAACGTGCCGACTCCGCACAGGCAGTGAGCCAAGCCGGGAATGGAACCTGGGACCCGGAAGATGACATCTTCCTGGTTCATGCAACTGGTGTTTCCAGAACCAGGGGTCACAGTCTGAGGTGACTGAGGTTTTGGACACAGACAAGGAGACGTTTCTTCACCCAGAGAGTGGTCAGCCTAAGAAAGTGTTACCACAGGAAACAGCTGAGGCCAAAACATTGCCTGTTTTCAAGAAGCAGTTAGATAGCATTTGGGGTGAAGGGGGATTAGGCTATTGAGTTCGATGATCAGCCGTAATCATAATGAATGGCAGAGCAGGTTTATAGGGTCAAATGGCCTCCTCCTGCTCCTATTTTCTATGTTTCCCAAACTGATGACAGTGTTATGGCGTATGTTTTGTTTGTGAGGTTCAGTGTTAATGTTAGGCAAAGAATTGTCAATACATGCAACAGTTTAACATTCAACATTTTTGTTTGTTTCCTTTGGAATCTTCTAGGATTTATCAATGCTGATTACCGTTATGTCAAAATAAACCTTTGACTTAATGATGGCGTTCCCCACCTTTGACCAGAAAGTGCAAGATTCAGACCTCAGCTAAAATGCCCAAATGAGTGTTGTGTCTGTTATACTACGTGATTGTAATACATCATTACTCTTTTGCTTACTTCCAGAATAGTCTCATGGTTGCAGTTCAGTAAAACTCAGTCTTCAAATTAAGCAAATAACATTTATTGAATAACGAATATAAATATCAATGAGTTTGTTTGCTCTTCTACAACTATAACTGATGATTAAGTAAATAAGAAGTATAAATAATGTTTAACTACACGTGCCAACTAAGCTATATCTCTAACACCCTGCTCCCTAGTCACACCTGATACAAAGAGGCTGGAATCGCCTCTAAGTACAGTTTATATACATAGATCTGGTGCTGCCATCTACTGGTTGTCTAGCACTATAATACAATTGTTAACCCTTTACATACCAGATATACAGATCACTATAGTTTCTAGGTTGATGTCCAATGTGAGGGTGGTGGTGGGGGATTCTCATGTTTGGTGATGGGTGCTGATTCTCTCCCTTTGATTGTGAAAGCTCATAAAGCCCACCTACTACCCACTACTCAACGTATGGGCTGGTAAAAAGGTAGTTGTGGTTCTGTCATGTCATGATATGTGTGTCATCAGCCTTCGTTATTTCATGCTATTCTCAAATTCAATAGTAGATCGCCCCTTTGCAGTGACACCTATGACTGCTTTGTGTCTTTTTGAAAGCGAGCCAGTTGTTGAGAATGAAAGACAGTGAAGGAAAAGTCTGAGGTAACAAAGGGAATGATAGATTAATTTTCCCCTTGTCCAGAGTCCTTTATCTCAGATAAACACTGTAACTTCAAAGGAGATGGAAGATGGCTACAGTGTGCTGTCAATTCCTGTGCTTTTAGTTTGATGCAGAATCTTTGGCAGTTTGTCAGACATTAAATTACATTTGGAATGTCCTGAAAGATAGTGCTTAACATTAAAAATGAGAGGCAGCCTCTTTTCCAATCCTACATACAGAATAAAATGAGTTATCGTTTCTTGCAGATTGACAAATATTTTATATCAGAAAAGAAACCACAGGAGCAAAGATAATTATTTGCTAAGGTGTTGGAAGATGAGACAGCTTTTTACAACGGTAGATAAGCTATCAATATTGTTGTACTACTAAAGTAATTTAATCCACCATAAAAATTGCTCTCCCTATCCTGAAATGTTACTTCCACTTGTCAGCTTTTGTGGGTAAAATGTAAGACTATGATAAGTGATGCAAGGCTACACTAGATATTCTTTTGAGCTCACGCACACCATTTGGATCACGTATAGCAGCCTTTCAGTCCTTAAGTTGAGAGTTCAGCTCCTAAGCATGGACACCTGGATCCGTCCATTCCCCAATCCTGCTTTACTGAGTCCTGCCTTAAAAGAATGTTCACTGTCCCTCACCCTCAGGCTGCTGAGGATTGGAAGGTTCATTGACCTGTCTCCTGATTATCTATCTTCCAGCATATGTTTGATCTGTTGGTGCCTACCTCATGGTGCCACTAGTCACTTCCATCAGTAATTAGACCCTCTAAAATCCAATCTGTACCCTTATTTGTCTCAATGAGAGTGCCACCTGATGATTATAGCATAGCCCATGTTATGTGTGCTTGCCCCGGCAGCTGTCAATTCTTGCATGCTGAGAAATATCCGAGCTGCCTGACGAGCAAACAAAAATGAACATACTGGTTTATTTTGCATTAAATACTTGAGTGAGCATAAAATGCTTGAGTGATCAGAATATGGCAAGATTCAATTATACCCCATTCATTATACCTTAAACAAAACGTAAGCTGCCTTTATTGTTGATGAGAACCCAGTTTCAAGTTAGTTAATCCCAGATCAATTGGTCCTATTTCCCTGTTATAGACTGTACCCATTTATAAATTAGATGTAGCCTTTCTACATCTCCAATTATTGAAGACAAATCATTTTCCTGCCCACAAATCTCTGGTTCTTCCAATTACTCAAAATGAAGGAGCTCAACTAAATTGATGATCAAATATCATCTCTTAATAATATGGCCATTTGCTGATTGACCTCTGTGGCACCCAGCCATTGTTTAAAGCTACTTTAACATGGATAATTGGATAATTTGATAGCTGCTCTATGTGTTTCCCAAACTGCGAACCATTCAATCACCGGGTCTGATTTGTTTGGACCGTCACAAATGACTGCCCATTGTTTTGAACTAACATTTTAAATGGCTGTAGCAACAGCTTACATCTCAAGCTAAGTTAGCTTTAAATATTCAGTGAAAAATGATATGTTTAATGGATCAAGAATTTAATAAATTAACAAGGCTTAGATTGATTGAGATGCAGCAAAATAGTTGGTAAGATTAAGGTTAATTTATAGCCGACATTCCCAATGCCACGGTTTTCAGCATCTTGGATGCCAATTATGGGTTCTGATCAAGTTCTTCATTCCAGGGATCATTCTTGTGAACCTCCTCTGGACCCTTTCCAAGGCCAGCACATCCTTTCTTGGATACGGGACCCAAAACTGCTATCATTTCCTGGCAGTGAGGTCTTCCAATAGCGCATGGAGCAACTATTTGCAGGACGATTACATCCCAGTCTGGGGTCACGCAATGCAAGATCATGATGCACATCTTTGCATAGTCCTCAACAAAATCAGGAACATAGACTTAAAGGTCTGCGGTATTGTGTGAAGCAAATAATGGCATGATGGGAAAACTAGTCAAGTCTTCTTGGTACAATTGAATTTAACCTAAGACACAGATTCAGAATACACATAGACAGCATGTCCTGAGAGTCTAGATAAGGCTTGGAACTAGAAGTAGTCTTAATACATAACAAGCTGAACAACTATTTCTTCCTGTTCCTAAACAACTTCTTCCCTTTCTTAAAACAAAGACAAGATAATGATACGAGACTCCAGTCCCCTAAAGGTCAGCAAGGTGACGCCATTGTAACGATTATTACTTATGTTTTACTTTCAATCAAATTCCTGACCAAGCTGTATTCATGTTATCTTGATCCTATAATGTATAAGAATCGCCTTCTTTTCTGTACTATCGCAGACTTGGGACGGACTCAGCAGTTTGTAATTGACTGCTTTCCGACTCCAAGTATCAGCCATTTACTGCTAGCAGTCAGTTCAAATTCGGAAATAAAGTTCAGTTTTGCTTACCTAATGAATGCTGTTTGAATTTCTCTATCACAGTCAAGACGCGGGGAAAATATAAAATACAACAGGTCAACTCTGATAAATGCAGAATCAGGCGCCCTACATGGGTCACTTGCTCACAGACGATGATGTGAAGCCAGATCCAGACAAGGCAATGACAATAGGACAGATGTTTATCCCCGAGGACAAGCCCGTTTTGCGGCGCTTCCTTGGTATGACAAATTATCTTTCTAAGTTCATTCTTTGCTACAGTGAAGTCATTGGACCCCTTTCTCAGCCCCTCTACCAAGATGTCAAATGGTGTTGGCAGGAGGACCATACGAGTGTGTTTAACAAGCTCAAGCATGCATTCCCAGTCTCCCGGTGCTACAATACTTCAACGTTTGAACACCGGTACACCTATCAGCAGATGCCTCTCAGTACAAACTTGGCACAGTCTTCATCCAGAATAGCATCCAGTAGCCTTTTCATCAAGGGCACTCACTGACACTGAAACCCATTGGGCAGGATTCTCTGGGCCCACTGGGTTGTGTTTCGTGATGACGGGTGACGGTCTATTGTTGCCGGAAGGATATTCTGGTGCCACCACTATCAATGGGATTCCCCATTGAATCCACCGCACATCGCCGGGAAACCCATGCGGGGGTGAGCCATCAGCAGGACCAGAAGATCCTGCTGGCAGCAGGAGCCGGAAGATCTCGTCAATTGAAACTGATCATCAGCCACTGATAACTATTCTTCAAATGCCTCTTCATACCATGTCTGCATGACTGATGCTCAAGCTGGAATGCTGCAACCTCTGTGTCATCTAAAAATGTGGGAAGCAACTGTATCCAGATGTGCACCATTGAAACAGTTTTTCCTATCTATTTCTTTTGTTCCCATTTATTTTATTTTATTATTTTCGGTCCGTGGACCCATAATTGGAATGTGCCTTTAAACAGAAGACTCAAGCAGAAGTAGCATGTTTATCAGGACACTGTGATCCCAGGTTTTATGTTGGAGAGGAGAGGCCAGAATCTTCAGCACCGGGTGAAACTTAGGAAGCGGTTTTGGAAGAAGTCAGTTTGTTTGGCTAACATGCCAACTAGTGGTTGGCCAGGGACAGTGTTCTGCCTGACAACAGTCAGTGTCTGGTTCCTGCATGATGCTTTCTGAGAGAACTGAGCAGAAGTGTTTAGACCCTGCCAGGAGGAGGAATGTGCTCTCCCACTCTTGTTTGCTGAAGTGAATGAGCTTATTTATTGTTCTAAACATCAGTGAGTATGTGACACATATTGGTTGCAAGCTTGAAATAAACCTGAATCTACAGAAAAAGTAGACAACCTTTCCAGAGAAAACCATCTCAAGCCTGTCAGGAAGAATTACCAAAAAGAAAACTTAAACTTCAGAAAGACATTAACTTGAAATCATCCCAGTGAATCAAAGATCCTTTATTCTTTTATTATATTGATATTTTCTTTACCTTTCAAACACCCTTTCCCCTCTGAGTTGTTTGTCTGTGTGGGTGAAGAGAAAGTGGAGGTAGTTAGAAAGGTGCGATTGTGAAAAGAGATAATAGTCAGTTACATTTTTCTATCTGTGTAATTACAATACTGTATATAATAAAAGGTTACTTGTGTTAAAGTTACAAACCTAGGGGACGATTCTCCGCAAAGGCGGAGAGTCGTGAAGGCTGCCATGAAAACGGCCGTGTTTCACGGCAGCCTCCGCGCCCCCTCCCGGGACCCGATTCTGCTCCCCGGTCGGGGCTAGCATCGTGGCCCCGTGAACTACGGCATCGCGGGTTTAACGAATTTCGCTAAGCCTGCGCGCCAAAGTTAGCGACATGATGACGTCAGCCGCGCATGCGCGGATTGGACGACTCCAACCCGCGCATGCGCGGATGACGTCATCTGCACATATGCGTCAGACCCGCGCGTGCGCCGTCCGTAATGCCCCTCAGCCGCCCCGCGGACTGATCCAGCGGGGCGGCGGAATAACAAAGAGTGCGCGGGGTAAGTACCCGCTGCCTGCGATCGGTGCCCACCGATTGCGGGCCCATGCCACCCTTGGCACGGCCGTGGTGTGGCCATGCCAATCGGTGACATGGTTGTGCAGAACGGCACTTTGGCGCCGTTTTCACGAACTAAAAACGGCGAGCAGCGGTTCGTGTCGGGGGGCGGGCGTGGGGGGGGGAGAATAGCGGGAGGGCGTCGGACCAGCGTCGCCATAAAAATTTGCGCCGCCCGCTATTCTCCGCCCCGTCGTGAGTGCGGAGAATTGCGCCCCTAGTGTCTACAGTTTATTGGGCTCAGCCAAAGACCGCCGGTGTTTTGAATAAAATCTAATTTTAACCTGTGTTGCAATTCTGCGTCAAGTGGGGCTGGAATTGACTGCGCACGAGCGCAGGGTGTCATGACACCATGCAACCTGCTCAAGCCACATCAAGCCAAAGAACCACTGCACCCACATGAGGTCCCAGACCTCCCGTGGTCGCTCAAGACAGCTGCTACTTTGAATGAAAAGGTAGTCCAAAGACCTGGCAGAACTAATGGAATGCTAATCCCAGTACCTACTTGAGAAGTGTGCCCACGACAACACAGGTTTCTATGCTGCACTCCTCAACCTGCAAAATGTGCTGAAATAGGGCAGCACGGTGGTGCAGTGGTTAGCATTGCTGCCTCACAGCACCGAGGTCCCAGGTTCGATCCCGGCTCTGGGTCACTGTCCGTGAGGAGTTTGCACATTCTCCCTGTGTTTGCGTGGGTTTCACCCCCACAACCCAAAAGATGTGCAGGGTAGGTGGATTGGCCACGCTAAATTGCCCCTTAATTGGAAGGACAAAATGAATTGGGTACTTGAAATTTAAAAAAATAATAAATAAAATGTGCTGAAATAGGGCCTGCCCTCGTCAGCACAATAGATATTCTCCAATCGCACCAAGGTCATGATCCTCTTTACCATGGCCCTCTTCCAACCAAAAGTGGCGTCCTCATGCAGCCGCGATGAAAGTGAAGGAGGTATTACAATCAGAATGCTTGCACAATCTGCCCTTTGAAACCTGGTCAAACAGTCACGATCCAGACCACAAACCAGTGGTGGTGCACAGCTCTGTCCCACAGCCAAACAGCTATGTCAATGCCTTGGATAGTGCTCATTGCATAAGAAACATGCATCATCTGCAGGTACCTGAACCAGCACCATCAACCACCGCAGGAGCCAATGTATCCAGCTTATAATCTCGGCCCCCTGCACCCATGGAAATGGAAGATCCTCTAGAGGCCAATGCAGCAGTCCCTGCAGCCACTGGTTACACCGCAAGGACACCTGATGCCATCCACATTGAGGACACGTACACAAAGGTAACCCAACCACAGCCAAATGGTTCTAATCATACGTTCCGTTCAGGGCGCATGAGTAAACCAAATACAAGGTTCAAGGGCTATGAGATGAACTAGTCTACAAATGGACTTGATTTTTAAACGAGGAGGGGGAAGGGGACATGAGGGACTATGTAACAGATGCAGCAACCCAATCAGTATTTGTATAATATAAATAGTTATGTGTTGTTAGCACTGTTCAACTTTGTATATTGGAAAGTTTACACCCTGTGATTGGTCTCTTATACTGATACACCTCTTTAAGTTGGTTTTTCCAACTTAAATGGGGAAAATGTAGACTGGGTGGTCACGTGGACGCTGGGATGATGCCAGTACAAAACGGGTCATGTATCAGGGGTGTGGAAGTTCTCCCCTGGGCTTGGGAAGAAACACAGCATGTAAGAGCTGCTCAGTATTGTCAAGAAACTTCTATTGTTGTTAGCCCCTGGTCACCAGTTATTACAAGCCAGTACTTACTGCACCTTCTGCAAGATAGATTTCCAACATTACATCCTGGGTGTTGCCATTTACCAGAAATCTAGCCTGGATGTGGAGAAGATGTTTCATCTTTTGGGAGAATCTAGAACTGGGGCGGGGGTCACTGTTTAAAAATAAGGGGTTGCAATGATGTCATAGAATCCCACAGAATCCCTAAGGTGCAAAAACAGGCCATTCGGCCCATTCGATCCATGTCCCAGCCTAACCCTGCTACCCCATAACCTATCCTGCAGGTCCCTTGAGACTGAGAAGAGGAGAATGTTTTTCTCTCAGAGGGTTATGATTCATTGGTACACTCTTCCTTAAAAGGTGGTGGAAGCAGAGTCTTTGAATTTTTAAAGGCAGAGGTAGAGAAATTTCTGATAAGCAATAATGTGAAAGGTTATCTGGGGTAGGCAGGAAAGTAAAGTTGAGATTACAATCAGATCAGCCATGATCTTATTGAATGGCCGAGCTGGGGCTGAGTGGCCTACACCTGCTCCTAACTCATCTATTTGTTACCTAACCATCGTGTAAATACTGCAGCTAAAGAGCAGATTAGTGGCTAGGAATTCTACAGCAGGTAACTTGTCTCCTGACTCCCCAAAGCCAGTCCGCCATGTACATGACACAAGTCAGGAGGGTATTTGTTATGTATCAGAGTAAAACCATTGGCATAATGTTAGTATAATGCAATGATGTCATAGAATTCGACAGAATCCCTACAGTGCAGAAGGAAGCCATTCGGCCCATCGATGTCCTGCCCTAACTCTGCAACCCCATAACCTAACCTGCACATCCCTGGACACTAAGGGGCAATATAGCATGGCCAATCCACCTACCCTGTAAATATTTGGCACCGTACAGTTTGTAGTGGGGCTTCGACGAATCATCCAGTTGATCGCAACAGACACTAGTGCAAGTAAAAGGGTTTTTAAAAAAGCTATCAGGCAACTGCAAGTTATTGGGGACTTATTTCAAATGGAGGATTGAAGTTTTCATTTTAGTGGATAGAGATGCATAGATCATACTCAAGACACAGAAATGGGCTGTGGGAACGCGAACATATGGGGCTGCCGACTGCAACCTACTACCCGGGAAGCGATACAAGGCCCAGAAACAGCTAGTCTGTTTGTGCACTGTGTGTTTGTTTGCTTTAAACAGAGAGAAACTAAACTGCAGGGAAGACAGGCTGATGGCTGAGTGGCACAGATCAGGGAGCTACAGTCCAAAAATGGTGGGAGGAAAAGGTTCCATGGACGTGTTTGATGGGGAGGAGACATGGAACTCCTCTGAGGAAAGATTCCAGTCGTTCCTCAAAGCCAATCAGACGCCAGCAGACCTGCAACTGTGTCCTTTCTCAGCTCAGTTGGGAGGAAAACATTCCTGTTCCTCCAGAATTTAGTCCATCCAGCTAAAACTGGAGACAAGCTATATGATGAGTTAATGGCTGTCTGGCAAGAACATTTCTCTCCTGTCCATTATCAATAGCTGAAAGATTTCACTTCACCATCGTGCAGAGGAGGAAGTGTTAAACATATCACAATTTTTGTTACATCACTGTGAAAGCTAGCAAAGTTCTGTGAATTTGGTCAGACTTTGGATGATACACTTCACGACCAATTAGTTTGTGGCCTCAGGAATGAAGCCATCTAAAGGAAAATGTTAACTGAAGGTGCATTAACCCTAAAATTGCCAGTAGAAATCATAACGTCTGTAGAACTTGCTGCGAGAGAAGCTTTGCTGATTGGTGTTCGAGCTAAAGTGAAGCTCCAGCAATGCTCAAGAGGCTTGAAGCATCCAGAGCAGGGCAGCACAGTGGCACAGTGGTTAGCACTGCTGCCTCACGGCGCTGAGGTCCCAGGTTCGATCTCGGCTCTGGGTCACTGTTTGTGTAGAGTTTGTACATTCTCCCCATGTTTGCGTGGGTTTTGCCCCCACAACCCAAAAGATATGCAGCTTAGGTGGATTGGCAATGCTAAATTATCCCTTAATTGGAAAAAAATTAATTGGCACTCTAAATTAAAAAATAAAAGAACAATCCAGGGCAAAGCAGCTCATTTGATCTGCACCCTATCCATCACCTTTGCATTCACTCCCTTCACCACTGGTGCACAGGGCAGAGTTTACCCTCGACAAGATGCACTGCAGCAATTCACTTTGACAGCACCTTCCAAACCTTTTGAGCAAGGGCAATTAAAGCAAGCTTGCTTCCACGTCACATGCCATCCTGACTTGGAACTATATTGCCATTTCTTCACTGTCACTGGATTTAAAATCTGCAATTCCCTTCCTAACTGTGAGTATACCTACTCTGCATGGACTGCAGCAGCTCAAGAAGGCAGCTCACCACCAGCTTATGAAGGGTAACGAGGGATCATAGAGAATCATAGAATTTACAAAGCAGAAGGAGGCCATTCGGCCCATCGAGTCTGCACCAGCCCTTGGAAAGAGCACTCTACTTAAGCCCGGGCTTCCACCCTATCCCCGTAACCCAGAAACCCGATCTCACCTTTTGGATGCTAAGGGGCAATTTAGCATGGCAAATTCACCTAACCTGTACAGCTTTGGACTATGGGATGAGGAGGAATTTCTTCAGCCAGAGGGTGGTGAATCTGTGGAACTCTTTGCCGCAGAAGGCTGTGGAGGCCAAACCACTGAGTGTCTTTAAAACAGGGATGGATAGGTTTTTGATTCATAAGGGGATCAGGGGTTATGGGGAGAAGGCAGGAGAATGGGGATGAGAAAAATATCAGCCATGATTGAATGGCGTAGCAGGCTCGATGGGCTTAGAGGCCTATTTCTGCTCCTATGTCTTATGATCTTATGGAGAGGAAACCGGAGTACCCGGAGGAAATCCATGCAGACACTGGGAGAAAGTGCAAACTCTACACAGTCACCCGAGGCTGGAATTGAACCTGGGACCATGGAGCTGTGAGGCAACAGTGTTAACCATGGTGCCACAATACTCACATCCCCTGAAGAAATATATTAAAATAAGAAATCTGAGATCATTGATAATTGTTTAGTATTACCCTGTTGCCGAGCAGTGCACATCAGGACAGAAATTGATTAAATATAAAATAAAAGTAATTACTGTGTCTTTAGTGTTTAAATATAACACTGTACTTAGATCACTTCTTTCTTCATACATTACCTAATATAAAATTATTTGCAAAGAAACTCTACTTGAACCTAGATTTTATCTCTTGATTTACCAGAGGTCATTAAATAAATGATAACATGGAGATGTGTCACAACAGTATATTTTTCTATAACACTCAACATGTACAGAAAACATGAATAGGATTGCACTCTGACAGCACTTACAATCTGACTAGCAACGGGGTGTTTACTTTGTAGTGGCTTACATTCAGGTTCATAGTAAAGGCATTGATTTCCATGTCCATTATGTACAGTTTGATGGCACATGTGGGGTGTAATGGACTGGAAAGAGAGCTGGGGTGCTGACATTATGGTGTGGAGATGCCGGCGTTGGACTGGGGTGAGCACAGTAAGAAGTCTTACAACACCAGGTTAAAGTCCAACAGGTTTGTTTCAAACACGAGCTTTCGGAGCACGGCTCCTTCTTCAGGTGAATGGAAAGGCTTGTTCCAGACATTATGGAGCATCACCCTCTTTGCACATGTTCGGTCTAAAAGAGGTGGGCGCCCCTTTGAAATATTCATAGAATCATAGAATTTACAGTTCAGAAGGAAGCATACAGCCCATCGAGTCTGCACCAGCCCTTGGAAAGAGCAGCCTACTTGAGCCCATGCCTCCACCCTATCCCCGTAACCCAGTAACCCCTCGTAACCTTTTTGGACACTAAGAGCAATTTAGCATGGCCAATCCACCTAACCTGCACATCTTTGGACTGTGGGGGGAAACCAGAGCACCCGGAGGAAATCCATGCAGACAGGGGGAGAACGTGTAGACTCCACACAGACAGTGACCCAAGCCGGGAATCGAGCTTGGAATCCTGGAGCTGTGAAGCAACTGTGCTAACCATAGTGCTACCGTGCTGCTCCCACTGGCTTTCAATAAGGCCAGGATGAGGTAATTTAATGCTGCACAGCATTTTAACATGTTTGAGCCCACAAGATGCAAATCATTAGTGCAAACTATACAGAGTACATTGGTAGGAAAGTAGTTATAGGTGGTAATTCATGTAAGGATATAAAATGGTGCAGTTAGCAACTTGAAGTTGTTTCTGGACAGGCTTTTCCTTATTTCTTTCTAACTTGGCTTTCTGGCCTTTAGGGAATTGTGCTAAAATTCCATTAACCTGACAGCTCCACCGTCTCCTATTGGTTTCCTTTCCTTTCAATATTGTCTGTCACGTATGGGCCTTACTGCCAGTGTGTTAAGATGGATTTTGAGTCTTCCAAAAGACTGCAACAATTTTTGTTCCTCGATCCAGCATTGATTGCTTGCAAATTTAAATTTCACTTTTGCTCAATTTCCTGCTCCTTGCACAGATTTGCTCCTGGATCTTGATCCACAAAAACTAAATGGTCTTTTTATGAACCGTATTCCGTTCTGGCAAGGCTAACACCAATTCATAGCCATTCAGAATTGAGTTGTGTCAAATTCTCAGTGAACAGCTCCTTCTCGTCCCAACTGCAGATAGTAATTTCCTGCTGTCTGTTTAAGCCCATGCTACTTAAACTAATGGCTAACAAACCTCTGACCTCTGAAATGGTGACCCTATTGAATCGAGCCTGAATCTGCTTCTGGGGGCTGATCTTGATTCATATGGTGCCTTGTGACTGACATGGCCCGAATTATTTGTCCGTCGGGTGAGCGAAATACTTTCCCAGCTGTGGTCGACCCTGGAGTGTAATTTCACGCTGGTTGGTCAATTAACGGCCATCCAGCTTGAACCACGTTCTGTGAAAGGCTGAGTGCTTTCGGAGAGGGCGGATGCCAAGGAAATCCCCATTGGCATGGTCCCAGGCTGTGGGGCGGGCGAGCAACAGAAATCTTCGGAGGCATCAGCGAGACTGGAGGATCCTGCCACCAGCCAATGGCAAACGCATCCACCAGGAAAAACGTGTCTGAGGGGAACAGGAAAATCCTGCCCAATGTCCCGCTTGTCGTCACTCTTTCATGCCTCTGAGTGGAAGAAGCACTTCTGGACGGCAGGGCAGGGCAGGATCACACTCAGTTATAATGCGTTTTCTAATTCAAATCACCTCCCGCTGTCATTGTCCAAAACTAACTTTTTAAAAATAAATTTAGAATACCCAATTCATTTTTTCCAATTAAGGGGCAATTTACCGTGGACAATCCACGTAGGCTGCGCATCTTTTTTTTTGGGTTGTGAGGGCGAAACCCACGCAAACACGGGGAGTCCAAAACTAACTTGATCAGGCAGAGCAACATGGGTCTGTGTTAGGGAAAACATATGAATACGAGCATTCAAACTGGGAGCAGAAGTTGGCCATTCAGCCCGCAAACCTGCTCCACCAACCAATGAGATTGTGGCTGATCTTTTCGAGTTTCGAGTTCCTCATTCCCATCTACCCCCAATAACCTTTCATCCTTTTGCCTCACAAGAATCTATCTACCTCTGACTTAGAAGTATTCAATAATCCCGTCCCCACCACCTTCCGAGGCAGAGAGTTCCAAAATCACACAACCCTAAGAGATAAAAATCTTCTTGATCTCTCTTTGAAAAGGGCAACCCTTAGTTCTGGATTCACCCACAAGAGGAAACATCCTTTTTATTCCCACCTTGTTAAGCCCATTTCGGATCTTATACACTTCAATTTTGCAGTCATTGCCCATTTAAGCAATATTCTGCTTTTTTATTCCTCCTGCCAAACTTCACATTTTCCCACATTATGCTCCAGCTGCCAGCTTTTTTCCCACTCACTCAACCTATTGATATACATCTTCTTCACAACATATGTTCCTACCTATCTTTGTGTTGTCTGCAAATTGAACTACCATGTCTTTGCTCCCCTCATCTAAGTCGTTGATATAAATTATAAAATATTGAGGCCCCCACAGACCCTTGCGGGACTCCACTCATCACATACTGCCAATCAGACAAAGACCCATTTATGCATACTCTCTGTTTTCTACCAGTCAGGCGCACTTCTAACCTTGCGAATATGTTACCCCCTTCACCATGGGCCTTTATTTTCCACAATAACCTTTGATATGCTCTCCCCCCCACCCACCCACCCATGCATTCCCTTCATCAGGCCAGCCTCTCTCACTATACAAAGCCCCTAGGGTACAGGAACAGATGCCATATTCACCCCACCTCAGATTGGGCATTGGTCTATCTTGGAATAGATCCGCAGCTATAGAGGCACACTATCCTTCCCTGGAATGAGTCAAAGGGGCTTCTACCCGAGGGATTCGATCCACAGCCCAGGTTCATGGATCATATCTACCTGCTCCTGCAGCTTTTTCTGGGATGCCCAACCAAAAGCCAAGCTTGTCAACCCGACTGATGTGCGGGAACGTCTCAAGGCCAAACCACCTAGCATTAAAACTCCACAACATGTGGGGAAACCAGACTTCCCATGATTCTTGTCCAAAATTCCTACCTATCTCCCCTCCTCCCCCATACCTCCAACAGTTATTTCATCTGCCCCCATTAATATTTAGTTGATAAAGACATCAATGCAAATACAGGGAAGCTGTTGCCACCAAACAACAGCAAGGGCCACAGCGAACAAACAGATTTAGTCCGACATACCATTTTGGTAATTGCTGTAAACACAAGGGACTGTCTTGCTTCAATTTAAAGACTATCAACATTATGGTACTATGGTAACAATTTTTAACATATCTTTTGTAATTGCTTTCTGAAGCACTGCTGTTCTCCTTATGAAAGAGAGCATGGGCAAGCTGTCTGGATTTGACATTTTATGCAAGATGGGGTGAAAACAATTTTTCATTCAGCCGAGATTGTTTGCCTGGGTATCTCAAACTTCAGTTTTGTCATGGTGACAACTGAACCTCGTTGAGCCTCAATTACAAACTCAAAACAGGTGCACTGAGGACCAGCATGGGGTCTAAGTTCCATTGCCTTAAGGACTAATTTGTCCAGTCCATTTTTCAGCACATTGTTCAGGCATCCCTTATGGCTACCTAAAAACAGGCATAGGGATTTTTACATCTGCATATGAGGGGTCTATCATCTATTTCGGCCTTTGCTAAGAAATTAAACAATGTAGAACAGAACAGGAGTGAGGTCTAGCTCATTGTGGAATCTTCAGGAAACGGTGCCTCCATCATCAAAAGGTTAGTTTTGCGTCACGTAGAGAAAAACATTCATGTGGAGCCAAAAGCAGAAGGATTACTCCCTTGACTTGGCAAGATCTCCATAATCTCCCCCTTTTGCCTCACCGTTACCTGGTTTGGAATTTAACATTTGAGCCACTGTCAGTAAGGTAAGAGCCTGAAGTTGGTCCTTATAAGATAAGATGAACTGTCCGTAAAGGATAAAATTGGTGGATCTCTTTCTCAGAAACATGCAATTTCTGAGAGTATAATTTCACAAAGTCACAAAGTAATTTAAGATTAAGGAAATGTCTCAGCTGGTTGGTTTTTGTCATTATAGAATACCGATTCTACAGTCTGTCCATTACAGAATCCAGCTTCATCTTAAATGGGACCACAGTGCGGTCCCCAATGATCCCAACAATCCGTTCTGGTTGCTGTTCATCGTAATAAAGGAATGCTCCTTGAAATCTGTCCTAAATCGTGCCATCGTAAGGCAAAATTCAGCTTCTTGTCTTGCTAAAACCAAGTTGCGACATTTTGGTGAATTTATTTATTTAATGGTGAGAAAAGATCACAGAAATTACACGATAATATTTAGTCGCAACATTTTTAAAATAAGGGCATTCACCCCAGCTCAAGGCAACATAGCATCAGCCACATTGTTCATAGGAATGATGTGATAAGTCACCATCTTACCATGATCAAAGTGATACCGTTCTGTGTTCAGCCAGGTTGAATCAAGGAATAATTTAACATCTTTCCCAGGTAAAATAACAGTTACTGCTGCATCTGTGTAAAAGCGATTTTTGCTGCACTTCTAACAAAGTAGCAGGGCAGAAGAAAAATGTCTTGCCAATTATTTTCAAGCTCAATTTAAGAAAAATTACGCTGTTTGCATCTCGGAAAAAACTATACTGAACTTTGAATTCCCTCACGATGTAATGATCCTGACTGCTGTTCCGTCCTTTTTTAATGAGGGGAAATGTTTTTAAATATTCCTCCCAGATCTATTTTCCTCATTGCATCGTGTGAGGAGTGCTAATTAGCTTTAAAGCGAAAAGTATCTTGTCACTAAATTCACAGGAGCTTTAATATCGAGGCCCAGCATTCGGCAGTCAGCGGTGAAGGGATGATGCTTGTCATTCATTGCGCTAACATCTGCCTGCAGACTTGTCACAGTCTTTTGAGTGGCAACATGCTGTCACGTTGGGCTGGATTTTCAATCACCCGTGGGCCTGAGATTGGACACAGGTACACTTTGAAAGTAGCGCTATTGAATTGCATGCCAGTCTTCCAAGGCCTCCATGACGAACTGAAATTCTCAAAGCAAGGTTTGGGGGTGCGTCAACCTGTATGCCCCCAAGGAATTTGCTATTAATCTCATTCAAGGGCTTGTTATTGGCGAGAGAGGGACAGAATTACATTTTCAAAAGTAAGAGCAGGAAGTGCCAACAGTCTGGGCAAGTTAGTGCATGGCTGTTGGAGGAACAGCAGGGATCCATTATTTAATGTTGCTGCTGATTTAGATGCTGGGATTTTACAGCCCATTCAGCAGTGGATATCACCGGGGCGGGACGGATAAATTTGGAAAACGGCCAAAAATCAATTGACATTTACCAAATTTTCCAGCCGACCCACGACGGTGCCTGCCACTGGCAGGGCCAGAGAATCCTACCCAAAGTCATGAAACAAAGGGGAAAGTCAAACTGACGTGCTCAAGTGGTGGCAACAAGGGTGGGATTTCCCCCCATTTCACTAAGTGCGGGAGCGGACGTGAAAAACCTCATTCTACCCTATTGATCACAATGGCGGGTTTTCGCCATATCACCTAGGATGTCCTGAAGCTGAATTGTGTTCTTTATTATCAATAAGGCATGCCCTCGAGGGCTTTACGGCTTTGAACATTTTGTGCTTTGTAAGGGTGAGGACTGGCCATGAGAGTGCATTGTGTTAAAGAGGAGGCATTTCAATGTCTGGCAGGCACATGTTTGATGTTGTCATGTTCATGGGGTCCCCATCCATATGAAGCTGAGGTTAAATACAGCCCAGGATTCCAAATCAAGATTGCCTGGTGTCAGTGTTATTTGGAAAGGTGCACCACAGATGGGTGAGTCATCTCTAAATGGATTCACAGCAGCAGAATGTCATTGGTTGCCTTGTTCCTGTGACATTACACAAATGTAAGGCATGTGACGAGTTAATGTGATGTTAAGCCTAGCCACTAGAGGGAGCTAAGGGACAGTACTATATATTGCACTGACCCTTGGGCTTCTGGAGGAGACAGGTTTAGAGCTGGAGGAGAGAGGATTAGAGCTGAAGAAGATAAGACTAGAAGTGTATTGCAGAGCTAGTTAAGATATTACAGTTACTGTTAGTAGATAAAAGTAGTGGACTGGGTTCTCCGTGGACTGCGGCTATGTCCAAAAGATGCGTCTGGTCTTACGACCAAAATGTCGGTGCCGCCCCTGCATTTGTCCAAGATGCTACTCTCTACAATTCAGTCATCCTCATAGTGAAATCTGGTAACACGCACATCACTCCCTTTGAGGCCCTCCTCATTGGAGGAGATGTACAGCTTCTCCATTGCATCGTCTGGCAAGTCGCTCCCCATTTGCAGCACCAGGTTGTGCAGCATGTAGCAAACCACAATGATTCGGGAGACCCTCCCCCCCATCTCTGGGGAGTGTACTGGAGTGATCCACCAGATCTGTCTAGCATCGGAGTGTCGCATCTTAAAGATCCCTATGGTGTCTATGGCTGCTGTGCTCAATTGTACCTTCCCTCTGTAGGAGACCCCTGATGGTGCAGGGGAATCATCAGCCACTTCCTTTCTCACCATGGAGTCAGCCCTGGATCCTGTTCAATCCCTTGAAGATATCCTGGATCTGTGATCTATTCAAGATGTATGAGTCATGGACGCCTCCTGAGTATCTAGCACAAACCTGCATGATAAATTTCACACGGTCGCAGACCAGCTCTACATTGAGTGGAAGCCTTTACTGTATATGGGTTAGAATGGTTGTTGCCAGCAAATTCTTGTAGCCACACAACTGTAGTAAGTGGCACCCTGCCCCTGTGGTAATCCAGAAACCACAGCAAAACCCACTTCTCTGGCATCTTTGCTTGCTTGATCTCTGTCGAAGTTGACATAATTGTGGGTCTTGGCAAAAAGGCTCTCAATGACCTCATGAATTCATTTATGTGTGGATGTTGTAGAGATCCCACAGTAGAGTCCTGGAAGGAAATGTGGGTGCAGAAGTTCTGAGCTGTGGTCCCTTTCGCAGCCTCTGGCAACGGATACCCTCCCGGTCCCCGTAACACCAATTCCTGAAGAATATGGTAAATATGAGTCACCAGATCACTGGACCTGCAGAGCCATCAGCGACACTGGTTCTTGCTCGTCTGAAGATAAGACATGCGAGTTCTGATGGCCCTGGTTCTTGTGAGATGTTGACGCACAACATCTTTATGAACCACATTCTCTGTGTAAGGGCTGGCCTTTGGTTTTCAGAGTATTGCTGCTCCCTTTGGCAATTGAGGTGTCCCGTCACAATCTTTTCCTTCTTCCCTCCTGCCTCAGTGATAATGCAGGCAGAATAAATCTCGCCTCCATATTCCTGATGGTCTCCTCCCTGCAGTATCGATAAAAAACAGTCAAGTGTCAGCATTAGTCTCCAAAGGTTTTCTTTCTGTCAATGACTCATCAGTGAGTGGGTTCAAGGACTTTGTTCCTATGGCCTGGAGTCCTTCCCTGAAAAAAGATGGCCAGAGTAGGGTGAGTGTCAAGATGGCCCCTCCTATCCGACATTGTGAACTGCTATAACTTTGGCCAGGCCCTTTGATATGCTGCTTTTGTGGCTCTGTTTACTTGCTATAAATATAACAGTCAATATGGTCGCCTTCCTTAATCCTAATTATGTTAACTTTCAGAGTCGCCAGGTATCTCTCGATTCCGCCACAAGGTTCGAACCCGAATACTGATCAAAGAGCCAATACACCAGTTAGTTAGTTCAAAGTCAATACTATTTATTTACACACACAGTAATATCTACTCATGCACAAAATACCACAAACTAAACTATCTCAAACGCTAACGCCTATACTTAACTTCAGGTGCCCACTCAGTCAGAGGAACAATGGCCGTTGTTTGGATCTGAGGTTGTTGGGTTCGAAGAGGTACAGGCGAACAGCTAAGGTCGTCCGTCTGGTAGCGAGTGTTGATCTTGAACTTACTTGCTTCAGGTTATGCTGGTGGACAGGTCTCTCCACTTTGACAGCCAAGTCCAAGAGAACGATTCTCTCATGGGGGTTCCTTCTTATACCTGGAGGGGCTTCGCGCACTTTTAGGCGGGCCTTAAATTTGGTCCCAATTAATTGGACCGCTTCGCGATCATTGCTATCGATCTTGACCAAAAAAGGGGTGGGTGCCCTGATGGCTGGGCGTGTCTTAGGTGGCCTTTGGCCTTGCTTTGTGTCTTTTCGGTTGGGGAACTGGCGCCGGGATGTCTGTAATAGTATCAGTTACTTGAGTGTCATTCCTTTGTTCCCGGAGATGGGCCATCAATATGCTAATCGACCTATAGTTTCAATTCCGTCTGGGAGCTGTTTCCCAAATATACATTCAGGCTTCTCTGCCTGCTTGTTTTCTAGCATTGTCCACAGTTCCCTATATTCTTTGCGAGCATCCATTTTGTATTCTGGAAGTGGCCATCCCAGATGGTTACTTTCAAGCCAGGTGCTGGGATCCTCAATCACTGCACTCTAATATGAGGGTCAATGTTTATCCAGGAAATTAGATTAGTTGGGTGGGGGGGGGGGGGGGGGGGGGGGCATGTGGCTTCTCATCTGTGAACTGTCAAGCTCTAACTTTCTATCAGGCTTCTGGAGCTTGTCCATTCACTCAATTAATCTGGAGTTTGTTATGACTCACGGGAATATCCACATTGTGAACAAGAGGTTAAAAAAGGGAAATCGATTTGTGCCACCTTGCAAATTTCTTCTTGCATGAATGGGCACCATTGCTTCACTTTCCTAATTCCCTGCACTATTATTGTGAGGCTGCTAACCATGACTAAGCTGTGCCTCGCTGTTCATTTGGAAAAGCGCATTTCAGGTGGGTGTTCCTTTAATCAGCTCCCGACACCCTATTCCATACAACTGCCCCCAATCTGCCCACAAACCAGCGAACCTCTCGTTATCCCAATTCTGTGCTGCTGTAGGTTGGAACATGATGGTGCAGAATTCTCATTGTCAGACCAGCTTGGACCCTCCCGATGTGAGGATAGAAACCTCCCCCATCACCCTGGAGGAGCTGAATGCTGAGGTTTTCCTTGCTCTCAGACCTCCCCATCCTGTACTTTTTGATTCCCTTGTGCTTTTGGTGCATATTTGATAATTAGCCCCTAAACATTTTGAAGTAGATGTGGCTATGACCGTATGGACCTCACCCACACCTACCTTACGGCCATTTATACTGGTCTACATAT
The DNA here is from genome assembly GCF_902713615.1 of Scyliorhinus canicula. Lineage (NCBI taxonomy): Eukaryota > Metazoa > Chordata > Chondrichthyes > Carcharhiniformes > Scyliorhinidae > Scyliorhinus > Scyliorhinus canicula. Next base: position 170,967,306 of record NC_052151.1, read on the forward strand.
AACCCCCAATCTGTACCCTGCCCCCATCATAGTAATAATAATAAAAATAATCTTTATTGTCACAAATAGGCTTACATTAACATTGCAATGAAGTTTCTGTGAAAAGCCCCTGGTCTCCACATTCCGGCGCCTGTTCGGGTACACAGGGAGAATTCAGAAAGCCCAAATTACCTAGAAGCATGCCTTTCGGGACTTGTGGGAGGAAACCGGAGCACCCGGAGAAAATGCACACAGACACGGGGAGAACGTGCAGACTCCGCACAGACAGTGACCCAAGCCGGAATCGAACCTGGGACCCTGGTGCTGTGAAGCAACAATGCTAACCACTGTGCTACCGTGCCGCCCATCATGTGTCTGGGTGTAACCTTCCCCACTGAAACAGCCCAGAACAGGCAAATCCCTGCAGCCCCTTCTCCTGTCTGAAAAGCACCCCTTCCCCAGTGGGGCCCAAATCTGCAGCCCATTAAAAACTAATGGCATCTTACCGCTTCTCTAGCAAGACAAAACTGGCATGTGGCACCCACCTGAAGTGCTGTGGTTTTGCCTGCGAAGCCTGGCACTGAGTCCCGCAAGTGTTGCACGATGCAAGGTAGTCAAACGAACCTTGAAGCGATGAGCAAAGTGTAGGTTGCTAGCTGCATGTCACTTCTATCCCATCATTCTAATTGCATGACGACATGCCCTAATGATCCAGCGCAGGGCAGGGGAGGTGGAGTGGGGGGTTGCTTCCAGTGAGGAGACCTTATCATTTGCAAAAATATTGAATGCCGAAAAAATACAGATGCGTTGCGGTGGGAAACGTAACCCATCATTGATGGCTGGAGCACACAATCACGACCTGGTTTTACGATGACGTAGAAATGAGTTTTGGCCTCCTTGCGATATTTTCCACTCATGCCCACCATGATGGCTGTCATGAAGTGGAGCAGAAAATACCAGCCAAAGTTGATGAGTGAGTGTTCAGACTCTTGTTCTGCATCTAAGGCCCTCTGTTCTCCTGCATGCTCCACCCTGCAAGCCCAGTCATGGCTGCCTCTGTCACTGTGAACTGTCCTCCAACGCTAGCTCCTGACTTCAGGCAGTGACCTATTCCAATAATTGGGAACTAAATGCGCCTCCAGCACAATTAGGGCACATCAAAATTGGTTCGGGATCAAGACCCCAACATGACCAGGCATTATGTTCCCAACCCCCCGATTGAAAATCTAGCCCCATGAGTCTGATCCAGTGCGGTGCCCACCACAGTGTAACAGTGGCAAGTGTGGGCAAATACAACAACATAAGGCTTTACATCAATCAGATCAATGAATCTCTTACTGGGGCATGCAGGAAATAACTTTAACCTCCCCCCACCAACCCCCTCCCCCCCAACACCACTTACCCCCAGTCCAGATACAGTGAGATGGAAACATTTTAAAAACCTGAAACCAGATCCTAAACCCACTCCAATCGCCCTCTTCAAGTATTAACAAAGGTGCGATGGGCTGGCAGCTAATCTTTAATCAGACAGGGAGGATCCACACCAAATCAAATAAGAAACAAACTTTTATTGACACTACGATATGTACGCTACCCAGTAGATCCCTACCGGGGTTCCTATTCTGGTTGGTGCCTCACTGGCTGAACTTTTATACATTGACTAATTGAGATACCCTGCCCCTAGCGGGGAAGCTGGTTTTCCATAAGGAGCGCGGGGAAGACAAGCATTCCCACCCTGAAGTTTCTGTATGGGACATTACACAATCCACTGCCAGGATCTTGGTAAGTTTAACCTTGGCTTTCTCTGGTCTTTGGAAATCTGGTTGCTCAATAGGGAGGGGAGGACAGCCACAAGGAAAAGTCAAGTGCCCTTGGAGCACCGCTTGTGAACTAAGAGCAGCGGGAATGTCTCCTCCCACCATGATTCCCTTACCTTCTCCCTACCTTACCTTCTTTCCTGCCTTCAGACCCTCCATCGAACGATTACTGCCTCCGGATTGTAGTTTGCGTCTGAGCAATTTTAAAGTTCGTTCGGGCACTTGAAACACTCAGTCGCTGTATAAACGTAAATCGGGGCCCTATTATGTCAATGCTGTTTGGTAAAAGCTGATGGACATTTAGCAGAAACCCTTTAAGGTTGGTTTGCATAGCCAGGAAGATCATCGGTCACTGCTCCCAGGGCCCCCCCCCCCCCCCCCCCCCCCACCCCCACCTCCTCCACCCTCCGACAGAAAGAATCCATACCCTATCCCCTCTGTCAAAGCCTGCAGAAACCTCCAACAACTTATCTCAGTTCTGGAGGTTTGAGCTCTCTTATCTTCTCAGGCCACAAACCAGCACATTATGTCTAGATTCCCAAAGTGAGTGGATAAGCTTGGCTGATAAAATTCAAATGGCTTTTAAAATGGGCTGGTCATCCCATACACATTGCAGATCAGCGATCTACTTTGACACACTGCCTTTCTGCCCGTTGGAGTAAAATCCCTTCTCCCATTACTGTTGCCCTCACAACAAAGTTACAGTTGTGGAGCATGAGCGATTCCAAGGGCATTCTGTGCCCAAGTAAACATTTTAAATTCTACGTAATTAGGTTTGAAATTGTACATTTAGATTGAAATTGTATGCAAACCTGTGATTAAATAAACATATTCCCTCCTATTCATATTCCAGTGCAATCTTCTCAGTTACTCCCAATATTCTTGAGTCCCGAACAAGTCTGTTCTTAAGTAATTCTTTTATTTCAACTTAACCCACAAGACTTAGGATTTCTCAATCACTACAGATTTTGAAAAGTGCAAATATATGAATATCCTAAGGACTAAGTTAAACATGCGAATCTACAGATAAAATGCAACATTATTACACAATTGAAGCAGATAGCGAACACTGTGCAGAATGCAAAGTTGAGGAGGTTGGACTTTGTTGACAGTTTAAACTATGGGCGCAATTCGCCGGAAATTTTTTTAGGTGTTGGAGTGAGCGGGAATTGCCGCGAGCTTCTCAGTGCTCAGCCCAGCGAGGCCGGCAATGCAATTCAAGTTAATTAGTCCACTTAACAAGGCCTCATGGCCTTCCCGCCGCAAATGAAGGCTCACCAACTGATTTGCCGGCACCGTGCTCGCCAGCCCCCTGCTGAGAAGACTGAGCAGCACTTCAACTGCACTTCCTCTGCCAACACCAGCCAGCTCGCATCAATGATGCTGATGAGACCGGCTCCAAGATTCGGGTATGCTGCCTGGGGAAGCTCCTGGGCGCGATGGAGGGCAGGAGGGATGTCCTGTTCCGCCATGGGTCACGGCGGGTGAGCCACAAGGCAGCCAGTTCCGCCTGGGGTGAGGTGCCGGCGGCCGTAGGCGCGAGGAGTGTGACCAGTAGGACGGGCCAGCTGTGCAGGAAGAAGGTCAACCACCTAAAACCGGGCAGCACACGTGAATAGCCATCAACGCCCCCCCCACCCCCGACTAAGGGAGCATTCCCCCCCCCCGCCCCCAGCCCCCCAGGCTACCCTTAACCCCACCTCCACCCTCTCCCCTTTCATCCCTCCCTCCAACCCCCCACCCCAACCCACCCTTCACACACCTCACCTCCATCACCTCTGTGTCCCCTCAGGAAAAGTTTTCCCACAATCTGCGGGAGAAGGCCCAGACTGGTGGGGGGGTGCTGGACATAAGAATCCTCACCGCCTTCGATGAGCGGGTCTTGGAGGTGTCTGGTGTGGCCGAGAATAGGGCGGTCACAAACGGAAGCTGGCGGACGCCGCAGAGGCGAGGGACCATCAGCTCCAGCCGGGGGGCCTGTCAAACTTAAGTAGTGATTGCCTTACTGACTGACCCATCCCTTCCACTGACCACATGTCCATTCTCCCACAGGTCCTCCAGCTGACGACGTTGGCCCATCCTGAGCGGCCCCCTCTGCTGACTCCGAGGAGAACACCTCGGAAGAGAGCTCCGAGGATACAACCATGGTCGCGTTATCATCCCCACCCTCCACCGGCGCAGATACACACCGCTTGGTGGGAATTAGTGGTCAGGCCTCTGGGGTATAATCTGGTGAGCACCACACTGCTGATGATGCACATCAGGTGGAGGCAGGAAACCTCAGATGAGACAGGTGGTTGGAAGACTGCTGGATCCCAGGACCCAGCTGGGTCTCAGCCTGATGGGTCTTATAAGGAGCTGATGGAGACGATGGGGAGGGGCCGGGATTTTCAGAGGGAGACGTCAGCATCGGTCCAGCAAATCCATAGCTGCCTGGAGGAGTCCCAGAGGCTACGGGCACAGGAGATGGCACCGGCAATGAGTATCAACGAGGCCAACACTGCTAGAGTGGTGACCACAGTGAAGAGCCTGATGCACGACATCGGCACCATGACTGAAGGTGTCCAAGGCGTCGCGCAGTCTGTGACGGACATGGCTGAGGGTCTCAGGAGAATGACCGCCTCACTGGGGATGTCACCCAGTACCAGGCTGACCTTGATGAGGTTCTGCAGGACATGTCCCACTCTCAGATGGGAATGGCCGAAGCACTGCGGAGCTTGCCCAATTGCAGGTGGACATTGCTGTGGCACTGCAGAGCATGGCTCAGTCACTGAGGAGCATAGCTGAGGGCATCACCACAATCGTTCAGACAATGGGAAACTGCCAGGGTTGGCAGAGCCAGATGATGAGAGGCAACCTGGCTCGAACCAGCTGCCCCTCCATCCCAAGATGAAACCCCAGGCCCGAGGGGCATGTCTGGGATGCTGGGCAATGACTCCCACGTGCTCCATGACACATCCACCCACTGGATTCCACTTGCCATCTGTGAAGTGCTCACTTAACCACAATTGCCAATTCCCCATTAGCAATCGCCGTCAGCCGTGCAGCCAGAGGCCTCAGCAATCAGTTGGGATTATGGATAATTGATGGGGCGGACAGGCAGGGACGAGGGTTGCTCCGGAAGGATCCAGGGGCTGGCATGGCATGGTGATGCCATGCGCGGTACCCTCCCCCCGCCAATTGCCCCTCATGGCGGCCTAACCCTGCGGAGGATCCCGCACTCTCAGCTGAGGGATCTCCCCACTCCCTACTGAGCACTGGGGTGGCAAGCCCATCGCTCCCCGGCTCTTTGCCTGGGGGCAAAGATGGCACCTCACTACCTCGGCCCCCCACAGAAACCCTTCTACCAGATTCAGGATTACTAATTGGGGCCATTGTGAGCACTTGCTGGGGAGGCTGCTGAATGAGGGGAGGCGGAGGATATGGGGTGGCTCTCGTTAATGATATGGAAATAGGGCTTAGGTGGTGATGATTGGTTTCTCACCACGCTACGGCGAGATCACGATTTCGCTTCAGGAAGCAGGTCGGTTACATCACAAACTGGCGCGGATCTTGCTTGAGCGCGAGCATAACGAGGCCGGAGAATCTCGCCCTATGTGTTGGATAGTGATTCTGGCATTTTCGAGACATGCGACCCACAAAAACGTGAACCGTCCCTCAGAGCATTCGCAAACCTGATGTGCATTTAGTCGATGGGTTGACAAGAATAAACAATCTCTGTGGTTTTTTTATTTTCCATTCAATGATAAAAATGGGAAAAAGATGATAAATAAACAGACAGAATGACAAGCCTTCACTCAAGGTCACTTACTACTTAAACCGCATTATGCTGTCCATATCTCAGACCGTGTTGGCACTTGTCACTGGGTCTTATGACAAAGTTGAACATAAAACTGCCTTGACAGCAGAAGAGAGCCTGAGCAGAGGTCAGCAAGGGCAATCAAGACTTGAATGAAAAACCAGTCTTGACACACTGGAAAGCAGATTTTAGGTCATCTGCTTTCGTGACACTTTTTTTCCTTTTCTTTAACTTCAAAAGTAAAAATAGGAAAGCAATGGAACATTAAGGGGAAGGGGGGGGGGGTAAAAATTCAAATCATGGATGTCCATTCTGCCAACATTAAAGTTGGCACATGATTTCTGAATGCTGCGTGGCAATCTGGCGCTCCAAGCACTCTGGATTTGCACTGGACGCCATAATGACTCGTCATCTGGGACACACACCAGAAAGCCCCAACGGCCTACCAGTATTTGTAAATTAGGGTCTTGCATGTGGTAAAAGATCCTTTTCCGAAATCACCCATGTGGTGGTATGATTTGCATAGCTGTCTGCCATTGGCGCAGAACACCGGCTTACCATTGGCCCTGGTCGGTCATGTGCCTCTCGACCGATTGGTTGAGACCAGTCATGTGATGGCTCTCTGATTAGTCGAGAGGCTGAGTTAACCACACCTCCATACCGAGGTATAAATAGTCAGAACGCCCGGCGGTCGTCCATTTACTGTAGTCGACCGCAGGGCTAACTTCTAACTTATTAAAGCCTAACTTTTGTACAGCAACTCGTCTCGCGTTCGATTGATGGTTCATCAATTTAGAATAGAAGTATAGAATAGAACAGTACAGCACAGAACAGGCCCTTCGGCCCTCGATGTTGTGCCGAGCAATGATCACCCTACTTAAACCCACGTAACCCGTATACCCGTAACCCAACAAACCCCCCATTAACCTTACACTACGGGCAATTTAGCATGGCCAATCCACCTAACCCGCACATCTTTGGACTGTGGGAGGAAACCGGAGCACCCGGAGGAAACCCACGCACACACTGGGAGGACGTGCAGACTCCACACAGACAGTGACCCAGCCGGGAATCGAACCTGGGACCCTGGAGCTGTGAAGCATTGATGCTAACCACCATGCTACCGTGAGGCCCCGAATTTAATAAGCTAGAATTTTGAAAATGGAGCTCTGGATCAAGCCCGAATGCCTCCGCATCAGCCCGCAAACTCAGAACGCCTCAGAAATCTTTCAACATTGGCTGGCCTGTTTCGATGGTTACCTGGCGTCCGCAAACAGCCCCCCCCACCATGGCACAGAAGCTTCACATCCTCCACTTCAGCGTGGGCACGGCGGCCTACGCGACGATAAAAGGGGAAAAAGATTACGATGCGGACATGGATAAGCTGAAAGGACAGTTTCTTAAGCCGGTAAACAGAGTATTCGCCCGACATCTGCTGGCTACCAGACAACAGCTCCCCGGTGAGTCATTAGACCAATTTTACCAGGCCCTCGCTGTCCTGGGGAGGAATTGCTCCTGCCTCCAAGTTTCAGCAACGGAGCACATGGAACTTCTGATTAGAGATGCTTACGTGGCTGGGATGCAGTCTGCCGCTATCCGCCAGCGGATGCTGGAGAAAGACGACCTCAGCTTAACTGAGGCACGGACTCTCTCCACCGCCCTGGAGGTCGCCGCTTTACACACCCGCGCCTATGTCCCCAGCCGCATTGCAGCGCCCTGGGCCTCCTGGCACGCTTCCCCACTGCCATCCGCCGCGCCAATCTCCCCCCCCCCCCCACCCCCCGGGCCTTCCCGGGCCCCACAAGCGCACCGCGCTAACCCCCCCCCCTGCCGCCGAGCCCCTGCGCCTGGCCTGCGCGCCTCCCCCTCTCCTCCGGGGCCTTCCAGGCCCTTCCAGCGCACCGCGCAACTCTCTCCTCCCCGCCCCCGGGCCCGTGCGCCTGGCCTGCGCGCCTCTCGGCTCCCGCTGTGAGCGGCGAAATCGGTCGCTGCTGTGCCACGCAGCGACTGGGGATCTCCTCCGCCGGGCCTTTCCGGGCCCCTCCAGCGCACCGCGCTAATCTCCCCCCCCCCCCGCCACCGGGCCCCTGCGCCCGGCCTGCACACCTCCCCCTCTCCTCCGGGGCCTTCCAGGCCCTCCCAGTGCACCGCGCAACTCTCTCCCCCCCCGCCCCTGGGCCCCTGCGCCTGGCCTGCGCGCCTCTCGGCCCCCACTCTCAGCCGCTCCGGTCAGCCCGCCGGCACCGCTAACCCCGCTCCCAGCAACCACGAGGGCCCCGCGGGTGCCGCCATCTTGGGCCCCGGACGCCACGTGCGGGTCCTGGGCGCCGCCATCTTGGGGCGCCGCCTCCACGTGCGGATCCTGGGCGCCGCCATCTTGGGACCCCGACTCCACGTGTGGATCCTGGGCACCACCATCCTGGACTGGCACGCAAGGTTCTGCCAGCTACTACTCGGCCGATGACGAATACGACGATGGTTCTTCTCCACGGCTCGCGGCCATTCAACTCGACCAGTCACGACCACGCACGCTCGCCAAAACAACAACGCTGATCCACCTCAACGGCCACGAGACGGGCTGCCTGCTGGACTCCGGGAGCATGGAAAGCTTCGTTCACCCTGCCACGGTAAGACGCTGCGCGCTCCCTGTCCATCCTGTAAAACACAAAATCGGGTTAGCCTCAGGTTCGCACTCCGTCCACATCACCGGCTGCTGCATCGCGGACCTCACGGTCCAAGGGAAGGTTTTTAAAAATTACAAACTCCTTGTCCTCCCTGACGTTTGCGCACCGGCACTCCTAGGACTGGACTTCCAGTTTAACCTGCAGAGCTTGACCTTCCAATTCGGTGGCCCTATACCCCCCCTCACTGTCTGCAACCTCGCGTCCCTCAAAGTGGACCCGCCGTCCTTGTTTGCTAATCTCATCCCCGATTGCAAACCCGTCACGACACGGAGCAGACGGTACAGCGCCCAGAACCGGACCTTCATCAGGTCCGAGGTCCAGAGGTTGCTGAAGGAAGGGGTCGTCGAGGCCAGCAACAGTCCCTGGCGAGCCCAAGTGCTGGTGGTCCGGACTGGGGAGAAAAACCGGATGGTCATCGACTATAGCCAGACCATCAACCGGTTTACGCAACTGGACGCATATCCTCTCCCCCGTATTTCCGCCATGGTAAACGATATCGCAAAATACAAAGTCTTCTCCATGGTGGACCTTAAGTCCGCTTACCACCAGCTCCCCATCCATGCGAGTGACCGCAAATACATCGCGTTTGAGGCAGATGGGCGCCTCTACCACTTCCTTAGGGTTCCATTTGGTGTCACAAATGGGGTCTCGGGAGATGGACCGAATGGTCGACAAGTACGGATTACGGGCTACCTTCCCGTATCTCGATAATGTCACCATCTGCGGCCACGACCAGCATGACCATGACGCCAACCTCCAGAAATTCCTCCAAACCGCAAAACTCCTTAACCTCAAATACAATAAGGATAAGTGCGTATTTAGCACCGACCGTCTAGCCATCCTCGGCTACGTAGTGCGTAACGGAGTGATAGGCCCCGACCCCGAACGCATGCGCCCCCTGATGGAACTCCCTCTCCCCAATACCCTCAAATCCCTCAAACGCTGCCTGGGTTTCTTCGCAGACTACGCCCAATGGGTTCCCAATTACGCTGACAAGGCCCGTCCCCTCATTCAAACCACGACCCCGCCGTCGACAGAGGCCTGCCAGGCCTTTAGCCGCATCAAAGCGGACATTGCAAAGGCCACGATGCGCGCCATCGACGAGTCCCTCCCCTTCCAGGTCGAGAGTGACGCATCAGAAGTAGCACTGGCGGCCACCCGTGGCCTTCTTCTCCAGAACTCTCCAGGCTTCCGAACTCCGCCACCCCTCTGTGGAAAAGGAAGCCCAGGCCATAGTCGAAGCCGTGCGACATTGGAGGCACTATTTGGCCGGCAGGAGGTTTACCCTCCTCACAGAACAACGGTCAGTAGCCTTCATGTTTGATAATGCACAAAAGGGCAAGATTAAGAATGACAAGATCTTACGGTGGAGGATCGAGTTGTCCACGTACAACTGTGAGATCTTGTATCGTCCTGGGAAGCTCAATGAGCCTCCTGATGCCCTGTCCCCGCGGTACCTGCGCCAGCGCGCAGATAGACCGCCTCCGCTCCCTCCACACGGACCTCTGCCATCCAGGGGTGACCCGTTACTACCATTTTATAAAGGCCCGCAACCTGCCTTTCTCCATCGAGGAAGTCAGGACAGTAACCCGTGACTGCCACATCTGCGCAGAGTGCAAGCCGCACTTCTACCGCCCCGAGCGCGCACATCTGATCAAAGCATCCCGCCCCTTCGAACGTCTCAGCATTGACTTCAAGGGGCCCCTTCCCTCTAACAACTGCAACATTTACTTCCTGGTGGTAATCGACGAATACTCAGCTTCCCCTTTGCCATTCCCTGCCCCGACATGACCACATCGACCATCATTAAGGCCCTCTTCTCCATCTTCTCCCTGTTCGGCTACCCCGCATACATACTACCCCGCATAGCGATCAGGGGTCCTCATTTATGAGCGACGAGCTGCATCAATTCCTGCTCAACAGGGGCATTGCCTCTAGCAGGACGACCAGCTATAACCCTCGGGGTAACGGACAGGTCGAGCGGGAGAATGGTACCATCTGGAAGACCATACTACTGGCCCTCCGGTCCAGAGATCTCCCTATTTCCCGATGGCAAGAGGTTATCCCCGATGCCCTACATTCTATCCGCTCACTCCTCTGTACCGCAACAAATCAGACACCTCATGAACGTCTTCTTGTTTTCCCCGGAAGTCGTCCTCCGGATCCCCTCTTCCGACGTGGCTGGCCGCCCCCGGACCCATTTTGCTCCGGAAGCATGTGCGGGTGCACAAGTCCGACCCGTTGGTGGAACAAGATGGAACCACCACCATCGGCTGAACCGACGTCACCTACTCCACTGCGGCGGTCTGCCAGAACGTCACGAGCCACGAAAAGACTGATCGAATCGATTTAAATTACAACAACTCCATGGACCTTGTTGGGACTTTTTGTACTATTGTTAATTGTCTGGGCCAGTGGGAAGCCAAAAAATGTAATTAAAAAAAAGAAGAGAAAATTTTTTTTCTCTCTCCCTTCTCTGGCTGCTACTCATACCACCAGTTCTCTCCTCTGCCCCCGGCTCTCGTTGATACCCCCCCCCCCCCGGCTTCTTTCTCCGCAAGGGGTGAATGTGGTGGTATGATTTGCATAGCTGTCTGCCATTGGTGCAGAACACCGGCTTACCATTGGCCCTGGTCGGTCATGTGCCTCTCGATCGATTGGTTGAGACCAGTCATGTGACGGCTCTCCGATTGGTCGAGAGGCTGAGTTAACCACGCCTCCATACCAAGGTATAAATAGTCAGAACGCCCGGCGGTCGTCCATTTACTGTAGTCGACCGCAGGGCTAACTTCTCTAAAGCCTAACCTTTGTACAGCAACTCGCCTCGCATTCGATTGATGGTTCATCAACCCACAAATCCTTTCTACCGCAGTGTTACTTTGAGGGATCCTCAGCTGTCTTCAGGCAAGATTCCGGTTAGCTGACACGGGACTTTTAGCCCAACTTCTTATGTTTGTTTGCTCTAGCGGAGTTAAATACATTATGCAGTTTTGTTTTGGAGCTGCAGGACAATCTCTGCCCAGGGTCTCATGCACACGTTTACTCTGTCAACCTGGGCATGTTGTTCAGTCTGCCATTAAAGCTGGACAATGAGGAGGAGGGACAGCAATTAAGTCAGAGTGCAGAGATCTGCAGCCGCACCAAGGGATTTTCCTCACTACCATCTTTCCTGCACCGGAATGACTGAGAGACAGGTTTAAAAATCACTAAAATGGAACTCCGCTATAAAAGCTGCCTCGAAATAGTGTCACTGGCGTTGATTTCCACCCCTCTCCCCCAACCCTTTGATCTGTAAGCTTTCAATGCAACACACCAATAACGCTGGCAGCTTGTCGATTATAATCAGAAGTGACACAGGCTGATGCCTATCGGTATTGCTGTTGCACTCACATATCAGATACTGCCTATTTTTGCACGAGGTTTCAACACAAGTTGAATGTCACTTCTTATCACATCATGTAGACTAACTGATAATTCATTGTGCATGTATGCCGCAGGTTATCTTTCAGCTGGTTATCCTACTGCTCAATGGGTAAGTGTAGGAAGAATGGGGGGGGGGGGGCGGGATTCTCTCATCCCGGGGCCGGGCCGGAGAATCGCCACGACCGGTGCAAATTGCGTCACGTCGCCCTAACGCCAGGCCACTGGAGCCTACGTGGTTGGCATGGCGCTGGCCGGGGGCCGCTCTACGCGGCCTCCCCACCGATTCTCGGCTCAAGATGAGCGGCCGTACCAAGAAACCCGAGACCCCCCCCGGCGCCGTTCTAACCTGCTCTCAGCCGGAGGGACCTCGGTGGGAAGGGTCCGGGGCGGCCTGTGGGGGGATGGGAATGGGGGGGGGGGGGGGTCCGACCCCGGGAGGGACCTCCGTTGTGACCTGGCCCGCAATCGGGGCCCACAAATCGGCGGGCTGGTCTCTCGGGCTGGGGGCCTCTTTTCTTCCACGCCAGCCCCCGGAGCCCTACGCCATGTTGCGTTGGGGCCAGCGCGGAGAAGGGACCACTGTGCATGTGCGTGTTGGCGCCAGTGCCACTACGCATGCGCGGATCCCGCGGCGCCCAGTTGACGCCGGGATCAGCAGCTGGAGCGGCGAGTGTTGCTCCAGTGCCATGCTGGCCCCCTGCTGATCCTGAGGCCATGTTGACGCCATCGGGAAACGTGTCCGGGGTTTGGGGTTGACATTTGAAATCATAGCATAGATCGGTAGCATATCTGTTCACCTTTATTAGAACAAAGAACATAGAACATACAGTGCAGAAAGAGGCCATTCGGCCCATCGAGTCTGCACCGACCCATTTAAGCCCTCACTTCAACCCTATCCCCTTAACCTAATAATCCCTCCGAACCTTTTTGGGCACTAAGGGCAATTTAGCATGGCCAATCCAACTAACCTGCACATCTTTGGACTGTGGGAGGAATCCGGAGCACCCAGAGGAAATCCACGCAGACACGGGGAGAACGTGCAGACTCTGCACAGACAGTGACCCAGCAGGGAATCGAACCTGGGAACCTGGCGCTGTGAAGCACAGTGCTAACCAATATGCTACCGTGCTGCCCAGAAGCCTTTTCAGGCCAAGACTATAGAAGGGATGGGCGTTTTTTTGGTTGCGAATTTTTGAATATATTTGAACGTCCTATTAGAGCCAGTCTGATGAATGATAGGATCCTTGGTGAGCAGATTTTGCTTCTTAGTATGATTCATTGCTGGGTGGAAGATGCTATCGTGTGAGGAAAGTTTGAGCAGGTTCGGTCTAAACTCCATTGGAATTTAGCAGAATGAGAGGTGAGCTTATTGAAACATATAAGATCTGGGAGAAATTTGACAAGGTGGATGTTGAGAGAATGTTTCCTCTTCTGGAGAAAATTAGGGGTCTCCCGTTTACGCCAAAGACACAAAGGACGCGATTCTCGGGAAAGATTGCTAAGTGGGCTAGTTAGCAGGAACTGCCGCCAGCTTTCCATTGCTCATCCTGGGGAGGCCAGCGATCCAGAGGTTGGCATGGAGAGCTAAGTGCAGTTGCCCACCACCCCCCCCCCCCCCCCCGCCCCCCCCCCCCCCCCCTCCCCCGGACCACGTCCTCTCCCCACCTCCTCCACCAACGTTGAATCCTCTCCGTTCCACAGAGGCCCACCCCAACCAGCTGTGCCTCCCACCCCTCTCTGGGCATTGGGCTGGCAAATCCTATGCCTACAGGCTCTTTGCCTGTGAGCAAAGATGGCTACTCACCTGCTTGGTTTCCTGCAGAGGCCCTTCTGCCAGGTCCACGTTTTTAAAAAGGAGTACTAATCGGTGCCAGCGTGACCACTTGTTGGGGAGGCCACTGGATCACGGGAGGCCTTTGGATATGGGGTGGCTCCCGTTAATTAAATGGAAATAGGGCTTACGTAGTGTTTATTGGTTTCTCACCAATGCGGCAGGATCCCGATTTCACCGATGGAAGCAGGCCGGTTGCTTTGCAAGCTGCTTGGCACCTGGCGCAAATGTCTTTTTTGACTCTCCCGCTATTCACCGGCATTTTTGTGCTCTTTTCGAGCACAATGAGGCCAGAGAATTACGCCCATATCATTTCATTCTCTCAGAGGGTCATTGGCCTGTGGAATCTGCTTTCCCTGGGTGCAGTGGAGGTTGGATCATTGAATATATTCAAACTTGAGTTAAATTTATCCTTCATTGACAAGGAAACCAAAGGTTATGGGCGGTGGTGGTGGTGGCAGTGTGGTGGTGGGGTGATAGGAAAGTGGAGTTGAGGCCACAATCAGATCAGCCATGATCTTATCAAGCAGGCTCGAGGGGCCGAATGGCCACTCGGAATTCTTGCGTCCTTGTGTGTGTGCTATCCTACAGTCTTTCTCTGTTGGCTTGTAACATGTTGGACAGCCCAAATTGATCATTTGCATCACAGTTCAAACCCTCGAGCATATTGTTCTCTTCACACATCGCAACTTGCTATAAGCACAGCTAGTTGTGAGAAAATCAGATTATTCCGTCACTTGTGGCTTACAACATTTAAAAAAGCACAGGTTTATATTGACCTCAGTTCTGCCATTCTTAACAGGAGGCTTAGGAAACAAGATTTTTCTCAGTCTAAAGGGAATAGTTTTGAAAGAAGTTTTATCCAAGGTTGTTGTGCAGGAATCATTGAGATTATCAAGGCCAGCTCAGAATCCCAAAGAGCTTGGAAGGAATTGAGAAAGTTTTGTGCATAGCCCTGTGGTAAGAGGCAACTTGCTTTATATTTCAGTTTACAATGGAAATCAGACTGTAAATGTTTAAAATTGTATTCGGTATTGTTTTCACATATATAATGTATAATGTCGTGATCAAACGTCACACATAATTCTGTATAGCGTAAGGATGTTACAATGAAGGCAGTTTTTTTTAAAAAACTGATCATGATGTGGCATTGTGCAGCACAGGAAAGCTATCTTTGTATCTTGATAGACAGACATTGCTATAACTGAGTCAAATAACTTTCACAGAAATGGTCCCATACAGCAATTGTCGTCCATGGCTGTGACGAGAGCATCAATAGATTGAATTCCCTCATTGTAAAGAGTGTAACTTATATTAATATAGAGATAGCAGAAGGCATCCACCCCGAGGAATTACAGGAGAAGCATGTGCTGGCTTGCATGTTCATACTCAAGCTACCTTCCCCTGATTTCCAAAGCCACTGACATGCAGTCTCGAAGCAGACACACACCTGTCAGCTTTCCACATAATTACTTTCAGCAATGATGAATTGAAAAAAATGTACTAATGCACTCATAAATCTACCTTCATCTGTCTCTACAGATGGTACTGCAGGAAGCAGTGAGGCACAGCCAAGAGCAAAACAGCGTCATTGAAGGACTTGTGCACCACATGGTTATATTCTGGGATGAGGCGATGATAACCATAGGAGGCTGCACTTGATGATGGTGCACACAGATTCCAAACTTCATCATTACCACCAGCCAACTGAGGAAGAGTATTTGAGGACCAGCATCTCAAACCTGAGACTAAGGTCATGGTTGACCAGACAACAGTCACCTACATGCTTTGGAGACTTGGGGACTAACACCTCACACTATATGGTTTTACTATATATATATATATAGATATCCTCATGGAGAATTTCTAATATTGTAAAAACTGGACAAAGACCTTTTAAAATATCAGAAGCTATGCTTGTCTGGCTCCTGAACAAAAGGACCTGCAATAGCAGTAGTATAGAAGCTTACACCTCCTTATCTCTGAAGAGAAATCAATAATCCCCTGTGGGCTGCAGAGAAATATATAGAGAAATATACAAAGGCCATCAGCATTTTTTATGGCAGATCTGGCCAACTGGAGCTTATTCCTGTTCGAGGATAAAGAACCCCACAAATTCCCTTTCAAGCCTTAATGGTTGGAACATTTAACAATCTCAGGGACCCAAACAAAAATGTTACACACCCTTTGTCAAAGCCAGAGCGGAGAAGTGGATCTATGTGATATGGACCTAGCTTGTGGAACCAATAATATTACTTTGTGGGACTGCAATGCTCAGTCTGCCACTTTACCATTTACAATAAGCAGCACAGAAATGGGTCTCTGTCCAGATTTAACATCTGCCCCCATCTACAATGTTCTGTTGGAACCTCTGCACTTTACCATCAAAATTGATTCATCTATGCATACATATCTCTTTGTGTGAAGTCAACTCCATCGGAAAAGTGAATTATACGTCATTGATTTTAAGCCTGCTGACCTCTACAAATGATACCTCATTGAACTTTGATTCAGGATTTTGGACTCATGTAAAGTAATAATTATTTTCTCTGTTGTCTTTACCCTACAAATCTTTATTTTCTCTATCCTCTCTTTACTATATGAGTTCATAGGAGGGAAAGCTGCTGCCCTCTTCATGAATTTGACTGTGGTCAAATAAACTAACCCTTTGAGTTCATCCTATTTATAGTTATTAATAGATAATTGGATCACACCAAAACTGAGGGACATCACTGCTTATAACGGAGGGGACTTCTTCTGCACAAATGGTGAGAGGAGAAATTAGGGCGGTTTAAATGAACCCCCCCCCCCCCCCCCCCCCCCCGCCATAACACAATCTACAGCAGGCGTCTATAATTACTGGAGAATTATTATAATTAATACCATGACAAGATATAAAAATTATCCATGAGGATATCTATATATATATTATATATATAATAAAAATATATAGTATGAGGTTTTAATCCCCAAGTCTCCAAAGCATGTAGGAGCATGTGATCATTGTCTTCCAGTAAACCATGACCTAAATCTTAGGTTTAAGATCTTAGTCCTCAAATACTCTTCCTCAGTTGGCCGGAGCTAATGATGAATTTTGTAGTCTAATACTCAATCCAATAGCAAGAAAGCAGTCCAGCAGAATTGTTCTCTTTCTAGTAAACATGCCAATCCGAGCTGTAATCCTCAAAGCCAGGTAACCAGCTGTGCTGGGCAGGACACATTGGGCGGGATACTCCGCGCCTCCGTGCTGAAATTGCGCGTGGCGAGGGGATGGAGAATGGGGCGTCAGAACCGCGATTGGGTCCGACGCCTTCTCTGCGGACCGGAGAATCGCCGCTGGTCATGCTCGTGCGGTCGACGTGGCGCCGGTCGGGGGCCATTGAAAGAGGCCCCCACGGCGATTCTCAGCCAATAGCTGGCTGAGTTCCCGTTGCCATGGTTCGCTCATGGTTCCACCCAGCGTGAGCTCGGAGTGACGTCTGCGGAAACAGTCACGGCTGCCCTGGTGGGGGGATTCGTCACTGGGGGGGGGGCTTCTTTCTCCAGGAAAGTCTAGAGTGATTCGCGCCCGTTTTCTCGCGGGTGTGGGGAAATTGCCCCATTTTCAGAGAATTCCACCCATTGTTCGTATGCCTGACAGTGGACCTCCCAAAGTCACAAGCATCTTCCTTTCTGCTACATTTGGCACCAACCAGTGGAGAGTTTTAACATGTAACATAGAACATAGAAAAGTACAGCACAGAACAGGCCCTTCAGCCCTCGATGTTGTGCCGAGCTTTGTCTGAAACCAAGATCAAGCTATCCCACTCCCTGTCTTTCTGTTTGCCCCTGATTCCCATTGATGTGTGCCTCTTGATGTCAAATTCGGTCAAAAGCTGCCTTGATGTCAAGTGCAGTCACTCTCACCTCTCCTCTTGAGTTCAGTCCTTTTGTCCCTGTTCGGACCAAGTTCGTAATGAGGTAGAACCCCAGAACCCAAGCTGACCATCAGTGAGCAAGTTATTGCTGTGTAAGCACCATTTGATAGTACTGTCAATGACACCTTCAATTACTCCAAGCTCACCTCCAGCTTTTTTAAGTTAAACCTCCCCCAGGGACAGAACGGGAAATCAATGATGGAGGGTAGCAGTAAGCTATTGTTGTGTCATTAAGCTACTGGTTTAATGCCTAATGGTACCCAATGTTCTGACGTGGAACTTGAGTTAACATTAGTGCAGTACAGTAAAAAAGAGGTGAGAGTGACTGCCTTGACATCAAGGCAGCTTTTGACCGAATTTGACATCAAGGAGCACACGTCAATGGGAATCAGGGGCAAACCTAAGAGCCAAATGGCGACCATGGCATTAGGGTCCTTCTGTGATGACTGGCATTAATCCAATCCCTCAGCTCGTTGCATCTCACAGCAGTTGGACAAATCATACCATGTGTGTGGCAAGGTAATGTTTGCCAAATATTCCAGTTACCTTGACATTATCAATGTCCCTGTCAATATATGTAATTTCTTTGTCCATCTTTTTAACAAAGGCATTAATCCATTTAATGTTGTATTGAATTTTGTAAGAAAGCATTAGTGCGTTGATTACTGTTATTGCAAATCATAAAACTGTTCATTGACCTAGCACTGACACTCTTCACCTTGATCAGCACAACATAACATGAGGTTGGTACTGAGGGGTTTCAGGCCCAGAAAGAGTATATATTTACTACTTGGTTTATTTTACAAATCCTTTAATCTCCCAGTTTAAACAATCATACGGTCACAGATTCTGTCTAATATTTTGCATGAACACTCCTCATAAATGTTTCTGCTTTATGTGAAAAAGGAACAGGTATATTTTTTTACTGACATTTTTCAGTCATTCATCAGTTCTAACTTGGATAACAGCTGTAATATAAATATACCACAAAATGCAGCTCCATAGTGCTGGTAGCTTCAGTCTACAGGTGCAGACTTAGTAACAAAATAGCGTCAATGCCATCGTTTATAGACATACAGCTGAATAGGCATTCAGTAGAATGAAGGACATACCGCCCTCGACCTCCAAACTCCACCAGCTCTGTTTAAAAGGATCGTCAACAACTTGCAGACTAGGTGTTGATTACTTTCTACTGGCTCTGTTGAGCGTGTGGAAAAGCTAGATAGTTTGAGGAGTTGGTTGCAGTTGACGCAGCAGAGAATGATGTTGCACGTCTTGGGGAAGACATTCTTTCTGACTTCAAGGACTCAGATCGTAACATCCATGCCCGGCCATTAGTGGCAGGTGGACCAGCAAGTAAGCGCAGCAAGTTAGAAGACAAGAGGCTGGATTCTCCATTTTGGAGACTGTGCCGGCGTGAAAATGGTGGTCTTTTACGGCATCAAATGGCTACCGATTCCCCGTTTTTCTGGGAGCTAGCAGGAAGGTAACATAGAGCTCGCAGCTCCAGCGGGCACTACAGCCCCCAACATTTTCAGTTCAGAGGCCGCGTATACGTCGGGCGGCGGCCTGTAGTGGTCACGCCGTGCTCCATGGCAGACTCAGCCCGCGGACATGGACCGCCAAAGTAGTGCCCCCCCATCGGCCGCTTGCACACTCCGGACAGCCCGCCCACAGAGTGTGCAGCCCCGAATGAAGGCCCCCTCCCTCCCCCTTCCCACTGATCGGCCCTCCCTCGACTGTGGCGACCCCGGTCTGTGTCCACAATTGCCACGCGAGGTTCCCGAACAGCTGGGACCATGAGAGTCCCGCGTCGGCAGGAATTACGCCGGTCGGGGACGGAGCAACGTGGAGCGGGCCTCAGGCAACGGCCCGAGGTGGTGGATAATCGGTGCAGCATACTCCTAGAGTACGCCACTTTTCAGGGGACAGAGAATTAAGATACCAGCCCCACTCTCGATTTTGGAGCCAAAACGGATTCTCTGCCCCGTCGCCGAACGCGAGTTTGGTGTCGGAGAGTGGAGAATCCAGCCCAAGATGCTCATCGGTGCCGTAGTTGGCAGTGAGAAGGGCTCTGAGCAGGACCCTGTACTCACTCAGGGTTTCCAACAACACTTCTATTCATACCGCAGCTAGGAGGAGTACGTTTGTCACCGGGAATATGGGAAATAGGTGTTCACTCTGTCACCTCCTTGAATAAGACTTTTGGCCTTATATCAGTGCAAGGATAGTGCTGCTAATAGCTGGGAAGGTGACCGCAGGCGTTAACTTCTTCCTGGCTAGATCCTGCAGGTGACATAGTAAACATCTCCAAGATTAAAGTACTGGAATCCATCAGAAAGTAAGCCATAACAATGTGGTTAGAAAAACAAAGTTTGATTAGAACATGGGTACATGGTTTTACAAAGGGAAACTTTATTTGACCAAGTTATTAGAGATTCTTGTGAGGATGTAACTGGTAGGATAGATAAGGGGAAACCAGTAAATGTAGCATACTTGGACTGTTAAAGGTTATTAGTTGAAGTGCCATATGAAAGGTTAATACACAAGATAAAGGCTCATGGAGTTGGGGTGATATATTAGCATGGATAGAGAATTAGTTAATGGACGGGAAGCAGAGAGTAGGGATGATTGGGTAATCTCAAATTAGTAGGCTGCGACAAGTAGGGTGCAACAAGAATCAGTTTTGGGGTCTCAACTATTTATGATCCATGTTGCAATAAGCCTTAACCCGATGACTGTGACAAAGAGCCAGAGAGTAATGTAACTACATTTGCTGATGATACAAAGCTAACATATAAGGTGTGAGGAGCACACAGGGAGGCTGCAAAGAAATATAGACAGGTTAAGTGAATGGGAAACAAGATAACAGATGGAGTATAATGTGGGGAAGTGTGAAGTTATTCACTTTAGTCGTAAAGAGTAGAAAAACAGAACATTTTTGAAAAGGCATGAAATTGTAAATGTTGATGATCAGAGGTGTGCCTGTACAAGGAGTGCAACATGTTAGTGCACAAGGTGGCACGGTGGTTACCACTGCTCCCTCACAGCGCCAGGGACCCAGGTGTGATGCCGACCTTGGGTGACTGTGTGGAGTTTGCATGTTTCCCCATGTCTGTGTGGATTTCCTCCGGGTGATCCGGTGTCCTTTCACAATCCAAAGATGTTAGGTTAGGTGAATTGGCCATGATTAATGTGAGGGGCTGCAGGGATAGGGCGGGGGAGTGGGCCTAGGTGGAGGGCTCTTTCGGAGGGGCGGCGAAGAATCGATGGGCCGGATGGCCTCCTTCTGCACTGTAGGAATTTTATGATTCAATTAGATTCTCGATTCGCAATCTAATGAAGCGTCATGGGGAAAGGGCAGGAAAGTGGGCAGTGAGGAATTTTGGATCAACCATGATCCTATTGAATGGCTCAAGGGGCCAAATAGCCTACCCCTATTCCTATTTATTTTGGATCAGCCATAATGCTATTGAATGGCTCAAGGGGCCAAATAGCCTACCCCTATTCCTATTTATTATGGTCTTTTGGTACAACAAACAATTGGGAAGGCAAATGGAATGTTGGTCTTTATTGCAGGAGATTTAGAGTACAGGGGGAAAAAAAGTCTCCTGGGATTTTAGTGACATGCTGGAATATTGTATGCAATTTTCCATATTTAAGGAAGTCTCTAGTTGCATTGGAGGCAGTGCAGCAAATGTTCATTCAACTGACCCCTTGGCTGAGAGGGTTATCCTATGATGCGAAGCTGAGTAAATTGGGCCTAGATTATCTGGAGCAGAGGATCGAGAGGTAAGGGTACGATTCTTGCTTGGGAGTTTCCAATGCGCTCAAATGCGAGAGGTCCTGGGTTCAAATCCCAGGAGCGTTCGACAAAACCCGTCTCCAGGTGGCACCGTGACACAGTGGTCAGTTCTGCTGCCTCACCGTGCCAGGGACCCTGGTTCAATTCTGACCTTGGTTAACTGACTGTGTAGAGTCTGCACGTTCTCACCGTGTCAGCGTGAGTTTCCTCCGGGTGCTCCGGTTTCCTCCCACAGTCCAAAGATGGGCGGGTTAGGTGGATGTGCCATGCTAAATTGCTCCTTAATCCCAAAGATTAGGTGGTGTTACAGAGATGAGGCGCGGTTCAGAGGGCCAGTGCAGACTCAATGGGCAGAATGGCCTCCTTCTGAACTGTAGGTATTCTATGATTCTAATCTCATTGAAACACAGAAGAATTTGAAGAGACTTGACAGGGTAAGAACTGAGAGGTTGTTTCTTCAGACTGGGAATCTAAACCACAGAGGCACAGCCTCACGAGAAGAGGACAATCATTTAACACTGGGGTGAGCTCCATGCTGGCCACCTGGGCTGCATGCGTTGGACTGTCTAACACCGTCATTTTCCGTTTGTCCCCCACACCAGGAGAGGCACCTGGGACACTATGTGGTACGCAATACACAGCTGATCCGGTACAACAAGTGGAGGGAGGATCTACCGAGGGGGCGGAGTAGCTGCTGCCCAGACGGGTTTCGGGCTTCAGGAACGGACAGTCCCATCGATTGTGGAGATGCAGTCGCACAGCCAGGGACTAAATGAGGGGTTGTCGGCGAGCATCCGGCACCTGCAGCAGCAGGAGGTGGTGCCGACCATGCGTGGCACCCAGGCCAGCACCTCAACGGTGGCGTCTGCTGTGGAGGCATTGGGGATGAAGGTTTTGGCTATGGACCAGCATGTCCAAGGCCAGGGACATTCTTTGCAGAAACTGCCTGAGGCCCAGGACAGGTTTGCCACCTCACAAGCAGAGTGTCCTGTGCACGATGGCCCTGGCAGACATGTCATGCGCCCCCCTTTGCCTGCCTGGGCTCTATGTCCTGCCCATCCTCCCCACCCCCTGCATCCTCCTCGTTGGTCAAGGCTTGGTGTTCCTCCTCCAGCACGTCGCCGCTCTGCTGCGTGATGTTGTGGAGGACGCAGCAGGCCGCGACGAGACGAGCGACCCTCTCAGCTTTATACTGGAGGGCCGCCTCAGAGCGGTTCGGGGTGGGTAGCGTCTTGAACATGCTAAGGATCATCGAGTGTGGCAGAATGAAGGTATTGTGTACACTGCCCGGGTATCGGCAGCAGACGTGAATGATGCGCAGCTGATGATCAAATATAAGTTGGACGTTCATTGAGTTGTGCCCCTTACAGTTTGTGTAGTATGGCCTGTCACCTGCAAATGCTCATAGGGCGACATGCACCCCTTTGATCATCCCCTGGACCTAGCGACGAACCCCACTACCTGGGCATCCTGCCGGTGGGCTCAGTCCATATTGAAGTGGATGTATTGAGCCGCCTGGGCACATAGGGCTTCCTTGATGGCATGGATGCTCATATGCACTGAGCTCTGTGAGATCCCGGACAGGTCTCCACCCGGCACCTGGAAGGACCCCGACGCGTAAAAGTTCAAGGCGACCGTCACCTTGACGAGCATCGGCAGCGGGTGTCCTCCCCATTCCTCCGCAGTGCCAGTTGTGCCATGATCTGGTAGATATGTAACACTGTCTCTCTGCTCAGCCGGAGTCTTCGACAGCATATCAGATCCAACAGGTCCTCAAATGATAGGCGTTGCCGCTACACACGAGGCCTCATGAGGCGCCTCCTTGGCACCTTCTCCTCAGCTTAATGGGCAGCTGGCCCTCTATCCTGGGGGGCTGCCCCCTGCCCCTTTGGGGCACACTCTGCTGCTGCCACTTTCTCCTCCTCGGGCAGCACCAGCTAGTAGTCATAGGGCATCCCCCTAGGGCTGCGGCAACCAGCAGGAAGGCCACCATTGCTGGTTGAATTCCAATATCCATTGTCTGCAGGGGGTGAAAGGACGACATGTTAGCATGGTGGTCTCTCCCGTGCCCAATCAGGTCCACTGGGCTACATGGTGGCCCCGGTTGGCATTGCAATGGGGAGCCTCTGGTCCTGGTGCTTGTCCCTGATGCCAGGGATACTGTCAGTTGGCACTTTCCTTGCCAGCAGCGCGCTGCACAGTCCACACCCGCATCCCTCATAGTGGTTGCATTGGGCGTTGCCCTTGGATGGGTTGCCTGATGCCCCACCAGCGGATAGCGGCCGGTCGGGAGGTGGGGGGGGGGGGTGTATGGCGGAGGGTGGGGACACCCATATGGCTGACACCCCTCAGCAGAGCATGGGGCCAAGGTGGGTGTCATTGTGGTGTGTAACAAGATAGCTGCCCTGCAGACTGAGGCAATGGCATTCAATGCCTGGACATCGCCCCAGTCCCGTGGGGGGGTCACCCCGGCCACACAGCCCATTCCCCTATCACCCCCCCCCCCCTCCCCCAGCCCTGGCAGGGCCAACCCTCCCACTCCAGCCAGCTCAGCCAATGTCTGGCCAGGCAACTCACGGTCACGCCTTTCTGTGTCCGACCTCCTCTCTCTCCCACATCATCCACGAGTTTTAAAAACAAAATTGAAATGCGCCATTGGGAACTCAGCCCATCGGAGGCAGAGAATTGCGGAGGCCCCGGAGAATACCGGGTCGGGCCCGCTAATGACACAGAAATACGTTTACTGAACATGCGTTCCGGACCACATTGATGCCACTGTTGAGGTGACGGAAAATTGTGATTTGGTGTCATATCGGCACCCACCGCGGTTTTGGCTTCAGGACTTATTTTCCTGATCGTTTCATGATTTCGGCATCAGCCAACGGAGAATCCCACCCGTGGTCTCTCAGGGAATCAAGAGAGATGGGGACTGGGTAGGAAGGTGAGGTTGAACGCCAAGATCAGCCATTATGACAATAATTGGTGGGACAGGAAGATGGTCTAATTCTGTTCCTGCCTCTTGTTTTCTTGAGGTCAATGAATCAGTGACTGATGCTGATTGTGTAGCCGATGGGATATGACATTTGATGTGCTCACTAACTTCAACAAGTTTTGTGAGATCATTAACCTGCTTTTGGCACAAAATCCAGGTGGCATTGATCTCCATGACTAGCTGTTCTCACTGCTTTCTCAGTATCTATTTGGAGAACCACATAGCTCCCCCGAGGACCCCTCTCCTGCTCTTCACCTTCTGCAACATGCTGCAAAATCTGATCATCTGAGGCGTGCTCTCTGGTCTTTTACAACATTTTAATAACTTCCTACTGGTTCTCCATCCTTCTCCCACCACTTTCAGTCACTTCACTGCTGCAGCCAGATTGCACCTCACTTTGCAGAGGTACCGTCTGACCTCAAGCAGTGGGGGTTACCTGGAAGGGGGTTACCTGCTAGCCTCGCATGAAATTGGATCGCCTACTGAGCTGTGCAACCACTCAACAATGCGTTCATGAATGAATATAATGACCATTGGTGCTGTGTTTCACAGTCTATTATTTAAATAAACGTTATCTGTGGATGACTTGTGTCTGAATTATGAGCAGAAAATGCTAGAAATACTCAGCAGATCTGGCAGCACATGTGGAGAAAGAAAAACAGAGTGCTTCACGTCAAGGTGAAGGATTTGAAGAAAGGTCCTTCCAGACAGCAGCCGGTGCCAGAGTGTCAGGCCTGCGAAGGCCATCGGGTAACTGAGGCGCCCTTCGAGTGGAGCAAGTATGATGATGGCCAGAATTTTCCAGTTTTCCAGCATTTAACTGGAAACCCAATTGACAACAGCGGGACCAGAAGATCCATTGCAGGTTGCACAGAAAATCACGTCCACTGAGTTGCCATCACATTGACCACCGATACGTTATGGTATCAGCACTTGAAGCAGCAGCACACATGATATCAGTATTACTATAGGGGTTGTCTCCCATTCTATATCAAATTCTATATCAAAGACATTCTGTGTAAATGGGGAGCCTAGTCACCATTTCTAAGTTTTGTTCATCGTCCATGGAGCAGAAATGTATTATATTCCATAGCCATGCTGCTTTCTTAACACCGCTAGAGACTGGGGTTGGTTTCAAGAATTAACCAGGAGGAGTTGAGCAGACTCTTTTTGACAGTCGCCCTGGTTTGTACTGGAACATTTCTCTAGGTTTCTGCTTCTCAACCGTTTACATTAGAAATAAATGAGGCTGGCCATTTGGCCTACAGAAATCGGAATGATTTCCAGTTCCTGAGTTGAGAGAAGATGTGGTGAACATCCTACTTCCTCGTCAGGGAGCAATTTACCATATTGGGAGGTACCTGAGATCTGTTCCCTCACTGTGACAAGGCCAAAAGGCATAGGCCGCACCAAGGATTTTAATATAGATGCATTAAACGGTTACCAGAAAAAGGACATAGTTTAACATCCTGCTATGTTAGAAATGCAAATCACCAAGATTACAGCGTACACATGCGAGAGTTTGCACTGAAGTGTATGTAAGATGTATCACACAAGAGGTCAGATTTTTTTTAAAGATCAGTTTGCCATGCATTTTGGGAAATAGTTATCAAGAAAGGGAGAAATCCCATTAGTCATTAAGATTTATGCAAATAAATTAGATTTCCTTTTGCTTTTATAGCAGAAAGTAACACAAATAAATGTATTTATATCTAATTAACATGCATAAGTAACATCCCAATAAATATCAGAGCGATGTCTGACACCTTTCTGCCTATTGGGGTTTGCATCTATTATGCAGAGTAGTCCTGCATAACCAGGTTTTCAGTCATATGAAAGAGTTTCTATGGAGACACCAACTTAAAGGACATAAACCTTTCACCTCTTTCAGAAAAGCAGGTAATGTAACAAACTAATTAATTTTATGCTCTCAGCGTGATTAATTTTGTGTGCTTTTTTGATGTTATGCAAATACAAAGTGCAAAGAATCTCAACCGAGGAAGGTAAATGTTAACATTAATAAGTCTGACATTTGGGTGAATTAGCAAACAAAAACTTTTGATATGAGAGATCCTGTCCAATTCTGCTTGTTTCAGTTCAAATAATCTGCATAATTCTCGTGATTCCAAAAGTAAATCAATTTTCTTTCTGAAAGAGTAATTAAGTTATATGGATTCAATTTTTTCTGTATCATCAGGGAGAACCACAGACAGATTTCTGTCAGAAACACTCTATTAGTATGGTAACTGTCTACTGTATGCTTACAGCAATCGCAATTCCATGAATTTTATGAAGAGCCTTACATTGCTGAAAAGAGTGACAGGTTGCTGAAGATTTTCATTGTGAACGCGATCAGGGCAAACACAAGAATGACAAATTTCAAACGATCACAGCACACTTGACGTTTTTCTGTCCTTGGCCCACTGCACTGTCCCGGTGAAGTTCAGTGCAAGTTTGAGGACCCCCATCTTTAAATCAGATACTTTGCAGTCTTCTGGAACTCAACAAGAAGTGGCGGGAAGCCACGGGCTACCGATTTTAAAAGAGAAACTTGCGCACTTACCTGCGCTCCGACGATGCAACATACTGCCTTCCCTTTGGAAGCCTCTGTCTGCGCAGTCTCCAGCGCAGCACAAGAAAAGTGAAGCCCTGCCCAGTTATGACGCGGTCAGTTTGTCAACGCTCATTTAGGGCAGGCATTTAAACAGTAGATTTATATTGAACGCAACAGGCAACTATTCCAACAAGTGTTTTAAAGGGATGTAGACATTTGTTTCAGGTTTTTTTGCACTTTCTTTTGAACAGGCATTACTATTGTTGTTGATTCTGATAAAGTAATTTTTAATTTTTTTATTATTAAAGGTGATAATTAAAAAATGAACATAGCTTGGTTAGTTGTTTTAAATACGTGAAACTATTTAAATCTGCACTGTATTATTATATAACGTTACATGTGGCATGCTTCAAAATGGTCATTTGTTTTAATTAGATTATAGAACATAGAACATAGAACAGTACAGCACAGAACAGGCCCTTCGGCCCTCGATGTTGTGCCGAGCATTGTCCGAAACCAAGATCAAGCTATCCCACTCCCTGTCATTCTGGTGTGCTCCATGTGCCTATCCAATAACCGCTTGAAAGTTCCTAAAGTGTCTGACTCCACTATCACAGCAGGCAGTCCATTCCACACCCTAACCATTCTCTGAGGAAAGAACGTACCTCGGACATCCCTCCTATATCTCCCGCCCTGAACCTTATAGTTATGCCCCCGTAACAGCTACATCCACCCGAGGAAATAGTCTCTGAACGTCCACTCTATCTATCCCCTCATCTTCGTATAAACCTCTATTAAGTCACCTCTCATCCTCCTCCACTCCAAAGAGAAAAGCCCCAGCTCCCTCAACCTTTCCTAAGACTTATCCTGCAAACCAGGCCGCATCCTAGTAAATTTCCTTTGCACCCTTTCCAATGCTTCCACATCTTTCCTATAGTGAGGTGACCAGAACTGCACACAATACTCCAAATGTAGCCTCACCAGCGTCATGTACAGTTGCTGCATAATCCTGCGAAAACTCAAGCCCCCTGTTAATAAACGCTAACACACTATAGGCTTTCATCACGGCTCTATCCACTTGAGTGGCAACCTTCAGAGATCTGTGGACATGAACCCCAAGATCTCTCTGTTCCTCCACATTCCTCAGAACCCTGCCATTGACCCTGTAATCCGCATTCAAACTTTTTCTACCAAAATGAATCACCTCGCAATTATCAGGGTTAAACTCCATCTGCTATTTTTCGGCCCAGCTCTGCATCCTATCAATGTCTCTTTTCACCCAACAACAGCCCTCCACCTCGTCCACTACTCCACCAATCTTGGTGTCATCAGCAAATTTACTGACCCACCCTTCAGCCCCCTCCTCCAAGTCATTGATAAAAATCACAAATAGCAGAGAACCCAGCACTGATCCCTGTGGTACACCGCTGGTAACTGGTCTCCAGTCTGAAAATATTCCATCCACCACCACCTTCTATGTGATGGCCAGTTACTTATCCAATTGGGGCTGGTTTAGCACACTGGGCTAACTCGCTGGCTTTTAAAGCAGACCAAGGCTGGCCAGCAGCACGGTTCAATTCCTGTACCAGCCTCCCCGAACAGGCGCCGGAATGTGGCGACTAGGGGCTTTTCACAGTAACGTCATTGAAGCCTACTCGTGCCAATAAGCGATTTTCATTTTCATTTCATTTCAATTGGACAAATTTCCCTCTATCCCACACCTCCTTACTTTCTTCAGAAGCTGACCATGGGGAACCTTATCAATCGCCTTACTAAAATCCATGTATACAACATCGACTGCTCTACCTTCATCTACACGCTTAGTTACCTCCTCAACGAATTCAATAAAATTTGTGAGGCAAGACTTACCCTTCACGAATCCGTGTTGACTATCCTGGATTAAGCTGCATCTTACCAAATGGTCATAAATCCTATCCATCAGGACCTTTTCCATTAACTTACCAACCACCGAAGTAAGACTAACCGGCCTATAATTACCAGGGTCATTCCTATTCCCTTTCTTGAACAGAGGAACAACATTCGCCACTCTCCAGTCCTCTGGCACTATCCCCGTGGACAGTGAGAACCCAAAGATCAAAGCCAAAGGCTCTGCAATCTCATCCCTTGCCTCCCAAAGAATCCTTGTATATATTCCATCTTGCCCAGGGGTCTTGTCGACCTTAAGGTTTTTCAAAATTGCTAATACATCCCTCCTCAGAACATCTACCTCCTCCAGCCTACCCACCTGTATCACACTCTCATCCTCAAAAACATGGCCCCTCTCCTTGGTGAACACTGAAGAAAAGTACTCATTCAACACCTCTCCTATTTCTTCTGATTCCATGCACAAGTTCCCACAACTGTCCTTGACCGGCCCTAACCTCACCCTGGTCATTCTTTTATTTCTCACATAAGAGTAAAAAGCCTTGGGGTTTTCCTTGTTCAGACCCACCAAGGATTTCTCATGCCCCCTCCTAGCTCTCCGAAGCCCTTTTTTTTTAGCTCATTTCTTGCTACCTGGTAACCCTCAAGCGACCCAACTGAACCTTGTTGTCTCATCCTTACATACTCTTCCTTTTCCCTCTTGACAAAACATTCAACCTCTTTTGTGAACCATGGTTCCCTCACATGGCCATTTCCTCCCTGCCTGATAGGGACATACCTATAAAGGACACACAGTATTTGTTCCTTGAACAAGCTCCACTTTTCATTAGTGCCTTTCCCTGACAATTTCTGTTCCCATCTTATGCTCCCTAATTCTTGCCTAATCGCATCATAATTACCCCTTCCCCAATTATAAACCTTGCCTTGCCGTATGGCCCTATCCCTCTCCATTGCAATAGCGAAAGACACTGAATTGTGGTCATTATCTGCTAAGTGCTCTCCCACAAACAAATCTAACACTTGGCCCGGTTCATTACCCAGTGCCAAATCCAATGTGCCCCTCCCCCCCCCGCTCTTGTCGGCCTATCCACATATTGTGTCAGGAAACCCTCCTACACACACTATACAAAAATTGCCCCATCCGAACTGTTCGATCTATAGAGGTTTCAATCAATATTTGGAAAGATAAAGTCACCCATGACAACTACACTGACACCTCCACACCTATCCATAATCTGTTTTGCTATTTCTTCCTCCACATCTCTATTACTATTTGGGGGCCTATAAAAAACTCCAAACACCGTGACTGCTCCTTTTCTATTTCTAACTTCAGCCCATATTACCTCAGTAGGTGATCCAGCAGAGGGCAGCAGAGCAAAGCTACTGATCAGCTGTTCTGGGGGAATTTGCATACGTGCAGTGCGGTCAGCCTAAGTTGAAGGTGAACCTGCGAAGGAGACCCAAGGAGTTTGAGTGAAAGCAAGCATTCAGCAGAGGGCAGCAGAGCAAAGCTACTGATCAGCTGTTCTGGGGGAATTTGCATACGTGCAGTGCGGTCAGCCTAAGTTGAAGGTGAACCGGCGAAGGAGACCCAAGGAGTTTGAGTGAAAGCAAGCATCCAGCAGAGGGCAGCAGAGCAAAGCTATTGATCAGCTGTTCCGGGGGAATTTGCATACGTGCAGTGCGGTCAGCCTAAGTTGAAGGTGGTTTGTGGAAGGGCTGTTGGCAAGTGACAGTTAAACCCGAAACACTTCGTGAGTGTTTCCCACCCTACCTCCTCCTCTAACCAACCCCCCCACCCCACGGTGGTTGGGAAGCGGGAGCAGGGGCCTGTCGTGAAGGTGAGTGAGTGCCTTTAAATTTGCTTAACTTTCAGCGGGAGCAGGGTTTGAGGTAATATCAGGTAAGCTCTTCCTTTCTTTTTCTTTTTCTTGTTTTTTTTTAAATCTAGAGGTGATGTCAGGGAAGGCAGTACAATGCTCCTCCTGCAGAATGTTTGAGGGGAGGGACGCCGTCAGTGTCCCTGCTGATTTCATCTGTGGGAAGTGCACCCAACTCCAGCTCCTCAAAAA
This sequence comes from Scyliorhinus canicula, assembly GCF_902713615.1. NCBI lineage: Eukaryota > Metazoa > Chordata > Chondrichthyes > Carcharhiniformes > Scyliorhinidae > Scyliorhinus > Scyliorhinus canicula. Next base: position 170,998,063 of record NC_052151.1, read on the forward strand.
CCGTGTTAGGGACCTGGAGCTTGAGCTGGATGAACTTCGGATCATTCGGGAGGCAGAGGGGGTCATAGATAGGAGCTTCAGGGAAGTAGTTACACCAAAGACTGGAGATAGATGGGTAACTGTAAGAGGGACTGGGAAGAAGCAGTCAGTGCAGGGACCCCCTGCGGTCGTTCCCCTGAGTAACAAGTATACCGTTTGGATACTTGTGGGGGGGACGACTTACCAGGGGTAAGCCATGGGGTACGGGCCTCTGGCACGGAGTCTGTCCCTGTTGCTCAGAGGGGAAGGGGGCAAAGGAGTAGAACATTAGTAATTGGGGACTCAATAGTCAGGGGCACAGATAGGAGATTTTGTGGGAGCGAGAGACTCACGTTTGGTATGTTGCCTCCCAGGTGCAAGGGTAAGTGATGTCTCGGATCGTGTTTTCCGGGTCCTTAAGGGGGAGGGGGAGCAGCCCCAAGTCGTAGTCCACATTGGCACTAACGACATAGGTAGGAAAGGGGACAAGGATGTCAGGCAGGCCTTTAGGGAGCTAGGATGGAAGCTCAGAGCGAGAACAAACAGAGTTGTTATCTCTGGGTTGTTGCCCGTGCCACGTGATAGTGAGATGAGGAATAGGGAGAGAGAGCAATTAAACACGTGGCTACAGGGATGGTGCAGGCGGGAGGGATTCAGATTTCTGGATAACTGGGGCTCTTTCTGGGGAAGGTGGGACCTCTATAGACAGGATGGTCTACATCTGAACCTGAGGGGCACCAATATCCTGGGGGGGAGATTTGTTAGTGCTCTTTGGGGGGTTTAAACTAATTCAGCAGGGGCATGGGAACCTGGATTGTAGTTTTGGGGTACGGGAGATTGAGAGTATAGAGGTCAGGAGCACAGATTTGACTTCGCAGGAGGGTGCCAGTGTTCAGGTAGGTGGTTTGAAGTGTGTCTACTTCAATGCCAGGAGTATACGAAATAAGGTAGGGGAACTGGCAGCATGGGTGGGTACCTGGGACTTCGACGTTGTGGCCATTTCAGAGACATGGATAGAGCAGGGACAGGAATGGTTGTTGCAGGTTCCGGGGTTTAGGTGTTTTAGTAAGCTCAGAGAAGGGGGAAAAAGAGGGGGAGGTGTGGCGCTGCTAGTCAAGGACAGTATTACGGTGGCGGAAAGGATGCTAGATGGGGACTCTTCTTCTGAGGTAGTATGGGCTGAGGTTAGAAACAGGAAAGGAGAGGTCACCCTGTTGAGAGTTTTCTATAGGCCACCTAATAGTTCTAGGGATGTAGAGGAAAGGATGGCGAAGATGATTCTGGAAAAGAGCGAAAGTAAAAGGGTAGTTGTTATGGGAGACTTTAACTTTCCAAATATTGACTGGAAAAGATATAGTTCGAGTACATTAGATGGGTCGTTCTTTGTACAATGTGTGCAGGAGGGTTTCCTGACACAATATGTTGACAGGCCAACAAGAGGCGAGGCCACATTGGATTTGGTTTTGGGTAACGAACCAGGCCAGGTGTTAGATCTGGAGGTAGGTGAGCACTTTGGAAACAGTGACCACAATTCGGTGACCTTTACGTTAGTGATGGAAAGGGATAAGTATACCCCGCAGGGCAAGAGTTATAGCTGGGGGAAGGGCAATTATGATGCCATTAGACATGACTTAGGATGTGTTGGTTGGAGAAGTAGGCTGCAAGGGTTGGGCACACTGGATATGTGGAGCTTGTTCAAGGAACAGCTATTGCATGTTCTTGATAAGTACGTACCAGTCAGGCAGGGGGGAAGGGGTCGAGCGAGGGAACCGTGGTTTACCAAAGAAGTGGAATCTCTTGTTAAGAGGAAGAAGGAGGCCTATGTGAAGATGAGGCATGAAGTTTCAGTTGGGGTGCTTGATAGTTACAAGGAAGCGAGGAAGGATCTAAAGAGAGAGCTGAGACGAGCAAGGAGGGGACATGAGAAGTCTTTGGCAGGTAGGATCAAGGAAAACCCAAAAGCTTTCTATAGGTATGTCAGGAATAAAAGAATGACTAGGGTAAGAGTAGGGCCAGTCAAGGACAGTGGTGGGAAGTTGTGTGTGGAGGCTGAGGAGATAAGCGAGATACTAAATGAATACTTTTCGCCAGTATTCACTCAAAAAAAAGATAATATTGTGGAGGAGAATGCTGAGACCCAGGCTATTAGAATAGATGGCATTGAGGTGCGTAGGGAAGAAGTGTTGGCAACTCTGGACAAGGTGAAAATAGATAAGTCCCCGGGGCCGGATGGGATTTATCCTAGGATTCTCTGGGAAGCCAGGGAAGAGATTGCTGAGCCTTTGGCTTTGATTTTTAGGTCATCATTGGCTACAGGAATAGTGCCAGAGGACTGGAGGATAGCAAATGTGGTCCCTTTATTCAAGAAGGGGAGTAGAGATAACCCCGGTAACTATAGGCCGGTGAGCCTAACGTCTGTGGTGGGTAAGGTCTTGGAGAGGATTATAAAAGATACGATTTATAATCATCTAGATAGGAATAATATGATTAGGGATAGTCAGCATGGTTTTGTGAAGGGTAGGTCATGCCTCACAAACCTTATCGAGTTCTTTGAGAAGGTGACTGAACAGGTAGACGAGGGTAGAGCAGTTGATGTGGTGTATATGGATTTCAGTAAAGCGTTTGATAAGGTTCCCCACGGTCGGCTATTGCAGAAAATACGGAGGCTGGGGATTGAGGGTGATTTAGAGATGTGGATCAGAAATTGGCTAGTTGAAAGAAGACAGAGAGTGGTAGTTGATGGGAAATGTTCAGAATGGAGTTCAGTTACGAGTGGCGTACCACAAGGATCTGTTCTGGGGCCGTTGCTGTTTGTCATTTTTATAAATGACCTAGAGGAGGGCGCAGAAGGATGGGTGAGTAAATTTGCAGACGACACTAAAGTCGGTGGAGTTGTAGACAGTGCGGAAGGATGTTGCAGGTTACAGAGGGACATAGATAAGCTGCAGAGCTGGGCTGAGAGGTGGCAAATAGAGTTTAATGTGGAGAAGTGTGAGGTGATTCACTTTGGAAAGAATAACAGGAATGCGGAATATTTGGCTAATGGTAAAATTCTTGATAGTGTGGATGAGCAGAGGGATCTCGGTGTCCATGTACATAGATCCCTGAAAGTTGCCACCCAGGTTGATAGGGTTGTGAAGAAGGCCTATGGTGTGTTGGCCTTTATTGGTAGAGGGATTGAGTTCCGGAGCCATGAGGTCATGTTGCAGTTGTACAAAACTCTAGTACGGCCGCATTTGGAGTATTGCGTACAGTTCTGGTCGCCTCATTATAGGAAGGACGTGGAAGCTTTGGAACGGGTGCAGAGGAGATTTACCAGGATGTTGCCTGGTATGGAGGGAAAATCTTATGAGGAAAGGCTGATGGACTTGAGGTTGTTTTCGTTAGAGAGAAGAAGGTTAAGAGGTGACTTAATAGAGGCATACAAAATGATCAGAGGGTTAGATAGGGTGGACAGCGAGAGCCTTCTCCCGCGGATGGAGGTGGCTAGCACGAGGGGACATAGCCTTAAATTGAGGGGTAATAGATATAGGACAGAGGTCAGAGGTGGGTTTTTTACGCAAAGAGTGGTGAGGCCGTGGAATGCCCTACCTGCAACAGTAGTGAACTCGCCAACATTGAGGGCATTTAAAAGTTTATTGGATAAGCATATGGATGATAAGGGCATAGTGTAGGTTAGATGGCCTTTAGTTTTTCTTTAGATTTTTTTTCCATGTCGGTGCAACATCGAGGGCCGAAGGGCCTGTACTGCGCTGTATCGTTCTATGTTCTATGTTCTAGGCAGATCGCCTTCGAGCTTCCTTTCTGCAGCCGTTAAACTATTCTTGATTAACAATGCTACTCCTCCACCTGTTTTACCACCTTCCCTACTCTTACTGAAACATCTATAACCAGAACTTCCAACAACCACACCTGTCCCTGTTCTAACCATTTCTCCGTAATGGCCACAACATCGTAGTCCCAAGTACCAATCCACGGTCCAAGTTCACCTACCTTATTCCGGATGCTCCTTGCATTGAAGTAGACACACTTCAAGCCACCTTTCTGTCTGCCGGTACACTCCTGTGACCTTGATACCCTCCTCAGTACCTCACTACTCTCAACACTGGCTTCTGGACTACAGCTCGTTTTCCCATCCCCCTGACAAATTAGTTTAAACCCCCCCGAAGAGCCGTAGCAAATTTCCCTCCCAGGATGCCCCTCTGGTTCAGGTGCAAACCGTCCTGTCTGTACAGGTCCCGCCTTCCCCAGAATGTGCTCCAATTATCCACGTAACTGAAACCCTCCCTCCTACACCATCCCTGCAGCCTCGTGTTTATCTGCACTCTCTCCCTGTTCCTCACCTCACTAGCACGTGGCACCGGCAACAAACGAGAGGTGACAACATGGTTTGTCCTGGCTCTCAGCTTCCACCTTAGCTCCCTAAATTCCTGTTTTCAATCCCCGTCCCTTCTCTTACCTATGTCGTTGGTACCGATGTGTACCACAACTTGTGACTGTTCCCCCTCTCCCTTAAGGATTCTGAAAACACAGTCCGAGACGTCATGGACCCTGGCACCCGGGAGGCAACATACCATCCATGAGTCTCTTTCGTTGCCACAGAACCCTCTATCTGTCCCTATAACTATCAAGTCCCCAATAACTATTGCTCTCCTGCTCTTCCTCCTTCCCTTCTGAGCCACAGGGATGGACTCAGTGCTGGAGATCCGTTCACTGTGGCTTACCCCTGGTAGGTCGTCCCCCTCAACAGTATCCAAAGCGGTATATTTGTTAATGAGGGGAACGACCACAGAGGATCCCTACACTGACTGCTTCCTCCCAGCCCCTCTCACCGTCACCTATCTATATTGATTCTTCAGAGTAACTACATCCCTGAAGCTACTATCTATGACCACCTCTGCCTCCTGAATGATCCAAAGTTCATCCAGCTCCAGCTCCAGTTCCCTAACACGGTTTCTGAGGCGCTGGTGATGGGTCCACAGGTGAAATAAGCAGGGGCACTGACGGCATCCCTCACCTCAAACATTCTGCAGGAGGAACATTGCACTGCCTTCCCTGCCATCCCCCCTCTAGATAAAACAAGAAAAAGGAAAGAAAGAGCTTACCTGTTATTCGCTCTACCCCTTAGGTTGGAGGAGGTGGAAGGGTGGGGGACACTACAAGTGTGGTGTCTAGGGTTTAAGAACCACCCAACTTAAATACAGGTAAAAATAAAACACTTAACCAGCAACCACTGCGCCCCGCACGATAACAGCAATCAGCTGTTATGGGTCCGCGCAATTTAAATCTTTCCTGCTTACCCAGCAGTCACTCTGTCCTCACTCCGACCGGATTCAGCTGGAAACTCCAAACAGTAAGTTTTTTTGGAAATTTACTCCCCTTCTCAGCAAGCACTCACTCAGCAACGACTGCGCCCTGCACGAGAACACCTCAGGGAAAATAAAAACTACTTATCAGTCACCAGCCAATCACTTACCTGCAGGCTGTGATGACACGGTTCAAATTCTTTCTACTTCTACGTGCCCTCGAGTCTCCCTCTTGATCTTTACTCGGTGGCACTTGACAACAGCTCCTCCACAAACCACCTTCTGGATAGAGTGACCGCAATGCACTCATGCAAATTTTCCCCACAATAGCCAATCAGCAGCTCCGCTCTGCTGCCCTCTGCTGCATCATGGTCAAAAGATTTTAAAAGCACACCAGGGCTTTTTGCTGTCATTGCGCTAACATTTGGAGCAGGATTCTCTGTCCCGCCAGTGCCGTTTTCCAGCACAGCGGGTCCCTGCCGGCAGGAGGTACAACGTTCCCGCAGCCAGCCAATGGGGTTTCCACCACCACACCCTCGGAAAACCTGTGGTCCTGGGCATGCTTCCGGCGAAACAGAGGATCCCTCCGACAGAGAATCCTATAGCTGATTTAGTTTTTGGATTAGTGTTTCTAAAGTGATTGCAGTGCAGAAGAAAGCCATTCGCCCCATCAAGTCTAGACTGACACTATCATCCTATGCAGGCCCACACCCCTGCCCTATCCCCATAAACCCACCTAATCTTTGGAACACTAGGGGCCAATTTAGCAAAGCTAATCCATCTAACTGAAGCAACCAGAGGAAACGGCAGCACCAGGATGGCACAGTAGTTATCACTGCTGCGTCACAGTGCCAGGGACCCAGGTTCACTTCCGGTCTTGGATGACTGTGTGGACTTTGTACATTCTCCCTGTGTCTGCATGGGCTTTCTCCAGGTGCTCTGATTTCCTCTCACAATCCAAAGGTGTGCAGGTTAGGTGGATTGGCCATGCTCAATTGCCTCTTAGTGTCCAGGGGTGCACAGGTTAGGTTCTGGGGATAGGGTGGGGGAGTTGACCCAAGTAGGGTTCTCTTTCAGAGGGTCGGTGCAGATTTGGTGCCGAATGGCCTCACTCTGCACTGTAGGAATTCTATTGTTCTATTTCACGGTTCTAGGAAACCCATGCAGACACGAAGAGAATGTACAACAGTCACCCAAGGTCCAAATTAAACTGGATCCCTGGTGTTATGAGGGAGCAGTGCTTAACTAGTGTTCCACCGTGTTAAATATGTTTCTGCCATGTTTACTTTAATTATCTTATTCATTTATAATTACCTCAATTAAATGCTGTCTTCTGGTGTTTCAGTAAGACATTTGTAGAAGCTTGTAAAGTTTAATGTAAAACATTTATTGACAAAAATAATTTTATAAATACAAAACCAGTTAACATTTAACTTAACATTTAACCGAATCAGCTGAACAGTGATATGAAACTACCTCAACCTTTACAAATTTCTTGCAATAAAATATATTTTCTCACTGAAACACAATGGTGCCACCTGTCTGTAAAGGGGAGGGAAGGAGGGAGGGAAGAGGGCGGAAGAGGAGGGAAGGAAGATGGGAGGGAAGAGGGGAGGGAGGAAGTGTAGGGTTTTGACATAATCAATGATTAATTTGAAAGCAGCAGCTGCTGAAGCGCAGTGTCCTGGCACACATCTCCTCTGACATCATTTCGGAATGTCCTTTGGCAGTACATTCTTCGGGATGAGTGATTGATTTGCTACATTACTCGTCAGAGAAATAGTTCACATTAGCTTACAGGATTTTTGCATATATCAACTAAGGCAATCAACTTTATTAAACCAATTGAAGTAATCACTGAAGCTTATAAGGATGGATATTACATCAGGAAGACTCTTAAACAACACAGCTTAAAATACATTGCAAAATCCAAACGTACCTTAGCTCTGAATCAGCTGGGAGGACAGGCGTACTTACATTAGTGTCCTAGAAGGAGTCAATAGCACTGGTATCGAGGCCATGATCACCTGAAACCAACTCCGCTGGGCCACCCATATGGTTAAAATGTCAGAGTCCAGACTGCCAAAGCAAATCACCCAGCTCAAGGAAGGCTCCCAAGCAAGAGGAGGATAAAGGAGGCTCTTCAAAGACACCTTGTCGGCTTACCTCAAGAAATGGAATGTAGATGTCAATGCCTGGGAGTCCTTTGCTCATAAAAGACTACTTGGAGAAACCTCCATTGAAGGGTCACATTTCTTTGAGAACACCCAACAGCAAGTTGAGGCCCAGAAAATGAGCCTGAGAAAGGACTACGATCCAAGGACCGATCCCACATTTTGCAAACTCCTGACAAGTGACTGATTGAAGAAGCAGCTCATGGATCAGTCACACCAACCATGCAAGGACCCACAGAACCGTGAACTAGTAACACTAAATATCTTAGATGGGCAAGCATACTCGTCAGCGAGTGATCACCACATTCTTTCCATTCTAGTTCCTTTCATGGAATTAACCTCCTCAATCGAAGTTTTAAAAAAATAATAATTTCGCCTTCTGTGACTTCAAACTCATTTCATACTGTAAAGTACCATTTTAATGGAATTAACAGCATAAAGGCAAAACAAAGTTTAAAAAGAAATAAAACTATATCATCCTTTCATTTTATTTGCATTTTGAACATATTTTCAATTCTAAACAGTAATAATGTAAAATATTAACCTGTCAAAAAATGGTCTCCTGATATCCCTTCCTCTGCTTGACCGAAAATGTTCACTGTAAATAAAAAAGTTTAAAAACTCGCCAAATATCCGGGTAAGTTTCCAGGTTAGCGCTGTAGCTAGATTTTCCATTCAGCTGCTCCAGCGCAGTGCAGAGCTTCAAGTTGTCACAAAAAACTGGCTGGGTGTTTGATGGCCACGCACTTCCAGCGTGCATGCCTGAACGTGACTTAAGCCGCTGGCCGGAGAGGAATTTACGGGATTGTTTCTTTCCTTGTCCTGTCACCATTCCCTAGCCCTGGAAGACCAACTCTCTTCTCATTCAATCTCACCTGACTTTCACCTGATCACAGAAATTTCTTCTGTCCCTGCACCACCTAAGCCTATTACACCTATCTCCTTCCAGTTCTGGTGTAAGGCCAAAAATCTGAAACATTTCTCTCTACAGATAGTGCCATAACTTGTTGAGTATTTCCAGCATTTGTTTCAAATGATGTTATTTCTGTTTTATTTCTGCTTTCCAGTAATCACAGTTTTCTGTTCCTTGACTATCTTTTGAAACTGGTACTGTATATTTTTCCATTCAGATAACCTTCAAAGTATCTGCTAATAAGAGGACAGACCCGTCATTTCTCCTTGCCCTAGCTACCCTAGACTTGTTTACAGTGTCTCACCAAGTGCAGACCCCACCTCTCCGCTCCTCTCGAAAATCCCTGAGCTGTTGGCTGCAAATTTAAAATCAAGTCTTGGCATTACTTCTTCATCAGTCTCTTGCACATCAGGTTCCCACAGCAGCTGTTGACCAGATGTTAGCTGCTGGGTATCTCAAAGGAGAACGTCACAAGGGTTTGTGTGAGGGAATGATAGAAATCAAGAGGTGCACGTTTACTGCAGTTTGTAAATCAGATGGGACTGTTGGATAAGGGGGACGTGGGATGTGATAAAGTGAATTAGGTACAAACTTACCGTCACCCTCTTATGATTTCACCCCATCAATAGCCACCGACACAGTCAAGGCTGCACCAAAGTTTGGCAGCACCATGGAGGCAAAGCATGCAACCATATGTGTTCGTTACTTGTTCTGTGCTGCCTGCCTCCAATTGTGAGCCATCTTGTCCTGCAAATTGGAGGAAGCTGTATCAGTGAGTGTAGTGCAATTGTTTGGATGGCGGACCTCTTGCTGTTCAGTAGCTGGCAGTGAATACAAGCTGTGAGGTGTGGATGAGAGGCTTGTAGATGTGTCAAACATGTGAGGGTAACAGGAGACAATGAATGTTGAGTTGTGCTTCATAAAGAGTATTGAAAGGTGGGTGAGGGTGTGTGCTGAATTAAGTTTTATGTGAAACTGATTGTTCATTTGTGAGGAAAAGGCATTGAGGTTGCATGTACTAACCTTCAGCACTTGTGTGAGGGCATTGAACATTTCACGACATCATATCCAGGTCCTCGTGGCTATCCTGTTGGCACAAACCATGACGGCTATTTGGAGGGCTGTCTGGTCGCATGAGGGAATAGGACTTTTTTACTCCTATGCATCTCCTGCACCAAGATCTCCAGTGCTACATTAGAGAAGCTTGTAACACACTTTCTGGCCTGTTGAGCCATTTCTACTCCTTCTTTGGATTCTGGATTTGGATTTTGTTTATTGTCACGTGTACCGAGGTACAGTGAAAAGTATTTTTCTGCGAGCAGCTGAACAGATCATTAAGTACATAAAAATAAAATAAAATAAAATAAAATACATAATAGGTACAATACATAAGGTACACAATGTAGTTGCATAAACACCGGCATCGGGTGAAGCATACAGGTGTGTAGTGTTAATGAAGTCAGTCCATAACAGGGTTGTTTCGGAGTCTGGTAACAGCAGGGAAGAGTCTGATCGTGCGTGTTGTCAGACTTTTGTATCTCCTGCCCGATGGAAGAAGTTGGAAGAGTAAGCCAGGTGGGAGGGGTCTTTGATTATGCTGCCCGCTTTCCCCAGGAAGCGGGAGATGTAGATGGAGTCAATGGAGGGGAGGCAGGTTCGTGTGATGGACTGGGCGGTGTTCACGACTCTCTGAAGTTTTTTGACTTCTCCCATTCTTACAGGGAAATGTACCTTGCCTTTAAGAAGTGTAGGCTGACTTAATCTGCTGACCTCTTACAGACAGGTCGTCTGCTTAAGCCACACAACAGTGTATTTTGCACTGGGTTGCATGACATTGTCATTATAAGGAGCAAGCATTAAATTTAAACTCATCCAATTTACACACCAAGGGCTGAATTTTACGGGCAGCGTGGTGGCACGGTGGTTAGCACTTCTGCCTCATCGTGCTAGGGAGCAGGAGTCAGTTCCAGTCTTAGGTAATTGTCTATGTGGAGTTTGCACGTTCTCCCCGTGTCTGCGTGAGTTTCCTCAGGATGTTCCGGTTCCCTCCCACACCCCATGTGCAGGTTAGATAGATTGGGGTGCGAGGGATGGTTTTCAAGGCCAGTTAGGGAGGAACAAAGATCATAGAATTCATAGAATCATAGAATTGTACAATTTACAGTGCAGAAGGAGGCCATTCGGCCCATCGAGTCTGCACTGGCCCTTGGAAAGAGCACCCTACCTAAGTCCGTAACCCAGTAACTCCATCTAACTTTTTTTGGACACGAAGGGCAATTTATCATGGCCAATCCACCTAACCTGCACATCATTGGACTGAGATAGGAAATCAGAGAACCCAGAGGAAACCTACACAGGCACGGGGGAGAACATGCAGCCTCCACACAGGCAGTGACCCAAGTCATAAATCGAACCTGGGACCCTGGAGCTGTGAAGCAACTATGCAAACCACTGTGATGCCGTGCTGGGTTGGGGAGGGTAACATCTTGGGGATAATGCCCCTAATGACGTCTCCTAAAAGATGAAACCCCTGTTTCCTTCCTGCTTCTCCCACAGTTATTAAAAAAACAGCCTTCTGAATTTCGCCCTCTTGCTCATGCGAACCATTTTATGGCATAGAAAGCATATTGTTTGGGTTAATTGGCTTGTTAAAAGCTCAACTGCCCCTTAATGTTTTATTTAATAATGGCAGGGGAACTGCCCACTTCCGCATCATGTATTATCGAACGCACGTTTGGGGTAAGGCGGGAAGGCGTTGAGTCAGCCACCTGTCACAATAATTTACATGGCCGCCATACTGAAATCCTAGTTTGAGGGAGGAGGGGTGACATTTGGCATGATAACAAATCCAGCCACAAGTAATGTTCACCCATCATTCAATACTTGATCACTTGTATTGGCTCCTGGTCTGACAATGCCCTTTTTAAAATTCTCATCCTCTTTTCAAATTCCTCCCTGACCTCATCCCTTCCCATCTCTGTCACTTCCAAGGGCAGCACGGTGGCCTAGTGGTTAGCACAACCGCCTCACGGCGCTGAGGTCCCAGGTTCGATCCCGGCTCTGGGTCACTGTCCGTGTGGAGTTTGCACGTTCTCCCCGTGTCTGCGTGGGTTTCGCCCCCACAACCCAAAAATGTGCAGAGTAGGTGGATTGGCCATGCTAAATTGCCCCTTAATTGGAAAAAATAATTGGCTAATCTAAATTTAAAAAAAAAAAAAATATCTCTGTCACTTCCTCCTGCCCCACAACCTTCAAAGATTTGGTTGTTCTGGCACTTAGTGCATTCTCCATTGTAATCGCTCCACCATTAGTGGTTCTGCCGCCAGCTGCCTTAACTCTAAGCTCAAAATTCCCTCTCTAAAACTCTCTCGCTCTCTCTCTTCTTTTGCGACATTCCCTAAAACTTACCCTCTTGTGTCTAAGCTTTTAGTCAACTGTCCTAATATCTATTTATGTGGATCGGTGTCAAAATTTATTTGATCATGCCCTTGAGAAGCACCTTAGACATTTACTGTATTAAGGATGATATATTGCAAACTGTTGTCATCCTGCTCAGCAAATATCAAACATGCACGCACTCAACTTCAGTAACAGCACCACAAATATAGTTCAATGAATGTAGTGCTTGAAATTTCTTAGTTCGGTAAGATATTTTCGCTTTGTTCTGTTATGTGTTTTGGGAGGGGAATGGGAAAAACAGATTCCTATCACACATTGTGCTCTTGAAATGACAGCACGGTAGCATAGTAGTTAGCACTATGGGTTTACAGCACCAGGGTCCCAGGTTTGATTCCCGCTTGGGTCACTGTCTGTGCGGAGTCTGCACGTTCTCCGGGTTTCCTCTGGGTGCTCCAGTTTCCTCCCACAGCCCAAAGATGTGCAGGTTAGGTGGATTGGCCATGCTAAATTGCCCTTAGGTTAGATGGGGTTGCCGGGTTCTGCGGATAGGGTGGAGGTTGTGTTTAAGTGGTGTGCTCTTTCCAAGAGTTGGTGCAGACTTGATGGGCCGATTGGCCTCCTTCTGCACTGTAAATTGTATGATAAATTCAATGAAGCAAGCTGACATCTCCGAACACCATGTCATTATCACTGGCATTGAGAAGCACCGGGTGCTCAGCTACTCATCGGCTAGAAAATTGTGAGGACCTAACAAACTTTAACTCAGGGCTTTAAAGATCTGTAGGAGTACATGCCGTACTCACTTTACTGCTACTGGGATGTGACCTCAGGTCTTAAAGTTGCCCTTCTGGTTGACACTAACTGGTTGGAAAACCACACAGATGGCAAAAGGCAGGTCTTGGTGTTGACAAATTTCTGTTCTGAGGCAGATCAAGTGAACATGTTAAAGGAGCTCCCAGCAAAGAGGGCACATCTAAAGTAGGAATAGCTCAGGTGGCTATTGGAATGGAGTCAGAAATTGAGTAAATATTCAAAGCTGAGCAAGCTGGATTTCAGCAAGGGTGAAGAACATGTGACCATGTCCCTGCCCTAACTGCCTTAATTGAAAATGGCTTTGAAAATAACCTCAAATCAGGCGCTGTCAATATTGATCTCACTGCACCATATGACATGGTCTGGCATACTGGTCTCCTTGACAAAATCTCAAGAATCCACCCTCTATGTGTTAGTGTCATCATCGAACTATTACTATGAGATGCATGGTTCAGGGTGCACATGGGTTATGAGACATGCGGCTGGAGGAAATGGGCTTTTCCACACAGGAATCGGTTCTAGCCCCAACCCTTTTCAATCTCTTTATCAATGATCTGCCTCCATCCCTGTCTCAGAAGTTCATCTATGCTGGCGATATCTGCTGTGCCCCTCAGGCTTAGGCATTTTCTAAGCTAGAGTCAACACTAAACAACTCTGTTGCAAAGCTGGCCAACTAATGTAAGACATGGCGCCTTCTATCCAGCAGCAACAAAACAGTCAAGTATATTCCACCTCCACAATGCCAGCTCCAAGGGGGAACTTGACATCTCCTTGAAGAGCAAAAGACGGAATCACAAACAACATCCCATTAATCTTAGTGTCACCCTTGACCGAATACTTGCATACAAAAAAACATCTGAGTAAGACAGCAGCAAAGATCAAAACGCAAGTCAACCTCCTCAGAAAACTTGCTGGCTCTTCATGGGGTGCAGATGCTCAAACCTTAAGGATCTCAGCTCTTGCCATCATCTACTCGACTGCAGAGCATTGTGCACCAGCATAGTACAACTGATCCCACAGCAATATTGTAGATACCCAGCTCAACACAACAATGTGTATCACCTGGGATACTATCCAATCAACTCAACTCCCCAAGGCTCCTCGTCCTGAGCAACATCCTGTCCCCTGACATAAGCTGGGTGAGTGCAACAAAAAGCTCCTGGAGAAGGTTTACATCAGCCCAAGCCTGCTTCTATACATGGACCTTATGAATCCCCCTACTGCTCGTCTACCATCACGCCAGCATGTATAGCTAAGACCACCATGCCAAGGAACAACAACAGAGGCCCTGTGGCAGCAGGAATGGAACCAGCACACCACTTCTAAAAAACACTTCCTCATCAAAGATCCCATAACCCACTCACCCTGCTTCAACCTGTCACATCAACATTGGGCTCTCAACCTTTCTGCATTGACCAAGGTCTTTGTGCAGCAAACTGGCACAACTCTCATCATTGAAGACTGCCCACTGACAAAATTCAGCCAAGGGTTCTTAGAGCTCCATTTAGTCACTGCGGAAGCTATTGTCTAGCTTGGTGATTACTGCATACGGTAAAAGAAAATAGGTCATATTGATGGGTATATCGATGCAGGATCAGGTTGCATGATGTTTTTAGCCATCTCTCTGACAGTCCATTCCTGTACTTATGGGTTTCCTAAATCAAGTTTGCTACTGGAGGAGAATTGTCAGACAGATTTCTGCATCTTGAAGAAGTACCATGCAACATTTTAAGAAGTAATGCTTCAATAGAAAAGTTGTGCACCATCTAACTCTTGTAATGAGCTATAATTCCAGCAATAGTACACACAAATAGTTTAATTGACATCTTCAACACTATGATATAAGAGTTACTTCCCTAAAAGCAATTGGGTAATGTGCATGAAATTATTGAGAAATGAACACTGTTCCATTCTTCAGAGTTACTCAGTACTGGCACCCCCACCCTCAAATAACTTTTGCGCGATTAAGGCTCAAACAAATTGCTATGCCTTCGGAGTAAGAACCCAAGTGAGTACGCTTTAAGAGCAGTATGACAACAGGAATGATAAGATCCCTAGGCATGATCAGACCTGCTTTCCTTAAGTACAACATAGTTGTCCCTCTCTTGGTCACCCGTGTTTACATTCATATTTCATTACATAGAAGAAATCTGAGAGAATTTATTCTGCCACTAATCTGTTCACCTTCAATTGATTTATTGAAACCAGTTGACATAACTCTTGCATTGTTACTATAGGGCTCTTCATTTTGTTAATTGTAATATTTAGCAGTGCACTAATAAGTGTATCTAATATATTAGAAACACAGAATGTAGATAATGAGTATTCTTATGCTGCCGATGCGAGTATAATCAGTGGCTCTGCATATTTATGTCATTGCTAATGTAAAAGCAACTGATCACCAGTGAATCAATAAGTAGATGTACATAATTAGAAACTTCCAGTTACATTTAGCTGATATTTCTCCTACATCAATAAAAAATTATGAATACTCCTCCACTCAGTATTTGAAGATCTGTGTTAGCGTTGAGCTGAGCTTACACATGATAGTTCCAAAAATGTTTTGGTTGACTGCAGGGTTTTCAGGTGCAAGATTATCAGTGGCCACATCAGTCCTCACTAAATTCTAAAGGTTCATTGTATACTTCTTTCATCAGGCAGGAGATACAGAAATCTGAGAACATGCACAAACAGACTCAAAAACAGCTTCTTCCCCCGCTGTTACCAGACTCCTAAATTACCCTCTTATGAACTGACCTCATTAACACTACACCCTTGCATGCATTGGCGCTCATGTGCAGACCTGCGCCGGCCATGGCGGCATGCGCAGACCCGCGCCGGCCATGTCGCGCATGCGCAGACCCGTGCCGGCCATGGCGCGCATGCACGGACCCATGCCGGCCATGTATGGCCGGCTTTCAGCGCCAGAGGAGCGCACAGCACTCCGGCGCCATTCTAGCCCTGAAAGAAGAGGAGAATTACTGGGCCTGGAGGCTGGTTGACGCCGGTGTCGCTCGTGCCGGTTTTGACGCCTCAAAATCGCTGAATCCCAGCCCAGGACTTCCCAGAGCACTTAACAGGCAATGAATTACTTTTATAAGTTTACTCACTATTATTATAAAGTCAATTTACATACAGCAAGCTCCTACAAACAGCAACGTGAGAAAATTTAGCTGAAACCCTGCCCCTCATGGGCCTATTGCTGAAACTAGGTTCAAAACTAATGTAATGACTGTATGTAGGATGGGATTTTCCACACCCCCTGTGGTGCGTTTTGTGGCATTGGAGGTGGCCTGCCATTGGCTGAAATAGGGACCGTCCAGCCCCGCCATTGTCAACGGAGTTTCCCATTGTTTGCACCCTCCGCCATTGGTGAACCTATAGCAGGGGTGTGCCGTAGGTGGGACCAGAAGGTCCCGTTGGCAGGGAATGCCCGAAAATCCCACTCATAGTGTTGAGCTGGGTAATGGCTCTACCCCTTACTGGATCTACTGTGACAAACTAAAATGACTGTGAAATATGTAACTTCAGAGGTACAAGTACTTTGATCGCTTGTACGAGTGCAAGCTGTAATATGGTGAAGCTCTTCAAGATGGCCAACTCATGGCCAAATTGGAAGCAGATCAGAAATGATTTGGGGCCACATAAAATCATTTACAGTGCAGAAGGAGGCCATTCGGCCCATTGGGTCTGGTCCGGCCTTTGGAAAGAGCACTATACTTAAGCCCACACCTCCACCCTATCCATGCCAGTACTCCACGACAAATGTTATTGAATTACACCAAGCAGGAGGGTATGAAATCTAATTACAAACTTTATTTGAAATAAATGAGGATTAAAGGAAGCTGGATGATAAAAGTGGAAGCTAGTTACTTATGAAGAAGACTGACACCATTGCAGATGAGGTGATTAGTGATGTCTGAGCATGGGGCGGGGGGGGAAATTTATTCACAAGCACATCATGAATGGCGAGCCAATTTGAGACAAATTGATTGAGATTTATCCTAAATGACAAATTAACAACCGCGTAGAAATAAACAAGGATATAATCTGCTGAGCGTACAGATGTCACACTAAGCTGCGACAATATAACTGCTTGATATCACGAGAACCCATAAATTATGCATCCAGCAGCAATCCAGAATTCAAGATTTGTTCAGCTCAGGTAGCGAACTGGACAGACTCCTGGGTATTCTGGCTGTCCTTTTCGACCTTGGCTGAGAAACAAGTAATCGTCAGAAACACCGGGACAGAAAAGTGCTGACACACTGAAATGAAGGATAGTGAGCAGTGTTTGAAACTATGAAGCAAAGTTTATCGTGGTTTCTCCCTCTTTCCCACTGTGACTTTGCAGAACGGGCAGCACGGTAGCATGGTGGTTAGCATAAATGCTTCACAGCTCCAGGGTCCCAGGTTCGATTCCCGGCTGGGTCACTGTCTGTGCGGAGTCTGCACGTCCTCCCCGTGTGTGCGTGGGTTTCCTCCGGGTACTCCGGTTTCCTCCCACAGTCCAAAGATGTGCGGGTTAGGTGGATTGGCCATGCTAAATTGCCCGTAGTGTCCTAAAAAGTAAGGTTAAGGGGGGGGGGGGTTGTTGGGTTACGGATATAGGGTGGATACGTGGGTTTGAGCAGGGTGATCATGGCTCGGCATAACATCGAGGGCCGAAGGGCCTGTTCTGTGCTGTACTGTTCTATGTTCTATGTTCTAGAAGGTTCCTAGAAAACCTATAGAATTCACCAAAATGTGGGGTTGAATTCTCCGCCTCGCGACGCCGCAAACGAGACCAGCGATCGGACGAAGAACCCAGATTCAAGTGAGCAGTTAGTCTCGCTTGAATATTTCTACGCCGGATCTACCCAGCACCTCCACTCAGATAACGCGAATGGGTGCCATTTAGCACAGGTTTCCACAATCGTGGAGCAGGTGTAACAGCACTTGAGGGGGGGTGGGGGCAGGTGATCGGGAGCTGCAGGGTGGTTGGCTCTGCGAAAGGTGATGCGCTGACACCCTCTATGCCATCTAGGCACCATGGCACTGCCCATCTGGCACTGGTATCCTGACAGTGCCACCCTGGATGGTGGCTGCCCAGCTTGTGGTTGTGACAGGAAGCAAATTGATGCCGAGCCCGTAGACTAGGGGTGTCCTCCTTGGAATTGGGGTGACCTGGTTCAGACCACCATTGTTGCAGGGGTCACAGTCTGAGGAAATGGGGTAGACCGTTTAGGACAGAGATGAGGAGAAATTTCTTCACACCAAGAGTGGTCAGCCTGTGGAATTCGCTACCACAGAAAGTAGTTGAGACCAAAACATTCAATGTTTTCAAGAAGCAGGGAGATATTCACTTGGGCAGAATGGCATTGAAGGATTTGGGGGGGAATCAGAATCAGTCTATTGAGTTTGATGATCAGTCATGGTTAGTGCCAAGGTGGGCTATTTAAAAAGCTCACCTTAGTTCTTTAGGACTTTGGCCCAATTATTTCCTTAACCTTTGGTCCTCGAGCCCTCACCCCTCACTTAGTACTGTCCGCACCCGCTCGCAATGCCAATTCATGCCCCATCCACATATATGACCCCCTATAGTCCTCTGATAACTCAATGTTAACTCATTCTCTCTCACCCACCACCTTTTGCCCTTGTACCTTCCGTGACAACTCACCCAGTATCCTTCATGGTACACCTCAGGGGCCATGTTGAGATTAACTAATATGAAAGTCTAAATATTCATTACAGCTTAAACTATATTTAAAAACAAATCCCCATTCATGGAAACCTATTCAAAACTTTAAAACCCCTCAGGTCCTTTATCACTTATAAAAATTAACATATTTGGGGGAGCACAGTGACATAATAGTTAGCATTGCTGCCTCATGACACCGAGGCCCTGGGTTTGATTCTGGTCCCCAGTCACTGTCTGTGTGGGGTTTTCACATTCTCTTTTTGTCTGCGTGGGTCTCATTCTCACAACCCAAAGGTGTGCAGTGTAAGTGGTTTGGCCACGCTAAATTGCCCCTACTTGGAAAAAAAATCAACATATTTGCATTCATAACCTCACATCAATCACAGCTAATCCTTTAGTAAACTATTTAAGGTGACAATAACACTTATCATGTAAAAGTACCTTTAAGAAATGGGTGTTTATAAATGGGTGTGTGTATAAATATCTGTAGTGAGAGTACTTTTAAGAAACAAGTGTTTATTACTGCAGTGATGTCAGAGAGTGGGTGGAGCTGGGCTGTCTGTCAGCTTTTTACTTTTGTTTTAGGCTGTTTGCTGCAGGTGTGTTTTAGTTTCATTTCAGAGCTGGATAGCTGCAGTCACAGCCAGAAGGTGTATTAGTCTCTCTCTCTGTAATCTAAAGACTGTAAATCGATCCTTTGGTGATTTAAAACTAATAACTGCTCTCAGTAGTGCCTTTAACCTGATGTGCTTCTGTTAAAGGTTACATTTTTAAGTCTTATGGATGTTAAGAGGACAGCTTAAGGATTATGTAGTGTTGTATTCTTTGGGGGTTTTATTTGAATTAATGGTTGCTAAGATGTTCACTGTATGTTTTAAAAGGGTTAACTTGAGTTCATAGAATAAATATTTTTTAACTTTAAAAAATACTTTTCCATTTCTGCTGTACCACACCTGTAGAGTGGGCCGTGTGCTCCCCGTACCACGTTCTATTAAAAGTTGTGGGTCAGGTGAACTCCTTGATACACTTTGGGGTTCTCTAAACCCTGGCCCACAACACACTTTAAACTGAAGACACTATTGAGACAGCTGTTGGTTGTAAAGAAAATAGCTAACCAGTAGGCAATGACATAATGATAGTCCTTGGGGAACATTTCAACAAACAGCCATTCTAACTGCTACATTTTATTTCCACTCTTAGTGACAATGACAGTCTATCATTTAAATTTTACAAGACTGGGGATTTAAATAACATTGCAGCTTGAACGTTCTGTAGAACTTATCCACCCTTCACAGGCATTTATATCTATTCCAAAAAATTGTGACTGCCACACTGTGGACTGGAAAGTGGTAATGTAACACCCCTTTTTAAGAATGGAGGGAGAAGACTTGAAATTACAGGCCGGTTAGCCTGAGTTCAGTCATTGCTAAGATTTTAGAGTCCATTATTAAAGATGAGATTGTGGAGTACTTGAAAGTGCATGGTAAAATAGGACTGAGTCAGCATGGCTTCATCAAGGGGAGGTCATGTCTGACAAATCTATTAGAACTCTTTGAGGAAGTAACAAGGAAGTTAGACAAAGGTGAACCAGTGGACGTGATTTAGTTAGATTTCCAGAAGGCCTTTGACAAGGTGCCGCATAGGAGACTGTTAAATAAGTTGAGCCCATGGTGTTAAGGGTAAGATCCTGGCATGGATAGAGGATTGGTTGACTGGCAGAAGGCAGAGAGTGGGGATAAAGAGGTCTTTTTTAGGATGGCAGACGGTGACTAGTGGACCACAACATTTCACAATATACATTAATGATCTGGAAAAAGGAACTGAAGGCACTGTTGCCAGGTAACACAAAGGTCTGTAGAGGGGCAAGTAGTACTGAGGCAGCACGGGGGTCGCAGAAAGACTTGGACAGGCCAGGAGAGTGTGCAAAGAAGTGGTAGACGGAATACAATGTGGAAAGTGCAAGGTTATGCACTTTGGAAGGAGAAATGGAGGCATAGACTATTTTCTAAATGGGGAGATGCTTCGGAAATCAGAAGCACAAAGGGACTTGATAGTTCTTATTTATGGATTTTCTTAAGGTTAACGTGCAGGTTCATTCAGCATTGAGGAAGGCAAATGCAGTGTTAGCATTCATATCGAGAGGGCTTGAATACAAGAGCAGGGATGTACTTCTGAGGCTGTATAAGGCTCTGGTCAGTTCCCATTTGGAGTATTGTGAGCAGTTTTAGGCCCCGTATCTAAGGAGGGATGTGCTGGCCTTGGAAAGGGTCCAGAGGAGGTTCACAAGAATGATTCTGGAATGAAGAGCTCGTCGTATGAGGAAGTGTTGAGGACTCCAGATGTGTACTTGGACTTTAGGAGGATGAGAGGGAATCTTATTGAAATTTACAGGATACTGTGAAGCCTGGATAGAATGGACGTGAAGAGGATGTTTCCACTTGCAGGAAAAACTAGAAGCAGACGAAAGGGACGATGCTTTAAAACAGAGATGAGGAGGAATTTCTTCAGCCAGAGGGTGGTGAATTTGTGGAACTCTTTTCTGCAGAAGGTTGTGTGTCTTTAAGACAAATATAGATAGGTTCTTGATTAATAAGAGGATCAGGGATTATGGGGAGAAGGCAGGAGAATGGGGATGAGAAAAATATTAGCCATGATTGAATGGCGGAGTAGACTCGATGGGCTAAGTGGCCTAATTCTGATCCTATGGTCTTATGGTCTTTTGGTCTTGTGGTTAAGGCATTTCTATAACGGAAAAAGAGGCTGTTTGAACTGAGCACTAAGTTGAAATGATGCTGCTGAGTTCAGATTTCCCTCATGTGACTCACACCCCATCCACTTAGCTCTACCAGTAAAAATGGCTCTACCAGTAAAAATGGGATCTGTCGGAAATGGGGCACTTCCAAATCCAAGTCCCAACTCCCACTTTTAAATGTTTGCAGAGTTTCCACAACTCTAAAAAAAATCCAGGCCAAAATCTTTATTCTGAAATGGAGAAAGAGAGGAATATAGTCACGGTATACTGGTCGACCTAACTTCAGTGATAAAGTGATATGCAGACATACAGATAATGACAAACAGACAGGCAGCTAATGAACACAGAGAACAGGACATGACCAATGAGCAAGCAGGACACTCAGGGGTGGTATCTCACTATAAAAGGCACGAGGCACTCACACTTCACCTCTTTCCACTGATGAACATCTACAGAGTGAGTCAGGGTGTATGTACAGTATCACACCTCCAGCACATGGCTAAGAGCTAGTCTGGTTCAGTCAGGCAGAGTAACCACACTTAGCATAGCAGAGAGTCGAACTCATAGAGAACTGTACTAACTGTGGTACTGGTTCAATAAATCAGATTGAACTAACTTCAAGGTCTGGAGTATCTTTTGATTAAAGCTGCATCCAGTTGCAGCCTGTCTTTTCCCAGAGTACATAACACAACATTCTGGAAGTCTTTATACAAGATAAAATTAGTGCTCATTTGGAAAGAGAATGATTAATTATCGAAAAACAGAACAGATTCATAAAAGTCATGGCATATTTGATGAATTTAATAGAGCTCTTTAAGGAAATAGCAATGTTAACATTGTCAATGCAATGGATGTATAGATGTGAAATTTCAAAATTAGTCAAGAAATAGTTGCATAAAAGCTGGTTGATGAAATTAAGGGGCTGGATTCCACTACCCCCCCCCCCCCCCCCCCCCACCGCCGTGTGACGTGCTGGGTCGATATTCTGGGGCCGTCTCTGTTGACAGGATTTCCCATTGTTTGCATCCTCAGCCTCGGAGTAAGTATTAAAAGCAATATTGTAGCATGGATAAGAAATTGATTTAATGCAGAAAACAGTAAGTAATCTACATTGTTTAGACTTCCGAAAATAAAGAATACAGTATCGCAACTTTGCTATTAGCCTCAGCTATTGCTCAATTAACTGCATCAATTCATTAATCAGGACTCCGATCTAACATTTGCTTCACCCTCACGACCTGAGTAGCAGTGCAAACCTCCTAACCACATCTCACAGTTTGCACATACTACCAACTATTGAACCATGAAACCACGTTTCCCAAGCAGATTTTACCATTGTTGCCAGCACATTTCCCTCTCTCTTGCAGAAGAAAGTGGCATGCAAAAGGTGCCAGGAAGAACTACCAGAGGAGGTAGTTCTTCCTGGCACCTTTTGCATGCCACTTTCTTCTGCAAGAGAGAGGGATGGCCTCACTGTAGCATGGTGGTTAGCATCAATGCTTCACAGCTCCAGGGTCCCAGGTTCGGTTCCCGGCTGGGTCACTGTCTGTGTGGAGTCTGCACGTCCTCCCCGTGTGTGCGTGGGTTTCCTCCGGGTGCTCCGGTTTCCTCCCACAGTCCAAAGATGTGCGGGTTAGGTGGATTGGCCATGCTAAATTGCCCGTAGTGTAAGGTTAATTGTTGGGTTACGGGTATACGGGTTACGTGGGTTTAAGTAGGGTGATCATTGCTCGGCACAACATCGAGGGCCGAAGGGCCTGTTCTGTGCTGTACTGTTCTATAGGTGAAACACAGCTATGTGTTCTAATCCTTTTGGAGGAGCAGGTGTGGTCATTATGGCAGAACGATTGCTGATGTTTTCGCCACTGGAAGTGATGAAGCTATTGAAGGTGAAGATATCTTCAAGCCTGATCCTCATTGTCTCATCTTAAATCTCCCTCATCTCTCCTGACAGGGAAAGTCCTGATGGTGAAGATTCTCCATCGGCGGGATCCTCCGTTTCAATGCCAGCGAACTCACGACTTCTTATTTCCCGACCGTGTGGGGGTGCCCACAATGGGAAACACCATTGGTCAGCTGACAGGAGGGAGAATCCTGCTGCTGGCATGAGCATACCACACCAGAAAACGGGTGCGGCAGGACGGAGAAACACGGCCACTATTTACTTTCTCCTCTGCTCTCACTGCACCCCTACTCATGTCCCGTCACCTCAGGACGGAGGGGCAGCTGGATTAAGCCATGCTTTGCCTGCATCATCTGGCTCTGCCAGCCCTGGTGGCTCCCCGCTGTCTGTGGTATGGTGATGACACCCTCAGTGATGCTCCTCAGTAACTGGAACGATGCTCTGGAGCACCTGAGCAATGCCCACCTGCGACTGGGACATTCTCCGCAGTGCCTCATAAAGGTGCACCTGGGTCCGGGGACATGTCCTTCAGAGAATCAGACATGCTGTTGAGGTGCTCAGCCATGGCTGTCACCGACTTTGCCATGCCTTGGTCACCTCCACTTATGCTACTGATGTCGTGCACCAGGCTCTCCACTGCTGACACCGCATTAGCAGTGCTGGCCTCGGTGACACTTATTGCCAGCGCTATCTCCTGCACCCGTAATCTCTGCGACTCCTCCAATCACCTATAGACCCTGCTGCAGTGTCGCTGACATCCCCCTCTGAATGCCTGGGTGTTCCTGCCTCCGTCTGATAATCAGCAACTGCGTGGTGCCCACCAGAATCTGCTCCAGACGCCCACTGAGGTCTGTGTCTCTGCGTTGGTGGAGGATGGGGATGACAGCTGTGCCACAAACATGGCAGTCTCCTCAGAGCTCCCATCTGAGGTAGTCTCATGGGAGGCATGGAGTGGGGTGGGGGGAGCCATCCCGGATGGGCCAGCAGCATCGGATCCTGTGGGATATTGGACATGTGGTCAGAGGGAGGGATGGCTCATGCTGTATGGCATTAACAACTCACGTGTAACAGGTCATCTGGGTGGCGTCCGGTGGATCCTCCCCTCTGCGCATTATGCCAACCTCTGGATTGGTGACCGATCTGTCCTCGGCCACCCCGTGGCCTCAAAGGCCCATTTGTCACAGGGGGTGAAGATGCTGATGTCTGGAGCTCTGCTGCCTGTCCGGGATCTCTCCTGTCTGTTGTGGGCCAACTTCTCCTGCGAAAACACGGAGGGGGCATCATGAACCGCAGGCTTCATTCATCACGGAGAGTGAGGGAGCTGTGGCGGGGGTCGGTGATGTGGGATCGATGGGAAGTATGGGGACGATGCGGGAGTATGGGGGAGGGGGATAGGGGGCAGCCGCAGGAGGAATGCAGGGGCAATGGGGAGTATGGAGGATGTGGGGGGGGATGTGTGGGGTGGGAAGTTGGGGAAGAGAGATTGGGGAAGGGGAGGTGGAATGGGTGGAACTGCTGGACATGGGTGGGCCACGGCACGGTATGGTGTTGATGCCACGTACATGGTCATCGGGGCGGGGAGGTGCAGCCATGGCGAGTGGCGCCGGTGCTAACCCACCCTTGCAGTCTGGTGAACGTCATTGATCATCTTACACTGGGTATCAGTCCTCCCCGAGCTGACAACCACTGCCACCTACTCTCAGTTTACACTGGCTGCCCTGTGGCTGACCCTCTGAGCCCCTTGGGGGAACTGGGCATCCTGTCTGGACTCAACCTCATCCAACAATCTGGCCAGGTTGGCATGTCCGAATCATGGGCTGGTCGCCTCGGAGGCATGGCTGCGAGCGGTCTGGAGTTTGTTCGGCATGATCAGTTTCAGCGCTGCTCCCCCTTGTTGGCGGGGAGCTGGAGGGCCTTGCCCGGCACATCAGCCGGTGGGACCTTCATTTGTGGCTTGAAGCCTGTGGCCAAATTAGTTAAGCGACCAATTATCATTTGATACCAGTGATGGCCTCACTGGGTCGAGCGTCGGGATGTTCGCAGCAGTACCCGCTCGCTACCACACTGAGAAACTTTTTCATTAAATTGCACCCAAAATGTCATGGGGCATGAACTCCTAGCTTTGACCAGCATGAGCATGCTAATACTGCATATGTGTGTTTATCTCTATCAGCAATCTCGTGGCTATGTGGTGAATTATATAATACATTAAAAGGCACTAAACCAATGTTTCCCAATTGCCTAGTTTACAATTTTGTTTAAAGAGGTGTGGCTATGGATCATCCTGTTAAAACCTAGTGTGACTTTACCATAAAACATAGGAACAGAATTAGGCCATTCGGCCCATCGAGTCTGCTCCACCATTCAATCATGGCTGCTATGTTTCTCATCCCCATTCTCCTGCCTTCTCCCTGTAACCCCTGATTCCCTTATTGATCAAGAAATAACCGGTCAAACAAAGGATAGGAACCTACAAGTAGGTTAAGGAACGCTACCATTCCAGAGCTAGGGACAGAAACCAAATCCATATTGTTTTTAAAACTGAAGTAAATAATCATTTGGAAATGAAAATTGTAAAAAGGCATGGGGATAGGGCGGGGATGAAGAGTTAAAGTGATAACTATTTCAGAGAATGGGTCAGGCACAATGGGCCAATTGGTGTCCATGGCCAGAATTTTATGTTGATCGAGCGGGTGCATTCCTGAGCCAAATGGATGAAATTGCGTGATAAGTGCGGCATTATGATTGGCGGGTGTGTGCCAGGGTCTGAAGCTTGCCCGACAACAATTAAGTGGGCAATTGAGCCCATCAAGAAGGCAATTGGTGGCGATTTTATGTGGCCTGTCCACTTTTATGGTTGATGGATGGGTCAATTGGCCAGGCACCCTTGACAGTTATACATCAAATACACTCCAGGGCAGGATAAAGTGTCCAGAGTGATATAAAATAAAAGAAGACATTTGAGCGCTGAAGCCCTGTGAGGTCTGCTGTCAGCTGCTTGAATCTGCAGTTCAGGCGCAGTTTGCAACATTCCTTTGAGTTCATTTAATTTATACAATACTGCAACTCCAAAGCGACCTCACTGGAAATGCCCACCCTCACCCTCACAGTGCCCAACCCTGGAAATGCCCACCCTCACAGCGCCCAACCCTTCCCCTTTTCAGCATGAATTTCATGTTGGCTGCCACTTAACTGGGCAGCCAGTGTGAAATTGGGGTCAGGGTCCAGTCACGACCCGGAAGGTCATATCACATTCGCTTCCAGGTCAGCCAATTGAGGACGCCTGACCAACGCAAGATTCAGGCCAATGGTTTTGTGATGCATTATCAGGTATTCATTTTTAAGGCAATGTCTTAAGGCAGATTGTGACACGTACTGAAGTAAAGGGTATCTAGAAATGCTCATAACGGCTTGGTTAACTCAGTTGGCTAATGTGTGATGCCAAATAACGGCAACTGCACAGGTTATGAACATAGGAGCAGGAGTTGGCCATTCGGCCCATTGATTCTACTCCCCCATTCAATGACAGCATGCCGATCATCCACCACCATTCAACTTTCCCGCACTATCCCCATACCCCTTGTTATCATTAGAATCCAGAAATCTATTGAATGATTGGACATCCACAGCTCTCAAGCCTTGACTCCCTTGGAGGTCAAAGATCTGTCTAACTCAGCCTTGAATATTTTCACCTCCACAGCCCTCCAGGGTAGACAATTCCAAACATTCAGCACCCTCTGAGTGAAGAAATTCCCCCTCCTCTCAGTGTTAAATAGCTTACCGCTTTGTGACCCCTGATTCTAGACTCAGCAACAAGGGGGAACACCCTGTCTACATCAGCCCTGTCACGCCTTGTAATCATTTTCTAAGTTTCAATCAAATCACCTCGCAATCTGTATGCCGGCTAAAATAGTTCTTGAAACCTGCCTCCTCGCCTTTCCCGATAGTTATATCAGTAACCAGGAATAGCAACCCTTGGACAGTGAGGTCGATACATACAGAGAGAGAGAGAGAGACACTGATAGAACAGACTGATACTCCCATCCTAGTGTGTGCTGCCAGGAGGGAGGAACACAGCTCATCTGAAGCCGTGAGCCCAGCTTCTGGTTATTTGATTTAAACTTGCTCCCTTGTGACTTGTGTGGTGAGTACAGTTAAGTGGTAGGTAGAGGAATCTCAGGAGATACAGCCCCTGAAAGATGGACAATTCCAACTTCAAAGCATTATGGGGAATTTCTACCACCCAGGAAGAGATAATTAATCTACTGAGGCCTTAATGCTGAAAAATGTTTGTAAAAGTTGGCAATTGCAATGTCTGTGTAAGAATATAAGAAATATCAGCAGGAGTAGGCCATTCAGCCCCTCAGGCCTGCCTGTTATTCAGTGAGATCATGGCTGATCTGACTCCGCTTTCCTGCCTGCACCGAATAGGTGTTTGCTGGAGCTGTTGGGGAGGGTTTAAACTAATGTGGCAGGGGGATGGGAACCGATGCAGGAAGTTGGAAGGTAGTAAAACAGGGACAGAAGAAAAAGGAAGTAAGGGGGAAAGTGTAAGGCAGAGAAGCCACAGCCAAAAATTAAAAAGGGCGACAGTACAAGGTACAGTGACTTAGGGGAGCTCAGTGAATATGCCCAGTAATACCAAAAGGAATAAAATGGGAAGTAAAAACATTAATGGTAAGCGACGTGGCAGGTTGTTAAATGAAGATATGGGTTCAACGACAAGGAAAATTAGGAGAAAAGTTAAGAAGAAATATAACTTAGGAGAGGTTACTGATCGAGATGTTAAGATTCAAAACAGAGGTAAAAAAGCCAACATAAGTGTACTTTATCTGAATCCTCGTAGTATTCGGAATAAGGTAAATGAGTTGATGGCTCAAATCATCGTAAATGACTATGATTTAGCGGCCATTACTGAAACATGGTTAAAGGATGGTCACGACTAGGAGTTAAATATCCAAGGGTATCAAACTTTTCGGAAGGACAGAGTGGATGGTAAGGGAGGTGGTGTTGCTCTGTTATTTACGGATGACATCCGGGCAATAGTAAGGGATGACATCGGTGCTATGGAGGATAAGGTTGAATCGATTTGGGTGGAAATCAGAAATAGTAAGGCGAAAAAGTCACTGATAGGAGTAGTCTATAGGCCACCAAATAGTAACATTATGGTGGGGCAGGCAATAAACAAAGAAATAATGGATGCATGTAGAAATGGTACAGCAGTTATCATGAGGAATTTTAATCTACATGTCGATTCGTTTAACCAGGTCGGTCAAGGTACAGTGACTGAGGGGAGCTCAGTCAATAGGCCCAGTCAAACTAAAAGGAATAAAACGATACCTAGTTTCCTAAAACAGTATGTAATGGGACCTACGAGGGAACAAGCGGTCCTAGATCTTGTCCTGTGTAATGAGACAGGATTGATTCATGATCTCATAGTTAGGGATCCTCTCGGAAGGAGCGATCACAATATGGTGGAATTTAAAATACAGATGGAGGGTGAGAAGGTAAAATCAAATACTAGTGTTTTGTGCTTAAACAAAGGAGATTACAATGGGATGAGAGAAGAACTAGCTAAGGTAGACTGGGAGCAAAGACTTTATGGTGGAACAGTTGAGGAACAGTGGAGAACCTTCCAAGCAATTTTTCACAGTGCTCAGCAAAGGTTTATACCAACAAAAAGGAAGGACGGTAGAAAGAGGGAAAATCAACCGTGGATATCTCAGGAAATAAGGGAGCATATCAAATTGAAGGAAAAGGCATACAAAGTGGCAAAGATTAGTGGGAGACTAGAGGACTGGAAAATCTTTAGGGGGCAACAGAAAGCTACTAAAAAAGCTATAAAGATTAAGATAGATTATGAGAGTAAACTTGCTCAGAATATAAAAACAGATAGTAAAAGTTTCTACAAATATATAAAACAAAAAAGAGTGGCTAAGGTAAATATTGGTCCTTTAATGGATGAGAAAGGAGTTTTAATAATGGGAGATGAGGAAATGGCTGAGGAACTGAACAGGTTTTTTGGGTCGGTCTTCACAGTGGAAGACCGACCAAAATAACATGCCAGTGACTGATAGAAATAAGGCTATGACAGGTGAGGACCTTGAGAGGATTGTTATCACTAAGGAGCTAGTGATGGGCAAGCTAATGGGGCTAAAGGTAGACAAGTCTCCTGGCCCTGATGGAATGCATCCCAGAGTGCTAAAAGAGATGGCTAGGGAAATTGAAAATGCACTAGTGATAATTTACCAAAATTCACTAGACTCTGGGGTGATCCTGGCAGATTGGAAATTAGCAAACGTGACACCACTGTTTAAAAAAGAAGGTAGGCAGAGAGCGGGTAATTATAGGCCAGTGAGCTTAACTTCGGTAGTAGGGAAGATGCTGGAATCTATCATCAAGGAAGAAATAGCGAGGCATCTGGATAGAAATTGTCCCATTGGGCAGACGCAGCATGGGTTCATAAAGGGCAGGTAGTGCCTAACTAATTTAGTGGAATTTTCTTGAGGACATTAAAAGTGCGGCAGATAACGGGGAGCCAATGGATGTGGGATATCTGGATTTCCAGAAAGCCTTTGACAAGATGCCACACAAAAGGTTGCTGCATAAGATAAAGATGCATGTCATTAAGGGTAAAGTAGTAGCATGGATAGAGGATTGGTTAATTAATAGAAAGCAAAGAGTGGGGATTAATGGGTGTTTCTCTGGTTGGCAATCAGTAGCTAGTGGTGTCCCTCAGGGATCAGTGTTGGGCCCACAATTGTTCACAATTTACATAGATGATTAGGAGTTGGGGACCAAGGGCAATGTGTCCACGTTTGCAGACGGTACTAAGATGAGTGGTAAAGCGAAAAGTGCAGAGGATACTGGAAGTCTGCAGAGGGATTTGGATAGGTTAAGTGAATGGGCTAGGGTCTGGCAAATGGAATACAATGTTGACAAATGTGAGGTTATCCATTTTGGTAGGAATAACAGCAAACGGGATTATTATTTAAATAATAAAACATGCTGCTGTGCAGAGAGACCTGGGTGTGCCAGTGCATGAGTCGCAAAACGTTGGTTTACAGGTGCAACAGGCGATTAAGAAGGCAAATGGAATTTTGTCCTTCATTGCTAGAGGGATGAAGTTTAAGACTAGGGAGTCTATGCTGCAATTGTATAAGGTGTTTGTGAGGCCACACCTGGAGTATTGTGTTCAGTTTTGGTCTCCTTACTTGAGAAAGGATGTACTGGCACTGGAGGGTGTGCAGAGGAGATTCACTAGGTTAATCCCAGAGCTGAAGGGTTTGGATTACGAGGAGAGGTTGAGTAGACTGGGACTGTACTCATTGGAATTTAGAAGGATGAGGGGGGATCTTATAGAAACATATAAAATTATGAAGGGAATAGATAGGATAGATGCGGGCAGGTTGTTTCCACTGGTGGGTGATAGCAGAACTAGGGGGCATAGCCTCAAAATAAGGGGAAGTAGATTTAGGACTGAGTTTAGGAGGAACTTCTTCACCCAAAGGGTTGTGAATCCATGGAATTCCTTGCCCAGTGAGGCAGTAGAGGCTCCTTCATTAAATGTTTTTAAGATAAAGATAGATAGTTTTTTGAAGAATAAAGGGATTAAGGGTTATGGTGTTCGGGCCAGAAAGTGGAGCTGAGTCCACAAAAGATCAGCCATGATCTCATTGAATGGCGGAGCAGGCTCGTGGGGCCAGATGGCCTACTCCTGCTCCTAGTTCTTATGTTCTTATGTTCTTATCCCTGGACTCCCTTTTAAATCAAACATTTTCCAACCCAATCTTGGATATTCAATACCACAGCCTGCACTGCTCTCTGGGCAAGAAAGTTCCAAAGATTAACAACCCTCCGAGAGAAGAAAATTCTCATCTCGAAATGGGAGGTCTATTCTGAAACTGCGTTCCCCCTGGCTCTCAGCTCCCCACAAGGAGAAACATTCTCACAATATCTTTACTGACAAGACCCTCCAGAAATTTAGATGTTTCGATAAAAATCACCTCTCATTCTTCTAAACTGCAATGAGTATAGGCTCTGTACTCAAGGCTCAGACTTTCCTTAAAAGACAATCTATTCAATGCAGGAAACATCTTGATGAACCTTCTCTGAACTGCCTCCAATGCAGGTACATGCCTCCTTAAATAAAGAGACCGGGTTTGGATTCTCCAATAATGGGGCAATGTCCCCATCAGAGCGTAAAAATGCTGGTGGTTCATTCTGGACTTTCCTTAAGAAAGGAGCGATTCTCCTACCTGCACGGGGTGGGAAGGGCCCCGGAGTGCTTCCCCCAGCTCTGGCTGTGGTACGGGGACCAGCACTTCCGGTCGGGAGTCCACGTATGCGCATGGCGGTGGCCTGCAGCGGCTGCCCCGTGCAACATAGCAGGCTTGCACCATGGAGCAGCACCAAAAACGTAGGCGCTCCCAAGATCACGTGCGCCCGTCGGTCCGTGCCGCCTGATCGCTCCCCTGGCCTTCCATGAGGCCCCCCCCCCCCCCCCCCCCCGGTGAACAATCCCCCGCCCTCCCACCAAGGCAGCCGCGGATTGAGTCCGCAGTCGCCAGCCGACGTTCCCGATGGCCGATAGGTGGTTAGAACCACATCGTCGGGAACTCGGCCAGTTTTGCATGGAGAATCGGAGGAGGGGTGGGCTCTGTCAATGGCCCCCTTCCCGCGCTGCGTAGTTCGCGCGCGGGAGACTACCGAGCGATTCTCCGGGGACTGGAGAATCACGGGAGCGGCGCCGGTCCAAATTTCCGGTTTGATGACCATTCTCCGCCTCGGCTCGGAAAATCCAGCCCCGGAACTATACATAGCATTCTATCTGTCGTTTCACTAACACTCTGTACAATTGTAGCTGGATTTCTCTATTTTCCTACTCTATCCCTCTTTCAATAAAGGCTAAATTTCCATTATCTTCCTAATCAGTTTCAGGAATGAGAAACTTAAGTAATGAGGATGGATTGGAGAGATTGGGACTGTTCTGCTTGCAAAGAAGAAGGCGAGGAGGAGATTTGGTCAAGATGTTCAAAATCATGAAGGGGCTGGACACAGTATATAGGGAGACACTGTTCCCACTTGTCAGAGGATGAAGTACAAAAGCAATTTGCAAAAGAAGCAAATGTGACGTGAGAAAACATTTTTTAACACAGTGAGTAGTTTGGGTCTGGAATGCACTGACTGGAAGTGTGGTGGAGTTCGGTTGATTTGAGGCATTCAAGAGGGCATTAGATGATTACTTGAATAGAAACAATGTGCAGGGTTCAGGGAAAAAACAGGGGAATGGCACTAAGTTGTAATGCTCGTTTGTGGAGCCAGTGCAGACAAGATGATCTAAATGGTATCCTCTGCACCATAACAATTCCATGATTCTGTGATGATTACTTGCTGTACTTGCATGCTAACTATTTGAGTTTCATATACGAGGACACCCATATCCCTCTGCACTGCAGCATTCCGCAGTCTCTCAATTTAAATAACATTCTACTTGTCTATTCTTCCCACCAAAGCAGACAACCTCACATTTCCCCACATTATACTTCATTTGCCAAATCTTACGGCATTCAATTAACCTGTCTATATTGGTATTAAGGAGACAGAACATCTCACTGGCAGGGTCAAAAGGAAGGAAGAGCCAACTCGAAGGTATGAAATCAAATCTCCGGGTAAGGTAAACTGTATCTACCCTGTATTTCCTAATGGACAGGAGTGCATCTCCAACTGCTCAGGATGTGTATAAGGACAGCTAGATCATTCATATCCCAAAACAATCTCCTCAGATGACAGAGATATTTGAGGTGGATATATGTTGTGCCAAAGACAGAAACAACTGTAAGCATTGCGACCACCATGACTTCAGTGATATTCAGCTGTGTTGAAATTATTGGGACCAAATATTGAATGAGACATATATCAATTATGAGCCAATTTACATTACATTGTTTCTTTGCCATACTAAAGTGCCGCAAAGTGCTTCAAAGGAGCATTACCAAACAAAAGTTGACACCAGGCCACAGGTTTAGCACAGGGTTAAATAGCTGTCTTTTAAAGCAGACTAAGGCAGGCCAGCAGCATGGTTCAATTCCCTTCCCAACATCCCCGAACAGGCGCCGGAATGTGGCAACTAGGGGCTTTTCACAGTAACTTCATTTGAAGCCTACTTGTGACAATAAGCGATTTTCATTTCATTTCATTTTTCATTTTCATTTCATCAGGAGATACAAGTCAGTTGACCAAAAGCCTGCTCCAATAGTTTGGTTTTAACGAGTGTCTCTGAGGAGGATAGATCTTGGGAGGGAATTTCAGAGTGTCCAAATGTGACAGAATGATTAAAATTGGGGATGTTCATGAGGTCAGAACTGGAGGAGCACAGTGGTTTTAGAACTGGAGGAGGTTACAGTGATAGGGAGGCATCAAGTCAAGGAGGGATGTGGACTCGAGGATGACAATTTTAAAATACAGGTCTTGCCCGATCAGGGGACATTGTAGGTCAGTGAGATCTGGGGTGATGAGTTAATTGGACTTAGCCTGATTAAAAACATGAGCAGCAGAGTTTTGAATTAGCTTAAATTTGCTGAGGGTGCCAGTAAAGAGGTCAGCTTTGGAATAGTCAAGTCAAGTGGTTCGAAAGAAACAGATAAGGATTTCAAAAGCAGCTAAGAGTGGTGATGAGCAATGTGAGAGAGGTGGAAGTTGGAGGTTGGAGAGGATATAGGGTTGGAAACTAAGCTCCAAAAACCAATGCAATCCAGCTGTTTAACATTACCATCTAAGACTAATTTTTACTCCACATATTTCAGGGAGGATGCCACATCTGATCAACCTTAGTCAGCATCTAAAAAGAACTGCAGAAATGTAATTTAGAGGGAGGGCCAGACTGCTCCCCTACATTTTAAGATATGAGCCAAACAGTTATCAAGCTATATTGTGGCCCTGCATAGAATGAAATAGGGACAGGGAGCAAAAGGCTCCCACAGGTAATTTATAACCTGTCACCATGATTAGTTGTCAGACTGAGCTAAGAGCTCTTTAAGGGAATATACCAGAGCGAGATACATGCACCTCATATGCTTTTCATTTTTAGGTGAATTAAACAACAGCACTTCTTAGTCCAGAGTTTCCTTGAGAAAGACCTATGAAGGGAAGCATGAAATTGATGGCTGTGCATGAATAGTCCTTAAAGTAGAATAAATTAAAATAGATAGTGCAGGTTTCAAAAATCATCCCATCGTGACAGGCAGGGGGGCAGTACATAGGTTAAAATATCAAAATCCATCTGCCATCATCTCCTGTTGTGATGAGGCAGGAGACTCATAAACCTATTTAAAGCAGGGCCTATTCATGTGATTCAGTTGAATTTAACTGCTGCACAAAAAGATAGAAGCGAGGTTGCTCACAATTTTATCCTGACGTTTGAAGGCGAGTAGTTTAGTTGTGAGTAAAGGTTCAATGCTCACACGGTCTTTCCTCTTTTCCTTGTGAGATGTGGTTTAGTGAGAGTACTTGATGTGAGAGATTGATCTAGAGGTGGAGTTGTTTGCAGAGAGAAGCTCAGGGTGAGTGGCACATTTGATATTCCAGAGGATCATTATTTTTGTCAAAAAATAAGGTATAGCAACCAGTGTTTGATAACATAGAATCTTAAAGACATAGAAATCATAACATCTTAGAATGATTACAGCCACATATGACTATTTGGCCTATTGTGTCCAAATGTCCATTGGGGCTGCCCAACAATGGGAAACTCCATTGACCAGCCGGAGAAACGGAGGATCCCGACGGCGTTCTGGTGTGGCGGACGGAGAAGCCGGCCAAGTTTTTTATTGTGTCACTGTTGGTTGTTTTGCCAATAATCTTAAACCTGTGTCCTTGCCAATGGAAACAATTTCTCCCTATCTACTTTGTTAGCCCCCTCATGACTTTAACCATCTTTATCAACTTTCGTCACTCGTAGATTGCAGTGAAGCCAAAGTAAGAGGAGAAACAAAGGATGTTCCTGCACAGGGAGTTACATGGATCTCCACAATAGAGTCTGCTCACTGGGTATGGGCAGAGAAGCGAGCGGGAAAAGGCTCAAGATCACCTTCAAGGTGGTGACTGAGATGTGCTAACTGGGTTGCAATGTCCTTCAAAACCAGACTTATATTTGCATTGCATCTACAATTGGTTATCAGTGAGCTTTCAGTGCATTCAACATTGGCGTGACAGGGACCTTCTGTACAGCAATACAGGATGTTTCATTTTGCAGGCACTTTAACCCTGAATAGAACAGTTTAGTATCTTTGTAATAATGCTGCTGGAGATCAGTGTCGGTTTGATCTGTTGCCAATAGCAGCCGCATTAAAATTGCAGATACGTGAGAACAGGGTGGGAAACAGTGCCACTCCATTTTAACAACTCCCTGATCCTTTCATGTTGACTGTGGAGAGTTAAAATCTTTCTAATTGATTCCATTACTAACCTGGAGATTGTTGTAAGGATTTTTTTCAGTCGGTCTCAGTCACTCAGAGGTTCAGAGACTTTTAAGATTGAGCGGTAATAGAACATAGAACATAGAACAGTACAGCACAGAACAGGCCCTTCGGCCCTCAATGTTGTGCCGAGCCATGATCACCCTACTCAAACCCACGTATCCACCCTATACCCGTAACCCAACAACCCCTCCTTAACCTTACTTTTATTAGGACACTACGGGCAATTTAGCATGGCCAATCCACCTAACCCGCACATCTTTGGACTGTGGGAGGAAACCGGAGCACCCGGAGGAAACCCACGCACACAGGGGGAGGACATGCAGACTCCACACAGACAGTGACCCAGCCGGGAATCGAACCTGGGACCCTGGAGCTGTGAAGCATTTATGCTAACCACCATGCTACCGTGCTGCCCCTTGTTTATTGGTAACACATAACTATTCACTATGCGGACTTCCGGTGACGGCAATGCGGAGCTAAGCCGCACGTTCGGCAGCTCCCGCTTTTTTTGGATTTTCGGGCTATTCTAAGAGCCCGCAACGGCGCTGTTTCGACTTTTCCCCCGGGGGGAAACACAGCTAGTGTGCCCAGCAGCCGGTGGATGGACTGGACTCGCAACGGAGCGGTCCAAAAATCGGTTTTACCTCATAGAACAGCGAGAGGCAGAAAAGGCAAGATGGCGGCGGGCGGGGAAGCAGACGCGGCGTGGCAGCTGTGGGCGCGGGAGCAGCAGGAGCTGCTTCAGCGCTCCTTCAAGGAGCTCAAAGCCGAGATTCTGAAGCCGTTTAAGGGCTCACTGGACAAACTGGTGGCGACGCAGACGGCTCAGGCCGGGGAGATTCGGGAGCTGCGGCACAAGGCCTCGGAGAATGAGGATGAGCTTTTGGGCCTGGCAGTGAAAGTGGAGTTGCACGAGGCACTGCACAAGAAATGGCAGGCGAGGATGGAGGAAATGGAGAACCGCTCCCGCCGGAAGAATCTACGGATTTTGGGCCTCTCGGTGGAGCTGGAAGGTTCGGATTTGGCCGCCTATGTGGTCCTAATGTTAAACTCGCTGATGGGTGCAGGGTCGTTTCGTGGTCCTCTGGAGCTGGAAGGCGCCCATCGAGTGCTGCAGTGGAAGCCCAGGCCGAACGAACCGCCCAGGGTGGTGCTGGTTCGTTTTCAGCACTTGGTTGACCATGAGTGCGTGTTGAGGTGGGTGAAGAAGGTGAGGAGCAGCAAGTGGGAGAATACGGACATTCGGATTTTTCAGGACTGGAGCGCGGAGGTGGCGAGGAGAAGGGCTGGCTTCAATCGAGCGAAGGGAGTGCTCCACAGGAAGGGGGTGAAGTTTGGCCTTCTACAGCCGGCTCGCCTCTGGGTCACGTACAAGGACCGCCAGCTCTACTTTGATTCTCCGGAGGAGGCCTGGGCTTTTGTCCAGGCTGAGAACTTGGATTCGGACTGAGGACTGGGGGGATGGGGGGGAAATGTACTTTGCTTGGAGGCTTTGTCCTCTTGTGTATCCTTTCGCCCATAGTGGCTGTATTTGTGATGGTTGTTTCCTGTTTGTTTTCGCCGTTTTTGCTATTTGAGTTATGGTTATTTGGGTTCTTTCGAAAGTTTCTTTGGGGCTGTTGGTTATTTATTGTGGTGTTTTTTTTGTTTTATTCCACTGGTGGGTTGGGGAGTAGTTTGGGGTCCCGATGGGTCATGTGCCCGTCTTTTTCCCGCTTGTTGGGTCGAGGGGCGGGGCTCGGGTTGGAAGCGCGGGCTTTCTTCCTGAGCCGGAGGAATTGGGGCGGGGCCGGCACTGGGAGGGAGGGATTGGCGGCTGTGTTGCATCCGGGTGGGGGCGTCGTGGTTATGGCGGGAGTAGCCGGGGTCAGCAGAAGTCAGCTGACTCACGGAAGTACAATGTTGGGGGTAACGCAGCTAGGGGGGGCCCTAGCTTGGGGGGGTGGGGGTGTTTGGGGGGGAGGAGGCGAGGGGGGGGTGCCGGGTTGTTGCTGCAGGGACTGTGAGGGAATGGATGGTGAAGGGGGGGTTGGGAGGGGGGTTTGCCACTGTGGGGAGTGGGCTTGGGGTGTTCCCCGGGCACGTGGTGGGTTGAGGAAGGGCTATGGCTGATCGGCGTAGAGGGAAGGGGACGGCCCCTCGGGTTCGGTTTGTCACATGGAACGTGAGGAGGCTGAGTGGTCCGGTGAAGCGATCCCGGGTCTTGGCTCACTTGAGGGGGCTGGGAGCGGATGTGGCTATGCTCCAGGAGACGCACCTCAGGGTTACGGATCAGGTGAGGCTAAGAAAGAGTTGGGTGGGACAGGTGTTTCACTCGGGGCTTGATGCAAAGAACCGTGGGGTGGCAATTTTGGTGGGTAAGAGCATGTCGTTCGTCGCGTCCAAAGTGGTGGCGGATAGTGCAGGTCGATATGTGATGGTGAGTGGGAGACTTCAGGGGGAGCGGGTGGTCTTGGTTAATGTTTATGGCCGCAACTGGGATGATGCAGGCTTCATGCGGCGTATGCTGGGCCTGAACCCGGACCTGGAGACAGGGGGATTGATTCTGGGTGGGGACTTTAACACGGTGCTGGATCCGGCTCTGGACTGCTCGAAGTCTAGGATGGGCAGGAGGGGGTTCATGGATCAGATGGGAGGGGTGGACCCTTGGAGGTTTTTGAAGCCGGGGGGGTAGGAAGTTCTCCTTTTTCTCCCATGTTCATAAGGCGTACTCCCGGACTGTCTTTTTCGTGCTTAGCAGGGCGCTGATCCCAAGAGTGGTGGGGGCGGAGTATTCGGCGATAGCCATTTCTGATCATGCTCCACATTTGGTGGACCTGGAGCTGGGGGAGGGGAAGGATCAGCGCCCGCTGTGGAGGTTGGATGTGGGGCTTTTGGTAGAGGAGGAAGTGTGCGGGCGGATCTGTAGGGGTATCGAGGGGTATCTGGAAACCAATGACAATGGGGAGGTGCAGGTTGGGATGGTTTGGGAAGCGCTAAAGGCGTTAGAGGGGAGCTGATCTCTATTCGGGTGCACAGGGAGAGGGGGGAGAGGGTCGAGAGGGAGAGGCTGGTGGAGGAGATGGTCAGGGTGGATAGAAGATATGCAGACACCCCGGAGGAGGGGCTTCTGAGGGAGTGGCGCAGTCTCCAAGCGGAGTTTGACATTTTAACCACCCGTAAGGCGGAGGTGCAGTGGAGGAGGGCACAGGGGGCGGTGTATAAGTACGGGGAGAAGGCAAGCTGGATGTTGGCTCACCAGCTCCGGAAGCGGGAGGCAGCTAGAGAAATTGGGGGAGCCACGGATGCGGGTGGGAACTGAGTGCGGGGTGGAAAGGACATCAATGGGGTGTTGAGATCCTTTTATGAGGGGCTGTACCGGGCAGTACCCCCCGGGGATGCAGGCGGGATGGACCACTTTTTGGATAAGCTGGAGTTCCCAAGAGTAGGGGACGAGCGGGTGGAGGGTTTGGGGGCCCCAATTGAGTTGGAGGAGTTGGTGGAGGTGCTGCGAAGCATGCAGACAGGGAAAGCGCCGGGGTCTGACGGGTTCCCGGTGGAATTTTATAAGAAATTTTCAGATTTGCTGGGCCTGCTGCTGGTGAGGACCCTGAATGAGGCCAGGGAAGGGGGGCTTTGACCCCGACGATGTCCAGGGCAATTATCTCTTTGCTCCTGAAGCGGGACAAGGACCCCCTTCAGTGTGAGTCTGAGAGGCCGATCTCGCTCCTTAACGTAGATGTCAAGTTGTTGGCAAAGGTGCTGTCTAGGAGGGTGGAGGATGTGGTCCCGATGATGATTCATGAGGACCAAACGGGGTTTGTAAAGGGGAGACAATTGAATGCCAACGTGCGGAGGCTCCTGAATGTTATGATGATGGCGCTGGTGGTTGGGGAGTCAGAAATAGTGGCGTCCATGGATGCGGAGAAAGCTTTTGATAGGGTGGAGTGGAGTTACCTGTGGGAGATGTTGCGGAGGTTTGGGTTTGGTGAGGGGTTCATTAGCTGAGTGAGGTTGCTGTACAGCTCCCCGGTGGCGAGTGTGGTGACGAATGGGAGGAGGTCAGAGGACTTTCGGCTTTCCAGAGGGACGAGGCAGGGGTGCCCCTTGTCTCCCCTGCTCTTCGCGTTAGCAATTGAGCCCGTGGCCATGGCGCTGAGGGACTCGAAGGGTTGGAGGGGGATTGTGCGGGGCGGGGGAGGAGCACCGGTTGTCGCTGTATGCAGATGATCTGCTGCTGTATGTCGCGGACCCGGCTGAGGGGATGCCAGAGGTGCTGAGGATACTTGAGGAGTTTGGGGACTTTTCTGGATATAAGCTAAATGTAGAGAAAAGTAGAGCTGTTTGTACTGCAACCGGGGGGTCAGGAGAGGGAGATAGGGGAACTCCCGTTGAGGAGGGCTGAGGGGAGCTTTAGGTATCTTGGGGTCCACGTGGCTACGACCTGGGGAGCTATGCATAGGCTTAACTTTTCGAGGCTAGTGGGGCAGATGGAGGAGGAGTTCAGGAGATGGGATGCGCTGCCGCTCTCGTTGGTGGGCAGGGTCCAGTCGGTTAAAATGACGGTGCTCCCGAGGTTTTTGTTTCTTTTCCAGTGCCTCCCCATGTTGATTGATCCCGAAGGCTTTTTTTAGAAGGGTGAATAAATCAATTCTGGGGTTTGTGTGGGCGCGGAAGGCCCCGAGAGTAAGGAGGGTATTTTTGGAGCGAAGAAGGGAGTTAGGGGACCTGGCGCTGCCCAACCTGTGTGGATATTATTGGGCAGCGAACATGGCGATGATTCTCAGGTGGGTGACGCATGGAAGAGGCTGGAGGTGGCATCCTGTGCGGGTACGAGTCTGGAGGCCTTGGTGACCGCCCCACTTCCACTTCCCCCGGCAAAGTACTGCACGAGTCCGTGTGGTAGTTGCGTCCCTCAAAATCTGGGGACAGTGGAGGCGGCATAGGGGGGAAGTGAAGGCCTCAGTTTGGGCCCTGATGCGGGGCAATCACCGTTTTGCGCCAGGGAGAACAGGTGGGGGATTTGGGAGTTGGCACAGGGCAGGCATCAGACAGTTCTTGGATGGGAAGTTCGCAACTCTGGAGGAGCTGGTGGGGAAGCGGAACCTCCCCCCTGGGAACGCTTTTAGGTATATGCAGGTCAAGAACTTTGTTAAGAGGCAGGTGGAGGAGTTTCCGTGGCTGCCGCCAAGGGGGGTGCAGGACAGGGTGCTTTTGGGGATGTGGGTCGGGAAAAGAAAGATCTCGGCTATTTACCAACTGATGCAGGAGGAGGAGGAGGCCTCAGTGGATGAGCTCAAAGCGAAATGGGAGGAAGAGCTAGGGGAAGAGATTGAGGATGGGTCGTGGTCAGACGCCCTGGAGAGGGTGACTTCTTCCTCCTCTTGCGCACGGCTCAGCCTAATTCAGCTGAAGGTGCTGCACAGGGCTCCCATGACGGGGGCAAGGATGATCCGGTTTTTCGGAGGAGAAGACAGGTGTGGGAGGTGTTCGGGTGGCCCAGCAAACCACACCCATATGTTTTGGGCATGTCCGGCTCTGGACGGGTTTTGGAAGGGGGTGGCGGGGATTTTGTCGGAAGTGGTTGGGTCTAGGGTCAGGCCGGGCTGGGGGCTCGCGATCTTTGGGGTAGCTTCGGAGCCGGGAGTGCAGGAGGCGAGAGAGGCCAGCATTCTGGCCTTTGCGTCTCTAGTAGCCCGGCGCAGGATTCTGTTACAGTGGAGGGATACCCGGCCCCCAAGTTCGGAGACCTGGGTCAACGACATGGCCTGGTTCATCAAGTTGGAGAGGATGAAATTTGCCCTGAGGGGGTCGGTACAGGGGTTCTTTCGGCGGTGGCAGCCCTTTCTCGATTTCCTGGCGAAGGGGTAGAGAGTGGTCGGTCTCTGCAGCAACCGGGGGAGGGGGGGGGGCGGGGGGGGGGGGGTTTGGTGATGGTTGGGGGGGGCGGTTTGCGGCGGTGGGTTTGTTATGTTATTTTCTTCTTTCTTGTATTGCTATTTGTTATTATTTATTTTGGGG
This sequence comes from Scyliorhinus canicula, assembly GCF_902713615.1. NCBI lineage: Eukaryota > Metazoa > Chordata > Chondrichthyes > Carcharhiniformes > Scyliorhinidae > Scyliorhinus > Scyliorhinus canicula. The sequence goes on from NC_052151.1 coordinate 171,039,500, forward strand.
GGGGGAAGAGTTCTTTTCTTGTTTTGTTTTAGCGTGGAAATTGTTTGTTTTAAATTGCGGGGAGAAAATTTGTTATTGTTATTAAAAAACTTGAATAAAAATTATTTTTTAAAAAACTATTCACTATGCACAAATTGTAGCCCAGATAGGAGTTAAATTCATGCTGACTTCTCCTTGACTTTCTCCACACAACTCTGTCTCCTGTCATGTGTCTCTCTACATTGTGCCGTGGGCAGTACTGTTCCCCAGTCCCACACTAACCTTTGTTATGTCAAATGCCCTTATACTACTGAGACAACTTCTACCAACATTCCATGTTATACCACTCCATGCGTGCCACTGTGGGAGGTCTTCACTATGCTGAGAGTTTGGTATGTGCGCAGCACATTGAGCATCAATGGTGGCTTTAGATTCATTCCTATATTGCGAATTCAAGCTGCACTGTCTGCATCTTGGATATTGAAGCTCAATATCTCCACAGCAACAGTGAGAGCTTTGAAGACAGATGTACTGAAATTGCCTATATCCTTTATAACTGAGGTCTTGTCTGACCCTGTGTACCCAACAGAGGTTTGCATTCAAATGAGAGGAGGGTTGCCAAATCAGCACTGGAGTGCTATTACCCAATTTCTGACCATCCCCCCATCTCGATCAAACCATTCCACCAGGAGTACAGGGTCAGTGAATCTCCATTGAGAAGGCAAGTCCCATGTAATCAACTCCAGAATTCTGATATACATGTAAACTATTAAAAGCTTAATTTAACCTTAAAAAATCAAATATATTTGTAACTCGCAGGCTGGATTTTAAGGCTTAGGATTACAATTAGTGATAAAGGGAGGCTTGTCTTGGGGCAAAAGATGCTTTTGCTCAGCAATCCTCCTGTAAATTGCCAGTTAGTGCATTGGCCGTTTTTCTCCTTCATATGTTACTGTTAACCATATCATTTCAATTTAAGGTAGGATCTAATCACCAAATCATTAATGAATCTAAAAGAGTACAGAACATTGAGCTCAATAACAGAAAGTAAAACAAATCTGAACCACACATGTCCTTCTTACCTTTTCTGAATGCAGCTGCAGAATATGTTCTGTTTTCAGCCACCAGGGGCTCAGGATTCTCAAAGCCCGTGCGCTGGTGTGTGGCCCGAAAGTGGAGCTTTAGAAGAATTATTTGCAATCCTTCAATAGGCTTAGCCTTTTTATCTGTACAATTCAATGAAAACAATGTTCCTCTCCACCTATTCTTGACACTGACCCCAGCATTCTCTACTGTAAATCCTATTTTCTGGCTTTGAAATTCAGATATCGCCCAATAGTATATTCATAAAATGACCAGTTTTCACCTTACTCCGTGTTGCAGGAAATGTTGTAAATACCTCATATCTCCATCGTTCCTGTCATTGTGCATTAAGGGTTCATGCTGCAAGAGTGCACAATCCAGCCATGTTTAAAATTGAGCCATGTAACTTTTTTTATAGTCTGATAAAATTTAACCCAGCAATCATGCCCTTAGAATGAACATTTCCATCCCTGCGTTACTGACAAGTTGGCATATGTCTAACTTTAGTACATGGACACGTAACATATCTCTCTGCAATTTTAATATGGCCAATCTTTAGATTACTGCCTCTGTTAAAATAGCAGATAGATGAATGTAATTTAAGAACCTGGACAGCAACTTTAACCCGGTCGTTTTCTAGATGTTTACCCATGATTTCCATTACCTGGTACACGCTCATTTAATATTGTCTTCCTAGAACTTAACAAGTAATATACTACTGGTGTCACTGATTTAATTACAATTTATGCAGCACATTTAACATAGAAAACTGCCCCAAAGAACTGCATCGGACCATGAAAAAATAAACAGCTGTTGAATCAAATAAGGGTGATCAAAAATGGGAGTCAAGGATTATTGTTGGAGGAAATAATGGCTCATTCAAGACTGGATGCTTGTCTAAAAGCTTAGAAATTGTTAAATTAAAAGAAATGTTGATTTTGCACTGGAAAGGAAAGTATAAGGTACGGCAGTAAATAATAAGGATGGGTGCTTGAGAGTGGGTTTTTGAGCAGAGGTGATGATGATGGTGGTTTTGAAGGGAGGGGTGCAGTGCTTGATGAGATAGAACATAGAACATAGAACATAGAACAGTACAGCACAGAACAGGCCCTTCGGCCCTCGATGTTGTGCCGAGCCATGATACCCTACTCAAACCCACGTATCCACCCTATACCCGTAACCCAACAACCCCCCCCCCCCCCTTAACCTTACTTTTTAGGACACTACGGGCAATTTAGCATGGCCAATCCACCTAACCCGCACATCTTTAGACTGTGGGAGGAAACCGGAGCACCCGGAGGAAACCCACGCACACACGGGGAGGACGTGCAGACTCTGCACATACAGTGACCCAGCCGGGAATCGAACCTGGGACCCTGGATCTGTGAAGCATTTATGCTAACCACCATGCTACCGTGCTGCCCCTGGAAGTGTTTGTAATACCAACCCCTGCAGATATCAGGAAGCAAGTTGGGATGGAAGCGGTTTAGTTGGGAATGTGATTGCGGGATACAGGGGTTAGGTCTGATGGACGAGGTAAAATGGAGAGAGCATGGGAGGATGGAAGAAACACTCAAAGGAATAGAAGGCTGAGGGTTCCAGCAATGCTCCCTCTAAGCTGTGTGGGTATTCAGCCATGCAGCAATCAGGAACATGCTGCACAGAGCATAAACATTGTTCCCTTTTAAGAGCAGCACGGTAGCATGGTGGTTAGCATAATTGCTTCACAGCTCCAGGGTCCCAGGTTCGATTCCCGGCTGGGTCACTGTCTGTGCGGAGTCTGCACGTCCTCCCCGTGTGTGCGTGGGTTTCCTCCGGGTGCTCCGGTTTCCTCCCACAGTCCAAAGATGTGCGGGTTAGGTGGATTGGCCATGCTAAATTGCCCGTAGTGTTCTAAAAAGTAAGGTTAAAGGGGGGGTTGTTGGGTTATGGGTATAGGGTGGATACGTGGGTTTGAGTAGGGTGATCATTGTTCGGCACAACATCGAGGGCCGAAGGGCCTGTTCTGTGCTGTACTGTTCTATGTTCTATGTTCTATGTTCTAAGATGTGCATGTGCCAAACTGCACATCATTCTTAAAGGGGCCATGTCCCACAACAAATAGTCTGCGCACAGCAAGCAGAAGTTGGAGGGATCATTGCTGGGGAGGTTTGGCTTGAACAAGAAGAAGGGACAATGTGGTAGAGTTTATCGGAACAAAGGGCCTCAATCTTCGTGGCTTAAAAAAACCCTTTGTGATCCCCACATTTCTTGGATGTGAGTGTAAAAAATGCTGGAGAGCGAGATAAGGAGGTCGTTAGTAATGGATTAAAGGAGCCTGGGGTTAGCTTTGTTCCAGGAGCATCCTGGAGTAGTGAATGATTTTAAAAGAGAAGACTGAGGCAATCAAATTAAATTAGCAAAAGTCTAGGCAGCGAACAATTTATATTCTACTTAGTTTTTGACCTTGCTCTTAAGTATTGTTTTCTGGCTTCAGATGATACTTTGATGAGCTAAGTGATGAAGAAAACTGGTTACATTGTTTACTGCTGAATACGTTAGCACTGAAATCAATTGTGGGTCTCACTAGGGCTTAGAATTCTGATAACACTAAACTTTGAGACTGATTTTAATATAAGGAATATTCCAGCTAGTTCACTGCATTCTCCACATGTCCCGTATCTATATATCCCCATAAGATGATAATCAGCAATGAAAATAAAATTCTCTTTGCTTTTCTATGGGTTTACATGCATTTTAAAATTTACCATGCAAAATCTGTATTTAGTACAATCAATGCATACAGCAGCGGACGATTCCTCATGTAGCAAGCCTGCCATCTACTGACCAGTTTAACAGGTGGAGGTTGGCAGATGGGATCCCGTATCATTTGTATAGTTTACTGAGATACTAATAAGACCATAAGACATTGGAGCAGAATTTGGCTATTCGGCCCATTGTGTCTGTTCTGCCATTCAATTATGGCTCCTCTGTTCTTATCCCACACCCCTGCCTTCTCCCCTTAGCCCCTGGTCCCCTTATTAATCAAGAACCTATCTATCTCTGCCTTAAAGACACTCAGTGATTTGGCCTCCACAGCCTTCTGCAGCAATGAGTTCCACAGATTCACCACCTCTGGCTGAAGAAATTCCTCTTCATCTCAGTTTTAAAGGATTGTCCCTTCAGTCTGAGGGCGTGGCCTGGGTTCTAGCTTTTCCTACTAGTGGAAACATCTTCTCCATGTCCACTCTATCCAGACCTCGCAGTATCCTGTAAGTTTCAATAAGATCCCCCCCCTCATCCTTCTAAGCTCCATTGAGTACAGGCCCAGAGTCCTCAACCGCTCCTCATATGACAAGCTCTTCATTCCAGGGATCATTCTTGTGAACATCCTCTGGACCCTTTCCAAGGTCAGAACATCCTTCCTTTGATACGGGGCCCAAAACGGCTCACAATACTCCAAATGGGGTCTGTCCAGCCTCAGAAGTAAATCCCTGCTCTGAATGATGAGGTGGTGAAGTTCAATGGGTTTGTTGAAAGTGAAACTAACAAGAGAATTCTCCTGTATTATGAGAACTACAATGAATTCTACATGATAGCCTTTCTTTTTATTTTGCTTTTTCTAATTTCCTAGGATGGTAGTGTTAGGGACTAATTTGCAGCAAAAGAACAGCTCAGTTGACTTTGGCCACACAGTTGAAGTAGGGTCTGTCTGAATCTTGTGACCCACCACCTGAACATGCATGATCCAAACATGTTGTCCCAAGCACTAACTAATCTGGATTTTATGGGCCTAGTGGGAGGACATGTTCTTTTCTATACATAGGTGAGCATCTGTGCCATGATGGATGCATTCCCAGTCCTCATCTGCCTCATGCTGTTGAAACTCCAGAACCTGATTATCACCACTGTGGGTGCCCAGCCCCTTTGAGATTCTATATTCTATCCTGTGTAAGAGATCCAATAGAAAAAAAAAATTAGAAAATGTTTTTTTGCCTTTCTAACCTGCTGCTTTGGGCTCCATGGTGGAACTCGCCAATGAGCCTTATCTCATTGAGCCATCAACTTCCAATCTGTTACAGAAATGTTACATTGCTACCTCTAAACAAGAGTCTGTGAACAGAATTATATTGCAAGATAATAACAGTGCATATCGATGGTTTTATATAGATATGAGGGAGGGTAAGAGAAGAAGAGAGACCGAACCATTTCTGAACCGTTTTCAAGTTTTGGTTTATTCCATTATATTAAGGACAATCTTGTTATGCAAGGCGAGAATTAGTCTTTAAGTGTTGAAGGTTGAAGGGTCACAAATACATTCCGAGATGTGCTGGAGTCTCAACTCGTTCTGGGCAGCGCAATTGGCCATGTATCCTGCAGCAATTTAACTGTGTTTGTGTGTGCAACCCTTTGAAGAAATGAGTATGGCAAAATTTTTAATAAGCAAGAGTAATGATGACAGGAGGAAGATAAGAATGATAGAATACAAGCAAGAAAGAACTTGCATTTTAGAAAGCCTTTCATATCCTCTGTCCATCATAGTGCTTCACAAGGAAAAAAGTGCTTTTGAAGTGCAATCTCTGCTGGTGTAGGCACAGGCACATTTCTCACCATAACAGTGAAAGAACTGTTAGGGTTGTGTGAGGGCTTCACAAGGCCCACCAATAAATATGTAGCTGATTTCTTGGCAATATTTTTTGGCATGCATACATGTAACAGATAAAAGGAAATGTTGGATAATCTTGGCAGCTTCTGTGGATGTCCTATCTTCCTTCGTGTTTGTTCCTAGCAGATAGCAAATTGTTGAGCCTGGCCATTATGGCCTTTAATGCACGTTACCTTCCTGCCCCTTGGAAAGAGTACAGCCCTTTGAAAGGCAAGATGAATGCTGGCTTAGAGAAATGAATCCTTGCCTTTGATGATTTCCCTCTTCCCATCTCAATAGTTTTACGATTTCTGAGCTCCTTCTGAAGCGAGCTTCCAGCTCCAAGGTGAAGTTGACTTTGGAGGTCCTGGCCAGATGAGCATTCACACAACTAGACAGCAAGAACCCTCCCTCCCTATTTTATCCCCGAAAATTACCTGTGCGTGTTTAAAGATTTCTAAAATAACTCTGAGAAATGGTACAAACCTCCGACCATTTGGATTCCCTTTCCTGCCAGCAGTGCACCCCTACCCGCAGGTTTCCCAGTGGGATGGAGCGGCTTCAGTGGGAATTCCTATTGACAAGCAGCAGGAGTAGTGAGTGGCACTGGCGAGAAACACATCAGGCTGGGGGTGAGAGGGGGCAGAGAATCCAGTCCTGTATAAATCGATCAGCTTTATGTACAACAACCTTTTGAATTATGGAACTCATAATACTCAGGCAAGTCAAACACCACACAAATTAATGAAACGGTTCTCACGAGACAACTTTACCAAAAGACAAAAGCTCACTCGGGTCGCCAAAGGTGCAGTCCAGATAAGGAATGATGGATCCATCCGTTCCAGTGTCTCTGCACCTGTACAATTAAATCAGCAAAACGATAAAAATCTAAAATTCCTGGTTAAAAGTGAAAAGATTGTCCTCCACTTAAATTTAGGTCCACGGGATTGCCCGGCACAGCACGTAGAGGAGCATCAGGTGGGAAACATTACGAGGTTTTAGCAGAACCCTCTGATTTCCATCTATTATGATCAGAAAATCAAGGGGTCTCCTTTACACACATACAATCGCCTCCTAAGCCTTGCGCTTTTCATCCATGTACTCCAACCAGGGAATGCTGTTAAGCATAACAAAAGCAAAAAACTTGGTCCAGGGACCCAGAGAAAAACTGGCCTGTAAACCCATCAGTCCCACGGACCGTGTAAAGTTGCTCGATAATGGATTAAATATGGCAGCATGGTGGCGCAGTGGTTAGCACTGCTGCCTCATGGCACTGAGGACCCGGGTTCGATTCCTGCCCCAGGTCACTGTGTGGAGCTTGCGCATTCTCCCCGTGTTTGCGTGGGTCTCACCCCCACAACTCAAAGATGTGCAGGGTAGGTGGAGCTAAATTGCTCCTTATTTGAAAAAAAAAGAATTGGATACTTTAAATTTTTTAAAAAGGATCATGGATTAAATTCAGAGTTCAGCCACCTGGGTTTGGTAGTTAACTATTAAAGAAACTTGCAAGAAGATAAAGTTCCTTGACTCTTTGAAGTAATCTATCAAAACATCAGATTATTAATCAAGTGTAACAGGTTACGTTATTCTGCCCCAACTGATCAATCAGGTCAAAAACTCTAACAATAATTTAATAAAGCACAGCATAGAACAAACACCCAAAATCATTTTGTATCCCTATTAAATTCAAGCAATTACTATACATGCAAATATAAAATTTTATATTGGTTAAGTACATAATAGGATTAAACCAGCTTCTAGAAACAGAAAAAAAAGATTTGCAAAGCATTTTACAGTCAATGAAGTGGCTTTCAAATGTAATATTTGATGTAATGTGGGACATAGAATTCCCTACAGTGCTGAAAGACACCATTGGCTCATTGAGTCTTCACCAACCCTCTGAAAGAAAAGCCCCCCCCCCCCCCCCCCCCGCCCTATCTCTGCAACCCCTGCAAACCTGTACATCTTAGGACAAGTGGCAATTTTAGCATAGCAGATCCATCTAACATACACATCTCTGAGAGGAATCCAGAGCACCTGGAGGAAACACAGAAAACATGCAAACTGTACACAGACTGTCAGCCAAGGTCAAAATTGAGTCTGGATCCCTGGTATTGTGGGACAGCAATGCTAACTACCCTGCCACTGTGCCACACCCCACGGACTATCACAAGCCAATCTGTCACAGCAAAATCCCGCAAACACCAATATGATAATGTTGGTTCAGACATGAATATTGGCCAAATCTCCCCTTCTCTTCTTTGATATATGGGACCTCCTACATCTACCTAAGGGACCTTGATTTAATATCTCATCTGAAAGATGGTACTGGTGATAGAGCACTGCACTGGAGTGTCAGCCTAGATTTTGGTTTAAGGCCTCTGGATTGGGACAGCAATGCTAACCACCCTGCCACTGTGCCACACCCCACGGACTATCACAAGCCAATCTGTCACAGCAAAATCCCGCAAACACCAATATGATAATGTTGGTTCAGACATGAATATTGGCCAAATCTCCCCTTCTCTTCTTTGATATATGGGACCTCCTACATCTACCTAAGGGACCTTGATTTAATATCTCATCTGAAAGATGTTACTGGTGATAGAGCACTGCACTGGAGTGTCAGCCTAGATTTTGGTTTGAGGCCTCTGGATTGGGACTTGAATCCACAATGTTGAAATATGAAACAGAAATGAGTAAGGCATGGCAGAAACAACAAGTGACTGGATTTGTTACCAGTGAATTACAGGAGCCAACAAATTCTTTTGAAAATCTGTTCACTGATATCTATAACCTTCAATTGTATTTTTATCTGGGTATATCAACCTGTTTTACAATGTTTTAGCTAATGATGGATTTGTTTTGTATGCAATATTTGTAGCAGTGTACTTTTTATTTTGGTTTATATTGACACTAGAGGGCCTCATTTCAAAACCATACCAATTGCTATTTGCCACTTTAATAAAGAAGCTCATCTAACAGATAAACATTAGCCAGCAAAATTGTTTCTGAAACTAAATATCAATATGTTTGTGCAAATGGGACTATTGATATAATTTGTGTATTGGTTAACGTTTGTTCAAGCTATTCTCTTTGAAGTATCGTAATCTATTAAAATGGCACAGAAATTTCTAAAAGGTAGGCATGATGAGGTTTTTCACAACTAAGTGGTCCAATTGTTTTGTGTTGATATAGGAAATACATTACCATGATTCTCGCAATCTTTTATAAACAATGCTGTGGATTTTAGTGGTGAAGGGACGATGCACCATTCATCTCACTGACAATTACCCACAAAGCATTTGCGGACTTTGGAGTACAAATTTGCTCTAATCTGGTGCCCTCGAAGGAGATCAGGAGCTGACAAGAAACAGCGAGGCTCTTCAACCATTGCAGAATCCTCGCAGAGACACACTTGAGGAGACATTTGTTCATGTCACACCACAAGTGGTGCTAAGTGTTGGCTGTGATTCAGCTGGTAGAACTCCCCATCCAAGTCGCACGCCATGGGGCAGAGCAATATGAGGGTGGGAAAGATGGCCATTGAGCATTGAAGGGCAGCTAGACGGGAGCCAAATGGGAATTCCGCCTATCACTGGCGCTGCACAATTGGATGGAAGGAGGCCACGTCCACTTTTTTACAGCATTGGTTGCCATAAAGCAGATGAGTATAAAGCCAGGGAGAAAGTAAATTTGTCAGGTAAGAGGTTTGAATTCGAGGGGGAGAGAGAGCGATCAGTTGGGGGAGTAGGGGGTGGGAATCGGCCAGCTGGGAGCTATGAGCACGGGGACTGCGGTTAGGGAGTCAACCAGTTGGGGAAGGGGTTGGGGGGGTGGGAGGATGCGGGGAGGGAGGTGGTAGGTCAGCCAGTCGTGGGTTGGGGATGTCAATCTGACACGGAGGAGGTGTCCGCCTGTTGGTTGGGGCTGACGGCTGGCCAGTCGGGAGAGAGGGGCGGTGTCCAGTCTCCAGTCAGAGGGTGACAGGTGTCATCCAGTTGGGTGGATGGGGCTGCATAGTCGGTGTGGGGGAATGGGCAGTCAGGGGGAGCCAGAGAGTGTGGGACAGTTTGGGTTGGGCAAAGCCATGGGGTGGGTAGTTGGGGGCTGGAGGTCTTTTCATGGAGGGGAAAGTCCCAACGGGAGGTGGGGATGGGGGAGTTTCCTTGGATGGGAGTGATGGAGGTAAGGGGAGGGGAGTAGTGAAGAGGGGGACCAAGTCCCCGGGAGGTTTGTAAACATGGGGAGAATAATATGAGAGTCCACACAAAAACTACCCAGAAAGTAGAAGTGGTTTTATTTCTTCTTCTAACTTTTTCTGTGTGTAACACAGTCAGAACTATTAAAGCTTGCAATTTAAATCACATTTTTGGATAGTTCCCAGTGCATGGCAGTGGCCCAAAGGAAATTAGCACTTCCGGGCAATTTCCGTGCAACCTTTACCCGGGAATCTCTGGTCTGGATTCCCCTGTGGCTCTTTGGGTCTCTCCCCCCGCCCCAATACATTGCTGGAACTCGGAAGTTAGAGCAGGTTATCCCATGCAAAATAGTAAGTAATTATTATTATTATTAAGTAGGTCTGTGTTGCTTTAAGGCTTTGCATTGGTGAAATTAATTTGAGAGTCAGTTCCATGTCAGATGGTAGGTCAAAGCCCTGCATTTTGTTGATTGCTGGGTGAGATTTTTAATACAGTACGGAACACTATTCTAAGATTTGTGCTGTATGTGTAATCAATAAAGAGTATTTCCTTCTCAACTTGTATCAGGTTAATAAAAGCTCACAGAGTAGGCTGGAAACAGAAGATCACAAGAGGTTCAAACCTTCTAAGTCTCCACTCATTGTACCTCCAAAACGAGCTTCTAATTTGAATGTAATATATTTTTTGGAGGTACAGCTTCAGTATAAACTTGCTCACTAGTAATAATGACAAAGTTATCTGCAGAAATTTTATCATAACTTCTTTTAATTTTAGAGTAAACTTGTACACAATGCAACCCCAACTCAAATACAACAAAGAACAAAAACAAAAAAATGTTGCACAATCTCAGCTGGTCTGTGTAGCCACCTGGGGTGGCCACGTCCCGATTCCAAAATGGACGTTCGCAAAGAGTGCAGGGAAAATTGGACAGTACTAGGAAAACAAGCAGGTGCAAGGTTTGCCTGTGGATTGGAACTTGCAGGTCTCAGACAGAACTGATACTACAAGCCATTAGCATACAAATGAGCTATGTCCGGGGACAAAAGAGAAACATTTAAACAATCGGTACTAGGGCAGACTCCCCGGCGCCAGTGGAGACTAAAACAAAGGCAGGCCAACGGTTACCTAGGGCCTGCCCAGCGATCCCTTTATTGGAGAGAATCGATACAAATGATTGGGACATGGTCCAATTAATTGGGACCAAGTCCAGGATCCGCCCAGAAGGGTGAAAAACCCTTTGGGGTATAAAACAGAGTCCCCAAGGTCAGAGCGCTCTCTTGAACTCTTCTTCTTCACCTTGGTCTTTGGCTCTCAGTGACGAGAGGCCCGCCAAGCACCAGCCAAGTAAGTCTAAGGCCAACGCACGCTACGAGATAGGCGCTCCTAGCTGCTATTCTATACCAGTTCGAAGCCAGCAGTATCAGAACCGGACAACAGCCATTGTTTCTCTGACTGAGTGGGTGCCCGAAGCTAAGTATAGGCTTTTAGTAGTAGTTGTAGTTTAGTGAGTAGAGTTTGTGCATGAGTAATAATTGACTGTGTGTGTAAATAAATGTGCATTGATTTCAAACTTACTAACTGGTGTATCGAGTCATTGATCAGTATTCGGTTTTGAACCCTGTGGTGCTATCAGAAAGATACCTGGCAACTCTTGAGCAAAGGTAATTAAAACAGAGTAAATTAAGGGAAAGCATAACGAGCAACATCTGTCAGCATGTGTGGAGAGAAAAGGGCACTAAAGTTTCAAATTTGGTTGACTCTTTTGACAAAGTTCGAGCCATCCCGACTCAAAATGTTAGTTCCCTTCTCTCTCCACAGATGCTGTCAGACCTGCTGAGATGTTCCAGCATTTTCTCTTTTGTTTCAGATTCCAGCCTCCGCAGTAACTTGCGTTTACAACAAACAACGCTTGAAATAAAAATCAATAATGAAAGTTCCTTTGCTTTGAGCATGTTTTTCAAAGTACAGTTTAAGGCATGGCAGGCGGGGTAAACAGAAGTTGCCCAAGTGTTGGACAGCATGATAAAGTGAGGCAAACTTTGAAACAAGATTACAAGAACAAGGCGGTGCATGAGTCATATCCACAAAGGTGAATGTTTCCCTCACCTTCAGTGAGAAGGAGAGAATGGTATAAAGAAATGGAAATGAAGCTTCAGGATTTTCCCCCTATCGTTGGAAAGATGTATTTGATTTCACAGTTCCGATCCAGTTGATGGAAAAGAGAAAGCCGAATTGGCGAGTAACCAGATCATCTCGATGGCAACATCCTGGAAACCATCTACCCAAGTAAAAAAAAGTTGCATTATAAAGATATTATATAACCATCAGAGCAATGCTCGAGACACCATCTGATGGAAAAGGCACACACTATTAAAAGAACGTCAGTGAGTGCAAAATGGGAATCCTGAGATTTCATTTCTTTTGTGAAATGAAGTGGAATAAAAATGTTAATGATACAGAAAAGAAGAGGGGTTGAAGGAATATGGATTTATTCACTTAAAGGAGGCTATTATAATCAAATTTTGAACTGAAAACAATGAGATATGTTTAAAGATGACTCACATTTAGGATTGAAATGTAAAAGAAAGCGTGAATCAAAACAGCAGAGGAATTCATTAGGGTGATGATACGTGAAATCTTTCAGCTCAATACCTCGAAATGAAATTCAGCACAATGCAAAGTTGTTCCATTTGAAGAGAGGACTTGTTCACCAAATGCAAGACAAATAGGTTCTGCCGATATGAGGTGTAAGGCCCTATTTTAATTCAGTGAGATTGGGAAGGACGGAGGACGATACGTGGAAAAGGCTAGCATGAGCTCAAGATCATTGTAACACCCTGACCTCAGTATGATCCTTCAGGACACACTTCCACCTGAGAATGAGAAGGAGGTTAAAGGTTGGCAATGAGGTCTTTCCCAGAAACCTGAAGAAATGACCCCCCGTATTAAGGGGGAGGGGCGGAGGTGAGGGCAAAGGGTAGCATTAGGTGTGGTTAGATCTGAGGAAATGGTGGCACAGTGGTTAGCACTGCCGCCTCACAGCATCAGGGACCTGGGTTCGATTCCTACCTCGTGCGACTGTGTGGAGCTTTCACATTCTTCCAGTGTGGTTAGGGGCTGGTTTAGAACAGGGCTACATCACTGGCTTTGAAAGCAGACCAAGGCAGGCCAGCAGCACGGTTCAATTCCCATACCAGCCTTCCTGAACAGGCGCCGGAATGTGGCGACTAGGGGCTTTTCACAGGAACTTCATTTGAAGCCTACTTGATACACAAAGCGATTTTCATTTCAAGAAGATTGATAAAGTCAGAGGCTAGATCCGGAAGCTGAGAATAAATTGCTGCAACTGTTTCTGCTACTTGAAGATAACATTGGTGGACCTATACCCTCCAGACCTAGTTGAACAGATTCTGAAGATATGTGCCATTTGTGGAACTCGGGTTGGTTGTGTGCTGCTGTCAGCTGACAATCAGGGTAGCTCCTAGAAGGATCAGAGCTGAAATTCTTCACAAAGCAGAGTTGGAGGGACCTTGTGACTGAGTTGGATCACCAAAACCTAAGGCAGTTAAGCCAATTTTAAGAACTCTTAGTTGTCTCAGCCATTTAAGGTGCAAATTGTAATCCATATTCAACTACGGTTTGCCTGTTAGTTCATGTTTAACTCATATTCATTCTGGATGTTAAGAGTATAGGATAGATACTATTTAGTGTTTGCTTTGTTGACTCTTGGACAGTAAAGTTCCTCTCTTTAAAAAATTTTTTTTTAGAGTACCCAATTATTTTTTCCAATTAAGGGGCAATTTAGTGTGGCCAATCCACCTACCCTGCACATCTTTTGGGCTGTGGGGGTGAAACCCACGCAGACATGGGGAGAACGGGCAAACTCCACATGGACAGTGACCCAGGGCCGGGATTCGAACCCGGGTCCTCAGCGCCGTAGGCAGCAATGCTAACCACTGTGCCACCGTGCTGCCCTAGTTCTTCTCTTTTAACCATAACAATTTATGGCTTTATTATTTTGAGAAATAACTGGGATTTTGAATTTTGTCTACTTCAGAAAAAAGTTACTGGTCTCTACCAAGATCATAACTAGTACAAGAAGCATTATTGCTATTCATTAATTCTTTTAAATTAAAAACTGCTTTGCAGGTTTTTCAGTCACAGAATAAAATATTTTTTAAACTGCTGTCGAAGTGAACAGTAACCGAACAAACTGAATGTACGAAAAGTTGAAGATAACTAGCTGGAGAGAAGTTTTAAAGATTTATTTTAATGTGGCTATTTGAATTAAATTGCAAATATAAAATATCCCACAATATATGAACAATGTGTTTACAACTGTGTGGGTTCAGGGCAATATTTTTACAAGATGCATGTGTTGCAGTTGTTCTCGTATCTCATTGATTTTTGGTGACACAAAATAAATTATAAACACAACTCGACCATCAGTAAGACTGATGAATGTTTATGAAAGCTCTTTAAAAATCAGTCTGAGAGTGGGTAATAAAGCTTGGGGAATATGATTATATGGAGGGAGTCAGTGCAATGTGCTCTGCCAGCTTAAAATGCAGAATCAATTTCTAGCTACTCACAAAATCCTGAAGGAAACCTTATTCGCTTTGCATCAACTCCTGGACCAATGAGTTCGTAAACTACTCAATGGAAAGCATTTAACTATTTATTAACACAAACCAGAATTTTAAATGTTGTAAGGATTCCTCCAGTCTCTCACCCTGGAAATGGTAACAGAAGTCCACATGTTTCTTGTTGATACTCCTTGTCACTTTCCTTATCGTTAATGATCTCCAACACTCAACATCTGCATTCTACTCAGCAGAGCTTGGGGTGTCCTGCACCCTCTAATTAGGTCTATCCAATGCTGTGCTCATAAGGACATGGGAAATCGAAGCAGGAGTAGAACATCTTGGCCCTCGAGCCTATTCTGCCTTTCAATACAATCACTGATAAACTTCTGCTTCAAATCTACTTTTGTGCTGACACCCCAAAATCCCTCGATTCCTGAAGAGACCAAACAAATCTATCTAGTTATGAGGGCATAATCACGTGGAAGGTGACCATCATCAGCCTCTTCAGGTTCCTTCCCTTTGAGGTTCTCATCGTCCAAGGAGTTCTCGGTCTCATCCACGTGTCCCTCTGGCAATGTGTGTCCCCATGTGCCCCCTTTGGAGCACCAGGGTTTACAGGCCGACAAACCACAATACTGCGGGACATCCCCTCTGAAGAGTAGTGCGGAGTAGAGAGTTCCACACATCGGAAACACATCTTCAGGATGGTCTGCTATATGATTGATCTTGTCACTCACTGCCATATTTTAGGGTTAGGTACGTTTTGGCACAGCCATTTGGGCGCAGCCGTTGTGGCGTGGCCGTTTTGGCGCCGGCTGTTTTGGCGCCGGCTGTTTTGGCCATAATAACATTTCTTTATTTGTAAATTAGCCTCAGTTGAGTTGGCTGCTGGTGCGGGTCCGCTGTCACGTGTTTCGTTCTATCACCATCTTTTTATATATTTTTTAACTAAACCAATTCGCATACCCATATGATGGCTAAGGAAGTATCAACGAAACGTGGTAAAGAAAAATTTGTTCATAACGGATTCCTTTACGTCTTTGACAAAACAAGCAAAGGTGACAGCGAAGTGAAATTTTGGCGTTGTGAGCAAAAAAACCGGTGCAAAGCACGGCTCCATACTAAAGCTGCAAACGTGGTGAGGCAGCTGAACAGCCATTTGCATGATGCTTCTGCTGCACAAGTAGAGGTTGCACTCGTGAAAACTAAAATAAAAAAGAGAGAACAGGAAACCCTTGAGGCACCGACTGTAGTTGTTAATGAATGTTTGACAGACATATCCCAAGCTAGTCTACCAGCCATTCCTAATATATCTGCTTTGAGGAGAATAATAAGCAGAAAGCGTAATTATGTATTGAACGCCCCCACCAATCCAAGTGATTTACAACAATTGATTGTGCCAGAATGCTACAGGATATATGTCCCTCAACCAGGAGTGGAAGAAAATTTTTTACTTTGTGATAGCGGACCAGGTCACGACCGGATATTAATCTTCGGAAGACAGAGCTGGCTACAGCACTTATTGACATCTGATATGTGGTTTGCAGATGGCACATTCAGTATTGCTCCCAGCCTCTTTTCTCAGATTTATGTAATTATGGTAAAAAAAACACGGAGGAGTTACTCCTACGGTTTATGCTCTTTTGCCCAACAAGCAACGCACCACATATGCGAGAATGTTCGCATTATTGAAAGAAATCGAACCCAACTTGAAACCCAGTTCAATCGTCTGTGATTATGAACAAGCTGCGCACAGTGCTATGAAAGACATATTCCCTGATGTTCAAATAAAAGGATGTTTTTTTTCATTTAGCTCAAAATATGCAAAAACATCTAGGTAGTATGGGGTTCCGTAGTTTGTATAACACTGATCCAGATTTCGCGTTAGAAGCTAAAATGATTATTGCCATTGTCTTTGTGCCTTTGAACAAAATCGATGAATATCTGGATGCTTTAGCGACCAAACTGCCGCAAGAACTTCAAGATTTACTCAACTGATTTGAAGATACATATGTTGGTCGTCTGAACAGACGAGGAAATGGTAGACGAACACCTTTATTTCGCCCTGAGATTTGGAAATTTTATCAGAGAACATTAAACGGGGAAGACCGCACAAACAATAATGCGGAGGCAGCCCACCGTCGATTGAAATACGAACTTGGCATGCATCATCCCACCATATGGAAACTAATTGATGGCCTGCATAAAGTACAGAAAGGTAGAGGTGCATATTATGAAAGGTTACTAGCCGGCCATGAACCGCCACAAAAACTAAAAAGTATAGAGATGCAGATAAAAGAATACATGAAACTGTTCTTAAATTTGAAAACATGGATGCTATCGAGTACTTGAGGAGCCTTGCTCATAATTACCAAATGAACTAAACTAAATGAACTAATTTAAGGTTTTTAACTAAATGAACTAATTTAAGGTTTTTAACTAAATGAACTAATTTAAGGTTTTTAATTTACAATAAAGTTAGTTTAAAAACTTTTTAAAGCTCATCTTTTAATTTACAGTTTTAAGCTTGCTTTTCAGTCATTCCTTCGAATGATAATGAATCTTGCATCAATTTACTTGCAACAATTTACTAGCCACAAAAACTAAAAAAAAGTCTGTCGTCTGCGCCCAAACGGCCGCGCCAAATTGGCTGCGCCCAATTGTCCCATGGCGCCCAAACGGCTGCGTTCAAACGGCCGCGCCAAAACGGCCGCGCCCAATTGTCCCATACCGCATATTTTATCGCTCCACTGAGACACTTTGAGGATGAATCACAGGTGTCATGAGCCATCTTTTCAGTGGGTTCCCCGTATCACCCAGCAGCCAACCCTGTAGTCATTGGAGCCCTTCACATATCTGAGCCACTTTAGAGTCACTCAGGCTAGAAGAGACATGGAAACTCTTGACGCAAATGTGCATGATGTGCCTTTGATGATCGCGCACCAGCTGAATGTCGAGGGAGTGGAACCCTCTCCTGTTAATGATGATCGGGGGCTGCTGCCATGGAGCTCCTCAAGCAACATGGGTGTAATTAATGGCAGCCTGAACTCTAAGGAAGACTGAGATACTTACAAATCCAAGGCCTGAATTTTCAGGATGGCCACTCGACACCTGCCATCCAGAGTCAGCGGGACACGCATTCCCGCCAACTCTGACAGGCCCTCTGGCTATTTTACACTTAATTAAGTGTTGATTGGCAGCATTGCAGAACTTCCATTCGCCCTTGAGCTCCAAGTCACGCCGTGTCAGCCAATCGGCTCTCCAACCTCTGCAGGCACAGCACTACAGTAGCCAGAAGAGGTACTGTAGCTCCATGCCTGAGCCTAGATCCCAGGACCACACTTGATGTCAGGGACAGGGGGCAGGAAGGTAGGGAGATACCTTGGCAGGTCAACAGGGGATGATCTCAGTGTCGGGTCTGTGGAGTGGGGCGAGTGCTGGGGAATGGAGAATTAAAGCTCCCAGGTTCCTGAGGAGGGGGTACTCCAAATCTGAAGGGGCTTCAAAGGGGCATGGGCGGCTTCCCGTCTGAAGCCATTCCCGCCTCACTGTAAAATTGCATTTCATTTGGGGAGGATGGGATCCCATTGAGAAGTTTTTCCAGTTTTGGTTTTAAACTGCATCATTACTTTGGGTTTCAAAATGGTGGAGCTCTATTTCTACTTCGAGGGCCCCACCCCACCATTACCATTTGTGTCCCCGATCATCCACAACGTGCAGGTAGTCCTCCCTCAGGTTATCGTGTAACCTCCGCCAGTAACCATGGAGCCCTTAGTTATTGCTGTGGACATTTCTGCCATCCCCCGACCTCATCACTGTTGATACCCTCATGCTCATGTGGACCTCAACCTCTACAAACACAGATTCCCCCTCCCCCTCCCCCTCCCATCGCTCCACATCTTGAGGCTGAGTGCATGGTTATATACAGAGGTCACCTGCCCAGCCACAAGTGATTTGAGTGCCTCCACACTCCCAGCCTTTGCTACTGTTTTCCCAATTTAAGGCTGCAGATACCTCTCCGGACCTTGACCATGCCCTCTGCACCACAGAACTGAGCCAGATACCCCAGCACCACTGAGTGTAAAACTATGACCATGCCTTGCACAACAAGTAGTGCCTTACCCCTACTGAGCAAACAGGTCTTGCCCCTCCCTGGAGCTGGTCAACAATGTGTGCGCCATGCATAGCCTTGTAGTATGGTCCCTGAAGATGGGCAGCACGGTAGCATGGTGGTTAGCATAAATGCTTCACAGCTCCAGGGTCCCAGGTTCAGTTCCCGGCTGGGTCACTGTCTGTGCGGAGTCTGCACGTCCTCCCCGTGTGTGCGTGGGTTTCCCCCGGGTGCTCCAGTTTCCTCCCACAGTCCAAAGATGTGCGGGTTAGGTGGATTGGCCATGCTAAATTGCCCGTAGTGTCCTTAAAAGTAAGGTGGGGGGGGTTGTTGGTTTACGGGTATAGGGTGGATACGTGGGTTTGAGTAGGGTGATCATTGCTCTGCACAACATCGAGGGCCGAAGGGCCTGTTCTGTGCTGTATTGTTCTATGTCCTAAGACAGGACTGTCTTTAATCTCTCACTCAGACTTTTTGTTATCAGTGCCTGGACTTTGACTGTCTGTCACTCAGCTCCACAGTTGTTTGTAGACTGACCACGACACTGTCTCCCTCGCTCCCCTCTATGTATCTGTGCAAACCTTTCCCTCCAACTGACTCATGTGTCTCTATGCAACCATCCCCTCTTCTGCTACACTAACCCCACCCTCTTTCCTAATCTAGAGTCGGCATTCATACCCTCCTATTCCTGCCAAATAAATCCAAGCCACCCCTTCAGTGTTTGCGCTCTAGTCTTCCACCTTCCATGTCGGGCTCCAGCCTTTCCACCCCTCTCCCTGCAATCATTCCCTACCCCCACCAGTCTCCCATCCAACCAAGACCACCTTCCCCCGAATCCTTATGTCTGCCACCTGTATACCCAAGGCACCCTCCATGAACTTCCCTACTGCACACCAAAGGCACCCTCCATGAGCTGTCTTACTGCATACCCGAGGCACCCACTGTGAGCTGCCCGACTGCATGCCCTAAGCAGCCACTGTGAGGACCCCAACCAGACACACCCACCCAGTCTGGTCTAACATTGCAGCATTTACATCACTGACAACCCAGAGCTGTGCTGTTGCAGGGAGGTCTTGCACATTGAGCTTACCTCAAAGTGACGAGCGAAGTAAAGGTTAGCCAGCTGAATATCACATATATCCAGTCGATTCAGACTGGTTTAATTTTCTGCTGATGTGGCAGGTAACTGGGAGAGTGAACATGATTCCGGCGACGTGCATTTTGAGTGAGTATTCATTACATGCTCATTCATGAAGATGGGGTTCCCATTATTGAACACAGGATATCTGACCCGCTATCATCATCATCGTGAAAATAGTGAGCGGAAAATCCTGACTTGTTTTCCCACCGGTGGACATTCGACTTTTGATCCTGGAATTTTTTTGTTCCTGCTCGCTGTGAAATTCAACGGTGGTGGAACCAGAAAATTCCATTCACTGTTTGGGCATTCCAATCATATAAGAACATTCTCTCATTGTCATTTAAAAATACATTTAGAGTACCCAATTCTTTTTTTCCAATTAAGGGAAATTTAGTGAGTCCAATTCACCCACTCTGCACATCTTTTTGGGTTGTGGGGGTGTGACCCATGCAGACACCGGGAGAATATGCAAAAGGTTTACTATTTGCTGTGGTGGGATTTGAATCTGGGCGATCAGAGCATTACCCTGGGTGTCCGGATTACTACACCAATGACGATACCACTACACCATCAGATTAGCCCCTCACTGGCATTTAAATGAAGACCTGTAATGAGCCCAACTTACAATTTGTGACTGGGCCTCAAATATCTCAGGCACCGCTGTTATGTTCTGGTGATTGGAAGGTAGGAATGATGCACAGAAAAACGTCTAGTTCTTGACTAGCTGAAGTGATTTATTATAAAACAAATGCATGGTAAAGATAACTGTGAGAAATATATTACAAACTACTAATATTGATAAATTATCCTAGAGCTACTGCAAGTATGACTATCCACTAACATGACTAACTCCCAACTCCTCGAAATACAGATTCACGTGGTAGAGTTACACTGCCACCTGCTGGTCAGAGGTTGTTTACATCAATATATGCATGATTGCCTATGCATATCATCACAACCCCTACTCTGGCAAATAAACACGAGTGCATAGAGAGGTTCAGCCTAATGCATAGTGAGCTGATATTAAATGCACAGATGCACTTACTACCCTCTATTGTTGACCCATTGTCCAAAGAATTGCTATTCAGGGGCATGTTGGACTCTTCAGAATAACATGAAAGCAAAATGAATTATGAGTTCAAACAGTGCTTCCCAGCTCTGCACCAAGTACGTAAATTCAGGAAAATCATGCAACTGAGGACGATTTCCTCAAAGCCACTTCATGTTGCAAAGTAAGTGTATATTTTATATGTCTAGCTAAAGCTTTTCAAGCAACCCTTTTATATAGATGCTGAGTGTGAAGTGGAAAGATTGTAGAAGAGATAAAATTCCATGCCTGAGTTTCCGTTATCAAATAAATTAATGACTTCAAAGGGGATGAATAGAAACTGAAAACAGAACGGCCAAGAAATGGTAATTGCTCTTCACAGGAGAGGTGAAAGGTTATCACAGCTAGAGCTGTTAATATCATTGCAGCAATTTGAGAAATTGATATTGAAGTGTGCTTAAATCTTCCTGGACCAACTGTGGTTGAATTTTCCCAACAGCTTCTACTGGTGTTAACGGTTAGATGAAGCGGAGCACAAATGAAACTGGTCTATAAAACTGGCTCAATCAGAACTCCTTTTATTGCTGTGTTACTGACTCCTATTTACTGCTAATTGGAGGCGATGATGGGAATGCAACCTCAGAATTTCGGTGTCAGATGAGATCATCTGCTACACTTGTTTTGACGGCTGATCAAACCGATTCTGGAAAAGCAAATTCTGCCACGCATGAAATTGTCCTTTGCCGGTGATGTGTGATGATCTCTGCTGACGCCTTGTTTGCAGGGTTGGCATCTGTTTTGGAGCTTCTGAAATCACTTGCTGTTGTGGTGGCAAATTCTTGCCCATAGCTGATGTCACCATTTGCATTGATCATCTGCTGGAGTTTCCTCAATTGTCAGGATTGATGTTGAGGGAATTCAAATCCCTTTTTACAGAATTCACCAATCAGAGCTTTGGGCACTCTGCTAGTCTCTGGGCATAAGCTTGCTCCACCTATTGTATATCCTTGGGGATGCGGCGGACTTCCATCCTGTGCACATGCCCAAGCCACTGAAGACTTCACTGCTGGCTTAGCACGAGTACACTTGACGTGGTTCTCCCAGAACTGACTGCTCCACTGGTGACTTGGTTATTCTTTGTGATGCCAAGGATGTGTCGTAGACACCAGCGATGGAAGACATTGAGCCGACATTTTTGGTGGATGTAATATGTCCAGGTTTCACTGCCATTCAGCAATGTGCTGAAGATAGTGGCCTTAGGCCTAAATATCTTAGTCCTATGGGTTGGTCATTTTTCCACGTCTATTTCGTTGGTCAGCCAATGTTGGTGGCTGCATTTCTAAGGCATGTGCTAGCTCTTCGTCAAGATACAGATTTCCAGTTACCTCAGATGCAAGGTAACAGAATTTGCTGACAGATTCCAATGGTACTTTGTTGCCAGTGACACAACACCCTGCACCATAACTACTGTTTTCTTAACACTGATGATGACAGATAACATGGCGCAGGCATGGGACAGACGACCCATGAGCTTTTGGAGCTGACCTTCTGTCTGAGCAATCAGAGCAGCATCATCAGCATTCATCCTCCAATCAGGACACAATGCACATTTAGAATCCCAACAGTACAGAAGTAAGCCCACTGAATCTGCACCGACCCTGCAAAAGAGCACCCTATCTAGGCCCACTTCCCCACACCAACTCTGCAACCACACCTAACCTGCACATATTTGGACACTACGGGAAATTTAGCATGGCCAATCCACCAAACTTATTTTTGATCTGCAGGAGAAAACCGGAGCACCCGAAGGAAATCTACGCGGACACGGGGAGAAAGTGCAAACTCGACACAGACACCCAAGGTCAGAATCGAACCCGGGTCCCTGTCACTGTGAGGCAGCATTGCTAGCCACTGTACCACTGCGCCACCCTTGTCTTGGCTTGTGGCCTTAATAGGTTAAGGGGTTTTCCATCTTATCCTGTGTGTAGGAGTACACTCCTTTAATGTCAGCAGGGAGGTAATAAGTCAGGGACAAATATACAAAATAGAGATGGGCCTATGATATACCTCTTTTTGTCCACATTCTTAATCTCAAAACTGTTGGAGATGGAGCTGTCGAACTGAATAGCGCCATGCATGTTACGGAAGACTTGCATGAGACTGCAAAGTTTTGGAGGACAGACAATTTTCAACAGTATGCGGTAGAAGCCTATCCTGCTCATGGTGACAAATGAGAGATGTCAAGTATGAATAGGAAGTGTTAAGGAAACTCTTCGTTATTGCATTGCGGTAGACTATGCCTCCAACCATGAAAACCCAGAAATAAAGGAAAGGGGCCAAATTCCTCAAGTGGCGAAGGCAACACATGTCAGGAGGTGGGAGGCTTAATCAAGTAGTTATTTGAGTAACATCTACTGCCTCTGACCCCCCCCCCCCACCTGATCCCTTGCCCCCCCCCCCCCTCCCCCCTCCCCCACCAACACACACTTCAGCACCACCACAGAACAACTCTTTACAATGCTGGAATCTCCGACATTGAATTCTTGAAATCATTTGCCGTCAGACTCGGAGGAGTGAGAAGATCATTCTCAGCATTTTCATTTGTAACTCTGAGGTCATTTATTGGCTGCTGCAAGTCACTTCACATTTTTCAATCACTTTTTCCACTTCAAGTATTCAAGATCATCCTGTGGACAAAGCAATTTCCGTCTCCAAATCATAACCTCTCTCAACTCAAGAAACATTTGGGCGGGATTCTCCCGCCTCCCAGCCGAGTATTTCTTAGCGGCGGGAGGCGGCGTGCCGTTCACTGGCAGTGGGATTCCCTGGTTCTGCCGCTGTCGAAGAGAATTGCCATTGAAGCCACCCCATGCCGCCGGAAAGCTGCGAGAGGGGGTACACTGCCAGCGATACCAGAGAATCCCGCCGACATGAACAGCCGGTTAATTCCAGCCATTGGGCGGGATTTTCCACCGGTGTGATTTTCTGTTTTGCCGGCGTCCAGGGGTTTCCAGACGGTGTGGAGCTGCCCCCCATTGACCAGCCGGCGTAACGGAGAATTCTGCCGGCACGTCAAGGCTGAAAAGTGGTGCGGCGAGGAGGAGAATCCAGCCCATTGTGTTCGACATTAAAATATAGTAGCCGGAATTCTATGGCCGCTGTGATTCACTTTTCCCGCTGGCAGTGCACCCCTGCCCATGGGTTTCCCGGCGGTATGGGGTGACTTCAAATCCCATTGGCAAGCGGCAGGAGTAAAGAATCCCACCGCCAGCGAGCGGCAAGGCGCCAAGAAACACATAGCCGGGAGACCGGAGAAGCCAGCTCAATGTTGGTCATGAATTACTATAGTAAATACTTAGAATTACAGAACACAGCAAATGATCATTATTTAATAGATGTCATTGAGCCTTGTCCTTATATATAACAATGAATGTGGTACAAATGAATCCGCATGTACTTCAAATATACTTCCTATGGCCTCGATTTTCATCATCCCCCTGGAGAGACCAGGGGCAGAATTTTCGGCCTTCATGCTGACTTGACCCAGTTTCCTGTCAGAAAGTCATGTAAAATTAGCACATTTTCTTTGGGTCTCATCATCCATGTAGGGCAATCTATTGGCACCATGCCCTCACCTGAGAGAATTGATGAACGATAGATGACAGCTGCAGCAGTACACCTGAAGGGGATGGAAATCAGTTAAAAGAAAGTAGGCCCACAGAGGTACAACTTTCTGACCTAATCCTAGTAAGAGCAGAAGTTTGTGGGGTCATCGAACAAGAAGAGGTGCCCATTACTAGACGCTATCTCTCAAAAAGGGGCTCAGCAGGGTTTCTGACGGAAGTACATCATTTACAAGTATTCTAAATCATTGTCGCTTTTGGCAGAAATTACTTGAGATAGCATGCAGGAAATTCTTCAACTGTTCCACCATTGGTGCAGGCTGATCTCAAACTCAATACTGTGCCAGTAAACATGTGTTTGTTGATATTTCCGTCCTGGCTCTAAAGTTTCCACTCATCACATCTACATTGCTGAAGGGCGCGATTCACCGGAAAGATTTAGAAGTGTGGTAGCGAGCAGGAAACGCTGCGAGCTACCCGGCGTTCGACCCAGCGAGGTCAGCAACGCAGTTCAACATTATTTGGTCCATTTCATGAGGCCTCACTGGCTTCATGCCACAAATGGAAGCTCGCCAGCTGATTCACCAGGACTGCGCTCGCCAGCCCCCCCCCCCCCCCTTCTCCCTCCCCCTCCACCCCCAACAACAAGGCCGAGCAGCACTTAAACAGCACTTGTTCAGCCAACCCTACTCAGCTCTCACCCATGGCTCCGAGAAGACCGGCCCCAATATTTGGAGACACGGATCTGAAGAGGCTCCTCGATGCTGCCGAGGCCAGGAGGGATGCCCTGTTCCTCGAGAGTCCGGGAGAATGAGCCACAGGGCAACCAACGCTCCCTGTGACCAAGTGGCAGCGGCAATCAGCTCAGGCAGCATGACCAGGAGAACTTAACTCCAGTGTCATGACCAACACTGGGCAGCATGGCTGAGTTGACACCAACCCCACCCAAGCCCCCAGAAACGTCCCCCACTCCCCCCAACTCGACCATCCCCCCAACCCACCCTTCGCACCTCCCTCCCTTCATCCCAACCCTTGCTTCACCCCCCCCCCCCCCCCCCCCCCCCGCATTAAGAACCATGCGGATGGCTCATGATACCCCCAGCTGTGTCTGGATGAGAAGCTATCCTATAATCGCCGGGAAAGGGCCCAGACCGGCAGAGGGGTGCTGGACATAAGAATCCTCCCAACATTAAAGGAGGGGATCCTGGAGGTTACGGGGGTGTCCCAGGGCTGAGCGGTCACCAATGCAGAGGTTGGCGCTTGCCACAGAGGTGAGGATCCACCAGCCCCACCCGGATGGACTGTCACACATGAGTTGTTATTGCCAAAAAGACTGATCCATCCCTCCGATTGACCACGTGTTCATTCTCCCACCGGTCCTCCAGCCGATGGCACCGGCCCATCCAGGGTGGCCCCCTCCCCGGCCTCCCATGATTCCACCTCGGAGGAGATGCATCACAGCTGTCATCACCACCCTCCATCGGTGCAGATGCTTTCACCTCGGTGGGAAATGTTAGCGATCAGGCTTCTGTATCACAACCTGGTGAGCACCAAACAGTTGCTGATGCACATCAGGTGGAGGCAGGAACCCTCAGGAGAGACAGCAAATGGAGGTCTCCTGGATCCCAGGACCCAGCCGGGTCCCAGTCAGATGCTGAGCCTCTGGAACAGGTTTATGTGGACCTGATGGAGACATTAGGGTGCGGCCCGGGCATTCAGAGGGAGATGTCAGGGACAATCCAGCAGATCCATATCGGAGGGGTTTCAGAGGCTATGGGCACAGGAGATGCCGTCAGCAATGCGTGGCACTGAGGCCACTGTTTGAGTGGTGACCACAGTGGAGGACCTGATGCATGACTTTGGCAGCATGAGTAAAGATTTCCATGACGTGGCACAGCCAGTGATGGCCATGGCTGAGGGCCTCGGCAGACTGTCCAACTCGATGGTGGACATGACCCAGTACCAGGCTGACCTTGACGGGGTGCTGCGGCACATGTCCCGCTCTCAGATGAGAATGGCCGAGGCACTGCAGAGCTTGGCCCAGTCACAGGTGGGCATTGCCGAGGTGCTGCAGAGCATGTCCCAGTCACTGAGGAGCATTGCCAATGGCATCAACACCATGGTGAAGACAATGGGGACTGCCCGGGCTGGCAGAGCCAGCTGATGCAGGAGCAGCTAGGGCTTGAACCAATTGCCCCACCATGCCGGGGTAAACCCCAGGGCCCTATAGGCATCAACCAAGAAAAGAGGGGACTGGATTGGTGGCTGTGGCCACCAGCTCCCCAAGTTCCACCCCTCTGATGAGTCAATGCGTGAAGCCAGAACCCAGGACAGTGCCGCTGACAAACGCGCC
Organism: Scyliorhinus canicula; assembly: GCF_902713615.1. Taxonomy (NCBI): domain Eukaryota; kingdom Metazoa; phylum Chordata; class Chondrichthyes; order Carcharhiniformes; family Scyliorhinidae; genus Scyliorhinus; species Scyliorhinus canicula. The sequence continues at coordinate 171,066,250 of NC_052151.1, forward strand.
TGGGACCTCCAGCCCCAGAGAACACCAGCCAGGGGTATCAAATACCACGGGACAAGGTAAGCAGCTGGCTGTCTTCACCTTTGATATGCATCCTCGAGACACACCTAGATGTAGCGGTAGAGGAAGGAAGGCTAAGTATATCGATGATCACTGAGGGCACTGGTGGGGGTGGGGTGGGGGGGGGGGGGTAGGGTTGGGTGTAAGGAGTGGAGTGTACATTGGGGGGGTGGAGGGGAGGGGGATTTTGGGGATGGAGGGAAGGTGGGGATAGTGGGGTGGCACCATCGTGATAGTGGAGCACTGGTGGTGTACACTTGGACAAGGAACATTAAAATACCCTCACCACAACCAGTATGCCGCCTCCAGCTCTTTGTTCTATGATGCGGGACGGTCACCAATCCCAAGCCCCACCCTTCAGACATGCCCCCTCTGCACCCACTTGATATGCCTGCCCACACACACCCGCTGGGGACTTGTGCCCTGGGCTGGGGCCTGTCCTTTTGGTGTTCGGAGGTTGGCTGCTGCGTCTGTGGTGCTGCCTCCCTCAGTGTTCAAATACAGTGTCCAGGCATCAACGTGTGATCGGGATGCTGGGCAATGAGCCCCAAATGCTACATGGCCCGCCCACCCATGGGGATTCACTTGGCATGTGTGAAGAGCTCACTTAACCATGATTGCCAACTCCCTATTGGTAATAGCCTTCAGCTACATGGTCAGAGGCCTCCGCGGTCAGTGGGAGTTTTGGGTGGTCGGTGGGGCAGGCAGGCAGGGGCTGGGTTGTCCCCCAGTACATGAACACATGGTCCCAGGATTGGCTTGGCGGATCCGCGCACGTCCACTTCCCCCACCCCCCCCCCCCCCCCCCCCCCCAACGCCCCGCAGCAGCATCCTCCAGCCCTGTTACCTCCAGCCCCCCATGGCAGCTGGGGGTAACATCCTGGTTGCCTCCCCCCCCCCACCCAAGCACAGGGGCAGCAGGCCCAGTGCCCTGGGCTCATTTCATGTGAGCTAAGGTGACTGCTCACCTCCTCAGCTCCCCGCAGCAGCCCATCCGCCAGGTTCACATATTCCAAAAGGAGTACTAATCGGCGCCAGTGTGACCACTTACTGGGAAGGCCGCTGAATGATGGGATGCCGTTGGATATGGGGTCGCTCCCGTTAACTATATGGAAATAGGGCTTAAGTGGTGATAATTGATAATCTCGCCACACACAAGATCCCGATTTCAATTACCGAAGCGGGCCGGTGACACCTGCAAATGGCTTGGCGCCCTGCGTGGATCTCACTTTCCCCCTCTCCCGCTATTCACAGGCCTCGTTTTGGTTGAGTGAGAGCGCAACGAGCTAGAGAATCGTGCCCAAAGTGTCTGTCCTTTATAGGAGTCGCGGGACTGATCTACTCATTAATATGCAAAAATAAATGTTCTCTCTCATTGATTCTCAAGATGCCGGCACTACTAGCAAAGCCGCCATTTATTGCTCATCACCAGCCATCCTTGAGAAAATGCCGGTGAGCCTTTACCTTGGACCACTGCAGTCCTTGTGCTTCAATATGCTTCAGGGAGAGAGTCTCCAGATTTTAAACCAGCCATGATGAAGGAAAGTAGGATCATCCCGGCTTTCCCAACTCTGCTTACCACATTGGTGAATAATAGATCCCGTTGGGATGCTGAGGGGAATGTTCTCTGTTCCTAACTGTTGCCAACTCTTCACTTTTGATATCAGGCATTTTCAAGGTCCAATTTATGACAGAAAATATTTGAGCTCATAAAATAGCTAATCACAATCAAAAGCAGAGGCTGTGCTGTAATGTTATTGGGTTGAAACCATAGAATGTGATATTAATGTATGAATACTTCGCGCATGAAATTTCCTTGATTGTTATTTTAATGGAGGCATCGGAACATTGCTCTCATAATATACAAATGTTTCATTGAAGGGTCTGCCGACTTCAAACAGGAACTTTTCCTGTCCATTTGGAATACGGAACATGAACAAATGGATCAGAGGTCTGGCATTGTGGGTGTCATTTTAATGCCTCTTAATTGGTACACATGGGGCATACAATGAGATCATTTGGAAAATGGTAATTGGGGTGTTTCAGAGAGAAAAGTAAAAAATTTAGATAGCCAGCCATTCATATCTCATTGTGCCAGATCTGCAGTCCCAACTTGCTTTCGAAGTGGCGGCCGCCATTCACAATAATCATTTGCCAAAGTATAACATGTCCGCTGACTGCAACTATACCCCTTGTGAAGCCTGGACTGCCAAGCATCATTTTATTGGCTCTCCCCTTTCCCCAGAACATTGGGGAATGGGAGGATTTCCATTGGAAAAGTCTTCCATGTAAGTGATTGATGGCCAGTAATTGTTTAATTAAATGAAAACAAATGAGAGATTTTCCTTCTATTACCTTGTTCTCTGAATGAACCTTCATTGATTTTCTAGCCTTGAGACATTATCAACATAGTGTTGCCAGCCTAAGACGATCCATCGCGCATGTTGGCAAAGCACAAGCAGGAAGTCTCTACTCACTGCTGAAATGAGGTCGCCAACAGTGTTAGGTGTGAACGCATTGGAGCTACTCCCAGACATATCAAAAAGAATTGTCACATTCAAACAATGTGAAACCCACATTTACAACAGTAATAACAACAACTTGCATTTTGTAGTGGCTTTATTAACACAAGTCAAGCTTTCCAAAGTCCAAAGATGTGCAGGTTAGGTGAATTGGCCAGGCTAAATTGCCCTCAGGGTCCAAATTACCCTTAGTGTTAGGTGGGGTTACTGGGTTATGGGAATAGGGTGGAGGTATGGGCTCGGGTAGGGTGCTCTTTCCAAGAGCCGGTGCAGACTTGATGGGCCGAATGGCCTCCTTCTCCACTGTAAATTCAAAAAATCTGATACCAAACCATGTTAGGGATTATACGGCAGAACACCAAAAACATGATTAAAGAAACAGCTTTGGAGGACTATCTTAAAGGAGGAAAGTGAGGTGTAAGGAGAGAATTCCAGAGTTTAAAGTCTAGACAACTGAAGATGCGACCAATAGTGCTGGAATAGTTCTTTCTAAATGAATTAATGAATGTGGGCGCCACTGGTTAGGCCAGCATTTATTGCCCATCTCTAGTTACCCTTCACAAGGTGGTGGTGAGTTGCCTCCTTGAACCGCTGCAGTCCCTGAGGTGTGGGTACACCCACCGTGCTGTTAGCAGGGGAAATTCCAGGATGTTGCCCCTGTGATAGTGAAGGTATGGCAGTATATTTCCGATCAGGGTGGTGAGTGACTTGGAGGAGAACCTCCAAGTGGTGGGATTCCCAGGTCTACTGCTCTTGTCCTTCTAGATGGCAGTGGTCATGGGTTTGGAAGGTGCTGTCTAAGGAACCTCAGTGAGTTCCTGCAGTGCATCATGTAGATGGTGACATGGTTGCCACCATTCGTTGGTGGTGAAGGGTTTGAATGTTTGTGGAAGGTGTAGCAATCAAGTGGCTACTTTGTCCTGGATGGTGTTGAGCTTCTTGAGTGTTGTTCAAGCTGTACTCATCCAGGCAAGTGGAGAGTGTTCCATTACACTCGTAGATGGTGGACAGGCTTTTGGGCATCAGGAGGTGAGTTAGTCGTCGCAGGATTTCTCACCTTTGACCTTCTTTAGTAGCCACATTAATACTGCGGCTAGTCCAGTTATGTTTCTGGCCATGATAACCCCCAGGTTGTTGACAATGCAGAATTCAGCGATGGTAATGCCATTGAATGTTATGGGGTGATCGTTAGGTCTTCTCTTGTGGGAGATGTAACTTGTATGGAACTTGTACGGCACGAATGTTATTTGCCACTTGTCAGCCCAAGCCTGCATATTGTTCAGGTCTTGCTGCATTTGGACATAGAGAAATACAGCACAGAACAGGCCCTTCGGCCCACGATGTTGCGCCGAACTTTTGTCCTAGGTTAATCATAGAATTTTGGACAATTTTTCATGGCCAATCCACCCAACCTGCACATCTTTGGACTGTGGGAGGAAACCGGAGTACCCGGAGGAAACCCACGCAGTCACGGGGAGGATGTGCAGACTCCACACAGACAGCGACCCAAGTCGAAATCGAACTTGGGACCCTGGAGCTGTGAAGCAATTGTGCTATTCACAATGCTACCGTGCTGCCCTTAAGATGTTAACCTACACTCCATTATTCTACCCTAATCCATGTACCTATCCAATAGCCGCTTGAAGGTCCCTAACTTTTCCGACTCAACTACTTCCACAGGCAGTGCATTCCATGCCCCCACTACTCTCTGGGTAAAGAACCTACATCCCCTCTATATCTTCCACCATTTATCTTAAATTTATGTCCCCGTGTAATGGTGTATTCCACCCAGGGAAAAAGTCTCTGACTGTCTACTCTATCTATTCCCCTAATCATCTTATAAACCTCTATCAAGTCGCCCCTCATCCTTCTCCGTTCTAATGAGAAAAGGTCCAGCACCCTCAACCTTTCCTCGTATGACCTACTCTCCACTCCAGGCAACATCCTGATAAATCTCCTTTGCACCTTTTCCAAAGCTTCCACATCCTTCCTAAAATGAGGTGACCAGAACTGCACACAGTACTCCAAATGTGGCCTGACCAAGGTTTTGTACAGCTGCATCATCACCTCACGGACATGGACTGCTTCAGTATTTGAGAAGTCACATATGGTGCTGAACATTGTGCAGTCATCTGCGATATTCCCCACTTCTGACCTTATGATGGAAGGAAGGTCATTGATGAAGCAGCTAAAGATGGTTGAGCCCAGGGCATTACCGTGAGGAACATCTGCAGTGATGTCCTGGAACTGAGATAATTGATCTCCAACCACCACAGCCATCTTTCTTTGTGCCAGGTATGACTCCAACCAGTGGAATGTCCTCCCCCCTGATTCCCGTTGACTCCAGTTTTACTCAGGCTTCTTGATGCCATACTCAGTCAAATGCGGCCTTGGTGTCAAGGACTGTCACTCTCACCTCACCCCGGCATTTAGTTCTTTTGTCCATGTTTGAACCAAGGCTGTAATGAGGTCAGGGGCTGAGTGAACTTAGCGGAACCAAAACTAAGCGTCCGTAAGCAGGTTATTGCTGAGTAAGTGTCACTTGAAAGTACTGTTGATGACCCCTTCCTGCACTTTGTTGATGATGGAGAGTAGACTGTTAGGGTGATAATTAACAGGGTTGGATTTGTCCTGGTTCTTGTGTACAGGACACACCTGGGCAATTTTCCACATTGCCGGGTAGATGCCAGTGTTATAGCTGTACTGGAGCAACTTGGCTAGGAACATGGCAAGTCCTGGAGTACCTGTCTTCAGCACAATTGCTGGAAAATTATCAAGGCCCATAGCTTTTGCAGTATCCAGCGCCTTCAGAAGTTTCTTGATATCAAGTTGAGTGAATCAAACTGGCTGAAGACAGACATCTGTGATGTTGGGGACCTCCGCTGGAGGCCAAGATGGATCATCCACTCGGCTACTCTGCCTGAAGATTGTTATGAATGCTTCAGTCTTATTTCTTGCACATCAGATGCTCCTCCATCATTAAGGATGGGGGTATTTATGGATCCACCTCTTCCAATGAGTTTTTAAAAAATTGTCCACCACTATTGCTGATTGGATGTAGCAGGACTGCAGAGCTTAGATCTGATCCGTTAGTTGTGGAATCGCTTAGCTCTGACTATTATTTGCTGTGTATGCTGTCTGGCACACAATAGTCCTGTGTTGCAGTCTTGTGTTGTAGCTTCACCATTGTTGCAAAATGTTGCTAAGTGTGCTTTACACTTAATTGCTCTGTTTTATAACCTTTGCTCTAGAGTCGCCAGGTATCTTTATGATACCACCACGAGGTTCAAGTCCAAGTGCTGATCAATAACTCAATACACCAGTTAGTAAGGTTCAAATCAAAACACATTTATTATATACACAGTCAATCGCTACTCATGCATAAAATACTACTCACTAGACTATCACTAACGCTAATAGGCCAATACTTAGCTTTGGAAACTGGCCCACCAGGTCAGGGGAACAAATGGCCTTTTGTTCGCTTCTGAGTCTGCAGGCTTCCAGCTGGTATGGACTAATGGTTAGGAGCGCCTATCTCGTAGCGTGCGTTGACTGGAGACTTACTTGGTTGGTGCAGCTGCTAGGCAGGTTACGGTCAAGGGTTGTTTCGAGCAGCTGAGAGACCCTGCCAAGAAGAACGAATTGAACTTGGGGACTCAACTTTATAGTCCCCAGGGGCTTGGCGCCCTTTTGGGCGGACCCCGTACCTGGTTCCAATTGATTGGACTGAGTTCTGATCACTTGGATCGATTTCTCCAATACTGGAGCTGTTCCCTGATTGCTGGGCGGTTCCTAAGTGTCCGTTGGCCTTCCTTTGTTTTGGCTCCCGCTGGCGCCGAGGAGTCTGGCTTGGCTTCGATTATCTTAACTGTTTCAATTGTCCCCGGGGATCGCTCATCAATATGTAGATGGTCGTCAGTTTCAGTGCTGTCTGGGTTTCTGCAAGTTCTAATATACAGGAGATTTTGCACCTGCTTGTTTTCCTGCGTTTGGCGATTTCTCCCTATATCCTTAGCGGATCTCCATTTTAAAGTCGGGAAGTGGCCAACCCAGGCGGCTACACCATGTTGACACCTCATCTTTCGATATGCCTGGTGTTGCTCCTGGCATGCCTTCTTGCATTCTTCATTGAACCAGGGTTGATCCCCTGGCTTGGTGGTGATGGTTGGGTGGAGGATATGCTGGCCCAAGGTTGCAGATTGTGGTTCAATACAACTCTACTGCTACTGAAAGCTCACAACGCCTCATGTATGCAATCTTGAGTGGCTAAATCTGTTTGAAATCTATTTGTTTTAGCACGGTGATAGTGCCACACAACATGATGGAGGGTACCGTCCATGTGAAGACGGGACTTTGTCTCCACAATGATTGTGAACGGCTGTGCAGTGTTCCCTCCTAATACTGTCATGGACAGATAAATCTGCAGCAGGCAGATGAGGTCATGTATGTTTTTCCCTCTTGTTGATTCCCTCACCACCTGCTGCATCCCCAGTCAAGCAGCTATATCCTTTATGACCCGGCCAGCTCGGTCTGTGGTGGTACTACCAAGCCACCCTTGGTGATGGACATTGAAGTCCCCCACCCAGAGTACATTCTGCACCCTTGCCACCCCCAGTGCTTCCTCTAAATGTTGTTCAACATGGAGGAGTACTGATTCATCAGCTGACAGTGGACAGTACGTGATATTCAACAGGAGGATTCCTTGCCCATGTATGACCTGGTGCAATGAGACATTACGGGGCCCAGAATCGATGTTGAGGACTCTCAGGGCAACTCCCTCCAAACTGCATATCACTGTGCCGCCACCTCTGTTGGATCTGCCCTGCCACTGCACCAGGACATGCCCAGGGTTGGTGATGTTTGGTATGATTCTGTGAGTACGTCTATGTCAGGTTGTTGCTTGGCTAGTCTATGGGACAGTTCTCCCAATTGGGGCACAAGCCCCAGATGTTAGTAAGAAGGACTTTGCAAGGTCGACAGGGCTGGGTCTGATGGTGTTGCTTCCAATGTTCGGCCAATGCCGGGTGGTTCATCCAGTTTAATTCATTTGCATGTTCCTTGTCACGGTTGAATACAACTGAGTGGTTTATTAGTGGCATATTGCTTGGGTCTAGAGCCACATATAAGCCAGACCAAGTCAGGACGGCAGATTTCCTTTCCCTGAACTTGGGTCCCCAAAGGATTATCTAGGGTCTTTGCATTACTCATCCAGTGACAATACCACTGTGCCACCGCCTGCCTACAGGAAATGTACAAGAATTAGACGCATGCAGATATCTTGACAGAGGGTTCTGGTTGGAGAAGTCTGTATGGCTTAGGAGGGACCAGGGCATGAACAGATTTGAAAACAAAGGTGAGAATTTCAATATCAGGCCTGGCTTAAACGGGAACCCATGTATAAGTGAGCACGGGTTTTATGGGTGAACGGAGCTTTGTGCAAGTTCGGACATGGGCAGCTGAGTTTTGGATGATCTGAGCTTTACAGAAGGTCGAAATAGGGTATTGGCCTGGACTGCATTCGAATAGTCAAACTCGGGGTTAAAAAGACACGGTTGAGGGATATTCCTAGTCTCCTTGGGGGGGGAAGTCCAATTATTCTACTCTTATGAGGAGCCCAAGCAAACGGCCCAAATACATTGAAAGGAAGTTAGAGGACAGAGAAAGGAATTGAAAAGGGGGTATGCTGATAGAGTAGGATGAAGCAAAGTGAGAAATGGCTTGTGAGGAACATAAACACAAATTGGGTCAAATGGCCTGTCTGTGATGTACAAGTCTACGCACTTCTAGAAATAACGGGTTGTCTGGCAGCAGTTCATGTGTGGTTAAATGAAGAAATCAGGCAGACTTTGATGCACTCTTTCAAAACATGGAATAAAAGAGATAGTTTTCATTGAGACAGAATGGGCTAATTCCTTAATGAGCAAGCACATTTAAATGTTGTCACAGGATTTCTACAGAACTGCGACTTCAACACAATGTTTCATAGCCAGACTGAAGCAGTTTGATTGAGCATTGCAGATTCATTTATGGCCAAGTTCTTTCTTTGATCTAAGATTAATTTCCTTCTGAAATAATCTCAGCAGAAGAGCCTTGATGCAAATCCCGATGCAGGTAATTTTGGTGAGGCAATCTTCTTGTTGTTTTAGCCCTGAAGGGGGTCACAAAACTGGAGAAAGCAGCAGTTGTTAAAAGCTGTTGTCGATTAAAGGGAAATTATCTGCAGCTGTACTGCTGTATTGCTGCATCCGGCTGCACTGCGTATGAAATAAATACCACAAAGATGTTTCGATTTCTATTGGAATTGATGCTGCTTAAAGTGGTGTAAGTGAGGGTAACCCTATGTGATACTCCAAATCAACCTCCCCACTGCAAGCTGTATGGGAGCCCATTTTAACCTGTGGTGAAACAGTGTCAGAAGTCTCTGCTTCACTACAGAAGTTCTTACTGGAATCTGTCACCTGCTGTAGCCACAACTACAGCCTCAGAGCATGGTGCGGTCATCATGGGGTCAGTGCCCGTGATGGTGATTGTGAACGTCAATGTGTCTGGCTCCTTCCAGATGTAGCAGGTAATGGCTGAACCTTTTCCAGTTTAACACCTGCTATCACATAAGAAAGTTCACTGAGGCTCTGAATTCTCTAGGCAGATGAATCCATTTCATTCCCTCTTGCCAGAGAGAAGAAGTAGGTGGAGTGAGCATTTGGATTCACCAGGATTAGAGGCTTCGTCATGGTGGAGGGTGCCATGGATTGTGCACATGCCGCTTTGCAGGCGCAGCATATACATTCTGAGATGTCTGACAACTCTCTCAATGTGCAGCTGGTGAATGACCATACTCAATTCACTGCTCAGCACCCTGGCACCTTTATTCAATGACTGTGCCATCAGTACCTGAGCCACCATAACAGAACTAAGGGTGGTTACTCAGTGACAAGGCTATCCACCGACTCCCTGATGCATAACCCGCCCACATTTGGGCAGCAAGTATATAGCAAAGGCCATGCTGCAACATGTGTGGGCGTTCGGTGGAATGCACAGGCTGAAGCTGAGGCTGCCCCGGTGAGGGTATACACAATCCAAGGAGGTGGCATTTCATACCTGCGAGTGCAGAGTCCCTGCCCCCTGCACCTCCTCCCCCCCAGAGGCGAGTGTACTTCCACAACTGAGACATCCGTGTCACAATTTGGTCATGATCTGCATCCTAAATGACCTCAACTTCATGAGGGTGCAGGCTCTGTCATCAGGTAAGTGGTGAGTAGCTGAGGACGTGGACCAACACATCCCTTTTCCAGGCAGGTGGTCTGTGGGCATGATTTAACGGAAAGGTTTTTGAGCGCGATTTACCAGCCCCGCTGTGCCCGAAAGGTGGTAGATGCTGGAGATCCTGCTCCCGCACCTATCCAGCTCACCAAGCCTTACGAGACCTGACACGATCTCAGCCGGGAGACGTCGCGATCTGAATCCTGCCCATTGTGGACGGGGTCGCCATTTTACAAACCTGCATATTAGAGTGAGACAGCTAGTTTTAGCACTTAGGGCAAAGGGGATCACAGAATATAAGGGGAAAGCTGGATTAAGTTATTGACGTGGATGATCAGGCATGATCATAATGAATGGACGGAGCAGGCTCAAAGGGCCGAATGGTCTCCTCCTGCTCATATTTTCTATGTTTTCATGTGTGGACCAGTAGTAATCAGCACCCGGCTGGGGTTTCTAAACCATTCTAAGCCAACTCTAGGACTAAAACATTGCCATATTGCATACAAAAGTCAATAACTGTCTCTTGAGCCATCCCTTTAATACCTGTTGTTGCCTGTTCTACTGCTTCTACACAATGCTGCTCTAGGGGGCAGCATGCCCCTGTGCAAGGCCACCTCAGTGGGAAAGAAAACAGTTGGCCTTGGAGGATCACCTCTGACCCGAACAAAACTTGGCTTTTGACCATACCACCTCAATATGGGCTGTTGTGATCTGGGCTGGCTGGCTGACAGACAAACAACACAGGCATTGGCAGAGTGATATAGAGATGGGAGCATGAACGCTGTCATCCTGAGAGAGGACAGCAGGTCGGGCACTGTGGAACCATTGCCACTCTCCTTAGTTTGCAGCACTTTATCAATCTTGGTCGTCTGTTGGAGGATAAATTGGTGGAATGCAGTGAGCCCCTGCCCTTTGAAGACTAGCTTTACCGTTACATGTTCCTCATTATTGAGCCAGAAAATTAATGGCCTCATCACTCCCTTTTTATCTCTGTAATCCCCTTCAGCCCCACAACCTTAGGAGATATCTGTGCTAATCTAATTCTAGCCCCGATAAATTGTCCCTCCGTTGATGGTTTTCCTTTTAGTTGCCTTGGACCTCAGCTTTGGAGTTCCCTCGACCACCTTTCTACTTTGTTCTTCTCCTTTAAGATACTCCTTGCAACTTACCTCTTTGACCAAATATTTCTCGTCCGACCTAATATCTCCTTTTGTGGCTCGGTGTCATAATTTGTTTTATAAAGCTCTGGTGAACTGTTAGAAGATGTTTTATCAAGTTAAAGGTGATATATAAATATAAGTTGTCTTATTTACTTGCAGTTAATTTCATTCATGCTCATGAGGCACTTAGCCACATGGATACTGAATTCCGGATTTTCCAGTTAATTTTGCTGCTTAATGGCCTCACTGTCAAAATCGTGTCATGCATTATCCTCATTTTCCACTTGCCACTGTTCTTTATATTCTAATGGTGATTTAGCAGTGGGAAGAGAAGGGTGAGGCATTGCAATCTTAATAAGCTGGTGGTTAAAGAAGATATCTGTGCAATTTTACTCATAGGTTTGCAATGGTAATCAATGGCAATTGAGCTGAAACTGGTTTTAACAATGCTTGAGAGCTATAAGAATCTTTGTAGATTCTCCTAACTGAGCGATAAACTAAACACCAAAGAACACGCCATGTGGGAAAATAGCAACTCTCCATTTTTTACTGAAGTAATTATGTGATAAATAGGTTCTATTATGCCGTAGTGGCAGATTCTTAACAACATAAAGATGCAGTATAACTACCATGCCCTGAATTGATTAATGTTTATTGCACACAAATTAACACCCCACAGCCTGACATACACATCAAGAACGGAAGTCAGTGTAATTGCCATGAACAAAATGCCTACTGAGTCTTAAAGAAAATTCACAGATAAAGTTTAGTCAAAATTAAAATCTGTTTTCAGTCTGGAAAGGATGCATTGCGCAGTCTGGTGCTGGGCAATGAGGAGGTGGGCTAAATGGACATCGTTGGCATAAGGTTTAGCGGGTAATGCAGAGGAGCAAGGTTAATCTAATGTAGAAAGCGTGATCTAACAGCTGCACTGCACCGGGCTTGAATCCGAGTGGGCTGGGAATAGGGCTCAGGTACCCCCCGATCCACACACCAACCCTCTGGTTGCGGGGATGTCCCCAGTGCTGCGGTGTATGGTTGTTGGCTGCTGCCCCTGCAGTTGTGCAGCCTCCAATGTTCAGGCAATGTGTCCGAGCCGCAAACTTTTATTGGGGTTTCGCCTGTGGCACCCGTCTGGGATGTAGCATGTCTACCAATTTTGGAGCTGTTGAGTGCTCGTTTACTGACATTGCCAATTGACCTATTCGCGATAGTCTTCAGCTGTGCGGCCAGTGGCAGCTATGGTCTGTGGGGGTTAAAGTGACCTTCACCAGATTACCATGGACAGGGCTCTGTCCGGGTGGGCATTCGGTGGGATGCACAGGCTGAAGCTGAGGCTGCCCCGGTGTGGGTATACACAATCCAAGGAGGTGGCATTTCATACCTGCGAGTGCAGAGTCCCTGCCCCCTGCACCCCCTCCCCCCCAGAGGCGAATTAGGTCGTGGGAAAGTCCAAAATCAGGAGGTATTCCATGCGCCGATCAGTCTCTGATCTAACTGCCCATTCCCGTTGGCAAGGTCCAGATCCCGTCGTTGCATGGGAGAAACCAATAATCACCAATTAAGGCCAATCTCCATCCCATTAACGGGAAGGAACCCTTATCTAACAGTCTCCTATGATCAAACTGGCTCCACAGCGAGCGCCCTTTCGCACACCTATATAAAAACGTGAAGCTAGCGAAATGGCTGCTGTGGGGATCAGAGGAGGTGAATAGCTATCTTGGTAAACAGACAATCAGCCTGGGGGACCTGGGGCTGCTACCCCAATGCTCGTGTCAGGGAGGGGTGTGGGAGCCCCCGGGTTGGTTTTGGGGTCTGGCTCGGGTGGGGGTGTTGGGCGCCACCTCTGGGCCGGAGACAGGATGAGGAACTTTTACATTGAAGACATACTAATGACCTGAACATAGAACATAGAACAGTACAGTACAGAACAGGCCCTTCGGCCCTCGATGTTGTGCCGAGCAATGATCACCCTACTCAAACCCACGTATCCACCCTATACCCGTAACCCAACAACCCCCCCCCTTAACCTTACTTTTTAGGACACTACGGGCAATTTAGCATGGCCAATCCACCTAACCCGCACATCTTTGGACTGTGGGAGGAAACCGGAGCACCCGGAGGAAACCCACGCACACACGGGGAGGATGTGCAGACTCCACACAGACAGTGACCCAGCCGGGAATCGAACCTGGGACCCTGGAGCTGTGAAGCATTTATGCTAACCACCATGCTACCGTGCTGCCTTAAGACCTGAGAGGAACTGACGGAGAGACTGGAACTATCTACTGGAAACAAACTCCGACATCTGCAGATCCACAAGGAGACAACACCATGGACCCTGAGAACAATGTTCGAGGAGCTACTGGATGTGGGCAACGTGAGTAGGGGATCCGTACGGACAACAATACGGACACAATTCCCACTGGATCAAACATGTGAAAAATGGGAGGAAAAGACGGAAATAGGGTGGGGACTCTGGAGCGAAGAACTAAGCAGGGCCAACTCCACCTCCTCTGCACAAGGATGAGCCTCATGCAGCTGGAAGCAGTGCACAGAGCATGCCTGGCAAGAACCCAAATGGGCAGGTTCCTCCCGGAAGTGGAGAACAAATGTGAACGGCGCCAGGAAGGCCCAGCCAACCACACCCACATGTTTTGGGCAGCTTTTTTCAAGGCAATGTCCAAGGTTGAGGGGGTGAGGGTTGCACCCTTCCTGGTATTGGACCAGCCAGAACTATTCATGGGGAAGGTGGCCACCGCCCTTGCCTTTGCCTCTCTAATTGCCCGCTGAAGAACACTGTGATGCACTATCAATTACGACAAGACGAGAGTAGGATGTAATTGAGGCTTTATTACAGAGAGATGTGTGGCCTCCTACAGCAGCTGAAAAAATGGCTGCTGTACGGGGAGCACACATATTTATACTCTGCCTACTGGGCAGAGCCAACAGGCAGGGATCTACCCCCGTACCTGTAGTACAGGGGCCTTACCATAAAACACATATATATATACAGTATATACATCAGTGGTGACTACCACATTCACCCCCTGTTAAAAAATGAGTCCAATGGGGGTGGTTGAGAACTATATAAAGACAAGTTGTGTTTAAAATCACAGAGAATATTACAAATTCAGGCGGTCTGGTGACTTGATCTGCTGTCGGAAGCGCCGCAGTGCTGGTGGCGACTCAGGCGGCGGCTTGGTCTTCGGTGACTCCAGGAGCGTGTCGAAATCCTCTTCATCCCCGGGTGTGAGCAAGGGGAGGAAGGATTGTCCTGGAGCGGGGGCTGCGGTGGGGTGCGCCGGGGGAAGGGAGGGTAGCGCTGGAGCAGAGGGGGGTTGTGTGTGGAATCAGCTGGTGCCAGATCCCTGAGGGAGACTGCATCTTGGCGGCCGTCGGGGTACGCAATGTAAGCGTACTGCGGGTTGGCGTGGAGTAGCTGTACCCTCACAATCAACGGGTCCGCCTTGTGGAGTCACACGTGTCTACGGAGGAGAATGAGTCCTGGAGCTGCCAGCCACATTGGGAGCGAAACACCGGAGGTGGACTTCCTAGGGAAGGCAAAGAGGTCTTCCATGGGGGTTTTCATTAGTCGCAGTGCACAGGAGCGAATGGAGTGGAGTGAGTCGGGGAGGACCTCCTGCCAGCGGGAGGCCGGGAGATTTCTGGACTGTAGGGCCAGCTGGACGGCCCTCCAGACCGTCCCATTCTCCTGCTCCACCTGCCCGTTTCCCCTGGGGTTGTAGCTGGTCGTCCTGCTCGAGTCACTGCCCCTGTTGAGCAGGAACTGGCGCAGCTCATCGCTCATGAATGAGGACCCCCGGTCGTTGTGGACGTAGGCGGGGAAACCGAACAGAGCGAAGATGGTGTTGAGGGCTTTGATTTCGGTGGCAGACGTCATGTCAGGGCATGGAACGGCGAAGGGGAATCGGGAATGTTCATCGACCACATTGAGGAAGTGCGTTTTTCAGTCTGTGGAGGGGAGGGGCCCTTTGAAGTCCATGCTCAGGCGTTTAAATGGGCGGGAGGCCTTCACCAGGTGCGCACGGTCTGGCCGGTAGAAGTGCTGTTTACACTCCGCGCAGACCTGGCAGTCTCTGGTGATCGTCCTGACTCCTTCGATGGAGTAGGGCAGGTTACGGGCCTTGATAAAGTGGTAAAAACGGGTGACCCCTGGGTGACAGAGATTGTCATGCAGGGTCCAGAGTCGGTCCACTTGTGCGCTGGCACATGTACCTTGGGATAGGGCATCGGGGGACTTGTTGAGCTTACAGGGGCGATACAAAATTTCGTAGTTCTAGGTGAAGAGCTCGATCCTCCACCTCAAAATTTTATCGTTTTTGATCTTTCCCCGCTGTGTGTTATTAAACATGAAGGCAACCTACCATTGGTCAGTGAGGAGTGTGAATCTCCTGCCGGCCAGGTAATGCCTCCAATGCCGCACAGCTTCAGTGATGACTTGGGCCTCATTTTCGAAGGAGTGCCGAATTTCGGAGGCATGGAGGGTGCGGGAAAAGAATGCCACGGACCTGTTTGCCTGGTTGAGGGTGGCGGCCAGAGCGACGTCTGGTGCATCGCTCTCGACCTCGAAGGGGAGCATCTCGTCGACCGCGTGCATCGCGGCCTTGACGATGTCGGCCTTGATACGGTTGAAGGCCTGCTGAGCCTCGGCCGTCAGTGGGAAAGCGGTGGATTGAATGAGTGGGCGGGCCTTGTCCGGATAGTTTGGGACCCACTGGGCGTATACAAAAAGAATCCCAGGCATCGTTTGAGGGCCTTGGGGCAGTGGGGAGTGGAAGTTCGATGAGGGGGCACATGCGATCGGGGTCGGGCCCCAGAACACCATTTTCTGGTGTTCTGGGACCACATAGCCGAGATGGCTAATTGGTTCGTGCTAAACATGCACTCCTCCTTGTTTTACGTGAGGTTGAGGAGAGTGGCGGTGTGGAGAAATTTGGAAAGGTTGGCGTCATGGTCCTGCTGGTCATGGCCGCAGATGGTGACATTGTCCAGGTACGGGAAAGTGGCCTGCAGTCCGTACCGGTCATCCATTTGTTCCATCTCCCGTTGGAAGACCGAGACACTGTTTGTGACGCCGAAGGGAACCCGAAGAAAGTAGTAAAGTCAGCCCTCTACTTCGAACGCCATGTATGGGCGGTCCGCCTTACGGATGGGGAGCTGGCGGTACCAGATTTCAGGTCCACTGTCCAGGAGACCCGGTACTGTGCAATCTGAGTGACCATATCAGATATGCGTGGGAGGGGGTACGCGTCGAGCTGTGTATACCCATTGTTTGAGATGTGGCCCACCACAGTTGTATCATCCGCAAAACTTATAGATTGAGCTGGAGTTAAATCTTGCCACACAGTCATGGTGTATACGGAGTACAGTAGAGGACTGAGCACACATCCTTGTGGGGCTCGTGTTGAGGACTATTGTGGAGGAGGTGCTGTTGCCTATCCGGACAGATTGCGGCCTGTTGGTGAGGAAGTTGAGGATCCAGCTGCACAGGGAGGGGTCAAGTCCAAGATTGCGGAGTTTGGTTATTAGTCTTTTGGGATAATGGTGTTGAAGGCGGAGCGGTAGTCTATGAACAGCAGTCTTACATATGTGTCCTTGTTGCCAAGGTGTTCGAGTGTTGATTGCAGAGCCAGTGAGATAGCGTCTGCTGTGGACTGGTTGCGGTGATATGCAAACTGCAGTGGCTCGAGACCGTCTGGGAGGCTGGCAGTGATCCGTCTCATGACTAGCCGCTCGAAGCACTTCATGATCACAGACGTTAGGGCCACCGGTCAGTAGTCGTTGAGACAGGCTAACTTGTCCTTCTTTAGTACTGGTATTATGGTGGCCTGGCCTTCTTGAAGGAGGTGGGGACCTTAGAGCGGAGGAGCGAGGTGGTGAAAATATCTGCGAATACACCCACCAGCTGGTCTGCGCAGGCCCAGAGACTCCGTCGGGGCCCGTCGCTTTCCGCGGATTCACTTTCAAGAAGGCAGCTCTTACCTCTGAGGCTGTAATAGTGGGTATGGGTGTGTCCAGGGCTGTTGGGGCGGGTGGCACTGATGCATTGGCTGACTGCTCAAAGTGGGCATAGAACTTGTTCAGAACATCGGGCAGGGATGCTCCAGCCCAGATATTCCTGCTGGCCTTGCTTCGTAGCCTGTGATCTCGTGCAGGCCCTGCCATAGTCGTCGTGCGTCAGTGTCGTTGGCCTGGGATTCTGGTTTGATGCGGTATTGTCTTTTTGCATGTCTTTTTGGGTTACATCAGCTTCGGAAATGAATAATGTTACCAATGATATGAAACACGAACTTTGTAAAGAAGTAAGCATTGTGTTTTTTTTATTTTACAGAATGGGTGTTGACTCTAATTGCAACAGTGATTAGGGGATCTATGGCCGTTCTCACATTAAGAAACTGATTGGGGCTGTGCAGGCTTGCACACTTTATCATACTGTGACATCTTGGCATTTGGTTTTTTATAATTGGCATCAAACCTGGTTTCCAGTCACAACTAAAATCTAAATGGGTAGTACTGTGGAGTATTTATGTAATAGTGCACAGATTTTAAAAGAGCAAACTAGCAAAAAAAAATTCCCAACTGTTGCAGAACAGCTGGAAAATTGCTTGTTCAGGGACATCATTATTTCTGATGTAGCATTGAAAATACAACATTTTAGGATATTGGTTGTATTCAGAAATGAATTAGAATGTGGTTATACATTATTTGGCATTTTTTGTCACTGCTCAATCTAAAACAACGGTATTTTTGTTTCTTTTTCTTTAAAAGCTGAAAAAAATGTGCCTTCATTGACTTTCAGAGGAATCTTGAAGTTTCCATCTTACACCAGCAAAGTATTTAATTTCCAGGTGTTCTGATTTCCTCTATGATCACACATTATGTGTGACATTATATGTGGGCAGCACGGTAGCATTGTGGATAGCACAATCGCTTCACAGCTCCAGGGTCCCAGGTTCGATTCCGGCTTGGGTCACTGTCTGTGCGGAGTCTGCACATCCTCCCCGTGTGTCCGTGGGTTTCCTCCGGGTGCTCTGGTTTCCTCCCACAGTCCAAAGATGTGCAGGTTAGGTGGATTGGACATGATAAATTGCCGTTAGTGGCCAAAATTGCCCTTAGTGTTGGATGGGGGTACTGGGGTATGGGGATAGGGTGGAGGTGTTAACCTTGGGTAGGGTGCTCTTTCCAAGAGCCGGTGCAGACTCGATGGGCCGAATGGCCTCCTTCTGCACTGTAAATTCTATGAATTATCCTCTGCAACTGGCAGGACATCTGCCCCGGTTGGGATTCTCAAAGAATTACGTAAAATCTGTTTCGCTGACAAATGCAGGTTTCATTCAGTTATGGACAAATCCGACATTTCCCTTTGTTAAGCAACTGGAGGCAGATTATTGTTACAGAGTGAGACATTCTGAACAGCAAGAAAAGTCTCCACTCACAGGAGCTCTTACTTCCTTGAATGCTATATTCTTATCAGCTCCTTTTACCCAACTTCAGGGATTGGTCTGAAACCTGCCCTCATCTTGCAAGTTATTAAAACATTCAGGTTAAATTCCTTAACCTTACATTCTACTTGAGATATAAGCCACTTATTACATTTAGCCAGTGGGGTTGCTTCTACCTCTTGGGTGGAAAGGCCTCAGCGAGTAATCAGGCGACAGCAAGGGAGCCAGGCAGACTTCAAAGGCATTATAAAAGCACTATATTCCCTAGAATTTAGAAGAATGAGAGGTAATCTCGTAGAAGCATGTAAAATTGTTAAGGGGCTTGTCATGGTAGAATCTGGGAGGATATTTCCACTGGCTGGGTAGCTTTTTTAGGGGAGGTGGTGGTGTAGTGATATTGTCACTGGTCTAGTAATCCAGAGACCCAACATGATGCTCTGGCAACCCAGGTTTGAATCCCGCCATGGTGAAGTTTTGAATTCAATAACAATCAGGAATTAAAAGTCTAATGATGACCATGAAACAAACCCTTGTTGATTGTGGTTAAAATCCATGTGGTTCATTAATGCCCTTTAGGGAAGGAAATCTGCTATCCTTACCTGGTCTTGCTTCCATGTGTCTCCAAACCCACAGCAACATGGTTGACTCTTAATTGCCCTCTGAAATTGGCTTAGCAAACTACTCAGTCCAAAGGAGATTAGGGATGGTCAACAAATGCTGGCCCAGCCAGCGATGCCCACATCCCATGTAAGAATAAAACTTACTGATATTCCTTCCAATCAGCTGGGAAGTCAGTGGGAAGCAGCTTAAAACACCAAAGCTCAGGGGCCACTGCTAGGAACCTTTGGGAATGATCCTTAAGGTAAGAACCAGTAACCAGGAATCGTCGAAAAATAATTTCCAATTTACCTCTTGAATTTATTTTTGCTCTTGGCGTGACATTACACAAATGTGCAGCTTGTGACAAGTTAATGTTATGTTAAAACTAGCCACTAGAGGGAGCTAAGGGACAGTAATATATATTGCACTGACTCTTCGATTTCTGGAAGAGTGAGTTGGAGAGTGAGCTGAAGAGAGTCCAGGAGAGTAGAGTAGAAGAAGTAGAAGTTGGTTAGGCATAGGAGACATCAGTGATGTATTTGTGAGTTCTGTAGTTAGAGATAGCATAGTTTAATATAGTAACCTTATACTTTAGGAATATGTACAAATCTTAGTTCGGAGTGTTAATAAATTAGTTTTGTTCGGTAACAAAGCTTGTTGCTCTTTGTTCAACACGATGCATCCAAGCCATCCAAGGAAAGCAAAGCAGAGAACAATATACTTGGTATGTTTGGACTGGTGTAGAAACCACCACTGTTCCCACACCTCTGATTAAAACCCATTATAATAATACTGGAGAAAATGTGTTGGAAAACTCCCTGGACAAAGGTTATACACAGGGTAAAATCACATGGGATTAAGGGTAATTTATTAGCTTGGATAGAAGACTGGCTATCTGATAGAAGGCAGAGAGTTGGGATGAATGGGTCTTTTTCTGGTTGACACGATATAACTAGTGGGGTGCCACAGGGTTTGATCCTTGGGCCCTAACTATTTACAATATATATTAATGGCTTGCATGTCGTATAGAAGGTAGAACAGCCAAATTTGCACTAAAATGACACTAAAATAGGTGGGATAGTAAGTTGCAATGAGGAAATACAAATGCATATGGATAGGTTAGGTGAGGGGACCAACATTTGGCAGATTGAGTTTAACATGGATAATTGTGATGTATCCACTTTGGTCAGAAAACTAGAGAAACAACCTATTATCTAAATGGAGTGAAACGTCAGGTGCTTCAGTGCAGAGGGATCTGGGTGATCTCATGCATGAATCACTGGAAACTAGTATACGGGTACAGGAGGTAATAATAATAATCTTTATTATTGTCACAAGTAGGCTTACATTAACATTTTAATGAAGTTACTGTGAAGATCCGCTAGTCGCCATGAGGAGAAATTACTTCTCTCAAAGGGCCGTGGATCTGTGGAATTTACTACCCCAGAGTGTGGTGGATGCTGGGACATTGAGTAAGTTTAAGGGGGAGTTAGACAGATTTGTAATTAGTAATGAGTTGAAGGGTGCTGAAGGGAAATTAACATAAATGAAATACTGCTAAAAAATATTCTGGTTTCAGCCTTATTATGAAAACACATTGTCCTCCGAAAGATAACAAAATGTATAATGGAATTGTTTTTAGCCAAGGGCAAGAACATACGTACTACGTATTTCAGCTTACGTTCTTTCCAAGGTCTATTTAATATAAACATGGCTGTTGACTTCAAACTATGATTTCAGACTATAAAACATGCTGTCTTCAATCGAATCTCAGAGTGCAGTGCACTAGCTTTTGCAGCTGGAACACTCTGGGCGCAATTCTCCAATTTCGCACGGCATCGGGAAGGCCGTCGTGAACACGGCCGAGTTTCCCGACGGTGCGAAACGGCCCCGTTCCCGATCGATTCTGGCCCCGGAAATGGGCTAGGAGCGGTGCAGCAGGAAATACGTGGGGGATGACGACTAAAGCCCGTGACGCCCGAATGATGCCAGAATGACGCCCGAATGACGCCGCTCCGCGTCGTAAAAGGGGGCGAACGACGACAAGTGAGGGGGTGAAATTGACGGAGCCACGGAGGTCCGCCCCGAGGTTCGGTGAGACTGACCTCGAGACCCTCCTCAATGAGGTGGAGCAACGGAGGGGCATCATCTGCCCTAGAAGAGGGCATCGCCACCCTGCCACCCTCACCCTGTTGTGCGACGGGCCTGGCGTGAGGTGGGCACGGCAGTCAGTGCTGTGGGGCAGACCCCTCGGTCTGGGGAGCAGTGCCGCAAGAAGCTCCACGGCCTCACCAGGGCTGCCAGGGTAAGTGCCACGAGGGTGCCCCCGGGTCACAACCCTCCCACCCACCCCCATGTCCTTCATCACCCACCTCCCCCCCGGGCACAAGGGGGAGGGGGAGGGGGGGCGAGAGTGAGTGGAGGGTGGTTAACAAAGTTGTCACATGAGCACTGCGATGCCCTGGAGAGATGCCATGGTGTAGCTGTAACTTCCCCCCCAACCTGTGCCAATATCTGAACGCCCTGATGGTACCCGCCTAATTGTGATGATTTATCTATGCCCCCCCCCCCCCCCCCCCCCCCCCCCAAACAGGACAAGACTGCTCACAACAACCGGAAGCGGAATAGGACCGGAGGAGGTTCACCCATTCTGCACCCCTTGACAGTCTTTGAGCAGAGGGCACTGGACCTTGCTGGGGGATCTGCCACCCGGGAGGTCGCGCAATGCGAGGTTGAAGGTGCAGAACCAAGTGAGACAACCCTGCATGACAACTCCCCACCCCAGCCCATCCTCTGTCCCCTCACACTCTGCCCACTGTACCCCCCATCCTCTGTCCCCTCACACTCTACCCACTGGACCCCCCATCCTCTGTCCCCTCACACTCTGCCCACTGGACCCCCCATCCTCTGTCCCCTCACACTCTACCCACTGGACCCCCCATCCTCTGTCCCCTCACACTCTACCCACTGGACCCCCCATCCTTTGTCCCCTCATACTCTGCCCACTGGACCCCCCATCCTCTGTCCCCTCACACTCTACCCACTGGCCCCCCCATCCTCTGTCCCCTCACACTCTGCCCACTGGACCCCCCATCCTCTGTCCCCTCACACTCTACCCACTGGACCCCCCATCCTCTGTGCGCTCACACTCTACCCACTGGACCATTCTACGCCCGGCCGAGCGTGTCTAACTAACCCCGTATTATTCTGTTCCCTAGGGCGTGCTGACGAATGTCCAGGGCCGTCTGCTGCCACACACAGGCGCCCATTTGCCATGACCACCGCACCCAGGGCCGCACGCCAGAGGGTGGCAGGAGGTCAGTCAGGAGTGCCATCCTCCGAACCCGGGACCGTCGGGCAGGACGCACAGAGGACGTTGACGCAGTCAACAGACTCACCTGACGCACAACCAGATATGGGGCGCGAGCAGCCTGCGCTGGGATATGACTGGGACGAGGACACTGCTAGTTTTATGACGGACGAGGACCTAGAGCTTGCGGCACTGCTGTCTCCCACACCATCCACCATCCCAGAGACACTCACCTCAGTTGGCCAATTAAGTGATGAGGCTCCTGGGTCACGGTCTGGTGTGCATCACACAGCTGAGCCGGTACAGCAGGTGGAGGTCGGAGCAGCCGAGGGGCTGGACGGTCAGAGGGCAGCCCAGGCCCAGCATTCAGCTGGCTCCCGATGTTTCCCGGGTTCCTGGATTTACTCGACCCACGTGGACAGCCGATGCATTTTGAAACCCAGGGACACAATGACGGGATGAGGGCCATCTTCCAGCAGCTGCAGACGCAGTTAAAGGAGTCAAACCGCGTCCAGGAGCAGGGAGTGGTGCCACTCATGGCAGCCACCCAGGCCGACACCGCACGGGTGGCGTCCGTGGTCGAGGCAATGGGAGAAACGGTTTCGGCCATGGGTCAGGTTCTGCAAGGCGTTGGGCTTAATGTGCACGCATCATCCTCGGCCCTGGAGAGGGCTGCCCTCTCACAGGCAGCAATGCGCCAGAGCCAAAACGACATTGCCGGCGCGCTACGGGCCCTGGCCGAGTCTCACCAGGCCATGGCCCAATCTCAGCACGCCATGGCCCAGTCCCAGCAGGCCATGCCACAGTCCCAGCACGCATGGCACAGTCCCAGCACGCCGTGGCACAGTCCAAGCAGGCCATGGCACAGTCCCAGCAGTCAGTCGCGGAGAGCATCGACCGCCTGATACACATGCTGGATGGCGTCGCGCACTCACAGGTTGAGGCCGTACAGTCCCTGGCGGGAATGTCTCACTCCCTGGATTCCGTCTCAGCGAACCTTCGGACCCTGGTCGATACGGTTGCAGGCCTCCAGGACTGGCAGCGCCAGGTGTCGGTGGGGCGACGGGGCACCTCCCCGCTCGCACCTCCGTCCCACAGTGAGGCCCATGGGCCACCGGGTTGTGGGGCCCGTCCCATTAACTGCATCACGGGACGTCCCTGAACGCTCGGCCTCCACCCGTCCCATCCCTGGTGCATCGGGTGGGCAGCGGGCAGAGCAGGGTGGCACCACATCATCCGAAACGCCCGCGGAGCAGCCTGGCCCATCAAGGCCGGGTCGCCCCAGGAAATAAATGCCGACGGGAGACATGTCACAGGGGGTGATTCTCAGCAGTCCGCCTCACTCCTGCTGTACCATCTGGGGATTCACTTAGACGTAGTGGTAGGGCCCGTAAGGCAATGAAGAGGGACACAGAGTAAGTTGGCACGGGTGAAGGGTACAGATTAGTTGTAGGGGCTAGGGCATCTGTACATAATATTCACCATTAAACTCACTGTTGCACCTAACTTGTAAGACTGTGTGATTTTTCCGTTGCCACGGGGATCGTGATGGTGACTGAGTGTCGCTGGGGTTGACGAGCGGTGAAACGTCGGTGCCGGTGGTGGCAGTTGTGTGCTGACCGTCTGTACGACTGGCGGTGCGGGTGGTAATGGTAGTGTTCAGCGGTGCCGTCGCACACGGCGTGTGAATCTGGCTGCCACGAAGGCGTCGCGTGCCCGTTGTCCTCCCTGGTGCCATCGTGCAGCCTCCTGGACATTAACAGCACCCGGGTCGTGTGTGTGTGCTGCGCCCGATGCACCAACAACCTCCTCCACCTCCTCCTCCTCCTCCGTCTCCGTGTTGGCATCACTGCCAGTGGCTTCTCCCTCCGACTCCTCCACCAGGGCATCTCCCCTCTGCATCGCAATGTTGTGCAGCGCACAGCAGACCACGACAATGTGAGCGACCCTGTCGGGCTGGTACTGCAGGGCCCCTCCGGAGCAGTCCAGGCACCCGAATCACATTTTCAGCAGACCAAAGCAGCGCTCCACCACACCCCTGGTTGCTGCATGGGCCTCATTGTAAAGGGTCTCCGCGTTGGTCTTTGGCCTCCGTATGGGCGTCATCAGCCAAGACCTCAGTGGATAACCCCTGTCGCCCAGCAACCAGCCCCTCAGCCGGGGGGGGGGGGGGGGGGGGCGTCCCTCAAACATAGCGGGGATGAATGACTGCACAAGAATGTACGCATCATGCACACTCCCAGGGAACCTTGCGCACACGTGCATGATTTTCATGTGGGGGTCGCATACCACCTGGATGTTCATGGGGTATGTCCCCCTCCTGTTTGTGGACACTTCCCTGTTGCCTGCAGGCGGGCGAATGGGGACGTGAACACAATCAATCACTCCCTGGACCATCGGTATCCCGGCCACGTTGGCAAATGCATGGGCTTGTGCTTCTTGATTTGCTCGGTCCTCGGGAAAGGGTATGTAGCGGTCTGCGATGGCGAACAGGGCGTCAGTCACATCCCGGATGCACCTGTGCACCGATGACTGCGCTATCCCGGACAGGTCCCCGCTCGGAAACTGGAAGGAGCTGGTCGCATAAAGGTTAAGTGCCACCGTCACCTTGATGGCAACCGGTATCGCGTGTCCTCCTCCCGTTCCACATGGGGCTAGGTGCGCCACGAGGTGACAGATATGTGCGACCGTCTTTCTGCTCAACCGGAGTCTCCTCCTGCAGGTGATGTCCGGCATTGTCTCGAAAGAGATCCGGCCACGGTACACCCCAGGCCTCGGTCGTCACCTCTGGCGTCCTGGCTCCACCATCAATGTCTCCTACTCCTCCTCCTCCTCCTCCTCCCCCCCCCCCCCCCCCACAATGAAGAATAAAGGGATTGAGGGTTATGGTGTTTGGGCCGGAAAGTGGAGCTGAGTCCACAAAAGATCAGCCATGATCAGCGCCGGCTCTAGGGTTGCTGGCGCCCCGGGCAAGCTGAACTTCGGCGCCCTTGAGGAGGGAGGGGGGGCGGGGCAGAGGGGGGGGCGGACACGCGGGGGGGGCGGACGCGGGGGAGCGGACCCGAAATGGGGCGGACCCGAGGGCGGGGTGGGGCGGGGGGGCGGACCCGAGGGCGGGGCGGGGGGGCGGACACGCCGGGGGGTGGACCCGAGGGCGGGGCGGGGGGGCGGACCCGAGAGGGGGGCGGACACGCGGGGGGGCGGACGCGGGGGGCGGACCCGAAGGGGGGGCGGACCCGAGGGCGGGGCGGGGGGGCGGACCCGAGGGGGGGCGGGGGGGACTGGGCGGGGGGGGCGAATCGAGCCGGGGGGCCGCCCTGGGGACGGGCGGCCACCGCGCATGCGCTGGTTGGCACCGGCTCAACTGCGCATGCGCGGGTCCCGAGTCTCTGGCGCCCCCGAGCACATGGCGCCCCGGGCGACGGCCCGAGTTGCCGGTGCCTTGAGCCGGCCCTGGCCATGATCTCATTGAATGGCGGAGCAGGCTCGAGGGGCCAGATGGCCTACTCCTGCTCCTTGTTCTTATGTTCTTATGCTGCTCGACGATGGGCCACTCCGCGGCCATTCCCTCTGCTGCTGCAGCTGCCCCTGCATCCACTGTGGGATGTCGCTGTGGACGCTGCTGAATGTCTAACTGCAGTGCAGCGGCCCCAAACACTGCGCTGAACATAGCTGTTCGGTTAGAATACATTATGGTCACCTACAGAATGGTGGTGGGGGGCAGAGAAACGACATGTTAGACGGAGATTAATCAACACCTCTGCAGCCGCCTGCCACGGGAAACCTGTGTGCCCCGGTGGCCTGGTCGTGCTGCTGACATGCGGCCAGACTAACCCCTGGTCACTTTCTGCGTCCAAGGGGCAGTTAATAACACGTCCTCCTCACCGGTGCGTCGGTGGCCTTTGCCCATCAGCCATAGGGCAACCAGCGGCAGTGTCCTCATGACCGTCCTGCCATGGCAGGGCGGCTGAGATGTTGCATCCGGGGGTGGACGACCCACTCCATTCACTCCCTCTCCCCCCCCCCACTACTCGCTCTCCCCCCCCGTCCCACTTCTCCTTCTCTCTCCCCCCCCACCTCCCTCCCTCTCCCCCCCCCCACTATTCACTCGCTCTCCCTCCCCCTCCCACTACTCGCTCACCCCCCCCTCCCACTTCTCCCTCTTCCCCCCCCCCCCCCACCTCCCACTGGCCGCCGCATTCTCGGGATGCCTTCCCCAGTTTGCGGAGACTCCGGGACGGTCCGCTCACCTCCTCACTCCTCATCAGCCAGCACGACCGGCTGGCGACTTTATAAAGCAGGTGTGGACGGTGACGACGTGACCTGGCGTCACAACGTCGGGACTTGGGCCCATCCGGGCCGGAGAATAGCGGGGGTGCCGGAGAATCGCCATTTTGGCTGCATCGGGCGATTCTCCGTGTTTTTGCGCACGAAACACGATGAGACAAATTTGGCCGGTTGGGAGAATAGCGGGAGCGCGTCGGACCGGCGTCGCGTGAAAAAAACGGCGCGGCCCGCTATTCTCCCAACCGACGTGACATCGGAGAATCGCGCCCTCCCTCTCCGCAAATATATTTCTGTAAATAAATTTCCTTAAATCGAACCTCGAGGAATTTGTCTTTATTGTGATTTCCACGACAAAGGGTTATCAAGCACGGGTACGACAGTGGAGTAGGGGTCGAGATGAGATCAGCCGTGATGGTATTGAATGGCGGTGGTGGTTCGAGGGGCTGAACTGCCTACTCCTGCTCCCAGTTCTCACGTTCCCTTTTCTTGCAAAAATCGCCCCCCATTGTGTTGACAACTCCAAATACTGATGTGAATCGGAAGCAGTAGTATGTACTCCAACTCCCTTTACCCCATCCTGACATAACTTCCCAAACAAGAACTTACTGTTTTCTAGCTGGCAGACAATGACTTGTCCACTCCCACAGTTCACCTGGAAACACCAGTCCTTTGAGCTCAGAATAGTTTCTCAAGAGAAACGTTTGTCAACTCCTTTCTATTTCCTTAGTTTCTAAAATAATTTCCTAAGCTGTTGTGATGTAAGTTGTCTTGACAGCAGTATATAGAAAATGCTGACAGTGTAGCACTATCCTCCTCCTCTGAGCATACACTCAGCCTTCAATAAAAGAAGAAAATCTATACCCAAAGGTGCGAAACACCGAAACTCAGATATTCAAGAGCTAATTTCAAAGTGGCCCGTGGCCAGTTGAGGTGAGAAACCTGATTTGCCGATTCAATATAAATATTGTCAGAAGAATTCACCCCCCCATAACTGTAGAGCAAAGAGACATTACCGTATCAAGGTGACAGAAATAAATTGACTGTTCATTGCAGTTTTGATTTACTTCAACTATCTTAAGAATGACAGAGATGCCTGGAAATGCCGTTAAGAATTGTTACTGTATAAATCTAGAGCTCCGGAGTGTCAAACTAAATGGATGCATAAGCCTTCAATATGGAAAAAGCACACCTTCTTAATGGGCTGGAAATCCGTTACCTGCATCTGTAAATTGGGCTTCTCCCATGACACCTACTGTCAGGACTATTTAATAACAATCAATGTCCCAGATTTTGGGGGTAATAGTAGCAGTACAATTGTCCAAATATGCTGTCATTGCCCCTCTGAAACTGATAGCAACTTCTGGATTCTGCACATGCAGAGTTAAACAGAGAAATCCAAAGGCTGCTGCCGGTTGATGTTTCCCAATAAGGTGCATGGTTGAAGTCCTCCCAGACGGCAATCAAGCAGAAATCACTGAACTGATGAGAACTTGTGATCGGAAAACAAAGATAGTTTTAAGGCATTTGTATTCGTATTGGTAAACATTAGACATAAGGTTTTAAATGCTTTTAATTTATTTTTTCTGTGCCTGGGAGGGTAACATTTATAGTTAGATTTATGCTGGACAAAGGTGTTTGTATGTGTGGGGATTGGTTAAATTCCAACTGTGATTCTATTGTGTTTTTCCGTGGTTGCAATGTGAAGAGTAAATAAAAGCCGAGAGAAGGATAAGCCATTGCTTCGTGTTGCGACACCCCAGGCTAGTGCATGGTTATTTCCAATCCCACACGCCCCCGAGATCCAACACAAATGAATAAACCAGTAATTCATGTATAGTTTTTAAGATCTTTGACCCTTGACTGCTCCAATAATTTTTGGGCACCAGATTTGTAAGTAAAACGCAATAACCTTTTATTTATAACATCAGCAGGGATATGTCATGCAATAATTATAAGAGAAGGACAGCCAGCCCATCTACTACCCCCTCCCCCCTTTTACCATCCCACCCTCTACCCAAATGCGCACAAGTCAGGCACACAGAGGGAAAGGGAGAGTAAAAACAACAGGCGATTAATGTGAGATGGAAGATGAGTGTCCTTGCTTCATATGTAGAAATTGTTGCAGCCAGCTATCTTTCCCAGGATGTGGCGTGTTGGAAAGAGATTCTTCTGGCTGAACTCTCAGGCTGTGGGAACCCCTCTGGGGGTCACTTTAACTTCTATTAACCTGGGCTTTCACTCAGAGTATCTGCCTCAGATCTGTTTAATTTTGACTTGCTTCCAACTCCACTGGAAACTATCAGCCTCACTGAAATAAGATTAGCGTTCTCCACATGAGAATTTAAAAAGGGTTTTCAAAAAACCCACCCTGCCGGCAGCTGGTGCTGGACTGAATTTCCCTGCAGGAAGGGCTGGCTTTCCCGAGTGAAAAGTCTTTTCTTCAGGTCTTTAGTTAGAGACCATCAAGCAAGAGAAAGATCAAGGGCGGGATTCTCCGACCCCCTGCCGGGTCGGAGAATCGCCGGGGGTCAGCGTCAATCCCAGAGATTCGGCGGGGGCGGGAATCGCTCCGCGCCGGTCGGCGGGCCCCCCGGCGATTCTCTGGCCTGCGATGGGCCGAAGTCCCGCTGCTGTCAGGCCTTTCCCGCCGGTGTGGATCAAATACCTACCTTACCGGCGGGAGCAGGCAGCGCGGGCGGGCTCCGGGGTCCTGGGGGGGGCACGGGGTGATCTGGCCCTGGGGGGTGCCCCCACGGTGGCCTGGCCCGCGATCGGGGCCCACCAATCGGCCGGCGGGCCTGTGCCGTGGGGGCACTCTTTTCTTACTGCCTTCGCCATAGTCTTCACCATGGCGGAGGCGGAAGTGGCCTGCTCTCCTGCACATGCACAGGGATGACGTCAGCAGCCACTGACGCTCCGGCGCATGCGCAGACTTCCGCCAGCCGGCGAAGTCCCTTCGGCCCTGGCTGGCGTGGCGCCAACCACTGCGGCGTGGGCCTAACCCCTCAATGTTAGGGCTTGGCCCGACGCCAGAGTGGTTCACGCCACTCCATCACGCCAGGACCCCCCGACCCGCCGGGTAGGGGAGAATCCTGGCCCAGAATAGTCACCCTCAAGCTCCTTGATCAAAAACAAAAGTGAATTCCTGAGAACAAGCTGGCCTGCAGAACATTCTGGAATGGCCAGCACCAATCATCATTGGGTGCTAGTTATGACCAGTAAATTTAAAACAACATATTGGCTGCCAACCAAGTCCAACAAGATGAGTCATCACCGATGTCAACACATCTGGCTGGATACCTTTATTTTTAAATAAAGGTGAAGTCAATCTTAAAGTTGCAAGTGTTAATTGTCCATGTGCAAAAATGATAAAAGCAAACATAGCGGTAAATAAAGCGAACAAAAAGGAGGATCCCCACATTAGCAACTGAGGCCTTGCAAGGTACATAAGCGTCATGTTTTAATTTAGCTGATGTGATTACAGTTGGAGAAAGGTAGTGAGAACGAAGGCAGCTCTCACAGCACTGCTAGAAGCAGTTGGTTTTGATGACTAGAGAGGGAACATCTCTCTTGATTTTGTTAGAAAAAAAGCGATATAATGGAGCAATGGTTAAGAACACAAGTGCAAAGATGTGAAGAGCAGCTAGTTAAGGAAACTGGAGAAATTAAGAGAAGTTTCCAAGAAGTCTGATGTTCTAGGTTCCAGAAAACTGTTCAGTAAAGATAGACTGAGCTGAGAGGAAGACTGAGATACCAGAAAGATATCTGAAGTTATTTTCAGATTTGTGAGATGTTACTATGACCTGTGGAATGCAAGTTGAAATAACTATGGAAATCAGTGACTGGATCTCACAGTTTGTGTAAAATTAATCAAGACAAAGGAAACCAAAAATGGGTGGTATAAAATGCTGGACTGGATTTGCTGTTAAAAGTGGAGCAGTGGCTTTGTTTAAAAGTGTAATTTGGAAAACCTGGACTGGATTTCGGAATTCAAACCACTAACGAAAAGCATAATTACGAGAGAGGATTTTAAGGCGTGTCTTTGTGAGTGGAGTTTGGAACATTCACCTGACAATCATCGGGGGAATTCATTGGCGAGTCCACAAATATTCACTTGGACTTCAGAGTGGAGAAAGCATTTGCCCACAGTCATCTTGTGTGCTTCAAGCGGACTTTGTGTATTACTTTAAAAAAAAAAGAAAGATTACAGTCTTTTGAGCCAGGACTCCATTCCAGGATCATCCTGTCCAGTTATAAAAGCAGCTGGGATCGTAACAAAATTTAGGGGCTCTTGTGGATTTCAAAACATGGAGAAAGAATTATTGCTGATTTGCAATAATTTGCTGGGGTATTTTGAAAAGTGGAATGCAAGCTATTGGATGCCGAATAGTAAAACTCGTTCTGGGATTTATTGTTTAATGGTGGGACACTGAGGTACTAGGCAAAGCAGTTGGAGTTACTGTGATGCATATTGTACAGTTCAGAATCCAAAATGGCATTGAAAATTGCTAAGACTTTCCTCAAGATGGGGTATTTAATTCTGACTGGTTCACAGAAAGTAATCAAGGACAAGATCTTCCGGCTGTTCATGCTGGCAGTATCTTCCGGTCCCACCATCGACAGGCCCCTGCATGGTTCTCCTGGTGAGGGTGAAATCGTATTGACAGCGGTGGGCTAGAGGAACTCGCCACAGGCCAATGGCGGTCCACCTCCCACCGGGCCTCTGGTTCCTGGACTTTGTCTTCAATTCTTCTTGAACTTCCCCTCCTGCCCACTGCAGTTCTTGTTGTAACAGGGATTGGAGAGCTGCTGGCCAATCAGAGTGACCGGCAACTCTCCAAGGCAGGACATCCTCCTAAGTGAGCGGCAGAGATCCCACATGAAGCCAGTCAATGCTTATTGGAGTGTAAATTGGCATGGGGCAGTGGCAGCCGCTCTCCGACTCTTCTGATGGCGAGCAAAAAGACCCCACCATCTGAAAAATTCAGGCCTGAATTACTGCAAAGAAATATTTCTGACTCTGAAAAACTAATTTGATATTTGCCGAATGTCTCATTTTTGCATCGGCGAAAGGAATCATTTTTTTGTAATAAATTTAGTTTATCCATTTATTTTTTTTCAAATTAAGGAGCAATTTAGTATGACCAATCCATCTAACCTGCACATCTTTGGATTGTGGGGATGAAACCCATGCAGACACAAGGAGAATGTGCAAACTCCACACAGGCAGTGATCCGGGGACCGGAGGTCGGGATCGAACCCAGGTCCTTGGTGCCATGAGGCAGCTGTGCTAACCACTGTGCGCCATCGTGGCCACCCCAGGAATAATTTTTAAAAAAAAATATACTTTTTGTAAATTTGCCTAGGATATTTTGGTTTCGCCTACCCTATCTTATACGGAGAGGGCAGCACGGTAGCATGGTGGTTAGCATAAATGCTTCACAGCTCCAGGGTCCCAGGTTCGATTCCCGGCTGGGTCACTGTCTGTGCGGAGTCTGCACGTCCTCCCCGTGTGTGCGTGGGTTTCCACCGGGTGCTCCGGTTTCCTCCCACAGTCCAAAGATGTGCGGGTTAGGTGGATTGGCCATGCTAAATTGCCCGTAGTGTCCTAAAAAGTAAGGTTGGGGGGGGGGGTTGTTGGGTTACGGGTATAGGGTGGATACGTGGGTTTGAGTAGGGTGATCATGGCTCGGCACAGCACAACATCGAGGGCCGAAGGGCCTGTTCTGTGCTGTACTGTTCTATGTTCTATGTTCTATGTATTTGTTAATTAAGTGCGTAATTTGCAGTGCATTCATTTATTTATTCAGTTAGACTGGGAAAAAAAAGACAGTTTATGTCCCACACACCAATTAAAAAATACTTCCTTCGTGGACATGATTTAGCGGCCTTGTCGCGTCCGACTGGATGTCGGGATGTGGCTGTTGAATCTCGCCAGAGGCATCTCGCGAGATTTGCAACGCTGGAAAAGTATCAGTAGATTTAACAGAGTCCCGCGATTCATCAAATCTGGATCTCGCCCCCACTGGGCGTGATCAACATCAGGATATTTAAATGAGCTGCCATTAGGCTCATTTAGATATGCATTCACAGGCTTCTCCCAGTGCCTGGGACCTAACAGCCGTGACTGGGAGACCTAACCAGGGTGCCTTTTGGTACTGGTTTCCACAAGTGTGGACCAGCCGAGGGGGTTCCTCCCAGGCCAATAGAGAATACTAACCCTAACCCTGGGAGGTCAAGGACAGAGCAGGGTGGCACCCTGGCACTCTCTCTGACACCCAGACATCTGCCAGCCTGGTACCCTGGCAGTGCGATCTGGGCATCCTGGAAATGCCAGCCTGATCAAGTAGCATTGTCAGATTGGCAGGGATACTGCAAAGGTGGCAGTGCCAAGGTGCCTGGGTGCCAGGTTAGCATTGCCAATGATTGAGCCTGGGGCGGCTTACCAGGTGTAGGGGGGTGAGGGGGTATTACCTGTGGCCTCCTGAGGTTGAGAGGGCATGGAGAGGAGGTCAGAAAACTGGGGTGGTGGTGTGGGGAAGGTGAGGGATCAGTTCAGCCAGACAAAATAGCTTGTCAGCAGGAAATGACTCTAAGTGCAACCTCAACAGAGAGAGACTCCCCAAGGCCAAATAAATCAGCAAAGTGGCGTTAAATAGCAAGATGTATATCGCCGCTGCAGTCATCGAGAAACACTTCGCTAAACTCATCCACAAACCGGACATAGATTTTTTGTGTTTATATCGCGGGCACTGTCGAGGAGGATGGTGAGGGCAGAACTCATAAATTCTTCTTTTCAAATTCTGTCAGCAGACCTCTTCCCTACTTTCGCACCCACCACTCCTTGTAACAGTGTAACCTGACTAGCTTTACTTCTCTAATTCTAGTCTCTCAAGCACCTCTGCTTGTCATCCCTTTACTGTTGCAGGCCACCAGTGCCAGCGACCCAAACTCCCTCCCTACACCTCTCCACCTCTCTCCCTCACTTTCCTTCATTGAAACACTTTTTAAACCTACTTCATTTGACCACATTTTTGGGCATCTGATCTATTGGCCCATAACCTCCGGCTCTGGGGCGTTGTAATCGGGAGGTTACTGAAAAGATGCACGAGGGAGCCCCCTCCACCATCCAGCAATTGCCCAGAAAGTTCAAACTTCCATTTGGCAATTGATCTGCAATAGAAGCTATCCAAAAGTACAATATAAATTCCAGATTCCAGGGCAGCACGGAGGCGCAGTGGGTTAGCCCTGCTGCCTCATGGCGCCGAGGTCCCAGGTTCGATCCCGGCTCTGGGTCACTGTCCATGTGGAGTTTGCACATTCTTCCTGTGTCTGCGTGGGTTTCGCCCCCACAACCCAAAGATGTGCAGGGTAGGTCAATTGGCCATGCTAAATTGCCCCTTAATTGGAGAAAATAAATTGGGTATTCTAAATTTATTTATTTTTTTAATTAAAAAAATAAATTCCAGATTTAGGAAGGTTCTGACGGTCTTATAGTAACAGCTACTCACTGTTAAAACCACTTCTAACTCCTGAGAAAGTACAGTACTGGCCCCATCACGCATCACCTCCCCGTAACTCCCCCACATGACTCCCCATTGATCACTTAACTCCCACCGTCCCCTGCCACCTCTCCCCACCACCTCCCCCCACCACTGACCCGACCCCCAGACAAATCCACCCACCCATCCACCTCCCTACCGATCATCCCTTGGAAGCCCCCAAACCCCCACATTGACACACAACGCCCACTCCCCCACCCCCACCCCCGCAACCCCTGTGGTAGTAACCACTGCTGTATTTATTAGGGGATGTATGGTAAGGCCCTGTACTACAGGTACGGGGGTAGTCCCTGCCTGCTGGCTCCACCCAGTAGGCGGAGTATAAATATGTGTGCTCCCCGTACAGCAGCCATTTCGCCAGCTGATGTAGGAGGCCACACATCTTAGTGTATTAATTTGATGCACGATCAATTGCACAAAGACGAGAGTTGAATACAACTGTGGCTTTATTACATGCCCCCCACAGGCCCCACACTTACCTGGCATGCCATGTTCACGATGGCAGCGACCAGGTGTGGTTGCCGCCGTCGTGAACAGGTCGGGAACGGCAGGCCGCTCGACCCATCCGGGCCGGAGAATAGCGGGTGTGCTGGAGAGTCGCCGTTCTGCCTCCGTCGGGTGACTCTCCGTGGATTTCCGCGAGAATGCCAACCACGGACATTTGGCCGGTGGGGAGAATAGTGGGAGCGCGTCAGACTGGCATCGCGGGAAAAAACGGCGCGGCCCGCTATTCTCCCACCCATCGTGGTTGCAGAGAATTGCGCCCATGATATTTCATTTTATAAAGCTCCTGTGAAGAACTTTTTGATGTTTTATTATGTTACAGGTGCTGTATGAATGTAAGTTGAGAAACACCAGAAGACATTAGAGGGCTGAGAGTGATAACTTTAAACATTGTACAACACAGAGTCTACAACATCAAAAAAAACATGTCATGCAGCCTCATCAGTTCAGGTCAGGGTTTAAACTCCACATGAGCTTCCTCTCAACCTTCTTCATTAACTCGATCAGCATAACCTTCCGATCCATCACCCGTGGCTGCTTATTGAACCTGCTCTTACATGCATTTATACTAATCATCTCAACTACTCCCTGGGGTAGCAAGTTTCAAATTCCCATCTGGGTAAAGTCAGGATTCTCTGTCCCGCTGCACCAGTTTTCTGGTGCAGTGCACTCCCACTGGTGGCGGGATTCTCCGTCCTACCAGCTTGCCAATGGGGTTTCCCATTGTGGGCAGCCCCACGCCGTCAGGAAATCCTTGAACGTGCGTGCATTGCTAGCATAACGGAGAATCACGACAGCAGAGAATCCAGCCCAAAATGTTTATTCAAGTTTTTGTTAGGCATATTGAAAGTGACAGAACAGAACAATGTCAGGTAAATGGAATTTAAGGCACAGATTAGCAATGATACGATGCAATGTTTATATGGGTGGTTACTGATGGCGCAAGTATGGGCTGAATGGGCTTGAGCGGTTGAATGGCCTATTCCTGTTTGTCAGTTCCTAAGTGCCTGCAAATATTAATTAGCCTTTTGGGAGATATCAGGGTTCGTTCCACAGAAACTTCCACCAACACCATTCGGACCAATCAGTCTGTGTATTTTTCACTTTTGTTTATTTGGGATAGCTGAGAAAGTAGCTGCGATCATAGAATTTACAGTGCAGCAGGAGGCCATTCGGCCCATCGGGTCTGCACTGTCCCTTGAAAAGAGCACCCCACTTAAGACCATGCCTCCACCCTATCCCCGTAACCCAGTAACCCCATCTAATCTTTTTTTTTGGACATAAGCGCAATTTAGCATGGCCAATCCACCTAACCCGCATATCCTTGGACTGTGAGAGGAAACCAGAGCACCCGCAGGAAACCCACACAGACACGGGGAGAATGAGCAGACCCCACACAGACAGTGACCCAAGCCGGGAATCGAACCTGGGACCCTGGAGCTGTGAAGCAACTGTGCTGACCATTGTGCTACCATGTCGTCCTCATTGCAAGTGGCGGCAACAATGCTGTCCCATGGCAACTATTTTCCACAGCTAAATCTCACTAACTGGCTGTGAATAAGCATCATTTTACCGTGGGCAGCACGGTGGCATTGTGGATAGCACAATCGCTTCACAGCTCCAGGGTCCCAGGTTTGATTCCAGCTTGGGTCACTGTCTGTGCGGAGTCTGCACATCCTCCCCGTGTGTGCGTGGGTTTCCTCCGGGTGCTCCGGTTTCCTCTCACAGTCCAAAGATGTGCAGGTTAGGTGGATTGGCGATGATAAATTGCCCTTAGTGTCCAGAATTGCCCTTAGTGTTGGGTGGGGTTACTGGGTTATAGGGATAGGGTGGAGGTGTTAACCTTGGGTAGGGTGCTCCTTCCAGGAGCCGGTGCAGACTCGATGGGCCGAATGGCCTCCTTCTGCACTGTAAATTCTATGAATTCTATGAATTTTAGACCAATGAAAGTTAGACCTGTAACTCAGTGAGCTAACAGCATTAACTGCTGGCAATGTCAGCTAAGCCAATTAGTAATAATGAATTTAGGCGGACTCCCAAAGTCATTCTGTATAATAACACAGTGATTTGGGATACTGTGGTTCAGGAATTTCATAAGATAATTAAACATTCTGGTATTTCAAAACATAAAATGATGCTATGTTGAGGAAGGAAGAGAAGACGGTCTAATCGAGCATTTGCTGTCCATAATGATTCTGATACTATAAGAGCCTAAAGCCTTCCTGTCATAGCGAATGGACAAGCTGTTCCAGTCCACTGATAAATGACAACTATGATACTGTATTAAATAAAGAGTGTCACCAATCTCAATTTATTTTCATACACAGAACAAGCACTGTAAGATATACAGGATGATATATATCCTATTTTGCCGGTCACAACCATGTATGACATTGTCATTTATTGTCACTTCACACCAAAATATCCATAAATCATAATTACATTCTTGTGCTAAGCACGGGATTGTATTCCAAGACACTTCCTTTGCATTGAGATTTTAAATTCATCATTGTCATATGGAAAGAAATAGAAAATTAGACAATAGAAGCAATTTTGTTTCTCAAGGCAAGAAAGATAGAATTAAATAGGGTTTACTCAATGTGTAATAAGAACATTGCTTACCTAAGGTTCAAACAAAATACTTGTGCCATCAGCAACCATCCATATAAACATTCATCCATAATTAAGTTCTAAATTAACAACATAGGCTTGTGGAACCTGAGACTAAAATGACACCAAACCTTTACCAGGGAAATACAAAATGGCATAAGGTTTTTCATGTGAATTTCCTGTATGATTTTCTTTTATTTCTGTTTGCATCCTGGAGTGATTGCCCGGTAGTTAGCCATCTTTAGAAACTGCATCACCATACGGGCTGCACGGTGGCGCAGGGGTTAGCACTGCTGGCTCATGGCACCGAGGACCTGGGTTCGATCCTGGCCCCGGTCACTGTCCGTGTGGAGTTTTCACATTCTCCCCATGTCTGCGTGGGTCTCACCCCCACAGCCCAAAAGGATATGCAGGGTGTTTTAATTGGCCACATTAAATTGCCCATTAATTGGAAAAAAAAAATTTAATATACTAAATTTATTTAAAAAAAAGAAACTGCATCTTTTTTTAAATTCATTCTGGGGATATGGGTGTTACTGGCTAGGCCAGCATTTATTGCCCATCCCTATTTTCTCTTGAGAATGTAGCGGTAAGCTACTGCCCATGTGTTGTAGGTACACATTGTTGTTAGGGAGGGAGTTCCAGGATTTTAAAACATTGACAGTGAAGGAGCAGTGATATATTTCCATGGTGAGTGGCTTGGAGGGGAACCTCAAGATGGTGGTATTCTTACATGCCTACTGACCTTGTCCTTGTAAATGGTAGCGGTTGTGGGTCTAAGAAGCCTTGTTGAGTTCCTATAGTGCATATTGTGCGTGGTACACATGGCAGCCATTGTTCGCCAATGGGGGCGGAAGTGACTGTTTGTGGATGGGGTGCCATGCAAGCGGGCTGTTTTGACCTGGATGGTGTCAAGCTTTTTGAGTGTTGATGGATCTACAATCATTCAGGCAAGTGGGGAGTATTCCATTACACTCCTAACTTGTGCCTCGTAGATGCTAGACAGGATTTCAGGAGGCAGGTTACTCGCTGCAGGGTTCCAAGCCTTTGACGTGTTTTTGTAGCCATGGTATTTATATGACTGTTTCTGCTAAATGGAAACTCCCAGGGTGTTGATAGTAGGGGATTCAGTGATGGTAATGCCATTGAATGTCAAAGTGAGATGGTTAGATTCACTTTTGTTGAAGATGGTCATTGCCTGGCCATTGCATGGCACAAACGTTACTTGCCACTTGTCAGTCCATGCCTGGATATTGCCAAGGTCTTGCTGCATTTGGACATGCACTGCACCAGTATCTGAAGAGTCATGAATGGTGGTGAACATTGTGCAGTCTTCAATGATCCTTACTTCTGACTTTACATTGGAAAGAAGGTCATTGCAGCTAAAGATAGTTCGGCATAAGACACTACCCTGACGAACACCTGCAACGATGTTCTAGGACTGAGATTATTGACCTCCAATAGCCCATCAAGTCTGCAACAACCCTTCGAAAGAGCACTCTACCCATGTCCACACTCCCATCCATCCCACCCTATCCCCTTAATCCCATAAACTAACCTGCGGATTCCGGCACGCTTAGGGGCAATTTAGCATGGTCAATCCACCTAACCCGCATATTTTTGGACTGTGGGAGGATACCGAAGCACCCGGAGGAAACCGACACAGACACAGGGAGAATGTACGAACTCCACACAGACCTAAGGCCGGAATTGAACGTGGGTCCCTGAAGCTGTGAGGCAGCAGTGCTAACTGCTGCATTTGATCAAGTAGCTGAGGATCAAAAAGCTCCACTTTTGTTTTTACCCCAAATGAGATCACAGACAAGGACAAGCAGAAGGTGATACTTCTGACAGTTAGCAGACCCCAAAGGTATAAATTAATTCAGAACCTCACATCCCGTACCAGCCTCCCCGGACAGGTGCCGGAATGTGGCGACTAGGGGCTTTTCACAGTAACTTCATTGAAGCCTACTCGTGACAATAAGCGATTTTCATTTCATTTTCCATTTTCATCCCCAGAGGCACCTAATTCGAAGAATTTGACGAGATATTGAAATTAGTTATCGAACATTTCAACCCAAAGTCCTCGATCATCCTCCAATGTTATAAGTTTAACTCTGCAGTAAGGGACCATGAAGAGTCTGTCTTAGCCTTCATAGCCAGACTTAGCCAGCCTGTAGAGCACTGAGTTTGGGATAGTGCTTAGTGATGTGTTGCCCTACCGGCTGGTTTGTGGAATCCATAATCCTAATATCCAGAAGATGCTTCTGATTGGAAATAGCGGGGGTGATAGCTCAGGCAATGGAGTGCACCAAAAAATGCACCACAGAACTGGGGGGGTACGTCCTCGAGGTCCTAGGTGGGATCAACAGGGAGGATAATAAATTTCAGAATCATCATAGGGTTTACTTGGCCACATTCTTGCAGCAGGTCAGTTACACAGACACACACAATGACTCATTTAGCAGCGAGACTAGATTTTGACAGGCAGTTTGTCTGGGAACAATGGAACCAGCTAACAAAATCAAGATGAGGCAGTCTCAAGCTTGCGAGCTATTGTGAAGACCAAGGGACAGTTGTTAAGGATCTGGATGACATCATTAAGAAACCGCTGCCTGTTCATGAGTTGATCATGCAGCCCTATCTTGTCTAAAAACTAATTTCATTGGATCTATAAGTATTCTATAATCTGTATGATTGCCTTATGTCCAACCGAAGTCAGCTGAGTAACTGTTTAAAAATGTAGTTCAGGAAAGAAGCGCTATTACTTCCCACCAGCCAATCAATAAACTGTTTGACTTTTGGAGCAGACCTGATTCTTCCAGGATTCTTTCCCGCTAACAGTACTTTTTTAAAAATTTAGAGTACCCAATTCATTTTTTCCAATTAGCAGGCAATTTAGCGTGGCCAATCCACCTAGCCTGCACATCTTTAAGTTGTGGGGGCGAAACCCATGCAAACACGGGGAGAATGTGCAAACGCCACATGGACAGTGACCCAGAACCGGGATCGAACCTGGGACCTTAGCGCCGTGAGGCAGCAATGCTAACCACTGCGCCACCATGCTGCCCTCCACTAATAGTACTTAAGAAATTATGCGCATGTGTCAGAGCAAGAAATTTAAAGGTATTTGATTCAACTGAAGGACAAATTGAATCTTCAAAACAATTAGCCTATCATTGTGACACCATGCACGCAATAGGTTATTTCTCCAACAAACCATTAAATGATGAAAATAATTGCCTTATTTGATGAGAGCATCAAATGTAGCTTATGTTTCAACACTATCCATATTGCCTCTTGGTTTGCAACAGAGCAAAGGAAAATGTAAGTATGGACAACTTCAGACATGCTGTGATAATATTATGACATTTTTAACTCTGTGATTGCTTCAAACACATATAAAGAGTTATATGTCTTATTATCAACAAATGTTTTGAAACAAAACTCCACTGCCCAATTGAACTGTGTTGGATTAAACCTACGGAGAAACAGACTGATTACCATGCTTTGTATATGTACAATGTTATGGATATCATTTTCAGATTCATCGGCTGATACACGTGGGGTGTTGCAAGGTTCGGCTCTAGGTCCTCAGCTACTTACAATCAATACAAATTATTTAAATTATGGGACAAGAGTCCAATAATATTGTTTCCAAGTTCTCTGACATTAAAAAACTATGTAGGAATGATAACCATGCGGAGGACTCAAAGACTGCAAATGGATGTCAATCAGTTCAATGAATGGGCAAGAAGGTCGCAGGTGGAGGAATGTGGGTAAATGTGAGGTTATAAATTTTGCTAAATAGAATAGAAAATGTAATTTGTTTTAAACGGTGAGAAACTATGAATGTTGGTGTTTGGAGAGATTTGGGTATCCTTGCACAAGAAACTCAAAAAATTAGCATGCAGGTACAGCAAGCAATTAAAGGGGAAATGGAATGTTGGCCTTTATTTCAGAGGTTTAGACACAAGAGTAAGGAACTCTTGTTACAATTGTACCAGCTTTAGCGAGGCCACACCAGGACTGTTGTGCAGTTTTCCTCTCCATAAGTAGAGAAGGATATACTTGCCTTACAGGGGTTACAACAGAGATTGACTGTAATCGTGGGATGGGCAGGTTGTCCTCTGGGGAGACAGTGAGCATAATTGACGTATAGGTTGAGATTTAGCAGCCCCGCCGCACCCGACATGGTGTCAGGACAAGGCGTTGAATCTCACGAGAGGCCTCCCATGAGATTTGCCACTCTCAAAATGCCTCACGAGATTTATCAAAATCTCGCAGGACGTCGCAATCTGGATCGCGCTCCCACTGGCTGTGATCCAGATCAGCATATTTTAATATTTGAATGAGCCATTGGGCTCATTTAGATATGTGTTCGCGGGATTCTCCTGGTGCCTGGGACCTAACGGACTTGCCTGTGAGATGTCACCTGGGCTTCCACAAACTGGTTTCCTCAAACGTGGACCAGTCGGAATGGCACCTGGGAGGGGCCTCCCAGGTCATTAGAGACTGTTGTGTGTTCAGGGACAGGGCAAGGTGGCCTGCCACTCCCTCTGGCACCAGGACACCTTGCCCCTGTGAGCCTGGGACCCTGGCATTGCTACCAAGGTGCATTGGCAGTGCCACCTTGCACTGCTGCAAAGCAAGGGACCACTGCCAGCCTGGCAGGAGAACTGCTAGTGTGCCAGGCTAACAGTGCCAGGGTGCCCAGGTGCTAGGTTGGTACTACCAGGGATTGGGTCCCGGGAGGCCTTACAAGGTGGTGGGGGTATTCCTGGTGCCTCCCCAATATTGGGAGGAGGGGGGATGGGGGGGGGGGGGGGAGAGTTGAAAGAGGGGGAAA
The DNA here is from genome assembly GCF_902713615.1 of Scyliorhinus canicula. Lineage (NCBI taxonomy): Eukaryota > Metazoa > Chordata > Chondrichthyes > Carcharhiniformes > Scyliorhinidae > Scyliorhinus > Scyliorhinus canicula. The sequence continues at coordinate 171,108,437 of NC_052151.1, forward strand.
GAATGAGGCAGCCAGACAAAATGGCTTCCCGATCAGTGAGGAGCCTTTTCTGCTGGAACTGTTGAAATTGTTAAGCAAGCTTAAAGGACTGAATGACCTACACCTGCTACTCTTTCTTATAATCAAAAAATAATTGCATAAACAAGGCCATCAGACCTGGAAGAGCATTGGACACCCTTTGATGTCATCAACTTTAAGGTTAAGATGTGAAGAAACTGGAAGATGCAAGGCAATAACAACAACACCCTTGTATATGGCAGAGTAAAATGGCTCAGGGCTCAAGAGAGGAGTGTAATCAAACAACAGGTGATGCACAACCACACAAGGAGATATTAGGACAGATGAGTAAAAGGGTGCTTAACCAGGTGGATTATAAGGAGTATCTTGAAGGAGTACAGATATCGCAAAGGGTGGGCTGAAGAGGTGCAAGACCATGGAGGAATTTGAAAACAAGGAGGAGATCCCCAAGTATCAGCAAACTAATTAAAATCTGTTCAGTTTAGTTTTTCAATGTTTGGTTGGTCAGTTGAATGATAGCCATATGAAGTTGTTAATGATCATATAGTCTAAAAGCAGGTTTGCTTGGTGAAACTGAAGATAGTTAAAGGCATACTTTACCCAATGAAACTTGGTGGATTGAAGTAAAGTTCTCAGAAAGTGAAAGAAGTTTGAAGGAAGTTGTAAAGAGCTTTTGAAATTGGTCTTCAAAAGGTTGAAATAGTGGGGTCAGTGTAATAAAAAACAAAATCAGAGCCCATTCTGGGTTTGTGGTGCCCAGAACGACCCCACTATCTAACGGCACTCTGTTGTTATTTTGTACCCCCCCCCCCATTTACTGTCATTTTCTTGGCAGTGCCAAGGTGCCATCCTGCCCAGAGACTGACCTCCCCGGGGCCTTCGAACAACGCCCCAAAGTGTCATTCCGCCTGGTCCCCAGTTGTGGCGACCAGTACTAATCGGCGCCCGGCTGGGGTCTCTTCAACGAAGGCCAGCAGATTCCGGGAGCTGGTTCAACCTGGCGAAGGCAGAGTTAAGTAGGCTTTTAAGCTCACTTAACTATGCAGGTCTGAACCGCACCCATTGCATTCCAATCACGTCCGTTCACATTTGAGTAATTCTGAAGTGATGAGCTGAAAATTGACAACACTTAACTCTCTTTGATGTAGTTGATGTTTAGAAACATTCTGGTTACAGCACTTAAAATGAAGAAGGTGAATGAAAAAAAGTTTTATGGAAGCTGTTAATCACAACCCACTACCAGAATTAGTTTACAGCTGATGTGTATCAGGCTTTTAAACACTAGTCACAGCTGTTCTCTTTCCAGGAATGGACACATGGTACTTCCAGTTGAGTGTTACAACTGTACTTTTTTTTCACTGCCACTGTCTGGACTGTGGGGGGGTGTCTGTGGGGAGTGGGGGGTTCCCTATAGTTAGGCGGCCCCTGTAGCTGATTCCTTTAACAAAGGGTTCTCTGTGTGGGGTCTCTTTGTTTATGAGGTCTATCAGGGGTGCCTTTAGTTTGGGGGTCTCTGGGGGGTACCTTTAGTTGGGGGTCTCTGGGTGGTCTCTTTATTTATGGGATCTCTGGGAAGAGTTCCTTTTGTTAGGGGGTCCTCCTACTTCGGGGGTCTCTGTGGAGGGTGGGCTCTTTATTTAGGGGCTTGTGGCAGGTCTGGTGGAGATGGGGTGGGTTTGTCTGGCATTGTGGGGGGAGGGTGGCCCTTGGATGGACTTCGGAGGCAACCCCCTTAAGAGGTTACCCTGAGGGTCCATGGCGAGGTCCACCACGTCAGGGCCATGTTTGTCCATACCTGTTGTAATCTGTTCCCACATGATTCCTGGCCCGCTGGCACGTGGGCAAGAACCCCGATCCTGCCACCTGTGGAAGGCCGGAGCATAGTGGCCGGTTCAGTGCCCTGTGCGAATCTTGATTTCAGCCAGCAGCCCTATGCTCCGCCCGATCGCGATCTGCATTGCCGTCATCACAGGGTAGAGAATCCACTCCATTATACCTGAAACTTCTACATTCATCACCCTGTACAAAAACTATAATGAGAGACTTGTCACAGCTAGGAAGAGGAAGAAACAGAAGATAACCATGAATATAATGAAGCCTGTATCATAGAGAAGGTGAAGTTCTTCGGCATTTGAGCAACTAATCCTTATAAAAGGAAGATGTAAATCCTATAGTTATAAAGAACAAAAAACAAAGAACACAGATAAAATTCCGCAGCCTGTGACTGCTGAAGCCAATCTCACATGACTGTTTGAAAACCAGCTGTTCCTACCAAAAAAATAGTTTAATAGTACAGCACAGGAACAGGCCCTTCGGCCCTCCAAGCCTGTACCGGTCATGATACCAACCTTTGCCAAAACCCTCAGTACTTCCTTGTGCCCATCCTATCCATGTGTTTGTCAAGATGCCTTTTGAACGCCATTAATGTATCTGCTTCCACAACCTCCCCTGGCAATGTGTTCCAGCCACTCACCACCCCCTGCATAAAAAACCTGCCTTGCACGTCTCTACCAAACTTGCTCCACATACCTTAAACCTGTGCCCCCTGGTGACTGACCCCTCCACCCTGGGAAAGGGTGCCTGCCGATCCACTCTATCCATGCCCCTCATAATCTTGTAGACCTCTATCAGGTCACCCCACAACCTCCATCTTTCTAATGAAAACAGTCTGAGTCTATGCAGCCTCTCCACATAGCTAACACCCTCCAGACCAGGCAACATCCTGGTAAACCTCCTCTGCACCCTCTCCAAAGCCTCCACATCCTTCTGGTAGTGTGGCGACAAGAATTGTGCACAATATTCCAAGTGTGGCCTTACCAAAGTTCTATACAACTGTGGGATGACTTGCCAGTTTTTATACTCGATGCCCCGTCCAATGAAGGCAAGCATTCCGTATGCTTTCTTGACTACCTTGTCCACTTGTGTTGCTACCTTCAAAGATCTGTGGACCTGCACGCCCAGATCTCTCTGACTTTCTATATTGCTAAGAGTTTTATCATTTATGGTATATTCCCCCTCTATCTACCTAAATGCATTACCTCACATTTGTCGGGATTAAACTCCATTTGCCATTTCTCCGCCCAAGTCTCCAACCTATGTCCTACTGTATCTTCTGACAATCCTTAACGCTTCTCTGCCACTCAACCAACCTTGGTGTCATCCGCAAACTTATTAATCAGACTGGCTACATTTTCCTCCAAATCGTTTATGTACACTACAAACAACAGAGGCCCAAGCACCAATCCCTGTGGAACACCACTGTCAACAATCTTCCATTCAGATAAATACCCTTCTACTGCTACCCTTTCCCTTCTGAGACCGAGCCAGTTCTGTATCCATCTTACCACCTCACCTCTGGGGTGGCATTCTCCCCTACCCGGCGGGACGGGGGGTCCCGGTGTAGGGGAGTGGCACCAACCACTCCGGCATCGGGCCTCCCCAAAGGTGTGGAATTCTCCGCAGCTTTGGGGGCTAGGCCCGCTCCGGAGCAGTTGGCACCACGCCGACTAGTGCCAAAACCGGCACCAGCGGCCTTTCAAGCCCGGCGCCCGGCGCCAGGGCTGGCCAAAAGGCCTTCGCAGGTTCGCGCATGCACCGGTGATGACGTCAACGGCAGCTGCCGCTGACATCACCACCGGCGCATGCGCGCTGGGGGGTTCTCTTCCGCTTCCACCATGGCGGATGCCGTGGTGGCGGCGGAGGAGAAAGAGTGCCCCCACGGCACTGGCCCGTCCCCTGATCGGGGGCCCCCGATTGCGGGCCTGGCCACCGTGGGGGCACCCCCTGGGGTCCGATCGCCCCGTGGCCCCCCCAGGACCCCGGGGGCCCGGTCGCGCTGCCGATCCCGCCGCCACCAGATGTCGTTCAAACCTCGGCGGCGGGAGAGGCCTCCCAGCGGCGGGACTTCGGCCCATCGCGGCCAGAGAATCGCCACAGGGGCCTCGGCGATCGGCGCGGACGTCACGCCAATCGGAGGGGCGTGATTCCCGCCCCCGCCAATTCCCGGTGGTGGAGAATCTCTGGGGGGGGGTGGGATTTTCGGCGGCCCCAGGCGATTCTCTGACCCTGCTGGGGTTCGGAAAATTTCGCCCCTGATCACATAAAGAGATAGCAGCAATATTGAAAACTCACCTAGACAAAAACTAATTACTGCTGATGCTAGAATCTGAAACTAAAATAGAAAATGCTAGAAAGTCTCAACAAGTCTGACAGCATTTGTGGAGAGAGAATGCAGCTAACGTTTCGAGTCTGGATGACTCTTTGTCAAAACTAGAGAAAACTGGAAATAGGATGAGATCCATCCTGTTGTGAGGGGATGGGGGAGGGCATAGAGCAGTCGGCTTGATAGAGGGCCAGTGATAGGTGGAGGCTGGGAAGTGATTGACCGAGATGTCATGGATAGAAGGACAAAGGGAATGTAAACAGGGGTGATCAAGGCTAATAAGGATGCTGGTTGTGGCTCATTAAGAGATCAGAATCATAGCAGAACAAAGTGTCAAAGAAAACCTGGAACAGGGAACAGATGGCCCTATCAGGTGAGTGGGAAGAGTGGAGACAATGGTGAGGGAAAAACGGATCAATGGGAGAAATGAAAATAAATTGATAGAAATAAAAATGGAGTGAATGTGGAGGAGAGAATTCACAGTCTGAAGTTGTTGAACTCAATGTTAAATCCAGAAGGCTGCAACATACCTAATCGGAAGATGAGGTGCTGTTCCTCCAGTTTGCGTTGGGCTTCACTGGAACATTGCAGCAAGTCAAAGATGGACATGTGGACACGAGGGCAGGATGGTGAGTTGAAATGGCAAATAACAGTAAGGTCTGGGTCCTGCTTCTGTTTGACATCTCATCTGGAAAATGACACCTCGGACAGTACAGAAGTCCCTCACTGCTGCGCCGCAACATCAGGCTTGATGTTTGCATGCTTAAATCCCTAGACTGGGACTTGTATCCAACAATGTCTGGCTCAGATTGGTTACCACTGACTGCTACTCAACTTTAATACTCAATTATTTGGTGGCAAAAACATAAAAAAAAACATTCAATTTTGAATTATTTTTAATCGCCCCAGGTGCGCCAAAACTGCAACAATGTCAAACATAAATACAATCGAGCCAACACCTGAGGACAGATTAAGCAAATCAACAGAACCGTGGAAAAAAACAAAAAAGGTAAAAATAGGGATATTTGGTAAGAGCCCGTAACTTTCTGGCGAGTGTCTGGAAGCTACGGGCCACTGACTTTAATAGCACTTATCTGCGCTTGGATGATGTGTCCAACTTTTGTTTCCCTGCAGAAGCCTTGGGCCTCCAATGTCCCAGCCTGCGTCGGCTCCAGTGTGGCCCAGGAAGAGTGCAGCCCCAACCCCTTATGACGCTGCCAGCTTGGGAACGGTCATTGAGGGCAAGCATTAAAACAACAGATTTATATTGAAATGAACAGGCAACTATTTTAACAAGTATTTTAAAGGTAAGTAGAAGTTTTTTTAACAGTTTATTTGCTCTTTCTTTATTGTTGACAGGTTTGTTTATTTGTTTTAAATCTATGAAATTATTTAAATCTGTGCTATATTATCATATAACTTTACATGTGACATGCTTAAAAGTGTTTGTATGTTTTAATTTAGATTTGTTTAGATTATTAGATATGGTCATAAGATTTTAAAAGTGCCTCAGTGCTTTTTGCTGTCACTGTCCTTATAACATCTGATATTTTTTGATTAGTATTTATAGAATCACTGCAGTGCAGAAGAAAGCCATTCGGCCCATCGAGTCTGCACCAACACTCCAAAAGAGCATCCTACCCACACCCCCACTCTATTCCTGTAATCCCACCTATCTCATAATTAAATGTTGGTTGTGTTTGATGTTTCAGAGACATTAATAGAAACTTGTAAACGAAAATAATTTTATACATACAAACTTTGAAACCAGTTAACATTTAACTTAATGTTTAACCTAATCAGCTGAACAGTGACATCAAACTACCTCAATTTTTACAAATTATAAAATATATTTTCTCAGTTAAACACAATGGTTGCTAAAATATATTTTTCCACATAAACACAACGGTTTTATCTATTTATAAAGAGGACGGAGGGAAGAGGGTAAGGAGGGAAGAGGGGAGGGTTTTGACATATCATAGTATTTGCAGTATAGAAGGAGGCCATTCTGCCTATCAAGTCTGCACCGGCCCTTAGAAAGAGCACCCCACTTAAGTCCACATCAATTGTTAATGTTACAAGCTCAACGTTCGAAAGCAGCAGCTGGTGAAGTGCAGTGACATGGCACACGTCGCACACGTCTCCTCTGACATCATTTTGGGATGTCCTTTGGCAGTACACTCTTCGGGGTAGGTGATTGATTCACTGCAATACCTGTCAGAGAGATAATTCAAATGAGCTTACAGGAAGCTTGCATTAATCAACTAAGGCACTAAACTTTGTTAAGGCATTTGAAGTAATCACTGAGGTTCGTAAGGATAAACATTACATTCAGGGAGACTCTTAAACAACATAGCTTAAAATACATTGCAAAATCCAAATGTATTTTAGCTCTGAATCAGCTGTGAGAACAGGTGTGCTAACATTAGTGCCTTTAAAGAAGTCAATAGCACCAGAATCGAGGTCATGATCATCCAAAACCAACTCTGCTGGGTAGCCCATATGCTTATGATGTCAGAATCTCGACTGCCAAATCAAAGCTTATTCACCCAGACCAAGGAAACATCCTGAACAAGAGGAGGGAAAAGGAAACTCTTCAGTGGCCTACCGAAAGAAATGGAAAGGAGACGACAGTGTCTGGGGGAACCTTTGGTCAGAAGAGAACTACTTGGGGAACCTTCTGATTGAAGGGTCACAATTCTTTGAGAACACCTGGCAGCGAGGAGGTCAGGAAAAGGAGCCTGAGAAAGGAATGCCCACATCATAGCATCCAAGGACCGATCCCACCTTTTGGAAACTCGTGCCAAGTGAGTGATTGAAGATTTGGCTCTGGGATTGGGCTCTTCAGCCATGCAAGGATCCATAGAACCCATGAACAGTAATAAGAAGTATCTTAGGTGGATGATCATACTTGTTAGCAAGTGATTGCCACTTTCTATCCATTATAGGTCCTGTAATGGCATTAACTTCCTCATGACAAATCAAAGTTTAATAAATAATTATTTCACCTTTTGTTACTCCAAACTCACTTTATACAGTAAAGTACCCTTTGAATTGAATTAACAGCCTCATGACAAATCAAAGTTAAAAAATATATATTTTTTCCCTTCACTTTACTTGCATTTTAAACATATTTGTAAATGCTGAACACTAATAAAATTAAACAATAATCTACCCAAAAAATGTCCCCTGATAACTTCTGCCTCTGCTAGACCGAAAAATAAAGGCGCAAATAAAAAGGTATAAAAGCTCACCTCAAAATGGTCCGGTTAAATGGGCCAAGTTAACGCTGTAGTTGGATTTATCATTCAGCAGCTGCACTGCTTAATAGGGCTTCAAGAAGGGAGAAAGAAAACAGGCAGGAGTTTAAACACGCCATTCCACCCACACTTCCAGGTTGTCACGCCATGTATGTGTGACGCAACAGTGACTTAAGTCGCGAATTCCATTGTAAATTCCTGACCTCAATAAGAACTAAGATGGGGGGATCATAGGGGGCTTATAGGTGCAATATTGCCTCAGCTGGAATCCGGGTAGAAAGCTTGAAATTCATAATAAGGAAGACCTGGATCTCTGAAGCATAAATGGATCAGCCTGATGAGGGGGAGATAACACTTGAGGTCGACAATGGGACACTGTGCCTATAGGGGGATAGCATTCAGGAGAAAATAAGCAAATAGATACAGGAGGATCAAATGGGACTGACTGCTAAGCATGAGAAAATCTATAACATTGTTACATTACAGAGTTATGATATCATTCAGAGAAAGGCAGCATTAATGAAAAAATAATATTTTTTTGAATAATAATGTGAAAAAACAATAATGGACAACACATAGTCAAGCAGCACAAAGAAATCAATTGGAAAAAAGTTTGTAATTGAAATGTACAACCTATATAGATACAATAACTATTATGACAGTCCCCCAATGAATTTTTTCATGGTATTTAATACTATTAGGTTGCTAACTCATCATTAAACGGAGATCTCACAAGCACAGTGCCATAATAAATGACTTTTATTCACATACTACTGAACCCTTAGGAAATAATTTATTCATGCCATGCTGATTAGAAAGATTCCAGTTGCTCTAATATCAGAAAGGATGATTTTATTTTCAATGCTTTTTTGTCATGGATTACTGTCAAAAATGCTACCGTCTGCTATCATTTCATAAAAATTGAACACTACTCTAAATTGTTTATGCCCCTCGATTGGCAATGGATGACCTTTATATTTCTCAACTTGCCTGTACATACGTTCTATTGTTCAAAGCTCTCCTGAAATTGCTTTTGGCTCTATGAAAATCCTGTGGGATTTCTCAGTGTTGGGCTTCAGAGCTGGTTATTGAGCAGTGAGCAACCACACTCGAGAATTTCATCATACTCTTAATTTAGTTTTATTAATTAGTATGTAACTGTATTATATGTACAGAATAATTGATAGCTGTGAGTCAGGTGATCATCTATTCTGATACAAGGAGCAGTTACAGAAGGAAAGCTTAAATGAAGCCTGCCCAGTATCTCAGGGGTGTAAACTTCTATGAACAATGAAGAATACTTTGGATTCCTTTCCCTTATAAACTGGCACAAGTGCACTGACAGTTGTACAAAAACAAGCAGAATGCGTATTTGTTGGTAAATAAGACACAATGAGATCCTGTGTTTAAAGTAATAGAGAAAAAGTGGAAGGGGACAGATTTGTATTATTCCAAAATGCAGGGGTATCGAGAATAAAGCACTCATTTCTGGTTTGATTTCACGAGGGAGGCATTTGTCGAAAATTAAAATCTCCTGCGAAGGATGAGAAGTTCGGAACAGAGTTGGGCTTGTCTGGAATAGAGTACTTCTTGTAAAGTCAGAAGTGTGGAAATTCCTAAGTGCCTGAGATGCTTTGGCTTTCTCTCAGGTGTGAATGGAAAAGGATGTGGACAGGAAGAAAATCAATAAACTGGAAGAGATGGGAGGATTGGGCAGTACAAATGAATAAGCACAGCCTTTCACCTGCGCAATCCATGTGCAGATTTAATTAAGTTGATGATGATAACTGGTCTCAGTGTCCATTGGCTGGCGCCAGAAAATCACCCCTATTTGACACAAAGTTTTCCTTTTCAGGTGTGCTGGTGCAGCAACAGCAGTGATGTCATGATTAGCCTCAGTATCCTTGGTTTGGTAAACCAAATTGAGACAGAGTTCACACTCCAGCAATTCCTGCTGGAAACTGTAAGTTAACACCTCCAGCATATTAACCATGAACGCCCTGGGTAACTGCAGGTGCTAATCGGACATTCCAATGTAGCTTGACATCAATGATAATAACAATAATAATCGCTTATTGTCACGAGTAGGCTTCAATGAGGTTCCTGTGAAAAGCCCCTAGTCGCCACATTCCGGAGCCTGTTCGGGGAGGCCAGTATGGGAATTGAACCTGCGCTGCTGGCCATGTTCTGCATTACAAGCCATCTGTTTAGCCCACTGTGCTAAACCAGCTCCCAGACACGACTGCAGCAGATAACCCCTGTTGCCTAAGAGCTAACTCTCTACCCGGGGTGAACCTCGAAGATGTCAGGGACCGTCAAGTGTGCCAGGATGACTGTTTTGTGTACGCTGCCTGATTTTCGGGTGCAGATCTCCATGATGTGCATCTCGTGGTCACACACCAGCTGCACGTTCATCAAGTGGAACCCCTTAGTATTCACCAAGGCCGTCATGTGTCTGTGCTCATAGGGAGACATGCATCCCGTCGATCACCCCTGGACCTGGGGCATCCCGGCGATGGTGGCGAACCCTGCTGCCCAGGCATCCTGGTGAGCTCAATCACATTGAACTTGATACATTGTGCCAACCAGGAATATAGGGCCTGCGTGAGGGCGCGGATGCACCAGTCTCGGGGGGTTCACGCCGATCACATGGCCCATTCCCTGCTCACACCCCTCACCCCCCCTTCATCCCCTCAACTCCACCCCCCCCCCCGGCCCTGGAGGATAGCCCTCCTGCCCCGCAGCCAACCCTGCCAACGGCAGGACCGGAAGCCCACGTTCACACCTCTAGGAACATGTTCTACCTCCTCTCCCTCAGCTGCCACAGCGCCTGTTCCCCGATTTTATTTTAAATTTAGAGTACCCAATTATTTTTTTTTCAATTAAGGGGCAATTTAGCGTGGCTAATCCACCTACCCTGCACATCTTTGGGTTGTGGTGGTGAAACCCACGCAGACACGGGGAGAATGTGCAAACTCCACACGGGCAGTGACCCAGGTGCAGGATTTGAACCCGGATCCTTGTTTCCCGATTTTTAAAACAAAATATTAAGCTCGTTTTCAATAATTTCTCCTGGCAGAGGCGGAGCTTCTCCGAGACCGTGCAGAATACCGGTTCAGACCCGTTAGTGATATGCCAATGGCGTTGATTGTACATGCAGTGTAGAATGCATTGACGCCACTGTTGAGGCACCAGAGCATGGCATTTTGTCGGACGCCTGGTGCCGGCCACGATTTTCGCTTCGCCGATTCTCTGCCCAATCATCGCGATTCCGGCATCGCTTGACGGAGAATCCCACCCAAATAGTTTGCATTCAGCCTGATTCCAACCTACAAACATGCAAAAGCAGGTCGTAAACTTTGATTTTATTGATTAATTATGTGCAAATCTGCAATTTTCATTATGTGCAGAATGGAAGAGAGGAGAAAATAGGTAAAAGGGTAAAGTATCCTTTGTGATTGCATCATAAATAAAAATTGGAAGAAATTATCAAGCATAACTTGGGTCTAGGGCAGCATGGTGATGCAGTGGTTAGCACTGCTGCCTATGACGCTGAGGACCCGGGTTTAATCCCGGCCCTGGTTCACTGTCTGTCTGGAGTTTGCACGTTCTTCCCGTGACTGCATAGGTTTCACTCCCACAACCCAAAGATGCGCAGAGTGAATGGCCACGCTAAATTACCTCTTAATTGGAAAAAAAAATGGGTGCGCTAAATTTATTTTTTGAAAATGCATAGCATGGATCTGTCTCTCTTTCTCCACAAAAAGCTACCTCACTAGTTGTTTATTTCCATGAAAATGGTGGAGATAGAAATGCCAGTGAGACAGGGGCAGCGTTGCTACTATGATTACTCTAGTGTCTTATTGCAGCTTGTTGTAGGAAATGAAAACTGGCCCTAACATGTGCTCCTGATGCATTTTATGTATTATAATGACATCTATTTATTAGCACAGAATACCATATTTTTGGAAGTGACTGGCAATACAAAATTGCTTTTAGAAATGCAGTATTGGATCATAGTGACTCAATGTCAAATTATTTCTGGGCCTTCGGGTGAATTCATCCTCGATAGTTGGATTAAATTTCTTTTTTTGCTCCAAGCCTCCAAAATGAAATTACTTTGAACAATCGTACCCTGTCCTCTGGGATACAGGTTTAAAACCACAAAAGATTCATTATTTTCCATTAATTAAGACTAATTGCAATGTCGCTGCAAGACTGGAAGAATGGTAAACCCACAATCAAGAATATTTTAGACTTTGTGATGGAGGCACTTGCATGAATATTATTGCCCTTTGTATTGCAGCAGATGCTTTTTGTTTTACACATTTAAGTCATTTATCTGGGAACAACATTTGTTTATTTTACGATCGAGTGAAACGTCTAAGCTTAAAAAAAAGCCCTTCCTGTTATCCCTAAATTAAATTGACACGTAGTCCTTAAGAATACACAACTGATCAATAACATCTAACTACACTCATCTACTGCTAATCCCACTACTGATTTAAACTATAATCTAAACTTGGAGCAAAAATTAGGGGCAGCAGGGTAGCATGGTGGTTAGCATAAATGCTTCACAGCTCCAGGGTCCCAGGTTCAATTCCTGGCTGGGTCACTGTCTGTGTGGAGTCTGCACGTCCTCCCCCTGTGTGCGTGGGTTTCCTCCGGGTGCTCCGGTTTCCTCCCACAGTCCAAAGATGTGCGGGTTACGTGGATTGGACATGCTAAATTGCCCGTAGTGTCCTAATAAAAGTAAGGTTAGGGGGGTTGTTGGGTTACGGGTATAGGGTGGATACGTGGGTTTGAGTAGGGTGATCATGGCTCGGCACAACATGAAGGGCCTGTTCTGTGCTGTACTGTTCTATGTTCTATGTTCTAAACTTACTCACACCATCTGCTCTTATGACCTTCACTAGCTATCTCCTGCATGCACTCCTACCCTAAGACCTAGCCTTATACAGTTGTATCTGCAACTCGCTCTAGTACCACATCCCCTTTTCTTTGTAAAAGAAAATTATTTTAACATTGGTTGTGATATTTTCTTTAACCCTGACCTTACAGGTGTAATTCTGACTAATAGCTACTATCATTAACTCTGTATCAAACAAAACAGTAATTTGTAATAACTGTTACATCACATATGATTATTATTTTAAAATGCACAGCATGGATCTGTCTCTCTTTCTCCACAAAAAGCTACCTGACTAGTTGTTTATTTCAATGTTTATTTCCCGGCTTATCCACGCTTCCAACTTCTTCCATCGGGCAGGAGATACAGAAGTCTGAGAACATGCACGAACAGACACAATAACAGCTTCTTCCCTGCTGTTACTCGACTCCTAAATGACCCTCTTATGGACTGACCTCATTTCACACTACACCCTGTATGCTTCATCCGATGCTGGAGCTTATGTAGTTACATTGTATACCTTGTGTTGCCCTATTATGTATTTTATTTTATTCCCTTTTCTTCCCATGTACTTAATGATCTGTTGAGCTGCTCGCAGAAAAATACTTTTCAGTACCTTGGTCCATGTGACAAATCCAATTATAAATTCATTATACAGTCATAAGTTAAGTCCCTCTGATGTTCGTCTTCTTCTCATAGATCGCCTCAACAGAATGTTCGAAGTGTTCAACTGCTCTGCCACATCTTTTAGCTGTGTCTGCACTAAGAAAGGATCTGGAAAGGCAATGTCCTTGATTTATTTCACCATATGGTACAACATTTGAACGTTGAGGTTGAACCTTATGCTTGACATTCAGCAATGTTCGTCTGTTTCTCCTGAACAACGACCCCTGTTCTGTTTGCACTGAGTAGGACCTAGGTGCTAACTGTTTGAATACTTTTGCAACATTTTGCTAACCTCTTTCTGGATTCTGAATTCTCATGGAGTCCCTCTCAGAGGTTCAGTCACAGGTTTGCTCTGTCTATTGTAGATCTCTTGTTGCTTCTTTTTTGTAGTCGTGATTTTTTTCACGTATCCTAAGTCCGTGGGCTGGATTCTTCGCACCCCGATGCCGAAATCACGGCTGGCGCCGGGGCGAAGAATCAATTTCCCTGCACGGAATCGGGACCGGTGCTGGTCCCTGATTCTGCAGGCCCCGAGTATGCCGCGCTGCATAGCATCTACCTGCGGCCATTGCTCGAGGCCCACTCCGCCAGTCTCTACTCCTGATCGGCAGAAGTCCCGATGGCGTGGACCACTCATGGTCCTGCCGGTCGGGAAACTAGTGTGGTGGCTGCGGACGCAGTCCGCGGCTGCCCTGGTCGGGGACAGGCCGAACGGAGGGCAGGGGGAGCCTTATAGGTGGCTGGGCAATGCTTGGGCGGGTGTCAAGGTCGGGCACGCGGCCGATCGGGGGTCTATTTTTAATGTGCAGCTCCGCAGTCTGAGTCCGCCATGGAGCATGGCGCAGCCGCTGCAGGCCACCGCCGTGCGCATGCGCGGCCTCTGACCTGGATGTGTGGGGGCCCATATCTGCAGCAAAAGCTGTGAAATTCACTCCAGGTCCCTGCTCGCTCCCTACAGGGCGAGGGATATGTGGTCGTTTCACAACAGTTTTTCTGGCGTGAAAGTCCAGTTTTTACGACGGTGTGGGGACATAGTCCCAAAAACAGAGAACCCAGCCACTTCCGTGCTTTGGATTTCCGAAGCCTTTTCCCTTTTAGAAAATAATCTATGCCTTCATTCTTCCTACCAAGTGCATAACCTCACATTTTTCCACATTGTATTGCATTTACCACTTCTTTGCCTACTCTCCTAGCCTGTCCAAATCCTTCTGCAACCTCCCTGCTTCCTCAATACTACCTGTCCCTCTGCATATCTTTGTATCATCTGCAAACGTAGCAACAATTCACTCAGTTCCTTCTTCCAAATCGTTAATGCACATTGTGAAAAGTTGTGGCCCCAACACCGACTCCTGAGGCACACCACTAGTCATCGACTGCCATCCTGAAAAAGGACCCCTTTACCCCCACTCTCTGCCTTCTGCCAGTCAGCCAATCCTTTATGCGTGCCAGTATCTTACCCTTAACACCATGGGCTTTTAACTTATTTAACAGCCTCCTATACGGCATTTTGTCAAAGGCCTTCTGGAAATATAAATAGATCATGTCCACTGGTTCTCCTTTGCTAACTTCCTTGTTACCTCCTCAAAGAATTCTAACAGATTTGTCAGACATGACCTCCCCTTGACGAAGCCGTGCTGAATCAATCCTATTTTACCATGCACTTCCAAGTACACTGCGATCTCATCTTTAATAATGGACTCTAATAACTTACCAACGACCGAAGTCAGACTCACCAGCCTATAATTTCCAATCTTCTGCCTCCCTCCCTCCTTAAACAGGGGTGTGACATTCACCATTTCCCAGTCCTCTGGGAGACTATCTGTTCCAGTGATTCCTGAAAGATCACCACCAATGCCTCCTCAATCTCCTCAGCTGTCTTCTTTAGGTCCCTGGGGTATAGGCCATCCGGTCCAGGTGGTTTAGCCACCTTCAGACCTTTAAGTTTCTGCAGAACCTTCTTCTTAGTGATGGCCACTGCACTCACCTCTGCCCCCTGATTCTCCTGAAGTTCTGGTATCCCACGGGTGCCTTCCACCATGAAGACTGATTCAAAGTAACTATTCAATTCCTCAGCCATTTTAGGTTTCCTATTACTAATTCTAATGTTCCAGTAGTGCAATGTCTATTCTTGTCTCTCTCTTACATTTATATATGTAGAAAAAAATCTTGCTGTCTTCTTTCATATTACTAACTAGCTTACATTCATATTTCATCTTACCCCTTCATACTGCTTTTTTAGTTGTCCTCTGCTCACTTTTAAAGCTTCTCAATCCTTTGGCTTCTGACTAACCCTTGCCACCCTGTGTGCTTTTTTGTTTGCTTTTCTGCTGTTCTTGACTTCCCTCATCAGCCACGGATGCCTCGTCCTCCCCTTAGCATGTTTCCTCCTCCTTGGGATCAATTTCTGTTGTGCCTCCCGAATAACCCGCAAAAACCCCTGCCATTGCTGTCCCAATATATACCCTGCTGGGCTCCTTTTCCAATCAACTCTGGCCAGCTCCTCCCTCATGTCTTTGTAGTTACCCTTATTTAATTGTAATACTGTTACATATGATTCCAGTTTCTCCCTCTTAAACTGCCGGGTAAATTCTATCATATTGTGGTCACTGCTCCCTAAGGGTTCCTTCGCCTTAATCAGGTTGCTTCATTACACATAACCAAAACGAGAATTGCCTGTTCCAAAGTGGACTCTATCATAAGCTGCTCCAAAAAAACTATCTTAGACATTCCACAAATTCCTTTTCTTGGGATCCATTACCAACCTGATTTTTCCAGTCCACCTGCATATTGAAGTACCCCATGGTTATTGTAATATTGGCTTTATTATGTCTTTTCTATCTCCAGATTTATTTTCTGCCCAACATCCTGATTACTGCTAGAGGGCCTGTACATAACTCTTATCCAGGTCTTTTTTTCTTTTGCAATTCCTCAACTCTACCCACACAGATTCTATGCCTTCTGATCCTGTATCACTTTTTGCTATCAATTTAATTTCATTCCTTACTAACAATGCAACCCTCTGCCCATCTTTGAGTCCTTTCGATAGGACACATATCCTTGGATATTCATATCCCAGCCCTGATCCCCTTGCAGCCATGTCTCTGTGATGCCCACAACATCGTACCGGCCAATTTCAACGTAATGCATGATGTGGGAGCTGGTGGAGCCTATAGTGATCTCTGTATGTCAATATACATAATAAGTATATGTAATACTAGTACAGGCAATTGAACACTAGATGTCTTACTGTCAGGAGCTATATTAATAGCTTTCCCACTCTTTCTGTGAGAGTGCGTATCAGGAGTGCAGAGAGAACAGACGTAGGAAAGCTAGAGGGAGAAGAAGTCATTACTTATCAAAGCATTGTATTGTATAATTTAATTAGTTATCTCTACAATTGTTTCTTTGTTTTACTAGTTGAGTATTAAGTAAAAAGATCTCACAATATTTATTTATATTACTCAATAAATTAGTTTATCTTTACGAGAAGACTAGTGCTCATTTCAACAACTCGGCTGGTTCAAAAGAGTAATATATGTAGTACACTAAGTAATATAACATGGTACCAGAATAAATTAGGCTTTTAAGAAAGACTAGTAAAGAAATTTGAACAAAAAAGACGACAAATCATAATCAACTATTCGACTGGTAAAGTCATCGTAGCTTCGGAATCCGTGACAAAAGAAGAGTATCGATGGACCAAGTGCAAGCTCCCAGACATCTAAAGACCACTGGTAATCTGAATTTAAATTGGAAGTTGTTTAAACAACAATTTCAACCCTACCTGGAAGCTGGTGATTTAAATGCTGCGTTTAATGCAAGGCAAATCGCTTTGCTTCTGTCCCCAGCAGCACAGTAAGAAATTGAAATATGTATTTCATTTAATTTTGCTGCTGATGAAGATAAGTCGAAGTTTAAACAAATTATCGTGAAATTTGATGACCATTGCAAGATGCAAACTAATGAAATTTTAGAAAGATTCAGGTTTCATAAGCGAGTCCAAAAAGCCGGTGAACCGGTGAATAACTTCATTACAGATCTCAAACTCTTAGCTCAAACCTGTAACTATGCAGATCTTCATGATTCTTTCATAAGAGATCAAATTGTTTATGGAATAACTGATGATACTGTATGAGAAGCTTTAATTCGGCAAAACGATTAAACGTTGAAAATCGCGATAGAGAAATGCTTCTCCAGCGTACAGATCAAAAGTCAGTATTTAGAATTTTATCCCAAGGAAAAAAGCGCAAACGTCTACCACGAGGCAGAAAAAATAAAAATGGTGTCGCAGGCAGCACAGAAGACTGCTTGGAACAGCAGCTATCCAGTACACGCATTCCCCAACTCGGGATATGCGCATTTCGCACAGAAATGCGAGATGCCGCAAAAGAGGTCTGCGTATGCACGAACGTCACAAATACGTCACGTTGACAATGTGATGACATGTCATAGGTGTGGTAATGCCCTGCTTTTGGAAAATGCTGTATGAGATGTTCCAAGCTAAATCATTATGCTTCTCAATGCCAATCATCTGCAAGTTATCCTCCTCCTGTACATAAAAAGAACTACAATGTGAGAGCTGTTGACAAAGATGAACAAATCAACACTCAACAAAATTTCACACAAGATGATGACATTTTCTCGTTAGAAAATACTTTCTTTGTTGGAGTGGTTGAGGCATCCATGAAGACGAGTCTGCAAGCAAGCAAGAATGATCTTCAAGCTACACAAAAAAGCTCTTCACAAAAATAAAAAGGATCTTCAAGCAGCAATAGATCAAAAAGTTAACATCGTCAGCAACGAATGGACGACTACTGTCCATATTAATAATTTTCCAATCTCATTCAAGTTAGACACAGGTGCTTCAACGAATCTTCTCAATTCCAAAGATTTGTCTATGATTAAAAGTCACCATGACATAATTCCTACAGAGTGTTCTTTAAAAGATTATAATGGCAATCCAATTTTCTCACATAGATCGTGTTATTTGAGTGCCACCAATCAGGACTTTCACAAAAAAATCAGATTTGAGATAGTGGATGTTAATCATTTTTCACTACTGGGTGCTCAAGCTTGTAAGGATTTGCAGCTCATTCAAAGAATTTTCCTCAATACTTGTGAATCAGCTACACTTAAAGAAAACATTCAGCAACTTTTACATGAATTCCCTGATGTGGTTCAAGGCATGGGAACATTACCTTATCAGTACAAGATACTTTTGAAAAACGATGCCAAGCCAGTGATACATCCACCAAGACATGCACCTGCTCCTCTCAGAGACAGATTGAAGGCTGAACTAACAAGATTGCAATCGCGAGGAATAAGATCAAAGGTAACACAACCGTCTGACTGGGTTAGCTCCCTAGTCTGTGTCAAAAAACCAACGGGTGACATTAGAATCTGTATGGAACACTACCCAATACCAAACAGAGGAAATCAGATCAGAAATGGTCAATGCCAGAATTTAACCAAACCCGATGCCTCGCAAGGTTTTTGGCAGATGTGGCTTGATGACTCCAGCAAGCTCATTTCTATCTTCAACACACCTTTTGGGAGGTATTGTTTTAACAGAATGCCCTTCGGAATTATTTCTGCATCAGAAAATTTCATCGTGCAATGGAACAAATGACAGAGAACATTGAAGGTGTTCATGTTTATGTAGATGACATAATCATTTGGTGTACAACACCAGAAGAACACGTGAGCCGTCTTAGAGAAGTGTTCAAGAGAATACACGACTACGGTTTAAAGCTGAACCAAGTTAAATGTATGTTTGCCACCTCTTCTTTGAAATTCTTAGGTGACAACATTACAGCCAATGGTATCAAGCTGGATGAAGTACAAGCCATCAAGTCAATGCAAATACCGTAAGACAAGAAAGCAGTCTTACGCTTTCTCGGATTTGTCAACTTTCTAAGGAAGTTCATCAAGAATCTTTCCAGTAGAACAACTGCAATACGTCAACTGATCAGAAAGAATACTGATTTCAACTGGACTCAGTCGTACTAAGGAATGGACAGATCTGAAACAACAGTTCATAGAATTTACAGTGCAGAAGGAGGCCACTCGGCCCATCGAGTCTGCACCGGCTCTTGGAAAGAGCACCCTACCCAAGGTCAACACCTCCACCCTATCCCCATAACCCTGTAACCCCACCCAACACTAATGGCAATTTTGGACACTAAGGGCAATTTAGCATGGCCAATCCACCTAACCTGCACATCTTTGGATTGTGGGAGGAAACCGGAGCAGCCGGAGGAAACCCACGCACACAGGGGGAGGATGTGCAGACTCCGCACAGACAGTGACCCAATCACTACAAACCCTCATTTCCCTCAGTCCAATGGGAAGGTTGAGAACGGCATCCACCTAATTAAACAGTAACTGAGGAAATCAAAAGATTCACAATCTGATTTCTATTTAGCACTACTTACTTATAGATCATCACCTTTATCGTCAGTATTATCTCCACATGAACCTGGGACCCTGGAGCTGTGAAGCATTTGTGCTATCCACAATACTACCGTGCTCCCAGCTTGTCCTTATTTGACCCGACCAGGCCCACCAAAATTTCAACTGATGCTAGTCAAAATGGCATAGGTGCAATTCTACTTCAACAAGACCATTTCAATGAATGGGTTTCCATAGCCTACACATCCAGATTCATGACTGGGACTGAGTGTAGGTGCGCCCAGATTGAAAAAGAGTGTCTTGGACTTGTGACTGGAATTTCCAAGTTCCAACGAGTATGTTTATGGCTTACCCAGGTTTACAGTAGACCATCGTCCATTTGTCCACATCATTGAAAAGAATTTAAATAAGATGACACCAAGACTACAAAGACTAATGATGAAATTGCGTAGGTATGATTTTAATCTTATATACACTCCAGGTAAAGATATAGTTATAGCTGACACTCTGTCCAGATCCATCAACACTAATATTCTTCAAGAGGAATCAATCAATGATATTGATTCTCACCTGCAACTTTTCAGAGAATTACTTTCAGTCTCTGATGCAAAGCTTCAACAAATTCGAACAGAAACACAGAAAGATGCCGCTTTGACCAAAGTTTTTAAAAATAAATTTAGAGTACCCAATTCATTTTTTTCCAATTAAGGGGCAATTTAGTGTGTCCAATCCACCTAGCCTGCACATCTTTTGGGTTGTGGGGGCAAAAACCCACACAAACACAGGGAGAATGTTCAAACTCCACACGGACAGTGACCCAGAGCCGGGACCGAACCTGGGACCTCGGTGCCATGAGGCAGCAAAGCTAATCCACTGCACCACCCTGCTGCCCTAAAGCTTTGACCAAAGTTATACATCATTTACAACACGGATGGCCCAAAGGTCATTGTCCACAATACCAGAGCATACAGTCTGAACTGACTATCTTGGATGGTACTTTGCTGAGACAGGATCGAATCGTCATTCCAGACAGCATGAAGTCAGTAATACTTACTAGACTTCATGTAGGTCATCTAGGCATAGAGAAATGTAAACGCCAAGCCAGACAATCAATATATTGGCCAGGTATAAATAAAGATATCTCAGACATGATATCATCATGTTCAACGTGCCAAACACATCAGATTCAACAATGCAAGGAACCATTGCAACAGCATGACATCGTTACATCACCATGGGTGAAAGTGGGTATTGATCTCTTTCATTCATTGGGGAAGGATTATATTTTAGTCATTGACTACTTTTCAAATTTTCCAGAAGTCATGAAGTTGAATGATCTTACATCCAATACTGTAATCAAAGCAGGCAGATAAATATTTGCTAGGCATGGTATTCCTCATACCGTCATGTCTGACAATGGCCCATGTTTTTGGCTTATGAGTGGAAAGAATTGTCAACAATTAACTATTTTGAACACATCACTTCAAACCCTCATTTCCCTCAGTCCAATGGGAAGGTTGAGAACGGCATCCACCTAACTAAACAGTTACTGAGCAAATCAAAAGATTCACAATCTGATTTCTATTTAGCACTACTTATAGATCATCACCTTTATCGTCAGGATTATCTCCACATCAGATGATATTTAACAGGAACATAAGAACAACTCCACCTCAGCTACATATTCCTGATCCTGAACAACATTTTGCTGTGAAGAAACTTCAGCAACAAAGACTTAAACAAAAGCAGTATTTTGATCTACATGCAAAAGATTTTTCAATTCTAACAGAAAATGATACACTTCGATTCAGACTGCCTGAAGTAGGTTGGTCTGACATTGCTCATATCATTAGGCAACTCTCTATCAGATCTTATCTGATTAAAACTTCAGATGGCAACATCTATCGAAGAAATTGTTGTGATCTACTTCAATTAGTTATTCTACAATTGTTTCTTTGTTTTACTAGTTGAGTATTAAATAAAAATAACTCACGGTATTTATTTATATTACTCAATAAATAAGTTTATCTTTACAAGAAGACTACAGATTATTTCAACAACTCAGCTGGTTCAAAGAGTAATATATGTATTACACAAAGTAATGTACAGACCCCATTGTGGTTCCCAGTAACTAACATCTGTATTAAATGTTGGTTGTTCGAGGAACTCCGGCTCTGAGTTGATGAGCTGGAGTCTGAGATTCGGACTCTGCGACACGTCAGGGAGGGGGAGAGGGACCTAGACACTGTGATCCCCCAATCCCACATAGTACCTCCTCCTACACACCCGCTCTAGTCCCCCACCGCCTGGCCCCTCTGCCTCACCCCGATTACACGATCTCACTCCATACCCAACAAATCTTACCCACTTAACTTACAAACCGACCTTCCCCCTTCTTGAAAGTGGCTGGACCTTTAAACTTGTCTAGTTTATGGCAGCTAGTGTTTTAAAATGGGGGGATGGCCTCCGTGCGTCCATCTCCGCAGCCCTTGACAGAAGGCCTCATGCTGCACAGAAGGGAGCATGCTGCCATACAGAGCTTTCGCCAGGTATGAGTCGAAGGTCAGACGAGAGAGGAGCGAAAGGAATTTGAGGTGAGAAACTAGGAAAGGAGTAGCAAGCCGACTCTGATTGTCATTCCAGGCCCAGAGTTCATTTTTAATAATAAAAGTTATTGAACGGAATTCTCCGGCCTTCGGGATTCTCTTTTCCAGCCGGCAGTGTACTCCCATTCGTGGGTTCCTTGACGGCGTATGGTGGCTTCTATGGGAAATTCCATTGACAAGCGAGGGGAATAAAGAATCCTGCCGCCAGCTAAAGGTGCGCTGTCAAGATACACGCAGTTCGGGAACCTGAGAATCCAGCCCATTATTAGCACATATAACTGTACCAAAGAAAAGCAGGAGGCCCTGAAAATGGTTGGTTTCTGAATGAGCTAGATGTCCTCCTTGTCTAGAATACAAGAGCAGGGATGTACTTCTGAGGCTGTGTAAGGCTCTGGTCAGACCCCACTTGGAGTATTGAGAGCAGTTTTGGGCCCCGTATCTAAGGAAGGATGTGCTGGCCTTGGGAAGGGTCCAGAGGAGGTTCACAAGAATGATCCCTGGAATGAAGAGCTTGTCGTATGAGGAATGTTTGAGGACTCTGGGTCTGTACTCGTTGGAGTTTAGAAGGATGAGAGGGGATCTTATTGTAACTTACAAGATACTGCGAGGCCTGGATAGAGTGGACATGGAGAGGATGTTTCCACTTGTAGGAAAAACTAGACCTAGAGGACACCATCTCGGACTGAAGGGACGATCCTTTAAAACAGAGATGAGGAGGAATTTCTTCAGCCAGAGGGTGGTGAATCTATGGAACTCATTGCCGCAGAATGTTGTGGAGGCCAAATCACTGAGTGTCTTTAAGACAGAGGTAGATAGGTTCTTGATTAATAAGGGGATCAGGTGTTATGGAGAGAAGGCAGGAGAATTGGGATGAGAAAATATCAGCCATGATTGAATGGCAGAGCAGACTCGATGGGCTGAGTGGCCTAATTCTACTCCTATGTCTTAGAGTCTTATGGTCTTATCCCTTTTACAAAAAAGCACCATCTCCATCTGATCTACATTGACATTCATTTGCCATTAGCACGCCCATTCTGTAAGAGAATTGATGTCTTCTTGCATTTTTTTACGTTTTCCCTCAGCATTAAGTATATCCCCCAATTTGGATTCATCTCAACTTTCGTAATTGTGCTTATGATTACCAGGGCTTGTTCATTTACATAAATGGTGGACAACATTTGTCCCAACATCGACTCCAATGGAACACTCGCTTCCTACTGATTGGGAGTCTGAGTAATGGACTTTAACCCCAGCTCTCTGTTTTGTAGCCAGTTTGATATTCGTTCTGCTATTTGTGCCCTCACTTCACATGTTCTGAACTTAGTCAGGAGCTTTGTTTAATAATATCTACAGTAAACAAGGGCATGCAGCACTTCCCAGCAATTATCTGGCCAGCTATGTGTTTTACTAACTGTCTCTTATCTTTCCGCATTGCATTCTCTTTCGATTGTCTGATTATTCTGACTCTCTGAGTCCCTGTTGTCAGTTGTATTTTTTCTTCAAGTTTTCCATGCCTTCCTCTTTTTCCTGGGTTATTTCCCTATTTATAGTCAAACTGCCTCTCTCTCTTTATCACCCTTCAAAAACTTTCTCTGTTCCTTATTTTATGCCAGTCTGTTTCTCTTCCCTGTTTTCTATTTTGCATAGAGCAGCCATTGCGGATGCTATCCAGCACAATACTTGTGTTTAATGTTCTGCACATCCAAACAGGAACACTACATCAAGGTAAAAACAATTATACATCATGAACATCTTTGAATTAGTTAGCCCTCTGGCACTCGGTGTTATGTTTTATAAATCACTATCGCTCAGCATGTATTCTGTGTATTATCAATAAAATTTTGCCTGGCTTTGAACAGGGATTTCAACACCAAAGAAATGCATGGGAACGTTGATACATTGGTTTTGAGAAAATCATCTGTGTGAATGTAAATTACTGTTTTTGAGTGGGCTGGCAATGATGGTTGAAATAATGTAATGTTTCATTTAACAGATCTTGACAGTGAAATGTTTCTGGAATCAGAAACCTGTGAAAGTAAGTGTAGCTCTAAACTGGACATTCAGACATTTGGGCAGGATCACTTGGCTGCACCTTTAATAGGATTTTAGGGAAATCGGGAGCAAAGTAAGGAAAATTTGGTAAATGGGAGCCGACTGCTGGCTTCCCCTTTTCACCCCTTGCTTTTAAACTGTGTGCTGAGGAAGGACTATTGGATTTCCTGCGACGTGCCGAAATGGCGAGCTGTTAAGGCCTGACCATCAAAACGGTTTGTGCCTCTCGCTGGTGACATTGGGTGGGTGCTACGATAGCCCGACTGATGCATTAACTCTTACTTGTAGCTAAGGTATCTCATGAGCTAAACTGCCAGGCAGGGCAGTTGGTTGCAAAAACCTCAGGTGGAAGGAATTCTCTACCATCCAGTGCACGATGACTAAAAGAATCCTGTCGGATAAGACAGGCAGCAAACTGAAAATCCTGTTACCCCCACCCTCCACCATGCCTTCCACCTCAGGATTGGAAAGTCCCCCAGCCCCAGATATCACCCCCATTACTAGTGGTCAGGGGATGCTGAAGAGGCCAATGGTCGAGTTTTAGCCACCAAGACATGGCTGCAAACCCCAAATAAGATAACCAACCTTACCAAGAAAAAAAAATCAAGGCCAAAGTATTACCACTCCCCTCACATCTGGACACCATTGAATAAGAATCAAGGGCTGCAGAGATCTTTGTTGCCCTCAAGCCAAGCAGTGCTGTCCAAGCCGTGTTATGAGGTTTAATCTCTGAGTGCAGGTGATTTAGCTCAGTGCCAACATCTACTGTGAGGTGAAGGAACCTGAAACATTGCTCCTCAGTGAGAAGTATATGCATGAGAACTGCCGATGACCCCCTGTGGCTCTGGCCTCCTGCAGAGCGCTTCCTAGATCCTTTTGCCCTCTCCTATCTTTTCGGCTGTTCTTTGCCCCCAAGCTCCAAACACAACCTGACCAGTGACCTTTGACTGTTCTGAAAGAAACCAAGTGCAGCCCAGCACCAGGCAAAAACCTTCTTGGCTGAAAATAGACCAAAAATGCTCATTGGTGAACCAACAGCCTCAAATGACAGACCAGCAACTAAACTGTGTATAATGGATAACATCTTTATAAAGCACTGCTTAAGGGTCCTTCGTACCCACTAACATCACGAATTGCTGAACAACTGTATCATGCGGTGAGGCAGGCTCTGAAGTAGGCCAATTTCACAAACAATAGATTGGTCTGTCCAGCACAGGAACATTATTTCAATACATCTGGCCTATGCCAGGGATGCCTTCATAGGAACTAAATTCAATGGGGCGGGAGGTGTGCCCTACACGCTATCATGCTAAAACAGGTTGACCCTTTGAATTTTAAGAAATCACTGTCATTTCTATCACTGCTGTCTGCCTTTACAGAAAAAGATGTTGTCTCGTCTCCTTATATTTGCTTCTACCTATTCAGGGATTGAGGAAAGGTTTAACCCTGTCACTGACGAAATCAATGCACCTTGATTTTTTTTAGTCCTTTTCAGTTCAACCGATGGGGAAGATTAGTAAACTGCCATGAGAAACAGTTCGAAGAGATCCCTAATATATTAGTTTCAGCATTATGAGGATTAATTGAGATAATTTGACTTGCTAAGAAATTAACAGATGCAGTTCTGTAGTGAAATTGTAAGAGCTGGATTTTAGTCATCCAGGGGCCCAGTGGGAAATGGTGGGTTGGGGGAGGTGGAGTGCCTGTCGCCGCCACACCCCCACCCCCCCACCCCTCTCTGCTGTCATGTAATTTTAACAGCATTGAGGAGTGAAACCATGATCAAGAAGGTGGTTCACCCAGGACAAGGCCATTGCACTTCGGGTGTGCTGAAAAAAATTTAAAAATAAATAAATAAGGGGCTGTTTAGCACACTGGGCTAAATCGCTGGCCTTAAAAGCAGACCAAGGCAGGCCAGTAGCACGGTTCGATTCCCGTAACAGTCTCCCCGAACAGGCGCCGGAATGTGGCGACTAGGGGCTTTTCACAGTAACTTCATTGAATCCTACTCGTGACAATAAGCGATTTTCATTTTTCATTTCATTTCAGGTGGCCAGTGCTGCAACGTAAGTGGCCAATTAAGAGCCGCGGCGAGACTCAGCCCCTACCCCTGCCATCCCTCTGGTGGCAATTCCAGCCAAGAGTAACAACATCACAGCTGTCTTGAACCCCCCCTACCTATTGAAGCCTGGCTGACTAGCTCCAGCAGCCCCAGAGCCCTCTCAGCTGGGTGTCCTTCTGCTGATGGCACTGCTGGGATGGCTAAGATGTCAGCTCTCCAGGTGAGCAGCAGCTCTTGGAGGCATTTTCTCATCTTTTCAATGGATGAGAGACCCAGTGGCAACTAGTTAGTTACTTGATCAGCCAAACATATGACCGGGTGTCTCCCAAATAGTCGAGGAGGTGTTGCGCCCTCGGCTTTTGGGCCTGTTTTCAAGGCACCCAATGCCCTGAATAAATTGAGAACCTTACGCGTAATGCAACCACAAAGGTCCTAATTTTGATCTTTCGTCCAACCCAATTCTTTTGGCAAGACTGTGGCAATTATGAAACTAAATTTTCTGAACTTTCTTCCAGCTTCAAGTTAAGCAAGCTTCAATTTAACTCAGCTGACATTGCCATCGGAAACAGGAATGATACTCTTTATTCAATGCACATGAGGGTCCAATGATGTTGTTAGGATCTGATGCCACATTAGTGCAGTTATGCAGCATCCACCATGTGCTGGACCCAGTCATAACAGGAAACGGCAAGAACCAGAATCCCTGAAGAGGGATAACAAAATACCAATGCTGGAAATCTGAAATAACAACCCCAAATGCTGCCATTACACAGCTGTTCAGGCAGCATCTGCGGGGAAAGAAACAACATTAACATTTCAGATTGATGGCCTTTCTTGGGCACTGAAATATGTCAGAGATTAACAATTTTGGACAAGTCTGAAGTTATAGAAAAGTGGAGTGTGGAAGGAAAGAACTAAAGGGTATATCTGTGATAGGGTGAAGGGTAGGAGTTACTAAATGACAAAAAGGAATGATGGCACTGCATGGCAAGAATGATTGGTAATGTGACAGGTAGAAAAACAAAGGATGGGTCCAGAGGATGCTTAGATTGAAGCAGAATAGTTGAAGAGCATGGAGGTAAGTATAGACTGGCAAATTGGATCCTGTTGTTCGCTTCCCTTTTAATCCCTTGAGAGTGGCCTGAATTTCCTGCAATTTGCCAAAGTGATGACGTGTTGGTGCTTGAAATGCACAGGCAGTTCTCCAGTTGAATACAAATAAGTAACGCCTGACCGTCAAAATATTTTATGCCTCTTGTTTGTGATATGGGGTAGATGCTGCGATAGTCTAACACTGCTTGGCCGCTGCTTATTGAAACTGAAAATTTGACCTCCGTCACTACCTCAACTACAGGTAATGAGGTCAACAAGGAAAGGACAGTTGATAGAGAAAGTTTCAGACAGAGGGAATTTTCTGTCATGGCGACTAAAGCAATCGATTTTCTGGAATGGCTAGACCTGTGTGCTCACTGAAATGGAAGGAACGCTTGTTACTTGGAGTATATTTGAAACACCAATTACAGCCAGTTATATCTCTCATCATCACAAGCTTCTGAAGCCCGTTAATCAAGTTGTATGAGCAAGTATGATAGCTTTGGTGAACAACTTACTCATTCATTAGTGCCACATTTGAGAGAGGAGATAGAGTTGAAAGTCATATGTTGACAGACAAATAATGAGCTGGTGAAAGATCACAAACAGCAAATAGGCAGCCCAAGGCTCTGGTTGTCAGAAATTGTACTGAAACAATGATGTTATTTGTGTGATAGCTCATGTGTTTTTGAGGGAAAGAACATAGTTTATGTTGGAGTGACAGTGCACTTAAGAATTGGATTTCCCTAGGACTTGAGTTCTGGTAAATGCACATGGCTTTCAGAAAATGATCATGTGACCAAATTTCCTGGGAGGATTATAATACCTACCATAGAAGTGATAAGTATACATCATTTCTGATAACATTCTGCCTAAACTGCAATCCAAATGGTGTTTCTATGTGCTGCATTGTTAGCATGTGGCAGGGTTAACTGAAAATATCATTAAAAAGCATATGGGTTACACGGATTTAGCCAATAAAGACATATAAAAACAAAATAATTGTTATGATATGCAAACATGCAGCTAATGAACACATAGACTAGGACACGACCAATGAGCAGTCAGGACACTCAGGGGTGGTATTTCACTATAAAATGGATGAGGCACTCATACCCCGCTTCTTTCCACAGACCAACATCTACAGAGTGAGGGTGTATCCTCAGTATCACACCCCAGCACGTGCCATCAGAGCAAGGCTGGTTCAGTTAGACTGAGTTACTACATTTAGATTAGCAGAGTCAAACTCATTGAGAACTGGGCTCATAGTTCAATAAAACGCATTGAACTCACTTCAAAGTCAGGAGCATCTTTTACTCAAAACTGCATCAAATGGCAGCTTGTGTTATTCCAAATTACATAACACAACAATAATCATGCTATAAATTTAGAATTATCAGATGTATTGTAGATAATTCTGGACTCCTGACTTCAGAAAAGATCAAAAAGCCCTCAAAGCGCTACAAATTATGTTTACACGGATGAAAGACTTCAGTTAAGAGGAGAAATTAAAAATGTTAGGGCTGTTCTCTTTTGAACAGAGTAGGTTAAGAGGTGGCCTAATGGTAGCTTCTAAGCTGATGGGGAGTTTAGAAGAGCAGAGAGAGAAAAGCTATTCCCTTTGGCCAGTGGGTTAATAAGCAAAGTCCACATATTTTAAATCATTAGCAAAAGGTTTAGAGGCTAGAAAGCAGGTACAGCAAGTAATTAGGAAAGCTAATGGAATGTTTCTATTTATTGTGAGTGGAATTGAAAACAAAGTAGGGAGGTTATGCTTCAGTTGTACAGAGTACTGGCGAGCCCATAGCTGGAGTACTGGTCTCCTTATTTAAGAAAGGAAGTAACTGCATCAGAAGCAGATCAGAGAAGGTTTACTGGACTAATACCTGTGATGGTCTTTGATTTCGGAATAAGGACGGCTTCGAAGTATAGTGTCTCACAGAGAACATCAAAAAATGTTTTGAACAAAGCTAATTTATTTACACTACAACTAAATAGTTTCGATTTACTGGCTAAGATATAAAAAGATTACAGATAAACTAAAACTGTAATACTAACTACTTCTGATACGACTATTCACTATCTCACCTAACAACCTACTCCACGACTTAAGAGCATCGCACAATCCACTTGTATGCGCTTGTTTGCCATCTAGTGGTTGAATGTAGTTACAGTAAATTGTTAACCCTTCATTATTCTTACAATACATATATTGTCACCATACCTGGAATGGGCGAGTTGTCGGAAGCATTGGACTGGCTCGGTGTGTATCTACTGAAGTTTAGAAGAGTAAGAGGCGACTTAATGAAACTGAAAAGATCCTGAGAGGATTTGGCAGGTGGATGGGGAGATTATGTTTCCTCTTGTGGGAGAATATAGAACGAGGGGTCACTGTTTCAAAATAAGGATTCGCTCATTGAAGAGAGAGATGAGGAGATTTTTATTTTCTCTCTCAGAGGGTTGTGAGTTTTGGAACTCTCTTCCTCGAAAGGCAGTGGAAGCAGAGACTTTGAGCATTTTTTAAGGCAGAGCTAAGATAGATTTTTGATTAACAAGAGGGCTAGAGGTTATCGGGGGTTGGCAGCAATGTGGAGTCGAGGTTGCAGTCAGGGCAGCCATGATCTTATTGAACGGTGGAGCATCCTTGAGAGGCCGAGTGGCCTACTCCTGCTCCATATGTTCATAGGAGTCCAGAGGGGAGATAAGACCTTTTTTCACTCAGACTTCCTGGGATCAAGAACACCCTGCCTGAAAAGTTGGTGGAAGCCAATTCCATAAATAATTTTAGCAGGAACAGGTAATTTGTGAAAGAAAAGCTTTCAGGATTGTGGACTAAAGGAAGGTTGTGGGTTTAAGCACAACTGCTCTTTCAAAGATACATCCGAGACATGACAGGCCAAATGGCCTCATCTATGCAGTTAAATTGATGGCTCTATGGTAACATGTAAATGTTAGGGAGCAATTCAGAGAGATTCACAAAGCTCAAAACACCTTGTGAGAGTCAATGGAGTCTCGCAAGACTTCGCGATCCAGATCTCACTCTTGATAGGTGCAATCCAGGGCCTCCCCAAGGTTGGGGGGTGAGGAGGGTCAGAAAAATAGGAGGAGGGAGCGTGAAATTGTGGGGGGGGGGAGGAGATCTTCAAGAGAATCTCCCCCAAAGCCAAAATTAAATGGCTAATGCCGTTATAAGGAGGATGTTTCTAAGCACTGCAGAAATACCTCACTGAAGCGCCGTTCAGCAGACTATAACTCAGGTCGGCTAAATCGCGCACTCGGCTGCAAAATCCAAATAACATGCCATGAACAAAACTTGGGCCTTACATAGTCTTTGTACATAATGTGGCAAGAAAATCTTAGGGCGCGATTCTCCGCACTCACGACGGGGCGGAGAATAGCGGGCGGCGTACATTTTTACGGCCACGCTGGTCCGACGCCCTCCCGCTATTCTCCCCCCCCCCCCTCCCCACGCCCGCCTCCCGACACGAATCGCTGCCCGCCGTTTTTTTACGGCGAGCAGCGATTCACCCCTGGCCGATGGGCCGATTTCCAAGGCCTTTACGACCGTTTTTATGAACGTAAAACACACCTGGTCTGACCGTTCGTAAAAACGGCCGTAAAGTCCCGATCTGGGGAACCATGGCACCGATTTGCATGGCAGTACCACGGCCGTGCCAAGGGTGCCATGGGTCCGCGATAGGTGGGCACCGATCGCGGGCAGCGGGTACTTACCCCGTGCACTCTTTCTCCCTCCGCTGCCCCGCTGTATCCATTCGCGGGGCGGCTGAGGAGCATACCGGCCCGCGCATGCACGGGTTTGACGCATATGCGTGATGACGTCATCCGCGCATACGCGGGTTGGAGTCGTCCAATCCGCGCATGCGCGGCTGACGTCATCTGACGCGTCAGCCGTCACTAACTCTGGCTAGCGGGCTTAACGAAATTCGTTAAGCCCGCTATGCCGGAGTTCACGGCCGCGCGATGCTAGCCCCGACCGGGGAGCAGAATCGGTTCCCGGTTGGGGGGGGGCGGAGGCTGGCGTCAAACCCGCCCGTTTTTGACGCCAGCTTCCCGAGTCTTCGTGACTCGGGAGAATCGCGCCCTTAAGGTCTATCAAATTTGTATGTTGATTATCTGATGGGCAAAGTAATTATTGACGCCAATACATCTAATCTGTTCCCAGGCTCCAGCAGCGTGCAGTAAGGTTGCGTTTTTTGTAGTAGATTCGATAGATTTTTCTTTGCAGTTACACTTAACTGATTAACTGAGCATCAATGTCAGTTGGTTAGGAAATCATAGAATCCACACCTGCTCTCAGCTGGCGTGACTCGGCTTTTTTACCACAGCCGCTTGGGCCAAGAATCGGCAGGCCGGCCGCGCAGAGCGGCCCCCAACCTGCGGCGACCACGCCGGCGCTAATGGCGCCAATTCTCCGTACCGGCATCGGGGCGGCGTGGCGCGTTACGCGCCGGTCGTGGGGATTCTCCGGCCCGGCCACGGGCTGAGAGAATCCCGCCCCTGTTTACTTTAGTTAAATAAACACACTTTATCTGAGATAAATACATATTGTGTATTATATGGTATATCATTCCTATACTTATAAATTGGATGTTATCCCAACTTACCATGATCTATATTGAGGGAGGTTCATTGGTATTGCATTAATCACAGGGCCATAGTGCAAATGCTCCTGTCCATCACATATATTGCACTTCCTGTGTTAATAATCCTGCCCGTTCTGACATCAAGCTCAAGGAATCACACTTGGATATTATACTGTGTTGTGTTGTCAGTACTCTGTAACTATAAGCAATGTGAAATATCTGGCAAATTTATTCAAGTCAAGATGCTGGCCCTCACAAAGCTCACATGTCAGGGAGCCTTCCCTTAATTAATACAACAACAGGCATTTGCAACATTGTAGGCATATCCAAGAGGAACATAGGGGAGACAGTGGCAATAGTAATGTCATGGGGCTAGTAACTCAGAGACCCAGGCTAATGTTATAGAGACATGGGTTCTAATCCCACCATGGTAGTTGGTGGAATTTAAATACAGTTAATGAATCTGGAATTATTATTTATTTATTTTTTTAAATTTAGATTACCCAATTATTTTTTCTATTAAGGGGCAATTTAGCGTGGCCAATCCACCTACTCTGCACATTTTTGGGTTGTGGGGGCGAAACCCACGCAGACACGGGGAGAATGTGCAAACTCCACACGGACAGTGACCCAGAGCCGGGATCGAACCTGGGACCTCAGCGCCGTGAGGCGGTTGTGCTAACCACTAGGCCACCGTGCTGCCCTTGAAGCTGGAATTATAACGATAGTCTCAGTAATGGTGACCATGAAACTATCATTGATTTTCATAAAAACCCATCTGGTTCATTGATGCTCTTTTGGAAAGTAAATTTGCCGTCATTACCTGGTCTGGCCTATATGTGATTCCAGACCCACAGCCATGTGATTGTCTCTTAACTGATTAACAAATTACTCGAGGCAGCATGGTGGCACAGTGGTTAGCACTGCTGTCTCACAGCGTCAGGGACCTAGGTTCAATTCCGACCTTGGGTCACTGCCTGTGTGGAGTTTGTACATTCTCCCCATGTCTGTGTGGGTTTCCACTGGGTGCTCCGGTCTCCTCCCACAATCCAAAAATGTGTGGGTTAGGTGGATTGGCCATGCTAAATTTGCCCCTTAGTGTCCAGGGATGTGCAGGTTAGGTTAGGGAGTTATGGGGATGGGGCAGTGTTGACATGGATAGAGTGTTCAAAGGGTCGGTGCAAACACGACGGGCCAAATGGTCTCCTTCTGCACTGTAGGGATTCCATGATTCTATGAGCGGCCCTTTGCAACGGCCTCGCAAGCCACTTAGTTCAAGGGAAACTAGGGATGGGCAGCAAAAGCTGGCCTTGCCAGCAATACCCACATTCCATGAAAAGGTAGAAAAAAAAGTTAATTATTTATTTCAAAGAGAATACATAACCAGAACTTCCCCAACAGCCATGGCTCCACTCCACTAGCACACTTCGCTTGGTCAGAAGGTTGTGGGTCTAGGCCCCAAACAGGACCTGAGCAGCAAAATCAGCTGATATGTAATCATCGAATCATAGAATTTACAGTGCAGAAGGAGGCCATTCGGCCTATCAAGTCTGCACCGGCCCTTGGATGCAGTAATGCAGTACTGATGGAGGTTTGTACTGTTGGAGGTGCTGCCTTTCAGAGGAGCTGTTAAGCCGACACTTTGTATGCCCTCTCAGGTAGACATAAAGGATTTCACGGTGCTGTTGCATAGAAGAGCAGAGAAATTGGATGGGTTTTCACAAAATCTGCTGCTTGTTTCACGGCACAAGAGGCGGCCCGCTCGTGTCCGGTGGCAGGAACTTCTGAACCTGCTGGTGTCAACGGTGTTTCCTGGTGAATGCACCCTTCGCCATCAGGAAACCCTCGGTGGGGGTGCACCATCGGTGGGAACGGAAGATCCCACGGGCATGAACAGCTGGAAAATTCCAGCCGTTATCTCTGATGTCTTGGCCAATATATAATCCCTCAATCAACATCATGAAAACAGATTCATGGTCAACATCATATTGCTGCTCGTGGGAGCGTGCTGTGCACAAATTGACCCGATGGGCGTGATTCTCCGGCCGCATTGCGATCAAGGGAGGTACAACGCAGCCGGAGAACACCGGGAGAGGCCTGTAGGTGAGCCTCCCGACAGCTTCCGCACCTTGCAGGATTCTCCAGTGTCTCGCGAGACGTCGGATCCCCGCCCCAAATAGGCAGCATCAAATGAAGCTAGTTGGAAGTAGGTTGTAAACCTAATTACGACCTACGTACCTGGGATCCACCAGCCTCTGTCAATTCACTGGCCTCCCAAGGCAGTCCCCTGCCAGGCACCAATCAATACTGGTCCACACAAACATGGGCCTTGCGGAATAGCACCTGAGGGGTCTCCCAGGCCATCAGGGGCACCTGCGTGGTAGTGTAAGTGCAGGGAGGCTCCCTGGTCCTCCCCCTGGAATATGGGAACCTTGGCACTGCCCAGCTGTGCTAGGGTGCTCGGGTGTCAGAGTGGCACTTCCAAGCATCAGGGGACAAGAGGGGGCTATGCCGATGAAACAAGGGTGGAGGGGGTGTTTGAAGGGTGGGGTGTGCAGGGTAGGTAACTAGGGGCCTCCGGGAGGTTGGGGAGTTGATGGGTGGGAGTCCTAGAAGGGAGGGGGTGCTTTAAGGTGGCTTGGTGGTGCCTGAAGAGGGGGGGACCCCAAGGAACCCAAAGAACATACAGTGCCATTCGGCCCATCGAGTCTGCACCGACCCACTTAAGCCCTCACTTCCACCCTATCCCCATAACCCAATAACCCTCCTAACCTTTTTGGACACGGAGGGCAATTTAGCATGGCCAATCCACCTAACCTGCATGTCTTTGGACTGTGGGAGGAAACCGGAGCACCAGGAGGAAACCAAACAGGGTGTCCTCACTTGGGGGGTGTGGGGTAGTGTCCATGTGTGTGAGGGTGTCATTGCCCATGGGTGCGGGGGGGGGGGGGGGGGGGGGGTGATGGGGACCCACAAACTCACTTAGAGATCAGGGCACCCTCCGAAAATAGAAGCCCGATCTCTGAGCTCAGCTCCCCAGTGTTGAAAAAATTCTAAGGACTGGATTCTCTCGCCCCGCCCGCTACAAGAACTCCACGGGCGAGACGCGGACAATGGAGAACTCCACTGACCCTGTGTGGGCTAAACTGGTGAGAAACTCCCCAGGGCCCAGAAAAGTGACTAAGTGTCATTGAATAGCAGTGGGGAACTCACCAGCAGAGCAAGTGGGAAACGCCCTAAAAAGCCCAACACAAATTAACTTAGAAATTTTTGGGGAGAATCGCGCGCTATGTTTCCAACATTATAGTTGTGAGTAGCTGTAAAAGTGACTTGGGATGTTCTCTGATTATAAAAGGTGCTCGATAAATGAAAGGGCTTTTACTTTTGATCACTTTAGGGGGAGACAGTGGGGCTTGGCAATTATTCTTATAAAACAATACTGCATATGGTCAATTACTACCATAACAAATTGAAGAGTATGGTCGTGGGATGATGCAGTGGCTGAAGATATTCACTGGACAAAACAGTCAGATTGAATAAAGAAGGACAGGAATATACCATTATAATGGGGTAGCAGTCCTATTAGAAGAACCAAAATAATAATAATCTTTATTGTCACAAGTAGGCTTACATTAACATAGCAGTGAAGTTACTGTGAAAATCCCCTAGTCGCCACACTCCGGCGCCTGTTTGGGTACACAGAGGGACAATTCAGAATGTCCAAATTACCCAACAGCACTTCTTTCGAGACTTGTGGGAGGAAACCGGAGCACCTGGAGGAAACCCACGCAGACACAAGGAGAACGTGCAGACAGTGACCCAAGCTGTAATCGAACCTGGGACCTGGAGCTGTGAAGCAATAGTGCTGATCCTAGGTGTCCCTGAAAACCATTTCATTTAAAGGAGCAATGGAAGGCAAATTGTGATCGTTTCTTAAAATATATGCATAATTTTATTTGAAATTCTAGTTCAAGAAGACCAAAACATATCATGAAGATCATTCTGCAGGTTCTGAGATTATTGCAAATGGTAGCTGCAGTTATATCAGTTCGGAAATGTAGCGTTATACTGTTAATTAAAGCTGCAGTCATGTGTCTGATGCCAAGAATGAATTCAAATGCAGCCAAACGTGACAGTTTAGGGTTAAATTAACTTCAACATATTCTCAGCTAAGATCACATCAGCCATGAAGGATACACACTTTCAACTACAGCTCAACTCTCCAGATATCGTCCCTATCTCCCAACCATTGGTTATGATCTAATTTCATTAATAATGTTTCTAAGCTGTGTTAATCCATTGGCAACTGCAATCCATAAACCTTTACTCACTGTCAATCTCCATTCTGCTGCCTTATATTGTGGAGTTGCAGAGAAAAACATCAGTACTTTAAAGTCAGCAAGACACAAAAGTAGGGTCATCGGCTTTGGTTGGGATGGAGACTTCATAACATGGCTCCCATTTGCAACTTCACTGCTCAGTCTAAAGTTCTCCCATCTGCAATGTAACCAATACGTCGAAGTACATCAGAAGAAGCTCAGAAGAAAACACAGTTATTTCTAATACTCTAATATTTCTAATACTCCTATGACCTTTCGTACGATTCTTCACAGAAGTGTCCTAGATATTAAAACTTCAATTGCTGGAGACTCCAGTGGAAGCAGGGCAGCCCAGAGATTTCCTTCAGCCTGAAGGATACTTCCCTGATCTCCGCGGGTTGACAACGCTCTAAAAAGGAGTCATGCCACGAAAGCATCAATATTGGGTCTACATTTTCAACCGCTAAAGCAGATATGTATGTAAACAAATGTGTGACCTTACCCAGAAGCAGGCTGCTCCATCTGTGCACCTTTTCAGCATTCTTAGTCTTTGAATTCCAATTGACAAATAATACTCACAAACAATATTTTAAACAATTCAAAGAAAAAAAATGATTTTCCATATTCTATACATTCGGGTGAAATTCTCCACTTCCCGCCGCTGGTAGTGCAGCAACTCTATGGGGGATTGGGGAGTGTGGGATCACCTACGTACTGGAGGTGGGGGAGGGGAGACCAGAAAATCCAGGAGTGGAGGACTGAATTGCGCTGCGGGAGGGGGGGGGGAGGGGGGCTCATTTGAAATGCTGGAGGGGTGCAGCGGCCAAGCGCAGGACCTCGCTGTCGGGCCACCTGCTCAAAATGGTGACCCAATGGCAGGATTCCCTCAGGTGGTCAGTGGGGCAGACAGGCAGGGGCTTGGGTTGCCCCCAGTACAGGAACACATGGTCCAAGGGTTACACAGTGAACCCACCCATGTCCGCCACCCCTGCACCCCACACCCCACCATCCCACAGAGCACTCCCCAGCCCTGATACCCACAACCCCCATGGCGGCCCACCCCCAACTGCCCCCACCCCGAGTGCCCCCGGACCCATTGCCTGTGAGCAAGGATGGTTGGTCACCTCCTCGGCTCCCTCCAGCAGCCCATCCGCCAGGTTCACATATTTCAAAAGGAGTACTAATCGGCGCCAGCGTGAGCACTTGTTTGGGAGGCCACTGAATCACAGGAGACTATTGACTGTGGGGTGACTCCCGTTAATTGTATGGAAACAGGGATTAAGTGGTGATAATTAGTTTCTCGCCACGCTACGGCGGGTTCCCGATTTCGCCATGGGAGCAGGCCGGCAGTTTGCCAACAGTTTGGAGCCCAGTGTGGGTCTCATTTACTGCGTCTTCCACTATTTACCGGCCTTGTTTCGCTCAAGCAAGAGCGCCCTATTTCTTCCTACCACCTGAAGCAAATTCTTTGCATGCACCACCAATGCCAGCACAGTTGTCAAATTGAACTTTGGTGAATCTGCTAAGACCCTTTGCAGCATTTTCTGTATTACTCCATGAACCTTTCACTGGATCCAAAGCGGAATGGCCTTTCACCGTGGTATTCACCACCACAACGTCCATGCTTTCTAAACCCTTTCTAAACATATCTCTAAACCCGTCATGAGCAAATTCACTTCCAATACCAGTTAGAAAAGTAGCTGGTGCCCTATAACGTTATTTACAATGGCCCGTGTCTTCTCTCCCTACAGATGCTGCCAGACCTGCTGAGATTTTCCAGCATTTTCTCTTTTGTTTCAGATTCCAGCATCCGCAGTTATTTGCTTATATCCAGTAGTTTTTGCATAGTTCTTATGTTCTTATGTTCTTATCCAGTAGTTTTTGCAGATCTGAACAATCCCCAATCCTTCATTATTCCACGGAATTTCACATCTGTGCCATCAAAGCTGCTGGAAATAACTTCTCCCCTCGGAATTATTTTCGAGGCAGTATGCTCCAGGATGGAGTATTAAGGAAGCGAACCCCACTTAAGACCTGGAGCCTCCCCTTATCTGATACCTAAGCACAATCCAGTAATTTAAATATTAAAACTGAACAATTAAGCAATCTCCAAGTTCCTGTAATCTTTTATACAGCTTGTTAAAGATTATGATATGCTCCTCAATTTGGACACTGTGGTCATGAATACCACGCTGAAAGGCTTTTCAGCAATGGGCCATCTTTTGAAATCTCTTCAAGTCTGACCATGCCTCATTGGCATCCAATAGGTCACCTGTCTGATAAATTCATTTATGAAATCTAATAGAAGTTCCAGACTCTCACCAGTATCCAACTGGTGGTACCGTGACACAGTGGTTAGCACTGTTGCCTCAAAACGGCAGAGATCAGGGTTCGATTCCAGCCGGGGTGACTGTCTCTGTGGAGCTTGCATATTCTTCCCGTGTCTGCTTGAGTTTCCTCCGGGTCCAAAAATCTGTAGGTTATGTCGATTGACCATGTTAAATCACCCCTTAGAATGCAGGGGTTTGCAGGTTATGTTACGGGGTGATGGTGGATGGGGGAATGGTCCTGGGTAGGATACTCCTTTGGAGGGTTGGTGCAGACTCACTGATTAATCTTAATCAGTGGGCCAAATGGCCTCCTTCTGCACTGAAATTATTCTATGAATTGATGGGCATCCAGCTCACAAAATACTTGGCTTCCGATATTTCTTTTGTTAGGAAACGACAATGCCAAGACTCTATCTTGTTTCCTCTTAGGTAGAGATGTAGCTCGAATCCATGTATCCATTTCATTCTTCCACAGATCATAACATTCAGACTCTGAGAACAGCATTGAGTAATCATGCCCTGACAACTGACATTTGCTTTCAGTCAATCTTCGCAAAAGCTTCTCCAATTGTAATCTTCTTTTGGAAAATGTTTTATGTTAGTTGCTGACTTTCACCTTTGGGCATCCATTCTCTGCTCCCACATTAAATGTCTGACAGCCGGTTGGTGAAGTTTGAGCCCCTGAGTCAATCGTTACGCAGTTTTAGAATTATTCAGAAAGTGAAGCATTAATAATGTACAAACCCCTATCACTGAACCTAAGGGTGGAATTTCCCACTCCCAGCATGTTTTCTGGCAGCTTGCTATTGGGCGCCTGCAGGACAGGAAGATTCCGCCAATGCCTATGGCAGCATGTATGGCTCGCCCGTCCCACCATCGGGAATGGCCGGAAAATCCCAGCCGAAGTGTCTCTTTATACCCTTTTGAGTAAAATCAAATAAACAGGTTAACTAAGTAACGAATGAACCATCCCTTAAAGGGGCACTGTAACAAAAAAATCTTGAAAAGCAACATACCAAAATTAAATTAAAATGCTGTTTTGGGGGACTGTCTCTGCATGCTCTTTTCAAGAAAACAATAATCACCAAATTAAACAAAAATTACATGGTGGTGGCACTGGATCTAAAATAAAACTTCAAAAATTAACCCAAAAAATTAGATCAAAATATAGTCTCATTATATGTGTTCAAGTAATTAACAATGGAGCCACCCTCCTCCCCCACCGTCTCCCCCCACCCCCTCCCCAATCTGCATATGATTAATCTCAATTTATACAACTGACACAAGAGGCCCTGCCTACCTACTGCTGTAAAGGCTTCTGCGGGTTGTGGCAAACAATCTCTAGGTGGGCTCAGTCAGAAAGCCAGTCAGCTTTATTTGAATGACCTGGCCCTTGAAATTTAGCCAAGGTTAAGAGAATACCCTCCAGGCAGTTGAAAATTAATGCCCTACTTTCACCTGAGTAGCAACTGGAAGATTGAGTCTGGCGTTCTAAGAAATTCTTACAGTGCATGTGGTGGGAGTTTGTGTATTAGCACCAAGGCTAAGTTTACAGCTTTAAAAAATATATATCTAACGTCAATGTTATCATAACTAATTGCTTAGAAAACCACAGGGAAGATTCTGTGATTGCACATTATCCACTGGGAGGCCTCGAAAATAGGATGTGTTGCAGATAGCTGTACACTTGTGTGAAGGCTGAATGCCTGACCCGCACACTCCATGGGCTCAGCTGCTTACTCACACTCTGGAGTTGTGGGAATTCTATGAAATTCGGGCCGACTTGCAGTGTGGTTTCTTCCCTGACTGAGCTTTTAAAATTTTAGTGGGCGTTGGAATGTCAGGAGGCATGCGATGAAATGAAAACTTTGTTAACCACAACACCAGTGTTGATGACACCTAATTAATCTAAACCATTTACAGAGGCAAATAATGCAAATGATGTGGGTGTTGGTGCTATAACTGCCGCAGGAACATTATGAAGGAATTGAAAGGCCAATCGGGTACTTTTCTAGCAAACTCAACATTCACCAAAATAATTATTTGACCATCGAGAAGGGAACATTGAGTTTGGTATTGGAATTACAACATTGTAACATTTATGTTAGTGACAATTTATCTGACACAATTGTATATGCAGACCATAATCTCCTAAAATTTAAAACACCAAAAGCAAGTCTATTCAAGTGGAGTTTATTACTGCAACCATTCAATTTATGAACTCTACATGTGGCAGGAAGGGAAAATGTGATTGTTGATGCTTTATCACGACTGTAACATGTGAGAAGACTGAAATTAACGACATTTTTGTTGATGTTTCAAAGCATATCACAGAATCCCTACAGTGTAAAATGAGGCCATTCAGTCCATCGAGTCTATACCAACCCGCTGAAAGAGCACCCTATCTAGTCCCACAACCCCACTCTATCCTCATAGCCCAGTAACCCCACCTAACCTTTTGGATACTAAGCGGCAATTAAGCTTGGCCAATCCACCTAGCCAGCACATTTTTCGGGACTTGTGGGAGGAAACCTGAGCACCCGGAGGAAACCCACGCAGACATGGGGAGAACGTGTAGACTCCACACAGACAATAACTCAAGGCTAGAATTTCGCCCGGGTCCCTGGTGCTGTGAGGCAGCAGTGCTAACCACTGTACCACCATGCGCCCTGTTTAAAAATGTAAAATGATGTGGAGCAGTGTTTTTCAAACTTTTTTTCCCGGGACCCACTTCTACTAACCGGCGGACCTTCGGGAGACATGCTGGCCGACCTTAGTGACTCACGCCAGCCGACCTTCATGGCACACCGTTATTACTTACCTTTAATGCGGCAGGTGGGCCTGCTTGGTCCTCATGATCTCTCTTGCTT
Organism: Scyliorhinus canicula; assembly: GCF_902713615.1. Lineage (NCBI taxonomy): Eukaryota > Metazoa > Chordata > Chondrichthyes > Carcharhiniformes > Scyliorhinidae > Scyliorhinus > Scyliorhinus canicula. The sequence continues at coordinate 171,149,798 of NC_052151.1, forward strand.
CGTCATTCAATGTTACATTTCTGCTAAGGACATTCGCTGACAATTTAGGTTCCGCTACATCCCTTGAAATAAATCAGGAGGTGTGTCCTGGAACTCGCCATGTTTAGACTTCAAATGCCTTTGAAGATTTGAGGCTTGTAAACTTTCATTTGCCAGTACTTCCCTGTGTATAACACACATGGGGCTGGATTCTCCATTATTGTCCCCACGCTGGCGTCAAAGCCGTGGTGTTTTACTCCTGAAAATCCTGGAAAAGAGGGACACAAATTCACAGCCCTGCAATGGGCTAGCAGGGACCCAGAGTAAATATCGCAGCTTTTGCTGCAGATATCGGCCTCTGCACTTCAGGGTCGGAGGCCGCGCATGCGCACAGGGGTATCCTCCAGCGGCCGTGCCGTGCTCCTTGGCGGGCTCAGACCACGGGGGTAGACCCATAAGGAGACTCACCCCAATTGGCCGTGCGTCTGACCCTCAAACCCCGAACAATCATTCCCTGCCGCCGATAATGCCCCCACCCCGGCCTCTGATCCGCCCGGCCCCCAACCAGGGTGGCCGTAGACAGCCGCCATGTGTGTATCCCAACCGGCTGGAACAGGTTAGTTCCACGCCGTCGGGGCTTCAGCCAGTCGAGGGCGTAGGCTGTCGGAGCGGGGCTCTGGCAATGGCCCTCGGCAGCGCGGCATACTCCCTGGTGATGGCGCTTTTCGAGGCCCGCAGAATTGGTGACCCAGCACCGGTCCCGATTTCTTGCGCAATCATCAATTCTCCGGCCTCACGCCGGTCCCGATTTCTTGCAAGAGTGCGGATAATCCAGTCCATGGGCTTTGCATCCTGATTTGCATTGGTACAATTAATGAACCCAAGAAATCATCTTTATACTGCCTTGTTCCCGATTTCAGTTTCTTCTTAATTCTTTGCTTTTTTTTTGCAAATTTAGAGTGTCCAATTCATTTTTTCCAAGTAAGGGGCAATTTAGCGCGGACAATCCACCGACTATGCATATCTTTTGGGTTGTGAGGGCGAAACCCACGCAAACACGGGGAGAATGCGCAAACTCCACACGGACAGTGACCCAGAGCTGGGATCAAACCTGGGACCTCAGCACCGTGAGGCAAACGTGTTAACCACTTGCACCACTGTACTGCCCTTTCTTAATTCTTTGTTCACCAAAAGCCCTGGAGCTCAGGATACAGCTCACACCAGCACGATTTTGCCCTCCTGAGGACTCTCGTGTGAAGCAGATTCAATTGTGAGAATCTGGCCTGTTTGTGTCTCGGGTTCTCTCTTCCTTATTAAAAAATAATCCAACTTCAGTTCTTCACACAGTCCTGTTACGTGCTTGCAGGCAGCTACAAAATGGAAGAATCTCTCCTCCATAATTTCGCCCCCAAAGCACAGGTGTACAGGGCACATGGCTCCAGTGTATGTGCTGGGCACGTGACCTTCTCTCTGCTGCTGCCTCTGGCAGAAAGACTCCATCTTTCATGTGTAAAGGCCAGTCGCAGCCAGCATTTTTTTACACTTTGGAACTTTATTTCCAAATTTATGTCTTTTTACTCCTGAAAATTAAAACAATTTAAGTTGAACTTGTGTACCCTTACATTTACACATGAGCTTTTTAAAAACATATATGCCAATTTCTTTAGAAATTTAAATAAGGAAAGGGCAGCATGGTGGCACAGTTGTTAGCACTGCTGCCTCACGGCGCCAAGGTCCCAGGTTCGATCCCGGGTCTGGGTCACTGTCCATGTGGAGTTCGCACATTCTCCCCGTGTCTCCGTTGGTGTCACCCCACAACCCAAAGATGTGCAGGGTAGGTGGTTTGGCCATGTTAAATTGCCCTTTAATTGGAAAAAATTAATTGGGTACTCTAAATTTATAAAGAAAAAGAAATTTAAACAAGTATAGAAAAAGGTACAATCTTGGCCGGGATTCTCCGAGCCTCCGTGCCGAAAAGGCGCTCGGCGAGGGGGAGGAGAATGGGGCCTCAGACCCGCGATCGGGTCCAATGCCGGCAACCGGAAATCGGTGCCAGTTGCACGCGCGCGGTCGACGCAGCGCCGGTCGGAGACCATTGAAAGAGGCCCCCGCGGCGATTTTCCACGGTCGACCCGCTGTGTTCCTGCCATTGTGGTTCACATATGGTTCCACCCGGTGGGAGCTCAGCATCGCAGCTGCGGTGGCCGTCCTGGTGTGGGGCTGGAGGATCAGTTTCCAGGGGGAGGCCTCCACGATGGCCAGGCCCGCGATCGGGGGGCCACCGATCAGCGGGCATGAGCGATCTGGGGGGGGGGGGGGCCTACCTTCTTCCGCGCTGGCCCGCTGTGTGGTTCCGCCATGTTGCGCGGTGCCGGCATGCAAGCGGCCGCTGTGCGGACCCACGGCGAGCAACGCAGGGCTGCATACGACAGCTGGATCAGCACAGAGCACTCCGGAGCCGTGCTGGTCCCCTGTGGGCTACAGAATCGCTGGGCCAAGAGGTCCATTGACGCCGGCATGAAACACTCCGGTGTTTCCGCTGGCGTCAACACTTAGCCGCATTTTTACCGAATCCCAGCCTTTGTTTTTACTTCACAAACTATGACTTTAGATGAGATGAAGTAACTTGTCAAACACATACAATGTCATAATTTTTCTTACTGGTTCCACTGCACTGCATTATCCAAACATCCAAGTCACCTCCTTTTCCATTCTCACCAAGGTAACTTATTTCCTGATTTCCAGAGAGTGGCGACACAAAGTAAAGTCTGTGTAGGTTTCTTCCAATTTTGACATTTGTCAGCCGTATTGACTGACGTCGTTTGATCGGTATTCCTTGCTGAGAAACCTGGCCTGGCTTCCCTCTCACTGTTCAGTAGCTGCATCAACCTGAGTCACAGACTGCTGACCACTTCCCGACCCCATACTTCGTCATGGGAATGTAGGCGGACATTGTGCCAGCCGTTGAACAGCTTTACCACGGAGCAGCAGGCCGAATTCTTCCCATCGGTGGCAGGAGGCAAGCCGAGCAGTATGCAGAGGGCGAGCACCAGAGCAGAGCTCCAAGCTGGGGCCACCACTATTAGCATCGCGCACCCATCTGGACACCCGTGAACCCCTGACCCCACCACCACACGCGTGCATGGTGACCAACACACAGCCAGCCTCGCACCACACCGCACCGCACCACCCTCTCAAACGCCGCAACCAATTGGGTACTGTCCGCAGCCAGCATTCTTAAAAGCTGGCCATGCCATTGTGACTTCTTCCTGCGATTGAGAATGCCTCAATTGATCACTCTGCATCCCGCCCAACACCCACCAGCGACCCACCCATGGGTTGCAACCTTGAGTTTGAAAAACCCTGGTATAGAGTATAAATTGTATGAATCTTAAGAAATGTTTATCATTAAAAGAGTTTTTGAAAAATGAAGGTATCTGTTTACATTCATGATTCATTTCTTTTAAGGGGGGGAGGTGTGACAATTAGAAGACTTTTGGAACATTGGATTCTAAGAATTGGGCAATTTAAGGGTTAAAAGCCTGGGGTTAGAGTTATGACATTATGTATAATGTCTAGCATATTAAGGGTTAATGTAATACTCTAACTGGCCACTAGATAGAACTGGGAAGCAGATCTATCAAAAGGAATGCGTCTCAGGCTTCTGGAAGAGTGCGAGGAGAGCTAGAGAGAATAGGAGCAGAGCAAAGAACAATTTAAGATAGAGGGCGGGATTATCTCGTACCCTGCGGGGCGGAGGGTCCCGGAGGGACGGAGTGGTGTGAACCAATCCGGCATTGGGCCGCCCCACAGGTGCAGAATCTTCCGCACCTTCAGGGGCTAGGCCCGCCCCGGAGTGGTTGGCGCCCTGCCGGCCGGCGTGATAAGGGCTTGGCATCACACCAACCGGTGCCGAAGGGCCTCCGGCGGGCAGTGCGAGTTGGTGCATACGCGGGAGCGCCAGTGCGTGCTGGCGTCATTCCCGCGCATGCACAGGCGGGTTCGTCCGCGATGGCTGATGCGGCGAAATAGAGTGTCCCCACGGCACAGGCCCATCCGCGGATCGGTGGGCCCCGTGTGGGCAGGGCCACCGTGGAGGCACCTCCCGGGGCCAGATCCCCCCGCGACCCCCCAGGAACCCCGGAGCCGGCCCGCGCCACCAGGTCCCGCCGGTAAGGGACCTACTCTAATTTATGCCAGCGGGACCGGCTACAGGCGGGCGTGACTTCGGCCCATCGCGGTCCAGAGAATTTGGCCGGCCAAAGTGCCCATTGAGTCACGCTGGACCTCGCCATTCTCTGAGGCAGGCGGCGTGACTCACGCCGGGCCGGTTTTTGGGGGGGGCGGGAGAATTTGCAGGACGGCGGGGGCCAGATTCACGCCAATCCCTGGCGATTCTCCCACCCGGCAGAGGGTGGGAGAATCCCGCTCAGAGTGTTAGTATAGTGTAGGTTGTAGTTTAGTTATAAAATTGCTTTTTTTAAGAATATGTATCTTTGACTTTGTCTATATATATGTTTCTGGAACCTACCTCTTCATTCACCTGAGAAAGGAGCAGTGCTCCGAAAGCTAGTGATTCGAAACAAACCCGTTGGACTTTAACCTGTGCTCACCCCAGTCCTACGGCAGCATATCCACATCATGGCTAACATCGACACCGCAAACTACCAGCTCAAAGTGGAGAGGATCTCCAGGAAGATCGCGCATATAGACACTGACATTAAGTTTCTACAAAGATGCAAGAAAGCAGACAGTCTTGCATCTTTGACTTTGTCTATATGTATGTTTCTGAAACCCACCTCTTCATTCACCTGAGGAAGGAGCAGTGCTCCGAAAGCTAGTGATTCAAAACAAACCTGTTGGACTTTAACCTGGTGTTGTAAGACTTCTCACTGTTTTAAGAATAGTGATCGAACTGTAAAATAAGAAGTGTAATAAATTTAGCTTTTTTTATTAGACTTAGCTTTTTATGGTCTTTTTGTACACGACAAAATCCATCGTCAAGAGTGTGTTCAATTGCAGTTTGCATGTTTCTGTTTTAAATCATTCTGTTTTGCAGCATCTGGGTGCTTTTCGCAGCCAGAAGGTGAAATTGACAAAGGAATGTGATTTTCAGTCTGGACTGTGGACTGTGGTTTGACTGTGAAAGTCCCCGGGGAGTTAATGTGCAGAGATCATTTGATTTTTAGCTTGGGGAGATTAGATCATTGCTGGATGGAGCCAAGGAAGAATCATTTTGAAAAGCTTTAGAAAGGAAGCTTTTGGAGAAAGTCTTGGGGAGAAGATTTGAATTCTGACTCCACAATTCTCTCACAGTAAGATAGGTTGAGAGCTGTATGTTTCATTCCTTATTGTTTAATAGGAAATTGAGAAGTGGTGTTTAAGGGGTAATTTCAAGCTGTTCTTTTTGGGTGCAAAGTAAAATGGTTTAATATTGTATTCAGAATAAAGTTTTGTTCCAATAATATCCAAGCCCTATTTTTCATACACTCACCCCTGGAATGACACATTCTTTTCACACAGTCTTACAAATAAGCTAAAACATTGGATGGAATTCTCCGTCGGCGGGATCCTCCTCTTCACCGGCACCGCACTCATGGCTGCGGATTTCCCAACGGCGTTGGGGGGTAGGGGGTGCCCACAGTGGGAGACCCATTGGCCAGCTGCCGGGACGGAAGATCCCACTGCCGTCGGCGAAACGCCGCACCAGGAAACACGTCTGACAGGATGGAGAATCCCACCCAGTATTTTAGTTTCGGTCCAGTCTCCTAGCTATTGTTGGGGTCTGGTCCAAGATTGCTCCAGAATCCATTACCTCGGAGATTTTAACATAGCGTTTTCTATGTCCTGGGACTGAAGACATATCACATGAATTGAATTTGATTTTATTCAACTGCAAGCTTGATTTACATCAGATAGGAGGAAAGTGGTATTTATAAGCTGTGAAATGAGACAGCAAGCTCAAGAAAAGGTTTCTTCCTGTGAGCACTGCAGTGATCAGGAGGGCAGTTAATTGGATAGTAGATTCCACTGAAGATTGTTTAAGCTGTTTGCAAATTCAGAAGCAAAGTTTAATGCTTAAGAGACAATATTAAGTTAATTCTGAAAACTTCAACTGCACTTCATGAAATATTCATGACTTGATAAACTCTAGTACGGCCATGTCCACACCACCTCTTTAAAATAAAACATCTTCTGAAAGTCTGTTATTTTGCAAAGCAGTCAGAACATCAGGAGGAAAAAACATTTATAAATCAATTAATAAACATTTCAGGCTATTTGTTAAGAGGGGGTTATTGCCGTGAAATCTAAACATTTCATATAATCTACATTATTATTATGTTTAAATGTTATGAAACAGACAGATGGTAAATTTGTTGGATGCTCATTTGCGTGTTTAATTTAACTCAGCAAAGTTAATGATTCCCATGTTATTTAATAATTTCTCTGTAGTAACGAGGCATTTCCTTCTCATTACGCTGACATTCTAGTCGAGAAAATGCATAATTTGAAGGTGGAAACCTTTGTACTATTATGCAACTTGCCTTCACATGGTCAGATATTTTGGGCGGGATTCTCCCATCGGGCGGCTAAGTGCCGACGCCGGAGTAAAAACGGGAGTGTTTTACTCCGGTGTCGGCGCCTGTTTCAGGACCCCATTCTGCGGCCCACAGGGGGCAAGGATGGTGCTGGAGAGGCCAACACACTCCAGTTGACGATCCCGGCCTGAACCTGGCGCCGCAGTGTCCACGCATGCGCAGTTGGGCCGGCGCCAACTAGCGCATGTGCATTAACCTTCTTCCCCGCACCGGCCCTGACGCCAAATGGCGCAGGACTACAGGAGTCGGCGTGGAGGAAAGAGGAAGGGCCGGGGGGGGAGGCAGAGAGGCCGGTCCGCCGATCAGTGGGCCTCGATCGCGGGCCAGGCCACTACGGAGTCCCCCCCCCCACCCCCCCCGGGGTCGGACCCCCCTCCCCCCCCCCCTCACCCCCCTCCCACAGGCCGCCCCAGGACCCTTCAATGCCGAGGTCCTGCCGGCTCAGATGATGTTACAACGGCGCCGGCAGAACTCGGTTTGATGACGGCCGCTCGTCTCATCCGGGCCGGAGAATCGGCGCATATCCCCACCGGCGCCGCACCGACAACGCCAGCGCCGATTCCCTGCACTGCGGAGAATTGTGCGATTCGCGCAGCGCCAGGCTGATTGGGTTGGAGAATTCCGCCCTTTATTTCTAATAATGATTATCCGTGAGCAATAACAAGTGACTGGAACCAGATGATATGATTTGGGAATGCTATTTGCGCAGTATAGTTACCATAAGCATTGGCCAAATATGACTGCTGGTTACTGTGAAAGGTAGTCTTATTCATCTATAACACTCCTGTTTTCAACGAGGATAAAATGCTTTCTCTCAGAAACTGAAATGGGCAGATATGTGTCATTTGGCTGTTGTCTACATTCTTGGACTGAAGACTAAAATGTTTCCATTATAAAATGTCACGCTGGTGTTTTCTGTGGATGTGAGAGTAAAATATCACAGTCAATCTGCTGTCAGAATCTGCCATTCAGCCATGACGTACATCACTAAGTTCTCATAAAAAGATGCCATTTACTTGGTGATGTTATGCTGAATAAAGTATTGCTGACAGGTTTGAACCATTGGAGCAAGGAAGCACAGTACAAATTTGTTACAACACTAATTTTCTTGGTAGAGTTTATTTTTAAATTGTTCTGCTCGAACAAAGAAACTATTTTTTCTTCCTTATTTGAGTGCACAGTAGGAATATTTTTTATTTCAATTTTGAGGAGACAGTCTGCTTCTTGAACTTAGATCGTAGAGTACTCATAAATATTTGATTTGAAATATCCATAATTTCTGAACATTTATAATTAAAAAAAAAAAAAAATTTAAGAGTGCCCAATTCATTTTTTCCAATTAAGGAACAATTTAGTGTGGCCAATCCACCGAGCCTGCAAACATGGGGAGAATGTGCAAACTCCACACGGACAGTGACCCAGAGCCGGGATCGAACCTGGGACCTCAGCGCCGTGAGGCAGCAGTGCTAACCACTGCGCAAAACATTTAGAATTTTCCATGAGTGAGAGTTCGTAGATGGGATTCTCAAGTCCGCCATCCGCGTTTTACTGCGCGGCACACCCTCGCCGACAGTGGGATCTTCCGTTCCGGCAGTCGGCCAATGGGATTTTCCATTGTGGCCACTCCACGCCTTCGGGAAACCCATGGGCGTGGGTGGCTGCCGACGGAGGGAAGATGACGCCGACAGAGATTTCCGCTGCATATCTCTGCAATTGAAGGATTTTTTTTACTGTAGATAGCTAAATTGATAGATTAAAAGAAGGCAAATAGTTTAGATGTTCTAACCTTCACTCTAATTTCAGAAATTCTAAGATATTCCACGTGGTAATTTGGGTTTGCTTGAAGCCATTTCTATTCTCCTATTGAAGCTAGAAAACCAACTTGCAAATCTGCAGTAGCAAGGAGGTGATAGGTTCTTGGTGGTAGATAGGATGCAGATGTGAGGTTACTATCAGATCAGCATGATCCTATTAAATGGCGTAACAGGCTTGAGGGGCTGAATGGTCTGTTCCTGCCCATTGTTTGCATGTCCATATGTAAAGCACACCAAGGTTGGGCCTGACCCTGCGTACTGGAAAAAAGTCTCTTTAATTATTTGGAAGTGCATTATGCTTGCTTCATATTTCTCCCAGGAGGTCCAGTTGACCATGGAGAATTTCAAAGAAGGGAAGATCTGCATCTTTCTTTTCTGTTGCACAACATCAGGAAACCCATTTCCCATATTTACTGAAAGACTGTTCTGTGGAATGTACTTACTTACAGATTCTAAAACTATTTAGTCAGTAACCTCACAACAGTTATGCATTGTTACTGTCTAGTTTCTTTTTTTAAGTCCTTCAGCTAAATTATTATTAGTAGCTAACTGCTTAACCATTCAAGATCCCATAATTGGAAATTACCCGTTTGGCAATTTTAATGAGTGATTTCTGTTTTGTTGTCCCTAATCGCAAACAAAATGGCTGACTGAATGGCAGTTATGCAGACCATTAGCTCAGCAAAACATTTAAATGCAAGTGCGCAACAAAATTCCTGAGATCATTGCGGCGCATTCAAGGGCAACAGCAGGTAATCCTGATTATCCTTCGTGCAAAACACCTCTGCCCACAATTTTACTTCAAGCAGCATTTAACGTTTCTGCAGAGAAACCAATAAATAGCCGATTAAAATGTTTTCACATCTAAGCATATTAATATAATTCATTTTCTGTTCAATCCGGGGTTGCTGCTTCTCATTTCTGCACACAGTTCCTTTTTAATCAATACCATTAAATGGGTCACAGCGTTTGAGTAAAGCTCACAGAGGTTCCATCTTCTGCAATGACTTGTTTCTCTCTGAACTTAAGCAAATCAAAAAATCTTTGCAAAGATAATTTTACAAATCAATTTGAATCTGAAAATCCCAGAGAATACACAAGCAAGGTGCAGGGTAAAATTCAAGATAAAAACAAAATCAATAATTTGGTTCAAATTAAGGTAGCAGTGCATGTAAATGCTAAACATACCAGCAAACGTTAGAAGTAGGTAAACGTCTACACAATCCAGAAAACCATTTTCAGTATATTTATTTACGCAAGGTTCATGTTTGATATTTGCTCCAATATTTGATCATCATTTTGTGAAGTACATGCTGGACAAAGCTTTTCTTCAAGTTTAAAGTGAAAACATTTCTCCTTGATAGATATTCTTAGTGATATTTGTTATGATCCCTGTAAAAAGTGATGACGTTTAGAAGGATATTTGAATTTCCAACGACCCACTAGAAGGGTCACATAACAAGATTTCATGTTGTAGAGTTTTAACTGTAACAAACAAACTGAAAGAAAAATTGGCAAAATACTATTTCAGTCGGCAACTTATAGTCTAAACTACAGAAAGATTTCACCATTTAGCTTTAAAATCCCACTCCACATTTCTACTTTGCTCTGCCCATTACTTGGACACTTCATCCCGGAATTGGTCCAAAGCTATTCTCAGCTCCTGATGCCCTGCCCTTTTTGTTTATCCAGCCAGATAACTTGTTTTTATTTAAATTTCGAGTACCAATTCATTTATTTCAAATTAAGGGGAAATTTAACGTGGCCAAACAACCTAGCCTGTGCATCTTTTGGGTTGCGGGGGCGAAACCCACGCAAACACGGGGAGAATGTGCAAACTCCACACGGACAGTGACCCAGAGCCAGGATCGAACCTGGGACCTCGGTGCCAATAGGCAGCGGTACTGTCCACTGAGCTGCCTTGCTGCCCCCAGCCAGATCACTTCTAATCCACAAACTGGCTTTTATGGAGAGAGTTATGCTGGAGAATACTGCCCTTACCCAAAGCTAGGTGAATTATCCAGCCTCATTTAAATCCTCATGATCTTGGTTTCTTCAATCAAAGCATGAGCTCCCAATCCATTCTATGTGTTGAACAATAAGGACTGGCTACCTCTACACATATATCTCTGTCCTCAGATTCATTCAGACTGATCTGTTTCTGAGGTCCAGGAATATCTTCTAAAAATCCTGCAAACCGATACTGCAGCGCCTTTCTATGGCCTGTCGCCTATTTAAGACCTATATCCATGGTACCATGAATTACATGGGCCTTGTATCCAGGTAGAAATGATGAGTAACTAAATTTTAAACCCCAACTCCTTTTTAATCTAAGAGTTAAATAGAGAGTTTAAATTTCTAGCCATTTATAAATCATGATATTCCTAACACCTCCCTAACTATCCTTCATATGCGTGGTACCAAGGCCTATGCCCTCATATGACAGAGATTATGGAGAACACAGCAGACCATTGTGAATGTAGAGACATTCTCAGGAAAGTATTGTAGGGCTCCTCCCCCCCCCCCCCCCCCCACCACTATACCAAGTGGTCCAGCCAACAGGAAAATTATTTGAGAATATTTAATTGCCTGCTCCACAATGTACTTAGTGGCAGCATAGTTCTCATTGTCCATGCTTGGACAGAGGACAAGTGGGGAGTCACGAGCCAGATATAGAGTGGGTAACCCTTGTCAATAAGCAGCCAACCTCTGGTCCAGTATGAGAAACATAAAATGCTGGCTTGCACATGATGAATGTATCATTACTGTTGCCAGGACATCATGCATAAAACAACATGATTCTCTCTCTGCACAGTGGCACACTAACTGCACATTAATTTAGTAATAGGCGTTGTGGTTACAGTACATCTCCCTGTTAATATGTGGAGCCAGTTGAGCCATACCTGTACAGTCCATCGAAACATGCGTCACTGGAAATCTTCGCCCGGCAAAGCTACCTAATCATTCTTACCGCTTCCCCCTGGCAAGGGAGAAGACTATGAAGCCCTATCCTGGTATACATGGTCTCTGTCACCTTCCTAATGCAGCAATGCACAGTAAACTGAAATGTTGGCAATGTTGGCAATGATCCTGGAAGGATCAGTTCCTTAGTTCCTGAGGGCCTTAGTTACCTTGACGGACACTGGCACTATCCACATTCTGCTTTGTGAATGTACATCCTGTTGTAGAAGGTGGCACAATTTCCCTGGTGAAACACAGCCAACTCTGGCATTGTTTCTGACTCAGGTGGAGAGAGGAGGAGTGCACAGTGATGAACTTGATTGAACTCCTCTCCTTCCCTCTAAGCACAGCTTTCACTCTCTAATGACTGCATATTAAGTCCCTGTCATGTTCCAGCCCAGGACAAATTGTAACTCCCGACCCCGTTTTTGATAGTGACTTTCTCACTGGCCTTAAAACATCCCTGACCTGCTTGTAAAAGTCCATCGTTACTCTATTATGAATCCACAAAATGTCTTGGAACTCCCCCAATAGTACTTGACACAGTTCCTCCATTCACTCAGCAACTGCAAAAACAAGCCAGAAGCACCTCAGTTGAAAGACCTGTGATAATCTCTTTAAGCAGCACTAGTGGGCAAGTCTGTCATGCAGTTGAATGCATATCCAGCTGTTTAAGAGAGGGCAATAACGGGACCTACAATGACCAAAATAACAGTTCAGGAGCCAAATTAATGTTTGATGCTGTCTGACAATACTTTCAATCCACCCTGCATGCTTCCGGAGCAAGCATAGCATGCTCACATTAGAACCCTTACAACCATAGTGCAGTATCAGAAGTGGCAGAAGAATAGAATAGAAGAACAGTACAGCACAGAACAGGCCCTTCGGCCCTCGATGTTGTGCCGAGCAATGATCACCCTACTCAAACCCACGTATCCACCCTATACCCGTAACCCAACAACCCCCCCTTAACCTTACATTTTAGGACACTACAGGCAATTTAGCATGGCCAATCCACCTAACCCGCACATCTTTGGACTGTCGGAGGAAACCAGAGCACCCGGAGGAAACCCACGCACACACGGGGAGGAAGTGCAGACTCCGCACAGACAGTGACCCAGCCGGGAATCGAACCTGGGACCCTGGAGCTGTGAAGCATTTATGCTAACCACCATGCTACCGTGCTGCCCCAGGAAGTGGTTCAGATGATATTTGCAGAGTTCTCCATGCTACACAATTGAATTTCATCTGTGGGATTCTCCGTCGATGGGATCCTCCACTTCACCGGCAACGCACCCACGCCCATGGGTTTTCCAATGGCCACAATGGGAAACTTCATTGGCCAGTTCCAGAATGGAAGATCCTGGTGCCAGCAGGGACATTCCGTGCTGGAAAACAGGATTGGTGAGATGGAAAATCCCGACCCATGGTTTTATTACCTCAATCTTACACAAAACACAAGTACTGGAAAAGAGAACTCTCCTTCCCCCCCATCTGTCGCAGCTTACCACTCTCAAAATTATTAACTTTCCACTCAATTCATGATCCAATGCTAACTTCTTAGCTGCTCATTGCAAATGTGATCTGCACTATTAATTATCATGGCCAACGGTCTTGCAGCTTTTAATATTCAAAGTCACATTCTTTTCAGTTTGGCCTACTCGTGTTTGACGAGTGCCGGAATTCTCCGACTGTTGGGATTCTCTTTTCCCGCTGGCAGGGCACCCCCAGCAGTGGGTTTCCTGGCAGAGTGAGGTGGCTTTAATGGGAAATCCAATTGACAAGAAGTGGAAACCCTGTCACCAAAAATGGCGTGACACCAAGAAACACGTGGCTGGGTGATCGGAAAATCCAGCCCAAAGATCTTGCTCTCACTAAATTCTCAACTTACCCTGTTCCAGATCCACTCAGATTCCATTATGATGTGGTTCTTGTTCTGCGCTACAGCTCATGTAGCTAATGTACATAAGTAATAAAAACAGACTCGATGCCACATGGTGCTGCCAACATGAACTTCACTCACTGGTACATTGTGGTACATAGTATATAATTACCCTCACTGCTAAGAGTAGACACAGTAATGTTGTTTTGTGTACTTTTCCAATTGATCAAGAGATGGTTAGATAGCGAACAATGATACTCCATTCTTTCTCTCTCTAGTTCCTCCTATTATCTCCTCTTTCTTTCCTTCACAGAAGATTCTAATCTCAACAGTCGAAATTCTGATCCTCGATTCGGGATTTTTAAGAGATGCATGTGTGAACAGATTTGGGCAGCAGGGTAGCATGGTGGTTAGCATAAATGCTTCACAGCTCCAGGGTCCCAGGTTCGATTCCCGGCTGGGTCACTGTCTGTGTGGAGTCTGCACGTCCTCCCCCTGTGTGCGTGGGTTTCCTCCGGGTGCTCCGGTTTCCTCTCACAGTCCAAAGATGTGCGGGTTAGGTGGATTGGCCATGCTAAATTGCCCGTAATGTCCTAATAAAAGTAAGGTTAAGGGGGGGGGTTGTTGGGTTACGGGTATAGGGTGGATACGTGGGTTGAGTAGGGTGATCATGGCTCGGCACAACATCGAGGGCCGAAGGGCCTGTTCTGTGCTGTACTGTTCTATGAAAGATGACAAGTTTAGCATAGTTCTTCTCTCTGGGGTCTGTTTAGTCAAGTAACCCTGTATTAACATTGTTTTTGTCCCTGAAAGGTAAAATATAATAACCACTTCTTAGGTCGGTTTAATCATAGATCTGCAATTGAGGGTATACAGTTTCATTTCCAAATCCATAGATTGCTCGATATTCGGCATCTTTATTGTATAACAGTTTTGAATTATGATCTCTGCAGCCCACACCAGAGTGTCATTAGCTGATTAGGGAATCACCTGTTTAATTATGTACCGTGAGTTATAATTATTTCCAGAGTGACTCTCTCCAAAAATATTCATCACCCTATATCCTAATGAACAAAAGGCATTTTTATTTGGCTTGATCCTGGGCCCGCAGTTAGAATCCACATATATGTTTTACAGTAGCATCATTCTCTGCTCAGCAGTGTGCTAATGGAGGTGCTCAAATGGCTCAAAGACACCTGTCAAATCGGCAATGGGGAAAATCGTTACAGAGAACCCAGCCTTGTTCATCAGTACAAAGCAGTGTTCGCAAATTAAACCAGGTTTTCTGATGGAAGAAGCTAAAGGATCCTTTGCACTTTGCAGAAGGGATAGGGAAAGCCACTGGTTGGGTAATATTACTGTAACTTTTGTTAATTGTACTCATTTCTTTTCTTCTTTTGCTAAATAAGCTCGAAGCCTTTCTGACCTCTTAATTATCCGAGTAAATAAATCCCACTGATTATAAACACATTAACAAACACCATTAGTGAAAATTGCTGGCATATTCCAAGCAAAGTCAAAGCCCAGTGTGTCTTGCACAGTTTGACTCAAACATAAACTGATATAAATGTTCAATTTATATGCAAATTCCAAAATCCAATAATATAGTGTATATTTTCACTGCACTCATGAGAATTTTACTCTTTTGAGAGCAAATGATGCTCAAATTTATAAATGAAAAATATGGAAACATGTGTATATGTGTGTATTATTCCTTGGAGATAATTATAAATTAACAACAATGGGAAGATGGGATTCCATGAACATCTCCATCCTCACTGATAGCAGCACCCAGTCTGTGGTTGCAAAATGCAAGATTGAACAGTTCAGTCTGCAGTGCCGAATGGATGATCCATCTTGGCCTCCGTTACGGTCCCCAACATTACGGATGCCAATTTGATTCATTCCACATAATACCAAGAGATAGCTGATGGCAATGGATATAGCAACGGTTGTGGGTACTGACAACATTTCAGCTGCAGTGTCCGAAAACCTGTGCTCCAGAACTAGATACAGTCCTAGCCAAGTTGTTTCAGTACAGCTACAATAGTGACGTTCCTGTGACAATGTGGAAAATTGTATTTTGTCTGTGAAAAGCAGGACTAATCCAATCAAGCCAATAACTGTGCCATCAGCAAAGTGATTAAGGTGTCTTTGACAGTCAAGTAGCATGTACTCAGCAATAGTTTCCTCAACATTGTTCAGTTTAGATTCTACTCAGCTCCTGACCTTATAACAGGGTTGGTTGAAACATGGACAAAAAGACTGCAGCGGTTCAAGAACGCATCTCACCACCACCTTCTGAAGGACAACTAGGGATGGACAATGAATGTTGGCCTAACCAGCGAAGCCCACATCCCATAAATGAATATTTTAAAACCTCTACCACCTAAAAGAACAAGGGCAGCAGATGCATGGGAACACCAGAATCTGCAAGGTCCTCTCTAAGTCACACACACCATCCTGACTTGGAACTGTATCACTGTCACTGGGTCAAGCGTCTGGTACTTGCAACTTAATGTAGTGATATACATCACTATAGATACACCAGGGTTAATGTAAATACACTACAAATAAGAAACCAATAGAGGAATCACCAGAGATGTATATAATAGGCAAACAGGAAGTCAAGGGCACTCTTGACAGGAACGGCAGCTGATGAGCAGAACACAGACAGACAGCTCAGATGTAACATATAATATAAGCGCTGGAGAGAGCACAAACTCACACAATAAAGCATCTACTTCAACTGTAAGACTACGAGCTTTATTCAGACATAAGGAATAATACATGGTACCAGGAGACTTCAGAACGCTAACTAGAAGATTACACAAGATGCAGACAAAGAAAGATCGAAAAAACAAAAAAATGCGCACCGGACATTCGACGTGGGGAGATTTTGCTGATTCAATTGAACTTGTTGGAACTCTACCGCAGCTGAAAACAACCAGTAATTTAAGTCATAGATCGAAACTTTTTAAACAAATGTTCGAAATATATATCGTAGCTAATGATTTGAGCACAACTTTTGAAGAAACTAAAATAGCACTGCTACTAGCAGGACATGAAGCTAGAGAAATTTATAACTGTTTAAATTACTTGAAAGGTGAAGGCTACACCAAATTAGAAGTAATACTAAAAAAATTTGAAGATCACTGTAACACCAGTAACAATGCTGCTTTCAGGCATTCAATGCTTGGAGACCAAATTGCACAGGGAATGAATGATGCAAAACTCAAATGATCATTATCGGAACAGAAAGGTTACACGCTAGAAATCGTGATTGAAAAGTGCATATCGAAAGAAAAAAATAACATTAAGTTTTTAGCAAGAAAAAACCCCGGAAAAGTTCTTCTCCACGGGTCTAAAGCAGTTACAATGGCACCTGAGCACATTTTAAACTGCCCGGGGAACAAAAGATGCAAATCTGGGACTGCGCATGCGCAGGAAACCGTAGTTGCGCATGCGCAGTTGAAAATTGCCGTTTTGTGTGAAGGTCATTCTGCGCATGTGCAAGCCGCGCATGCGCAGTCAGAAGAAGATTGAACACAGTTCGAAGATGGGGCTGTGCATGCGCACACAGCGCATGCACAGTTAATGAAAAAGCGCACAGTAAAGGAAAGTTGATTTGCGCATGCGCAATTCCTACGCATGACATCGCGAGCATTATGACATCAGAAGACTCAGACCACACCCACTCAGGGGAAATGCCCAAAAACCACAAATAAGGCTCTTAAAGGCACAAAACAAAAAAATTTAACCTCAAAAGGCACAATATTGCCTGAACTTCGACCAGCAGTTGTACATAACTTTTGCAGCACCCTGGAACAAGCAGTTTTCATTGCACACAAAGTGAAGAGCACAATGACACATCCAAAACAAAAAAGATGATTTGTTTGTCGAAAAATACGACTCTGACTTGGCTGAGTTATTCGGATATGCTAATCATTGCATCAGCGACACGGTTGAAAATCTCAACGCGACTCTACTCATGGTAAATGAATCCAATACCATGATGCAATGGCAGATCATCGATACATTGAATGACAGCAACCTGTCAAATACCCAAGAAGAAAACGACGCCACACAGCGAGTACTGACCGACTCCGTTGAGAGAGCACAGATCGACTCCACAGAGAACACTGCACGAGTCCACACAGAGAGCGATGAAAGACTCCACAGAGAGAGTGATGCAAACCTCCACAAAGAGCTCATTGACAGACTCCAAAATGGAAGCAACTAACGACTCCAGAGTGAAATCCATGCATGACCAAGACCATGAAGGTATATCCACCTTATCTAAGCAATCAGAAGCAGACTATGAAAGTCTACCAAGCTCAGGTGAACAATAAAAAGAAGACTATGAAAGTCTACCATGCTCATTTAATCAACAAGAAGTCAATGAATGTCTACCCACTGTATGTGAGAACAGTGACAATGTGATCACAATCGACATACAAGATGTCTGTACAGGAGCACTCAACAATCAAAGTAAAACTACTCATGAGTCCAGTGAGGCTACGTCAATTGAAAGTTCATCTACTCTAAACTACCCACAAGAAAATGAAATCTTGAGGACTTTGACTCCAGAAAAGGAGCACCAAGAAACCAAAGATGATTCAAATGAACCAGAAATGACTCCAGAAGAGGAGCATCAAGAGATCACAGATGAAGCAAATCAACCACAAATGACTGATGTCACCAAGATCAATGAAACATCAGATCATTCTCACAATCCTCAAGAAGAAGTGCTCAATGAAACATCAGAAACACCCCAAAGGACACGGATTCCAATAACTTTGAGACTGACTCAAATTATCCACACGGAACAGTCATTGAGCGCAACAAGAACAACAAAAACCACAAGAAGCACAACGGAAACAAGAACAACAACAGCAACAACAAAGACAACAAGAAGCACAACAAGAGCAATAACAAAAACTACAAGAACAACAAAAACAACAACAAGAAGCATAACAAAGACAACAACAGCAAAAACAGGCATGACAAAAACAACAAGAACAACAACGAAAACAACAAAAACAGAAACAACAAGCACAACAAAAACAACAAGAACAACAACGAAAACAACAAAGACAGAAACAACAGAAATAACAACAATGAAACAATGACTTGTACAACATGGTACAACTCTGCTCATGAAGGACAATGCAACAGCACACTCCAAAACAATGACAAGAGTACAAACATGGCATGACAATGAATCTCACAAATTCACATTTGCTCCGGAACAAACAAGCAAACCAGCTTTCAAGGCAGATGACACACTAAATCGATACCACAAGCACAGAAAAAAGTCCACTTCAGTCAACATCAGTGGTTCAAGCATTCGAACACCTCGTGATGACTTGTTGGTTACTTAAACACAAGGACACTGACGACATTCACAAATAAATTACAATATCAACATTACCACGCCAATAACAGAAGAAGAAAAAAGAAACTCAATCAAACAAATTCATAAAGTTGGACTCATTAATTTTTTTATTAAGATTGGACTCATAAAGTATTGCCAAGTTCTCACTCCTCTCGTCAGTTTAAACAGGATACGGTTACGGGTTCGAGCTTTACTCCAGATACATGGGCAGAAAATTTAGGTCGTCATTTCAGTTCTGAGGGAGTTGTGCACTGTTAGAGGTGCTGCTATGTGGATGAATTGTTAAACTTGAGCCCAATCTACCCTCTCATGTTTATGTAAAAGATCCCAGAGCACTTCAATAATGAGCGGGCTAGTTTTACCTGGTAAGCTAGCCCCAGTACTTATTAGTTAATGAACATCACTTAACAAATGATGTGATCCTTATCACATTGCTCTGTCTTTGGGAGCTGGCGCTGCACAATTTGGCTGTGATGTTTCCTACAATAAAACAGAGGCCATACATTAAAAAGTTCTTTGTTTTCTGTGAAGTGCTTTGGGACATTGCACGTCCAACATCCTATCTCTCTGTTGGCTCTCGTTAAATTTCCCCCGTCTGTAAATAATTGCTCATCAAAAGTTCTGAATTCATTTCATTTAGAATTTACAATTGCACAGGGATAGCAAATTAAAGAAATTAACTTTTGTTTTCACAGCTGCTGTTTGATGTATTTGTGGTTTTCGAAGCACACCAGACCAGAAATGCTCATGCAATGGAAGAAGCAGCATAATTAAGGTTACCAAAGTCGCAGGGAAAACAGCTTATTGTGCGTAAATTATTTCCAGGAGCCTGATGGAACAAAATACTGAGCGATGATGGAATCTGTCGAGTTCCTCCCACAATAACAGTGGTCATTGTCACTCCAACACCCCATGGTCATGCAGTGCCCAGTCTGCACACAGACCAGGAAATCGTCACTCACTACCTCAACGTGTGGCCTGACAGGAGTGTTAACATGGCACGTGTCCTCGATTTATACTTTTCCAATTTCGTATTATATTTAACATTCTAATTGCTTTTCAAACGTAGCATATAATTTTATTCTCAACACTTTTGATATTGTTGCAAATGTTGATATCTCACAGGGCTAAAAATATATTTTATTCCAAGCAAGTGGAGTTTACAGACGGCAGCTCAATATTTCTGTGGTAATTTAAATACCATTGCTTTTACATTTAAAAAATTGAAATGGGAATCGGCCAGGGAGTAATCAGTTGTCAGGAATTATTGGGCTCATTCTGAGCCCTCCACATCAGACAGGTTGTAGTCAATTGAAATTTATGGGAACAGCAGAGTAGCCAAATAATAAAGTTAGGCTTGAGTAGAGGAGCGGTGTACTGGCTTTCAGAGACCACTCCATCCAATTGCATTTCTATTCGGCATCATTCTCAATCAGATATTGTGCAGAAATCGATTTGGGGCAAGTTCACAAGATCACCTCCAAAATTAGTCTCTTGACGCTCAGGCAAATAACTCAACCCTTTTGTATTTCCAAGTGAACCCAAAGGCATCAGAACATGGCATGTATCTTTGGATACATTTTTTGCACAATGAAAAATACATATTTTACTGCTGGAGCTACTGAGCTTACCAAAGAGGAAAAATAATTCCTGAATAATTAACACAGGCAAATTCTATTCAAAAACATGATGTAGTAACTACTGCAGTGTTTATGCAGAGCATGAAGAGAAAAAAGACAATGTGATCTGCGAGTGCAGAGTGCATACAAGGGCCAATACATCCATGAGATACAATCCCAGCTGGAGAGGTGATGAACCTTGTAACACAAAGGACTGGCTGTGACTGTGGTGTGATCCTTGTCCAGGAAGAGCAGCATGAACAGCCATACTATCTGTGACACTGAGGATCACCACTGCCCTCAGGTTTTATGCCAAAGGGGCCTTAGAACCATATATTTCCTGCAGTGCATAAGGAGGCAATTCAACTCATCAAGTCTGT
Source organism: Scyliorhinus canicula (assembly GCF_902713615.1). Lineage (NCBI taxonomy): Eukaryota > Metazoa > Chordata > Chondrichthyes > Carcharhiniformes > Scyliorhinidae > Scyliorhinus > Scyliorhinus canicula. The sequence continues at coordinate 171,170,430 of NC_052151.1, forward strand.
ACCGACCCTCTGAAAGAGCACCTTACTTTGGCCCACTCCCCTGCCATTTCCCTGTAAGCCCACCCAACGTGCACATCTTTTGACACAGAGGCGCAATTTACCATGCCAATCCACCTAACCTACGCATCTTTGTGGGAGAAAACCGGAGCCCCTGAGGAAACACACGCATGCACAGGGAGTAAGTGCAAACCTGAACCCGGGTTGCAGGCACTATGAGGCAGCAGTACTAACCATTGTGCCACCTTGCAGCCATGCAGAAGAGAATATAAAGTTGCTTGGGATAAAGTTGGTTTAAAATTGAAAACAGCAATAGCAAGGCTTTAAGAAACTAAGACCGGATTAGACCCAGGCTGCTGCTACTTTCAATACATATCAATAAACTAGATGAGCAAGCCAAGAGTGAAATGTTCTCCGCCAGCACACATTCAGATGCCTGTCAAAAAAATGGGTGCCCACAACATTTGAAAAATTCTCTGTATCCTTTCTTGATGAGATTAATGATGGAGATGATCTGCATTTATCTTTGTGATTGTGAAGGATTTTGTTCTGATAGTCAGTTATTTGATTAGAAATATGAGTTAATAAATGATAAAAAATGTTTGAATGGAGAAATTGTTTCTTCTTTTTTTGCCTTGTTGGAGGTTGCTAAGGATTTTTCATTCTTCAATCAGCCAGAATATTATTTTGCCACAATTAAGCCTGGAAATAATGCCCTAAATGTAGTTCTGTTATAGATGGCTTATTGTATGTGGGTATAAAGGGGCGCATCTGAGGAATGCCGCATTAAATCATTCATAACAGGTTAGATTTTATGGTCTGCATTGAAGGAGCAACATTTGCTGTTCACTGCGCTGACATGTTTCAGACAGAATTTTTCTGACCTTTGAGTGAGTGACATTTGGTCCAGTGTGGCACCCTCTATAGGGGCACTGTGGTCTGAGTGAGCAGATAGAGTTGTTATGTGCCAGGGTGAAAGAATTGGTAAAATTTAAATTTCAGGGCCAGAAAGAATCTGGTAATTAAGACTAATCAGACATTGAAAATTCACTTATTACTGAATGCACCAGATCCAACCTTTTCTGATGCATTTAGTGATAACTGTTGCGTCAGCACAGAAATGTCATGACCTTACAATGATTCAGTGTCAAGCCGATCGGTGAGTTATTGTTACAGTGCAGCTTGTGGAGGAGCCAGGGCAACACAGACTGCAACTCTGGCTTTCTGTATTTAACCATGTATGTGCAGACTCTGGAAGTTGCTGTTTGATTTGCTTCTTGATAATGGTGAAAGCTGCAACCTCACTGGTGTTGTGGATGCAATATCTGGGAAATTGTGCAGTGGCGATTTACCTGAAAATGATCAAGCTATTTGTAGAAATGAAAGCCTACTTTTGTGTTATTCAATTCACTGAAGGGATTATTTAATAACATTTATGAAGAATTTACCTTAAAACCCAACAATCATTATGCTGATTATATCAATAAAGCTGTTGTGAAGGTCATGATTAAAAATGAACTCACCTCTGAGCATAGTTAAGCCAACCAGCCAGTTTTTAAAAGATAGTTTCATGGATGGTTGCTGGAGAGTGGAGATTCCTGTCCTTTGCTGTTAATTACAAAGTAAACTCACAGATTACAATAATAATATCCAATCCAAGGCGGAACGTTGAGTCATACCATACATAACTAATATTCATAATGTGTTGGCAAGAAAAATTCAATCAAGCTCTTCGTGTTTTGAAGTTTTAGACAGTGATAATGCTTCTGGCCTTGTTGAATTGTGAAGGCCGACAGACTTCAGTATTGACTTATGTCAGCTCCCAGTCCACCAATGCCTTAAATTGAAAATTCTGAGCTTCATGTTAAAATTTTTCATGCCTTCCTATTTCTGCAACCTTCGCTGGCTCTACAAGCCTCCGGTGTCTCTACTATCCTACAAATCTAACCGTATGCGCAACCCAAAATTCCTTCCTCGACCACATTTTCAGTCAAACTGAAATTTGCTGATTGCAGATGGTGGGAAATTGATCCAATGGGGTCAGCTGGGAGATGGAGATGGGAAACTTTCCCCAAGGCAGCCATGAACATGCGATTAGTTCAGAACTTTTTTTGTGTGGGCGAGGAAGAGCCTGCAATCTTAAAATATCTTGTGCTTTCTGTTCAGTATCCCCACCCTAAAGACTCTCCCACAACCTGATACCTGGGCAGCACGGTAGCATTGTGGATAGCACAATCGCTACACTGCTCCAGGGTCCCAGGTTCGATTCCGGCTTGGGTCACTGTCTGTGCGGAGTCTGCACATCCTCCCCGTGTGTGTGTGGGTTTCCTCCGGGTGCTCCGGTTTCCTCCCACAGTCCAAAGATGTACGGGTTAGGTGGATTGGCCATGATAAATTGCCCTTCGTGTCCAAAATTGCCCTTAGTGTTGGGTGGGGTTACTGGGTTATGGGGATAGGGTGGAGGTGTTAACCTTGGGTAGGGTGCTCTTTCCAGGAGCCGCTGCAGACTCGATGGGCCGAATGGCCTCCTTCTGCATGGCAAATTCTATGATCTATGATCTACAACCAGCAAACTCTACCCAATCATGCCTTTACTTTGCATTTGAGATCATAGAACCATCACAGGATCCTGATTTGCAATTCTCCGGGCCCCAATGGGCCGGGCGGCCGTTGGTTTCTGGCCAGTCCCGCCGGTGTGGATTAGACATGGTCCCACACGGCGGGACCTGGCAGGTAAGTCGGCTGGCGTGGTCCTCGGGGGGGCACGGGGGTATCCTACCCTGGGGGGGGGCCACGATGGCCTGGCCTGTGATCGGGGCCCACTGATATACATGGGCCCCCTGTGGGGGCACTTCTTCCTTCCGCACCGGGCCCTGTAGGGTCCTGCCATGGCCAGCGCGGAGAAGACACCCCCTGCGCATGTGGCAGAATACGGCAGCCGTTCTGTACATGCGCAGTATCACGCCGGCCCTTTGGGCATGTGCGGACTCACGGAGTCCTTTCAGCGCCGGCTGGCGTGGCGCCAACCTCTTCGGCATCCACCCAGCCCCTGGAAGTGCGGAGAATTCCACTACTACCGGTTGGCCAGACGCCGGAGTGATTTACGCCGTTTTTGATGCCGGCGTTGGAGTATACTGCGGAGAATCCCACTGTATACTTCGAAGCTATCCTCATTCAAAAACCAAAGAACGTCACAAATTGGACCAAACTTCAACGGAGAGTAAAATGGGGCAGGGTGTCTAAATGGCACATACCTGCTGGTAGCTTCAATGAAAATGATGAGGCACTCAAGCCAATATGACATCCAAGGCATTTCTGGTAAAGATAAGGCACGACAGATCACATTGTGACATTCGAGGCTCTGGAGTGCAGTTTTAGTCTGAAAAAGAAATGGATTGTGGGATGTCTGTATTTTGCTTCCTGATCCAAGCCCAGCTTCAATCCACCCATTCCCCGCATTGACTGAGATTGGAGAGTGGACAGGTCACCAATCCACCTCAAGGAAACAAGCCAGTATTTTAGGTTTTCTGATGAGGCTCATTATTATTCAGGTTTTCAACTTTAACTCTGGTCGCCCGGGAAACGCGCAGTTTCATCCAGCCGAGAACGTGGCAGATTCAGGAGGTGAGTGCCTTTACACCGACTTCCTGAGCATGTCCGAGAAGCCTCAGCAGCTTGACCCCACCACATCTCCTCCTTCCCTACCCTGATCTTCTCCACCCTTCCCCCACCACCCCATCTCACCATTGATGTGTTGGGCACTCTGGATCCGTAAAGCAGACATAGGCCACCAACATTGAAGATGATTCAACACTATTTTATTAACTCTTATAAAATGCTAGACATACTATTACTGTGGGTTTACACGATGCTGGATTAACTAGAGACCTGTGCCTGTCCGAACCAGTTGAATTACTTAGCACGTGGTGAGAGTCTGTACTGTAACTGATAAGCTCTTGTGCTTCTGAGAGGCAGCATCCTGAATGAGCGGGAAAAGTGATGCCCTCTGTCTTTATAGTGCGTGTGTTCTGACTGGTGATTGGCTGCGGTGTTTGTGCATGTTGATTGGTCCTAGTGTATGTCCATCAGTGTGTGTGTCTGCACCATGATATACTGGTGTATAGCACCCTACACACTGAAAAACTATAAAACTTGGAAATTAATGATGTTGGTTAAACACGCCTGAACTGGTGTGGTATGTCTCAAACTGGAACTCTTATCACTGGTGCCAATATCACTGATTTCTTTTTAACTGGGATTTGAAAATCAACAGCTCAGCCAGTTGGCCCCTCCATTTCCTCACAACCAACCCCATCCCACTTCCCATCCCCCATCAAATCGTGCATGAATTCCGGACAAGGAACCAATCGATGGCATTCAAACTCCACGGTGTGCTCAGGAATTTCTGGCTTCTCCGTGACTGATCCGCCCAGTGCCGACGGGACAGGTGAGTAAACATTCAGCCTTTAAGGTGTCCATTTTACGTGACCAAGACAAGAAAGATTAAATTGAATTTCGCTCCCTCGCTGCTCAAAATGGGAAAGCATTCCGATTCCCTGGACGGAAAACAAGAAAAAGAAACAGAATCAAAACATTTATTTCTTTAGCTTAGGCAAAACTTTATATTTCAGTGAAAATGGACATTGTTACTATTTGCCATCTTACATTATTTCAATGTCTTGCGGCAATGATCAGCTTTTACCAAGAGGGAAACTAAGTGATCGGAAAATGTTCGCATTAACTTGTTTTTTATTTTAGGATCAATTGACAATACCATAGCCATTGGATGGGCCATGTAGAAAACAAATGTTTAATGGGCATATCATACCATGTTGATAATTTTTAACTAAGTATTGATTTCTGCATTTACCTGCAAGAGTAATCAGTTGAAAATGTTTTGGCAACACTTGAGTAATCTACAGAAAGTCACCAAGCACTTCATGCATCCGAAGAGCAGCCTATTATTTTGATTTTCCGGTTTACAAGCATTGTATCACAGCAGGCGGTAGAAAATATCCTGCATATCATTTTTTTAAATAAACAAGATAATACTCCTGGGGAATACTTCGGGGAAATATGATAATCATGAAAAAGTTATTGATTCTCACGATAACTGAGCTCAAAGTGTCTCTTATACGTTTCAAGTAGCCAATCAAATTCGCTCAACAAGGAAAGCCAAAGTCGCTCTCTATTTGTGGCTGCTATTTGGATGAGGTAACATTTCACAAGGATTTAATAGAGCTGCATCGTTCATTAATGAGAAACAAAAGGAACAATTAAAGTGCACTCATTATAAAGTACTTGAACACATGCTGAGATAATTGTGATAATGCTACACCAGTCTTTTTCAAATTATATTTCTTTGTTTACACTTTATGGCCTAATGTAACCTCAAAGATAATGGCTCGGATAATGCCCTTGAATAGTTAATAATCTTCAAACAATTTAGCAGTTAGAAAGGTGACCACCTGCTCTCAGACTGATTGATTTTCCTTTAACCTAGGATGCAACAAGAACTCATTTGAATTGGGGAAGAACATGTTTAAAACAAAACTCAAAGTTGAGACAGTAATAATCCCAGTGACATATTGTTTTCATTATGCAATGGTAAATTACTGCCTAATGATTTGAGTGATTATTTTTATGGCAATTTTTTACAACTACTCAACATAGAAACTACTGGAAACATGATTCTCATTTGATAAAGGAAAATAAGTTGAACAATCAGGTGGGGTCCTCCATCAAGACCTTAATCCAGAGATTCACATTTTTTTTTGTCTTCTGTTTCTGTAATATGCCAAGTTATTATTCAAGATGTGATTCTACATAGGTGCAGTAATTACTTATATGCGTACTATATGGAAACAGCACAATATCAAAACGGTTATATGCCAGGAAAAATGAACATCAAACCTATAAGTCAATGGCAAGTATATTGTAAAAGGGTTCATTTGTGCACGGTTCTGCTCCTAACGAATAGCCTTACTCAACAGGAATGCAAGTTATAGAATCAGGTTTGATGACCATTGTAATACAAACAGAAAGTGCTCGGAAAACACAGCAGGTCTGGAAGCAACCGTGGAGGGAGAAAGAGTTAATGGGCGCGATATGACCACTGCTTTGTGCCCAGCACGGAACTGGGCACGGTGGGTAAAATACGGGAAAGGTGAAAATCGAGATTTGTGCCGGACGCTAACCAGTTTGCGATTCACCCGACCCGCTCCCGATGGCGAGTTCCAGATCTCACCCGAAAATGGTGAGCATATCATTAATCCTCATCTGCATTCATTTCAACTTCACTAGTGAGATTGATGTTGAATGCAGCAACTTCCCTGGAACTACCCGACTCCCGAGCGACAACAGAGGCTGGAGGCAAAACCCAATGTACAGGGGGCCACCGCACACCCTGAAGACCCGGCTGCCTATCAGGCTGAGGAGTGGCCTAGAAGGGGAGGCTGGTGACGCACCAAGGCGTACAGGCGTCATTGGTCTTTCAATGAGATGACGGACAGCATGTGTCACAGAAGACTCCATCTCAGACGAGAGAAAGAGAGAGACAGTGCGGCAACTGTGTCATGTCCTCGCAGACATGACACCCCATGGAGGCGGAGGACACCCGCATGTGGTGTCTGTGAAGGCCACTGCTGCTCTCAACGTTTATGCCACCGGTTCATTCCAGGGCTCGAGCGGGGACCTGTGTCGCATTTCACACTCTACAGCCCACAGGTACATCCTGCACGGATACTTGTGTGCCCGGGCATCAGACTTTATCATCTTTGAGCTGAACCAGGCCCACCAAGATGCCAGGGCTGCAGGATTTGCTGTTATCGCTGGGATGCCCCAGGTTCAGGAGCAATCAATGACATGCATATTAGCCTGTGCATACCGGGGCATCAGGGAGTGCCCTTAATTAACGGGTACCACTCCCTGAATGTTTAGATTGTGTGTGGCCACCATCTCCGTATCATGCACATGTGTGCTTGCTACCAAGGAAGCGTGCATGGCAGCGACATCCTCGGCACTCAGAGATCTCCAGCGTCTTCAAGGACCAGCCCAGGATGATGGGTTGGCTGTTGGGGATAAAAAATACCTGCTGTGGATATGGCTGATAACATCGGCGCAGGGGCCTGATGTGGAGACCCGTTGTAATGAGACCCATGTTACCACCCACGCTATCATTGAGTGGCGCATCGGGCCACTGAAAATGCGGTTCTGATGCCTTGACTGTCATTGTAGTAGTCTGCTGTGCTCTCCACAAACTGGCACAGCAGTGGAGTGGCATGCTGGAGGAGGAGGAGGAGAGACACGCGGCCTCGTCTGATGAGGAGAGGCTGGAGTACGAGCCCAAGGAGGAGCCGCAGGATGCTGAAGCAAGGGTTCGGCATACAAGGAGCACCAGGGAGGCCCTCATCATCTCCAGATTCTCATCAGAAGAGGCTGTATCTATCAGCACAACGTTCCCATTTCCCACCCTCCTTCCCCCCTCCCATCCCCCCAGGGGCAGGGGGTGTGGGTTCAGGCAGATCCGCTGTGAAGACTAATGCGACAGAGTCTTCACATGTATCAGGTGTTACAAGTGAATATTTGACATTTCTATTCCCCTTAGCTACTGATAATGAAACCTCTCAGTACCCACTCAGTGTTCCTCATTCTTCTTGATCTTTCGTGGTCTGGTGCTACGTCTAGATGTGTCCCAGGATGCACACCCGAGGTGGAGGCAGCCTGCTGCATTCTGTGCCCTTGTGGCTTTTGAAGGCCTTGGCAGATTTCCTCTGGAGGGCCTGGAGCCAGAGCACCCTGGCTGAATTACCGGTCACAGGCATTGCCATACCACCTGTTCTACCTGCAGCCTTTGGGATATGCCACTGCCGCCATCAGCTCCTTGATGACAGACCCGGATTGGGCTCCCGTGCTTCCTCGTCCCTGACTGGGCCCTGTAGGACCCCGTGGGATGGAGGACATCCGGTGTGAACTCCAGAGGTCTCTGAGTCATCTGGCTCTGCCAGTCCTGGCGGATCCGTATTGTCTGCACCATGGTGTTGCCACCCTCAGCGATGCTCATTGACTGGGCCAGGCTCTGCAGTGCCTTGGCAATGTCCATCTGCGCCTGGGACACGTCCCTCAGGGACTGGGATCGTCACAGTCTGAGCAATGCCTTTGGCACCACCATTCAAGACGTGGACATTGTGCTCCAGTCTTTCCACTGCGGTCGCCGTGTTGACCTCCAGCAGTTGTCGGCACCATCTCCAGCGCCTGAAGCCTTTGAGATTCCTTCAATTGGCCATGCAGTCACTGGAATGTCGCTGACATCCCTCCTGAATGTCACGGCTTTGGCCTATCATCTGCATAATTTCTGAGAGAACCTTGCCCAGAGGCTCGGCATCTGACATTGCGCCAGCTGAGCATTGGGATCCCGGCAATCACTGGCAGCATCCTGCGGGACACGGCCCTAACTGAGGTGTGGATCTCACCCAAAAAGCCTGTGGGTACAATCTCGCCAAACTTGCCCAAAATGACACTTGCGGCACGATACAACGGCTAAGCTGAGCCGGAAAAGCTGCTCACCGCAGCGCAGTGTGGCCATTGAAAGCTGGCAGACGCCGTTTCCGGGATCTACTCAGCACTCAACGTCTCGCGAGATTCAACAAAGCTGTATTGGTGTGGAATAACTGGGTGCAGTGTCGGAACGGAGGTGGGGTGGGGGGGGTGGGCGTTGGACAAGAACCGGGGGGTTGGAATGGAGCGGAGGTGGGGTGGGGGGGGGGGGGGGGGGGGCGGTGCTGCTTCTGCTGCTACATTTTAAAGTCTTATAGTCTGAGGTAAATGATGTCATGTTAATGCTTACACTGTGGTATATGGGTGGCTACTTGTGGCCAAAATTGGTCATTTGCTTATTGACATATTCCAGGCATTTTTAACCACTTTTAATAAGAGTGGCTTCGGGAACAAAAATGGGCAGAATTTTCCGTACCTGAGACTAAGTGCTGAAGATCCGTGTTGTTTCATGAGGGGAAGATCGCCGTGAAACCCGCATAGAATCCGCTAATGGTGGGTTAGTACTGGCGCTGGTGAAGGACCTGCGTAACGCATGCAAAACGGTTGGAGAATTGCCAGGTCCGTGCTGCACATGTGCCTACAGCCGCTACACACACACATCAATCGCGCCAGAAAAGATGCCGCTGGCTGTGTGGGACCATGTACCCGCCTACGCTAACTCCATAATCCAACTCCAGGCCACACCACACCACGCCCCCCCCCCCCCCCCCCCCCCCAGGAGTTTTACCGCCCTGGTAAAACCCCTCGGCTAGCAGCACAGATCTTGGCCAAGTGCGGCGGTGCTCGAAACTGTCCACATTCTCTCTCTCTCTCTCTTTCTCTCCATCGCCAAATCGCCATTCCCAATTTCCCCGTCATGAGCCATTCATCACTCGATCACCGTTCCCAATTCGGGCATCAGGAGCCATTCTCCATTTTGCTCGCCGTTCCTGATTTCGGCATTCGGAGCCATTCTCCGCTCGATCGCCGTTTCCGATTTTGGCATCGGGCAACGGAGAACCCTGCAATGTGCTTTAAATGTTGTGATTTATTGTATTCTTGAAAATTAAAATTGGTTTCTGCGACACTGTGGAGCTAAGATATTAAACTAGGCTTGATAAGGTTTTCAAAGCAGTTGTGAACAAAAAGCAGTTCAGGTTTTTATCATTAATCAATAAAGAATTGAAATCCATTTTGTTGGAAAATTTTTGTTTCCCTTTCTGGTTTGAACATTGAGAAATAAAACACACGCAGACATTTAATGATCCCGACAGGTGTCCCGGTTCGAGAAGGCATACCCTTGCTCTTGCTTCTGATACCCCTGCCCAACCCCCACTCAACCTGCCCTCACTGATTGCCCAACGGCAGTCCCTACTGAAGCCTCTAGAGCACTCGCAGCAGCACTAAGTTGGGCTCAGGGGTACCAATTGGATCACCAATGAGCGTAATTGGCATCCCGCTGCAAGATAGCAAGTTCCTACCATCAACCTCTACCTGCTTCTGACTTAATCACAGGAGATTTCTTGTTGTTGGACAACTGGCACATAGGACGTGATTCTTTGGCCTCATTTCGCTCGAGCGAGAGCGCCATGAGGCCGGTGAATAACAGAAGAGGCCAAAACCGGGAACCGCATCGGGCGCCCAACAATTTGCATTGCAACTGACCCACCCCGTAGGCAAAATCGTGACCTTGCCATAGCGTGGTGAGAAGCCAATTACCACCACTTAAACCCTATTTCCAGAAAATTAACGGGAGCTACCCCTTATCCAACAGCCTCCCATCATTCAGCGGCCACCCCAGTAAGTGCTCACGCTGGCACAGAACTCCTTTTGAAAAACGTGAACCTGGTGGAAGGGCTTCTGAGGGGAGCCGAGGAGGTGAGTAGCCATCTTTGCTCACAGGCTAAGGGCCCGGGCTTTCCGCTCCAGTGCTCGGTGAGGGTGGGGGTCACCTCGGCTGGGATGGACTGCTGTGGGAGAGGGGGGAGGGTCGGCGCTGTGCGGGGGGTAACCGCACATGGCTCCACCATGTCAACCCCTGGATCGGATGTATCCGTTCCGGGGACATCTCGTTTGCCCATCTGCCCCACCCACAACCCCACTGCGGAGGCCTCTGGCCGTGCAGCTGAAGGCTGTTGTGTTATGCTTCTTCATGTAGCATAAGATATTGCTGAAATGGCAATCGTGGTTAAGTGAGCACTTCACACATCCGAAGTGGATCTCTGTGCGTGGGTGGACCATGTAGCATGTGGGAGTCGTTGCCTGAACACCCCAATCAGACCGTGTGCCTGAACACTACAGGAGGCAACACCACACACGTAGCTGGCAAGATCCAGGGGATGGGCCCAAGACACGTCCATGGCTGGAGAGTAGGTGAGCACAACGGGGAGTGGACCAGCACCCGGCCCAGGTAAAGTTAGGTGCGAGTGTCAGGGGTACAGGGTCTGGTGTCGGTAGTGGGGGGTCTGCTGCGGCCGGGTATGCGTGGGAGTCACCACTGTTTGTCAGTCTAACACCCTCTCCCAATTCCTTAAAGATATTGAACGCTATGAATGGTATTTTGGACCCGCCTGGACAGGCCCTAGAGGTGCTGCTGGTAGGCCGGGTGACCAGGCACCGGAGACGATGGCAGCAGTAGTGTCTGCAGAGGCTCTAGTCCTGAGGACCCAGCCGCCCATCGGGGCAGGGTGAGACCCAGGGGGGAGACCCGCAATGGTCTGGGTGTATAACCATCACGGCTGTTCAAACAAATGACACAGGGCCTGCCACATGAGGCTCTTCTTCAAAAAGGAGATGGTGCAGCACCTGTGCCATATCCTCACGAACTTGGCACCATGTGGAGAAGGAGGGCACCTGCTCTGTGGCCGTTAAGGTCACTGCAGCTCTGAACCTTTACGCCTCGGGATATTTCCAGGGTTTGGGCGGAGACCTGTGTGGCATCTCGCAGCCCACAGATGTATCCGATAGGTCACGGATGCCCTGTATGCCCAGGTGGAAAACTGCATTAACGTTGACATGGACCAGGCCTAATGATGAGACCATCAATTCACGAGACACGTGCTTTAAGATATGAACAGTGGTTTTAATTTACTTACAACAGAGCCAGCCTGTAACACGATGAATCCTGGATCGGCTGGCTCTGGGCATCGATCTTTATACAGCAGTCCAGGGGGAGGAGCCATGGGCGGAGCCAAGGGTGGAGCCCTGTACAAACTCCTATGCATTCCCAGTGCTACTCCCCCTAGTGGTCGGGCAACGCAACTGCGCTTACAATAATATGGTATCATATATATTACAGTGTGAATTACATTCACCACACCTAACATGATGCCTGGGCAACAGGATTCTCTGCAACAGCCTGGATGCGCCAGGTCCAGGGGCTGATATACTACACGCATGTTGCCTTGCACACATCAGGGCAGCCGGGAGTGCCCTATATCAACAGGAAGGGGTTCCACTCACTGAACATCTCGCTCCTGTGTGATCGCAACATTTAGATCACGCACATATGTGCATACTGTGCTGGGAGTGTACGACAGCGGCTACATCCTACGGCAGTCAAACATCCCCGGCCTCTTCGAGGACCACCCTAGGATGGCCGGCTGGCTCTTGGGGATTAAGGGATACAACTCAGTACCCAGCTAATGATAATGACGGCGTACTGAGGCCAGAGACCGAACTGGAGACCCGATACAACGAGGCCCATGTGGCCACCCAGGCTGTCATTGAGCGGTGCATCGGACTGCTTAAAATGTGCTTCCTATGCCTCGACTACTCTGGTGGTGCCTTGCAGAACAACCCCCCCGTCACGGAGGATCATCCGTTTTGTGGTGGTCTGCTGTGTCTCCATAATCTGGAACAGCAGCGGGCCGATGTGCTGGAGTTTGGGGATGAGGAACCTGTGGACAACTCCCAAGAGGAGGTTGGCCAGGACGAGGATGAGGTGATGAGGAGTTTTCAGACCTGCAGGGCCTGGAGGATGATCCCGGGGATGAACGGGCGACTAGACAGAGGCTGCAGGACAGGTGGCAGGGGTGAGGGTCCGGCAAGCCTGGAGGACCAGGGAGGCTCACCCGCTTCATATAGCCTGGTCAGCCATCGCAACCTTTCCCACCCTCCCAGGGCACGTTACGTCACTCCAGAGTGCTGGGGCTATGTCGGCACCATCAGTGGGTCACTGCCGAGGGCAGGGAGGTGATAATAACCCACGGAGAGCCGAGCACCGGTGCTCATTAATCTGACCCCTGCCTGTCTGCTGAGTGCTCGCTCACACCCATCATCTGCCATGGTGTATCTGGGCTGGGAGGAGATGCCTGGAGACATGGGCCAAAGATGCTGAGATTGGCCTGCATTGCGGGAGAAAGTGAAAGAGGCATCATACTGGAAGTGGGGAAGGGTTTTTAATGTTTCACGGTGTCCAACAATGCCCCAATTTCCCACTGGTGCCACCCCACTCTCCCCATCGCCCACTCGCCCCTCTCACCCAGTGCCCACTCAGTGATCCTCAACGTGCTTAGCCTGCCTTGCTCTACTGCTACGTCTAGGTGTGTCGCCAGGGTGCACATCAGAGGTGGAGGCAGCCAGCTGCTTACTATATCCCGTGGCCTTCGATGACCCTGCCGGGCGTTCCCTGGGAGCTCTGGGACCATCTCCACCATCGTGTTTACGCCCTCGCCGATGCTCCTCAGTGATTGAGCCATGTCCTGCAGTGCCTCGGAAATGCCAACCTGCGACTGGGACGAGCTCCGCAGCGCTTTGGCCATGGCCATGTCCTGCAGTGCCTCGGCAATGCCAACCTGCGACTGGGACGAGCTCCGCAACGCTTTGGCCATGGCCATGTCCTGCAGTGCCTCAGCAATGCCAACCTGCGACTGGGACGAGCTCCGCAACGCTTTGGCCATGGCCATGTCCTGCAGTGCCTCAGCAATGACAACCTGCGACTGGGACGAGCTCCGCAGCGCTTTGGCCATGGCCATCTGAGAGCGGGACATGTCCGGCAGCACCTCATCAAAGTCTGCCTGCTGCTGAATCACATCCCCCAGTGAGTGAGATATTCTGCTGAGATCCTTAGCCGTAACCATCATCGACTGCGCCACGCCTTGGACACCTCCACTAATGCTGCTGATGTCGTGCACCAGGCTCTCCAGCCGAGCAGTGTTGGCTTTGGTGCCAAGCATTACTGGTGACATTGCCTCTGCCCGCAGTCTCTGGGGCTCCTCCAATCGGTTATGACCTGCTGGAGTGTCACTAACATTTCCCTCTGAATGTCCCGGACGCTCCCTAACGTCTCATTCAGCTCCGGAATAGCCTGGTCCATAGTCTCGGCACCTGGCTGTGTCTCAGCTGGGTTCTGGGATCCAGCAGACGTCCGACTGCTGTCACGCCTGAGGGTTCCTGCCTCCACCTGATGTGCATCAGCAACTGTGTGGTGCTGACCAGATTGTGCCCCAGAAGCCTGACCCTAACGTTACCCACTGAGATGTGTGTCTCTGTGCTGGTGGAGGGTGGAGATGACAGCTGTGACACGTCGATCAACTCCACAGCGAGACCACTGCACGACTCCACAAAGGGAACGATGCCAGACTCCACGGAGAGAGTGATATAAGCCTCCACAGCGAGCTCGTTGACAGACTCCACAATGGGAACAACTCAAGACTCCAAAACGCAGTCCATGCATGAACAAGACCAAGAAGGTCTATCCACCTTATCTGAGCAACTAGCAGCAGACGATGCAAGTCTTCCACGCTCACGTGAACAACAGAACGACTATGACAGTCTACCCAGATTACTTGAGCCACCAGAGGAAGACTCTGACAGTCTACTAAGCTCATCTCACCAACAAGAAGACACTGCAGGTCTACCCACTGTATGTAAGTCGAGGGACGAAGGCATCACAATTCCCATACAAGATGTGCAACATCACAGCGAGACCGACAGATCTCAGCTCGTATGCACAGAGACACTCGACAATCCAAGTGAAACTACTCGTGAGTCCAGTGCGACCACGTCAATTGAAACCTCATCCACTCGAGCCTCTCCACAAGAAAATGAAATCTTGAACATTTTGACCCCAGACGAGGAGCATCAAGAAACCAAAGATGATTCAAGTGAACCTGAAATGACTCCAACAGAGGACCATCAAGAAACCAAAGATGATTCAGGTGAACCAAAACGGACTCCAGATGGGGAGCATCAACAAGCCAAAGATGATTCAAGTGAACCGGACATGACTCCAGACGAGGAGCACCGAGGAATCAAAGACGAAATGCTCAATGAAACAACAGATGCCACAAAGGACACTGACACAAGTAACTTTATGAAGGACTCGAATTCTCCACTCGAAATGGTCATTGAGCGCAACAAACACAACAACAAAACCTACAAAAATAACAACAACAGACAACAACAAGAAGCGTACCAAAGGCACCAACGTCAACAACAAGCACGACAAAACCAACAACACTGAAACAACGACTGGTACGACATGGCACAATTCTGCAAATGCAGGACACTGTGATAGCACTGCTCAAGACAATGGCAAGTGTGCAGACATACCATGACATGATAACACATCTTACAAATTCACGTTTGCTACACTACAAACAAGCAGACCAGCTTTCAAGGCAGCTGACATACAGCATCAATACCGCACACACAGACACCAGTCCAGGTCAGACAGGAAAGATGACATCAAGAATCGCGACCACAAGCATCGAAAAAAAAAGAGTCCAAATCAGACAACGAAGTGATTTGACCATTTGAACACTTCCTGATGACTTCTTGGTTCCTTAAGCACAGGGACACTGATGGCGTTCACAATGAAATGACAACATCAACATCGACACTTCAATAACAAAACAAGAAAGCCACTCGACGTGAACTTTGGACTCATCAATATTATTTAGCATTGTATAATCATCGCTGTCATCATGACTTGTACATGTCATCACTTATCTATCTATTTTGTTCAAATTTCTTTCACCAAGTACAGAAAATATGTAACACGAAAAAAGGGGGGATATGATGATATGCATCACTGTATATACACAAGGGGTTAATGTGAATACACTACAACTAAGTAACCACTAGAGGGAGCACCAGAGATGTTATGACATGCAGACATACAGCCAATGGGTGATTACAACAGGACACAATCAATGGGTAATCAGGACACCCAGAGGTGGCATTACCACAAGGGGCCATTACACAACCCATATAAAAGGACAGGGCACACATGCTCTGCCTCTTTCCACAGACAGACATCTAGAGAGAACATCAGGGTTGATCAGCAGCATCATACCCAGCACGTGGCTTAGAGCAAGCTGGTAAAGATAGACTGAGTTACTACAGCTAGATTAGCAGAGAGTCGAACTCATTTAAGAACTGTGTTAATAGTTCAATAAACAAGTTGAACTCACTTCATAGTCTGGAGCTTCCTTTGTCAAAGCATACATCAAGGAAGCAGCTTATGCTGCATGAAGCAGCATAACACAACAGTGAGGATTCTTATGTCTGGCATCCTTCTACCAGTCTGGTACCTCTCCTGGCAATTGTGGTAAAGCTTCTGCTACGGAGACACAGAAAGGACTATGGTTCACAGTGGGGGGGGGGGGGGGGGGGGGGGGCTCGAGGGTGGTGAAGGAAGGATTGGGCGGGTTGAAGGGAGAGGGTGGGGTGAAGGGGGGTGAAGGGAGCATTACAAGCCACATCATGGAGTTGGGGGTGGGAGCTCACATGGGAACGGAAAGGTCTTGTGGCGGGTGAATCAACTCGCGCATGCGGCCTGATATAGATTATTGAACTTCTCGCAGCACTGGTGCCAGTCTGCCTGGGCACCCTTCCTGACCTAACGGCCGCTGCCACTTCATGCCAGGCGGCACAGGCTGCCATGTGGCTCACCCTCCAGGACCCTTGGGGAGAACAGGACATCCTTCTTGACCTCGACCACATCTAGGAGCCTCCCCAGGTCTGCATCGCCAAACCTTGGGGCCAGAAGTCTCGACACTATGGCTGCAAGCTGAGTGGCTTTGCAAGTGCCGTTGAAGTGGGCTGGCGAGGGCAGTCCCGGCGAATCGACTACTGAGATGCCCGTGGGCCTCTTTAAGTGGACCAATTAACACTGTATTGCCAAGCTGAGCACCGGAAAGATCACGGCAGTTCCCACTCGCTACCTAAATTAGAAAACTTTCTGGAAAATCACGCCCCTAGTCTCCCACTATTAAATCGGCCCGGCTGCCACGTTCCTGTCACAACAGGCTGGATTAAATTCCGCTCACATTATGGCCAACTTTAATTCTGTGTAAGTGATTGAGTTTTAACTAAATTAAAATTAGGCTCAAACACTCAGGGTGAGACTTTTTAAAACAGAAAAGTTTCAAAGCATTTGGATTCATAAAAGGAAAATCAGTGCTACTTTTGCTGTGGAGAAGAGGGGGAAATGCTGGAGTTACAAGCAATTGTGCTTATGTCAAGTGCTGTAGTCTGGTGTGTTGTGTTCTTCCATTTTGTATCAAAACACAAAGATAAATTGCATGGACTTAATGATGCAGTGGGCAGGATCATACTGTATGTTCATCTTATTGAGTAATAAAGTAGTTCAATGGTTTGCAGCTGGTTCTCGTACAATCGAGTGTTCAGCTTTGAGAAAACATTATAAAGACCAAAGATCAAAGAACAGTATAACACAGGAACAGGCCATTCAGCCCTCCAAGCCTGCGCCGATCAAGATGCCTGTCTAAACATAAACCTTCGACATTTCTGTTGTCCGTATCCCCCTCTATTCCCATCCTATTTATGTATTTGTCAAGATGCATACTAAACATCGCTATCGTATCTGCTTCCGCCACCTTACTCAACAGCATGTTCCAGGCACTCGCCATCAAACAAGCATTAAAGGGCATTAAAGAAGAGTCGATGTGAAAGATATAAACAGTTAGTTCAGGTGAAATATATTATCACCTACTCTCTTCCAGCTCCTCATCTGTCAGGTGGTGGATTTGTGTGAAGCAGCATGGTAGCATTGTGGATAGCACAATCGCTTCACAGCTCCAGGGTCCCAGGTTTGATTCCGGCTTGGGCCACTGTCTGTGTGGAGTCTGCACATCCTCCCCGTGTGTGCGTGGTTTCCTCCGGGTGCTCCGGTTTCCTCCCACAGTCCAAAGATGTGCAGGTTAGGTGGATTGGCCATGATAAATTGCCCTTAGTGTCCAAAATTGCCCTTAGTGTTGGGTGGGGTTACTGGGTTATGGGGATAGGGTGGAGGTGTTAACCTTGGGTAGGGTGCTCTTTCCAGGAGCCGGTGCAGACTCGATGGGCCGAATGGTCTCCTTCTGCACTGTGAATTCTATGATCTATGATGATAAATTCTATGACAGGAAAAATTTAAAAGGTTACATTTGCATATAAACAGTTATATAGAACAATGCATGAAAGTTGCCACAGTCCCTGCCAACCAAATGCTATTTGGCTATCATGGAATTGGATCCAGGCAATGAGGCAACACTCAAATCATATAAACTGTTACAAATCAGAGAACACATTCTTGCTGGTTCTGCGCCTTGCGATGTATAGTGACATCAGCAGAGTGTTTATGCAGGCTTTGAGAAGATCACCACCTTGATTGTATTGAGCAACTCTCTTAATCAGCCTCTAATCGTGTTTTACAATAATCCAGAGTATAGGCACCTCCATACCCTTTCTCTTTACGGCAACAAATAAATATATCAGAGGGTAAAAATGGCGACGAGGATTGAGGCAGGAAAAATAGCTGAAAAAGAAGAATCCGTCTAGTAACAGTGGAGCCGGTATCGGGAGAAACAGAAGATTCTCAGAACCGGACTCTCTCACACACAGACATTGGTTAGCACTGCCACTGATGCTGAAGGACTTTTAAAATGATGTTGACTGCAACTGTGAGTAAGAAGATTGAAAGTCACGGGAAACCAGCTTGCGTTGAAGTTAGTGGGACTGGGCTGCAGAAATCACGTACGTGGCAAAACTAACGGGGTGGAGGGAACATAGATTTTGCCAACTTTGCAGGGACCACTGCTTGTGAGAAAAAGCTGAACTACAGTCAGCCAAAAAGGAAAGGAATTCTGAGTTGCTAGTAAAGGGGATGGTTTGTGTGATGCTTTCCATACAGTCAGAAGGGAGGAAGTTCAGTGAAATGTAGAGTCTAGGAGCTGGGACCTGAAAATAGTGGGAAAATCGGGCTCCATGGATGTATTTGATGAGGATTATGAAACATGAAATTGATATGAGAAAAGATTCCGCTTATTTCTCCCAGAGGACCTAAATTTGGCAAAAATGTCTCAGCTCCGTTCACCCAGAAAAACCAGGATATGTCCAACATTTCTCACCGAGACCGTTATCAATTGAATAAAGGATTCAGTTCCACCGCTGTAGTCAGGAAGAAAGTGAAAGCATTTTACAGTTCGTAACGTCTTTAAGGTTAGCTAAATATTGCGAATTTGCGGCAACACTTGATGATACTCTTTGTGACAGACTGGTTTATGGACTCTGCAGTGAAGCTCTTCAGAGGAAGCTGTTTACTGTAAGTAATTTAACTCTCAAAGCTGCTGTAGAATTTACCACATCTATGGAGATAGCAACATAGCAACAAGAGAAGCTGGAATGAAGATCCACAAAATGGATACCACCAGGAACCAGGCTGCAGGGGGCAACCATGTCAACATTGTACACAGGTTGGACACATAGTGGGTGAATGCTGGAGTAAATCAAATGCATGCAAGAACTGTGGCAAGAAGGGCCGTATCACCAAGACACGTTGGGCTCAGAAAACCCCGACACCAAGAATGTGCAAGAAAAAAATATAGCTGAGCAATCTTGTTATTTCTATAGTTAGTGGACAAAGCTCAAGATCACTCAAAAGATAGAACAAACAAGATACACCAAGAACTAATGCTAGATGTTTTGTCAGTGTAGGGAGATCAACAACATTTTTGGGCATATCCAAAACATGAAGCCCATGAAATTAAAATGGAAGTGGATACAGGGGCAGCAGTATTACTAATACCCGAGACAATTTTATCATCAAAAGCTGAAGTATCTGCCTTTACAACGATCAAACGTGAGCCTAAGGACGTACACTGATGAGATTGTACCATTAAAGAGGTGCATTACGATGAAAGTAGAAGCAATGGACAGATGGTGTTGTCCGTGGAATCTTTCCTGCTCTGTTTGGCAGAGCATGGTTGGCTAAGATTAGGCTTATCTGGGAAACAGTCAATCAACTCGTGGATTCAAAGAAACTTTCAACAACTTCTGTTGAAGTACAAGATGATGTTCAAAGATTCACTAGGCTCTATGACTGTAGTTGAAGTACTCCTAAAAATCAAGCCAGACAGCAATGTCTCAAAGTACCATACACATCAGGCCTAAAGTTGAAGAAAAATTAGTACAAATCCGAGTCATTGAACCTGTTGCGACAAGTATTTGGGCAGCACCAATAGTTCCTGTATTAAAACGGGGGTGACTCAGTGAGAATTTTTGGAGATTTAAAAACTACTATTAACCCAGTATTATGCGCAGATCATCGTCCACTGCAATTGATTGTAGACTTGTTTGCTGGACTTTCTGGAGGATAGAAATTCAGAAAAAAATGATCTTTTACAGGGATATCTACAGATGAGTGAGTCACAACCACTACTCACCTTTGTGACACAGAAAGCCTTTTTCATTACAGAAGACATCCTTTGAGAATAACATCTGCGCCTGCCCTTTTTCAAAGGTCCATGGATTAAATTCGAACTGGGTTGAATGGAGAGCAATGTTATTTCGATGACATACTCATCCCCGGTTCAAATGAGAAGGAACACTTTGAGAATTTGGAAGCTACCCTGAAGCAGTTACATTGCTACAGCCTGAGAGTTAAGAAGGCAAAGTGTGACTTTTTCAAGTGATCCATAAATTATCTAGGTCATATCATTGACTAAGATGGCTTATACAAGAAGCTGAAGAAAATGTCAGAAATCTTAGAAGCACCACATCTTCAAAATGTGACACAATGAAGGTTGCTTTTAGGATTAATCAATTATTACTGTAAATTCATGCTGAATTAAAAACACGATTGAAGCATTTCCATACTTTGATATGTGCCGAACAGGCATGGCACTTGTCAGAAGAATGTGAAAATGCAAACAATGAAGTGAAAGAAGCTTTACAGAAATCAGAGCTGTTGGTTCATTATAATCCCAAGATAAAGCTGCAGCATTCTTTCAATGCCTCACTGTATGGGGTTGTTGCAGTCGTCTCACACATTATCCCTTCAGGAGAGACCAATACCATTTGCTTCACGAACTCTTCCGAGCGCAGAAATGAATTAAGCTCAACTAGAAAAAGAAGATCTCAGCATCATTTTCAGTGTATGAAGGTTCCACCATTACCATTTATGGGCATCATTTTACCTTTCTGACAGCTCATTGACCCTTGACGACATTCTTTGGGCGGTATAAAGGTATATCTTCTTTGACAGCTAGCAGATTATAAAGATAGTCATTGATCTCGTCGGCACCCACATATGATGTGCAGGTTACTTGGATTGGCCACGCTAAATTGCCCTTGGTGTCCAAAAAGGTTAGGTGAGGTTACTGGGTTACGGGGATAGGGTGGAGGTGTGGGCTTAAGTAGGGTGCTCTTTCCAAGGGCCAGAGCAGACTTGATGGGCTGAATGGCCTCCTTCTGCATTGTAAATTCTATGATCTGTGGACATCCAATATTGCAAGTCACAGCAGCATGATGATCCTTTGCCACGATTGCCTTTACAGTCAAGCATGACCCTGAAGAACATTTTCTTAATATTTTGTATTTCTCACACATGGATAGTGTACCTGTGAATTCATCACCAGTTCAAAGATATACAAGAACCGATCCAATGATGGGGAAGGTGATGGACTTGGCGCAAGAAGGAACGCCGTCAGGACTTCACAGGAAAAATCCAGACTTCACATCCTCCATCACATGAAGACCTGAGTTGACAGTGCAGCATGTCCTTGACCAACTGCATAAGGGATATCCTGGCGCAGTGAGGGTGAATGGACTGCCACAATTATTTTTGGTGGACCAGGATTAGATGCTCAATTTGAAGAGAAAATAGGGCAATGTCAGTCCCGTGCAAAACTAAGGAACACCCCCACCATTACAACCATTACATCTGGGAATGGTGCACACAGCCATGGCAGGGAATACACATTGATTTATACTGGTCCATTGGAGGGTCAAACGTTCTAAGTGACTGTGGATGCACACTCAAAATGGCCAGAAGTCAGGATCATAAAGTCAATGAAGACTGAGCAGATCATCGAGAAACTGAACAAAATATTCACAAGATTTGGAACAGCAGAGCCGATTGTCAGTGATAATGGCACTCCGTTTACTTTGAAGGAATTTAAAGACGACTTGAAAGGGAACGGTATCCACCATATCAAGTCAGCTCCATATGATTCTGCAACAAATGGATTGGCTGAACGTTTTGTGCAACCTTTAACACATTTTATCAGAGTGTCGAAGGACCAGGGGACATTGGCAAGAAGAGTAAATAAATTCCTGTGTCAAATCACAACACTGTGCATACTGCCACGCAAAGTTCACCAGCAATGCTGTTGTTCAAAAGGAAACAACAAACAGTTTGATTTGTAAACTCTACCTGATACTTCAGAGATTGCCAAACAACAAGCGCAAATTGCTAGGAGGGAGCAAAACTCTTAAGAAACGATTATTCAACCGGGGAGAGAGTGTTTGCTAAGAGCTAAACGACTGCCGATAAATGGATAGCAGCTATGATCCTTGAGAAAACATGTCCAATATCATACACCCAACTGATGGATGATGAAAGTGTTTGGTGACATCATACTGATCAGTGGCTTGCTTCATAAAATGAGTTTGCAGAAATTTCTCAAGATCCTTGGAAAGTCCAGAGAACCCGACTTTGGAACACAGACCAGCGACAGTGACGAGTTCAGATTCTGTTTCTGAGGACTTTTAATACCTATAGTGACAGATGCTGAAATAATTTCCCAGAAGTCGCATCTACAAAAAGGGATGAAGTCACTTCCGAGGTCTGAAGTATCCAAGCTCAAGTTCAAAGAATTCCAGCAAAAAGGAATGGATGTCTACCACAGAGACTATCTTATTGAATTGCTACGAGGCCATTAAATTTCGCGAGAGGTTGCTTGCAAAATTTGCATCGCTCGGAATCCCTTGTGAGATCCAAAGAGGTCTCATGAGCCCTCGTAATCTAGATCTCGCCCTTGCTGGTCATGATCCATATTTACATATTTAAGTGAGCAGTTAGGCTCATTTAAATATGTTGGCGCCGGATTCTCCCAAAGCCCGGGAATGAACGACTGGGCCTGGGAGACTTCGCCATGGTGTCCTTTAGCACCAGTCCAGACAAACGTGGACCAGACATAATGGCATCTGGGGGCATAACCCAGACTATCGGAGGCCCCCAGGTGATCAGGCTTTGGGCAGGGTGGTACCCTGGCAGTCGTACTGCCACCGGGCACCTTATCATTGCCAGATTGGCACCTTGGAACTGCAACAGAGTACCCTGTCAGTGGCAAGGTGCCCAGGTGTCAGGTTACCCATGCCAAGGATCAGACCTGGGGGTGCCCTGCCCTAATGAGGTGGAGTGAGGGGGGCTCAAGGACTCCCTAACAGGTCAGTTGGGGCTTTGGCGGGGCCCTGAGGATGCAATGGGTGGGTGGGGGTGGGGGGGGGGGGGGGAGGAGCATGGTGGTGGAGAGATCGGGCGTCATTATAAATGGTGCCCGAATTCAACTCGTCAGTGCCGAAAATGAAGAGAAGGGTCATACCTCGCCGAGGGCAAAAAAAGAAATAGACTCTTGTTTGATAGTGGGGTCATTCTCTGTGTTGCAGGCGCCGAAAAGGGCCTGCTAAATGCATCCAAAACGGGAGTCTTTTTTTTCCCCTCACTAAATTGTGCCCAACAGAGGATCTGTTGTATAAACTTAATTTCTGTCATTGCTCTAGCGAAGTACAGAGGGAGGGGTGTTATGTATCAGAGAAAGCATCCTTGCTGGTTTGGTGTCACAAGATGTGTAGTGACATCAGCACAGTGTTTGCACAGGCTTTAAGCAGATCTCCATCTTTGATTGTATTGAGCAACACCATTAATAAACATCTCATGGTGTTTCATAAGAATCCAGAGTGTGGGCACTGTCTTGTTGTGCTCTAAGTGTGGCATAAGTGGCTTCCTTGTGGTGCACTTGACAAAGGAAGGTTCAGACGTGGAGATAATGTCAACACGTTTATTAAACTATATACACTTCTATTATTCGGGTTCAACACTACTGCTAATCCTACTATAGCTACCCAGACTGACTAACCAGTCTGCTACAATCCATGTGGTGGGAGTGATATTGAATCAACCCTGTGTCTCTACTCACTGACTGTCTCCACTGGAAAGAGGCAGATCATGTGTGTGGTGTCCTTTATATATGGGTTGGTGTAATGCCCTCCTGTAGTCGTGTCACCTCTGTGTGTATCGCGAATGCCATCGGTCGTGTCCTATCTTACTGATCTATTGGATGAGTGTCTGTGTCTCATGTCTCTGGTGCTCCCTCTAGTGTCTAGCTAATCTACATGTACTTACATTAACCCCTTGTGTATTTACAGTGATGCACATCACCACAAACACCTCCATACCTTTTTTTTCTTTGCACAGTAAGAAGTCTTACAACACCAGGTTTTGGTCCAACAGGTTTGTTGGACAGCGGGCAGTGCTCTGAAAGCTAGTGTTTGAAACAAACCTGTTGGACTTTAACCTGGTGTTGTAAGACTTCTTACTGTGTTCACCCCAGTCCAACGCCGGCATCTCCACATCACCTTTTCTTTGCGGCAACAAAGTAATGTAAGAGAAGCTAGGAGCCGGCGAAGGTCATTCGCCTGTTCGAGACTGCTCCCCCATTCTGTATGATCATTCCTCCACTCGATAAACTGAAAGCAAAATCAAATAATGGTCATTGACTTGAGTTTATGTTCACACACTTCTTTTAAGAATCTCTTGTATGCCTTGACTACTTGGTGCTGGTTGGGGGAGGAGACATTGGGATGGATTTAACAGTATTCAGCAGGGTGAGGGAAGTGAAATGAAAATGAGTGCTCCACCCACTCCCACCCTCGCTGTCTCACTTCAGTGAATCAAGCAGTTGATGGCCATATACAGTTATCCGAGGGGAAGGCAGAAAATTAGTGGTGTGAAGGGGTAGCTCTGTGTCCAACAAGGCATTTAGACCAGAATACCATGTGAGAGAAGGGTTATGGTGTGAAGAAGATGCGGATCATGGCCACCAAGTTAAAGCTCCTCTGCCCTTTCAATCTTTCCTTAAATTTCATGGCAGACTCGAAACAGTGAAAAGGAAATGAAGTCAATAAACTTACAAAAGCTGCCAAGTTCACCATACAGCTATAGTCCCCACTGGCAGGGCTTTGTCTCTGCCCTTGTGTCGCCTGCTCACACCAAAATCTTTTCCCGTCCAACACCCGGAAAATGGAGTGGGCAACGAAAAGTTAGAAACAATTGGGTCAGTGACAGGCCCATCCATAGAACAGCTAAAAAATATCTGGGGCTGGATTCTCTAATTTTGAGACTATGTCTACACACCGGCGAGGGAACAGTGGCATTTCACGACAGTTAAAATGGCGTAAAACAGTCTCCGATCCTCCGTTTGGCTGGGGGCAAGCATCAAGGCAGCATAAGAGCACCGGGCTCTAGCTGCTGATATGGCCCAGAGAATTGCCGGGTCCGTGGCTGCGCCCGCTGTGCAACATGGCGCCGGCTACTCGTGGACCCCGGCCTCTGAAATAGTGCCCCCTCTTTGGCCGGCACGTGCGTCCCAGACCAACCCCCAACAATGCCCCCAGCCCCAGGCAAAGTCCCCCCTGCCCATGGATCGGTCCTCCGCGACTGTGGCGACGCTGGACTGAGTCCGCAGCCGTCACGACGAGCTCCCGACGGGTGAGACCACACGCGGCTGACGCTGTTGGGAATTCGGCCGGTCGGGGGCCGGTGCATCGGGGGGCGGGCCTCGGGCAATGTCCTGAGGCCATCGATATGGCACACAGTACGCCACTTTGGAGGGGACGGAGCATCGTGAAAGCGGTGCCGCCCTCAATTCAGTCGTGAACGGCCAATCGCCGACCGTGATTGCGGCATCGCAATTAGAGAATCCCGCCCCGGTTGTACCTTTGTAAATTAAGCAGACGCCACAATCCAGATTTGGTTCACATTCCAGCTATGAGCAACATCTAAGTCCCAGCCTTGTGAGAGAGGATTAGCTCTTCACGTGAATGCTTCAATTAAAGCATTGAATTAAACAATTCAATGGATAAATTAATCATCATGTTATTGTGAAATGTATAACTTTTTGAATTAGTTAATTTTTTTAACCTAATAGCTTCATGATTGTTAAGAAAGTAAAAGGTTGAATGAAAACATTTCAGACAGGATTTTGAACTGTTTTTGGGGAGCCATTGGCCAGATTACCATTCTATGGTCAAGATACTCTTGGCAGTAAAATAGCAACCATATGCACCACATAGTTAAAACCTTTATGATTGAAAGTATAAGAACAGCACCATCAGCAACAGATAGAACAGATGTTTACAATGGGCCTGAATTAAGTTTATTATTTTATAAATTTCGAGTACCCAATTATTATTTTCTTTCCAATTAAGGGGCAATTTAGCTTGGCCAATCCACCTAACCTGCACATCTTTGGATTGTGGGGTTGAAACACGGGGAGAACGGACAGTGATCCAGGGCTGGGATTCGGACCCGGGTCCTCAGCGCCGTAGTCCCAGTGCTAACCACTGCACCACATGCCGCCCTAAATTTATTTTAATAGTATTCACTCATGGGGTGTGGATATTGCTGACAATACATGTGTTGCCCATCCCTAATATCCCTTGAGAAGTTGGTGGTAAGCCATCTTCTTGAAACACCACAGTCTATGTGGTGTAGATACAAACACAGTACAGGTTAGGGGGGAAATTCCAGAATTTTGATCCAGTATTACGACTTGAACTAGAAAAGTGGCTCGGATACCACAGAAACCCCAAAGTTTTATTTGAATTTCGTAAAACTGAGGAAATAGAACCTTGCTCCAGGAATGATTTCATGAAAAATACAGATATGGTACTTTAAAACAAACTTAATTATTAATATATTATTAAAATTTCTTCAATATCACGCAAGAAAATAGCTACAACTACCCCTTAAACACTGCTAATCAATACAGCGACACAATGGGCGCGATTCTCCGCTACCCACGACGGGTCAGAGAATAGCGGGACGGCATCCCCGACATTTTTCACGCCCTCCCGCTATTCTCCCCCCCCCCCCCCACGCCCACCCCACAACACGAATCGCTGCTCGCCGTTTTTTACGGCGAACAGCGATTCTCCCCAGGCCGATGGGCCGAGTGCCCGGGCCTTGACGACCATTTTTACGGCAGCAAACACACCTGCTTGCTGCCGTCGTAAAAACGGCCGTCGCATTTGGGGAGAATCGCGCCCAATAACTCTTAACTGCTATCTTTATTTCCACTCAAACAACAGAACCATCTCGGGTTGCAATCCACTTTTAACTGCAGTTAGCAGACTCAGGAATACTTGCTGTAAAAGATGTCTTTTGAGACTGTTTGAAAAGATAGATCTGAACCCTGTCAGAACCATGCAGAATCTCTGGCTGTATTTCTTCAGAAACTGCTTCTCAGAGTGTCTTCCACCCACAGTCTGACTCTGAACATCAACACCTGACTGCTTCAGTCCTTGGCTCCTCCCATTCACTACTTCATCTTATTAACTGAACACAATGTCTCTAATTACCTACCCGACAGGGAACCCTCTTAATCTAACTAAAATTCTTTAATGAATACTTTAACTTTAACTATACCTTTGACTCCTAAATGTTTGGCTGTCTTGCAAACCAGGATTTTTAAAAGCACTACTGCAGCAATCATACACACACTAACCTAGGCTATCAACCCTTTCTGCACCAAATATATATCACGCAATATATTCATCACACCAGTGACAGTGAAGGAACAACGATATAGTTTTAAGTCAGGACAGTGTGTGACTTGGAGGGAACTTGCAAGTGGTAGTTTCCCATGCCCCTGCTACCCTTGTCCAGAAGTTTTGGGTTTGGAAGGTGCTGTTGAAGGAGGCTAATGAGTTTCTGCAGTGCATATTATAGTTAGCAAGCTTCGACAAAAGAGTCATCCATACTCAAAGCCTAAGCTCTGTTCTCTCTCCCCAGATGCTGTCAGTCCTGTTAAAATTGTCCAGCATTTTCTGTTTTTGTTTCGGATTCCAGCACCCGCAGTAATTTGCTTTTATCCCAATATTCTCCTTTCTTGATTTAATATTTCCCCACTTTGGTTAAAAATGATGAGATAAATTTTCACACAGGAAAGCCAGTCAATTCTGGTTTTGTTTCAGATTTCAGCATCCGCAGTAATTTGCTTTTGGAGGGTTTAATATTTAGTCAATGCACAACCTCACAACCAGGTATCTCATCATAATTATAAATCAGTGCAATTACAAAGCTAAACTTCTGTTGTGAAATTGAGGTGAGTAATTGGTGTCATAGACAAGTACATTTTTTGAGTTGTCATCACCAATAAAGATGCAGTTTACTTTCCACGTGTCAGATAACTGTTTCAGTTTCTTTGCGCTCAATCACCTGAGAGGAATCTTACCATATTAGTACTGCATGACGTGCTGAAAGCCTATGGCAGTTCAGCCATGGGACAGCAGCTACTCTCGCACTTTTTGGTGTGGGAGGTGGGTTGGCGGGTGGATGTCAGGTTGGGGGGTTGGCCTTGGGATGGAAGTGCAATGGCTGAACCTACTAATGGTGCTGTGAAAGGCTAGCAGCTCACTGCTTAGATACTCAGACATTTCAACAGCGACGACACCTCAAAAGTACTTCATTAACTATCAAGTACTTTGGAACCTTTTTTTAAAATATTTTTTATTCCCCTTCTTTTTTACATTTTCTCCCAAATTTACAACCAACAATAAACAATAAGCAGTAATGAATGCAATGTCAATCCCTATATCAATAACAACAATCCCATAATCCCACCAAACCCCGGACAACGGCCTGCATGTTAACAAAAACAAATGACAAAAAGGAATCAGGAATCACCTATAGTCACCATTAACACATGTAATCCCTCTCCCCCCCAACCCTCTCAGCCCCCCCACTATGAACATGGTTTGCGGAGGCCCCCCAGCAGCGTTCACACACATCCTCTACCCCCTGTAAAGATCCAGTTTATCCTCGCGCTTGTAAGGTGCGCTCTATACACCACCTTCAGCTGTATTTGCCCCAATCTCGCACACGAGGTGGAGGTGTTCATCCTCTGGAGCACCTCACACCAGAACCCCTGCTCCATACCCTCTCCCAACACTTCCTCCCACTTTGCCATGATCCCTTCTAGCAGCGCCTTCTCCTCCTCCAAAATAGCCCCACAGATACTACCCCCTTTTCTAGTCCCCCTGTCGTAAGCACCTCCTCCAGAAATGTGAAAGCCGGCTCTACTGGGAAGCTCTGTATCTCCTTTCTGGCAACGTCTTCAACCTGCACGTATCTAAATATTTCCCCTTGCTCCAGTCCATACTTCACTCCCAGCTCCTTCAATCCCGCAAAACGACCCCAAGAAACAATTCTTTTATGATCCTAATTCCTTTCTCCTCCCATCTCCGAAACTTTCCATCCCACTTCCCTGGCTCAAATCTCTGCTTCCCCGAATCGGCATTTCCCTTGACCCTGCTCCCAACCCGAATTGCTGTTGAAACTGCCTCCAAATTCTCAACAAAGGTATTACTACCAGACTCTCTGAGTATCTCCCCGGAGCCGTCGGGAGCGGCGATGTTGCTAGCGCTTTCAATCCCGCCCCGACCTAAACTGTGCTCCATTCTGACCCATTGGGTGTCAACTCCTCTGACCCAGCTCTGTACCTTCTCCACATCTGACACCCAGTAATAATACATCAGGGGCGGGATTCTCTGACCCCCCCCGAGCCCCGCCGGGTGAGAGAATCGCAGGGGGGAAGGGGGCGTGAATCCAGCTCCCGCCGGCTGCCGAATTCTCCGGTGCCGGGGATTTGGTGAGGGCGATAATCACTTAGTGCCGGTCAGCGGCCGCTGGCAGCGGCACGCCCCCCCCGGCGATTCTCCGGCGCGCTGAATGGCCACCCGTTTTCATCAGGTCCCGCCGGCGCATGTTACACCAGGTATTTGTTGCCGGGACCTGGCAGCGCGGACCTGGTGGCCTCCGGGGACCTCGAGGGAGCGGGGCGATCTGGGCCTGGGAGGTGCCGCCACGGTGGCCTGGCCCGCGATCGGGGCCCACCGATCCGCGGGCGGGCCAGTGCCGTGGAGGAACTCTATCCCTCCGCACCGGCGGCTGTAGCGGTCTACCATTGCCGGTGCGGAGATGAACCGCTCTGCACATGCGCTGGGATGACAGCAGCACAGGCCTGCACTCCCACGCATGCACCAACTCGTTCCAGCCAGCGGAGGCCCTTCGGCGCCAGTTGGCATGGCACCTAGCCCCTTCCCCGCCGGCCGACCTGGCACAAACCACTCTGGGGCCGGCCGAGCCCCTGAAGGTGCGGAGGATTCCACACCTTTGGGGCGGCCCGACCCCAAAGTGGTTCACGCCACTCCTTCGCGCCGGGACCCCCCACCCCGCCAGGTAGGGGAGAATCCCACCCCAGGTTCAGAAGACCCAAACCCCCTGCCTGCATTCCTCTCTGTAGTAGCACCTTTTAAATCCTGGCCACCTTCCCTCCCCATATGAACGAGGTAATCATCCCTTCAATCTCTCTAAAAAATGCCTTTGGCAGGAATATCGGCAGGCATTGAAAAATAAACAGGAATCGCGGCAGACATTAATTTTAACCACATGTACCCGACCCCCCCAGTGACAGAGGGAGACCATCCCACCTTGACAGATTAGCTTACACCCACCCCACCAAACTAGAAATGTTGTACCCACCCCCCTCTCAATCTCGAGCAACCTGCACCTCGAGGTATCTCAAGATTACGGAATGGCAGTGCCCTCACCACTTTTGGACTTCTTTATGCTGTAAAAGGTGCTCTATAAATGATTTCCTTCATAATAGATCCTCCTTTCTCTCAGTAAGTTTAATCTTTTTAAATCCTTACATTAGTGCGAAGGTGCAGAATGTTGGCCAGTCCCGGTAGAGGTAGTTTTGTAATGTATGGTGCTTAAAGCATTGCAGTCAATATTGAAAATCGTCTCCGATGACTATATTTATGAACTCTAATTTTAGCTTCTAATTCATGACAAAAATTACAGAACCAATGGTCATGAAAAATGTTTTGCCATCGTCTAGAAGTGCTTTGTTCGTACGTCTGCCCAATTAACCACATTATTCATCTTTATACAATGATTAAATAGTGATGACCAGATTGCACATGGCCAGCATGAATTATGTATAATGACCATCCTGCTTCATTTTGAATAGTAAGTTCATAATTCAGACTTGAATCTATATGAGAAGACCAGCTGTCAAAAGGCTTCTAAAGTTGCCTCAAAGATGGTCATTATACACCAGTTGTGAATGGGCGTGAACATTAATCGAAAATGTGTGTGAGAGAAAGGGTTTCATTGATATTAACTTATTGATATATCTGACGCTATATTATCCGAATTTCAGTAACCTGCGAATGTCACCGAGACTGAGTTTTATAAATATCTAAATGCAGATGAATCTGAAAATTAACTCAATTAACATGAGAATGGGTGTGGATCTCAGAATGGCCTCATAAACATGAGCGGGTCCATGAATACAATTAGTGAATCTAAGAAATGGAGAGGAGTCATCTCATAAATTCAGCAACATTAGCCACTGTCTGTGACGAAAATTCATGAATACTTATGAGAAAGCCGCAGAGAGAATGGGGCATCATGAATATGGATCAAAACAAGAAAAAGGCCAGGTATGTATAAATGAAAGCAAACCTGTTTCAAAATGAGTTTGATGGCCAATGGTGAATAGAAGATAGTAAGATCACATAGGGGAACATTATTTAATTTCTCAAAACATGCCTGAACTGAGAGCAAAAATCTATTGAATGCAACGAAATAAAGGTGAATATGGATCTCATTTTGTTTTCTGATTTTTCCTCCCTCCAAATCAGTTTTCTGCACAGCTCCTCTGAAATTCATTTGGGGTACATTCCCAGGTTGTTAAAAAAATTACATGGAAATGAATATTAACAATAAAAATAAGGAACATCCCTATCACAGGGGTCTGACTTTAATTACACATCGAGAAACTATTCCAACACATTAAAATCACCAGTGAGTTAGGATACAAACCTGGAACCATCCTGATTTCATAAAGTGGACCCCCAGGAAGATGTTTTCTCTTGTGAGGGAGACTCAAACTAGGGGACCCACAATTTAAAAAGAAAAGGTCAATCTATTAGGGCGAAGGTGAGGAGAAGTTTGTTTCTCTCAGGGGAGGGTTAGTGTTTGGAATTCTGAAATGAAATGAAATGAAAATCGGTCATTGTCACAAGTAGGCTTCAAATGAAGTTACTGTGAAAAGCCCCTAGTCGCCACATTCTGGCGCCTGTTCGGAAGGCTCGTTCAATGATTTTATTCAAGGGTAAGTTAGATTGATTTTTGATAGCCAAGGGAGCCGGTGGTAATGGCGGGGGTTCTGGAGGAAGGCAGAGTGGAGTTGGTCGAAGGAAAATGGAGTTGAGACCGCAATCGGATCAGACATGATCTTATTGACTAGCAGGGAAGGCTCCAACGGTCTACTCCTGCTTCTAAGTCTTAAGGCCGGCATGGTGGCACAGTGGTTAGCACTACTGCCTCACAGCTCCAGGGTCCCAGGTTGAATTCTGGCCTCGGGTGACTGTGGAGTTTGCACTTCCTCCCTGTGTCTGGGTGGGTTTCCTCCGGGTGCTCCGGTTTCCTCCCACAGTCCAAAGATGTGCAGGTTAGGCGGATTGGCCATGCTAAATTGCCCCTTGGTGTCCAAAAGATTAGGTCATGTTACTGAGTTACGGGGATAGGGTGGAGACGTGAGCTTAAATAGGGTGCTCTTTCCAAGGGCCGGTGCAGACTTGATGGGCCGAATGGCCTCCTTCTGCACTGTAAATTCTATGATTCTATGTATGTGTGTCTAGGGCAGCCCTCCTGTCAGCTAAAAGGCCAGGGAAGCTGTAAACTGATGCTTTTCTACAGCGATTAGTGACACCATGTGGAAAAGTCCAATGTTCAACCAGCCCGATGGCATCTTACAGTTGTGCAACAGCAAACAACCAGTTGTCAACAGAGGTGGCAGCTTCT
The DNA here is from genome assembly GCF_902713615.1 of Scyliorhinus canicula. Taxonomy (NCBI): domain Eukaryota; kingdom Metazoa; phylum Chordata; class Chondrichthyes; order Carcharhiniformes; family Scyliorhinidae; genus Scyliorhinus; species Scyliorhinus canicula. The sequence goes on from NC_052151.1 coordinate 171,203,350, forward strand.
ATGATGAAAAGCTTTAGGCAGTATTTATCACCACACACTTATAAGTGCTGTCTCAAGCATCAATTAATCTGAGCTTGTCCCAATCAAAATTAATTTGGTAACATTTTAGAAATTTCCTTTTTAAGTGATCTCCGTACCATCAAAGTTAAATTTCGGAAAGAAGGAGTATTAAGCTTTGATTGCGAATAAGAATTTCATGAAGGAAACCAGCTCAGATCAAAGATAAATTTCACGAAGTAAATGAATGGGGAGGCATGTAAATGAAAGTTACTAATCAAAATATTAGTATGCAAAAAGCAGGCTGGAAATGAGAGGTCTTTTTAATAAATGGAGCACATTCCACATTTTGCAAACGTATTTATGGATTCCGAATGACTGACAACAACTGATTATCCATTTTCAGAGCATATGATTGATAAATGTAGGTATGTGAGAAAGGATTTTCTGAACATCTCTGTAAGAAAACCTAAGAATTAACTTTCTGAATATAAGTGAGAGATTAATCCCATAAATATATGAATGTGTCTAATAATGTGTCTCATAACTATATATAATTAAGGGAATTAAATGAAGTAAATTGCTGATTTATGCAATTACAAAAATTGCCTGGAAAATTGGATTTTGTCTGTTTCAAAGTGGTTCCGAGCCTGCTGCTGTTTGGTTGCTGAACTCAACCTCAGGACATTGGAAAAGAAGCCGTCTCGGAATAGGGACAAAGTAAGGACAATGATTTTCATTATTGGATAAACAACTCGTACATTTCATAGCTCCGGGCTTGAATCACTGATGAACAGAATGAGCCGTCTATATCTGACAGCTGCTAAAAGCACTCAGTGCACAAAGTTGCAGCACTCTCGTGACAATTCCCACTTGAAGTGATGCTACAGCATGATGTTGCCCTGAAATTCAACTCTAAGTATCTTTAATTAAGTAAGTTGACTGAAAAAGACAAAGTATGGTAACAGAAAGTGCATGCTGATGTGTTTACGCGTTGTTGAAATCTCAAGGGAAGATCACAGCTTTGAGGCAGATTTATTTTCGCCTGAACTCAAGTGTTTGGTCAATTCCTCAAGGGAGCTAGCTAAGCTAATGCCTGACAAAATAATTATTCAAAAATGATTTCATGGCTTGTGGGTGTCACTGGCAAGGCCAGCAGTTGTTACCCACCCCAAACTGCCCTTGAACTGAATGGCTTGCTGAGCCATTCCAGAGGGCGGTTAAGAATCAACCATGTTGCTGTGGATCTGGAGTCACACGTAGGCCAGCATTTCTAAATGGGAAATGCTTAGGAAGTCAGAAGCACAAAGGGACTTGGGAGTCCTTGTTCATGATTCTCTTAAGGTTAACGGTTCAGGTTCAGTTGGCAGTTAGGAAGGCAAATGCAATGTTAGCATTCATGTCAAGAGGGCTAGAATACAAGAGCAGGGATGTACTTCTGAGGTGGTATAAGGCTCTGGTCAGACCCCATTTGGAGTATTGTGAGCAGTTTGGATCCCGTATCTAAGGAAGGATGTGTTGGCCTTGGAAAGGGTCCAGAGGAGGTTCACAAGAATGATCCCTGGAATGAAGAGCTTGTCGCATGAGGAACGGTTGAGGACTCTGGGTCCATACTCTGAGTTTCGAAGGATGAGGGCGGACCTTATTGAAACTTACAGGTACTGCGAGGCGTGGACAGAGTGGCTATGGAGAGGATGGTTCCACTATTAGGAGAAACTAGAACCCAAGGGCACAATCTGTGACTAAAGGGACGATGCTTTAAAATGAAATGAAATGAAAATCGCTTATTGTCACGAGTAGGCTTCAATGAAGTTACTGTGAAAAGCCCCTAGTCGCCACATTCCGGCGCCTGTCCGGGGAGGCTGGTACGGGAATCAAACCATGCTGCTGGCCTGCTTGGTCTGCTTTAAAAGCCAGCGATTTAGCCGAGTGAGCTAACAGAGATGAGGAGGAATTTCTTCAGCCAGAGGGCTGTGGAGGCCAAATCACTGAGTGTCTTTAAGGCAAATGTAGATAGGTTCTTGATTAATAAGGGGATCAGGGATTATGGGGAAAAGGCAGAAGAATAGGGATGAGAAAAATATCAGCCATGATTGAATGGCGGAGCAGACTCGATTGGCCGAGTGGCCTAATTCTGCTCCTATGTCTTATGGTCTATGGTGTTATGGCTACCACATTTCAAAACTTTTCCATTAAATCACACCCATAAGTTCAAATCCACAGCAGCATGGGGATTTTAAATTTTATTAATTAATAAAACACTGGGGCAGCACGGTGGTGCAGTGTTTAGCACTGCTGCCTCATGGTGCAAGGTTCCAGGTTCATCCCCAGCTCTAGGTCACTGTCGTGTGAAGTTTTCACATTCTCCCCGTGTTTGCGTGGGTTTCATTCCCATAACCCAAGGATGTGTAGGGTAGGTAGATTGGCCATGCTAAAGTGCCACTTAATTGGAAAAAATGAATTGGGCACCCTAAATTTATTTTCAAAAAAATTAATAAAATGCTAATTTCATAATTATTAATCATGAAACTACTGGATTGTCATGGCTCACCAATAACTAACACCAAATCTGACATCCCTACCAGGTCTACACCAAATCCATAACAATGCGGTTGATCCTTTGCTTCTCCCTGAAATGGCATAAGGAGCCATTGAGTTGTTCAGACCACTAAAGAATAGCACTTTGGGTGTGCCAACACTACATGGACTGCAACAGTTCATCACCAGCTTCTCAAGGCCACTTGGCACTAGGCAATAAATATTGGCTTTACCAGCAACACTCCCAACCCAATAAAAAAGAAAGCCCACCCAACCACTTTACCACCCTTCGCACATGCCATTTCCAATCCCACTACCTGGGTCTAGTGAGAATCAGCCAGGGTTGGAAGCACAGGAAATAGGGGGGAGTCATGTCGAAATTGTTCTCTGACGCATTGCTACTGTAAGGAACCCTCGAGTTTGTTCTGGTTTATTCCCTATTTCCCCTTTCTTTTATTTTTGCTGTTACATTTTTAATCCATGGTTGATTTGTGGGCATGTTTCTTTAAGGCAGCCTGCTGTTTTACTTCAAGCAGAAGGAAGCGATGGCCTGTTCCCTTAATTCAAACAGCAGAATCCTGCGGAAGGCTGCGCTGTCAATAATTTATTCTTCATTCCGAAGCGAGATATGGTGCTAATCATGAGGCCTTGTCGCAGTTGTTACTCAGTTCAAATTCCTCAATTTGAAAATCGAGATTGAATAATTGTGGCAATTTCTTTCAGTCATTTAAAGTTAAACGTTGTTCCCCATCTTTGTAATAAATAGGTAGCGCCTGAAAATCCAAAATATTTGCTTGAAAGGTTCACTCTAGAATTATCAAGAATGTGCTTTCATCAATAGGCAATTTAGTAAATTGTTACCATTTGAGAAAAGTTTCAACATTCATTTTCAAGTGACTTCAGTAATTTGATTTTTTTCTGGATCCAATATTTTATTCCATCGTATAATCTGACTTTTTAAATCAACGATTTCAAGTTTGTATTTACAAGCTTACTTATAAACTTTTGAGAGGAAATAATTGCTGCAGGCTTATTTTTTCATCTCCGTTGTCCGCATGTTCATACCTATGTTTATTACTGTCCATGCCATATGTTCTGTTATGTGTTAGCCTAGCTCAAGGGTAACACTCTGGGTTAAAAGGTTGTGGGTTCAACATTTGCTCCAAGATCTTGGGTACGTTAAACAGGCTGACATTTCAGTGCAGTACTGAGGGACTTTTGTCTGTTGAAAGTGCCATCTCTCAGCTTCAATGTTGAACTGAGGTTTTGTCACCTTCTCGGGTGGATGTAAAGGGTCACATGGCAACTATTTTTGACATGGCAAGGGGTTTGCCCAGCATCCTTGCCAATGTTTATTCCTCAGCCAACGTCATCTAAACAGATAGGCTAAGATCGTTTGGGAATGCCGGCCGCTGACTGATTTGAACTGCCCGCGTCTAGATGGGAGCCTTAAGATCTTCTGGTCCTGACTTTCGGTAACGAGCAGGGTCAACAAATCAAGTAGCTAAAGTAACTACAATGAAGCTATGCCCCATTTATCACCATGACCCCTTAAGATCATTCTGCAGTTCATTGACTGGCAGAGTTGTTAAATGGAGCCGTCACTCGCAACACCTCACAGCCAACATCCACCCCACCCCCGACAATGTTCAACCCCCTCTGTATCCCCCTCCCTCCCCCTACAAGCCCACCGCCTCCTCACTCACTCCGCCAATGCTCACCCCCCCTCCTACCAAACCTCCTCCTTCAAGCTGAAGACAATGCTCACCTCCCCTCATATCACCCAACAATGTTCAACAACTTGCCGCATCAGTAACAATGCTCAATGCTCATTCCTTTTTTTTAAATAAATTTAACGCACCCAATTATATATATTTTTTCCAATTAAGGGGAAATTTAGTGTGGCCAATCCATCTAAGCTGCACATCTTTGGATTGTGGGGGTGAATCCCACACAGACATGGGGAGAATGTGCAAACTCCACACGGACAGTGACCCAGGGCCAGGATTCGAACCCGGGTCCTTAGCGCCGCAGTCCCACTGCGCCACATGCCGCCCTAACAATGTTCATTCCTGGAGGCTGCGCAATCCCAACCATTATTGACTCTTCTGACAGAGGCTGGACAGGACCCGGGTATTTCCGAAAGTGAATTGGGAGAATGGCTGTTGAAACAGGATCAACAGTGTCAGGAGGTAGAGTGAGCAATGTTGGGGGTGTGGGGCAGTGAACATTGTGAGGGAGAGGGTGAGCATAGTTTGGAAGGAGTAGGCGATAATGGAGAGGTTACGGAGATGTTGACCTGTATCGGGGGTAGGTGTTGAGTTATATCGGAGGGGAAGGTGTTGAACAGTATCAGGAAAAGTTTTGAGTTGTGTCGTGGAGTTGTTGTGATTTATCGCTGTAGGTGTTGAATGGGGGAGGTGTTGAGGTGTATCGGGGGGAGGTGTTGAGGTGTATCGGGGGGAGGTGTTGAGGTATATCGGGTGTGTTGTTCCTTGTGTCTTAATAAAGCTCGTAGTCCTAAGCTTTAAGTAGATGCTTTATTGTGAGTTTGTTCTCTCTTCAGTGCTTAACTTAAAGTTACATCTGTGCTGCTAGTCTGTCTTGCTACCAGCTCCCGTTCCTGTGAAATGTGTCCTGACTTCCTGTTCATGTGTATTTATATCTCTCCCGTGCTCCCTCTAGTGCTTGCTCAGTTGTATTGCGTCTACACAGATATACAATCACCACATCGGGGGGTGATTGGGATGGGTGTCGAGGTGTATCGGGGAAGGTGTTGAGGTGTATCGGGGGAGGTGTTGAGGTGTATTGGGGAGAGGTGTTGAGGTGTATCGGGGAGAGGTGTTGAGGTGTATCAGAGGAGGTGTTGAGGTGTATCGGGGGAGGTGTTGAGGTGTATCGGGGAGAGGTGTTGAGGTGTATCGGGGAGAGGTGTATCAGGGGAGGTGTTGAGGTGTATTGGGGGAGGTGTTGAGGTGTATCGGGGAGAGGTGTTGAGGTGTATCGGGGAGAGGTGTTGAGGTGTATCGGGGGAGGTGTTGAGGTGTATCGGGAGAGGTGTTGAGGTGTATCGGGGGAGGTGTTGAGGTGTATCGGGGAGAGGTGTTGAGGTGTATCAGGGGGATGTGTTGAGGTGTATCGGGGAAGGTGTTGAGGTGTATCGGGGAAGGTGTTGAGGTGTATCGGGGAAGGTGATGAGGTGTATCAGGGGGACGTGTTGAGGTGTATTGGAGGGAGGTGTTGAAGTGTATCGGGGAGAGGTGTTGAGGTGTATCAGGGGGATGTGTTGAGGTGTATTGGAGGGAGGTGTTGAGGTGTATCAGGGGGACGTGTTGAGGTGTATTGGAGGGAGGTGTTGAGGTGTATCGGGGAGAGGTGTTGAGGTGTATCAGGGGGACATGTTGAGGTGTATTGGAGGGAGGTGTTGAGGTGTATCGGGGCTATCGCACATGCTAAGAGAGGAGGAGGTGATGGGTCACGTTCTGGTGATTCCTGCAGGGAAGGTGCCAGAACACCGCAGCCCTTTGGACTCACAGCCCCTCCCCAACCAACCTCCCCACCCCCTCTCCCCCTCCTGTCCTGAGCGCAGTACGTGGGCAGCAGGCAGACCAGGGCAGTACCATGCCACTTAGGGCACCCGGACCCAGCCAGGCCTGGTCACTCCGAAGGCGGCCGCCAAAGGGGAATCACAGCAGGGCGACTCCACTCCTGATGGTCCGCCTGGGGAACCACCTAGGCCTTAGCATTAGGGCCCCACTGCCAGAAAGGTAAACAGCAGTTAAGTTGACATGAGCGCAGGACAGGGTTTAGCGATAGGGGCCAGGGCACAAAGCTTTTTGGGCTGGCCACAGAGGGGGCACTGGGGGGTGGGCATTGGGGGGGGGGGGGGGGGGGGGGGGGGGGGAGGGAGATGATGGCATCCAGGTAGGCGGTGGAATGTCCTGGGAAGGAGTCAGAAGTTGCACCAGAGCTCATCGCAGAGCGAGTTGTCAGAATCCTCCATCCCATGGACCGGACCCACTGTTACTGTCAACCCAGGGCCTCTACCCCATAGTGAGACAGATAGGAATCATGGAGGTGTTGAAAGGCAGGGGATGTAGGGGTGGGATGGGATTCCGTGCCGCTTGCCAGGCCCAGTAGTCAGTAAACCTGGGGTTGCACAGGCGCACACAGGTGCCTGCCCGGGCCCCGTGTCCTGCCTATCCTCACTCTCCTGTGCACCCTGCTTGTCAGACAAGGCCTGGCGTTCATCGTCCTCCTCCAGTTCGTCACCACTCTGCTCCGCTTGATCACACCCCGGGTGCTGAATGGGTGTTGTTGTAGTGGGTCCCTGCGTTGGTCTGTGGCTTACGGATATGCACCACAGCAGATAATCACTATCTCCCACGAGCCAACCTCTCAGCCTCCAAGAGGTCAGGAATCATTGAGTGTTCCAGGATGAAGGTGTTGTGCACAGTGCCTGGATATCAAGTGCAGCTGTGCATGATGCGCAGCTGATGGTCACACACTGGCTGCACGCTCATCGAGTGGAAAAACCTTTGGTTTGTGAAGACAAGCCTGACACGGGCCGGTGCTCGTAGCGGGTCATGCATCCCGTCGATCATCCCCGGGACCTGGGGCATCTTGGCGATGATGGCAAACCCCACTGCCCGTGCAGCCTGGTGGGCTCAGTCCACATTGAATTTGATCTATTGTACCGGCCAGACATATAGGGCCTCCGTGACGGTATGGAAGCAACTGTGTACGGAGGTCTGAGATTCCTGACAGGGTCCACTCGGCGTCTGGAAGGACCCCGTGGGGTAAAGGTTCAATGCGACCATCACCTTGATGGCCACCAGGAGCGGGTGTCCTCCCCATACCCATATGGCGCCAGGTGCACCATGATCTGGCAGATACGTCGCATTTCCCCCCCTGCTCAGCCAGAGTCTTCGATGGCATGCCAGGTCTGGCAGGTCTTTGAATGTTAGGCGTTGTCGGTGCACACGAGGCCTCATGCGCCCCCTCCTTCCCACCTCCTCCTCCTCCTCGGCCTTTTGGGCAGCCAGCTCTCCATCCTCATCAGCTGGCTCCTGTTCCTGTGGGTCAAGCGCCGCTGTTGCAGGGTCCTCCTCGAACAGCTTCTCGTACAGCCTCAGTCCATCCACCAGGACTGCGGAGACGAGCATGAAGGCCAACATTCCTGGTTGAAATCCAAAGTCCAATGCCAGTAAGGGGTGAAAGGCAGACATCTTAGCATGGTGCGCGCCCAACCAGGTCTAACGGGCTACGCAGTGGCTCCTGTCTGCCCTGCAGACCCTGCTCCCTCACCTACCTCTCCTCCCCCATAACAACACCCAACTGTGGCCATTCCCCCTGGCACCCTGCCTACCACAGCCCTGGTTCCGTTGGTGGAAGGTACCGTGGGGGTCTCTGGCCCTGGCGCACGTCCCTGCTGACAGGGGTATGGTTGGCTGGTGCTATCCATGCCAGTGGTACGCTCCCCGGCATCTATCTGCCGCCCTCCTGCAGGGGCAACTTGGGCGTTGCCCTTGGGTGGACTGCATGCTGGCCCGGCAGCAGGTGGTGGCCAGTCGTGAGGGGATATGGAGTGTCTGGGGGTTGGATTGTGGGGGTGGTGCAGTATCGCCACCCATACGACAGGTGGCGCGCTGCATAACCACGGGCCACGGAGGGTGGTCGGTAGGGTGCGCAGAATGATGTCTGCTTTGCAGGCCACGGCAATGTCGGTCCGTGCTTGAACACCTCAGGCCCGGTGGGGGGGGGGGTCACCCTGACATCATGCGCCATCCCCAGATCGCCCCTCATCATCCTCTGCTGCCTCAAATCCCCCTGCCGCCCCCCCCCCCCCCCCGCCTCGCCCTCGGGCCTAGCGGAGGTTCCTAACCCAGCAGCTCACGGTGGCGTCCATGTCCTACCTCCTCTCTGTCTTTCATCGGCCATGGCGCCGGTTTTGCAATTTTTTAAACTGTCAGTAATTCGCCCCGGTGGAGGTGGAGCATCATGGAGGCCTTGGAATGTACCAGGTCATGCCCGCTAATGAATTACGAGGCACCAGAGCATAACATTCTTGCGTGCGCCCGGCGCCCGCTACGGTTTTGCCGTCATGACTGATTCGCCATCATGACCGATTCACCGTCCAATCGTGTTTTGCGATTTTGGTATCGGACAACGGAGAATACTACCCTCGGTCTTCCTTCGGGTCCTAAGGTACTGCAGCAACTCCAATTGTGTCATTTACTGCTCCACATATTGGAAGCTTCATGCCAATACCTAAAAGTGTTTGTGGGATTTTCCTTTGCGCAAATGGTGATAATTTGGGGAGTGGGACACGCTGATCTTGCTTTTGGAGAGAGCCAGCATGGACAGGATGGGCCTCATCACCTTCTTCTATCCTGTAAATATTATGTGACTCCATGATTTCTCTTCAGTACAGTGACTCAACTTCAAAAAAAGGATTGTATTGTCGTGAAAGACATTTTATTATTGCAAGCCATTTTAATGTCTTGAACCAGTGGACAAAAAACAACACCATTAAGTCTTTGCTTGCCTACACTATATTAATTACCCATGACCTGAGACCCTGGGATGGATTCTCCAATTCTGGGACCCTGTCCCCACGCCGGCGTGGGAACGGTGGCATTTTACACCAGAAAAACTGGTGCAAAATGGCCACCGATTTTCCCCATTTTTCTGGGGGCCAGCAGGACGGTAGCATAGAGCATCCGGCTCTAGCTGCCGTTATGTCCTGGAGAATTCCGGGTCCGTGGCCGTGCATGCGCATGACGATGGCCTGCAGCTGCCGCGCCGTGCTACATGGGAGCGGCCGCTCGCGGACACGGCCGCAAAATAGTCCCCCCTACTTTGGCTGGCTCACGGGACCCGGTGCACCCCCCCCCCCCCCCCGACAGTGCCCCCAGCCCTGAATAATGCCCCCCCCCCCAGCCCCCAGGTCGGCCCTCCCTCGACTGTGGCGGCGCTGGACCGAGTCTGCAGCAGCCACGCCGGGTTCCCGACGGGTGAGACCACGCGTATCCCACACCGTTGGGAACTCAGCCAGTTGGGTGCGGAGCATCGGGGGGGGGGGGGGGGGGGGGGGGGCGGGGGGCTCAGGCAATGTTGATACATGGCGCGGCGTACTCTGCGAGTACTGCGCTTTGGAGGCGGCGGAGCATCGCGAAAGAGACGCCAGCCCCGATTTGGTCAGGAACTTGGATTCTCCAGCCGTTCACCAAACGCGATTTCGGCGTCGGCGACAGGAGAATCCACCAATGTTCTTCGCTGCTCTTGGGCTGCTCTCTTTAGTCAAGAAAGTGAAGCAGGCAAAATTGCCATTTTCTTCATAATCGCTGTCACGATCACTCCTGAACTCACTGACCGAAGATGTCATTGTAATGAGACAGTGGATAAAGTTGGTTTTCCTTTCTCCTATGGTTAAGAGTCCTAAATTTTATTTATCAAGTTCAAAATTAGACTGCTTGGAATATAATAATAATAAACTTTTTATTGCCACAAGTAGGCTTACGTTAACACTGCAATGAAGTTACTGTGAAAAGCCCCTAGTCGCCAAATTCCTTCACCTGTTTGGGTACACAGAGGGAGAATTCAGAAAGTCCAATTCACCTAACAGCAAGTCTTTCGGTACTTGTGGGAGGAAACCGGAGCACCCGGAGGAAACCCACACAGACACGGGGAGAACATGCAGACTCCACACAGACAGTGACCCAAGCCGGGAATCGAACCTGGGACCCTGGAGCTCTGAAACTGTGCTACTGCGCTGCCCATGTTAATATTAGGAGAATGGAATGAAGATTTGATTACATTTTGCGAGGCCTTGTGCAAAATTGGCCAATGAAAGTGTTGCAACTTAAAATGACAGCTCCTTGAACAATAATCTGTTCATCGGTACGTAGCTATTGGGAGCAGAAGTCGGGAATTCAGACCTGCGAGTCTGCTCCGCAATCAATCAGATCATGGCTGGTTGCTTCCTGCTCTCAAATCCATCTCCCTGCTTGTTCCCGATATCCCTTTAACCCATTAGTATATCAGAAATATATTTATCTCCTTCTTGAAACCATTTAGTAACTCAGGTTCCATCGCACTACGGGGCAGCGAGTTCCACAAATACACTACCCTCTGCGAGAAATAGTTCCTTCTTCATCTCAGTTTGAAATTTACCGCCTCTCAAATTATGGGCGGGATTCTCCCCTACCCGGCGTGACGGGGGTTCCCGGCGTAGGGGAGTGGCGCCAACCACTCCGGGGTCGGGCCTCCCCAAAGGTGGGGAATTCTCTGCACCTTTGGGGGCTAGCCCCGCGCCGGAGCAGTTGGCACCAGAAGACTGGCGCAAAGAAACGGCGCCAGCGGCCTTTCAGGCCCGCCGCCTGGCAGCGTGGCTGGCCGAAAGGCTTTTGCCGGTCGGCGCATGCGCCGGCGGTGACATCAGCGGCCAGCTGCCGCTGACGTCACCACCAGCGCTTGGGCGATGTGGGTTTCTCTTCCGCTTCCACCATGGCGGGGGCCCCGATCGCGGGCCTGGCCATCGTGGGGGCACCCCCCAGGGTCCGATCGCCCCGCGCCCCCCCCCAGGACCCCGGAAGCCCGGTCGCGGCGCCGATCCCGCCGCCACCAGAGGTGGTTCAAACCTTGGCGGCGGGAGAGGCCTCCCAGCGGCGGGACTTCGGCCCATCTGGGCCGGAGAATCGCCACAGGGGCCTCGCCGATCGGAGAGGCATGATTCCAGCCCCCGCCACCTCCCGGGTGGCGGAGAATCTCTGCCACGGCAGGGGCGGGATTTTCGGCGGCCCCAGGCGATTCTCCGACCCTGCTGGGTGTCGGAGAATTTTGACCCACATCTGTGACCTCTCATTCTCGATTTCCCAACAAGGGGGAACATTTGGTTTACAGTTACTTTATCAATCCCTCTTAGTATTTTATATACCTTGATCAGATCCCCTCTCATCCTTCGAAACTCCAGGGGGTATTAGCCCAAAAAGTGTTTAATCTTATCTCATACATCAACCCTTTCATCTCCGGAATCAATCTGGTGAACCCCCTCTGAACTGCCTCCAATGCCACCACACCCTTCCTCAAATAAGACCAAAAGTGGATACAATACTCCAGATGTGGTCTCACCAACAACCTGTACAATTGCAACAATGCTTCTCAACATTTATACTCCAGTCCTTTTGCAATAAACGCTAAAATTCCATTTGTCTTTTTTATTACATGCGTACAGAATTACTGTGATTCATGAACAAAGATACCCAGATCCCTCTGCCTAGATGCATTTTGAATCTGCTTTCCATTTAGGTAGTAATTTGCCTTTCAAACACATGATAGTCTACATTTCAGGTCTTTTCTCTGGCATTTTGAAATCCTCTAGTTTGTTAAAACTATTATAAATACACACGACCTTCCCTATCTAACATGCATATCTTAACAAAAAAGCACAAGCAAAATTAATACATCAAAGCATTAAAAATAGGAAAAAATGCTTCTAATTTGATACCAGTTATTAAGCTAAAATATATCCAATTTAAATTTCAAATGTTGAGGTGACATGTTGCAAGACAAGATCAAAGTATCAATTTTCGAACTCTACCAAATATTTCAATTACCACAGATGGAACCTCCCAGAATGAAAACTGCGACTTACACCTCCAAATGCATTTCTAAATAAATTCTAGACGGAAAATCCTAGCTTCGATGATTGAAAATGCTCCCACTGTGAAGGTAGGAAAAGCTATTGCATTGATCTCACATCTTTGTGCTGTGAGAGATTTAAATAAAATATTGTCCATCAGTTAGATTTGCTTAATCTGTTCTTCCAACGGGTGTTCAATTCCCAATTGGCGAAGCTTTGTAATCTTTAGGTCACTGGGGGCCTGTGAATATCGGTTGAAATTTATAGAGATCACAGACTCTAACTCTCTAGTATTGCTGGAGTTACAAGGAAGTATGATGAGAATGTTGACACATTCCGTCTTACAAGTACAGCAGATTTCCTACGCAGAGATGAGTGGAATACAGTTGAAATGTATTAATTGAGAGATATATATATTTTTTTTTTTATTTAACGTACTCAATTGTTTTTTCCAATTAAGGGGCAATTTTATTGTGATCAATCCACCTATCCTGCACATCTTTTGGGTTGTGGGGGCGAAACCCACGCAGACACAGGGAGAATGTGGGTAGCATGGTGGTTAGCATAAATGCTTCACAGCTCCAGGGTCCCAGGTTCGATTCCCGGCTGGGTCACTGTCTGTGTGGAGTCTGCACGTCCTCCCCCTGTGTGCGTGGATTTCCTCCGGGTGCTCCGGTTTCCTCCCACAGTCCAAAGATGTGCGGGTTAGGTGGATTGGCCATGCTAAATTGCCCGTAGTGTCCTAATAAAAGTAAGGTTAGGGGGGGGGGGTTGTTGGGTTACGGATATAGGGTGGATACGTGGGTTTGTGTAGGGAGATCATGGCTCGCCACAACATTGAGGGTCGAGGGGCCTGTTCTGTGCTGTACTGTTCTATGTTCTATAATGTGCAAACTCCACAGTGACCCAGGGCCGGGATTCAATTAATTGAGATATATTAATGAAAATGTTAACGGTCTAGTCATCAATTTGTCTCTATGAGTCAAACATCTAACGTACCTGGCAGTTAATCAGCAACTAATGAAATAATGGGTGGAACTGCACTGCCTCTGACTGGTAGACACAAGTTACTTAGACATAGTTAATGTTCAAGTGCAAAAGGACAATTAAATGCAGTTTGCCTCTTAATTTATCACCATGTTAAAGTAGGTCACTAGTTTGATTGTATGGTGTGATGCAAATTAAACAACTCTATAACAGGGTTGACCACTCAACATTTGGACAAAGACAGCATTATTTGTGTTGCCCTTAACAGCAATAAGGGGTGAAATTTACGACCCCTGCTGGCATATCTGAAGGGGGAGGAGGGTGGGGGCGGCACATAAAATGAAGTGTGTGGCACACTGCCTTTCCACCCACTCCTAATCTGTTCCCCCATATTACAAGGATGGGGTGGGGGGTGGTAGGTTAGGCGTCAGGCAGCCTAATTGCTCTTCCACCTGCTGAGGCTCTTAAGTTGCCAATTAATGGCCACTTAAGGACCTCATTTTGCTTTCACTGCTATAATACATGTGTCTGGGAAAGCAGAAGGAGGCAACCAGTTCACTGGGCATCACTGCAAGGGGTAAAGGCTGGTAGAAAGGAAGGATCCTCCTGCTTTGGGGTGTCCTCTATGCCCATCGGGGCAGCCCCTCCCCCTCCCCCCCCCCCTCCCCCCCCCCCTCCCCTTTGTGCCTCCCCATAAACTCAAGACCTCTCCTCCATGTTGGGCATCTCTTATCCCTGCCCAAACGAAAAAAACCCAGACTTACCTTAAGTACAGCAGACATGGTCAGTTATTCTGGGGACTCCTTGTAGTGCCAGCAGTGGCCACTACTGTGCTCCGGCGCTGCTGGGACTACAGAGCTGCCAACCAATCAGGTCTCGAGGGCAGGAAGTCCTTTTCCCCCCCACACCTCCCTCAGTTCATTAAGGCTGCCCCCAGCAGATTCAACGTCAGTGCGGTGCTGACTGACTTTTTTGACAAGGGGGTGAGGAAACCCCCCCTTCCCCACCCCCACCCCCAGTATAAATTGCACCTCAATGTGACTTACAAATGTGACTAAAGCATATGTAATTTGCATGTTAGGGAACTTTATCTTTTTTGTTCATCTGTGGAAGTGCAAGAGCAAAATGATAGGTTAAAAGTCAGCGCACCATTGTAATCCGCAAGTTCATCAGTGTGAACCTAAAACTATTTTCCCTCTTGCCACGCTGAGAACAAGCTAGCAAATGTTGTGCTGAAGATAAAAAATGATTTGCAGCCACCTTAAAAATGTAAGTCACATCCTGCCTCCGATTCATTGACTGGTACAATGAGGTCAATCGAAATTTAGAAAGAAGATTGATCAGACTATGGTCACAGCCATTGCATCTTCTGGTTCTTTTAGTTGAATGGTGGTTTTCCGCGCTGCGGGGCTGGGGGGTGGAGACGATGACGGGGGGAGGCGGGGTCTTAACTGGTTCTTCCCCGCGCTGGAGCGATGCCTGGAGGAGGGATAGGATGGGGGATGATCCCACTTTGGGAGGGGTCAGGTTATTGGCGGGAGTTTCTGGGGTCAGCAGAAGTTAGCTGACCCACGGAAGTACAATGGAGGACGGTTCACGGCTAGGAGGGTTCCTAGCCTGGGGAGGAGGGAGGGGGGAAAGGGGAATACCGGGTTGCTGCTGGCAGGGTCAGGAAGGAGCTGGTGGGGGGCGGGGGAACAGAGGTGAGGTGTTGTCGCTGTGGGGACTGGGTCAGGCGGGCAGGTGCTGGCCTGGGGCGGGCAGTCGACGGGCTATGGCTAGTCGACGGGGGAGGGGGGGCGGGACGCCCTCTGATCCGGTTGGTCACCTGGAATGCGAGAGGATTGAATGGGCCGGTGAAGCGGTCGAGGGTACTTGCTCATCTGAGGGGGCTAAAGGCAGATATGGCAATGCTTCAGGAGACCCACCTGAAGGTGGCGGACCAGGTCCGTCTGAGGAAGGGGTGGGTGGGGCAGGTTTTCCACTCTGGGTTGGATGTGAAGAACCGGGGAGTGGCGATTCTGGTGGGGAAAAATGTGTCGTTTGAGGCATCGGAGGTGGTGGCGGATAAGGGGGTAGGTATGTTATGGTTAGGGGCAGGCTACAAGGAGAGAAGGTGGTATTTGCCACCACACCCTTCCTCAAATAAGACCAAAAGTGGATACAATACTCCAGATGTGGTCTCACCAACAACCTGTACAATTGCAACAATGCTTCTCAACATTTATACTCCAGTCCTTTTGCAATAAACGCTAAAATTCCATTTGTCTTTTTTATTACATGCGTACAGAATTACTGTGATTCATGAACAAAGATACCCAGATCCCTCTGCCTAGATGCATTTTGAATCTGCTTTCCATTTAGGTAGTAATTTGCCTTTCAAACACATGATAGTCTACATTTCAGGTCTTTTCTCTGGCATTTTGAAATCCTCTAGTTTGTTAAAACTATTATAAATACACACGACCTTCCCTATCTAACATGCATATCTTAACAAAAAAGCACAAGCAAAATTAATACATCAAAGCATTAAAAATAGGAAAAAATGCTTCTAATTTGATACCAGTTATTAAGCTAAAATATATCCAATTTAAATTTCAAATGTTGAGGTGACATGTTGCAAGACAAGATCAAAGTATCAATTTTCGAACTCTACCAAATATTTCAATTACCACAGATGGAACCTCCCAGAATGAAAACTGCGACTTACACCTCCAAATGCATTTCTAAATAAATTCTAGACGGAAAATCCTAGCTTCGATGATTGAAAATGCTCCCACTGTGAAGGTAGGAAAAGCTATTGCATTGATCTCACATCTTTGTGCTGTGAGAGATTTAAATAAAATATTGTCCATCAGTTAGATTTGCTTAATCTGTTCTTCCAACGGGTGTTCAATTCCCAATTGGCGAAGCTTTGTAATCTTTAGGTCACTGGGGGCCTGTGAATATCGGTTGAAATTTATAGAGATCACAGACTCTAACTCTCTAGTATTGCTGGAGTTACAAGGAAGTATGATGAGAATGTTGACACATTCCGTCTTACAAGTACAGCAGATTTCCTACGCAGAGATGAGTGGAATACAGTTGAAATGTATTAATTGAGAGATATATATATATTTTTTTTTATTTAACGTACTCAATTGTTTTTTCCAATTAAGGGGCAATTTTATTGTGATCAATCCACCTATCCTGCACATCTTTTGGGTTGTGGGGGCGAAACCCACGCAGACACAGGGAGAATGTGGGTAGCATGGTGGTTAGCATAAATGCTTCACAGCTCCAGGGTCCCAGGTTCGATTCCCGGCTGGGTCACTGTCTGTGTGGAGTCTGCACGTCCTCCCCCTGTGTGCGTGGATTTCCTCCGGGTGCTCCGGTTTCCTCCCACAGTCCAAAGATGTGCGGGTTAGGTGGATTGGCCATGCTAAATTGCCCGTAGTGTCCTAATAAAAGTAAGGTTAGGGGGGGGGGGGGGTTGTTGGGTTACGGATATAGGGTGGATACGTGGGTTTGTGTAGGGAGATCATGGCTCGCCACAACATTGAGGGTCGAGGGGCCTGTTCTGTGCTGTACTGTTCTATGTTCTATAATGTGCAAACTCCACAGTGACCCAGGGCCGGGATTCAATTAATTGAGATATATTAATGAAAATGTTAACGGTCTAGTCATCAATTTGTCTCTATGAGTCAAACATCTAACGTACCTGGCAGTTAATCAGCAACTAATGAAATAATGGGTGGAACTGCACTGCCTCTGACTGGTAGACACAAGTTACTTAGACATAGTTAATGTTCAAGTGCAAAAGGACAATTAAATGCAGTTTGCCTCTTAATTTATCACCATGTTAAAGTAGGTCACTAGTTTGATTGTATGGTGTGATGCAAATTAAACAACTCTATAACAGGGTTGACCACTCAACATTTGGACAAAGACAGCATTATTTGTGTTGCCCTTAACAGCAATAAGGGGTGAAATTTACGACCCCTGCTGGCATATCTGAAGGGGGAGGAGGGTGGGGGCGGCACATAAAATGAAGTGTGTGGCACACTGCCTTTCCACCCACTCCTAATCTGTTCCCCCATATTACAAGGATGGGGTGGGGGGTGGTAGGTTAGGCGTCAGGCAGCCTAATTGCTCTTCCACCTGCTGAGGCTCTTAAGTTGCCAATTAATGGCCACTTAAGGACCTCATTTTGCTTTCACTGCTATAATACATGTGTCTGGGAAAGCAGAAGGAGGCAACCAGTTCACTGGGCATCACTGCAAGGGGTAAAGGCTGGTAGAAAGGAAGGATCCTCCTGCTTTGGGGTGTCCTCTATGCCCATCGGGGCAGCCCCTCCCCCTCCCCCCCCCCCCCCCCCCCCCCCCCCCCCTCCCCTTTGTGCCTCCCCATAAACTCAAGACCTCTCCTCCATGTTGGGCATCTCTTATCCCTGCCCAAACGAAAAAACCCAGACTTACCTTAAGTACAGCAGACATGGTCAGTTATTCTGGGGACTCCTTGTAGTGCCAGCAGTGGCCACTACTGTGCTCCGGCGCTGCTGGGACTACAGAGCTGCCAACCAATCAGGTCTCGAGGGCAGGAAGTCCTTTTCCCCCCCACACCTCCCTCAGTTCATTAAGGCTGCCCCCAGCAGATTCAACGTCAGTGCGGTGCTGACTGACTTTTTTGACAAGGGGGTGAGGAAACCCCCCCTTCCCCACCCCCACCCCCAGTATAAATTGCACCTCAATGTGACTTACAAATGTGACTAAAGCATATGTAATTTGCATGTTAGGGAACTTTATCTTTTTTGTTCATCTGTGGAAGTGCAAGAGCAAAATGATAGGTTAAAAGTCAGCGCACCATTGTAATCCGCAAGTTCATCAGTGTGAACCTAAAACTATTTTCCCTCTTGCCACGCTGAGAACAAGCTAGCAAATGTTGTGCTGAAGATAAAAAATGATTTGCAGCCACCTTAAAAATGTAAGTCACATCCTGCCTCCGATTCATTGACTGGTACAATGAGGTCAATCGAAATTTAGAAAGAAGATTGATCAGACTATGGTCACAGCCATTGCATCTTCTGGTTCTTTTAGTTGAATGGTGGTTTTCCGCGCTGCGGGGCTGGGGGGTGGAGACGATGACGGGGGGAGGCGGGGTCTTAACTGGTTCTTCCCCGCGCTGGAGCGATGCCTGGAGGAGGGATAGGATGGGGGATGATCCCACTTTGGGAGGGGTCAGGTTATTGGCGGGAGTTTCTGGGGTCAGCAGAAGTTAGCTGACCCACGGAAGTACAATGGAGGACGGTTCACGGCTAGGAGGGTTCCTAGCCTGGGGAGGAGGGAGGGGGGAAAGGGGAATACCGGGTTGCTGCTGGCAGGGTCAGGAAGGAGCTGGTGGGGGGCGGGGGAACAGAGGTGAGGTGTTGTCGCTGTGGGGACTGGGTCAGGCGGGCAGGTGCTGGCCTGGGGCGGGCAGTCGACGGGCTATGGCTAGTCGACGGGGGAGGGGGGGCGGGACGCCCTCTGATCCGGTTGGTCACCTGGAATGCGAGAGGATTGAATGGGCCGGTGAAGCGGTCGAGGGTACTTGCTCATCTGAGGGGGCTAAAGGCAGATATGGCAATGCTTCAGGAGACCCACCTGAAGGTGGCGGACCAGGTCCGTCTGAGGAAGGGGTGGGTGGGGCAGGTTTTCCACTCTGGGTTGGATGTGAAGAACCGGGGAGTGGCGATTCTGGTGGGGAAAAATGTGTCGTTTGAGGCATCGGAGGTGGTGGCGGATAAGGGGGTAGGTATGTTATGGTTAGGGGCAGGCTACAAGGAGAGAAGGTGGTATTTGCCACCACACCCTTCCTCAAATAAGACCAAAAGTGGATACAATACTCCAGATGTGGTCTCACCAACAACCTGTACAATTGCAACAATGCTTCTCAACATTTATACTCCAGTCCTTTTGCAATAAACGCTAAAATTCCATTTGTCTTTTTTATTACATGCGTACAGAATTACTGTGATTCATGAACAAAGATACCCAGATCCCTCTGCCTAGATGCATTTTGAATCTGCTTTCCATTTAGGTAGTAATTTGCCTTTCAAACACATGATAGTCTACATTTCAGGTCTTTTCTCTGGCATTTTGAAATCCTCTAGTTTGTTAAAACTATTATAAATACACACGACCTTCCCTATCTAACATGCATATCTTAACAAAAAAGCACAAGCAAAATTAATACATCAAAGCATTAAAAATAGGAAAAAATGCTTCTAATTTGATACCAGTTATTAAGCTAAAATATATCCAATTTAAATTTCAAATGTTGAGGTGACATGTTGCAAGACAAGATCAAAGTATCAATTTTCGAACTCTACCAAATATTTCAATTACCACAGATGGAACCTCCCAGAATGAAAACTGCGACTTACACCTCCAAATGCATTTCTAAATAAATTCTAGACGGAAAATCCTAGCTTCGATGATTGAAAATGCTCCCACTGTGAAGGTAGGAAAAGCTATTGCATTGATCTCACATCTTTGTGCTGTGAGAGATTTAAATAAAATATTGTCCATCAGTTAGATTTGCTTAATCTGTTCTTCCAACGGGTGTTCAATTCCCAATTGGCGAAGCTTTGTAATCTTTAGGTCACTGGGGGCCTGTGAATATCGGTTGAAATTTATAGAGATCACAGACTCTAACTCTCTAGTATTGCTGGAGTTACAAGGAAGTATGATGAGAATGTTGACACATTCCGTCTTACAAGTACAGCAGATTTCCTACGCAGAGATGAGTGGAATACAGTTGAAATGTATTAATTGAGAGATATATATATTTTTTTTTTTATTTAACGTACTCAATTGTTTTTTCCAATTAAGGGGCAATTTTATTGTGATCAATCCACCTATCCTGCACATCTTTTGGGTTGTGGGGGCGAAACCCACGCAGACACAGGGAGAATGTGGGTAGCATGGTGGTTAGCATAAATGCTTCACAGCTCCAGGGTCCCAGGTTCGATTCCCGGCTGGGTCACTGTCTGTGTGGAGTCTGCACGTCCTCCCCCTGTGTGCGTGGATTTCCTCCGGGTGCTCCGGTTTCCTCCCACAGTCCAAAGATGTGCGGGTTAGGTGGATTGGCCATGCTAAATTGCCCGTAGTGTCCTAATAAAAGTAAGGTTAGGGGGGGGGGGGTTGTTGGGTTACGGATATAGGGTGGATACGTGGGTTTGTGTAGGGAGATCATGGCTCGCCACAACATTGAGGGTCGAGGGGCCTGTTCTGTGCTGTACTGTTCTATGTTCTATAATGTGCAAACTCCACAGTGACCCAGGGCCGGGATTCAATTAATTGAGATATATTAATGAAAATGTTAACGGTCTAGTCATCAATTTGTCTCTATGAGTCAAACATCTAACGTACCTGGCAGTTAATCAGCAACTAATGAAATAATGGGTGGAACTGCACTGCCTCTGACTGGTAGACACAAGTTACTTAGACATAGTTAATGTTCAAGTGCAAAAGGACAATTAAATGCAGTTTGCCTCTTAATTTATCACCATGTTAAAGTAGGTCACTAGTTTGATTGTATGGTGTGATGCAAATTAAACAACTCTATAACAGGGTTGACCACTCAACATTTGGACAAAGACAGCATTATTTGTGTTGCCCTTAACAGCAATAAGGGGTGAAATTTACGACCCCTGCTGGCATATCTGAAGGGGGAGGAGGGTGGGGGCGGCACATAAAATGAAGTGTGTGGCACACTGCCTTTCCACCCACTCCTAATCTGTTCCCCCATATTACAAGGATGGGGTGGGGGGTGGTAGGTTAGGCGTCAGGCAGCCTAATTGCTCTTCCACCTGCTGAGGCTCTTAAGTTGCCAATTAATGGCCACTTAAGGACCTCATTTTGCTTTCACTGCTATAATACATGTGTCTGGGAAAGCAGAAGGAGGCAACCAGTTCACTGGGCATCACTGCAAGGGGTAAAGGCTGGTAGAAAGGAAGGATCCTCCTGCTTTGGGGTGTCCTCTATGCCCATCGGGGCAGCCCCTCCCCCTCCCCCTCCCCCTCCCCCTCCCCTTTGTGCCTCCCCATAAACTCAAGACCTCTCCTCCATGTTGGGCATCTCTTATCCCTGCCCAAACGAAAAAACCCAGACTTACCTTAAGTACAGCAGACATGGTCAGTTATTCTGGGGACTCCTTGTAGTGCCAGCAGTGGCCACTACTGTGCTCCGGCGCTGCTGGGACTACAGAGCTGCCAACCAATCAGGTCTCGAGGGCAGGAAGTCCTTTTCCCCCCCACACCTCCCTCAGTTCATTAAGGCTGCCCCCAGCAGATTCAACGTCAGTGCGGTGCTGACTGACTTTTTTGACAAGGGGGTGAGGAAACCCCCCCTTCCCCACCCCCACCCCCAGTATAAATTGCACCTCAATGTGACTTACAAATGTGACTAAAGCATATGTAATTTGCATGTTAGGGAACTTTATCTTTTTTGTTCATCTGTGGAAGTGCAAGAGCAAAATGATAGGTTAAAAGTCAGCGCACCATTGTAATCCGCAAGTTCATCAGTGTGAACCTAAAACTATTTTCCCTCTTGCCACGCTGAGAACAAGCTAGCAAATGTTGTGCTGAAGATAAAAAATGATTTGCAGCCACCTTAAAAATGTAAGTCACATCCTGCCTCCGATTCATTGACTGGTACAATGAGGTCAATCGAAATTTAGAAAGAAGATTGATCAGACTATGGTCACAGCCATTGCATCTTCTGGTTCTTTTAGTTGAATGGTGGTTTTCCGCGCTGCGGGGCTGGGGGGTGGAGACGATGACGGGGGGAGGCGGGGTCTTAACTGGTTCTTCCCCGCGCTGGAGCGATGCCTGGAGGAGGGATAGGATGGGGGATGATCCCACTTTGGGAGGGGTCAGGTTATTGGCGGGAGTTTCTGGGGTCAGCAGAAGTTAGCTGACCCACGGAAGTACAATGGAGGACGGTTCACGGCTAGGAGGGTTCCTAGCCTGGGGAGGAGGGAGGGGGGAAAGGGGAATACCGGGTTGCTGCTGGCAGGGTCAGGAAGGAGCTGGTGGGGGGCGGGGGAACAGAGGTGAGGTGTTGTCGCTGTGGGGACTGGGTCAGGCGGGCAGGTGCTGGCCTGGGGCGGGCAGTCGACGGGCTATGGCTAGTCGACGGGGGAGGGGGGGCGGGACGCCCTCTGATCCGGTTGGTCACCTGGAATGCGAGAGGATTGAATGGGCCGGTGAAGCGGTCGAGGGTACTTGCTCATCTGAGGGGGCTAAAGGCAGATATGGCAATGCTTCAGGAGACCCACCTGAAGGTGGCGGACCAGGTCCGTCTGAGGAAGGGGTGGGTGGGGCAGGTTTTCCACTCTGGGTTGGATGTGAAGAACCGGGGAGTGGCGATTCTGGTGGGGAAAAATGTGTCGTTTGAGGCATCGGAGGTGGTGGCGGATAAGGGGGTAGGTATGTTATGGTTAGGGGCAGGCTACAAGGAGAGAAGGTGGTATTTGCTAGTGTGTATGCCCCAAATTAGGACGATGCGGGCTTTATGAGGCGTATGTTGGGACGGGTCCCGGATTTAGAGACTGGAGGTCTGATCATGGGGGGGGACTTCAATACGGTGTTGGATCCTTCACTGGATCGGTCCAGCTCTAGGACGGGTAAGAGGCCGGCGGCGGCCAAGGTACTGAGAGGGTTTATGGGCCAGGTGGGTGGGGTGGATCCATGGAGATTTGTGAGGCCGAGGGCACGGGAGTACTCTTTCTTCTCCCACGTACATAGGGTCTATTCTCAGATAGACTTCTTCGTGGTGAGTAGGGGACTGATTCCGAGAGTGGAGGAGGCCGAGTATTCGGTCATTGCAATCTCCGACCACGCTCCGCATTGGATAGAGTTGGAGATGGGGGAGGTGCGGGACCAGCGCCCATTGTGGCGGTTGGATGTGGGGTTGTTGACGGAGGAGGAGGTGTGTAGGAGGGTCCGGGCAAGTATTGAGGGGTACCTCGAGGTGAATGATATGGGGGAGGTTCAGGTGGGGGTGGTCTGGGAAGCCCTGAAGACAGTGATTCGTGGGGAGCTGATATCCATCCGGGCACACAGGGAGAGGAGCGGGAGTAGTGAGAGGGATAGACTGGTGGGAAAGATGCTGGAGGTAGACAGGAGGTACGCAGAGGCACCAGAGGAGGGACTGTTGGGGGAGAGGCGCAGCCTGCAGGCTAAATTTGATTTGCTGACCACTAGAAAGGCAGAGGCACGGTGGAGGAAGACACAAGGGGCAGTGTACGAACATGGTGAAAAGGCGAGTAGGATGCTGGCTCATCAGCTCTGCAAGCAGGATGCGGCTAAGGAAATTGCTGGAGTGAGAGACAAGAGTGGGAATGTGGTGTGGAAGGGGGTAGAGGTGAATGAGGTCTTCAAGGACTTTTACGGGGAACTGTACCGGTCGGAGCCAACGGCAGAGAGGAGGGGAATGGAGAGGTTTCTCGATGGGCTTTCTTTCCCGAAGGTGCAGGAGGAGCAGGTGGAGGGGTTGGGGACGCTGATTGAGATGGAGGAGCTAGTTAAGGGGATCGGGCAGATGCAGTCAGGGAAGGCACCGGGGCCGGATGGGTTCCCGGTGGAATTTTATAAAAAGTTTGTGGACCTAGTGGGCCCCTTGCTGGTGCGGACGCTTAATGAAGCATGGGAAGGGGGGACTTTGCCCCCGACGATGTCGCAGGTGCTGATTGCGTTAATCTTAAAGAGGGACAAGGACCCCCAGCAGCGTGGTTCATACAGGCCCATATCTCTCCTCAACGCAGATGCCAAGGTGTTGGCAAAAATCCTGGTCACCAGGATAGAGGACTGTGTGCCAGAGGTTGTACACAAGGACCAGACAGGGTTTGTGAAGGGAAGGCAGCTGAACACGAATATGCGGAGATTGTTGAATGTCATCATGATGCCGGCGATTGAGGGGGAGGCAGAGATAGTGGTGGCGCTGGATGCGGAGAAGGCCTTCGATAGAGTGGAGTGGGGGTACTTATGGGAGGTGTTGGGGAGGTTTGGATTTGGTGAAGGGTTTATTAGATGGGTGAGGCTGCTTTATGAGGCCCCGATGGCGTGCGTGGCCACGAATGGGAGGAGGTTGGAGTACTTCCGGCTTTACCGAGGGACCAGGCAGGGTTGCCCCCTGTCCCCCTTGTTGTTTGCATTGGCAATCGAGCCGCTGGCGATGGCGTTGAGGGATTCAGAGTGGTGGAGAGGTTTGGTGCGAGGTGGGGAGGAACATAGGGTGTCGTTGTATGCCGATGACCTGTTGCTGTATGTGGTGGACCCGGTGGGAGGGATAGAACATAGAACATAGAACGATACAGCGCAGTACAGGCCCTTCGGCCCTCGATGTTGCACCGACATGGAAAAAAAAACTAAAGCCCATCTAACCTACACTATGCCCTTATCATCCATATGCTTATCCAATAAACTTTTAAATGCCCTCAATGTTGGCGAGTTCACTACTGTTGCAGGTAGGGCATTCCACGGCCTCACCACTCTTTGCGTAAAAAACCTACCTCTGACCTCTGTCCTATATCTATTACCCCTCAATTTAAGGCTATGTCCCCTCGTGCTAGCCACCCCCATCCGCGGGAGAAGGCTCTCGCTGTCCACCCTATCTAACCCTCTGATCATTTTGTATGCCTCTATTAAGTCACCTCTTAACCTTCTTCTCTCTAACGAAAACAACCTCAAGTCCATCAGCCTTTCCTCATAAGATTTTCCCTCCATACCAGGCAACATCCTGGTAAATCTCCTCTGCACCCGTTCCAAAGCTTCCACGTCCTTCCTATAATGAGGCGACCAGAACTGTACGCAATACTCCAAATGCGGCCGTACTAGAGTTTTGTACAACTGCAACATGACCTCATGGCTCCGGAACTCAATCCCTCTACCAATAAAGGCCAACACACCATAGGCCTTCTTCACAACCCTATCAACCTGGGTGGCAACTTTCAGGGATCTATGTACATGGACACCGAGATCCCTCTGCTCATCCACACTACCAAGAATTTTACCATTAGCCAAATATTCCGCATTCCTGTTATTCTTTCCAAAGTGAATCACCTCACACTTCTCCACATTAAACTCCATTTGCCACCTCTCAGCCCAGCTCTGCAGCTTATCTATGTCCCTCTGTAACCTGCAACATCCTTCCGCACTGTCTACAACTCCACCGACTTTAGTGTCGTCTGCAAATTTACTCACCCATCCTTCTGCGCCCTCCTCTAAGTCATTTATAAAAATGACAAACAGCAACGGCCCCAGAACAGATCCTTGTGGTACGCCACTCGTAACTGAACTCCATTCTGAACATTTCCCATCAACTACCACTCTCTGTCTTCTTTCAACTAGCCAATTTCTGATCCACATCTCTAAATCACCCTCAATCCCCAGCCTCCGTATTTTCTGCAATAGCCGACCGTGGGGAACCTTATCAAACGCTTTACTGAAATCCATATACACCACATCAACTGCTCTACCCTCGTCTACCTGTTCAGTCACCTTCTCAAAGAACTCGATAAGGTTTGTGAGGCATGACCTACCCTTCACAAAACCATGCTGACTATCCCTAATCATATTATTCCTATCTAGATGATTATAAATCGTATCTTTTATAATCCTCTCCAAGACCTTACCCACCACAGACGTTAGGCTCACCGGCCTATAGTTACCGGGGTTATCTCTACTCCCCTTCTTGAACAAAGGGACCACATTTGCTATCCTCCAGTCCTCTGGCACTATTCCTGTAGCCAATGATGACCTAAAAATCAAAGCCAAAGGCTCAGCAATCTCTTCCCTGGCTTCCCAGAGAATCCTAGGATAAATCCCATCCGGCCCCGGGGACTTATCTATTTTCACCTTGTCCAGAATTGCCAACACTTCTTCCCTACGCACCTCAATGCCATCTATTCTAATAGCCTGGGTCTCAGCATTCTCCTCCACAATATTATCTTTTTCTTGAGTGAATACTGACGAAAAGTATTCATTTAGTATCTCGCTTATCTCCTCAGCCTCCACACACAACTTCCCACCACTGTCCTTGACTGGCCCTACTCTTACACCCTGTCGGGGGTGATGGAGCTGCTAGCTGAGTTTGGGACTTTTTAAGGTTATAAACTAAATTTAGGTGAGTGTGAGGTGTTTGTGGTGCACCCTGGAGACCAGGAGGAAGGAATTGGTAGGCTCCCGCTTAGGCGGGCAGGGGAGAGTTTTAGGTACCTGGGGTGCAGGTGGCCAGGGACTGGGGGACTCTTCACAAACATAATTTCACCAGGCTTGTAGATCAGATGGAGGAGGAGTTCAAGAGGTGGGACATGCTGCCATTGTCATTGGCGGGGAGGGTGCAGTCCGTCAAAATGACGGTGCTTCCGAGGTTCTTGTTCCTCTTTCAGTGCCTGCCCATCTTCATCCCCAGGGCCTTCTTTAGGAGAGTGAGTAGCAGTATCTTGAGCTTTGTGTGGGCACATGGGACTCGGAGAGTGAAGAGGGTTTTCCTGGAGCGAGGGAGGGATAGAGGCGGGCTGGCGCTGCCCAACCTTTTGGGGTACTATTGGGCGGCCAATGTGTCAATGGTGCGTAAATGGGTGATGGAGGGGGGAGGGGTGGCGTGGAAAAGAATAGAGATGCTGTCATGTAGAGGTACGAGCCTGGGTGCCATGGTAACGGCGCCGTTGCCGCTCTCCCCTAAGAGGTATACCACGAGCCCAGTGGTGGCGGCGACCCTAAGAATCTGGGGACAGTGGACTCGATGGACGCTCCATTGGGTGGCAATCATCGGTTCATCCCAGGGAACAAGGATGGGGAATTTAAAGGGTGGCAAAGGGTGGGCATCAGTAAATTGAGGGACCTGTTTATTGGCGGGAGGTTTGCGGGCCTGGGGGAACTGGAAGCTAAATTTGGGCTTCCCCAAGGGAACATGTTCAGATACTTGCAGGTAAAGGCGTTTGCTAGGCGACAGGTAGAGGGATTCCCTTTGCTGCCCTCGCGGGGGACAATGGACAGAGTGCTTTCGGGGGTGTGGGTCGGAGAGGGGAAGGTGTCTGACATTTATAAGGTAATGCAGGAGGTGGAGGAGTCATCAGTGGAGGAGCTGATGGCTAAATGGGAGGGGAACTTGGGGAGCAGATAGAGGACGGGACTTGGGCGGATGCCTTGGAGAGAGTCAACTCTTCCTCTTCATGTGCGAGGCTTAGTCTCATCCAATTTAAGGTGCTGCACCGGGTCCACATGTCCGGGACTAGGATGAGTAAGTTCTTTGGGGGTGAGGACAGGTGCACCAGATGTTCGGGGAGTCCAGCGAATCATGCCCATATGTTCTGGGCATGCCCAGCACTAGAAGAATTCTGGAAAGGGGTGCCGGGGACGGTGTCGAGGGTGGTTGGATCCAGGGTCAAACCAGGGTTGGGTCTCGCAATTTTCGGAGTTGCGGTGGAGCCGGGAGTGCAGGAGGCGAAAGAGGCCGGTGTCCTGGCCTTTGCATCCCTAGTAGCCCGGCGGAGGATCTTGATGCAGTGGAAGGATGCGAGGCCCCCAAGTGTGGAGACCTGGATCAATGACGTGGCAGGATTTATAAAGCTGGAAAGGGTTAAATTTACCCTGAGAGGATCAGTACAAGGGTTCTATAAATGATGGCAGCCTTTTCTGGACTTCCTGGCTCAAAGATAGGTATCTTGGTCAATAACAGCAGCAACCAGGGGTGGGGGGGGGTTTCCGCTACGGTTATGTAACTTAACATTGTGTTAATTTAAGTTGTTGTTAATATGTTGGGTTGTTCATTGCGGAGGGGCGAAGGTTCATGATTGTTGTCATTATTGTTATTGTTGGTATTTTAGTATGGTTTGATGTTGTTGTATAAATTCAGAAATTTTTCAATAAAAATTATTTTAAAAAAAATAATAATACATTATTGTTGTCATAAGTAGGCTTACATTAACACTGCAATGAAGTTACTGTGCAAAGCCTGTACGGGTACACAGAGGGAGAATTCAGAATTACCCAGTTAGAGTCATAGGCCACTATCCTCTATTCATTCATGCCAGCGGTACACTCTGGACCCGTTTCACCAAATGGGGTTTTGGCTGAGTGCCAATGTTTCCGTCCGTGCTGATGGCGGTGGTGGGGCGAACTCGGATTGGAGAATTCCAGTCATAAGGGTTTCACAGTACAAAAAGAAGGCCGTTCAGCCCACTGCATCTGCGCCGACCATCAATCACCTATCTATTCGAATCCTATTTTCCAGCACTTGGTCCATTGCCTTGTATGCTATGGTATTTCACGGGCTTATCTAAATGCTTCTTAAATGTTGTGAGGGTTTATGCCTCGACTATACTTTCAGGCAGTGAGTTCCAGATTCCCACCACTCTGGGATGGAAAAGCTTTTCCTCAAATCCCCTCTAAACCTCTTGCCCCTTTCCTTAAATCTATGTCCCCTGACTATTGATTCCTCTACAATGGGGGAAGGGTCCTTCCTATCTACCCTTTTTATGTCCCTCAAAATTTTGGACACCTCGATCAGGTCTCCCCCCCCCCCCCCACTCCCGTGTTAGCTTGCTCTGCTCTAAGGAAAACAACCCCAACCTAGCCAGCCTCTCTTCATAGCCAAAATGCTCCAGACCATGCAACATCCTGGTCCATTTCCTCAGTATCCTCTCTAGTGCAATCACATCCTTACTGAGTGCGGAAACCAGGTTAACACCATGTAGGCCCTGCCTGCCTGAGGTAAAAATGTCAAGGAATGCAATATGTTTCCACCTAAGTTGCAGGGGACATTTAAATTTTGGTCTCAGCACCCTGCATAAACAGAATTGAGTAGGGCCTGAATTCAATTCATTTTAGTGAGAGAGCAATTTCAAAATCATAACACAGCAGATTAAATGTATTAATCATATTCAGTCCAGGTCTTGATGCACTTGGCATTGCACTGGACTAGTGTGCGTCAACAGCCACTTATAGCGAATCCTAAGCCAATATAATATTGGTCAGTGGATTGAGAACTGCTTTTTAGAACTCAATTATGATAATGAAAATAAGTAAACTTGCTGCAACCATGGGTTATTAATTCGCTGCATATCTCAATTCACATTTGTGTTATTCCCATTGGATACATCCGTAAAATGGTTATACGAGATGTAAATATACATCCGCATCAAGCTCCATTTTGTTTCACTACTGCCAGCACATTAATCATATTATGAGTCTTGGAGTACAGAAGATTTGAATAGGAGTGACATGCTAAATTAGATGGCTGATCTTCTGATTACAACGTGTAGTGACACCCAGAGAAGAGCACTCAGAGACCAGGAAATTAGATCTCCACCCATTATATGACACACATGGGGCGGAATTCTCCATTTCTGAGACAAAGTGTTGATGCTCAAGCAGAATTCGTGGAGTTCCACGAGAGCAAAACTGGTGCCGCGTCTGGACTGATTCCTCGACTGTGAAGTGGCTAGCACTGGCGCCACGTGGAACACAGTCGATTCTAATGAGAAACGGTGCCGAATTCACCAGTTTTGCAATTGACACTCAGGAGGCTGACAAGGAGCAGCCACATAAACACACTCCAAACCCTACACACACCATCCCAGCCAACAAGATGGCAGGGAGGAGAGCAACCCCAAGATTCACGAATACCGAGCTGCAGACCCTCCTGGACACGGTGGAGGAGGGGAGGATGACCCTGCACAATGGCCCGGGAAGGAGGCTGCTAGCCGTCACTGTTCACCATGCCTAGGCACAGGTGGCAGAGGCCATCAGCGCCGTGGACAACATAATGCGGACCAGCCAGCAGTACCACAGAAAGCTACACAACCTCCTCAGGGCAACACTATGCCCCTGGCATCAACCCTCTCCCACATGCCCGTGACCCAACCGCCCCCGCCCCCCTCCACCCGAAGAGCGGATGAACCCCCATTCCGCATCACATGCCGCCACCAATACCAATCGCATTGGTCAGGTGCCCTGGCCATTGAGGCTACCCACACCCTGGGCTGTTGGGCTGTCTAATGCTGTCTGTTCCCCCCCCCCCCCCCCCCATTACCCCCGGCATTGCTTAGTACTCTTTTTCGAAAACATAATGATGGTGCAATGGCTGCTGAGGAGAAGTGAGGAGTAGCCACTTTCTGGCATGCAACTCAAGAGCATTGGAACTGCTGTCTCAGTGTTCGGGGAGGGTGGGGTTGGGGGACCTTTCAGGGGGGTTGGGCTTGGTTGGGGCTGAAGCATTCCAGGTCGGGGTCGCCCCTGGGCAGGGGGTGGGAAGTGGTGGGCGGTGAGGGGCTTTGTGTCTGTGAGGCCTTCAAGCCATCTTTAAATATTGTGGAGACTCATAATAATAATAATCTTTATTGTCACAAGTAGACTTACATTAATACTGCAATGAAGTTATTGTGAAAATCCCCTAGTCGCCACATTCCGGCACCTGTTCGGGTACACAGAGGGAGAATTCAGAATATCCAAATTACCGAACAAGCACGCCTTTCAGAACGTGAGGGAGGAAACAGGAGGAAACCCACACAGACCACGGGGAGGACGTGAAGACTCCGTACAGACAGCAGAAAGTGACCCAAGCCGGGAATCTAACCTGGGACCCTGGAGCTGTGAAGCAACTGTGCTAACCACTGTGCTATGGGCAACCACAGTTGCATCCTGTCTATCAAACTCTTCCAGAATAGAACCTTGCTGCAGTTTGTCTCCTGAAATTCAGTTTCACCACCTTTGATTGTGACCAGCCTCTAGCTTCACAGCTGAAGGCTTGGCTATTTCAAATGAGAGATTTGTTAGCTGTGAGAGCACCTGACACTCCTCAACTCTCAAGTGCCCCCTTACAAGCACAGGTGCCATATCTCAGATTGGCACACTGCATGTCCAGCATCCTTTGATGCCAGAACAATGTGCCTGAACTCTACGAGTGTCAGCACCATAGAGGCAGCTGCCAAAAATTAAACACTAAAGAACAGGGCTTTACCACTGAGGATCCTTTTGCAGCCATAGGGTAAGTGTGTGGATGAGCGCTGATCACGTCCTCCCTAATGTTCCTGGCAGAGATCTGTGGTCTGGGGTCTAGGGGCTCCTGATGTGGCCAGGGGGATGGTGAGTGTGCAGAGCAAGGTTTGCCCACAAAACTGGCTCGCTGGATGGCACTCTGAGAGAAGGCAGGACAGTCCTGGAAAGGATGGGGGAGGCTAGGAAGATTTGAGGGTCCCGGGATGGAATTCCTAACTGATTGTTGGTCTCTCTCCTTCTCCAATTCTTTCCAGATATAACAATGTTTGCTGGTATCGATCCCATGGAGGCTGCCCTTGCATTGCTTGTGGCAGCCGAGGCGGGCAGACGCCGTAGAAGGCAGCACAGGCTGGAGGTGGCATCCCATGTGCAGGGAGCTACCACACACTCTGAAAATCTGGCTGAGGAGAGACCCAGAAGTGGAGTCCAGCGAAAGCCCATGATGTGCAGGCTTTGTTGGTAATTCAAGCAGCTGACGGACATCATTCTTGATTCTAAATTCTTGATTTCTCGAGGAATTAAGGGCTATGGGGATAGAGCGGGTAAATGGAGTTGAAATCAACCATTATTGAATGGTGGAGTGGACTCAATGGGCCGAATGGCCTTACTTCCGCTCCTATGTCTTATGGTCTTATGGCGGTGGAGGCCGGGACGTTGAGTGTCTTTAAGACAGAAATTGATAAATTGATCACGTGCCCTGGAAGACTGCGTTTCAGCAGGGAGACAGTGCGACACCTGTGCTACGTCCTCACGGATATGCCCCCCCCCCCCCCCTCCGTGGAGGAGGAGGAGAGGCGGACACCCACTCGTGGTGGCTGTGAAGGTCACCACAGCCCTTAACATTTATGCTACCAGATCATTCCTGAGCTCGTTTGGGGACCTTTGTGACATGTCCCAATCTTCCGCCCACAGATGCATCTGGGAGGTCACAAATGCTCTGTCTGAGCATTAGACTATATCACCTTCAACCTGGACCAGGTCCTGGACCCACCAAGATGCTGGAGGTGCAGGATTTCCCACCATTGCCGCGATGCCCAGGTCCAGGTGGCCATCGCCTGTCACCCTGCGAGAACTGGAGTATCATGGAGTGTCCTATGTTAATAATAATAATCGCTTATTGTGACAAGTAGGCTTCATTGAAGTTACTGTGAGAAGCCCCTAGTCGCCACATTCCGGCGCCTGTTCGGGAATTGAACCCGCGCTGCTGCCTTGTTCTGCATTACAAGCCAGCTGTTTAGCGCACTGTGCTAAAGCAGCCCCAACAGGAAGGGGTTCCACTCCCTGAATGTTGAGATTGTGTGCGACCACCACTTCTGACCACAGGGGCTGGTTTAGCACAGGGCTAAATCGCTGGCTTTGAAAGCTGACCAAGGCAGGCCAGCAGCACGGTTCAATTCCCGTACCACCCTCCCCGAACAGGCGCCGGAATGTGGCGACTAGGGGCTTTTCACAGTAACTTCATTTGAAGCCTACTCGTGACAATAAGTGATTTTCATTTCATTTTCATTTCATGATCATGTAAGCATGTACCCTGGGAACGTGCATGGCAGCTACATCCTGGGGCACTCAGAGATCCCTGATGTCTTCGAGGACCCCCCCCACCCAGGATGGTGGGTTGGCTTGTGGAGGACGAGGGATACCCGCTGGAGGCCATGGCTGATGACCTCGGGGCGGAGGTCTGAGACTTGGCGAAGACCCGTTATAATCAGTCCTATGTTGCCACTTTTAGCTGCTTTTCAATGCCCCCTCACTATTCACTTCCAGTCAACACACAAGCATGGCAGCATGCCGACCTCCTCCTCGCTTTGGGAATGCCAACCTGGCCAAGCTTCTCATTGTTGTGGATTATTAGAGGTGGGCCACCTTGTCCCTCAAGTGGGTCGGAGGACCAGCGGAAGGGTCAGCAACGTTGCCTGGGAGGCAGTGACATTGGCTGTCAGTGTGGGCAGCATGTGAAGGAGGACCACCGTCCAATGTCAGAAGACTAATAACATCACTGAACTGCAAGAGTAAGTTATCCAATTTCATTTAGAACAAAAAACACCATTGAATCTGCCATCACCACACTCTCAGGTTTGCATTCCAGGTTCAATCCCCTCACTCAGTAAAGAAGGACTTTCCTCATGTCTCCTTGGAGCCTTTTGTCAGTCACCTTGTAGCAGTGTCCTCTGGTTCCCGATCCTTTGGTTCTCTGGCTCTCCTCAATCTTTATCCCAGTCTTAACCATATTAATATTTTATGGTGCGAAGGTATTCCACGTTATTCTGTGCTCACCTTTAGAGATTTATTTTATTTTTCTGTTAATCTAGTCCGAACAATCATCCAAGTGTATGTCTTACTTTAATTTATGCATATAGACAGTTGCTAAACAACATTGTTTTCCCGAAGCAGACTTTTGCAGTAGCATTATGAAGATGGTTTGTGCGATCTGAGCTTGTTTGTTCTGCTATATTTCCAATCAATTTAAAATCACACTCTTAAATTGTCAGGTTACACTGACTCCCTGACAATAACACAGCCACCCCCCCCCCCCCCCCCCCTTCCCCCAACCCCCGTTTCCTCTTTTCAAAGCATGTTTGCACTTAATAGGTTTTTACCTAAATTGCAGAAAACCCTGCCATCTTTCAGTGTGCTGTACGCCAATGCACTAAATATGTGATCATTCTTTTTTTGACGTAAGTAAAATCTCAGAAAATGAAAGAATATCTGCGAGGATATTCATGGTACCACTCAATCGAGTTTAGACAATTAGACAATTAGGAAGCAAGGACGATTGCCCACCTCTCCGGAAAGCCTTGCAGCGCGAGTATTATGTTCAACTGGAAAGTTCTGAGAAATGAAAAATGGAAACAATACCAAAATTATTATTTTTAATTTTCTCCTGGAACTTCAGGCTAAAATAAACTGTTTCCACTCTTGCTTGGAGTATACCTGAAAAGATGTTCATGAGATTGACTCTTAATAAAGCAATGCTTACTTTAATCCATTTCAATGAAAGAAAACATTTATAACTCAATTAAAAGGTTCAATTAATGTTACTTCTAAAATAGTTCTTTAGTGTTTTATATTCACTGTTATCTTTAGGGCTTGTTAAAATATACAATAAATTTCACTCCCCAGTCAAAGATTCAACACGCAACATTAGCCTGTTCAAGGAATCTTACAACACCAGATTAAAGTCCAACGGGTTTATTTGAAATCACTAACTTTCTGAGCGTAGCTTCTTCATCAGATGAAGGAGCTGCGCTCCGAAGGCTAGTGATTCCAAATAAACCTGTTGGACTTTAACCTGGTGTTGGAAGACTTCTTACTGTGCCCACCCCAGTCCAACTCCGGCAACTCCACATCATGTTCAAGGAATGAAATGGATGAGTATACTAAGGATGATAATTAATCTCTTCATTAACTAATAATAATAATAATATTTATTAGTGTCACATTGCAATGAAGTTACTGTGAAAATACTCTAGTCGCCACACTCCGGCACCTGTTCGGGTTCACTTAGGGAATATTCAGAGTGTCCAAATTACCTAACAGCACATCTTTCGGGACTTCTGGGAGGAAACCGGAGCATCCGGAGGAAACCCATGCAGACATGGGGAGAACAGGCAGACTCCGCACAGACAGTGACCCAAGCGGGAATTGAACCCGGGACCCTGGCGCTGTGAAGCAACAGAGCTAACCAATGTGCTGTCCCGCCGCGCTATTTTCATCTGATCCTTCTGTTCTCAACTGTATTTACATACACATTGATCATACCCTCTTCAGGGTAACTCAAGAAGATGTGTGCATGCGGGATATGCAGAGATGAGTATAACTGGACACTTTCCTACAATCAAATGAGGAGTCATTCTGCAATTGTGAAGAAAGTAATACAACTCTCATTTCCATGACTTGGTCTTCGCTGCAGCTGGGTACATTTTTTCAAAGTAGGCAGACTTCCCCATTAGCTCTTGGCCAGTCGGGTGTGATTTTGTATTCACTGGAACAGAGGTAGTTCACAAACTTACTGAACTCATTGATGTTGAATGAGGGTTCATTTCACACAGAGTCATAGAGGTCTACAGCACAGAAAAGGCCCTTTGGTCCATCACCCGTGCGTCAATCAAAAACAATCACCTAACGATTCTCATCCCATTTTCCAGGACTTGGCCCTTAGCCTTGTAAGCCTTGGCATCGCAAGTGCACACCGAAACACTTCTTTAATGTTATGAGGGTCTCTGCCTCTCCCTCCATCACCTTTTCAGGCAGTGAGTTCCAGACTCACACCACCCTCTGGGTGAAAATGTTTCTCCTCACATCCCCTCTAAACCTCCTGCCCCTTTTCTCACCATTTGAGAGATTCCAAACAAAGTGAATCTGGTCAAGCCTTGGGATGACTAATTTTGTTGAAGTAGATGTACCTATTTTGATAGACTAGGGATCTGCCATTGATGTCAGTGACAACAAGCTGTTCTTCACTATTGGGAAAATCTGTCAAATCATCGCCAACGTTGACCATTGGCAACAGATGTCACGAAAGATAGTGTGCTGGGTTGAACGTTCCAGGCTGATACTCAACTGGAACTTGCCCTCGTGTAGTCTGAGAATCCAATACTCTATTCAAGTAGCTTTGCTGTGGATTGTTGAACAAATTTCCTAGTGGTCTATGATCACTTATTACTTCATACTCGCTTCTATACAAGCAAAGATTATAGTACTGCATCTCATGTGATTGAGAACACTTCTCTCTCTGTTGCTTACGTTGCTCATGCCATCATAATGAATGATGGGTTGCCTGCCTGGTCTTTCTGCACAAGCACTGCACCCAAGCCAACAAGGCTTGCATCCATGACTAGCTGGGTATTTTTTTATCAGGATTGAAATGAGCATTTGTGCAACTTACTGACAACCGTTATTTGATCTGGTGTACATGCCTACTTGTGTGATGCCGCCCATTCCCACTTAGAACATAGAACATAGAACAGTACAGCACAGAACAGGCCCTTCGGCCCTCAATGTTGTGCCGAGCCATGATCACCCTACTCAAACCCACGTATCCACCCTATACCCGTAACCCAACAACCCCCCCTTAACCTTACTTTTATTAGGACACTACGGGCAATTTAGCATGGCCAATCCACCTAACCCGCACATCTTTGGACTGTGGGAGGAAACCGGAGCACCCGGAGGAAACCCACGCACACAGGGGGAGGACATGCAGACTCCACACAGACAGTGACCCAGCCGGGAATCGAACCTGGGACCCTGGAGCTGTGAAGCATGTATGCTAACCACCATGCTACCCTGCTGCCCCTAAGTAGTCTCTTTTTCGAATCGTGCCAGATAATTTGGTAAGGCCAGGAATGAAGTGACTACAGTATGTCGTGAATCCGAACAAACTATGGACTTCTTGCATGTTTGTAGGATATGGGTTGTAATAGCTTTAACCTCCCATGGATCAGGTTATACTACTGAAAAAATGACCAAAGAATTTGATTCTACTTTCATTAAGGAAGCTATTGTCTTTGTTCAAGGTAAGGTTATTTTCATTCTGACCATAGATGAGATTCTCATCACTGATGCTTGGGTGTCACCAAGCCTTGAAGTGCAGACTGAATCATGAGCTCAAATACCTCAGTTGCTGAATTGACTCCAAAGTGGAGCCTCTTGTATCACAAAAGTAAGGTGTGAGTGGAGATTACTGTAAAGGTACCTTGATTCAAAAACAGAAAATACTGGACAGTCTCAGCAGGTCTGACAGCATCTGTGGAGAGAGAGAGAGAGAGGGGCGAACATTTCGAGTCTGCATGACTCTTCATCAAAGCTGGAGAGAACAGGAAATAGGGTCAGATTTAGACTGTTCTGGGGCTGCATTGGGGGCATGGAGCAGTGGGGCTGGATAGAGGGCCAGTGATAGGTGGAGACTGACAAAGATATTGTGGGCAGAAAGACAAATGGGGGTGATTAAGGCTAAGAAGGATGCTGATAGTGGCACATAAAGAGATTAGAATGTGTGAATGGCAGAACAAAGGTGAGCAGCGTGTCAAAGGGCAACTGGGAACAGGGAATAGATGGCCCAAGTGGGGTGGGGGGACAATAATGAGGGAAATAAAGATTGATCAAAGAAATAAAAATAAATTAATAGCAATAAAAATGGGTAAGAAGGACATCAAAAGTTACAAAAGAGTACACTGTGCTAACATTTGAACATCAGAACTCAGACTTTTTGGCATCTGTAAGATCAGTGGGACTCAGTTCAATTGGTTAGCTGGTGGCCAGTGAATTGGCCAAAAGTCCATATTCTGTCCAATAAAAGGTGGTGATTGGGTCCTGCCTAATGTGTTGATTTTCAGAGGGTCAGGGGAAGCAGTTGGAATCCTGGACACTCAGAGGAAAGAGCCTGCTCTCTTGTCTTTCTCTCTCTCCAGAAAAGCTGCTGTATTTCTGAAACTGCAGAGACCGAAATGAATCTACAGACTAGAAATAGAGATCTCAACTGAGATACTTGATTGAAGAGAAGGAAGGTGAGCTATAAGTCAACCAGCTGAAACAAATACTTTCATCCTTTTACTTATTATTTTTTCCCCCTCTTCGCCCCTCTGTGTTTGTCTGACTTGTGTGTGTTTCGAGGGTAGGATGAGTTTAAATGGGTGGGGGAAGGTGTTAGAAATTAGATAATAGTTAGCTTATTATATTTGCTGCATTCTTAATTATAGTTGTTGTTATTTATTTTTTTTAAACATTTTATTGAGGTATTTTTGGTATAGTAACAACAACAAAATAAACAATATACATGAAACCATAAACATAGTGCAAAAGCCTCTCATCCAGGTCCGTCCCTTATTGACCCCTTACTCTAATCTCTCACTACTCCCCCCCCCCCCCCCTCGTCTGCTGACGATTAATTCCCCACAAAGAAGTCGATGAGTAGTATCCGTCTCCGGGCTACCAGGGAAGCAAAGGCCAGAACATCTGCCTCTTTCTCCTCCTGGATTCCCGGGTCTTCTGACACCCCGTAAATCACCACCTCTGGACTCAGTGCCACCCTTGTTTTTAACACCATGGACATGACATCCGTAAACCCCTGCCAAAATCCCCTAAGCTTTGGACATGTCCATGTGTGGAGAACATGTGGACATATCTTGCCGGTCCTCCCGCACATTTTGCTCACCTGTCCTCCACCCCAAAGAATCTGCTCATCCAGGCCACTGTCATGTAAGCCCAGTGAACAACCTTCAATTTTATAAGGCTGAGCCTGGCACATGTTGCGGACGTGTTGACTCTACTCAACTCGTCTACCCATAGATCATGCTCTATCTCACCTCCCAGCTCCACCTTCCACTTGCGCTTCAGCTCCTCGGTCTGCGTCTCCTCCGACTCCATAAGCTACTTATAAATGTCCGAGACGCTCCATGCTCCCACCCACCCTCTGGAAATTATCCTGTCCTGAATCCCCCTTAGCGGTAGGAGTGGGAAGGTTGACACCTGTTTACGAAGGAAGTCCCGCACCTGCAGATACCTGAATGTGTTTCCCATTGCCAACCCAAACTTTTCCTCCAACACCCTCAGACTCAGAAAGCTCCCCTCTATGAACATATCCCCATCCTCTCAATCCCCGCTCTCCGCCATAACCGGAAACCCACATCCATACTCCCCAGGGCAAACCAGTGATTATCACAGAATGGGGCCCAAACAGATGTTCCCACTGCTCCCACATGCCGCCTCCACTGGCCCCAAACTCTCAGAGCCGCCACCACCACTGGACCGGTGGAGTACCGTGCCGGCGGGAACGGCAGAGGTGTAGTTACCAACGCCCCCAAACTGGTGCCCTTACGTGATGCCGCCTCCATACGCACCCATGCCGACCTCTCCTCCACCACCTACTTCCTGATCATGGCTACATTAGCCGCCCAGTAATAGTTGCTAAAATTTGCCAGTGCCAGCGCGCCCTCTCCCCAACTCCGCTCAAGCATTGCCTTCCTTACTCCCGGGGTCTTGGCCGCCCTGACGAAACCCATGATCACTCTGTTGACCCGCTTAAAAACGTACCGCAGAATAGAGATGGGGAGACACTTGAAATACAAATAGGAATCTTGGGAGGACCGTCATCTTCACCATTTGCACCCTCCCAGCCAGAGACAATGGAAGCGCATCCCATCTCTGAAAATCGTCCTTCATTTGGTCCACCAGCCGGGCCAGATTCAATTTATGCAGCCGGTCCCATTCCCGCGCTACTTGGATACCTAGGTACCTAAAGCTTCCTTCTACTAACCTAAACGGCAGCACTCCCATTCGCCTCTCCTGTCCCCTCGCCTGGACCACAAACATCTCACTCTTCCCCATATTAAACTTATCCCCTGAAAACCGGCCAAATTCCCAGAGCGTCCTCATGATTTGTTGCATCCCCTCTATTGGGTCCGAAACATACAGAAGCAGGTCATCAGGCTTCCCGTAACAGCTTCCCCGAACAGGCGCCGGAATGTGGCGACTAGGGGCTTTTCACAGTAGCTTCATTGAAGCCTACTCGTGACAATAAGCGATTTTCATTTCATCCGCATAGAGCAAAACCCTGTGCTCCATCCCCCACCCCTCCCAGACCAGTCCTCTCCAGCCCCTCGAGGCTCTCAGAGCAATTGCCAACGGCTCTATAGCCAGTACAAACAACAGTGGGGAGAGGTGGCATCCCCGGTGCAGTCTAAAATAGTCCGATGTTGTCCTATTCGTCTGTACACTTTCCACAGGAGCCTGATCCAGTAACCTGAAACAGTCAATAAAGCCCCGCCCGAATCCGAACCATCCCAGTATCTCCCACAGATAGTCCCATTCTACCCGATCAAAAGCCTTTTCTGCATCCATTGCGATCACTACCTCCACCTCCCTATCTTCATGGTCACATTTAACAGCCTTCTTACATTGACAACCAACTGCCTGCCCTTAACAAACCTTGTCTGGTCCTCTGCTATAACATCTGGAACACAATCCTCGATCCTGGAGGACAAGATTTTGGCCAGCAACGTGGCATCTACATTCAACAGGGAGATTGGCCTATAGTTATTGTTATTAATAAATGTAATTGTGTTTAAATTTGCCAACCTGGTGACTGTAGTTATTGGGCAGCTAAGGGCCAAAGGCTTCAGGTGTTTGTCTAAGAATTATTTATTAAATTCAATTGTGTTGTGACTCCCGGTCAAGTGGGGTTACCGAGCCCAGGGGGGCTCATAACACGGTCAGCATACAAGTCGAGAATGTTATTTGTCTGCATAAGAATCGCTAAGTGATGGCAATGTGTACAGATCTGTTGCTATGTGGAAATGGGTAAGCATGTCACATTCGCCAGATTTGGCATAGAATACATATGTCTCAGTCTCATTTGTCTTTGAACGAACCTGGAGTTTGAAAAATCCAAGGAGCTTTCAGTGGTTTATCAATATTGTAAGGGATCACTTTCGCATTCCCTGGTTTGACGATAATCAAACAATATGGCTTCAAAATATACAAACAGTCACATTATCAGCAAAGTATAAGTAAATATCAGTTTAAAAATAGCTATGAATAGAATAAAGAATGTGAAGATGGCTTCACTAAAAAGGGTTGTAGAAAGCTGTACCGAGAAGATCAAGTCCAACAAGTCAAACCAAAGATAACAAAATGATTGATCAACTAAATATTTTGGATCTGTTTGTATTTCTAATGACAATGAAGAATTTTGGTTTTCGGGGAAATGTACTAAGTTAAAATTGATATATTAGAAGTAACATTAGTCAAAATTAATTGTGTTAAGAAAAAAAATGTTATAGAATTCAATTTATCTGAGGTCTTAAATGAATAGGAGAAGCCATGTGGAAGCATTTGTTGATACTTCTAATATTTCATTGTGCCTATAAAAATATTGCACTTCCAGTTTGTAATAAGCACCTGCTTCGTGCTCACAATAATGGAAGCTTAGGAACCTATTTCACACTGGGAAAACAGTGGAGGCACCACTAAATTTCTCACTCTCTAACTATAATTCAAGCATCTTATTCTGAATGCTACAAGCACTGATGTAGAAACTTTTGGGCTCTTTACTTGCTCTTTAAAATGATCTCCCTTTAAATTATTTAAACTTGTTGAACTTTTCTCAGTCATCAATTACTCCACATTCTCTAAACAAGTAGTATTTCACAATTGATGAGTCTACCTTCTATGTTAATTTAAATATTTCCCATTGCTATCTCAATTTGCCATGCTAGTCTCTTAATCCCTAACCTATTTTAGCCTCTCAGAAATAATATTCCTCCCCAACAAATTCCCCTCAATTATCTGTAAAAACAAGATTTTCCATTTCACTCCATTTCCATCACCAATTGTTAAAAGTAATTATTCCTCTGCTGCTCTCAGGGGTGCTACTGGTGACTGAGAAATCCTGAAACAACTATTCTGAACTGCCTTAGCTTGAGTTTCTGAACCATTGCCTGCTA
Source organism: Scyliorhinus canicula (assembly GCF_902713615.1). Taxonomy (NCBI): domain Eukaryota; kingdom Metazoa; phylum Chordata; class Chondrichthyes; order Carcharhiniformes; family Scyliorhinidae; genus Scyliorhinus; species Scyliorhinus canicula. The sequence continues at coordinate 171,244,982 of NC_052151.1, forward strand.
TTGCTTCCTTGAGATTACAAACATCCAATCCATAAATATCACGTATGATGCTAAGTAACACAACTATAATTCCCTCATGTTTATCCTTGTATCTCAATATAGTTTGTGCTTCGCCAAGATGAAGTCTCTTGAACTAATAGCTTCCATGTATAGCCGTTATGCTATACACCAATCAAAGTTAAGTGTGTATGTTTCTGCGGACTTTACAGAATTTTTTAACGAGTTAGATTTGATCACAATGAGGATCTAGCCCACATTTGGCCATCTTGTTAATGAAACTTGAAGTATGCAGTCTGCTAAGCTCCCTTAATTGGATAGGAGACTAAATTTGTCGATCAACCAAGCCAAGCAGAGTCAATCTATGAATGTTAATTAAAAGTTGACCAATGTTAACACACTTCCTTCACTTGATTATTACTGACAGAACAATAAATGTTGTTACCATGCAATGAGTAATGTGCTTTTGAGTTGGCTTGAGAAACAATGAGCCTTCATTTCCAAATCTTAAGATTATTTATCGATATAATTTTCGAGAACCTCCTCAGTGAAACCACGAGAATTGTTCATTTTATGGTCCTGATCAGACCACTCTCATGGCTATTGAGTACTGTTATATTACCATTCGTGGTAATATGTACCGTTCTTTGTCTTTTCTTCCAGAATGATCCGATCAGTTGTTGACAAAGAATCCACCAATCAAAAGAGTGAAATAAAATGAATTTATTATAAAACTATTACTGAAATGAAGCTTGCGCATTCTACTGAGCTACAGTTAATAATTAAGTAATATTGAATCTGTCTAGCAGTACTCAATAATCTAAATAGTCACTAACTCCACTATGGTCTAACTTTGTTTTAACTCTTGTCTAATCTAATCTTCTCCTAATGCTCTCACCAATGCTTCTCCGAATGCTACTCCCAGAATTCCCTCAGGGTCTACCTTAACTCCAAAGAAGTAGTGGTGCCCTCTAGTGTTTGATTTACACAGAGATGTAATAATTAACCCTTCAATAACCTGACTATATGCATATCATTACAAGTACGGGTGAAATTACTCCTTTTTTATCCCTGAAATGATCCCGGAATCCATCCATTAAATCTGGATCATTTCTGGATCATCTTTCCTCTCCTTGTAAAATTGCTGGTGCTTGATCCCTTAAATGCCTCTGATTTGGCCCTTTTGCCCTTACACTTTGGTGCTGTCTAACGTGTTGGAAGCAGATGTTAAATCTTAAATCACACTGAAATTTCTTTTGATCATTGAGGCTATCAGTTGGCTATTTTGGATATAATTATTTGATGTCTTCATTTAAGGAGAAATTAATCAAAGGTACATTCAAGTGCTTGATAAAGATTATTTTTAAGGCTATTGTTTCACAAAGATAAGAAAGAAATCTTTCTCCAAATTATTACCAATTGTTCAGTGAATTTCTTGCAGTGGGCAATTGTTTTTAGTGCGAGCAGAACTATGCACATAGTATTCAATCTAATGGCAGCCAAGACTATGGAGAGATTTTCCACAACTCCTTATTCGTGGTATTTTTGCAGGATTGTAATCTCAATCGGTAAAGTAATTACAGTCAAACCTCTTTAGTTAAAGCTCAGATGCACATAGATCAGTTATACTGAAATATTTTCAATTATCTAATGCATTTGTGAGGCCCTGAATGTATTTCTAATACAGATCAAACTGAAACAACTTTGAATCTGAAACAAGTTTGAATTATCACTTTACTTTTCACACTCACAGAAGTTCTCAGTCAGTCAGTTTAAGGATATCGCGAAGGCTTTTTTTATACAGGTGCTCATACTGAAAGCAGTGGGTTGATTTTTTTTTTCCCCATCTAATGGCAATTTCCGTTCAATACCTGGGCTAGCTCTCCACTTACAGACCAGTCTGTTAGCTGCACAGCATCCTATTCCTTTGATCTGAGTGTTTTAGCTGCTGCTCACCGTGATAAATAATAAATTTGCAGGATGATTTTGAGAATTCCACGGCTGTTTATTTTGCTGGAATTTCTAATGAATTCTGTGAACTGGAACCTGCAGAGAGAGCGTGAACTGTAATTTTCCAGTAGTCGAGAATTCAATTGGACGAGTGCCAACATCCACTCTTCAAAAGGGTTAATAAAAGAATATTGGAATTAATTTTGTGGCTTGATGTAAGTCATCCAGGTGGTGTAATGGAAGGAAAACATGGCCAGAAATTGGAAAAGGGAAAGAGTCCCATATTAAAGATTGCTCCATCCTTTTATTTAATTTTTACAATTAAGGGGCAATTTTGGGTGGCCAATCCACCTACCCTGCATATCTTTGTGTTGTGGGGGTGGGACCCATGCAGACATGGGAAGAACATGCAAACTTCACAGGGAAATTGACCTGGGGGCGAAATTGAACTTGGGTCCTCGGCACTGTGAAGATTGGTCCATCCTGTGGGAGCTAGTGACGGAGGAACTTCAGTCAATTCTTAAAATGAAGGCTGAAGACGGATGGACTGGAGATTGAACTGACAATATGCTTTGTGAAGTCGCTCAATATCGTGGGCGAAAGCTTGGATTAGGCTGGTAATCGGGCACAGGAATCCCAAATAATAATGAACCTGAGCCACTCGTAGTAATACAGGCAGAATACAAACTTTGTGCCACCTGCTAATTTCAATAATAGTGGCATGCAGCCAAGTACCAAACACTTTTCTGAGGAGCTGCACTCCTCATCAGGAGACACAGTTTCATGCAAGGTTTAATGTCACTTTAAGTTAGCCTAAACGGTGAGGTGCATTTTAATGCAGCTTTTTCTGGAACTGGCTAAAAGATTAGTTTATTCACAGAAAGAAGAATGAACATGTTGCGACTGGCCAGGTGCAGCATTGGAGTCGTTGGTGCAGGAGGTGCACAGGGGGAGAGAGATCCTTTTCCTTAATAGTGCCAGAGAGCACTCCCGACTGACATTATGAAGGCAGTGGGAGTAGAGATGGCCTTGTGATTAATGCTAGCTCTCTAACATGAAGGACAACAAGTTCAATGACTTCACAGGGGTACTGACATTTAGTAAATGCCTCCTCATGTGCCATATATCTGCAATTGAATCACTAACCGCCCACACCGCTGCCTTTACTCATCTGCCAATCATTTTTATCCAGCACAACTTATGCACCACATTCATAACCTCGTCTCACACTAATACACTTAGCATAGCTGCAAACATCATTCTCAGAACTCACAACTTTCACACGCTGCCAAGCATTTGGCACCATATTCACTCACACACTTCCTTCTTTGCACGACAATTTTGCCCAGAATTGGAGGAAGTTGCACTTAACCAGTGCGGGACAAGCATCGCTGCAGACCCTCAACTGCATGGAGGTGTTGGCATTAGCAACCATTGACGTTGACACGACTGAGGCCATTGGCGCCTTTGTATTGTTACCCCTTAAATAGCGAAGAGTTGCCACTTGGTCAAGAATTAGTGTGAGAATCTGAAACACTTGAGGAGTAAGAGTCGGCATGAAAAATAAACGCTGTCACTCCAGGTCACATTCACATCCACCAGCTCAAACATTAGCATCACGGATGTCGTAGAGAGGAACATAGTGATGGATTCTGCATGTGGGGAGTCACCAGGCACCTACATGCTGCAGGAAAAGTCTTGGCAAAGGATAGTGTGGATGCCATCTCCTTGGAGGATAAGATTGCACACAAGATCTGCTGCAGATGGCTCCGGTGAGGACTTCGATGGGATGGCATATGGATAGAGGCATATGGGTATGCATGCATAAATGTTTGGTGCGTTGGCAGGCCTGACAGAAAGCGCGGGGCCCATGTCAGGATGTACTGAGGAGTCTGCTACCAATTTGGTAGAGGGCCTAGTTCAGAGCCCATCCTTTCCACGATGGAAACAGAGGTCAATTGCATGAGAACATTTGTCAACCCAAATATGCTAGTCAATGTCTCACCATTCACTACAGGACAAGCAACATCTGAGTGGAAGCTCAGATGGGCAATCTCTGCTTACTGCCACACAAGCTCTAAATCACAGCCATATGCCTGCGATTGTAATGTGCAAAGAGGCCTGTGGTATATCACAGCAACTATCCTCCAGTGAATTTCTGGGAGTGTTGAGGCATGGTTCAGGAGGGGGGCAGTAGTTCCACTGTTCATGAACATGCTGCTGTCTCTTAGGAACTATTACTACTGCCACTCCACCAATTTTATATACAAATGCTGGCCCCTCGTAATGTCATATGCTGCACAATGAATTCATACACCATTAATCTTCACACCCACATCGTTGAGTACCGCAGGGCTTTTCCAGAACAGTCGGGGGGGTGGGGCGGAACCACTGTTTCAGGTGCCAGTCGTCTGCTCTATCAAATTGATGTGGCAGCTTGGCTTTTCATTGTGTGCACGCATGTACATGAGCTGCAGGCTGAAGTCATCAGTGATTTCAACAGAAGACAAGCATTTGCCCAGTAGCCATTCTCTAGCTGGCTGTTCCATTGAATTGCTACTGTGTGAAAGGTGTCCATTCAACCTAACAAGTCTGCACCGACCCTCTACCTCAGTCCACTCCCCCGCCCTATCCCCGTAACCCTGGACATTGATCACAGCCAATCCACCTAACCTGCACATCTTTGAACTGTTGGAGGAAACCAGAGCACCCGGAGGAAACCCACGCAGGCATGGAGAGAATATGTGCAAACTCCACACAGTCACCCGAGGCCGGAATTGAACCCAGGTCCCTGGGGCTGAGAGGCAGCAGGGCTAACCATTGTGCCACCGCGCCACTTAAGCTGAAGCTGCCGAAGACAAGAGAAACTGTTGAGAGCAAACAGCAAAGTTTGTAGTCTGAGCATAATTATTTGTTCAAGCTGATATTTGCAATGAGGATGGCTCATAGCTGAATCACCGAGGACATTTCAGTCCTAATTCCAGGAAGAGTCTGTTCACTTGCTGAGGAAAAGTGAGTGGAACTAAAGCAATTACACTGGGTGGTAAAATATCGATGCCTCTTTTTTTTAAGTGTCCATGTCGTGTAATTTCTTTTCCTGATTTTACAACTTAGCACGTTCTCACTGGGCCGCAGATGGACGTGCATCAAAGATTGACAAGATTCAAAATATCTCATTTGCAGGAATGAAGCTTAACCTGAGGAAATATCAAAATTATTCTGCCCAGTTCACATTGATGAAACTTATGCTGATGCAAACAGAATCAAGTTTAACCTTCACTCCTGAGTCTAAATGCAAACGTGCAGCTGACTTTGAAACTGCAAAGATCAGATACGCAACTAATGCTGTCAATACTGATGATAGGATGAAAAAAATAATAATTTAGCGTGCTAAATTTGATCACTGGACCGCTTATCTTTTGACCTCAAGATTTCCTGGTGTGCTTTTCTGTGAAGCAAATAATTGTTCGACTGTTATCTGTCTAATTACTTACTTACACCAGATAAATTCAGCTGGAAAATACCCGTAAGTATTTAGTGATTTACTAAATAAACACAGGTTGTGATAACTTGTTGGATTCTGCCAGTTTTGCTCTTCTCCATCTTGAATAATCATATTCCTTTAGTAATTTAATTTGAAAAGCCAAAACTCGAAGTAATCAAATAATTTAAATTCTGAGAAATCTGAAGGTCGCGTGCATTCCTTCAAAAAATACAAAAATTCCTAAAGGTGGCACAGCAGGTTGATCAGGTGATTTAAAAAGTATATGGGCTACTTGGGTTGAGAAATGTAAAGACAACGGGCGCGATTCTCCGCTGCCCACGACGTGTCGGAGAATAGCGGGAGGGCGTCCCCGACATTTTTCCCGCCCTCCCGCTATTCTCCCCCCCCACGGCCCCCCCACGACACGAATCGCTGCTCGCCATTTTTTACGGCGAACAGCGATTCTCCCCAGGCCGATGGGCCGAGTTCCCAGGCCTTTACGGCCGTTTTTACAGCCGCAAACACACCTGCTTGCTGCCGTCGTAAAAACGGCCGCAACATGCCCGTTCTGGGCATCCAGGGCCCCGATTGGCACGGCAGTACCACGGCCGTGCCAAGGGGGGCATGGGCCCGCGATCGGTGGGCACCGATCGCTGGCAGTGCATCCGTAACGGACACACTCTTTCTCCCTCCGCCGCCCCGCAGGATCAGTCCGCGGGGCGGCTGAGGGAGATGACGGCCCCGCGCATGCGCGGGTTGGAGCCGTCCAATCCGCGCATGCGCGGCTGACGTCATTGTGCGCGTCAGCCGGCGTGACGCTTGGCGCGCGGACATAGCGACGGTCGCTAAGGCCGCGATGCTGTGCTTCACGGGAACCCGCTGCTAGCCCCGCCCGGGGGGGAGAAGCGGGTCCCGGGAGGGGGTGCGGAGGCTGCCGTGAAACACGGCCAGTTTCACGGCAGCCTTTACGACTCACCGCATTTGCGGAGAATTGCGCCCAACATGCTAGAGCTTTGTAAATCACTGGCTAGGCCTCAGGTGGAATATTGTGGACTATTCTGGGCACCACACCTCAGGAATTATGCAGTCTTAGAAATGGCACAGAGAGGATGGCACGGTGCCGCAGTGGGTAGCACTGCTGCCTCATGACGCCGAGGATTATCATAGAATTTACAGTGCAGAAGGAGGCCATTCAGCCCATCGAGTCTGCACCGGCCCTGACAAAGAGCCCCCTACTCAAGCCCACATATCTACTCTATGCCCGTAACCCTGTAACCCTCATTTAACATTTTTGCACACGAAGGGCAATTTTTTTTTTTTTATAAATGTTTTTTATTGAGTTTTCATGTTTTATATATGACAAATTACAAATTATTAGAGAGAGAGAAAAAAAAAAGGAAAACACAAAAATTTAACATGAATATTTACAGGTAAGCATCTTCATAACAACAATTGTGGCCGCCCCCTTTAGCCAGCATACATATTTTACATTCCCCAATATGGCCGAGGCACATGTTTATAGGCATTTATTTATAGTTTGGTTTTGGGCCTTGGCTTGCCATCAAACCCCCATACCGAGCCCGTAACCCCCCCCCCCCCCCCCTCCCCCCGGCTACCTTCCCCCGATTCCCGTCCATTTTCCCCTGGTTCTTGGCCACCCGACTATTCTTCCTCATGTACGTTGGCCACAAACAGGTCCCGGAACAGTTGCATGAATGGATCCCACGTTCTGTGGAAGCCGTCGTCCGACCCTCGGATGGCGAATTTGATTTTCTCCATTTGGAGAGATTCCGAGAGGTCGGACAGCCAGTCTGCAGCTCTGGGTGGTGCTGCTGACCGCCAGCCAAACAGGATTCTACGGCGGGCAATCAGGGAGGCAAAGGCAAGGGCGTCCGCCCTCCTCCCCAGGAATAGATCTGGCTGGTCTGAAACCCCGAAGACCGCCACTATCGGGCATGGCTCCACCCTCACCCCCACCCCCACCACTTTGGACATAGCCTCGAAGAAGGCTGTCCAGTACTCCACAAGTCTGGGGCAAGACCAGAACATGTGGGCGTGGTTGGCCGGGCCTCTTTGGCACCGCTCACATCTGTCATCCACCTCCGGGAAGAACCTACTCATACGGTTTCTCGTTAAGTGGGCTCTATGTACCACTTTTAGTTGCGTCAGGCTGAGCCTTGCGCACGTGGAGGTGGAGTTGACCCTATGCAGTGCTTCGCTCCAGAGTCCCACCCTATCTCCATCCCCAGGTCGTCCTCCCATTTCCTTCTTGTTGCGTCCAGTACGGTGTCGTCCCTATCTACCAGTCGGTCATACATGTCACTACAGTTCCCTTTCTCTAGGATACTTGTGTCCAGTAGGTCTTCCAGTAGTGTCTGTCGTGGCAGTTGTGGGTACGTCCTTGTCTCCTTTCGTAGGAAGTTTTTGAGCTGCAGGTACCGTAGCTCGTTCCCCCCAGCTAGCTGAAATTTCTCTGTCAGTTCGTCCAGTGTTGCGATCCTGTCGTCCGTGTATAGGTCCCTGACTGTCAGTGTCCCCCCGTCCTGCCTCCACCTTTTGAAGGTGGCGTCAGTCAGTGCTGGTTTGAACCTATGGTTGTTGCAGATGGGAGCCTTGTCCGACATTTTGTACAGGCCAAATTGCTGCCGCAGTTGGTTCCAGGATTGGAGGGTGGCTGTCACCACTGGGCTGGTGGAGTGTTTTTTGGGTGGGGATGGGAGTGCTGCCGTGGCGAGGGCCCGGAGGGAGGTTCCCATGCAGGAGGCCTCCTCCGCACGCACCCACTCGGCTTCTGGCTCCTGGATCCATCCCCTTACTCGCTCGGCTGTTGCCGCCCAGTGGTAGAATTGTAGATTCGGGAGGGCTAGCCCCCCCCTGGATTTTGTTTTTTGTATGACCTTCTTTGGGATCCTAGCATTTTTACCCCCCCCCCATACGAACGCCATGATATGTTTGTCCAGCGCTTTGAAAAAGGCCTTGGGGATGTAGATCGGAATGGATCTAAACAGGAAGAGGAACCTGGGCAGTACGTTCATTTTGATCATCTGGACTCTCCCCGCGAGGGAGAGCGGGAGTGTGTTCCATCTTTGCAGGTCCTTTTTAACTTCCTCCGTCAGGCTAGCAGCACTAAAGGGGCTGCCGTTCAAACAAGCCCGAAATAAATTCCACTACCTGGGGATCCAAATAGCCCATGACTGGAAAGGGATCCACGAAGGGCAATTTAGCATGGCCAATACACCTAACCTGCACATCTTTGGACTGTGGGAAGAAACCGGAGCACCCGGAGGAAACCCACGCAGACACGGACCCGAGTCACTGTTCGTGTGTAGTTTTCACATTCTCCTCGTGTCTGCGTGGGTCTCACCCCTACAACCCAAACATGTGCAGGGTCGGTGGATAAGCCACACTAAATTGCCCCTTAATTGGAAAAAAACAGAAACAAAATGAAAGGTCATAGAGGAGGTTCACCAGATGATATCAAGGAAGGAAAGACTTCAATTGTGAGGAGATGTTGGAAATGTTAGAATTGGAAGAAGAGAAGGTGAAGAGGTTAGCTAACAAATGTTTCCGACACGATGAGGAGTTTTGATGAAGCAAAGGTTGTTTACTCAGGCAAGTGGCTAAATAATCAGAGTTTAGATTTAAAATCTTTGTGAATAGATCTAGGATGCGTTTTTCAACCCCTAACCCCCGCCACCACCACATTCTGGCAGCTCACCATTGGCCACTGGCAGAATCTTCCAGTCCCGTTTTGAGAGGCTCACCCATTCCCCCGCCAGGGAACCCAATGCGTGGGGGTTCGCCTTCAGCAGAACCGGAAGATGCTGCCAACAGGAAGGGCCGGAGAATCTTGCCCCGAGATAGGAAATGAAGAGTTATTTTTGTTTCCATTTAAGAGTTGCTGGTATCTGGAATACTCGAGCTGAAAATGTGGTGGAAGCTGATTCCACAAGTAAAATTAACAGAGTTGGACAGGAGCTTGAGGATGAAGTTATGGACAAAAAGCAACTGTGGGAGTAAGCCTGACTGCTGTTTCCAGGAGGCAGAACAGGCATTACAGGCAAAAAAGCCTCTTTCTATGCTCTATAAGATAGAGAATTTGGTGATTTGGTGCGACGATAATAATCTCTCCCTCCATGTCAACAAAACGAAGGAGATTGTCATCGACTTCAGGAAGCGTAGTGGAGAACATGCCCTGTCTACATCAATGGGAAAGAAGTAGAAAGGGTCGAGAGCTTCAAGTTTTTAGGTGTACAGATCACCAGCAGCCTGTCCTGGTCCCCCCCATGCCGACACTACAGTTAAGAAAGCCCACCAACGACTCCACTTTCTCAGAAGACTAAGGAAATTTGGCATGTCAGCTACAGCCCTCACCAACTTCTACAGATGCGCCCTAGAAAGCATTCTTTCTGGTTGTATCACAGCTTGGTATGGAGCCTGCTCTGCCCAAGACCACAGGAAACTACAAAAGGTCGTGAATGTAGCCCAGTCCATCACGCAAACCAGCCTCCCATCCATTGACTCTATCTATAATTCCCTCTGCCTCAGAAAGGCAGCCAGCATAATTAAGGACCCCACGCACCCCGGACAAACTCTCTTCCATCTTCTTCCGTCAGGAAAAAGATACCAATGTTTGAGGTCACATACCAACCGACTGAAGAACAGCTTCTTCCCTACTGCCATCAGACTTTTGAATGGACCTACCTCGTATTAAGTTGAACTTTTCTCTACACCTTGCTATAACTGTAAAATTATATTCTGCAGTCTCTCCTTTCTTCCCTCTGTACGGTATGCATTGTTTGTACAGCATGCAAGAAACAATACTTTTCACTGTATACTAATACATGTGACAATAATAAATCAAATCAAATCAAACCAAATCAAATAAAATCTACGTTTATACAATTCAATCATTACTACAGAACAAGAGTATAATATGGATAATTTGTAACACTGAGAATTATGACTTTGAAAATCTATAGCATAATATCCAGGGTGATATTTCAGTGCATCATCAAGCAAGCTTAGCTCTCTCGAAGGTGAGAAGCACGGTAGCACAGTGGTTAGCATTGTTGCTTAACAGCTCCAGGGTCCTAGGTTCAATTCCTGGTTTGGATTACTGTCTGTGGAGTCTGCACGTTCTCCTCATGTCTGCGTTGGTTTCCTCTGGGTGCTCTGGTTTCCTGCCCTAAGTCCCGAAAAATGTGCTGTTAGGTAATTTGGACATTCTGAATTCTCTCTCTGTGTACCCGAACAGGCGCCGGAATGTGGCGACTAGGGGCTTTTCACGGTAACTTAATTGCAGTGTTAATGTCAGCCTACTTGTGACAATAAAGATTATAATAATTAGCACGGATGGCCTGTCTATTGTCTCCACTAGACCCAAAAGCTTCCATGGCAAAGAAGAAACGTCCTCTCCATTTTCATGGCCAATATTTATCCCTCAAACAACGTTACTAAAACAAATGATCTGGTTGTTTATCTCAGCTATTAGCGGGACCTTGATGTGCGCAAATGGCTATTTTTACCTACAGTGCAAAAATGACTTTATTTCATTGACTGTAAAGTATGTTGGGATGTGTTGAGGCTGTGAAAGCTACATAAATGAAAGTTTGTTCGTCCTTGGGCACTTGGTTTGGAAAGTCTACAGATATTCCAAATGTATGGCACATTTCATTTTCAAAACACCCCTCTGATTTATAAACAAAAATTTGGTTTGTTCCACAATCAATAAATAATTTTAATACGCAGGTTGATTATTGATTGTGCAACTTGTTAAAATCTTTGAGCTCAGTAAATGGTCATTAGAATTTAATTAACAGCTTATTTCGAGACAATTGATTTTATATATTTTTAAGGCTGTTGGATAAGTTGGAAATATCAGTTTAGCTTTGATAAATAATTTTACTTCTGGTGATAGATTAAACTATATACCATGGTAAGAAGGATTAATAGAATGAACAACTAGCCAAAGAGAAGTATCAATATCTCAAAGTGCAATTTCCAACAATACTTCTGTATCATCCACTACTAATCATCAGATTAAACAGAATGAAAAGACAGTAAGTAAAAAACAAGCAAGCAAACAATGAGGAAATTTCTCAAAAGATAGAGTAAAATTATTTTCTGTAACCCCAACCTCAACCAGACAGGATGAAGATGGGCTATTACCTCATATCGAAAACAGACTGCCCTTCTTCCCCTGCACAATTGCCACTGGTTAGTCATTAGCCATCCACTGCATACAAATAGAAGCATTGGGAGTGGGGAGGGGGTTGTGCAGAGAGAATGTCCCTGGTAATTTCCCTCTAATTTGGTAAAGGTAATGATGAATGTCTCTTGCAACACTACAGTCGATGAAATGAAGCTGTTTTTACAGTGCTATGAGGAAGGGAGTTCCAGGATGTTGAGCCAGTGATAAGTCAGGTCTGAGGAAGGAGCAGTGCTCCAAAAGCTCGTGTTTGAAACAAACCTGTTGGACTTTAACCTGGTGTTGTAAGACTTCTTACTGTGCTCACCTCAGTCCAACGCCAGCATCTCCACATCATAGCCAGTGATAAGTAAAGGAATTATGATATAGCTTAAAGTCAGTGTTTTGAAGGAAACTTACAGTTGTTAGCATTTTCTTGCATCTCCTTGTCCTTCAAAGTGGTAGAGTTTGCAAGTTTGGAAGGTGCTGTCGAAGGGGCCTGGTGTATTGCTGCAGTGCATCTTGTAGTTGGTGCACACTGCTGCCACAGTGCATTCGCGATGGAAGGAGCGAATGTTTAAGGTGGTGGACCAATGAAGTGAGCTGCTTTGTCCTGGATGATATCAGATTTCTTGCATAGGCAAGTGGAGATTGCTGCATCACACTCCTGACATGTGCCTTGTAGATGGTAGGAAGGTGTTTGAAAGTCAGGAGGCGGTTTCGTCACCACAGGATTCCCAGCCTCTGACAAACGTTTGCTGCCACAGTATTTATATGGCTGGCCCAATTCAGTTTCTGATCTCAGGATGTTAATAGTGTGTAATTCAGCGAAGGTAATGCCATTTAATGTGAATAGGAAGTGGTTAGATTCTCTCTTGTTGGAGATAGTCATTACCTGGCACTTGTGCGGCATGAATGTTACACTGCACATATTACTCCAAGCTTGAATGTTGTCCAGCTCTACTTCTGTATCTGAGGAGCTGCGAATGGTGCTGAACGCTGTGCAATCATGAACTAACATCCTCACTTATGACCTAACGATGGAAGAAAGGTTACTAAAGAGGCAGTTGAAGATTGCGGCACCTTGGATATGAGGCTGAGGAGCTCCTGCAGTGATATCCTGGGACTGAAACGATTGGCCTCCAACAGCCAAACCCACCTTAGTTTATACTAAGTGTGACTCCAACCAGTGCAGAGTTTTTCGCCTTATTCCCATTGATTTCAATGTTGCCTGACTCCTTGATGCCACACTTGGTCAAATGCTGCCTTGCTATCAGGGGCAGTCACCCACACTTCACCTCTGGGGTTCAATTCTTTTATTCATGTTTGGGCCAAGGCTGTAATGAAATCTGGAGCTGAGTGATCCTGGCTGAACCAAAACGGAGCATTTTGAGCAGGTTATTGATGAGTGAGTGCCACATAATACGAGTGGCAGTGTCATCTTCCATCACTTTGCCGATTATATAGAACAGACTAATAGGGTGATTGGCTGGATTGCATTTGTCCTTTCCTGAATGCCACACGGCGGTGCAATTTCCCACAACATCAATTAAATACCATAATTGTAGCTGTACTGGTGCGGCTAGTCTTGGAGAACAAGTCTTCAGCACTGCAGCCATAAGCTTTGCTGTATCCATTGCCCCCAGCTGTTTCTTTGTGTCATGTGGAGTGAATCAAATTGGCTGAAGTTTGGTGTCTGTGATTTGAGGATTGAGGAGGTGGCCGAAACTGGTGATACGCTTGGCACTTTTGGCTGAAGGCGGTTACAAATGTTTCAGCCTTGCCTTTGCACTGATGTGCTGGGACTGGCCTGTATTGAGGATGGGGATGTTTGTGGAATCTCCTCCTGCCATTAGTTGTTTAATTTTTTTGCCACCATCTATGGCTGAATGAGCACTGCAGAACTTTGATCTGATCTGTAGATTGTGGCATCAGTTAACTCTGTCTATAATATGCTGTTTATGCTATTTATAGAAAGAAAACACTTCAATTTATGCAGTATATGACAGGATATTCCAAAGCGTTTTACAGCCATATGAAGTACTTTCAAAGTGTTCCTATTGTTGTGAAGTGGGAAACATGGCAGCTAATTTTAACATAGCAAGGTCCCGCTAACAGCAAAATAATGGTGGTCAGATCATTTTGTTTTTGTGATACCGAGTGAGGTATGAATATTGGCCAGAATATTGGGGATAATTCCAGTCGTCTTCCTCAAAATAGGGGAATGGAGCCTTTTAATAAAAATAATAATAATAATTGCTTATTGTCACATGTAGGCTTCAATGAAGTTACTGTGATAAGCCCCTAGTCGCCACATTCCGCCGCCTGTTCAGGGAAGCCGGTACGGAAATGGAACACCGCGTTGCTGGCATTGTTTTGCATTACAACCAGCTATTTAGCCCACTGTGCTAACCCAGCCCCTTTTGTGAGAGGACAAATCAGGCCTCGGATTAATCCCACATCCAAAAAGTGGTATTTCTAACACTGCAACTTTCACTCAGTGCTGTACTGGAGTGTGAGCCTCAATTTGTCTGTTCAAGTTCCACAGTGAAATTGAACCCGCACAGCCAAAGGTATGAATACTACCAACTGAGCCACGTTGGCGTGAATGTCATCTTGTGCTGTAGCTTCACCAGGTTGACACTTCATTTTTGTGGAGACTTAGTACTGCTCCTAGCATGCTGCCCTACACCTACTACAAGCAATTTTGGCCTCCTGAGTAATGGCAGAATGAGGGATATACTGGGACATGAGGTTAAATATTGTGTTTGAATATAATTCTGACAGTTATCTGATGGTCCACAGCACCTCATGGCTGTCCTGCTTTGAGCTGCTAAATCTGTTCTGAATTTATTCCATTTCGCCCAGTGGTAGCGCCGCACAACGCAAGGGCTGGTGTCCTCAATGTGAAGCTAGGGCTGTCTCTCCACAAGGACTATGCGGTGGTCATTCCTCCCAATACTGTCATGTACTGATGCATCTACAACAGGTAAGTGTGTAAGGATGAGTTTTTCTCTTTTGTTCGTGTTCTCACCATCTGCTGCAAGTCCAATCTTGCAGATATATTTGCCAGGACTTGTCCATCACTGCCAAAAGTGGTGCTACCGAGCCACTCTTGGTGATGGACGTTGAAACCCAGAGTACATTCTCTTCCTTTATTATCTCAATGTTTCTTCCAAGTGGTGTTCAATATGGAAGAGCACAATTCATCCGCTGAAGGAAGGTGGCCAATGATTGGAATGATTCCAGGAGGAACGGAGTGAAAGGCCAAACTGGTTTATTTTAAGCTGAAAATAAAGCCACTACCGTAGCACACAAGACAAATATCCCAAGCCAGGATTGTCAGGAACTGTCGATCCAGATCTGGGGGCTACATTAGCGACAAGGTAGCACGGTGGTTAGCACTGTTGCTTTACAGCTCCAGGGTTCCAGGTTCGATTCCCGGCTTGGGTCAATGTCCATGCGGAGTCTGCACGTCCTCCCCGTGTCTGCGTGGGTTTCCTGCGGGCGCTCCGTTTCCTCCCACAGTCCAAAGATGTGCAGGTTAGGTGGATTGGCCATGCTAAATTGCCCTTCGTGTCCAAAAGAAAGGTTAGGTGATATGTGAAAAAGAGATAGCGTGGAAGTGTGAGCTTGGGTAGGGTGCTCTTTACAAGGGCCGATGCAGACTCGATGGGCCGAATGGCCTCCTTCTGCACTGTAATTTCTATGATTCCATGATCCCACTAATGATCCCCAGCTGGGCGGGCCTTCGCCCGCTCACCACGGGAACTTGTATTTTACAAAGCCCACGGGGAGATCAATCAGCGATTTCCCCCGTAGTCTTTGTGAGGGTTATTACAATGATAATCAACAATATGTTTCCTTGCCCAATACCAACCTAATGCCATAAGATTTCATGAGGTCTGGATTCAAACTTAAGGGTCACTTCATACTTGGTCCGAATTCTGAGGCAGGCAGGAGGAGGTCAGGGGTGAGGTGGTCTGGGGGATTCTTGGCAGGTCACCCTCCCCATCTGGATCTTCCCCCTGGGTGCTCCCTCCCCACCTGGTCTCTTCATCAGGAGTACGCACTCCCACCTCCCTCCCTCTTCCCCACACCCCAATCCCGGGCCTCCCCTCTCCTTGCCATGAAACTCCCACGCTTACCTCCGTGCTGGCTTGTGGCACTTAGAATTTGGGGACTGCTCGTAATCACAGCAGTGGCCACCTCTCTCACTGGGGCTGCTGGGACTACAGTGCTGCTGGCCAATCAGATTAGCTAACAAGTCTCTGAGACAGGACCTCCAGACGAGGTGCAAAGGTCTCGCCTCCAGCAATTAATGCTCTGGAAAATTAAATGTCTGAGGGACAGCCAGCAGCATCAGGGATGCATTCTTCATCAACTCTTTGGATGGCAGAGTGCTGCGCTGCCCCGGTCAAATCCTGCCTGTGGTCTGTCTGTCCAAGTTGAAGGAATGAATATACATCAAAAAGAGCGGTGGGTCTCACACAAACCCCTGAAGAACATCACTATACACTTTCTTCCAGTCTGAAGAACTATTATTCACCACTAGTCTCTACTACCTGTCCCTTAGTCCATTTCATATCTGTGCTCTCGCTGTCCCTTTAATCCCATGAGCTTCAATTCTGCCAAGAAACAGCACCTTTTGATAGCACACATATAAAACATCAACTTCACTATATCAGGGCAGCACGGTGGCCTAGTGGTTAGCACAACCGCCTCACGGCGCTGAGGTCCCAGGTTCGAATCCCGGCCCTGGGTCACTGTCTGTGTGGAGTTTGCACATTCTCCCCGTGTCTGCATGGGTTTCGTCCCCACAACCCAAAAAATGTGCAGAGTAGGTGGATTGGCCACACTAAATTGCCCCTTAATTGGAAAAAATAATTGGGTAATCTAAATTTTAAAAAAAACTTCACTATATCCATTGAACCTCTCTGTTATGTCACCAAAAACTAAATTCTGACGGTTAAACATGATTTCCCTCTAAATAATCTGTGCTGGTTGCCATTTATTCACCAATACCTTTTCAAATGACAATTAATTTTACCACGGACTACAGTTTAGAAACATCTGCCCACCACTGATGTTAGTCCGACTGGCCTGCAGTTGCCAAGCTTATTCTTCTTCACTTTTTTTTCTGAACAGGGATATAACCTTTTCCAAATAATTGTTTTAATGTTCGCAAGGCTGTACAGGAAGAAAGCTATTGCTGTGACTCCACTAATCCTCGGTACGTGTGATAAATAATTGATGTTATATTGTACATACGAATACAAATGTCACCTTTTGCTCATGCACTAGGCATGTTCTCTGGGCAATTACCTCCAGCCATTATACTCTTATTTTGTTTTCTTAGCAGCTGTACATCCATTTTATTCAACCAGTTCTCAACAGCTGTATGCCAGTCCGTGCTTTTCCCATTGTTGGAAAATGGCAGAAAGGAACATGAACAACTGGGCTCATTGAGCCCGTTTGCACTTGAGGAGCTACTTTTCATGCCATGTGAACCCACATCCCCAATTCCCTGTTCTTTTCCATATGAACCAGCTATGACTCATTCAAAGTTGATTTTCGTTTGGAATTCACTGCCTCACACTTAACGACAGCAAATTCCCCCAGCTGCTCATTCTGCCGTCTCCTCAGTATCATGTTTGCAGCTTCCTTTGGTCCTCAGGATTATTTACTAATTAATGAATTCTTACAAAAGCATGAGGTAAACAGAATCAGTCAGTATGGATTTGTAAAGATTTGGTTAATGTAATTACTTTTCAGGGAAGTTAAAAAAAAATTAATGAGAACTGGGTAAATTAAAGGAGGATCGAACCATGCTTTGTTTAAGATTATGATGGGAATTGGAATATTGTTCCTATTGATTGGCAGATCAGTGGGTCCAGAATTAGAAGAACAAATCAAATTTTAAGAAGAAAGTTATCTTGCAGAGAGTTATTAAAACTTCAAATGCTGGACCACATGTGGCTCTGAAATCAAATTAAAAGGGAATTGGACAAGATCTTTAAAAGGGAAAATATTAAAGTATGCAGGGAAAGGGCAGTGAAAATTGAATCCAATTAGATCTAGTTGAAGAGTTAGTTAAACTACAGGAATATTGATCTCCTTCTGAGTTTTAAATTCTTTCACCCAAACAAAACTTCCAAAGAGTTGCCTCCAAGTGAGAATCTTTGTTAAGCGTTACGGGGCGAATGTTGAGACCGCTGTCATTGGTCACGAGATCGGCAGAAGATATCACGAGTATTCAGAAATACGAACTACGAGTCTGACAGATCATGGCCGGAATTCTCCGCCCCGCCGCGCCACATTTCTACCTCGACCGGCCAGCGGGATTCTCCGTTACGCCAGCCGGTTAATGGCGTTTCTCAATGTGGGGTAGCCCCACGTTGTCGGGAAACCCCCGGGGCGCCGGGATAACGGAGAATCATGCCGACGGAGAATCCATGTTTCTCATTGTGGGGCCAGATGGCCTACTCCTGCTCCTAGTTCTTATGTTCTTATGTTCTTATAAGGAGGTGATTCAGCCCATTGAGTCTGCACAGACCCTCCAAATGAGCACTCTACCTAGGTCCACGTCGCCGTCCTATCCCCATAACTCCCCCTAACCTGTACATCCCTGAACACTGAGAGGCAATTTAATCATGGACAATCCACCTAACCTGCATATCTTTGGACTGTGGGAGGAAATTAGAGCACCTGGAGGAAACCCACACAGGTGTGGGTAGAACATGTAAAATCCATACAGAGAAAGTGCTGGTGAGCTGCCTTCTTGAAACATTGGGAACCACTGGGGGGGGAGGGGGGGGGGGGGAGGAGGGATGTGGGGTGGGGGGATGCTGGGCAGTCAGGTTTGAGTTCAGTTTTGATCTGTCTGATAAAGAATAGCAGCTTCTGAAAACAGTGAGTTGAAAGATTTGACTGAACAGAACAGAAACATTTTGCCAAATACTGGCAAGTTAAAAAATAGTTTGACATAAGAAAGAATCTACAAGTTAGTTCCTGAAAGGTCTCTCTCTCTCTCAAATCAGTGTATCCAAGATATCTCTACATTGCAAGTACTCCGGGTTTGGTAACTGTATTTAAAAGTGGGTTTTGACTCGAGGTGGGTTTGTTTGATTGGAGATAAAATGATAGCAGTTAGGAGGTAAAGTGTTTATTGCTAAGCATCATTTAACTGGTAATTGTTAGCTATATTTTCTTGTATGGTGTTAAAGTTTGTTTTAATATACCAGGCGCAGGATTCACCGTCGGCCGATGCCGAAATCGCGAAACGTGATTGGGCGGAGAATGGCCTTTGATGCCAAATAGGTGCTAATTTGATGCCAAATAGGGAACCTCCGGCCCCCAAAAATGGGGTAAATGTGTCGGCACACGGCATTTAAACACCGTTGGCATACCATTAGCGGGCCTCACCCTCTAATTCTCCGGGACCTCTGCGATTCACTGCTTCTGATGGGGCTTGATCCCGATGGCGCGATTCACTTACGGTCTCAGCAGTCGGGAACCCGGCATGGCGGCTGCGGACAGTGTCCTGCACTGTCATAGTCAGCTGGGAGCCATGCTTCTGTACTGGGGGGCTTCCATGAGAACTGGGTAGACTGGTGGGGTTGGCCAGTGGGTGGCCAGCATGGCAGTATTTGGCAGGTTGGGTCTGCATGCGGTCGGTGCCATGTTTTACGGCGCAACCACTGCAGATCGTCATCGTGCACATGTGCAGCCACGGACCAGGTCATTCTCCAGCCGTTTATGGCGTAGGGGCTGGGGGTTTCACTCAGCGCCGCTGCTAGTTCCTCACCAGTCGCAGGATCAGCGAGGGTTCGGCGCAGATTTTTGTGTCGTAAAACGCCTCAAATCCCACTCCGGCGTCCGCACTTAGCCTCCAAATTGGTGAATCCAGCCCCATTCCCTTATTTGTGCATGGAATCACTCCTGGAGCGAAGTACCCTTTCCTTCCAGTCTTACAAATTAAATTAAATATTGGAGTTTCTGCCCAGTATCCAATCAACTGTTAGGATCTAGTCTGGGATCATCAGGATTGTGTTCCAGCACTGACATCTACAGAGGGTGTCTATTTACATACCAGAACTGATGGAAAGTGATTCAGCCCTGCTCTCCTGAGATCAAAGACAAAGGTACACAATGTCCTCATCAGAGAGGTGCTCTACACTGACAACGCTGCACCAACATTCCATACTGAACATCTGCAGTAGCAAATGGAGAGATTTTTCTATTCCATGGAAGAACATAGAACATAGAACAGTACAGCACAGAACAGGCCCTTCGGCCCTCGATGTTGTGCCGAGCAATTATCACCCTACCTAAACCTACGTAACCCGTATACCCGTAACCCAACAATCCCCCCATTAACCTTACACTACGGGCAATTTAGCATGGCCAATCCACCTAACCCGCACATCTTTGGACTGTGGGAGGAAACCGGAGCACCCGGAGGAAACCCACGCACACATGGGGAGGACGTGCAGACTCCACACAGACAGTGACCCAGCCGGGAATCGAACCTGGGACCCTGGAGCTGTGAAGCATTGATGTTAACCACCATGCTACCGTGAGGTTTGGTTTAATCATGAGTTTCAGCAAGACAAATGTCATGGTCCATAAATATAATACCACCTTCTATTGACAATGTGATGCTGGAGTTTGTCGATACCTTCACACACCGAGGGACAGATTCTCTGGCCTCCCCATGGCGTGTTTCACGGTGGCGGACGACAGTCTGCCGTTGGCCGGCGGTGGGATCTTCTGTCCCTCTGCTGTCAATGGAATTTCCCATTGAATCCACCCCACACAGCCAGAAAACCTGCAGCAATGATGTGCTGTCCGTGGAACCAGATGATTCCCCCGACATGAACAGCAGGTGAAATGTTGGGCACTGTGGACTTTTGAAGCAGACGTATGCCACCAACACTGAAGAAGGTTCAACATTATTTTATTAACTCTTATAAAATACTAGACATAATATAACTGTGGGTTTACACGATGCTAGTTTAACTAGAGACCTGTGCCTGTCCGAACCAGTTGAATCTCTCAGCACGTGGTGTGAGTCTCTTCTGTACTTGATGAGCTCTTGTGCTTCTGAGAGGCAGCATCCAGAATGAGCGGGAAAAGTGATGCCCTCTGTCTTTATAGTGCGTGTGTTCTAACTGGCGATTGGCTGCGGTGTTTGTGCATGTTAATTGGTCCTAGTGTATGTCCATCAGTATGTGTCTGCACCATGATAAACTGGTGTATATTATGACAGCAGGAACATCTTGCCCCGTAATCACCAGCAATATGTAACTTGATGCTGGAATCAACACAATCACTGCAGCCACAACAGTGATGTCCAACCTGAATGAGTGTGCAATAACAGTAACTTGACTGAGAAACTGCAAGTCTATCAAGCCTGCCCCCTCAGTGAACTCTTCTGTAGAGGTGAGACCTGACCAACATGTGTTAGGCAGCAGAAGGTGCTGAACAGTTTCCACCTTCACTGTCTTTGCTTTCCTTGGCATCTGTTGGCAGGACAAGGTCAATAACTCAGACGTCCTAAAGTGTGATAATTCCATCGGCGTATATTCATTGCAAAGCTAACAAAGTCTGCACTGAACAATTGGCCATGTTATGGGATGTTTGATGGCAATATATTGAAAGACCTGTAAAGTGAATTGCCCACTGTGCCATTACCTCCTCGGTACCCATACCACGTCTACCAGGACACCTGCAGGCATGCTATGAAGATGGTGAATATTGACACTGACAACCTGGAAATAATTGCCTCTCGAGGCTGACTGCTTAGAAGGGAATTAGAAGAGGCAAGCAGAAACATAAAGCTCAGCTGGCTGAAAAGAGGGCCCAGAGAAAACAAAAAACACTCAATCGTACACCTTCTCAAGCTACTGTATTCCATTGTGCAGCTGCAGTCGAGGCTGCCATGCTAAAGCTCGGCAATGCTGAACAGTAAGTTGACCAACATAGTTCAAACTGCCCTCTTCCAGGATGGAAGGCTGCCTCCAGTCCTTCCACTTAGGATGTTAAGTGTCTTCCACAACTGCACATTGTCAGTTCAATCTCCAATCCATTAGCCTTAGTTGTAAGAATTGATTGAAGTTCCTCTGTCACAAGCTCCTGCTAACCATGGGGTGGCCCAATCTTTAATATGGAACTCTTTCCCTTTTCCAATTTCTGGCCATGTTTTCATTTACACCACAGCTCCTAGATGACTTACATCAAACACAGAAATTAATTCCAATATTCTTTTGCGAAAACCTTTGATTTGAAGGATGGATGTTGGCATTCGTCCAATTGAATTCTCCACTACTGGAAAATTACAGTCCACGCTGTCTCTGCAGGTTCCAGTTCACAGAATTCATTAGAAATTCCGGCAAAATAAACAGCCGTGGAATTCTCAAAATCGTCCTGCAGATTTATTATTTATCACGGTGAGCAGCAGCTAAAACACTCAGATCAAAGGAACAGGATGCTGTGCAGCTAACAGACTGGTCTGTAAGTGGAGAGCTAGCCCAGGTATTGAACTGAAATTAGATATGAAAATCAACCCACTGCTTCCAGTATGAGCACCTGTATAAAAAAGCCTTTGCGATATCCTTAGACTGGCCATGTGAACTTTGAACTTCTGTGAGTGTGAAAAGTAAGGTGTTAATTCAAATTGGATTCAAAGTTATTTAAGTTTTATCTGTATTAGAAATACATTCAAAGCCTTAGAAATGTATTGGATAATGGAAAATGCTCACTACAACTGTGATTTACATGAGCTATAATTAGAGAGTTTTGACTGTAATTACTTTACCGATTGTAATTACGTCCTGCAAAAATGCCATGAATAAGCAGCTGTGGGAAATCTCTCCATAATGTGCTCATATATGCTGCCATTAGACTGAATACTTTGTGCACTGTTCTGCCAGCAATTGTCTATACTGTAACCCTACAGAACAGCTCGAAACAAAATTGCCCACGCAAGAAATTCCTGAACAATTACTAGTTTGACTCAGAGGAGGGTATTGTTATGATTTCTGAGAGACAGCTATCTAGACATAGCCTTTGACCAACTAACGGCGGAGGCTCCGAGCTATTGGCCACTGGCAGGACCCTCCAGTTCTGCTGAAGGTAATGGCAATTTTCACAGCTCACTCGGCCTGCCATTGAAAAACCCACGGCTTGGGGCCGACTTCAGTAGACATGAAGATCCCTTCGGCAGGGAGTGCCGGAAAATCCCACCCTTTAACTCAATTATATCTAAATTACAGTATCCAATAATTTTACCTATTAGCCTTCTACATCAGCATAAATGTTATAAAGAATTTTTGCTTTATTTGGACAACTTCACACTTTGCCAAATTGTAATGCACCTGCCATGCCCTTCTCCACTGACTCAACCTGTCTTTATCCTTTTATCTCAACCTGTCTCTATCCCTCTGTGCAGCCTCTTTAAACCTTCTTCACGGTTTACTTTTCCACTTAACTTTACGTCATCAGTAAACTGAGGTACACATTGTCCCCTCATCTGAGTCTTTAATAAAGCTTGTATATCGGTAAGATCCAAGTATAGATGCTTATAGTACCACATTTGTTGCAACCTGCTAACCCAAAATATCCCGTGGATTCCGACTCTGTGTTCTGTCCACGAACCAATCCTCAAACCATTTTAATGTATGATCCCCTATTCCATGAGTCCTAATTTTGTGTAATAACCTCATGTATAATATCCTATCAAAGGCTGTTTTAAAATGCAAATACACTTCACCCACTGGTTTCCCCTTATCCATCTTACCTCTTAGATCTTCACAAAACCGTAACAGATTTGTCAAAAGTGATTTCTTTTTAAAATTCCATATTGACTCTGGTTAATCATGTTTTCATTTTCTAAGTACCCTGTTAGTAAAATAAAGTCGCCATAGTCCCAGATGACCATAGGTTGCTCCCCACTTTGAGTGGGAGAGCTGACTAGTCGTGATTTAACTTGAAGGTCACCATGTCTCCAAGACAAGGTTGAGATGCCGGGGCTTTGATGAATAACCGCAGCTGGTACGGGAATTGAACCTGCTGTTGGCCTCGCTCTGCATCACAAACCAGCTGTCCAACCAAATAAGCTAAATTTTCACTTTTGAAAACCAGTAAAGATTCGTGTTGACGTGACATCACGCCACCATAGATTAGAGTTAAGGTTAGGAGTGAGGGACTGTGGCCAGGTAGGATGCATCATGGTCAAACGCTATGGCCCTTTAATAATATATTAATATGTTATAATGTATGGAAATCCAGGGCGGCACGGTGGTGCAGTGGTTAGCACTGCTGCCTCACGGCGCCGAGGACCTGGGTTCAATCCCAGCCCCAGATCACAGGCCGTGTGGAGTTTGCACATTCTCTCTGTTCTGCATGGGTATCACCCCCACAACCCAAAGGTGTGCAGGGTAGGTGGATTGACCACACTAAATTGCCCCTTAATTGGAAAAATTTAAAAAATAATAACAATATATGGAAATAAGGTTCACACCCTAATCGTGCATCTGATTACGTCATTGGTATGGGGCAGGAAAGATCACCAACTGAGATTTTGCAGGCACATATCCCATTTTTGGCTGTAGAAAATCAACTTTTTCCATATAACAGAGCAACAGTGCCTCAGAGCTCAGGTTCTTGCAGCAGAAAATTGCACACATTGTCAGACTTTTGGATCAAGAATTCCTTCCAGGAAGGCCAGGTCAACATGCATTGCCAGCAGCCATCATAGTCACCACAGCCCTGGATTTCTTTCCCTTCGTTTCCTTTCAGACATTAGCTGGGGACACCTGCAGCATCTCACAATCTGCAGCCCACAAACCCATTTCCCAATTCGCAGATGACATGTTAGCCAGAGTCACCCAATATGAGAATTTTGATACAGAAGAGGCTTAACAGACTCAGAGAACTCTTGTCTTTGCCACAGTGACTGAATTTTCACAGGTTCGGTGAATCATCAGCGGCACACGTGTGGCAATCAAGGTGTTATTAGATCGTCCTGCATTATGCGTTTATTCAGTATCAGAGAACACATCCCCGCTGGTGAAGCCTCACTTGATTTGTAGTGATGTAAGCAGTGAGTATTTTGCATGCGCTTCAGTTCTCCATCTGAGATTATATGAGCAATATCCCTACTAAAACCTCTCATCGTGTTTGTAAGAATCCAGAGTGTGGCTCCTGCATACCTTTTCCCATTGAGTCCAACTCAAAGATATAACAAAAAGAGACAACTGCCGATGAGGACTGAAGGAAGGAAATGGGATTGCTGAGAAAGAATATCGGTGGAGACGGCCTCGAGAGTGAAGAAGATTCTCGGGACTAGACTCACACACACACACACACACACACACACACATACATGTCGAACAGAGCAACTTGCTGATGCTGAAGGTTTTTTTTAAATCAACTACAAACAATAAAGAAGAACAACAGTTTGATATATTGCTTCCCATTGAAGGGGTAGAGTCTGGGTTGCAGAGACCACACACATGGTGAAGCTAAAGGGGCTAAGGAAAGGAAAAAAAAATCTAAGCTGCATTGCAGATCAGCTGGTCGCTTGTGCCGTACATCCAAAGAATTGGAAGGGAGGAAGTTGGTTAAAGTATATACCCGAGGAGCCGTGATCCGGAATGGCGGGGAAGAACTGGCACCATGATGCATTTCATGAAGACTGTGAGACTTGGAACTCATATGAGGAAAGATTCCAATTGTATCTCATAGCGAATTAGGCACCGGAGGACATAACCTTGGCAACTTTTCTCAGGTCGGTCAGGCATAAAAGTTTTATGCTGCTACAAAACTCGGTTCATCCAGGAAAATCGGGTAAATGCCCTATATCGAACTAATGAAGATTTTAGAGGAGCATTTCTCTCTTAGACCGTTATTAATTGCAGAAATGTTTTGGTTCCACCGCCATAGTCAGAAGAAAGGTAAAAGAATTTTACTGTTCATATCGACTTTAAGAAGGTTAGCAAAATATTATGAGTCTGGTGCAACACTTGATGACACTTTTCATGAGAGGCTGGTTTGTGAAGCTATTCAGAGGAAGCTGCTTACTGTAGGCGATTTAACTCTCAAAGCTGCTGTAGAATTTGCCAAATCTTTGGAGCCAGCGACAAAAGAAGCTTCACAGATAGGAGCTGGAATGAAGATCCACAAAATGGACACTATAAGAAACAAGGCCGCAAAGGGGCAACCATGTCACAGTTTAATACAAGTTCGACGCTCAGCTGGGGAATACTGGAGTAGAGAAAATAAGTAAAATAACTGGCAAAAAGGAGTACATTGCCAAGGCAGCTTGAGTTCAGGAAACATGAGGACCAAGTCGGCTCATCAGTCACATTAAAGGTAAGTGAAAGTGGTGGTCGCAAAGTCCAGCTGGCATGGCTCCTGAAGGTCGGCTAGTTGGTAGAAATGAGTATCCAGAAAAATGTTTGAAAAACACTGCTCTAGAGGATTGCTGCAGTTATCTTGCACAAAATGTCTCCAGTAGAGGAACGACCAATAGAATTTGCTTCATAAATTATTACCAGCACTGAAACAAATTATGCTCAGCTAGGAAAAGAGATTAGTTCTTCATCATTTTACTCTTTTGACGGATCATCAACTCTTCACAACAGTCTTTGGGCCGTATAAACATATTCCTTCATTAACTGCTAGTAGGTCACAAAGATAGTCTTTGATATTGTCAGCACACATGTACAACATCCAAAATTGTAAGTCACAGCAATATTCAAACGCTGATGCTTTGTCAGGATTGCCTTACTAGTCAAACAAGAACCTGAAGAACATTTTGACAACATCCTGTGATTCTCACTTGTGGATAATGGATCTGTAACTTCACCTCAAGTACAGAGGTATACAAGAACTGTTCCAATAATGGGGAAGGTGATGAACTTGGTCCAAAAGGAAATAACGTCTAATGTTCACCGTAAAATCCTCAAGCACTTCATCACACAAAGATTTGTGTTGAAGTCCAACATGGAGTTTTAATATGATGAATCAGTGTGATTATTCCTCCATGCTTGCATAGTACATGAGGGACATCCTGGTATGGTGAGGATGATGAAACTGGTATGCAGTTATTTTTGGTGACCAGGATTAGATACTCAAAATTGAAGAGAAAGAGGGCAACGTCAGTCCTGTGCAAAACTAAAGAGCAGTCCACCATTACAACCGTTGCGTCAATGGAAATGGTCGACTCAGCCGTGACAGAGAAGACACATAGATTATGTTGGTCCAGTGGAGGGTCACTAGTTCCTATTAATTATGGATGCACACTATAAATGGCCAGAAGTCATGATCATGAAATCCATAATGACCAAACAAACCATTGAGAAGCGAGACAAAATATTCACGAGAGTTAGCACACTGGAGCAATGTGTAATTGACAATTGTGCTCAGTTCACTTTGCAGGAGTTTGAGGACTACTTAAAAGGGAACAGTATACAGCACATAAAGTCAGCTCTGCACCATCCTGCCACAAATGGGGTGGCTGAATATTTGTTCAATCATTGAAACATTCCATCAAGGCATCGAAGGACTCAAGATACATTGGCAAGAAGTGTAAACAAGTTGTTAATGTCTTAGCAGAACATAGCGCAAACAACAATACAGGATTCACCTTCAATTGTATGAGCAACATCCCTAATAAAACCTCCTATCATGTTTGTAAGAATCCAGAATGTGGACCCTTCCATACCTTTTCTCTTTGTGGCAATTCAAAGATATAACATCAACCGGAAGAGATTCCATTCCCTCACTGTCCAGGGCCGGGATTCTCCCCTATCCGGCGGGGCAGGGGGTCTCGACGGGATGGAGTGGCGTGAGCCACTCCGGCGTCGGGCCGCCCCAAAGGTGCCGATTTCTCCGCACCTTTAGGGGCCAAGCCCTAACCTTGAGGGGCTAGACCCACGCCAGAGTGGTTGGCGCTCCGCCGGCCGGCAAGAAAGGCCTTTGGCGCCATGCCAGCCGGGGAAGAAGGGACTTCACCGGCCGGCGGAGATCCGCGCATGCGCCGGAGGATCAGCGGCTGCTGACGTCATCCCCGCGCATGCGCAGGGGAGGGGGTCACTTCAGCGTCTGCCATCGCGAATGGTATGGCGAACGCGGAAGGAAAAGAGTGCCCCCACGGCACAGGCCCGCCCGCCGATCGGTGGGCCCTGACCGCAGGCCAGGCCACCGTGGGGGCACCCCCGGGGCCAGATCGCCCCGCGCCACCCCCCCCCCCCCTCCCAGGACCCCGGAGCCCGCACGTGCAACCTGGTCCCGCCGATAAGGTAGGTGGTTTGATTCCCGCCGGCAGGACCGGCATGACAGCGGCGGAACTTCTGCCCATCACGGGCCGGAGAATCGCCGGGAG
Organism: Scyliorhinus canicula; assembly: GCF_902713615.1. Taxonomy (NCBI): domain Eukaryota; kingdom Metazoa; phylum Chordata; class Chondrichthyes; order Carcharhiniformes; family Scyliorhinidae; genus Scyliorhinus; species Scyliorhinus canicula. The sequence continues at coordinate 171,272,993 of NC_052151.1, forward strand.
GGGGGGGAGGGGGGGTGGCGGCCAACAGGTGCGGCGCGATTCCCGCCGCTGCCGAATCTCTGGTGCCGGAGACTTCGGGAGACGGCGGGGGCGGGATTCACGCCGGCCCCCAGCGATTCTCCAACCCGGCGGGGGGGGTCGGAGAATCCCGCCCCAGGTCATTTTTGGCCACTGCAGTTTATTACACATGTGTGTGCAGGATTTCCTGGATGATGCCCACAACCTGCACCTGTCAAGTCTACCAGAGGTACTTGCACCTCTGAGCAGATTGAGAGGGTGTTTCTTCTGATACAAGGCCTGCTCTCTGAGTATCCGGCTGATGATACCTGCCTGGTGACCTGCCAATATAACGATACAACTGGAGCCTCATCACCACAAAGATGATCATTGGTCAAGCCATTGACTTGCTGAAAAGGAGATTCAGATGTCTTGATGGATCTTGGGGTGTCCTTCCTTGTGCACCAGCAAGGGTCTCCAGACAATGGTGGTCTTAGGTTCCTTGCACCTAGTAGCACGCTCGGAGTTGAGTGCCTTGTACGACAATGGTGCTGCAGAGAGGAATGGAGCTGCAGGAGGAGGAGGAGGCTGCAGATTACTAATCATCTCCTGATGAGGAGGAGGAAGGGAAGGAGGAGAAGGGGGAAGAGTTGTACGGCCAGGAGAGTTGCAGCCCCGCATCTGGCTGTGAGAGAAGCCCATTCCGGCCTCATTGAGCCAATCCAGAGGACAAAAACATCAAAAGTCATTATTTGAAACTGTATCTCTGAATACTCTGGGCCCTCCACCCCTCAGCATAAAACATTCCCACAATCATAAAGCAATCCATCACAAGCATACAGTCTACACTCCACTATGGATGTGCCTTTCTGATGGAACCTTAAAGCCATTAGGAATAGGGATGCAGGAGAATGTGTAAAAAAAAGTCCTCAATTACATTTTCCCAAATTAAGCAACATTTACATCAAGGACACAAATTAGTCCCCTTTCCTCTTGTTGTTTTTTAAATAAATTTAGAGTACCCAATTAATTTTTTCCAATTAAGGGCCAATTTAGCGTGGCCAATCCACTTACACTGCACATCTTTGGATTGTGGGGGTGAAACCCACGCAAACACGGGGAGAATATGCAAACTCCACACAGACAGTGACTCTGAGCCGGGATCGAACCTGGGACATCGCGCCGTGCAGCAGCAGTGCTAACCACTGCCCACCATGCTGCCCCCAAATTAGCCCCCTTGTGCAATTATGAAATCTTCTTCCGCTTCATATCGCTTCTACATGTTGCTACCCCTATTACTTCAGCAAAGCTAGTGGCGTACTGTTCCTTCCTCCAACTCAGGCAAAGGATGGGTAAGTGGTGGAAGTCCTATGGGGTTTGGAGGCTATCAGAATGTGCGTTTGAACCTGAAATAGAGTAGACCTGGTCACCGTGGTAGAATGCAGCATGTATATTTCTGTCGGGTTGGGGAAAGCCTAAGTGTTGGGAAATGGGAACGCCTTGAGAAGAGCTCTATTTCAATGTGTCCTTCCTATATTCTCCCTCTTGTTGCCTCCTCCACTTTCCTGCTAGGTGAGAGCCTAAGAGCACTTGGCTACATGACAATGAGATGCTGAGCGACCACTTCATGGCTTCCCTTCACCTTGTGTAAAGTGGCATCAGTGTGTGCAGCTATTGCACTCAACATGCTTGTCTCATCTGATTCTACATGAGGGGGCTCACTCGGGTGCAATTGCCTGAGACATCATGGCTCTCTTGTACGAGATGGACTCCTCACTTCAAAAGGTGTGCAATACTTCAGGAATGGCTGACTGAGCCATTGGCATTTCCCATTGCTGCTCCAGGCAACCCAACCAAGACTCAGCATCTGTGCATAACCGAGTAGAACTTGGATTGTTCAACACCCTCTGACTGAACCTTTCCCGGCTGTCGCTGTCGCTAACAGCTGCTTCTGCTGACTTGGTGTGCTCCTCACCATATTATATATCTGTCTCCCCCTCTCCTGCATTAAAGGATAAAACAGGTAGTTATGTCTGTGATTAACTGATGGCTGAGGATGGAGAGTGACCATTTGAGGAGGGTGACTGTGAGGAATGACACAAAAGAGAAATAGGATGAGGCGGGTTTGAGTGTTGTCTGTTGAGATGGTAATTGGGGAGCACGGTCGAGAGAAAAAGATGTGTGTAATGGCAAGGTGTCAGTCAGATGTGTCAGTCAGAGGAGTGCTAGGCAGGAAAATGCTGGGAGATGAGAGGGTGATGGCTGCTAAATGGACATTCACCTTGCTGAACCTCATGAGGTCAGTAAACCATTTACTGCACTACATCCGGGTCCTGGACAACACATCCCTGCTGCTCACCCCCTCCACTACTTGTAGCTATGCCTGCTTCGACAGGTTGGCTGGCCTCTTTCGACTGTCCGCAAGAAAGAAGCCTTCTCTTCTCACCTTTTGTTTTGCATCAATCATGACTTCCAACAATTTATCACATGTACCTTTTATATTTCCCACTGGAATTTTCAATGTTGTACTCATTGCTACCATTGAGAGCCCTACCAGGGTCCCTTGAAAAAGGGTCCTTTCATTGCATAATTCTGCGTGTCATCACGCCCACTTTTTCCTGCTTGGTCAGGCAATTTGAAGGAGGGATGACACTACCACGGTTCAGTGAAAGAGCCTCAGCAAAACCTGACCTCCAAATGATCTCATCATTTCATCAGGGATACTACACATGAAAATAATAAATGCAAGAGTAGACCATGTGGCAACTCAAACCACATTTGTCATGGGAGTGTACCTTTAAGAAATTGGTGTTTATCAAATAGCTGCAGTGATGTCATTGTGTGGGTGGAGCTGGGTTGTGTCTCTGGTTTTTACTTTCGTTTTGAGCTGGACGCTGTTTGTGGCTTTGTGTTTTACTTTTGTTTAGGCAGTTGAAAGCTGAATTCAGACAAGGAGTGTTAATTTTGTCTCTCCCTCTGTATGTTAAAGTCCAGATCACTTGATAATTTAAAAGTGATAACTGTCTTGTGTAAAGAATTTATACGTACTGCTTTGTTAAAAAGGAGGTTTGGCTTATGGATATTGTTGGGAAAGTTATTAAGGATTATGTATAGAGTACTGTATTGTGTGGGGTAGTTGTGTTGGTAGTTGGTAAAATGTTTACTGCGTGTTTATAAAATATTAACTGAATTCATAGAATAAACATTGTTTTGTTTAAAAATACTTAAGGTCTCTGCTGCATAACACCTGGAAAGTGGGCCCTTGTGGTCCTCATAACCAAAATCTATTAAAAGTTGTAGGTCAGGTAAATACCATGATATACTTTGGAGTTTTCTAAAACCTGGCCCATAACAAATTACTCAGTAAAATCTTGGATCACACACTCCCCGTAGCCGATGATTCCCTGAGAGATTTTTAAAAATCGATCTATTCCCGCCTAAAATATATTCCATGACGGAACATCCACAATTCTCTGCTGCAGAAAATTCCAAAGATCCCCAACCTTCTGAGTCAAAATATTTTCTCCTCACCTCACTCCTAAATGATTGGCCTCTTATCCTGAAACTATGCCCCGTGTTCTAGATTTCCCAGCCAGCAGAATCAATCTCCCGGTGCCTGCTCTGTCATACCCCTTCAGAAGATGGTATGGTTGAGTGAAGACACCTCTCATTCTTCTGAACCGCAGTGCTCCAGTTCTCATCATGGGACAAACCTCTCATCCCAGGAACCAATCTAGTAAACCTTTGCTGTACTGCCTCCTATACAAGCACGCCCTTCTTTAAATATAGAGACAAACTGTGCACAGTGCTCCAGGTGTGGACTCATCAGATTCCTGTGCAGTTGTAGCAAGGCTTCTTTATTCTTATACTCCAGTCCCCTTTACAATAAAGTCCAATGTGTCATTTGGTTTCCTAATTGCTTGTTATAACTACATGCTAACTTTTTCTGTCCCTTGTATAGGTATATCTAAGTCTCTCCATTACAAGTTTCATGCCTTTCCTTTCTCACAACCAAAGTGAATAACCTCACATTTCCCTACATTATTCCCCACATGCCAGCTGGATGCCCATCACTTAAACTGTCTATATCTCTTTGCAGCTTCTTTGTGTCCTCCTCACAGTTTACATTGCCCCTCCCCCTCCCCCCGAGTTTTGTATCGCCAGCAAACTTAGTGCAGCAGGATAACACAGTGGTTAGCACAGTTGCTTCACAGCACCAGGAGCCGAGGTTCGAATCCCGGCTTGGGTCACTGTCTGTGCGGAGTTCGCACATATCCGGTCTGGCCATGATAAATTGCCCATAGAGACCAAAAAGGTTGGGTTGATTACTGGGTTACCAGGATAGCGTGGAGGTGTGGGCTTAAGTAGTGTGCTCTTTCCAAGGGCTGGTGCAGACTCAATAGGCCAACTACCCTCATTCTGCACTGTAAATTTTATGATTCTATGATTTTATGATTACTCTGCCTCTTCATCAAAGTCATCAATATAGTGGCCTCAGCACTGATCCTTGCAGCAGTCCATTAGTCACAGCCTGCCAACTTAAAATACCCCATCTAAACCTGCTCGCTGCTTCCTGCCTGTTAATCAATCTTCTGTCTCTGCTAATACATCGCCCCCAACACTAAGAAACCTTATCTTGCGTTTTAGCCTTTTGCATGGCATTTTATGAAATGCCTGTTGAAATCCAAGTATACTATTCCTACTGCTTCCCTTTACCTATCCTGCTAGCCACATCCTAAAAAAACTCTAATAAATCTGTCAACAAGGTTTCAAGTGGCGGGGGGAGGGGCGGGGAGAGGGGTGGAAGGGAAGAAATGTAGTTGTAATTGAGGATAGTATAGTTAGAGCTATTGGGCGGGATTCTCCACCCAATCTGGTGCGACGCGGCCCCAGGATTCTTTGTCGTGCCAGCCAGCCAATGGGGTTTCCCAGTGTGGGCAGCCCCATGCCGTCGGGAGGCCCAGGACTGCTGGCACAGCGGAGATTTCCGATAGCAGAGAATCCATCCCGTTTACACTGTTCTCTGTGACCATAGAACATAGAACAGTACAGCACAGAACAGGCCCTTCGGCCCTCAATGTTGTGCCGAGCCATGATCACCCTACTCAAACCCACGTATCCACCCTATACCCTTAACCCAACAACCCCCCCCTTAATCTTACTTTTATTAGGACACTACGGGCAATTTATCATGGCCAATCCACCTAACCCGCACATCTTTGGACTGTGGGAGGAAACCGGAGCACCCGGAGGAAACCCACGCACACAGGGGGAGAACGTGCAGACTCCACACAGACAGTGACCCAGCCGGGAATCGAACCTGGGACCCTGGAGCTGTGAAGCATTTATGCTAACCACCATGCTACCCTGCTGCCCCAAATTCGGGATTCTCGACCAGGGTCGAGAATCCCGAAGATTGTGTTGCCTGCCTGGTCCTCGGGTTCGGGATATCCCATCTGGGCTGCAAAGGAACTTGGAGTAGGAAGGTAAAGACCCAGTTGTCGCGGTTCACGTAAATAGAGGTAGACCCAGTTGTCGCGGTTCACAAGTCAGAGGTTCTGCTAAGGGAGTATGAAGAGCTAGGAGTTAAATTAAAAAGCAGAATCAAAATGGCAATAATCTCTGGATTTCTACTTAAACCACGAGCTAATTGCCACAGGGTCAATATGATTAAAAATGTAAATGCAGGGGTCAAAGATTAGTGTGGGAGAAATGAGTTTGAGTTCATGGGACATTGGCACTAGTATGGGGAAGAAGGGACCTGTTCCAATGGGATGGTCTTCATTTGAATCATGCTGGGACCAGAGTCCTGGTGGATCTTATAACCAGGCTGTAGGTGGGGCTTTAAACTAAATAGTGTGGGGGAAGAGTTCAGTTGTGTGGAGAATTAAAAAAACAAAGTTAATGGAGAAAGTAGAAGTGCAGGTTAATGATGAGGACTTTAAACTCGATAAAGGAGCTGAGGGCTCAAGACAGGTTATGAAAGTTTCCAGAAGACTTAATAGAAGAGAGTATAGAAGGTGGCAGGAATCAAACTTCAGGTAGAGAAAGAAAGGGGACAAATATGAGAAGGGGCTGAGGGTGTAGTACCTGAATGCACGCAGTATACGGAACAAGGTAAATGAGCTTGTTGCGCACATTGAAATTGTTGTGGGCATCACAGAGGCGTGGCTGCAAGGGAATCAGGGCTGGGATCTAAATATCCAAGGATATGTGTCCTATCGAAAGGAAAGGCAGACCAAAGGGGGCGGGATTGCATTGTTAGTAGAACATAGAACATAGAACATAGAACAGTACAGCACAGAACAGGCCCTTCGGCCCTCGATGTTGTGCCGAGCAATGATCACCCTACTCAAACCCACGTAACCCGTATACCCGTAACCCAACAATCCCCCCATTAACCTTACACTACAGGCAATTTAGCATAGCCAATCCACCTAACCCGCACATCTTTGGACTGTGGGAGGAAACCGGAGCACCCGGAGGAAACCCACGCACACACGGGGAGGACGTGCAGACTCCACACAGACAGTGACCCAGCCGGGAATCGAACCTGGGACCCTGGAGCTGTGAAGCATTGATGCTAACCACCATGCTACCGTGAGGCCATTTGTAGTAATGAATGAAATTAAATTAATAGCAAGAAATGATATACAATTGGAAGGCATTGAATCTGTGTGGGTAGAGTTCAGGAATCATAAAGGTATAAAGACCCTGATGGGAGTTATGTAGCAGTACGTAGGATGTGGGGCAGAAAATAAATCAGGAAATAGAAAAGGCACATAAAAAAGGCAATATTACAAGAATCATGGGGTCTTCAATATGCAGGTGGACTGGGAAAATTAGGTTGGTAGCGAATCCCATGAAAAGGAATTTGTGGAATGTCTATGAGATGGTTTCTTTGGAGAAGCTTGTGGTGGAGCCCACTAGGGAACAAGCAATTCTGGATTTGGTGATGTATAATGAGGCAGACTTGATTAGGGAACTAAAGGTGAAGGAATACTTAGGGGGCAGTGATCCCAATATTACACTTTGAGAGGTATTACGGGACAGGGTTTAGAGAACCCTAAAGTGTAACATGGAGTTCACCTGACCCATAACGTTTAATAGATTTTGGTTATGGGGTGCACAATGGCCCACTTTACAGGTGTGGTGCAACAGAGAGCTAAAGTACTTTTAAATTAAAACATTGTTTATTCGATGAATCCAGTTAACATGTTTATAAACACACAGTAAACATCTTAGCAACTATCAACTCAAATACTCCCCCCAAAGAACACAGTACTCTATAAGTAACCCTTAATCTTTCCTTGCAATATCCATAAGACAAATACCCTCGTCAATACAGACATCAGATTTAAATTCTCTACTGAGAGCAGTTATCACTTTTAAATTAGCAAGTGATTTGAAAACATTCCTTTCATGCAGAAATAAATCAGAATTGCACCTGGTTTTGCTGGATGCACCTCCCAATCTGCAAAGCAAAACTAAACACACCCTGTAGTTGCTAGCTCAAAGCAAAAGTAAAACAGACAGCCCAGCTCCACCCACACTCTGATATCACTGCAGCTATTTGCTAAACACCCATTTCTTAAAGGTACTCTCACATGACCGAGAGAGAAACTAGAATCAGATGTAACGGTATTACAATTCAATAAAGACATGAGGGAGGAGATGGCCAGAGTTGATTACAAAGGGAAGACAGTGGAACAGCAATGGCAGGAGGTTTTGGAGGTTATTCAGAAAGCAAAACAGAAATTCATCCCAAAGAGGAGGAAACATGGTAAGGGGAGAACGGGACATCAGGGACGGTATAAAAGCAAAAGAAAAAGCACACAAGGTAATGAGGTTAGTGGGAGGCCAGAGGATTTGGGAGCCTTTAAAAACAAGCAGAGGACTACTGAAAAAGCAATAAGGGGGGAGAAGGTGAAATATGGGTGCAAGCTAGCTAGTAATATAAAAGAAGATTGCAAGAGTTTTTTTCCATATATAAAAGGTAAGAGAGGGGCAAGGATAGACATTGGACCACTGGAAAATTAGTCTGGAGAAGTAGTAATAGGAAACAAAGAAATGGAAGAGGAACTGAATAGGTACTTTGCATCAGTCTTTACGGTGGAATTAGGGGGCAGAGGTGAGTGTAGTGGCCATCACTAAGGAGAAGGTTCTGGGGAAACTGAAAGGACTGTAGGTGGATAAATCACCTGGACCGGATGGACAACATCACAGGGTTCTAAAGGACATATCTGAGGAGATTGTGGAGGCATTGGTGATCTTCCAGGAATGACCAGAGGCAGGGAAAGTCCCAGTGGACTGGAAAATGGCTACGGTAACACCCCTGTTTAATAAGGGAGGGAGGCAGAAGATATGAAATTATATGCCAGTTAGCGTGACTTCGCTCATTGGTAAGAGTCCATTATTAAAGATGGATTGCAGAGTATCTGGAATTGCATGATAAAATAGGACTGAGTCAGCATGGCTTTGTCAAGGGTAGGTCATGACAAATCTGTTAGAATTCTTCGAGGAGGTGATGAGGAAGTTAGATAAAGGAGAACCAGTGGACGTGATCTATTTAGATTTCCAGAAGGTCTTTGACAAAGTGCCAAATAGAAGTCCGTTAAATACATTAAGAGCCAATGGTGTTAAGGGTAAGATACTGGCATAGATAGGAGATTAGCTGAATGACAGAAGGAAAAGAGTGGGGATAAAGGGGTCTTTTTCAGAATGACAGCCAGTGACTATTGGCATGCCTCGGGGTCAGTGTTGGGACCACAACATTTCACAATATACATTAATGACCTGGAAGACGGAACTGAGGGTATTGTTGCAAAGTTTGCAGATGATACAAAGATATGTAGAGGGACCGGCAGCATTGAGGAAGCAGAGGGGCTACAGGAGAACTTGGACAGGCTAGAAGAGTGGGCAAAGAAGTAGCAGATGGAATACAAAGTGGAAAAATGTGAGGTTGTGCACTTTGGTAGGAAGAATGGAGGCATAGAGTATTTTCTAAATGGGAAAAGACTAAGTAAATCAAAAGCACAACTGGGACTTTGGAATCGCCATTCAAGATTCTCATAAGGTTAATGCGCAGGTTCAGCCGGCTGTTAGGAAGGCAAATGCAACGTTCGCATTCATATCAAGAGAGCTAGAGTACAAGACCAGGAATGTACTTCTGAGACTGAATATGATTCTGGTCGGACCCCATTCAAAGTATTGTGAGCAGTTTTCAGCCCCGTATCTCAGGAAATATGTTCTGGCCTTGGAATGGGTCCAGAGAAGGTTCACAGGAATGATCCCTAGAATGAAGAGCTTGACATATAAGGAGAGTTTGAGGACTCTGGGTCTATACTCGATGGAGTTTAGAAGGATATGGGGGGATCTTATTAAAACATACAGGATACCGAGAATCCCAGACAAAATGGATGTGGGGAGGATGTTTCCACTGGTAAGAAAAACTAGTACTCGAAGCCACAGCCTCTGACTGAAAGGGTGATCCTTTAAAACAGAGATGAGGAGGAATTTCATCAGCCAGAGGGTGGTGAATCTGTGGAACTCTTTGCCGCAGGAGGTTGTGGCAGCCAAATCACTGAGTGTCTTTAAGACAGAGATAGATAGGTTCTTGATTAATAAGGGGATCAGAGTTATGGGGAGAAGGCAGGAGAAAGGGGATGATAAACATGTCAGCCATGATTGAATGGCGGAGCAAATCCGATGGGCCGAATTACCTATTTCTGTTCCTATGTTTTGTGGTCTCATGGTCTTCTAATATGATGTTTTCTCAGTGCAGTGTTAAGACTTCCTTAATAATAGATTCCAGCACTTTCCCTGACTGATGTTCGACTACTTGATAAAATTCTGCCCCCATAACTGCATTGTGGCTATTAAATCAAACCTATATTCTGTGCAATCAATTTGTATAATTTATTGTGACTGCTTTGCACATTCAGATATAGCACCCTTAGCCTTGACTTTTACATTTTCTTGGTGGCACTTTAATCACTACTGCCGCAATATAGATCATTAGAATTCCTGCAGTATAGAAGGAGGCCATTTGGCCCATAGAGTCTGCACTGACCTTCTGAGAGAGTACCCCACCTAGGCCCAAACCCCACCCTATCACTATGTCCCCATCAAACCTGAACATCTTTGGACACGAAGGGGCAATTTAGCATGATCAATCCGCCTAACCTACGGATCTTTGGATTTTTATCTTTATCATTCTCAAAGTTCCTTGCTGATACACTCTGCCCATTTTTTGTTAACTCAAACACTTCTCTGCTCCGGAGCCTTGATCTAACTCTTACCCTTTTCTGAATCCTCCAAGCCTTTCCTTATCATTCTAGTCCCCTGCTTATTAATAATAATCACTTACTGTCACAAGTAGGCTTCAAAGAAGTTACTGTGAAAAGTCACGACATTCCAGTACCTGTTCAGGGAGGCTAGTACGGGAATTGAACCCACGCTGTTGGTGTTCTTCTGCATTACAATCCAGCTGGCTAACCCACTGTGCTAAATCAACCCCTTATTCAATTCAACAGGCTATTGATTCCAGACAGCTTTACATAGAATTTATCCCAATGGATCATCTACCTCCTTCCGCAGTATTGGTACCAATGGTCCAGTAAGTGAACTCCCTGCCTCCTATAGCACGCTGTGAGCCAGGACTTCAACCTTCTAATCTGTTTTTCTTTATTCTCATTGGCGGATGAATCAGTTAACAGTCCAGAGATTACTATTTTTGAAGTCCTGCTCTTCAATTCAGACCACAACCCTTCAAACGCTCTCAGTTGAATATCATTCCTAGATCTACCTATGTCATTGACTCTTACAACAACTGGGTACTCCCCCTTCCTCTCCAAGTTCTTCCTCTTCGACCACAAGGGGATTTTTTTTAACCTTGGCACTGAGCAGGAATCCCAATTATAGTTAACAGTATCTATCCCCATGACTATACCGGCCCCACCACGATCACATTCCTTTTCATGCCTCACACTTGAATATTCTCCAGCGCCATAGTCCTATTGTCAAATTACCTCAATAAATGTGCTGTTCGAAATCTTAGGAACAATTTTACTAATATCCTCTGCTAACTTATTTTACTTTGAGATGAATTTCTCTCTGGTAATGTTTGTTCCTTACTTGTTGGAATTCTGTTAGCTGCCTTGATGAAATGTTGGGCAGGCTTTTCAAATATAAGAGCACGACAGTGAAACCTTATTTTGTTCGGAGTCAAATCCACACACACACACATATCTCCGGGAAAGATTACAGAATAATCTGATTCAGGAATCCTCGCAGTTTTTATCCTTGTGAGGTTTGTGGGCAACAACATCACTGATCAAAGAGTCAACCTTAAAAGCTTATTGACAATCAAGCATTCTAACAAGAGGCTTCAATATAATTCAACAGCTGCTGCCATGTATTTAGAAAGTGCCAAAATATAGGGTCAATGAGGAGAGAATCTGCGGGAGATAAGAGATCACTTGTCTCATAGACTGATCAAACACAAGCAATTTTACAAGGAAAAGGAGCAATTAAGTCAGAATAAGAGAGATTATCCTCGTTTCATTCACCCTTAAATGCTCGTATTAGATATTTATGCCAATTAGCCTTCTCCATGAACATAAATATTTTATTGAAAAGGCATTGGAACTTACACAATTGTTCTGATATTTTTCTCCCTCCAGCAACTGTCTTCCAAAGCAGGACTTCAGAGCATTCATCCAGCTTTCATATCTATAATTCCCTATATCCAATATATTTCCCATAAGACGTTGGAAGGTTTTCGCAATTTAATCGTTGTCAGTATGTGTACGGCTGAGAACATTATGAGCTGCTCCACCAAATCTCATGAACTCTGCTATCCTGAAGATAAAATAACACAGGCCTGGAGCTCTCCAGTTGGTGTGAGATGACTTCAGCTCCAGGAAGAAAGCATCGTGAGTTCAATGCTCAGCTCAGAGTCACAGATTCGAAAAAAATCACACAGATAACCACAGGGGAGGGAATGTGAGGAGCAGCAGGATGGGGGAGGAACCACTCATTATAACACCCCCGTCACTCAATATGGTACTCAGCTGGATTCTCCGTTCTGGTACTTAGTGTTGACGTCAGGGCAGGATTCAAGGACTTCTGTAACAGCAAAACAAGAGCCACTTCTGGACCGATTCAGAGGTGTGATGAACCAATGAGAAGCGGTGCTGGATTTGCTGGGTCCGTGATTGACACTCAGGAGGCTGACAAGCTGCAGCCGAATATAAAAACTTCACTCCCCGTACACACATACACCATCCCAGCCAACAAGATGGCAATAAGACACGCGGTCTAGACCTGGAGACCCTGCTAGACATCCTGGAGAAGAGGCAAGCTATCCTGTACCCTACACAGGAAGGTGGTTGCCAGCCTCCGCGTTCCCCAAGCCTGGACACAGGTGGCAGAAGTGGGCAACACCATTCGGACCGGTCTACAGTGTCAGAAAAAACTGCGCAACCGCCTCAGGGTGGCCAGGTTGAATTGGGCCCTGGATCCAACCTCCATCCCCCATCCCACACACCGGTACCCTCCTCCCCCCCCCCCCCTCCCGCCAACCCCCACCCTACCCCCACAACCCAGTCCGAAGGGCAGCAAACCCACCCCCCCCACCTTCACCACTTGCCAGCACCCATACCGGCTGCCATGGCTGGGTGCCCTAGCCACTGAAACCACCAGTTACCCACCTCCTGAGCTGCATGTGCTGGATGTCTAACGCTGTGCGTTTTCTGTTTGCACCAAACCCCCACCCCAGGAAGAGGCCACCCATAACCACCGGGAGCAGGAGAAGACTGCAGGCCTGTGGCCCCTCACCGCAGCAGAGGAGAGGGCCCAGGACATGCTCGTCAGGCCTAAGAAAAGGGCATTCGCCAGGGTGGAGGTTGGCTCGGACGAGGAGGTGAGACCCTGCTGAGTTGCGGTTCCCCATGGCAGGTGTGTCCCTCCCCACCATCCCACACCTCACTTATCCTCACACAACCCTCACACCTCTGCTCCACCCGGACACCCTCCTCCCTCCTTCCAAACTAATCCCCTTTGTCAACACAATCCAATCACACACCCCTCCAACCCAGCCCAGACTCATGTCTTCTGTCTTGCAGGAGTTGCTGGTGATGGGGTGGACCCTTCTGGTGTCCCCCACCCCCTATGCCAGCCACAGCCACAGCCAGGACCCCCGGTGCCGGCCAGCAATGAGGACTCACTGACACAGATGGAAGCCCTCGACCCGAATCCCAGAACACTCTGGAGCTTGAGTCCAGGGATGACACATTTCCCGTTACAGCTCTCCAACACCCTCCACCATCCCGGAGACCCTCACCTCAGTTAGGCATGTTAGTAAAGAGGCTCCTGGGGCACTATCTGGGGTACACACATTCTCCAGTACAGCAGGAGGAGGGAGGAACTCCGGAAGGGGTGGATGGTCGGACGGTGGGCCGAACCCAGGGACCAGCTGCCATCCAGAAAGGTTTGGGGCTTCTGACACAGATGGTCCCATCGATTGGGAGATGCAGTCATACAGCCAGTGACTGCATGAGGAGTTGTCAGTGAGCCTCCAGTACCTGCAGGTGTAGTTGGAGAAGTCCAATTGCGTGCAGGAGCAGGAGGTGGTGCCTACTAAGGCAAACACTACACAGGTGGCATCTAGATGTCTTAGGGGTGAGGGTTTATTTATAATCACACCATCAGACATTCTGGATTGCAAACCAAAGAATAACGATATATTAGATAATATTAGAGTAATATAACATGGTGCCAGGTCATTGGCTACAGAAACTAGCTAGCGTAAATTAGTAAGATTAGAAAAAGAAAAAACTAAGAAGCTATTCGACTTGCGAAGTACCAGCCCGAACCTGCAGAATCGAGGACTGATGGATAAAACTCAAGCTCCTCGACATCTAAGGATCACCGGTAAACTAAATGTAAACTGGCATTTCTTCAAGCAACAATTCCGAATTTATTTAGAGGCTTCCAATTTGAATAATGCTACCGATGCTTGTAAAATTACAATGTGGCTGGTCCACATGCCATTGAGATCTATAAATCTTTCCGGCGGATCACGATAAAACGAAGATTGATGTAATTCTTGCAAAATTTGATAACCATTGTAAAATCCAAACTAATGAAACTTTTTTTTAAAATTTAGATTACCCAATTATTTTTTCCAATTAAGGGGCAATTTAGCATGGCCAATCCACCTACTCTGCACATTTTTGGGTTGTGGGGGCGAAACCCACGCAGACACGGGGAGAATGTGCAAACTCCACACGGACAGTGACCCAGAGCCGGGATCGAACCTGACTAATGAAACTTTTGAGTGTTTTATTTTTAATAAGAGATTGCAAAACAAGGGTGAATCGATTAACTGCCTTGTTATTGATCAGAGACTGCTGGCACAATCCTGTAACTTCTCCGCACTGAATAATTCCATGATAAGAGACCAAATTGTCTATGGCATTAATGATGAAAAACTTAGAGAAAGATTACTTAGGCAAAAGGATCGAACTCTAGAAATCGCGATTGAATGTGTCGTGTTCATCGGCAATCGAAACATCAATACCAAGAGTATTATCTCCGTGAAAAGGGCGCGAAAATTCACCACAAGGTAGGGTGTGTTAAGGCAGTGTCACAATGAAGAAGATGCATGGTTCGGACAGCATCCATTTTGCATGCCGCATTCTAACCCTGCACAGGTGCACTTTGTAAAAAGATGCGAGACATACGAAAGCCAATCTGCGCATGCGCTGTTTAGCTCACTGGGCTAAATCGCTGGCTTTGAAAGCAGACCAAGGCAGGCCAGCAGCACGGTTCGATTCTCCTAACAGCCTTCCCGAACAGGCGCCGGAATGTGGCGACTAGGGGCTTTTCACAGTAACTTCATTTGAAGCCTACTCGTGACAATAAGCGATTTTCATTTCATTTCATTTCAAGTGTTGTGCATAATGACGTCAAAGTAATGACGTGTTCAAGGTGTGGAACCTCCCATTTTCAAAAAAAATGCCCTGCCAGAGGAAATAATGCTCACAATGTGACAAATTAAACCATTTTGCTGCTCAGTGCAGATCCTCACTCGCATTTTAATCTGCAACACCTAATACAAGACAGATTAATGTCCAAAGTGTTGAATCCAAGGAAGAAGAATTCTTAAACAGACACAGATGTTCACTCTCTTTCTTTGTAGGAATCATAGAGAAATTTGATAACACCACTGAAGTAACATCGCCACTTAAATTAATCAACTGCATTAATTCGGACACTGAATTGAACACAGTACTAAAAGTAAAGAATGCCCAATTAAATTCAAGTTGGATACAGGTGCTTCAGCCAATTTGTGTACAAAGCTTGATCTCACAAAGCTTATGCAAACCCCTAAAATACATCCAGCAGCCAGTAGATTAAAAGACTACAATGGCAATTCAATCTCATCAATTGTATCATGCTATGTGATAGTCTCCAACAATGATATTGCAACTTCATTAAGATTCAAGATTTTCAAGTCAGGTAAATCATCAGTCTTAGGTGCACAAGCCTGCAAGGTTACACCTAATACAACGAATTTATACTGCAACTTCGTCTCAACCCATACTGCATGATGATATCCAAGGTATACTAAACCAATATCCAGGTGTCTTTGAAGGCATGGGTACTCTTCCATTCAAATACAAAATCTTGTTAAGGGCGGATGCCAAACCTGTGGTACATCCTCCTAGGAGAATTCCTGCTCCACTCAGAGAAAGATTAAAGTTTGAATTAGAAAGGCTATAACAGCAAGGAACAATTTCAAGAGCCACTGAACTGACTGACTGGGTCAGTCTGATGGTATGCGTGAAGAAACCTTCAGGTGATCTACGGATATGTATAGATCCCAAGGATCTCAACAAGAACATCATGAGGGAACACTATCCCATTTCAAATCGAGAGGAGATCACTAGCGAGATGGCTAATGCATGCAGCTTCACCAAATTAGATGCATCGCAAGGTTACTGGCAAATGCAATTGGATAACTGAAGCAGAAAGCTCTGCACCTTCAACACACCTTTTGGCAGATTTTGCTTCAATAGATTGCCTTTCGGAACAATCTCTGCATCTGAAATCTTCCACCGCATTATGGAACAGATGACTGAGGGCACAGAAGGGTTTGTGTCTACGTCGACGACATTATCATATGGTCATCAACAAAGGAAGAACATCTTTCAAGACTGAAAAATGTTTTTCAACAAATTCACAAGTATGGTCTAAAGCTGAACCAATCCAAGTGTAGCTTTGGCACTTCCACGTTCAAGTTCCTTGGAGACCGTGGGCGAAATTCTCCGACCCCACGCAGGGTCGGAGAATCGCCTGGGGCCGCCGAAAATCCCGCCCCCGCCATGGCAGAAATTCTCTGCCACCCGGGAATTGGCGGGGGCGGGAATCGCGCAACGTCGAGCGGCGAGCCCCCTGAGGCGATTCTCCGGCCCGCGATGGGCCGAAGTCCCGCCGCTGGGAGGCCTCTCCTGCCGCCAAGGTTTGAACCACCTCTGGTGGTGGCGGGATCGGCAGCGCGAGCGGGCCCCCGGGGTCCGGGGGGGCGCGGGGCGATCAGACCCTGGGGGGTGCCCCCACGGTGGCCAGGCCCGCGATTGGGGCCCACTGATCGGCGGGCGGGCCAGTGCCGTGGGGGCACTCTTTCTCTTCCGTCGCCGCCACGGCCTACACCATGGTGGAGGCGGAAGAGAATCCCCCAGCGCGCATGCGCCAGTGGTGACGTCATGCCGCTGATGTCACCACCGGCGCATGCGCAAACCAGTGAAAGCCTTTCGGCCAGCCCCGGTGCTGGCGGCGGGCATCAAAGGCCGCTGGTGCCGGTTTTGGCGCCAGTCGGCGTGGTGCCAACCGCTCCGGCGCAGGCCTAGCCCCAAAGATGCGGAGAATTCAGCACCTTTGGGGAGGCCCGACGCCGGAGTGGTTGACGCCACTCCGCTATGCCGGGATCCCCCGCCCCGCCGGGTAGGGAAGGATCCCGCCCCAGATTTCTGAACATGGTGTGCGACCCGATACTGACAAGATTGCAGTCATTCAGGGAATGAAAGTTCCAGAGGACAAAAAAGCAGTACTACGGTTTCTAGGTGTTGTCAATTTTTTAGGCAAGTTCGTACCTAACCTATCAACTAGTACAGCAGTTCTTAGAAATGTGATCAAGAAGTCAACCACTTTCGAATGGACAAGTGACCATCAAAGAAAATGGCTTGATTTAAAACCACAACTAACAACTGCACCTCTTCTCGCATTTTTTGATCTAACCAGAGACGAAAATTTCCACTGATGCGGCTCAGGACGAAATAGGGGCAGTACTGTTGCAAAAAGACGACGAGCTTGTCTTGGGTTCCTGTGGCATATGCATCCAGAACGATGACACCAACAGAATGCCGATATGCTCAAATTGAAAAAGAATGTCTTGGACTTCTAACCGGTATATTAAAGTTGCATGGATTTGTCTATGGACTCCCCACTTTCACTGTAGAAACGGATCACAGACCACTGGTGCATATAATACAGAAAGATCTCAATGACATGACTCAACAATTCCAAAGAATTTTGATGAAACTCAGAAGGACTTTGACCTCATCTATACACCTGGGAAAGACCTGATAAAAGCAGGTGCGTTATCGCACTCCATCATGTCAGAAAGTGAACCTTTTGAGTTCATACAGCATGTAGAATCTCAAGTACAGCTGTGTGCAGAAATTCTTCTGGCCTCGAATGAAAAAATCAACCTCATCCAAGAAGACAGTGAGAAGTCTTCCAACACCAGGTTAAAGTCCAAAAAGTTTGTTTCAAATCACTAGCTTTCAGAGCACAGCTCCTTCCTCAGGTGAATGAAGAGGTAGGTTCCAGAAACACATATATAGACAAAGTCAAAGATGCAAGACGATACTTTGAATGCGAGCATTTACAGGTAATAAAGTCTTTATAGATACAGAGAGAAGGGTAATCCAAATCTGTCATCAAAGCAAGTAAGGAAACTTTCATCAGACATGGAATACCTACCCCTATCACGTCAGACAATGGACCATGTTTCGACAGCAATGACTGGGCTGACTTTTCACGACTCTACAACTTTACACATATACCGTCAAGGCCACATTACCCACAGTCGAACGGGAAAGTAAAAAAAGGAGTACATATAATTAAACAACTAATAAACAAAGCTTTGGATTCTTGCGCTACTATCCTACAGAGTGACTCCTCTTTCAACTGGACTATCACCGGCACAAATGCTAATGAATAGAGATCTGAAAACAACATCAATACATCTTCCAAATCCAGAACATGTGCCAGTTATCCGCAAAATTAAACAGCAGCGTGAACAACAGAAAATGTATTAAGATCAGCATACAACCAATCTGGACTCATTACTTTCAGATGACACCGTCAGGAACAAGATACCTGATGGAGGTTGGTCTGCTTCTGCCAGAGTCATCAGACAAGCAGCACCATGTTCGTACATAGTTCAAACAGCTGAAGGAAACATACTTCGAAGAAATCGTCGAGCACTTCAAAAAAATTAAGCTACACACCAAAATATTTTCAGACTTACAACTTCATGGGAGCATTTTTTATGATACTCGAACCAAAACTCACGTTTGCGATGACACACAAAAGGACTGTAAAAACTACAACGTCACCTCCTCGTGCATTAAGGAGATCCACGAGAAGCAGAAGAAAGACTCATAGACTGAATTTGTAAATAATTTACAGTGAACTTTGTGATCGTTACTCATTTTGCTATGTACAAAGATATTCATATCATGTTTTGTTATAATATTATTCTCCATTTTTCCTTTAGTTGCACATCAGAAAGAAATGTTTAAAAAGGGGAATGTAATGATATGTAAATTGTAGACAAGTAACGGGTTAATTATTACATCTCAGTGCAACTCAACCACTAGGGGATGGTTTAGCACAGTGGGCTAAACAGCTGGCTTGTAATGCACAACAAGGCAAGCAGTGCAGGTTCAATTCCCGTACCAGCCTCCCCGAATAGGCGCCAGAATGTGGCAACTAGGGGCTTTTCACAGTAACTTCATTGAAGCCTACTTGCGACAATAAAAGATTATTATTAGAGGGCACCACTCGTTCCCACTATAAATATAAGAACTCAGAGGATCTTGGGTACTTCTAAGCAGGAGAGTCTAGACAGTAGCGTGTAAGAGAGATAGATCACAGCATTGTTAAAGCAGCACGTGTAGTTTAAATTAGTTATTACTTAAATATAGATTACTTGATTACTAGTTATAGTTGTGTGGAGTGTGCAAACTCAATATTAATAAATCATTATTCAATAAATCTGTTTTGCTACAAGTTAGAGATCGGTGGTTTATTTATAATCACACCGTCAGACTATTCTGGATTGTGAAGCAAAGAGTAATGATATATTTCCAAAGAGTAATAATAATAATAATCAATATTGGCATAATTAGGCTTCATTGAAGTTACTGTGAAAAGCTCCAATTCGCCACATTCCGGCGCTTGTTCGGGGAGGCCAGTACGGGAATTGAACCCACACTGCTGCCTTGTTTTGCATTACAAGCCAGCTGTTTACCCCGCTGTGCTAAACCAGCCCCAATAATATAATAGGGCGGCCTTTGACTTGCCATAAGCTTAGACACTTGATGATCCAGGGTGCCATTTTAGAGGCCACCCCACTGCACAGCAGGCAAACTAGTTCACCCAGATGCACCTCCAGGCATCACCCTGGAACTATCTGGGCCCAGGTAGTGCCTGGGCCTGATCCTTTCTCCTCTGAGTGCTCCACTCAACTGAGCTCTCCTGGGAGGTCTGCTCATCAGTGCACATCTTCAAAGACCAGTTGCGCTTTGCTTCCTACCATTGTGCCACTCTCAAGACATTTTTAAATGGGGGGGGGGATGATTTCAGCGTACAGGCCTGACAATGATAAATTTATTAAAATTATATAACTGATGTGGAATATTGGGGAATGTGGCCCACCACTGTTGGGGGGGAAGGGACAACTGCGTCATGCTTTCAAGTAAAACGTCACTTTGCACTTCTCCCTCTATGTTCTGTTCCCTTTGCCGAACCCGTCCAAAACGAATGGGAGTGGAAAAAATGGGAGTTATAAAAACAAACATCAAGGCAAAGTAAAGTGACCATATTCCCAGATGACCATAGGCTGCTTTTCCTTTTGAGGGGTGTAGCTGACTGGTGGTGTTTTAACCTGAAGATCACCACATCTCAGGTGAGGGGCAAGGGGCCTTCAAGAATAGCCTAGTTTGGCTCTGCATCACAAACCAGCTGTCGAGCCAAGTATGCTAAACCTGCCTAGACATTTAGCCCTTTGATAACCTATTGGGACTGTCAATGAAATTGTGAAATTAGAGCTTCGAGCATTTTTTGATAAGTCGATTAAAAATGTACATTTGTATACTCGCAATGGGAAGGGGGCGAGCAGGTGCATTAGAAAAAACATGGGGCTGGATTTTCCATTCCCCGACACCGAAATCGCGTTCGGCGATGGGGCGGAATATCCATTTTGACGCCAAAATCCGGAGCAGCACCGATTTTTGTATTCTCCACCCCCTGAAAATAGGCATATTCTAGGAGTATGATTAACCACCACATCAGGCCATTGCCTGAGGCCTGTCCCGCGATGCTCCGTCTCCAACCGGCCAAGTTCTGGCGTGGGTTACGTGTGCTGACACCATCTGGGAACCTCGCGTGGCGGTTGCGGACTCAGTCCGGGCCCGCCACAGTCGGGGGAGGGCCGATCCGTGGGCGGGGGGGGCTGCATTCGGGGCTGGGGGAACTGTGGGTAGGCGGTGCGGGTCCGCAGCCGAGTCCGCCGTGGAGCACAGCGAAGACGCCACCATGTGAGTGCATGCCCATGGAACCAGAAGTACTCAGGGTCGTGTCGGCAGCTGGAGCTGCGGGCTCTACGCTGCTTCCCTGCCATCCCCCGGCAAAACGGTGAATCAGTGGCCGTTTTATGGCAGTTATCCTGGTGTAAATGACCACGGGCGCGATTTTCCCAAACAGGGAGAAATCGTAAGGCTGGCGTCAAAAACGGGCGGGTTTGACGCCAGCCTCCCCCTCCCCGACCGGGAACCGATTCTGGTCCCCAGTCGGGGCTAGCATGCCGCGGCCGTGAACTCCGGCATCGCGGGCTTAACGAATTTCGTTAAGCCCGCTTGCCAGAGTTTGCGACGGCTGACGCGTCACATGATGTCAGCCGCGCATGCGCGGATTGGAAGACTCCAACCCGCGCATGCGCGGATGACGTCATCGCGCATTTGCGCGAAACCCGCGCATGCGCAGGCCGGGATGCCCCTCAGCCGCCCCGTGAATTGATACAGCGGGGCGGCGGAAGGACAAAGAGTGCGCGGGAATCGGACCCGCTGCCCGCGATCGGTGCCCACCGAACGCGGGCCCATGGCACCCTTGGCACGGCCGTGGTACTGCCGTGCCAATCGGTGCCATGGTTACCAAGATCCAAACTTTACGGCCGTTTTTACGAACGGCCAGACCAGGTGTGTTTGCCGTTCGTAAAAACGGCCGTAAAGGGCTTGGACTTCGGCCCATCGGCCAGCTGAGAATCGCTGCTCGCCGTAAAAAAACGGCGGCAGCGATTCGTGTCGGGAGTCGGGCGTGGGGGGGGGGGGAGAATAGCGGGAGGGCGTTGGACTAGCGTGGCCGTAAAAATTTACGAACCCCGCTATTCTCCGCACCGTCATGAGTGCGGAGAATTGCGCCCCACCTTTTCCATGCCGGCGTGGGGACTTAGTCTCCAAAACGGATAATCCAGCCCATGAATTATGCCAGCTCCAGATTGGCACTTCTCACAGGGTATAATGTTTTAATATTTTTTTCTGATGCGGAAGGTCCTCCAGAACCTTGGGCAGCACAGTAGCACAGTGGTTAACATAGTTGCTTCACAGCTCCAGGGTCCCAGGTTCGATTCCCAGCTTGGGTCACTGTCTGCATGTTCTCTCCGTGTCTGCGTGGGTTTCCTCCAGTTGCTCCAGTTTACTCCCACAGTTCAGAGATGTGCAGGTCAGGTGGATTAGCCATGATAAATTGCCCATAGGGACCACAAAAGGTTAGTTGGGGTTACGGGGGATAGGGTGGAGGTGTGATGATAGGGTGGAGGTGTGGGCTTAGGTAGGGTGCTCTTTCCAAGGGGCGGTGCTGATGCGATGGGCTGAATGGTCTCCTTCTGCACTGTAAATTCTATGATTCTATGATTCTATAGCCTAACTATAGTTTCAGCTTGGTTTTAAAGGGTAAATGCGATTTGCATAAAGTTGTTCCACGTAAAGTTGCAATTTTCAGGAATGTAACTTCAACATTAAGTGAATACTTACTGTAACTGTTCTTTCTTTGATTCCTAGTATCTAACAATTTGACAAAAATAAACTTCTTAATTTGAGAAAATAGAGCACTCAGAATAGTCATTTCTAAAGTTCCCTTGCAAAAGAAGGAACCAGGAAAGATCAACAACATCAAGCCCTGGATTCTCCATTTAAAGACTATGGACTGGATTCTCTGATTTTGAGGCTATGTCCGGAGGAAGTGTTTAGTTTTACGATGAAAAAGCCGGCAACGCCCCGCACCGATGCTCCGCCCAGTGGGGGGGTTAGCAGCCGCACCATGTTAAACTACCGGCATTCCTGACATAAACAGCCAGAGAACTGCCAGGTCCGTGGCCGTGCATGTGCATG
The DNA here is from genome assembly GCF_902713615.1 of Scyliorhinus canicula. Classification (NCBI taxonomy): domain Eukaryota; kingdom Metazoa; phylum Chordata; class Chondrichthyes; order Carcharhiniformes; family Scyliorhinidae; genus Scyliorhinus; species Scyliorhinus canicula. Next base: position 171,295,732 of record NC_052151.1, read on the forward strand.
GTGATGACCTGCAGTGGTCGTGCCATACAACATGGCGTCGGTCACACGCACCACACAAGGTTGACGAAAACACAGAGCACAGGTGTCCCTCGCCATCAGGAAGTCGGGCCATCGGGGATGGAGCATCAGGGGAGGGCCTTCAGGTGACGTCCTGAGGCTGTCCCAATGGTGTGCGTCATACTCCCTGATTATGCCATTTTGGAGGGGGGCGGAGCATCCAAAAACAAGCGCAGCCCAGATTTCGGTGTCAAAAGGGATTCACCACCCAATCGCCGATTATGATATCGGTATTGGGCAACGGAGAATACCGCCCTAAGTGCTCCCGCCAGCGAACAATCTAGACTGGTCTCTGCTGGTGATCGGTGCAGAGCCCAAGTCTGAGTCTCTCTCTGTAGCCATGCAAATATATATAAAAATGGTGGAGAGTTAACCTGGTTCCGTCGGAATCCCAATATCGCCATTCTAAGCAGCACCCCAATGCCAAAGTTCAGCGGCATGACCCCTGCACCCCCCTTCCCCCCCATGCTATTCCTGCTGCCTTGTTCACAAGGAGGGGAATTCTTCTCCCCAGCACTAGAATAACTGGTCACCCTCCACAGCCCACATACATGGGGAGAGTGAGCTGAACTCCCAGCCACCCCGCATCAAACCCCACCATCAGAACCCCCCCCCCATCAGAGATCCCCATCAATTACCCTATCATAGACCCCTGATCAGGCCACCCATCAGACCATCCATCAGAGACCTCCACCTGTGACATCCATCAGAGACATACACCTCAGAACCCCATCAGTCAGTCCTTCCTGAAAGCTGAAGGCAAATCCAGACTACACAGTGAAATATCACTGCATGTTCACTTATCCTTCCCTAACATCTGCTGCCTTAGACAGAAGCGTTTAAAGCAGCAGCTGTTACAAGTGTCAGAGGCTACTTCAAATGCCAAATACACTTCAAAAAAGGCTTCAACTCCCCTGTCAGCCTTTGAAAATGCAAAACTCTCATTCAGTTTCACATAGCAAAATATTGCATCAGCCAGTGATTGGCAGTTTTGTTAGTCCATGGACAGGTGCTTGGTGGATTTTTTATCTATCTTTCCTTCATGCTTGAATGCATCTCAAGTATCCAGCTTTGCCAACCACAATGTTTATAAACATTCTTCCTATTATTGACTGCTCCTCATCACATCAAAATGAGTTCAGTGGTTTCACTTCCTCTTATTCGCAACAGAAAGCTAATAAAACTGTCAATCATTGGCGAGTGAAAGATATTGTGTGAAATAGATTGGAAGATTTTATTTTCAGAGGTTGTCAGGGGATTTGAAGCTCTTTCAAGTGTACTTTGCTATTGAGGAAGCCTCAAAAATTTCCCAGTCACCATGGCAGAATGGAACGGATCACATGAGCTGGAATTGTTCTCTGTTAAATGGAAAATCACATTGGGGACATTTAGGCATTTTAACATGCCTTACCCTCTTTTTGTGAGGGTGTGTTACATCCATCAAAAAGACCAGTTAGAAGATTCTGTACTGCACTAATCCATGAGGCTCTGGTAGAAAGGGATGCCAAGCACTTGCCAAATAATATATGCAGAAACTGAGCAGGGAAAAAGAGAAACATTCTACCCAGGTTCTGTTTATATATTTAGATGGTATCTCGATATTTTTAGTGTATTCAATTGACCTCTTTATTTTTCATTTAAAAGGTGTACGTTTATATATTAATTTCTATTAACATTTACAATGCACAAAATAAAATATCAGCTTACAGCGAGCTCGGGACATTCTTCATTCTTTCATGGGATATGGACAACAATGTCAAGGCCAGCATTTGTTACCTGTTCCTAATTGCCTTTGAACTGAGTGGTTTACGGGGCATTGTTAGAGTCAAGCACATCGCTATAGGTCTGGATTCATATGCCAGACCAGGTAAGGCAGCAGATTTCCTTCTCGAAAGGACTTTTGTGAACTAAGTTGTTTTTTTACAAAATCAACCATGATTTTATGAGCACCATTATTGACTAGCTTTCAATTCTGGATTTTTAAATTAATGATATTTAAATTCAACTAGCTACTATGGTGAGAATAGAACCCATGTCCACAGAGCAGAAACCTGAGCCACTTGGTCACTAGCCCAGTGGCATTACCACCTTCTCACTATCTTCCCTATTCCTTATCCCTGCAAATCATTGTAATTCTTTTCCTCAACTTCTCAAAATGTCCTGGTCCTTGTGTGCCCAGCCTACGTTTCCGGATGCCAAGTGGCTAGGCAGCATTCACCTTTCAACCACAATCTCAATCCAGTAGTATGAAATATCAGGGCTGAAATTAAATTCAGTCTGGGGACTGAAGTTTCCTGCTTTCTGCTCTCAAGTGTCATAATTTGCTGTGTTTTATCACATTTAGGCCGGAATTCTCCGGCCATTGGGATTCTCTTTTCCCACTGGCAGCGCACCTCCGCCCATGGGTTTCCCAGCAGCTTGGGGTAGTTTCAATGGGAAATCCCATTGACAAGCGGCGGGAAGTGAGAATCTCACCGCCCGGGCTGGCGGGCTGCCAAGAAACACGTGACTGGGAGAGTGGAGAACCTCGCCCTTCATGTGTCGAGGTCTGCAGCTCCCTGAGACAACTCTACTGCAACCAACCACCTTGAGGGTGTCCATTGGAAGCACCAGCCCGCACCCTCACTTTTCTTAGTGTCGTCCCCCTCGGCAGTGCTGAGCCTTTCACAATGCGTGTTTCTCACTGACTGTCCGTTATTTGGTCATCCAGCGTGAAATTAGATTCTGGGGTCAATCACGGCCGGAAGCACTTTTCACATTTGCTTCCAGGCCTGCTGAGTACACGTACGCAACAGACCCAATATTCAGGCCTATTTTACCTGTAAAGGTGGTGGCTCAGGTTCAGAGGAGTAATGACACTAAATGATTAAATTCTTCCATTATTACAACCCCAAATTTTATGGAATATATACAGTTCAGTGAGGTGGACAACAACCAGATAGGGTTGCGAGGTAAATCTGCTAACGCGAATAGCTGGATGAAGGTAAGCTAAATTCCTTTGTCATTAATCCTTTCTCATAATCTAATGCGTGATCTTTTACCCTTGGACACCTGCAGAGAAACATAAATGCACGTTGAAAAGTCAATAATTTCTGAAAAAAGTCAATGCGAAGAAGGCTCAATGGGCTTGATCACAATCAACACACATACTTCGCTCACTCTCCAGAAGCAGATCTAGGGGTTTCATTTACTCTGTACTTTGTTTCTAGCACTTTGAGCATTCTGCTCAGATCCTCATTCACTTTATTTTAATGTAATGGTAAGCATGTAAGTTTTAAACCTTGTTAGTGACTTAAATTCAAGCAAAGTTGAACTGAATTGAAACGCAGTAACCCGTGACCGGAGAAATACCGAATAGAGGACAACATTCGCCTTAATTAGTTCTTGATTATGAAAACGTTGTTAGCATTAAGCAGTTTTTATATAAAAATAATGCGATGGTTATTTAATGTACAGATAATTATTTTTATATTGAAATAAAAACATTGCGTGACTTCCCTGATAAATCACGTTTGCTATCGACTGAATAAAAGCAAATTCATATCTTCTAAAAAGAATAAAATGTATATTAATTAGTTGAAATGTGATAACCAATCTTTTTTGCTTGTTGCACTCTGGTCTGGAGCAGAGCAGGTTAAGGATGGGATATTCACGGTAACTTCATTGCAGTGTTAATGTAAGCCTACTTGTGACACTAATAAAGATTATTATGATTATTATGATTATTCATAAGGTTGCAGTTTATCACTTTATTTGACATCACGGCAGCTAAGGGATAATTAATTGACATAATGCAACTACAAGTCTTTACAATGTAAATTTGAACGACTGATTATGTCACTTAAGTTGATGCCATTCCAGAAAATTCTGAAAAATTGAATTACTTGATTTTTTTTTAACAAAAAAAGATGAAAAAGGTGTTTTGTTTTATTTGTAAGAAGTCTTACAACACCAGGTTAAAGTCCAACAGGTTTGTTTCAAACACGAGCTTTCGGAGCACGGCTCCTTCTTCAGGTGAATCACCAGGTGAGCTCCGAAAGCTCGTGTTTGAAACAAACCTGTTGGACTTTAACCTGGTGTTGTAAGACTTCTTACTGTGCTCACCCCAGTCCAACGCCGGCATCTCCACATCATTGTTTTATTTGAAAATTGTCAACTCAATATAACATTCATTGAGATTGCCACAAATAATATTGGTCAGTGTCACTTTACAGGCCTATTATAACTAAAGTTAATTACCTCCTGGTTAGCTGGGTATGGATTAAGTATCGTCGGCATAGTGTACAGAACGGATTCATGTCATGAGCAAAAAGTATGGTTCAAGTGCCTTCAATCAAGCCACAAAAGAAGAAATAAAGAAACCAATTTCACATTTAAAGGCTTGCTGCGCTTCTCAGTTCAATATCTGAACCCTCACCCATCTTCCTTTGCCAGGGCTATTACACCTGAGTGATAATGAATGTCAAAAGTGGTAAAAAATCTGACGTTGACAAGGCGAAAACAATCAGTCAACTCAACCAGCGAAGGTCAGCCTGTGACTCATTTTTCTGAGAGCTTACATCACACGATTCACGATGGGCATTGAGTCAAGCATCCAAAAGAGACCAAATGATTAGGCTAAGGTTACCGTGCAGCTTTCACTCTCTGGCTGCTTAACCACAGCATGCAATGTGTATCCAGTGGTTCGGTCTCACAATAAGGTCAACCATAAAGGTGCTTTGTCCACATCTGGATGCATCTGCAGAGCTCCATTTCCCGAGTGTCCAACACTCGATAACCATTAGAGTGCAGAAGGAAGCTGCGCTTCTCTCACAACATTGTCCAAAATGTCACCTTAAAAGTCCTCAAAGAGTTTAACTTCGCATTAAATTGGTTCACTTGATGCAAGCTAAAGCCAAGGTGAAATATCACGCTGATAGACATCTCTCACTGTGCTGGCTTTAGTATGTACAGGATCCCTTACTTACAGGAACACTTCATGCACCCAGAACTATTGTATCTGAGGAATTAATTGCATCTTTACAGCTTAGTAAAATTGGCCTTTCCTCAATTGAAAACTCCTACTTCTGGTCTGTATATGTCCTTTTCGATAACTACACTAAATCTAAATCAACCCAGATCACTACAATGATTGATATTCTTTCCACTTCCCAGAAATTATTCTCTGAACCATGTCCAGAACTGTCCCTTATCTTGTTGGACTTGCAACTTACTGGCTAAAAATGTTCCTGATTGCAATGTGAACTCTCCAGAGCTTTGACCCTGATTTTAACCCAGTAGACACTTCTATCGTTGAAATCTGCTCATGTTACTGTCCTACTGTTTCTGCAAATCTCAGCAATTTGCCTACATATCACAGAATCTTTACAGGGGAGAAGAAGGCCATTCAGCCCATTGAGAATGTACTGGCTCACTAAAAGAGCTTTCTACCTAATCCCATTCCCCTGCCTTATCCCTGTAACCTTGCTCATTCTGTCTTTTCAGATAGAAATGCAATTACCTTTTGAGTACCTCGACTGAACCTGCCTCCAACACCCTCTCAGGAAGTTCATTCCAGACTCTGGCCCTCTGGGTAAAAACATTTTTTGTTGCATCACTTTTACTCCTTTTGTCCATTATTTTGAATCTGTGCCCTCTATGTTTTAATGTACTATTGAAAGGGAACAGTTTCTCACTATTGACCCTGTCCATACCCCTCAGGATCCTCAATACCTCTACCAAGTCTTCTTCTCTCAGCATTCTTTCCACCAAGGAAAATGATCTGCACTTCTCCAGTCTATCCTCATAGTTAGTTATTTATCCCTGGGATAATTCTTGTGAGTCTCCTTAGTACTCTCTCCAATGCCTTCACTTCCTAGCCCAGTCCCTAGAACTGAATGCAGTACTCCAGATGGGCCTAACTGGGGTCTTTTACAAGTTCAATGTGACCTCCTTACATTTCTACTCAATGCCACCATTCATAAAACCCAGGATACCATGTTTTATCAACTGCCCACTCATATGTGCTCTTCTATCTCCCTCTAACTGTTTGGTGGTCAATAGTACATTCCTGGCTGTATAATTGCCCCTTTTTTGTTCCTCTGTTCAACCCATACTGCCTCATTTGATGATTCTTCTAGATATCATTCCTCCTCACAGCTGTGATGTTTCCTTATCCAATTTCTCTACCCCCACCCCCATCCTTTTATAACCCCATCTCTGTCCCATCTGCAAACCCTACAGTGAGGAATGTTGATCTGTCACTTCTGCCCTTTTTCAGCCAAATGTTTTCTTCCCTGGTGGGTTGAATTATGGCTGCAGTTCATGCATTAAAATGCAAAGCCTAACCATCGAACAAAGTTGATGAGATGGAATAAAGCATGGTGGATTATCGACCTATTGTAAATCTCATAATCTGATTCTGACCATGCAAAATAACATGTTTCGGGGACAAGTTTGGCTCTTAGTTGCATTTCCAACAAATGTATCATTCATTGTATGTTAAACTTGACGCAAAACTAAATCTAAACAGCTAAAGCAATTTTCAAACAATTATAGGGCCATTCGCCAAACAGCAATAACAACCAATATAATGGAATCTATTACAAAGAACAGACAGAAAAAATGGCCATAGACCAGATCTCAAGAATCAGAGACACAGACATAAAAAGGAAAATCATACTTAAAAGAAAAACTTCCCTTGACCTCTGTGAGAAGATTATAGATAAGGAGATAAAATGACACCATACAGTATAAATACTTCATTTTTAAAGGGTCTGTAACCAGAGGATTTAAGATGATTGCTAAAAGAATCAGTGGGGAGTACTTTTGATGTTGTGAATTATTTTGAAAGCTTGTTGGAAACAGGTTTAATAGTAACGGCCTCTTTCAAAAGAGAATTGGGATAAATTTTCACAAACGATTTCTAATTAAACTAAAAGCCAGTGGAACCTCAGATGGAATATGAGACGCACTAACGAGCTGGCCAAATCATATAACAAAGGTATTGAGGACAGATAGAACTTCATACTACCTGGAGTGTCCAGCAGGATGCAGAGTCTTTGACTCTTGTTCTTATTAATCTATGCAAACTACCTGGATGCAGGCCTATCTGTAATTAGGCAGTGGCACAGTGGTATTGTCGCTGGATTAGCAATTTAGAGACCAAGGGTAATGCTCTGGGAACCTGGGTGCCATGGCAGATGTGAAATTTAAATCCAATAAAAAATTTTGAATTTAAAGTCGAATGATGACCATGATAAAATTGTGTAAAAACCTGTCTGGTTCACTAATATCCTTTAGTGAACAAAATCTATCGTCTTTACCTGGTCTGGCCTAAATGTGACTCACAACAACGTGGTCGACTCCTAAATACCCTCTGGGATGGGCCACTCAGCCATGCCCACATCCCATGAACCAATTCTTTAAAAAGTCACGAAGCAGCTGAGACATTTGTATTGATTTTGCAATTGTCCAAAAAAATTTTAAAAGCTAAATTTCACCACGGTCACAATTGGCTTTTCCCATGCAGACATTAAAATGTTGGTCAGGCAGAGTGCAATGAGGAAGTGGAAGGGCACAACCCAGCAACAGAATCCAGTTTTCCCTCGCTTAATTGTAACCTGGCGATAGGAATGCCTGGGTCATTTGGACAAATTAGGGTTTGAAACAAGGTCATTTGGAGCAGCATATGAACTGGATTATAAATTTACAATGAATGGAATGAAACTAATAAGAGGGGAGGTAAAAGTGAGTGAACATTTTCCTTTTCAATGTCGAGAAAATGTATGAAATTAATTAAAATATTTCGATATTGAGTTCAACAACTTTGGACTGTGGCCTTTCTCCTCCATCTTACTTTTTTAGTATAAATTTAAAGTACCTAATTCTTTTTTTCCAATTAAGGGGAAATTTAGTGGGACCAATTCACCTTTCTCCTCCATCTTAAACCCTTATTTTAAATCATAGATTTATTGTCTCAATGCCAACCACCCTATCCACCCTCCCTCAACTCCCAACCCGCCCCACATTGGGCCAACCGTCTCTCGTTCTTGACTTTGCAGGAATCTCTCCCAGCTGCAGTATAATATTCAACACATTTCTCCCTCTCTTTATTTCTGATGAAGAGTCAGGCAGACTCGAAACATTGGTCGCGGGTTAATAACATTTCTAAGTGTCATTTTGGGCACGATTGGCGGGATGTTTCTCAACGGCCGTGGTGGCAAGATCGCAGCCCGTACGTAACAGCGTTTAGTGCAAAACATGAGCCCCCACGAGCTCCTCGCCATGACTGGCTGTCTTGCCGTCTAATTCACCACACTCGCCCCTCAGCGCCTCACCACTAACAAGGGGGAATTGCTTTTAAATGCTCCCTCACCACAGACAACACACAATCATTTTTTTTTACATATATATAAATTTTGAGTACCCAATAATTTTTTTCCAATTAATGGGCAAATCCGCCTAACCTACACATCTTTGAGTTGTGGTAGTGAAATCGATGCAGACACGGGGAGAATGTGCAAACTCCACACGGACAGTGACCCAGGGCTGGGATTCGAACCCAGGTCCTCAGCGCCATAGTCCCAGTGCTACCCACAGCACCACGTGCCGCCCTAATCAACACACAATCATGGCAGCATACAGACCTGCTCCTAGACTGGCTTCTCGACGCTGTGAATGAGAGAAGAGGCATCCTGTTCCCCCAGGGATATCAGAGGACCGGCAGCAAGATCACCAATGCCACGTGGGAGGCAGCATGACCAGGAGGACCAGCCTCTAATGTTGGAAGAAGACCACAAGCTCCACCGAGCTGCAAGGATAAGTGACCACCTCTCACCTGGCATCAATTCCGGCTGCCACCCCTCAAATTCTAAAAAGGTGCCCCCCCCCCCCCCCCCCCCCCCACAAATCATTGGCTCTCACCTTACACTCTCTCCACAACTGGGCCGGGATTCTCCCCTACCCGGCGTCGGGCCGCCCAAAGGTGCGGAAGTCTCCGCACCTTTAGGGGCCAATCCCTCACATTGAGGGACTAGGCCCGTGCCGGAGTGGTTGGCGCTCAGCCGACTGGCGTGAACAGCCTTTGGTGAAGACCATGGCGAAGGCGGAAGAAAAAGAGTGCCCCCATGGCACAGGCCCGCCCGCCGATCGGTGGGCCCCGATCGCGCGCCAAGCCACCGTGGGGGCATCCCCCAGGGGCCAGATAACCCCGCGCCCCCCCCCACCAGGACCCCGTTGCCCGCCCGCGCCGCCAATCCCGTCGGTCAGGTAGGTGTTTTGATTCATGCCGGCGGGAGAGGCTTGTCAGCGGCGGGACTTCGGGCCATCGCGGGCTGGAGAATCGCTGCAGGGGGGGGCTGCCGACCGGCGCGGCGCGATTCCCGCCCCTGCCGAATCTCGGGTGCCGGAGAAATCGGGACACGGCGGGGGCGGGATTGACGCCGGCCCCAGGCGATTCGCTGACCCTACGGGCGGTCGGAGAATCCCACCCCTGATCTTTGTGCTTGTTCCCCAGTACTCCTTGACACCCACCAGCACAACTCCTTCATGCCCAGGTGCCGTGCTCAGACATGCCACTCTGATCCATCAAGCACGCAGCTCATAATGCACTCTCTTTATCCCCGCAGGAGAAGCTAACCCATAATAAGCAGGAAAGGGCCAAGACGGGGGCAGAGTACCATTTGAGAACTCACCCCCATGTGGAATGGAACTGTAGATGGCGGGGTTGTCCGAGGAGAGATCAGTCACCGAGTACAAGGTTGGCCTGTGCTGCAGAGATCCACTATCCCTTCACCCAGATGACTTGTCTCAAGACAAAATTATCTTTCCCTCCCACTGAACAAATGGCCATTCTCTCACAGGATGGCCAGCTGATGGGGCCTGCCCATCCCGAGCCCCCCCCCCCCACCCCACCCCCGCATCCACCTCCCCCTCCTGCCACCCAAGAGACCATCTTGGAGGAGAGCTCTGAGGACACCACCATCAAGCCATCATAGCTGTCACCCCCACCCTCCACCATCGCAGAGACACACAGCTCAGTAGGCGACATCAGTGGACAGGCTTCTGGGGCACAATCTAGTAAGCATCACACAGTTGTGATGCACATCAGGTGGATGTAGGAATATCCAAGGGAGTCATCAGTCGGAGGTCTACTGGGACCCAGGATTCAGCTGAGTCCGAGTCAGGTGCAAAGCACCTCCACAAAATTATCCCAACGCTTTTGCAGATGATAGGGCACAGCCATGAGATTCAGGAGGGATGTCAGCCATATTTCAGTGAGTGCACAGTTGAGTGGAGTAGTTCCAATGGCTATGTGCGCAGGAGATAATCTCGACAATACGTGCCACCGAGGCCAACACTGCTAGGGTGGCAACCGCAGTGAAAGCCTGCAGCATGAGGTCAGCGCCTTGAGTGGTGGTGTCCAAGGCATGGCTGAGTCTGTGACGGCCATGGTTGAGGGCCACAACATCATGTTGCACTCACTGAGGGACATGTCTCATATGTAGGTGGACGTTGCCGAGGAACTGCAGACCATGTCCCAGACACTGAGGAAAATAGGAACATGCCCCAGACATAAGTGACATTGCCGAGGCTCTGAAAAGCATGGCCCATTCACTGAGGAGCATCACTGAGGATATCAACACCATGGTGCAGACAATGGGATCCATCAGGACTGGCAGAGCCAGATGTTGCAGAGGCCCCTGGAGCTCACTCGACCTGCCCCTGTGTCCCATGGAGAGTGTGAGGGCCCTATGGGCACTGCCAGGGAGGAGGAAGCACTGGAGGCCAATCCAGGGCATGCCACCAAGGCGACGACGATAGTCCCCAGTTCTTCCACATGCCCCCCCCCACCCTCCTGACTGGCGCATCTCAAGGGCAGTGGGCAGAACAGGGTGGCACGACGATGTCAGCGACATCGGTAAGTCGGTGAGGCCGTCCGGCTCCAGGGCCTCCAGAGATTGTCCGACAAGGGCATCAAAGGCCACAGGGGGCGGAAATCAGCAGACTGCCTCCACCTCTGATGTGCATCTTGGGGACACACCTAGATGTAGCACTGAACCAGGTAAGATCAAGAACAGAGAGGGTCACTTAGTGGGGACTGGGGGGCACGGAGTTAGGGAGGGGTGGTCACTAAGTGTAGCTAGGGGAAATGGAAATGTCCAATTAAAACATGTTACACCCGATACATGTGCAACCTCTGTCACATTAATCTTCATAGCGGGCCTGCCTGCACCCCCCCCCCTATTGTCCTCCACTCCACCCCACCCCCTCACCCCAGACTCCATTTAGAGGCTGGGTGGGAGCGCGCTGTCAACAGACAAAGAGTTAGACTTTGGCATAAACTGAGGAGCACCAGAGCTTACCTTGCAGTGGGTTATCATCACCCTGCTGCCCATCACCCAGGGTGATGTTACACAGACCCTGAGAGGGTGGAACAGGGTAGATGGGGGTTGGGGTTGAATTGGGGGAAGGTGGTTGAGGAAGGAGGGAATTAGGTGGGAAGGAGGGGTATGGAGGGGGAAGGAGGGATTCAGGGGTGGGAGAGCTGATGGCCAAAGCCTCATCCTATGAGAATTGGATGAGGGCTTCCCTGGTCCACCAAGCATTATGTCCCTGGCGTTGTCGTGGAACCCAGGATTCAGCTGAGCCCGAGTCAGGTGCCGAGCATCTGGGCATGCCAGACCCTTTCCACCACCTGTCCTTCATCCTGCGGTTCCTTCCTGACTTGTCGTCTATCCCTTCCTGGTATGCCTCCTCATCCTCGTCAAAGTAGGCCGCATGTCCCTCCTCCTCCTCCAGCATATCGTCCCACTTCTATGTCAGGTTATGGAGGGCACAGCAGACCAGCACAAAGCAGATGACATCCTGGGGACCGTACTGCAGTGCATCACCAGAACAGTCCAGGCACATTTTGAGCTGTCTGAACCACCGCTCAATTACAGCATGGGTGGTAGCATGGACCTTGTTATATTGGGTCTCTGCCTCAGTCTCTGACCTCCCCACTGGCATCATCAGCCAGGACCTCATCCCCACTCATCCCCCAAGAGCCAACCCGTTATCCTGGGGTGTTCCTGGAAGATGCAGAAGATCTCCGAGTGTTCCAGGATGTAGGTGCACAATCACTGGGAAACATGCACACATGTGCATGATCTGAAGCAGTGGTCGCACACAAGTTGAACATTGAAGGAGAGGAATCCTTTGCTGTAAATGAATGGCACTCACTAATACCCCAGTGCTTACAAGGTGACATACGTCCAATCAATTACCCCCTGGAACTGGGGTCCAGCTCTTGAGTGTTTGATTGTTGGTGCTTGCTCTATGGTGCTGACGCTTCTCAAGGTCAGGCAAACTATTCAGGCTTCAAAGTTTGATTGAAATACGATGTAATAACCATCGTCTGAGACATGGCATGTGACCCATCAGAAGCCGCTTGGGAACTGTGAAGTGCTCTCACAACTAACAACGTCAATTCCTTATTTGCAATAGCCTTCAGCTGTGAAGCTAGAGGCTGCTCACAGTCAAAGGGAGTTAAAGTGACCTTCAGCATAGAACCAAGAGCAGAGCTCTTTCCTGAAAGCTTTTGGTCGGTCAGACAGGCAGCAGCTATAGTTGCCCTGTTATGGGTCTCTACAATATTTAAAGATGGCTTGAAAACTTCATGGACGAAAAGGGTCAGTGATAAGCTCGCCATATTTAAGCATGATCCGGAACTCGCCTTTGAGAGAGGGCTGGTTAAGGGCAGCACGGTGGCCTAGTGGTTAGCACAACCGCCTCACGGCGCTGAGGTCCCAGGTTCGATCCCGGCTCTGGGTCACTGTCCGTGTGGAGTTTGCACATTCTCCCCGTGTCTGCGTGGGTTTCGCCCCCACAACCCAAAAATGTGCAGAGTAGGTGGATTGGCCACGCTAAATTGCCCCTTAATTGGAAAAAATAATTGGGTAATCTAAATTTTAAAAAAAAAAGAGAGAGGGCTGGTTAGATAGTAAATTGATTCATGCCCGGCGTGAACCTCAATTTTGGCCATTCCCACTATTTAACTGGCGTGTCAATTCGCGTGTCCAGGCACAACGCGGTGGTTAAATCTCGGCCGTTAACTTTTTTTCTCTCTATACAGATGTTGCCAATCTGCTGAGGTTTCCCAGCAGTCTCTGTTTTTGTTTAAGATTCTAGCAACCACACCATTTTGCTTATATTCAAATATTTAATAAATTGTTTGATTATGCAGCCAGACCTTGTACATACAATTGTCCATTGCAGCCGCAAATCCTCACCTATCTGTGAAGTGAGCTAACTAAAACCGATATTGCGTGTGAGTGTGTGGGTGTGTGAGATGACAACAGGGGGATAAAACAGTTACAGGTTAGCTATGTTTACACTCACATTTGTATAGAGATGGTTTTATAAGTGAGAGAACATTAGTCAAACAGAATACGCTTCTCCCAGTTGTCAGAGTTTGTCTCTTTGATTGCTTTCGGCTCTTGCTCAAGCCTGGCAACCAATGTTGTAGTAGCAGCTTCAACGTCCTCGTCTAAACAGGAGGGAGAGAGGGAATGTGAGAGAGAGAAAGAGAGAGCCAGCAGCAGCAATTTCTTCTTCAATCCTCCTGTCACTTGTACAAAAACAACGATCAACAGAACAACAAGCTGGGGTTACTGGGCTACAGGGATGTGTGGGTGTAAGTGGGGTGCTCTTTCCAAGAGCCAGTGCAGACCCGATGGGCCAAATGGCCTCCTTCTGCACTGTAACTTCTAGAAACAGGGAACAACTTTTTAAACGTACAACTTCTCTCCACCCAAAACGATCCTGAGCTGGGGTGGGGAAAAGAGAGAGCCCATTAGAACATAGAACATACAGTGCAGAAGGAGGCCATTCGGCCCATCGAGTCTGCACTGACCCACTTAAGCCCTCACTTTCACCCTATCCCTGTAACACAATAACCCCTCCTAACCTTTATGGCCACTCAGGGAAATCTATCATGGTCAATCCACCTAACCTGCACGTCTTTGGATTGTGGGAGGAAACCGGAGCACCCGCAGGAAACTCATGCAGACACGGGGAGAACGTGTAGACTGCACAGACAGTGACCCAAGCTGGGAAATGAACCTGGGAACCTGGCGCTGTGAAGCCACAGTGCTAGCCACTGTACTACCGTGCTGTAGAGAGAGAGAAGAGAAAATGGAGGCTTTAAAAGGGCTGCTGGATGGATAGGGTCCTGGCATTTAGCCATAGCTAAATATTTGGAAGAAGAGAAGTGAGGGAGTTAAATGGAAAGATTACAGGTGGTGAGGGTTTTCTCCATATTGGACAATAATGTGATGTGGTCAATTACCTTGAGAAAGAGAGAGAGAGACAGGCCTAGTCTGTTAAACCCCACGTTCTTATTTCTCACCCTGTAATGGTGGAGTGAAAGGATGTCTTGGGGTTCAGGCCGTGCTGTTTGCTTTTGCTTTTCTGTCATGATTGTGACATTATACAAATGTACAGCATGGGAAGCGTTAATATTATGTTAAGCCTCGCCACTAGAGGGAGCTAAGGAACAGTACAATAAATTGCACTGGCTCTTAAGCTAAGGGGAGGAGTTTAGACTGGAGCTGAAGAAGATAAGATTCATAGTGTATTACAGAGTTAGTTAAGATATAATAGTTATAATTAGTAGATAGAGATAGTGTTAGTGATTATAGTTTAATTCCTACATGTATGTTTGCTGATCAAAATAAGTGTCAAACTCAAATTTAGTAGTGTGAATAAAATTAGTTTAGTTCTTCAAAATAGCTTTGTTTATCTTTGTGATCACTGAGCCTTGCATCCTGGAAAGCCCTCACAAATAGCACCACATGGTACCAAGAGTGTATTCCAGAAAAGCAGTAAGACAGAAGAAAGAAATTAAATCAGCCCATCGCTACACATCTGAAAATCTGCAAAGAACAAAGAAAACCCAAGAACAACATGGATGCTGTGCAAAAGCCAGAGAATTTTGAGATGTCAGGTCAACTAAGTTTAATTGGAAAAACGTCAAGCAGCAGTTTGAAGTCTTTCTCTCTGCCTCTGCACTTGAATCAGCTGTTAACACTTGGAAAATAGCTCTCCCACTAAATCTGGCAGGTCCACAGTCATTTAAACTCTTTGATTTCTCAGAAAATGCAGTTAAAAATAAGTATCAGAAAGTAATGGAAAAATTTGACCCTCATTGCAATAAACAATTCAATGAGGTGTATGAGAGATACATGTTTAAAGAAAAGGGTGCAGCTATAAAGGGAATGTTTTAACTCTTTTCTAACTGATTCGAGGCTCTGTGCACAACCCTGCAATTTTTCCTCAATTACTGAATTAATCCTGAATGACCAAATTGTGTTTGGCATATTTGAAGAGCAAATGCGGAAATGTTTACTAAGAAAACCAAACTTAACTTTAGAAGAAGCCATCAACCTCTGTAAAGCAAGTCCTCAATGAATATGCTGAATTCAGATCCCGTGCAAAAGACGCAAACTTCAGCAACATGGTCGGCACCATTGCCTCTGTGGCACAGTTTGCAACAAATCAAGCTGCAGCGGGTAGCTACTTTGTGCAGACGCGGGTAAGAAAAACCGCGAAACGGACAATCGACGTTCTGTGCATGTGCACTTTGAACCACGCATGCACACGAGAGGTTTGCGCATGATGTCACCAACGTGATGACCTGAACATGCTGTTGACACTCCCATTCCCACTTAATGCAACACTGTCCAGCATTTGGAAAAAGGTGTACAACATGTAACAAACTCAATCATTTTGTTACACAACGCAGATTTAACACAACAAACAATAATCAATTTAAAAATGCAATTTAAAAACAGCATTAAAAAGTGAAAACTATACAAAACAAGGAAGAAGGAAAAACATTTTTAAATCAAAGATTGATCTCACTATGTCGACTTCACTGGTCAACTTCATAATAGAAGCAATCACTAAAACAAATGGAAACAATACTGCTGATAAACCAATCAGGCAATTAAAGATTGGATAGAAACATTGATCATAAATGGATCAGAGGTACAATTTAAATTGGTCACTGGCGCACACGCTAATCTGGAAACAGAATCGGATTTGAGCAAAGTAGCAACCCATCCAAAATATAAAAAGACATATTGTAGATTCACAGACTACAATGGAAATGAAATAGCAGCAAAAGGTTAATTCTGCCTCATAGTTTAGAGTGGTGACATTTAAATTGCACTTGATTTCAAAATTATAGATAACACAAAATCCTCACTTATTGGATTAGATGCATGTATCCAGCTAAACCTGATGCAGAGAATTCACACTGCCATATCTTTCCCTGGACTCAAACATTTAGTACTTGCAGATACGTCATCCAGAGCCACAATGCACGAGGATAACAAAGTTGTTGACATTGTACTCAGTATTGAAGCACAAACCAACTTCATCACAGCAATGCTACCTGTCACAAATGCGAAACTACAAATAATCAAGGCAGAAACACTACAAGATACGACACGTCGGCAAGTGATACAATATCTATGTACTGGCTGGCCTAAAGGGAAATGTACAAACTTTCAGAGAAGACCTGACAACAACAGACAACCTTCTACCAAAAGGGGACCGTATTGTAATTCCACAATTCCACAAAGGACATTAAGGCATTGGGAAATGTAGAAGATGAGCTCGGCAATGGGTAAACTGGCTGGGAATTGACAAGGATATAGACAACTACATTCAACAGTGTCGGATATGCCAAATACACCAACCGGCACAATGTAAGCAGACCTTGGTAGAAAGCGAACTAGTTACTCAGCCATGGACAAAAGTTGTCATGGAAGTATTTTACTTTCAAGGCTGTGATTGCTTGATAATCATTGACTATTACTGAAATTTTCCGGAGGTTATCAAATTATCCGACTCATCAACGCATTCAGTTATCAGGGCAACAAAAAATGTATTTGCCAGACAGGGCATACCAGTTACTGTTGTCATAGACAATGGACCATGTTTTATCAGCCAGGAGTGGTTATAATTTGCCAATGACTATAACTTCACACATGTATTTTCGAGCCCACTATACCCGCAGACAAACAGGAAAGCTGAGAAAGGGGTGGGAATT
This sequence comes from Scyliorhinus canicula, assembly GCF_902713615.1. Taxonomy (NCBI): domain Eukaryota; kingdom Metazoa; phylum Chordata; class Chondrichthyes; order Carcharhiniformes; family Scyliorhinidae; genus Scyliorhinus; species Scyliorhinus canicula. Next base: position 171,312,869 of record NC_052151.1, read on the forward strand.
GTGAAGCAGCTTCTCAAAGAAGCTATGGAGGACAGAAAGAACTTTGACTTAGTACTGTTAGCATTAAGGCTACACCATTGTCATTGGGGCTTTCTCCAGCACAACTATTGATGGGACGAAGAATATGTACTACGTTACAACTCTAATAGTTCCAAACAAAGATGAACAAGTTGTGCATTAAAAAATGCAGCAACTGAAGAGTAAGCAAAGAATTATTATGATTAAAATCTCCAAACCACTATCTCCACTCAAAGAAGGTGATATTATAAACATTCATAATCCTGAAGGTGGATGGATGGACATGGCAAAAGTACTCAATGAACTCACACCGAGATCTTACATGATCAGAACAGAATCTGGAAAGATATTTTGTAGAAACATAAGGGATTGTTGAAACACAAACAACCTGTTACATTCACAGAATCAGCTACCATGAGTCAACAACTCATATTTCCTACAAATGGCTTTCCAAAAGCTATATTGTCAAATGTACCAGACAACTCAAATAACACTGTTGTAATAGTAAGACGGTCTACAAGGCTTGAGAAATCTCCAAATAGATTAAATCTGTAAATCTAACATTAGTTCTATCATTGTTGACATACTGTATAATACTGCAAACAAGAAAATGTATAGCCAACATTTTTTCTCAAAAAAAAGATGTGAGATTATACAAATGTACAGCATGCAAAGAGTTAATACTGTAAACAAGAAAATGTATAGCCAACATTTTTTCTCAAAGAAAGGGGGCGGAATTATCTGCGCCCGCGAAAAATCGGGAAGGCCGTCGTTAACTCGGCCGAGTTTCACGATGGCCTCGGAGGCAGCTCCTCTCACCTTATTCACCCCCACCGGGGGGGCTAGGGGCGGCGCACCGTAACTCTCGGCCGCCGGGCCTTGACGCTTGCCGTCTTCCCCTCCGCTGCCCCGCAAGACCTGCCGGCTTGATCTTGCGAGGCGGCAGAGGTGAAAGAGTGCGTCGCTTTGAGACGCCGGCCCGACGATCGGTGGGCATGGCCATGGTGCTCACTCCCCTCTACGCCCCCCACAAGCTTCAAACGGCACTTTGGCGCCCATATTCACGATGGCAGCGACCAGGTGTGGTTGTCGCCGTCATGAACCGGTCGGGAACGGCAGGCTGCTCGGCCCATCCGGGCCGGTGAATCGCCGGTCACCGTTGAAAACGGCGAGTGCCGATTCTTCTGAGCGGGGGGTGGGAGAATCGCGGGGGGGTGCCGGGGGACGTGTCGTGAGCCGCCCGGCCCTCCCACGATTCTCGCACCCGGCTTGGGGAGCAGAAAATTCCACCCAGGGGATGTGACATTATACAACTGTACAGCATGTGAAGAGTTAATGTGATGCAAAGCCTAACCACTAGAGGGAGCTAAGGAACACTACTATAAATTGCACTGGCTCTTAAGCTAAGGGGAGAAGTTGAGACTGGAGCTGAAGAAGATAAGATTCATTGTGTATTGCAGAGTTAGTTCATCGAATCATCGAATTTACAGTGCAGAAGGAGGCCATTCGGCCCATCATGTCTGCACTGGCCCTTGGAAAGAACATCCCACCCAAGCCCACACTTCCAACCTATCCCTGTAACCCAGTTATGCCACCTAACCTTTCTTTGGACACTAAGGGCAATTTAGCATAGCCAATCCACCTAACCTGTACATTGTTGGACTGTGGGAGGAAACCAGAGCACCCGGAGAACCCCACACAAACATGGGGAGAATGTGCAGACTCCGCACAGACAGTGACCCAAACCAGAAATGGAACCTGGGATCCCGGAGATGTGATGCAACTGTGCTAACCTCTGTGCTACCGTGCTGCTAGTTATATATATAAGATATAATAGTTATAATTAGTAGATAGAAATAGTGTTAGGGAGTGTAGTTTAATTATTACATGTATGTTTGCTATTCAGAATAAGTGTCAAACTCAAATTTAGTGGTGTTAAGAAAATTAGCTTAGTTCTTCAAAAGAGCTTTGTGTATCTTTGTGATCACTACGTATTCCATCCTGGAAAGCCCTCACAAAGATCACCACAATCAAAAAATAAACAAGAAAATAAATAAGGAGGAAGGGGAGGGGGATTAGAGAGAGAGCCGTGTGTAACAGTGAAAGGATCAGCTGATACCTTCAGTGCAGGAAATTCTCCGAGAGAGAAAGAAACAGATAAACATCCAAATTTCAGGGTGGCTTCGAATCAATTCACTCCAATTATAAAGTATCTTCACCATTCAGGATTTCGTCCTTTGCTGGAATTCATGGGAACCTACCCCCCGTGAACAGTGGAACTTTACTGTCTATCCACTTTACAAAGGGAAAATGGTGCATAAAGCGGTGTACAATACCACTGAGAGTCTCTAGTGTGTTACTTAGTTTCAATAGGGAACTACCCTAAGGGTAGTAATCAGGTATACAGTGCAATAGAACCATCCTCTTCTATGGGGTGTCTTTCCCTCGTGCAATTCATTAAGAGGCCAGCATTTCTTTGCTAATTAATTACAACATTTTCGAGTTTCCCGGTGGAAAGTCTCACAATTTAAGTACATTATCGGCTGAAATGAAAGGCAAGTGCAAATATAATTCCTCATGAATTGCTATCACTTGGGCCGATAGCTTGAAAGCTTTTCAGCCCACACAAAAGATGTAAATTAGATTTGAGATTATCACATTATATTGCCTATGTAGGTGGAAATCTCCTATGTGGTGCTCAAATTTTGCTAATCAGCACCAGACCTCATCAGGAGAAATATATCAAACAGTTCCACTCAAAGACTACAAATGCCTTTTTGAATATGCATGTTATGATCCAAGTGCAAAGTTGATAACGGAGTGATCAGCCAGAGAGCAATCTTGACACTATTTAATATAATCTAAATTTCAAAGTAGTTTAAGCCAGCCATTATGAAGCAAATTATGCCATCTGAGAACCCTGGCTTCTCACTAATTGGTAGAGCGACAGCTCAGAACTTGAAGAGGATATAAGCAAGCACATCATAGAATCATAGAATCATTAAAGTGCAGAAGGAGGCTATTCAGCCCATCGAATCTGCACCGACCCTCTGAAAGAGCCCCCGTGCCCCCACCCTATCCCCATAGCCCAGTAACCCCGCCTAACCTTTTGGACACGAAGGGCAATTTGGCATCGCCAATCCACCTAACTTGCACATCTTTGAACGTGGGAGGAAACCGATGCACCCGGAGGAAACTCAGGTAGACACGGGGAGAACGTGCAGACTCCGCATAGACAACGTGACCCAAGCTGGAAATGGACCCGTGTCACTGGCGCTGTGAGGCAGCAATGCTGGAGCTGAATTGTACTACCTTTACGATCCCCTTACGAGGGTTTCCAGGGGGAATCCAGATATCCGGCCGTCATCTTGAACGGACCACCCGATTGCAGAGTTTTGCAGACAGCACCCCCCCCCCCCCCCCCCCCCCCCCCGCACTGCACATTGGCCCTGATGGCCCCCACTGCAAATCGACCCCGAAACCTCCCTCCCTCCCCCCCCCCCCCCCCGCCCCCCCTCCCCCCCCCCCCCCCCCACTCCCACAGAAAATCGGCCCTGACACATGTTATGGGCCAGGGTTTAGAAAATTCCAATGTGTATTATGGAGTTCACCTGATCTACAACTGTTTATTGATTTTGGCCCGGATAAGCAGACGAGCTGCCTTTCAGGTGTTATTCAACAGAGTTCTTAGGCGCTTTTGATCACAAAAGCAAGCTTTATTCTAAGAATTTAGTTTAGCATTTGTATAAACACCCACAGTAAGAATTATTATCAACTACAAAGATAAAGACCCCACACAGCTACAGTGATCTATGTATGATTGTTAATGAATTCCCCCTTATATGTTCCAATTCAATAACAAGATCCCATCAACCAAAAACCTCTTTTTACCAAAACAGTAGGTAACTATAATCATTGGGTTTCTTCCTTGGAATAACTCTTCCAAATTTAAAAGAGAGAGAGGCCAAAATACTCTCTGTCTGACTCTACAGCCGCCAAATGTGAAAATGAAAGTAAAATCTCACAGTGCCACAGCCCAGCTTCACCCACACAATGATATCACTGAAGTCATGCGAAAACACAAAGATATTTCTTAAAGGAGAACTCCCATGGCAACCACCCACACTGTATGGCAGCCTCCCACTCCTGGATTGCCTGGGCACCCCCACCCCTAAAGACGAGGGTGGTGAAAATGAAATGAAATGAATGGAAATTGCTTATTGTCACAAGTAGGCTTCAAATGAAGTTACTGTGTGATGCGACCATCAATTCACTCGAGACATGAGTAGAAGTAAACCGTAGCTTTAATCAACTTAGAACAGTGCCTGCCTGCGACTGAACCAATGCTGAGAACTGCCTGCAGGTCGACTGCTCTTTATACCTCCCTTCAAGGGGGAGGAGCAATGGGTGGAGCCCATACATGTCCCAACATGTTCCCCTATGGATAATGCCATACAATGGCCCATACGAGAAGCCCACAAGGGCAACAGTATGGCACAGATACAAATACACTGGTGGATTATTAGTATAATACATTCACCACACGGTGAAAAGCCCCTAGTCACCACACTCCGGCGCCTGTTCATGGGGCTGTTACGGGAATTGAACCGTGCTGCTGGCCTGCCTCGGTCTGCTTTCAAAGCCAGCAAATTAGCCCTGTGCTAAATACAACCCACACACCTTGTACCTTATAATAAGGGGACCCTCAAGCGACCACTGTAATAGGAGACCCCCCCCCTCCCCCCACTGGAGACCTCTGCAGTAGGCGCAGCTGTACCTGAGTCTGGTTCCCAGAGATCCACTGTCTGCAATCCATTCATGGCTTTCACTGGTGGTTTGTGATTGACAGCTCGTAAAAATCATCTTCAGCATAGATCCATTCATATCCTTTCATGCTTCAGTGGCCTAAGTGGTGAAACGCTAACATTTGCAAACATTGATCACAGCAAAGAGAGGGAAGTGCAGTGAAATCACGTGCTTGAGTGATTGGAATGCTTGGAGTGCTTGGAGAGCTTTGACAGGATTATAGGGATACTGGGGGAGTTTAGTTCATTTTCGGGTATAAGCTCAACATGGGAAAGAGTGAGGTATTTCTGATCAACGCGCGGAGGCAGAGGAAGAGCTTGAAGAAACTGCCATTCCGGTTGGTAGGGGCGAGCTTTCAATACCTAGGAATACAAGTGACATGTGGATGGGTCTAGTTGCACAAGTTAAATCTGACAAATTTGGTGGAGGGGATGAAGGAGGACTTTAGGACGTGGGGAATGTTACCATTATTGTTAGCTGGAAGGATCCAGACAGTAAAGATGACGGTGTTGCCGAGGTTTCTGTTCATCTCTCAGAACCCTGCTGATATTTATGCACAAGTCCTGTTTCAGTAGGTTCAATAAAATAATTTCAGAGTTCATCTGGGCGGATAAGGCACCTCGGACAAGGAGGGTCTTCTTGGAGAGAGATAGAGATGTGGGCTAGCGATGCCAAGTCTGCTGAATTACTACTGGCAGGAAATGGGCAGTGCAGGGGTGGTCAGTGTGGGGATGGATGGAGGAGGCCTGGTGCAGTGGATCCAGTTTGAGGGGGGCCTCTTTTGTTTTTGCCAGCAGAGTACGCCACGGGCCCTGTAGTGGTATCAGCGTTGAGGGCTTGGAACCAATGTTGACAGTATTTCAAGATGGAAGGTTGTCACTGTGGGCACCGATCTGTGGCAATCTTAGATTTATCCCGATCGGACAGACTAGGTTTATCCCAACCTGATTTGTCTCTATGTTTGGTTTGTGGGAGGGGGCGGCGATAAAATGTGTCAGGGACCTGTTCATAGGGGGGAAGTTGGCAGAATTGGAGGCAGAGTACCAGCAACCAAAGGGGAATGGGGTTCGATACCTGCAAATGAGGCACTCTGTTAGGAAGGAGCTGGCTTTGTATCTGAAATTTCCACCTACAAGATAAGATTGTGTTTGAGGACTAGGTAGGGAGGGCAAAACTTTGGTCATATATGGGACGCTGATGGAGAGACAGAGAGCGAGAGAGATCCCCAGTGGAGGACGTCAGACAGAAATGGGAAGAGGAGTTGTGGGGGGGGGGGGGGGGGGGGACATTGAGACTGAGGTCCGAAATGGGGCTCTGCGAAGGGTTAACTGAACCTCTTCATATGCGAGACTGAGTCTCATTCAGTTCAAAGTGGTGCATAGGACACACATGGTGTCAAGGATGAATCAGTTCTCTTCCAGGGTACAGGATAAGTGTGGCAGGTGTGCCAGGGGACTGGCTAACCAAGTCCACATGTTCTGGGCTTGTCCAAAGTTGGGGGAGTCCTGGAAAGCTTTTGCAGAGACAATGCCAAAGTTATTGACGGTGAAAGTGGCTCCGAATCCATGGCTGGCAATACTTGGAGTTTCGGAGGATCCAGGAGTGCAGGTTGGGAGAGAGGCTGACCTGTTGGCCTTTACGTCCCTGACAGCCCAGAGGCGGATGTTGCTGGGATAGCGGGACCCTGAGAAACCTAAAGGGGCGGGGTGGGGGGCATGGGTGTGAGATTTGGCAGAATTTCTGCACCTAGAAAAGATAAAATTTGCCATCAGAGGCATGGATGAGGAGTTCTTCTCGAGGTGGAGGCTCGTCATCGACTTCTTTCAGGAATGGTAAAACGTTGGCACAGGAGGAGTAGTGAAGGTTCACCGGGGGTTTCTTCGTTTTGGGGTTTGGTGCTATGATGAAAAAAGAGGGGGCGATGGCAGTGGTCTACGACAAAGCGATAAAGTAGTTAGGATGTGATTACTGTTTGATGGTTATTGGTATTATTGCTTTCTCCTTTTGTTTCTGTACATACTTGAACATGCCTCGTATAGAAATATTTACAAATTCAGAAATATTACTCTGACAAAGAAGATTTATGAAGAGACATTGGGTAAATCACATTTCACAAATGAGGATGAGTAATTGAAGATAGTAGGAAGTGTAGAATCAAAGTGTAGAAGCAAACGGACGTCATTGTTGTTTGTGGGACCTTGAGGGCTTCTCTTAGTACTACAGTGTCTACATTTCAGTAAAGCTGTAAACTACTTTGCGATGTCCAGATAGATTTGTAGTCATGACACAGATGCCTTCCAACTGCTCATAACATTAATTGCCAGTGAAAACCAACATTCTTTCTTCAAAGGCTGTCAGAATGACAAGTTTTGGGATATCGTCTGTGTCCAATTTTTCCCCTTTGAATTAGCAATCATAATCATATGGTCACCTCAGCAAGACCCATCCATGCCGCATCAGTTTTCCTGCCATGTACAATGCATATGTGCAATAAGATTCGTTTTTGAATAAACTCCATCTTCCTTAGAATATACGTACTCCTTGATATCTTTATGATTACAAAGCTATAGGGCAGACTACCTGCTGCGGTTCTCTTGATCTCTGATTGTAACGTTGACAAAAGGTACATGGAAACACTGGAGAAATAACTTAAATGTGGTTTCGGCAATATCTCGTTGTTTCCTGCCAAAGCTACAACAGGAGGTTGGAGAAGCCCAACAACAACTTTTGGTGAACCCTTTTGAAGCAGGAATTGGAAATGGTACATTTGGTACTTACTGTTCATGCAAAGCCATCTGCAGCATTTACAGCTCCATTTTAGGGGGAGGTTGTGGTATAGTGGCATTGCCATAGGATTAGTAATCCAACGTAATGCTCTGGGGACCTGGATTCCCACCATGGAAGATGGTGAAATTTGAATTCAATACAAATCTGGAATAAAAAGTCCAACAATGGCCATAAAGCAGTATTGATTGTTGTAAAAACCCATCTAGTTCACTCGTGTCCTTTAGGAAAGAGATCATAGAATCATAGATTCTCTACAATGCAGAGGGAAGCCATTTGGCCCATTGGGTCTGCATTGACCTTTTGAAAGAGCACCTCACCCAGGCCCAATCTATCCCCGTGACCCCACCTAACCAGTATAGCCACGGACATAAGGGGCAATTTAGCCTAGTCAACCCATCTAACCTGCACATCTTTGGTACGGTAGAAAACACATGCAGATACGGCGAAAAGTGCAGACTCCACACAGACAGTCATCGAAGGCCAGATTTGAACCCGGGTCTCTGGCGCTGTGAGGCAGCAGTGCTAACCATGGTGCCAGCGTGCTGCCCATCTACCATTCTTACCTGGTCTGGCCTAGATGTGACTCCAAATCCACAGGAATGCGGTTAACTTATCTGCCCTCTGAAATGGTCCAGCAAGCCACTCGGTTCATGAGTGGGGATGGGCAACAAATTTTGGCTCAACCAGTGATGCCCATATCCCGCAAAATAATTTAGAAGATCTTCTTGTTGTATTGTTACCTGTCTCCCGGCTGGGGCATTTGTTCTCGAAGCTCCTTTGGGTTTTGGATCCGGCAGTGACACAATCAGTAATCGATATTCAGCAAACGTGGCACCAAACCTCTTGAATAGGATTCCCTGAAGATTTAGAAAGCTCACACTGTTTTCTATGGAGCCCATCAAAATAATAGTCTGGTCATGAGCAAGGTTTGGAAAGAGTGAATGCATGCCTTTCATACGAAATGGTGATGTGACTGCTCATGAGGTGTTTGCAAAGTGTGACATTGTGCAGGTAGGCACCAAGTACGATTACTGAATTGCTGAAGGTCAATTCTTGACGGTAGAAAGATAATCTATCACTTTGATTGACAAGTGTTATTCACAGCTAGAAACAGCACTTCACTACTGAATCTCTCGATGAAGAATTAATACACCATTGTCCATTTTTTAAAATATTCTGGTATAAATTTAAATGAATTTTTCAAATGTCAAGAAAGTATATTGCTGATGCAATCAAATAAACAGAAGTAAAATAAGTCTGCAGGAAAAGGTAATTTTCAAAATCTGCCCAAAATCTACACATTTTATGTTGGCAAATAATATGGTTTGCCATTCCTGAGCTCTGTTGATATGCAGGTTTTTATTTTAAAATCTTACAAGTTATGATTGTTCTGAATAAACATGCTTGATGGAGCTTGTTGGGAGGTGAGTGAGGCATAGATTGGTGGGGATGATGCTGGTGAATGGAGCAATGTGAGCCGAGCCTCACTCTCACACACTTAGCAGTATTAGAAAGCTCAAACACATGTCACAGCTTGCACGCACTGCCAGCCAGTCAACTGTGACAGGCAATGGTCCGTGTGTAAGGAAAAGGTACGTGAAAATGCAATCACTAACTTCAACCGCTCAAATGAGGTCACTGAATCATTATGGTCATTGGTCACTGCAACCAGACCTTAGGGCCTAGACGCCTGGAATTGCTTCTCCCACCGCCTTCCACAACATCAGCCTGGAGGGCTGGCGGAATGAGGATCTCCCAGCTCTTGCATCAATACCTCCTGCACGATTACATCTGGGAATCTTGGGGCAGACTCTCTGGCCTGTTGCACCATTTCCACTCCTCTCATTGATTATAAACTCCTCGACAATGGTTCAAACACCTGTCAGAGAGAGGGCACGCCACCTTTGAAAAGTACGGCCTGGTTTTCAGTACAGGTGAGAAAAGCAGTTCTCGCCTTGTATAAAGTTTAGACCCCTGCTGAGGTTTGCATCCACTGAGCAGCACATTTAGCACTGGCCTGAATGTCGCTATCATTTCAACTACCAAGCGGCGTGTGGTTTGTATTACTATAAAACTGGGACGGGTTAATCAAACATCCCCACCCCTGCAATCATGTTTGTGGGCCATCAATTTTTAGCCCTGTGCGTTTTCCCTCTTGCTTCTCATTAATCTTCTTTATATTTAAAACAAAATCTAGTTATCGTTAATATCGTTCAGTTTTGACACATCAGCCTAGCTGTTTTCTCTACCGATGCGACCTGACCTGCTGAGCATTTTCCGACTTGTGCTTCAGGTTTGAAGCATGTGCCCCATTTTAAACATGTTGGTTGTACTAAAGAGTCACTCGCTGCATTAAATAGACATCAGAATTCAGAAGGTAAAGTGGGAAAATCCATTGTACAGTGCAGGAATGATTTTCTAGTAATTGTATTCACAAACTGGCTCCTTTACAGGTGCTGCCAATTGCTGTGCTTATTCAAGCAAATGAAATTAAATGTCATTTGAGAAGAGATAAAGATAAAGGATAAAGGACAGCTTCTTTCGCAAATTATTTGAATAAACAGATTTTGACACTGGCACAATGGGGGCTTACATTTTTGATTCATTTCCCCCCCCCCACCCCGGGTCAGTCAACAACTTAAATACATCAGCCTGAAGCATTAATACACGCTTGTGTCCCAGGGTGACCAATATTGTTGTGTGTGGGGGAGGAGTGTGTGTGTGTGTGTGTGTGTGTGTTGGTTGGTGGGGGGGAGGGGGGGGGGGGGAGGGGGGGGGGGGTGAAGAAAGAGAGAGGTGTCTTCTACAGTTTATCAATTATATCTGATTACACCCTTCTGGATTTTCAGTGCAAAAATATTAAAACATTCATTCTGATTAGCAGTTAGCGCACTAATTGATCATCACCTATTGATCAAGAGTTTTTTAAGAAATAATTTTTATTCAAAGTTTTCAACAACAAATTTTCTCCCAACGATAAAATAAACAGAATACAAAAATAAACAGAGAACCCCCCCCCCCTCCCCCCAATACAAAGCAATAAATTAATAACAATACAAAAAGCAAAAAAGTAACAGACAAACCCCCCCGGGTTGCTGCTGAAGTTGACCACCCTCTAACGCTCCACCAGGAAAATCGAGAAAAGGCTGCCACCGCCGGAAGAACCCTTGTACCGACCCCCTCAGGGCAAACTTGACCTTCTCCAGTCTGATGAAGCCGGCAATGACGTTAACCCAGGCCTCCGGGCTTGGGGGCTTCGCGTCCCTCCACTACAAAAAATCCTACGCCGGACTACTAGAGACGCAAAGGCCAGTGTACCGGCTTCTCTCATTTCCTGCACTCCCGGCTCCGATGCTACCCCAAAGATCGCGAGCTCCCAGCCCGGTTCCACTCTGGAACCGACCACCTTGGACAAGGCCCCCGCCATCCCCTTCCAGAACCCCTCCAACGCCAGACACGCCCAGAACATGTGGGTATGGTTCGCCGGGCCCCCCGAGCACCTCCCACATCTATCCTTTCCCCAAAGAACTGGCTCATCCTGGCCCCAGTCATGTGAGCCCTATGCAGCACTTTCAGCTGAATCAAGCTGAGCCGTGCGCAAGAAGAGGAGGAATTCACCCTCCCCAGTGCATCCGTCCACGTCCCCTCGTCGATCTCCTCCCCACTCCACCTTCCACTTCGCTTTCAGTTCTTCCACAGAGGCCTCCTCCTCCTCCTGCATCACCTGATAAATTGCCGAGATCCTACCCTCACCGACCCACGTCCCCGAGAGCACCCTATCCATTACCCCGCTAGGCGGCAGCAGCGGGAACTCCGCCACCTGCCGCTTAACAAACGCCCTGATTTGCATGTACCTAAAATTGTTCCCGGGGGGAGACCCCACCTTCCCACCAACTCCTCTAAAGTCGCAAACTTCCCGTCGAGAAAAAGGTGCCCCATCCGCCTGATGCCTGCCCTATGCCAACTCAAAAACCCACCATCCATTCTCCCTGGTGCAAATCGGTGATTGCCCCATATCGGGGCCCACACTGAGGCCTTCACCTCCCCCATGTGCGGTCCACTGTCCCCAAATTTTGAGGGAAGCCACCACTACTGGACTCGTAGAATACCTTCTCGGGGAGAGTGGGAGCGGGGCCGTCACCAGCGCCTCCAAAGTCGTTCCCACACAGGATGCCACCTTCACCCTCCTCCATGCGGCACCCTCCCCCTCCATCACCCACCTACGGATCATTGCCACATTTGCAGCCCAGTAGTATCCACACAAGTTGGGCACCGCCAACCCGCCTACCGCCCTGCCTCGTTCCAGGAATACCCCGCTCACCCTCGGGGTCTTGCGCGCCCACTCGAACCCCAGAATACTCCTGTAAGCCCTCCCTAAAAAAAGCCTTCGGGATCAATATGGGGAGGCACTGAAAGAGAAACAAGAACCTCGGGAGCACCGTCATCTTAACTGACTGGACCCTCCCCGCCAATGAGAGTGGCAACGCGTCCCACCTCTTAAACTCCTCCTCCATCTGCTCCACCAACCTCGAAAAATCTAGCCTATGCAGGGCCCCCCAGCTCCTAGCTATCTAGACCCTAAGATATCTAAAGCTCCTCACTGCCCTCTTCAGCTCTCCTATCGCCCTCTCCTGGCCCTCCGGGTGCAGCACAAACAACTCACTCTTCCCCACGTTGAGCTTATAGCCCTAAAAATCCCCAAACACCCCAAGTATCTTCAGCACCTCTGGCATCCCCCCCCCCCCCCCCGTGCCCCCCCCCCCCCCATCCGCAATGTACAGCAGCAAATCATCCACATACAGCGACAATCGGTGCTCCTCCCCCCACCCCAGCACAATCCCCCTCCAGTTCTTCGAATCCCTCAGCGCCATGGCCAAGGGCTCAATTGCTAATGCAAAGAGCAGGGGAGACAAGGGGCACCCCTGCCTCGTCTCCCGGGACAACCGAAAGTCCTCCGACCTCCTCCCATTCGTCACCACGCTCGCTACCGGGGCGCTATACAGCAGCCTCACCCAGCTAATGAATCCCTCACTAAACCCAAATCTCCTCAACACTTCCCACAGGTAGCTCCACTCCACTCTATCGAAAGCTTTTTCCGCATCCATCGATGCTACTAATTCTGCCTCCCCATCCGCCGACACCATCATCATAACATTGAGCAGCCGCCGCACATTGACATTCAGCTGTCTCCCCTTCACAAACCCCGTTTGGTCCTCGTGTATAACCATCGGGACCACATCTTCCACCCTCCTGGACAGTATCTTGGCCAACAACTTTCATCCACGTTGAGGAATGAGATCGGCCTATAAGACCCACATTGGAGGGGGTCCTTGTTCCACTTCAGGATTAGTGAGATTATTGTTCTAGACATCGTCGGGGGCAAGGCCCCCCCCCCCCCCCCACCCCTCGCCTCATTCAGGGTCCTCGCAAGCAGCGGGCCCAGCAGATCCGTGAATTTCTTGTAAAACTCCACCGGGAACCCATCAGGCCCCGGTGCTTTCCCGGTCTGCATGCTCTCCAGCGCCTCTATCAGCTCCTCCAGCTTGATTGGGGCCCCCAGACCCTCCACCCGCTCATCCTTCACTCTTGGGAACTCCAGCTTACCCGGAAAAGCGGTCCATCCCGCCCACCTCCCTAGGGGGCACCGACCGTACAGCCCCTCATTAAAGGATCTGAACACCCCATTAATATCCCTACCGCTCCGCACCAGGTTCCCTCCTGCATCTTTGGCTCCCCCTATCTCTCTCGCTGCCTCCCGCTTCCGGAGCTGGTGGGCCAGCATCCGGTTTGCCTTCTCTCCGTACTCGTACACCGCCCCCTGCACCCTCCTTCACTGCGCCTCCGCCTTCCGGGTGGTCAGTATGTCGAACTCCACTTGGAGACTGCGATGTTTCCTCAAGAGCCCCTCTTCCGGGACATCCGCATACCTCCTGTCCACCCTTACCATTTCTTCCACCAACCTCTCCCTCTCAGCCCTCTCCATCCTCTCCCTGTGCGCCCGAATAGATATCAGCTCCACTCTGACCACCGCCTTCAGCGCTTCCCAGACCACCCCAACTTGCACCTCCCCATTGTCGTTGGCTTCCAAATACCCCTCTATACCCCTACGGACCCGCCCGCATACTTCCTCCTCTGCCAGCAGCCCCACATCCAACCTCCACAGCGGGCGCTGATCCTTCCCCTCTCCCACCGTGTGTGGGGCATGGTCAGATATAACTATCGCCGAATACTCCGCCCCCACCACTCTCGAGATTAGCGCCCTGCTGAGGACAAAAAAGTCAATCCGGGAATAGGCCTTGTGGACATAGGAGAAAAAGGAAAACTCCCTATCCCCCGGCTTCAAAAACCTCCAGGGGTCCACCCCTCCCATCTGATCCATGAACCCCCTCAGCACTGAGGTCGCCGCCGGCCTCTTACCCGTCCTTGACCTCGAACGATCCAGGGCTGGGTCCAACACGGTGTTAAAATCCCCTCCCAGGTTCAACCCCCCCATCTCCAGGTCCGGGATCCGGCTCAACATTCGCCGCATGAAGCCCGCATCGTCCCAGTTGGGGGCATACACATTAACCAGAACCACCCATTCCCCTTGAAGCCTACCACTCACCATTACATATCTACCTGCGCTGTCCGCCTCCACACTCAATGCCACAAACGACAAGCTCTTGCCAACTAAAATCGCCACCCCTCGATTCTTCGCATCTAGCCCCGAGTGAAATACCTGTCCAACCCAACCTCGTCTCAGTCTCACCTGATCCGCCATCTTAAGGTGCGTCTCCTAGAGCATGGCCACGTCCGCACCCAGCCCCTTCAGGTGGGCCAGGATTCGGGACCGCTTCACCGGTCCATTCAGCCCCCTCACGTTCCATGTGACCAGCCGAATCTGGGGGGGGTCTTCCCCCTCCCTCTGCGCCGGTCAGCCATAGCTCTCCCTCGGCTCACCACGTGCCCGCAGAACTCCCCAGACCCGTTCCCCACGGTGGCAAACCCCCCTCCCACCCCCCACCCCCACCCCCCCTCATCACCAGCAGTTCCCCTTCGGACCCTGCAGCAGCAACCCGGTCTTGCCCCCCTATTCTCCCCCTCCCAAACCCCCCCACCCCTCCCCGCCCCAAGCTAGGGCCCCCCTAGCTGCGTAACTCCCTTCATTGTACTTCCGTAAGTCAGCCGACTCCTGCTGACCCCGGCTGCTCCCGCCATCCCAACAACCTCCCCCGATGCAACACAACCACCACTCCCCTCCACCCAGTGCCGGCCCCGCCTACTGCTCCTCCCGCGCGGGAGGGGAGCCCGCACTTCCATCCCAAACCCCGCCCCCCGACTCAACACGCGGGAAAAGACGGGCACATGACCCCACAGGACCGCAAAACCACTCCCCAACCCTCCACCCGTGAAACATGAACAAAAAAGCACCCAAGTAAACCAAAAACAGTCCCAAAAATCGAAAAAGCCGACCAGCAAAAAGGCATCAGCAAATACAATCAATAAAAGCAAAAGGATACCAAGGAGGACAAAGCCTCCGGACCATGTACATCATTCCCCAGCCCCCAGTCCTCAGTTCGAGTCCAGCTTCTCTGCCTGGACAAAAGCCCAGGCCTCCACCAGAGAGTCGAAATAGAGCTGGCAGTCTTTATACATGACCCAGAGACGAGCCGGCTGTAACAGACCAAACTTCACTCCCTTCTTGTGAAGCACTGCCTTCGTCCGATTAAAACCAGCCGTTCTCTTTGCCACCTCCACACTCCAGTCCTGATAGATCCTGATCTCTGCGTTCTCCCACTTACTACTCCTCTCCTTCTTCGCCCATCTCAGCACACACATACTGTCGACGAAGCGGTGGAAACGGACCAGCACCTCCCGAGGTGGCTCAGTTGGCCTGGGCTTCCTCAGCAGCACTCGATGGGCACCCTCCAGTTCCAAGGGTCCCTGGAATGACCCCGCACCCATTAGCGAGTTCAGCATCATAGCCACATAGGCCTCCAAATCCGAACCTTCCAGCCCCTCCGGGAGGCCCAGAATCCGCAGATTTTTCCGAAGGGAGCGGTTCTCCATCTCCTCCATCCTCGCTAACCACTTCTTGTGGAGTGCCTCGTGCGACTCCACCTTCACTGCCAGGCCCAGGAGTTCGTCCTCGCTCTCTGAGGCCTTCAGCTGTAGTTCCCGGATCACCGCACCCTGAGCCGTCTGAGTCGCCGTGAGCTTGTCCAGCGAGGCCTTAAATGGCTCCAGGATCTCAGCTTTCAGCTCTCTGAAGCAGCAATGGAGCAGCTCCTGCTGCTCCTGCGCCCACTGCTGCCACGCTGCCGGTTCCACGCCCGCTGCCATCTTGTTTTTCCTGCCTCACACCTTTCTCTGCTCCAAAGCCGATTTTTTGACCGCTCCGGTCCTGGTCCAGTCCATCCACCGGCAGATAATCTTAGTGGAAGTGTTCCCATACGGGGAAAAGCCCAACCAGTACCGCTACGGGCCCTTAAAAGAGCCCAAAAGACCAAAAATAGCGGGAGCTACTGAACGTGCGGCTTAGCTCAGCATCACCGCAACCGGAAGTCCTGATCAAGAGTTTTAACGTGCAGTGTCAGCCTGTGTGATTTGATTCGCAGAGTCAGATCACAATCAGAAGTCGGATTGCCTCAGTGTGAGAGTATCTCAGGGGAGTTTGAGTGTGGACATGATGCCCCCAGAGTTTTACTCCAATGCAGCGCTGACATCAAGCCATGGCCTGTTTTAGAATGTTTGGGATTTTTTTCAACTAGCTTTTAAGATTCTTCAACACATTGGGCTAATTCAATAATTAAACAATTGACAGTGTGGTAAACAGAAGCAGAATTGTGTTTTAAAGGCTTGAGTGTGGAATGAAACATCTTCAATGGTTGGAGCTATTCTCAGAGGAGGCCCTCAACCATTTGTTGGATGCTGTGGGGGAGAGGTGGACCATAATATACCCTTGTTCTGGCAGGACATCCTCAAGCAAGGTGACAAATCCCACCTGGGAGATGGTGGCAGCAGTGGTTAGTGCCAGCAGCCTGACCTAGAGGGCAGGTGTGCAATGTAGGAAAGAACAAATGACCTACTCCAATCAGCCAGGGTAAATTCTCCCTGTCTCCTTTCTGTATTCCACCCTTCTGTAAACCCCAGGATATCACCTCAATCACACATCCGCCATTTCACAGGGCCCCAGCACCCAACCTCCTTCCAGCATCCTCAAATCCCTCTGCACAGATTTGTTTTTCAGCTTCTGTAGATGCTAAGGCAGAGCCGGGAATACTAGGAGAGGATGTCACCAACATTCCTGTGACTGAAAGGCCGAATGGAGGAGTCCATATGCCTTCTGGCACAGGAGATTTTGCAAACCGTCCAACACTGCAGGGTGGCAACCGCGATGGAAATCCTGGCCCCTTTGCACCGCAGCATGATTTAATATTTTATCATTTAAATAATAATCCCTTTTGCTGTTATTCCTACCAAAATGGATAACCTCACATTTGTGAGGGGCAAATGAATGTAGTGATGAATCACATTCATACGTGAATAGGAGAATCAGCGTGCTGGCAGTAGACAAACAGGAGTCAGACATAAACAATAGCTGAGGAGCAACAAGACCATTCCCCATTGTGAATTGTCATCATTGCATTGACTGGGCAGCAGGCACTGAAGGACTCCCCAGCCCCAGCACCCTGATGAGTAAGATGCTGCAACCTTCCGCTCCTGGTCGCATAGGGGTCATGACATCCTGGGAGGGTGGGGGTAAGGTGGGTCAGACAACATGATAGTTCTAGTCCATGAAGCGGGAGGTGATGAGGGCATTTCTAGCCCTCCTACCCATGTGCGCCTTTGCACCCACCTGGCCTCCATCCTCCGGACCCGCATCCTCAACACCCTCCTGAACCTTTCCTTCTCCGAGGACAAATGTCGCTCCTCCAGATCCTCCTCATGAAGATCGCCAACCTGCTGCAGAGCCAGATTATGTAGGGTACAGTAAACCACCACAATATGGGAGACACTCTGGGGGTTGTACTGGAGGGCCCCACCAGACCTGACAAGGCAGTGGAAGCGCATCTTCAGGAGCCTGATGCACCGCTCTGTCACAGACCGGATAAGCTTCGCTGTACTGGCCCTCTACTGTGATCTCTGGTCTCCGCAGTGGCATCATCAGCCAAGACCTCAGGGTATATCCCTTGTCCCCGACAAGCCATCCGTGCAGCCTGGGGTAACCCTTGAAAATACCAGAGATCTGCGATTGCCCGAGGATGTAATTGCCATGCACGCTTCCTGGTAAAGGTGCATACACGTGCATGAATCACATCTGGTAGGCACACACCACATTGGGTGTGGAACCTCTTACTGTGTATGGCCTCTCATACACCCGCTTCTACTGAAAGTGTAGTGTGCCCTGGCTGGCACACAGGTAAACATTGTTCAGAGACTGAGGGAATGGACATGTATTTCTCAGAACGTCTCTGAATAGCTCTGTAAAGGAGGTTCATAGAAAGAGGGATGCTCTGTACCCAAAAAGGGGAAGGCGGCTGTTGAGACATGTAGAGGAGGTCGCTCAAGAAGCCAGAAACTCTAGCCCCATGATTGGCCTCCAATGCAGTAAGATCACCTTTCATTTTTCTAAACTGCAATAAGTATAGGCCCAACCTGTTCTACCTTTCTTCACAAGACTACCACTTTATCCCAGGAATCGGCTTTGTGAGCCTTCTCTGAATTGCTTTCAATGCAAGTATATCATTCCTTAAGCAAGATGACCAAAACTATAAATGAGGTGTTCTCTCTGCCCTGCATAGTTGTAGCAAGACTTCCCTACTTTTATGCTCGATCCCAGCACTGCCCATCTGGTACTCCACTAGTAACAGTTTGGCCTTCCTGAAAATGACATTTTGTTTCCTGTTAGTAAACCAGGCCACTTTCCCATGCTAAAATATCACCCCCTGTACAATAAACTCTTATTTTGGGAGGTAATGTTTTATGTGACAGATTTTCAAATGTCTTTCGAAAATCCAAATACTTCTGGTTACCCTTTATCTACACTGCTTGTTACATCCTCAAAGAATTCTAATATATGTGTCAAACATGATTCCCGTTTTATAAAACCATGTTGACTGTACTTCTTTAATAATTGATTCCAGTATTTTCCCAGTGATAGACGTTCGGCTATTTGGCCTATAGTTTCTTGCTTTCTGTCTTCCTCCTCTCTTAAACAGAAGTGTTACATTTGTGCTTTTCCAATCTGCTGGGACCTTTCTGGAATGTAAGGAGTATTTGAAGATTCCAACCAATGCATCCATTATCCCTGCAGCCGCTTCTTTTCAGGTCCTGGGGGGCTGTTAGCCATTTCTTTACAAGTTCATTGTTATTTGTCAGTAAACTGCATCACACAAGCCAATGCTTGCATCACCAACTGAATAAACAATAAAAATTATTAATCTCTCCACCAATGTTGCAGGGCTAATGCAACAAATCATTTAGCCATGCAGAATGCATGTTTGCAGGCTCAATTTCAACAGCAGCAGCAGTTAACATTTTCAGCAATACACCTTGCGACCTCAGGGTGAGAGGAAGGGGAAATGCATTAAAAAATCTTCAGCTCATTGCTATTCAGCAACCTTTGCCAAAAGTGAGCGTTGGTGGCTGTTGGGTATGGAGAGGGTAGCGTGCAGACCCACTGGGCTGAATGGACTCCTTCTGCACTTTAGGGATTCTATGATTCTATGATTCTTGCCTCCAGGACCTATAATCCTGGCCGCATTCACTTTTTGCATCCATATATGATGAATGGACATGATGGCAAATATACTTGAGGGCTAGAAACATCTGTGAAACCAGCAAAAGACCCAAGGAAGGTAGGAAATGTATGTTGCATAAAGCTCACTTTCAGATAAATGGGAATACTTCATTTGTCTTCCTTTGACATAATCACAGCAGCAAAATGCTCATTCTGCGACTATGACATTTTGGGGTTCTTTCACTCTTTATTACCACACCTCATCGCCGCAGCATGTTTTCCGACGGCGGAGGCTGCTCACCATTGGCCATCAGTGGAATCGTCCGGTCCTGCCAATGTCTATTGTGTTTTGTGTGGCTCACCCATCCCGCCCCCCAGGGAACCTGCCCATGGGGAGTCATATTTGGTGAGACCAGAATCCTGCCAGTGGGAAGGGCTGGGAAATCCCAGCCTAGATATCTCTGGCTTGCATGATTCAGACACCCCTTGTGGGTGAGCCCTATGTTTTTGTTAGGCCTTGCTGGTGTTGCCTTCGGAAGATATGGGTTGTGTTGTTACTCGTGTCTTAATAAAGCTCGTAGTCTCAAGTGTGGAGAAGATGCTTTATTGTGAGTTCGTTCAGTTTCCAGAGCTCGACCTAGAACTACCTTCCAGTGCTAACTACCAGCTTTGCTTGCTGTGTGTCCTGCTTACCAGCCCGCCTGCTGTGAAGAGTGTCTTGTGTATATGTGTTGCTCCAAGTTCTGCCCTCAGTGAAGTGTGTCCTCACTTCCTGTCCTGATCTATTTATATGGCTCTCCCGTGCTCCCTCTAGTGGTTGCTCAGTTGTGTTGCATCTGGTTAACTTGTGATCACCACATCCCCCTTTTTCTCTTAACATATTTTCTGTACATCGTTAAAGAAAATTGTACATCCTGTCCCGGTGTATTTGTAGCTCTCCCTCTGGTGTTTGCTCAGTTGTTTTGTATCTAGTAAATCTACGATCACCCCATCCCCCTTTTTCTCTTTACATATTTGCTGTACATCGTTAAAGAAAATTATAGAAAACAGTTACTTATGATATGCGTATCTATACAGGTGATGGTGCTATTGCATACTGTACAAAGCCAATGTAGTTATATGTCCAATCTCAATAAAACATTTATGAGTCCAAACTTGATGAATTTGTTCAGAGCTTTTTTTTCTTTTTTTTTGTTGTTGATGACGTGGTGATATTGATATTGCAAGTCCGCTGTGAATGTTGTTGGTGTTCTTTGTTATTTTAAGTACCCAATGCATCATCCCGAGGTGTTTGCATGGTCACCTCACTGATGTTGACTGGCATGGCCTTTTTTCTGTGCTTGTGGTGTTGATTTATTGTCGCATCCGCCTTGGATGCTGGTGTGCTTGCTCGTTCTGGAGCAGACGTGAGTTTGTGCGATTCGTTGTCATCCCATGACATGTTTGTAGTCTTGTCATCGTTTTGCAGTGTGCTGTGGCATTGTCCTTCATGTGCCAAGTAGTGCCATTGTGTACAAGTCGTTGTTTCATTGCTGTTGTTTCTGTCGTTCTTGTTTTTGTTGTTTTCGTTGCCGTACTTGTCGCTGTTTTTGTCGTTTCCGTCTTTGGTGTTGGCACTGTCGTTGTTCCAGACTTTGTTGTTCTCGTTGCCGGTCTTGGTGCTGTTTTTGTCGTTTCTGTCTTTGGTGTTGTCGCTATCTTTGTTCCTGACTTTGTTGTGTTTTTTGCCATTCTTGTTGTTTCTGTCTCTGTCGTTGTCGCTATCTTTGTGCCTGACTTTGTTGTTTGTCTTGTCGCGCTTCATGCTGCTTCTGTTCTTGCTGTGTTTCTTTTGACTTTTGTTTTTTTTTGTTATACTCTATGAGTGTCCCAAGTGGATAATTTGAGTCATTGAGCATTTCGTCTCGAGAGTGGTGCGAATGATCTGATGTTGCAGCGGTGCAGGTGACATCAATCATTTGTGGAGAATTGGATTCCTCATCTTTGCTTTCTTGGTGCTCCTCTTCCGTAGTCAAATTCTTCTCGATTTCATTTGACGCGGTGTCTCTGGATTCTTGGCGCTCCTCTTCTGGAGTCAAAACCTCCATGATTACAATTGACGTGATGTCTGTGGACTCCTGGCGCTCCTCTTCTGGAGTCGAAATCTGCATGATTTCAGTTGACGTGGTGTCTGTGGACTCCTGGTGCTCCGCTTCTGGAGTTGAAATCTTCATGATTTCCGTTGATGTTATCTCACTGGACTCCAGGTGCTCCTCTTTTGGAGTCAAAATCTGCATGGTTTCTTTTGGCTTAGTCTCTCTGGACTCCAGGTGCTCCTCTTCTGGAGTCAAAATCTGCATGTTTTCTTTCGGCATCGTCGCTCTGGACTGCTGGGTGGCCCGACTCTGTGCTTCTGTACAGACAAGCTGAGAACTGTCAGTCTCGCTGTGATCCTGTACGTCGAGTGCGATCACCTTGTTACTGTTCTCGCATGCAGTGGGTAGAGGTGCATTGTCTTCTTCTTGTTCATGTGAGCTTGTTAGACTTTCATAGTCTGCTTGCGGTTGCTCAGATACTGCGGGTTTACCTGCATGGTCTTGTTCATGCATGGTGTTCGCCAGGGAGTGTTTGCTTGCATCCCTTTTGGAGTCTTTCATTACTCGCACTGTGGAGCCTGTCATCGCTCGCTCTGTGGAGTCTTCCTGTGCTCTCTGTGTGGCGTCGTCTTCGTCTTGGGTATTGCTGTCATCCAATGTATCGACGAGCTGCCATGGCCTCATGGTGTTGGATTCATCTACCATGAGTAGAGTCGTGTTGAGCTTTGCAACGGTGTCGCTGATGCTGTGATCAGCATGTCCAAATAACTCCTCCATGTCTGAGTAGTATTCTTTGATACCCATTTCATCTTCGTTGGCTTCTTCTACCACGAGTTGATTCGTGTTGAAGTTTGCGACCGTGACGCTGATGCTGTGAGAAGCATATCCGACTGACTCAGCTGTGTCTGAGTAGTATTCTCCGAAAAACAAATCATCCTGGTTGGATTCTTCTACCACGAGTTGATTCGTGTTGAACTTTGCGACCGTGTCGCTGATGCTGTGAGAAGCATATCCGACTGACTCAGCTGTGTCTGAGTAGTATTCTTCGAAAAACAAATCATCTTTTGTTGTTTCGGAATTCTTTTTGTTCTCTTCACTTTGGGTGGTGCAGACTGCTTTTTTCAGGGTGTTGTGCAAGTTGTTTTTAACTGTTGGTGTAAGTTCAGGCGTTTTTCTGTGTTCTGAGGCAAGAAAATTTGTGTTTACCACTTTAAGTGTCTTATTTTCAATTTTCGGGCATTTCCCTTTTAAGTGGGCGTGGTCGGGATGCTCAGACGTCATGACGTCACGCGTTGGCATGACTTGCGCATGCGCAAATCGGCTTTCGTCCTTCACTGTGCGGTTTCGTTCCCATTGCGCATGCGCGGCATGCGCATGCGCATGACGATCCGCGACGACGACTTTTTTTGACTGCGCATGCGCGGCTTGCGCATGCGCATAACAATCGGCGCTGCGATCTTTTTCAAACTGCGCATGCGCGGCTTCCGGTTCCGGCGCATGCGCAGACGCGATTTGTAGTTCTTTGCTTACCGGAGACTGCAAAATGTGCTCCAACGCCATTTTTTGCCGTTTTTCGCGGATTTCAGCGATTTTACTGTCCCACCAGGACTGCAAAATTCGTAAGTGATCTTCTCTTCCCGATTTGGACAGGGTTTCAGCGTTTTGGCTTTGTGAGAAATTCTTTTTATTTCTTCTTTTTGATCTGTACTTTTCATTCGCGATTTCTTGCTCTTTTGGTGATTTTTTAAGTTTTGCATCACTCAGTCTCTGTGCAGTTTGGCCTCTGAGTATGTCTTGCTGTTCAAATTTCTCACAGTACTCTTCAAATTTGTTTAGTACCGTTTGTAAGCTGTTTCTGTCTTCACCTTTTGAGTATTTAAATCCATTATAAACTTTCCAAGCTTCATTTCCTTCGATGAGAATTGCTATTTTAATTTCGTCTGAGGCTGCTGCTGCATCATATGCTATGATAGCGAAATCGAACATTTGTTTAAACCTTTCCCAGACACTTCTTACTTTTCCAGTCGTGTCCAGGTGAAGTGGGAATCCAAGGCACATCCTCTCATCAGCAATGTCTTCCCAAGTCGAATGTCCAGCAGGAGATCTCCATGCCATTCTTGGTTGAGATTTCCATGCCATTTTTGTTTTTTTGTTTTCTGTATCTGCAGCTGAGTTGTCCTGTCATAAGCGTCTGAAATCACTCCTAGGTACCATGTGTTGTTACTCGTGTCTTAATAAAGCTCGTAGTCTCAAGTGTGGAGAAGATGCTTTATTGTGAGTTCGTTCAGTTTCCAGAGCTCGACCTAGAACTACCTTCCAGTGCTAACTACCAGCTTTGCTTGCTGTGTGTCCTGCTTACCAGCCCGCCTGCTGTGAAGAGTGTCTTGTGTATATGTGTTGCTCCAAGTTCTGCCCTCAGT
The DNA here is from genome assembly GCF_902713615.1 of Scyliorhinus canicula. Lineage (NCBI taxonomy): Eukaryota > Metazoa > Chordata > Chondrichthyes > Carcharhiniformes > Scyliorhinidae > Scyliorhinus > Scyliorhinus canicula. Next base: position 171,336,697 of record NC_052151.1, read on the forward strand.
GAAGTGTGTCCTCACTTCCTGTCCTGATCTATTTATATGGCTCTCCCGTGCTCCCTCTAGTGGTTGCTCAGTTGTGTTGCATCTGGTTAACTTGTGATCACCACATGGGTCAGGATTCTCCAAACGGAGTTCGCCCCACTACCACTGCCAACGAGAACGGAAGATTTGGCGCTCAGCCACTTCATTCTTTGCGATGCTACCTGTGAATCCCGCCGGCGTGAATGGTTGGAAACTTTTGTCCACTGTTACACTTCAAATCAGCCTCAGGCAAGAATAACACATCATTCGTCATAACTGTCAGTCATCACACCAGGCTCCAGACTATCAACTGAAGTCTATCAATACAGAAGCATCCTCCAGGACTGCCAAAGGCAGCTTGTGTCATTTGGCAAACTCAGTGAGCACCTTAGAGACACAGATTGGCATCAGCCAGGAGACCAAACTCAATAAACCTAGTAATGCCTGTGAAACCTCGACAACACATGCTCGTTACACTAAAAAACTTAAACGCTTCCATCTAAGCAGCCTGAGATGACTGATAGAGATCAGGCAGCAAGGTGAAATTCTCCACACCAAGGTTTTTAACAAAGCTGATATCCTAAGCATAATGCCCTGATCATGAAGTGTGGCTATGTTGGTCAGGTCATCAGGTGCGACTGTCTGAAGACTGAATTCTGAAGAAGATCTTTGATGCTACATTGACAAGTGAAAATAAAGGTCAGCAAATGAGATATCCCCACTGCTTAAAAGCGATTCTGAAGCAATGGGAACAAGTTGCTCAAGATAAGAGAGCATGGCACCCATGAAGACTCCTCTGTCACCTTACAGTTGTTGAGTGTAAGTGCTAGTTACAGATGTCTCACATTTTTTAAAAAATCATAATTTCCAACCTGGTGTACCTGGGATGCATTGTCAAATCTACAGTCACTCATTCAGGGCTAAAGTACGGCTCATCAGTCATAAAAACTACCAACAAAAGAGATACCATTCAAATTGACAGCTTTAATATTAAATGACAAATAGCAGTTACTCAAATAGACAAAGAGCTGAGTTGATTTATTCTCGAGCAGCAAACTAATAGAAGAATATAAAATAATGAAAGGGTTGGATTGTATGTTTATTGCTCAATTCATTCAGTATATCTAATTGGGAAGGACACGGGATATACATTTAAACTATTTGCAACAGTCAGAACAGGCAAGATGTTGGACAGTTCTTCTTCGAGTAGTTCAGTGACCATTGGAATGCACATCAGCTGGTGAGTTTGTTCTGAGTCTCTGTATGCCTTCAAGAGGGAGATGGATCGATCCTTGAAAGATCATATCATAAATAAGGTAAGTGGATCAACAGATAACAGTAACAACAACAGTGAATTTTTAATGTATTAAATCATCCCACAGTGCTTCGTAGGAGCATTATCAAAACATGTGTCAATGTGGCCTTCTGGACTGGTTTAGATCATCTGGGTAAGAGAGCAAGTTTCCAATATTTCTTTCCCCCATTTTTTAGCTCTGTTTTTTTGCATGGCCTTTTACCTTTCCCAGAAGATCGCATGGCCCTCCATTCTGATACTCCCGTCAACCCGTAAACTGGAACAGAAAGCCGAAATAGAGCCAGACCTATCAGGAGTAAAATTAGGAAACGCCTTTCTATGCAAAGAATGGTATAATTTTGGAACTCTATTTCGCAAATGGCAATTGTGCCAGACAGATTATTAACTCTAAAACTGAAATTTTGTTATGCTTAGGTATTAAGGGAAATGGGACGAAGACAAGGAAATGGAGTTAGCTTGCAGATCAGCCATGAAATCATCAAATGGCGGAATAAGCTTGAGAGGCTAAGTGGTCTAATCCTGCTCCATTTTCCACGGTAGCATTGTGGTTAGCGCAATTGCTTCACAGCTCCAGGGTCCCAGCTCAATTCCCGGCTTGGGTCACTGTCTGTGCGGAGTCTGCACGTTCTCTCCGTGTGTGCGTGGGTTTCCTCCGGGTGCTCCGGTTTCCTCCCACAGTCCAAAGATGTACAGGTTAGGTGGATTGGCCATGCTAAATTGCCCTCGTGTCCAAAATTGCCTTTAGTGTTGGGTGGGGTTACTGGGTTATGGGGATAGGGTGGAGGTGTGGGCTTGGGTAGGGTGCTCTTTCAAAGAGCTGATGCAGACTCGATGGGCCGAATGGCCTCCTTCTGCACTGTAAATGCTATGAATCTATGATTTGTTTTTCACTATACAGGGCAGCTTTCCACCCATATAAATATAAGTTAAGAAACACAAGGTTCATTCAAGTTCAGTGTTAATTTACAATTTGAGGGCTGGTTTAGCTCAGCTGGTTCATGAGCAAGGCCAGCAGTGTGGATTCAATTCAAATACCGGCTGAGGTTATTCATGAAGGCCCCACCTTCTCAACCTTGTCCCTCGCCTGAGGCATGGTGATCCTCAGGTTAAACCATCACCAGTCGGCTCTCCCCCTCAAAAGAGAAAGCAGCCTATGGTCATCTGAGACTATGGCGACCTTAATACTTAATTTACAATTTATCGGCTCCGTGAGTTACGCTACAGCAAAAAGAAAAATGCAAGCGGCCGATCACATTCTCCGAATTTCTGGAACAAATGCACATCAATTAATTCTAACTGTGTATTGCCATGCAAGTTTGATGCAAGATTTGTATCAACATAAATCCGGCACAAGATTGGTGTTGGACAGCATGCAGGACTGGAGCAATTACCAGATCAATTCTGGCAGTACAAGCAGTTTGAAGTGCTAATTAGTATGTTAATTTTGCGAAGTGCTAATAACACCAACACCATCAAAGCTAAACTCAATTTACAACAGTACTTTTGTTCTCATTGCAGTGTTCTCCTCAATCATTTTCCAATTATTTCTTAGCAACTACAACTTGTAAGATCAGTCACAGCAAGACACAAGCAACAAAGAGACACCATCTGTGCTTTGATTTTTATCAGGTACTGCAGAGCAACAGCACTCAGAAGTATCTCAAGGAAGTTTTTTCAGGATAAATTACTAATACCAGAGGTAAGCAACAAAATGTTTTCCAGCTCTGTACGTTATGCCAGGTTCTTTACACCTACATGTCCAACATGTTGCATTACATAGAGTCACAATGTGCTGATGGATGCACTAGAAGTTAGGCAGCCACTATGGAAGTGCAATGGGAAGGCCTTTGAGCCTTAGTACTCAAGGGGCTTGAAATTACGTATAACCTCTTGGGCTGTATGCCCGATGTGGAATTTACGGCTGGAATTCTCTGGCAATAGCCCACGGGTTTCCTAGTGGCCCTTGGAGCCTTCAATGGCCAGATAATCCCTCCCATATTGTAAATATCAAGACTATTGTGATTATGTTGAGACACCTTGAGTGAAAAATGCTGTATGAAGAAAAGTTGAATCTTATTGCACTTTCTATAATATTCAATTTTAAATGTTTTGGAATATACTTTTACAAGTTCTATGAATAGAGCACATTTTTTGAAAAAAATGAATGGAATAGAATGTATGCATCAAGAACGGACTATTCAGGCCAACTGGTTAATGCTGCTGTCCGTGCTCCCCTGGAGCCTCTTCCCATCTTATTTAATTTATCCCTAAAGTACTCACCTAACTTCCTCTGCAAAGACATCTTTGCTATTCATCTCAATTACGCCAGCAAAGTTCTACATTCAAACCACTCTCTGATTGAAGACGTTTCTCCTGAAAGTTTTATTGGATTTATCAGAGATTATGTGATTGTTATGACACCAAGCTTTGGACACTTCCACAAGGGAAATATGGGCACATGGAAACATGTTTGTCTCCGCCCCCAGATTCCTCATATGCCACACAAAGCTTTGCCACGGTTACAAAACGCCGTCAAATCTGGCATAAATCTTACTCTCAATCAAACACTTGACTTTTCCTCACAAAGGTAGCTTTTTTAGCTTGAGAAAAGTACGACAACAAAATGCAAATAAATGCAAAGGAAAAAAAAGTGCTAATTTCTTTTTTTAAATAAATTTAGAGTACCCAATTAATTTTTTCCAATTACAGGGCAATTAAGTGTGGCCAATCCACCTACCCTGCACATCTTTGGGTTGTGGGGGCAAAACGCATGCAAACACAGGGAGAATGTGCAAACTCCACATGGACAGTAACCCAGAGCCAGGATCGAACCTGGGACATTGGCGCCATGAGGCAGCAGGGCTAATCCACTGCGCCACCGTGCTAGTGCGAATATCTTTTAAAGCATCCAAACAAAACAACATTGCCATATTAACCAAACTAAATCATCAACATACATTCTTGATTAAATGTACAGACTAACGCCACATTATTGTAAACAAACTTTCACAATGCATGTTGTTCAGATGTAACTCGATTACACCTCATGTTGGTATTTATAAGTCATGTTAATTTGCTAACTGTGTCTCAATGATGGGCTCATTGTTGAAATAGCTTTGTTATAACTTAATATAAAATAAGCAAGCTAGTTGTTTGGTGAACCAAGGTGCTAATTACTTTGACTGATCTCCAAACATGAAGGATTTCTTGGAATCCTTTATAATTCATCAAATCACTATTCAGTGCATAACTGTCACTTCTACTTGTTATGCTTGGATCTTGATACATGCCACTGATTAAATAGCAGCCTCATTTCTTCTTGTTTGTGGCCTGTGTAACAGAACTTCTGCCATTAGTTCAATGTATAGCTCCTGTTTTACAACGACAGTAAAACTGCTGGCTCTGCCTGCAAAACATAGGACTAGTTCCATCCTTCTTATATTAATGTGTTTATTTATTTCTGTCAATAGGTATTACATATGGGAAACAAAAGAAATAGGCTGACCAGCAGGTGTGTTCACTTATGATAAGAAATATGACCTTTTAATTCTTAAAAGGTAGCTGTTTGAAATGAAATGAAAATTGCTTATTGTCACGAGTAGGCTTCAATGAAGTTACGGTGAAAAGCCCCTAGTCGCCACATTCCGGCGCCTGTTCAGGGAGGCTGGTACGGGAATTGAACCATGCTGCTGGCCTGCCTTGGTCTGCTTTAAAAGCCAACGATTTAGCCCAGTGTGCTAAACCAGCCCCAGTTTGTGTAGTATACTACAGCATGTTAGACTAAGTTCTACAAAGGAAGGAAGTGACATATACCCATGTGATCTGAGAGTCTAGGAGAATGCAGGCGAGCAACAACCTAGTGGAAGAGAGCCTTCTTCTAACTGTCAATATGTTACCAGTTAGTTCTGGTAGCTGGCAATCTTCAGGAGTTATTGAAACTACTCCAATCCAACAGCACAAGGTGGCAAGCAGGTAAAAAGACAGTGATAAAAAAATCTCTACCTCTACCAGAAATTTGAGGCAGACTTAAATCAGGCCAAAATGGCACAGGGAATTCATGCCATTTCAGACCACGCTGGGTCTCGTAGTGAAGCCAAACTGTGAGCAGGTCAGATTTGAGGCAGTTGCAGACTTAAATTAGGCTGAACCATGGCAGAAATGGCACAAGAGTCATGTAATTTCAGGTCTCGTAGCAACGCCAATCTGTGAGCAGGTCAGTACACTTAGGCACGCAATGGGAGAATGTGCTGAATTACCCTGGAGATTGATGAGGGTCAAACTATAGATGCCAAAGTCATTGATGCATTGGCGATATGCTTCAATCTCTGCAAGAACACCATTGTGGATTGTGCAAGGTTCAATAAATGTGCCGAAAGACACAGTGAAATCAATGGCCCATTTATTAATGATTTGTACCAATTAGCAGAAAACCGAGAGTATATTAATAAAACAGAGGAATTAATTCATGATAGGATAGTGGTTGGAATAGTAGATGATGCATTATCAGATTACCTGCAGTCCCGAGATGACTTGGTGGTGCAAAGGCAATTCAATTAAGTAGGCAGGCCGAGATCAGGAACAAAACTGATCGGTAGTCAGAGGAGAGAGACAGCCCGAATCCCAAAGTAACTGATATAATTGAATTTGTCAGACGCAATAAAGGGAAAAATAGAGAGAATGACAGGCATTAGGCATGAAAAGAAATTAATAGTGGCAGTCCAGACTAGCTATTGCTGGTATGGAGATAACAGCATGGTCAGAGGAATTGCCCCGCCAAAATAGCACAATGCCATTGGCTTAAAAAGATGGAACATTTTCAGGCAGTATGCCAAAGTAAAATAAAAATGGGCAGAACACTCAAAAAGAGAAAGTTTTAAAAAGAAAAAGAGTCTGTCAAGTTGAAGATTCATAAGACATTGAGTTATCCTTCTTTGGGGAGATTAAAGAATTAAATGGTTTATGTACTGTATGTCTCGCCTGGCTTGCCTACTTTGCAAGCCAGTGTATTATGGGCTTGTAGGATCCATGTTGTTTTGTTAGTTTGATTGCTGAAGCAACAAACTGCAGTTGTAATGTTAATCACCTCCTGTGCGTTCACATCTAAAGATTAATCTTTGAAGGTACCAGTATCAAAACATAACAGGCAGGAACTATTGGAGTGCAGATGTCTTGGTAGAAGCTCACAGGACACACTTGAAATTAAGTATTGCAGCATCTTTCAGATGATTTAACCATGGTTAAACAAGAGAGTTCTTTAACCATCCTAAAAAATGGAAAGTAATTACTGAACGACTGTATGTAATTCAAGATCAGAGTTTCTCACTTTTAAGTAGAAAGGCATGCATGGAATTGAATCCAGTTCACAGAATAGCTGAAATAAAAAATGGTGAAGGTCAATCAGGAGACTTCAGAGCAGAATTTGCAAAGTTCTTTACAGGAACTGGAGAGCTGATAAACAGCATGTGTTCTGACAGTAAGCCTAGAAGTGAAACCAATATGCTGGGTGTACACCCAGAAAGAGCTCACAACCATTACTGGAAAGCAGGAGATTGACTCAATGGTAAGGCAATGGGTCATTTCACCCTTAAAAGGGCCAACGAGTAGGTGCTCAGGGATAGTGCCAGTTCTGTAACCAAACAGTTTTCCATAAGAATATGTATTCATCCCACACAGCTCAGTAAAGCTGTGAAAAGAGTTAATCCCATGGTACCAGTAGATAAAAGTTTAGCTAAATTATGGAGGAGTTCAATATTCTTTAAATAAGTTACAAACAGTGGATTCTGGCAAATCCCACCTCACAACTTTCATAACACCATTTGGAAAATTCAGTTTTAGCAGGTTACTCTTTGGAATAACATCAGCACCAAAGATCTTTCAAAGAACAATGTCAACGGGTGGCACGGTGGCACAGTGGTCAGCACTGCTGCCTCACAGCTCCAGGGACTGTACTCGTGCACTGTAAATTCTATGAAATCATTTGCAGGGCTTACACAGAGCTGTATGTCACATGGATGACATGTTGCTACATTGGTCCACTCAAGTTGAGCATGACACAAGAGTGTGACCAGTGCTGAGAAGACTGCAAGAGGCAGTAAGTGTGCGTTTTTACTGCCAGCAATCAGGCTTCCACTGTAGAAGCATTTTCAGTATTGAGCTGGCTTTTACATGGGGGACTTTCCCTCATAATTATAGCTCAGCTAACGCAAAGACTCGCGGAGACAGGAACTCTGGTTAAGACAGCTTTACTTTCAAAGCTTGGTCAACGTATGAGGGACAGTGATTTGAATAAGTGCCAAAACCAAATCTTCTTTACATTGCTTTATATAATTTCCAAAAACCAGTAGCATTGGACTCGGCCCAATCCTTGAAGATGTAGATTGTACCTTGACCAATAACTTTTGCTTTAGGCAGCATGGTAACTGCGTGATCATATTAAGGTGTAGTCATGTCCTGCCCACTGACCATCTGGTGTTTTTCAAGGCCCCCCTCATCCACTGCCCTGCCCTCTCTGGCACTCCAGTTTTCTCTTATCATAGTGTGGTTCCTGGCTGTACCATTGTCTGTCTGTGTATGGAATGTCTGGGGTTGCTGATATGAACTGCTTCCTCTGAATGTGTTTCTGCTGACCACATTATTTCTGTATGATTCTTTCTCAGGAATGTGGTCAAGTTAGCGAGCTTAAATTCCACCATACATTATGGCCACTACCATGAGCAAGAACTTAAATGCTTGTTACTACTATGTTCTATGAATACATGTTTAATGGTTAATAATGATTACTGGATATATTTTGTATAGCTAGTTTCAGTTCTCAGTAAACCAACTTATATGCGCTATTCTAGTGTTATCCCAGCTATCAGGTTTTAAGCGTTCCCCACCCCCTTCATCTTGGTCACATAGTGAGTGCATCAGAAATAAATGTTGATTCACAGAAGCCCAGTGTTTTAAAAGAACTTGCAGTTCCATGGAACATCACAGTTACAAGGGTTTAAGCAAATTGTGAATTTAGTGCAAGATTTAAAAAAAATAACTTAGCAGAGCTCCACAAACCACAAAGTTGGTTACTATCGCAGAATCAGTCTGTACTGCCTCTCCGAATGAACAATCTATCTAGTGCCATTCCAATACCTTCTCCCCATAATACTGCACATTCTCCCTTTTCAGATAAAGGCCTGTTTCAATTCAACTTACCTCCACCCATACTCACAGGCAGTGCATTCCAAACCCTAACCACTCGCTGTGTGAAAAATTGTTTCCTCACATCACTTTTTCTTCCTTCAATAACTACTTTAAATCTGTTTCCTCTCATTCCCGACCCTTTCATGAGTGGGAATAGTTTCTCCCTTTCTAATCTAGCCAGACCCCACATGATCTTTGAACACCTTTATCAAATCTCCTCTCAGTCTTCTTTTCTCGAAGGAAAACAATCCTAACTTCTCCAATCTAACCTCATAACTGAAGTTCTTCATCCCTGAAACTATTCCCATGAATCATTTCTTCCCAATGGCTCCATATCTTTCCTATAGTGTGGCATTCAGAACCGGATGCTGAGTTCTCACTAGTGACTTTACAGGTTCAACTTAACCTCCTTGCCCTTATACTAGATACCTCTATTAATAGGAAGGATACTGCATGCTTCATTAACCATCCTCTCAGCTTGTCCCATCACCTTCAGTGACATTTGTACCTATACATCCAGGTCCCTCTGCTCCTGCATGCCTTTAGAGATGTGCCCTTTATTTTAGATTGTTTCTCCATGTTCTTCCCACCAAAATGATTCACTTCACATTTCTCCGCATTCCATTTCATCTGCCTCCTGTCCCCCATTTCACCAACTTGTCTGCACCATTTGAAGTTCTACACTAACCTCCTCACGGTTCACAAAGCTTCCAAGATTTGTATTGTCTGCTTTATTGATATTGTGGCCTGTACACCAAGGTCTAGATCATTCATATGCTTCAGGAAAAGCAAGGTTCCCACCACTGACTCCTGGGGAGCTCCACTTTACACCTTCCTCCAGTCCACAAAACATGCATTAGCCACGACTCCTTTATTTCCTGTCACTCAGCCTATTCTATATCCAGGTTGTCACTGTCCTTTTTGTTCTACGAGCTATGGGCACGACTTTCCCACCACGTTGCGCCCAGCAGAAATCCTGCTATTCTCGGTCAATAACGGGAGAGGGCAAATTCGGATTTTGCGCCAGGCACCGAGCCAAGCGCAATACACCTGACCCATTCTGCCAAACGCGATATGGATCGGGTCCTCGTTGGGCATGATCCAGGTCAGCATATTTAAATAAGTCATTCGGCAACCTAGTGGCACGATAGCACTGCCTGAGTATCAGGGGCACTGCCCGGTGCCAAGGGCACTGCCAAAGGACAGGGCTTGAGAGGATCATGCCCATGAAAGGGGAGGATGAAAGAACTGCATAAAGGGATGGGCCTGAAGGGGGGAGGCCTGAAGGGGTGTATGAAGGGTCGGGGAGTGAAGGGTGAGGTAGTTAAGGCAGGGTATGAAGGGTGATATGAACTGTTGAGGGGGTGGGGATATACAAATTTGATTATGAGGAGTTATGCGGTGACAGGCCATCAAACCGGGGGAGCACTGAACGGGGGAATGGCCTTAAAGGTGGAGACCCTCAGTGACCCCACAGAGGGGTAGGCTCACTTTTGTGGGGGGAGGATGCCCCAATGCCGATGAGAATGAATGAGGGTGGGACCAGGTCACTCTCATGCCCGGGTGTGTGTGGGGGGGGGGGGGGGGGGGGGGGGGGGGGGGGGGACGCAGACTGATAGTGATGGGGGAAAGGTTGCCCCTCAAATGTCTAGGGTCGGGGGTGCTGCTCATATCTACAGGAGATCTAGATGTCTGTGGGTTGGGGGTTGTGTTGTGATGGTGTGATGGACCCTCAAACTTACTTTGAGTTCTGGACACCCTTTAAAAATGGCACCCTGATCTTGGAGGAACCAGTCTTGCCAGTGTCATTAGTTCCCCAGAAGGGCGCAATTCAGCAGAAAAATTTCAATGTGTCATTTTGAGCGAGTTTGGCGGGTGTGCTTTGCATTGGCTGCGTTGGCGATATCATCGCCTGTATTCAACCACACTTAGTCTTGAAAATGAGCTCCCTATAGAATCTTGCACTACTGGCTCGATTCATCCAACGTGCGCCTAAGTTAACAAGGGGGTGCTGCTTCTCGATGCCATCGATGAGAGGCAGGGCAACCGGTTTTCCCAAGGGTGTCGGAGAACCAGCAGCAGGGCCTCAGCCCTTGTTCCTGTCCAACAGATATGAGATTCTTGCTCCTGTGTGTGTGGTAATATGCATCACTGTAGATACACAAGGGGTTAATGTAAGTACATGTAGACTAGCTAGACACTAGAGGGAGCACCAGAGACATGACACACAGGCACTCAACCAATAGGTCAGTAAGATAGGACACGACCAATGGGCATTCACGATACACACAGAGGTGACACTACCACAGGGCGGCATTACACCAACCCATATATAAAGGACACAGCACACATGATCTTCCTCTTTCCAGTGGATACACTCAGTGAGTACAGACATAGGGTTGATTCAACATCACACCCACCACGTGGATTGTAGCAGACTGGTTCGTCAGTCTGAGTAGCTATCGAAGGATTAACAGTAGTGGCGAATCCGAGTAGGAGAATTGTTAATAGTTTAATAAACGTGTTGAAGCTATCTCCACCTCTGAACCTTCCTTTGTCAGAGTGAACATCAAGGGGCTGGTTTAGCTCACAAGGCTAAATCGCTGGCTTTTAAAGCAGACCAAGCAGGCCAGCAGCACAGTTCGATTCCCGTACCAGCCTCTCCGGACAGGCGCCGGAATGTGGCGACTAGGGGCTTTTCACAGTAACTTCATTGAAGCCTACTCGTGACAATAGCGATTTTCATTTTCAAGGAAGCAGCTTATGCTATGCCAAGAGCATAACAAGACAGTGTGGACAACAGAGGGGGCTGTAGGGAGTATGAACAAACTGACCTTGGTTCAGGGAGCATTAAAGTTGGCGTGAAAAAGACAAACATAGTCATAGTTGGGGATAGTATATTCAGGGGAATAGATATTGTTCTCTACAGCCAGGAACTTGAGTCTCGAAGGCCGTGTTGCCTGCCCGTGCCAGGGTTTGGGACATCTTCTCTGGGCTGGTGATGGACGTGCAGAGGGAGGGGGAGGATCCAGTGGCCATGGTTCATGTGAGCACCAACAACATTGGTAGAAAAAGGAAGGTGATTCTGAGTAGGCAGTTTGTGGAGTTAGGCACTAGGTTAAAGATCAGATCCTCCAAGGTATAAACTATGGATTATTAACTGAGCCACTTGCAAGTTGACAAAGAGTGTGTAAGATTAGAGAGATTAAAATTGGCCAAAGACTGGCGTGGGAGAACTAGTATCGGTTTGTGGGACATTGGCATAAGTAGGGAAAAGTAGGGGCTGTACCATTGGGACGGCCTACATCTGAACCAGACTGGGACCAGGGTTCTTGCAGACCGTATACCTAGTGGAGTAGAGAGGGCTTTAAACTAAAGAGTGTGGCTGAGCCTTCAGTTGCTTGGAAAATTAGGAAGTCAAAGTTAAAGGTTGGAGTGCAGGCCAATGGCCAGTCTGAATGTCAACAGAAAACAACAGGTAGGAACAGATCATATGGACATTATATTGCACCAAGGACTCATCCAAGAGCGCTAACTAGGAGGGGGGAGGTTTCCATGAATGGAATATTTAGAGAATCAGGGGTATATAAGGGAGCGCTGGCACAGGATAGTTATTTGTGGAGTGCATCAGGGATTGCTTTTTAGGGTAGTATGATGTGGAACCTGCCTGGAAACGGGTTATTATAGATATGGTTTTGTGCAATGAAGAAAGAATAATCGGGCAACTTGTGGTTAAGGATAGTGAGAGGCCGAGACAGGAAACGTAAACAAAAATATGCAACAGAGAGCAAATCCAGAGTTGTAAATAACTGTAAAAGAAAGTCTAAGTGAAACGTTCTTTATCTGAATGCACAATGCATTTTATAGAATCATAGAATCGCTACAGTGCAGAAGTTCCCGTACCAGCCTCCCCGGACAGGCACCGGAATGTGGCGACTAGGGGCTTTTCACAGTAACTTAATTGAAGCCTACTCATGACAGTAAGCGATTTTCATTTTCATTTTTCATTTCAGGATGCCACACGCTGAAAGAGGGCTCTACCTAGGAAGGTGCCCCCCCCTGAACCTCCCCTCCCCCATCTTGGTGATCAATCGGTCCTTGGCCACCCCCGTAACTCCAGGCCATTCCTTATGGGAGGTGAGGAGTCTGACGTATGGCACCCTCCAGCCCATCTGGGTTCTCCCCCATCAGTTGTGGGCCATCTTCCCCAGCGGGAACACAGAGGGGACATAGTTAGCCACACGTGGTTACCGCGGAGGGAGTGATTTGGGAATTGCGAGAGGAGGCTTGGGGGGTGGGCCATATGGGGGAGGGATTGGGAGTATTGGGGGCTGTATTGGAGGGGCCGGTATTGGAGGGGTCCAGTGCAAACTCACTCAAGCAGTCCAGTCCAAACTCCCACTGCCCAACAATCACTAATACTGCTCTTTTAAATTTACTTGCAGGTCTAGAGATCCTCCTTCCTCTGAAGGAAGACCGCGATCTGGAAAGGACGCTGCGGACCCCAACACATGGACCCGGCCATCGCCTCATCCGTGATCCCAGAGATGTCATCCACTTACCGGCCTTCACCCCATCCACGCCGGAGCGTGGTCTGGACATCCACCAACCTGTGAAGACAAACCGCAGCCCGACAGTGACCCGGAATGCTCGACCGCACTGACCCAACTACCGACGCAGGAACCGCAAGCAAGGCAACAAATCCTCCATCCACACACCGACCAGAGTGAATAACCTCATTGGACACAACTATTCCTTAACACTGCATACTCTCACCGTCTCCCAGACTCGAAAAGAAGCAGCCACTCCAGTAAGCGTGGAAAACGTGCAGGCCTGCAGGTGAGAGTGAAACAACACGGCCCCAAAGCCCCTCTGCCTAGTTACTCCTAGCTAATGTCCAATCTCTAGAAAACAAGCTAGACAAACTTAAAGCCAGACTAATTTTTCAAAGAGAACTAAGGGACTGCTGTGTGCTCTGCTTCACGGAAACATGGCTCACTCCTGCTTCACCGGACTGTGCCCTACAACCAGAGGGCTTCTCAATCCACCGAATGGACCGTACGGCGGCCTCAGGCAAGGCAAGGGAGCTGGGGCCTGCCTCCTAATCAACACCTCCTGGTGCCTAGATGTAGCAACACTGGCGAGTTTCTGCTCCCCGGACCTGGAATACCTGACGCTAAAATGCCGCCCCTTCTACCTTCCGCAGGAGTTCAGCTCCGTTATCCTGACGGTAGTTTACATCCTACCCCATGCGAATGTGAAAATCGCACTGGACGAAATATTCACCACCACAAATAGCCTTAAAAGGAATCATCCTGAGGCCTTGTTCATTGTAGCTGGGGACTTCAATCAGGCCAAGCTCAAGAGCGTACTACCAAGTTACCACCAACACGTCACCTGTTCCACCAGAGGCCCAAACATCCTGGACCACTGCTGCACATGCCTACCGCTCTATCGTCCACCCACACTTTGATAAATCTGACCACAAGGCTGTGCTCCTGCTCCCTGCTTATAAGCAAAAACTGAAGCAGGAGAATCCGTCAAAGAAAGTTGTGCATTGTTGGTCTGAGGAATCGGATGATCTCCTACGGGACTGCTTAGAGTCAGTGGGCTGGTCAGTATTTAAAAACTCTGCGACCAGCCTGAACGAGTACGCCACTACAGTAACTGACTTCATTAGTAAGTGTGTAGAAGACTGTGTGCCAAAGAAACAAATCCGCGTGTTTCCCAACCAGAAACCGTGGATGAACAGGGATATCCACTGCTTGCTGAAGTCTAGGTCTGAGGCGTTCAAGTCAGGCGACCCTGACCTCGACAAGAAAGCCAGATATGATCTGAAGAAATCCATCAAAGATGCCAAAAGACAGTACCGGCCCAAGCTCGAGTCCCAGGCTAGCCACACGGATCCCCGCCGTCTATGGCAAGGCCTGCAAGACATAGCAGGCTACAAGATGAAGGCATGTAAAATCATTCGCTCCAATACAAGGGAGGGGTTCCCTGATGAGCTCAACGCATTCTATGCCCGCTTCGGGCAAGAGGTCAGCAAGAGCGAGCACTCCACCCAGAAGCCTCGGATGAACTTGTATCTGAGATCACCGCTGCAGGTGTCAGAGCAGCCTTCTCGAAGGTCAACCCACGGATAGCCACTGGCCCGAATGGGGTACCGGACGAGCACTCGGGTCTTGCATGGATCAGGTGGCGTCTTTCACAGACATCTTCAACCTCTCTTTACAACAATCTGAGGTCCCTATCTGCTTCAAGAAGACGACCATCATCCCTGTACCAAAAAAGTCAAGCAGCGTGCCTTAATGGCCATCGTCCAATGGCTCTGACATCCTTCATCATGAAGTGCTTCGAAAGGTTAGTCATGGCACGAAACAACTCCAGCCTCCCAGATTGCCTTGATCCACTACAGTGCGTCTACCGCTGCAACAGGTCCACAGCAGACGCCATCTCCATGGCCCTGCACTCTACCCTGGAACACCTAGATTACAAAGACACCTATGTCAGACTCCTGTTTATTGACTACAGCTCAGCCTTCAACACCACCATTCCTACGAAGCTTATCTCCAAACTCCGTGGCCTTGGCCTCGGCTCCTCCCTCTGCGACTGGATCCTGAACTTTCTAACCCACAGGCCACAACCAGTAAAGATAGGCAACAATACCTCCTCCAAGATCATCCTCAACACCGGTGCCCCACAAGGCTGTGTCCTCAGCCCTTAACTATACTCCTTATACACCTATGACTGTATGGCCAAATTCCCCTCCAACTCGATTTTCAAATTTGCTGATGACACCACCGTAGTGGGTCGGATTTCAAACAATGATGAGACAGAGTACAGGAATGAGATAGAGAATCTGGTGAACTGGTGCGACGACAATAATCTCTCCCTCAATATCAACAAAACGAAGGAGATTATCATCGACTTCAGGAAGCGTAGTGGAGAACATGCCGCTGTCTACATCAATAGGAACGAAGTAGAAAGGGTCGAGAGCTTCAAGTTTTTAGGTGTACAGATCACCAACAGCCTGTCTTGGTCCCCCATGCCGACATATAGTTAAGAAAGTCCACCAACGACTCTACTTTCTCAGAAGACTAAGGAAATTTGGCATGTCAGCTACGACCCTCACCAACTTCTACGGATGCACCATAGAAAGCATTCTTTCTGGTTGTATCACAGCTTGGTATGGAGCCTGCTCTGCCCAAGACCACAGCAAACTACAAAAGGTTATGAATGTAGCCCAGTCCATCATGCAAACCAGCCTCCCATCCATTGACTCTATCTATAATTCCCGCTGCCTCAGAAAGGCAGCCAGCATAACTAAGAACCCCACGCACCACGGACATACTCTCTTCCACCTTCTTCCGTCAGGAAAAAGATACCAAAGTTTGAGGTCACGTACCAACCGACTCAAGAACAGCTTCTTCTACTGCCATCAGACTTTTGAATGGACCTACCTCGTATTAAGTTGATATTTTCTCTCCACCTTGCTATAACTGTAACATTATATTCTGCAGTCTCTCCTTCCTTCCCTATGTATGGTATGCATTGTTTGTACAGCATGCAAGAAACAATATTTTTCACTGTATACTAATGCAAGAAACAATACTTTTCACTGTATACTAATGCAAGAAACAATATTTTTCACTGTATACTAATGCAAGAAACAATACTTTTCACTGTATACTAATACATGTGACAATAATAAATCAAATCAAATCAGTTGAAGTCGTTGACCTTGATGCTCTGGGTTCCGGCCCTCCTGGTGACGCTCCTCGAGTTGATGGCCGCTGCCACTTCCTCCCAGGCGGCAGCCCTGTGGCTGAACCTCCTGGACCCTCAGGGGAACAGGGTATCCTGCCTGGCCTCCACCACGTCCAACAGTCGTCCCAGGTTGGCATCACCCAAGCGCAGGTCTGGCATCTGTGGCGGCATGGCTGAGGGCGGAGTGGGGTTGACTGGGCAGAAGCAGTTTAAGTGCTGCTGTCACTTATTAGTGGGGGGCTGCCAAGCGCGGTCCCAGTGAATCAGCCAGTGAACCATGATTTGCGGCGTGAATCCCGTGGGTCCTCGTTAAGTTGCCAAATTAATGTTTTATAGCCGAATTAATGTTTGATGACCTCTCCGGGCCGAGTGTCGGTGAGCCCGCAGCATTTCCCGCTCGCTACCACATTTAGAAACCTTTCCATTAAATTGTGCCCAGAATGTTTGGAAGAATGTTGCTCTGTCACATCAAGTGTCCTCCTTATTCAAGGAAACCTCTCGTAGGATGGTATGCAAATCGCTTCCAAACAATACTTTGAAAGAAAAAGAAAGACAGTCATTTGAAACATACGGAGAAGCTTCTCTGCCATATATAACACAAGTCAAAATATCTACAATCTGTTTCACAAATAACCAAAGGTTTCACATTTTTATCAGGAGAAAGAAACCCAAACTTTTGATTGTCCTGATTTCTGACCTGAAAGGTAATTCACCTCTGACTGACCTTGCCTTGTATGTCTTCCTCTCCCAATCATTAATTTTTGATTGTCCATGAGCTATATTTATCGCTTAAACTTTATAACTCTCCACAACATAGATGCATCTTGGCAGCAGAGTTGTGCAGCCTTCTGCTTCAGAAGATGATTCTTTGCGCCATGGCCATTAACTCGATGTTGATCATTGCCTGGGATTGCTCTGGTGCCCCACTCTGGCATGGAAGTCTTTGCCACATTTGCTTCAGAAGAAGACCATGATCTGAGAAGATGCATAGCTCGCTGGCCTCCATTTTCTCTTGGTATTCATCTCGGCCAACTAAGCTTTGGTTTCTGCTTACCTCTTTCGAACAGTCAGCCTAGATATGTGAAACTATAAACAATCTCCGACGTCATATTGTCATTGCTGTTAGATGCCGATATGGCAACTCCTGGAAGTTGCAGACAATTGAGGATTGAAGTTGTTGACACAGCATTTCCTTTCCTTGCTCTTTTTCACTGCCTCTGATATGCATTTGCATTTGAAGGAGGCTGCATTTTTAAAAATTTGGTTATGCCAAGTGCAGCAATTCTGGACAAGTTTCTCCCAGACCTCTCATTTTATATCAAAACTTTTAAGTAATGTGCTCAGAGTGTCCTTATAATGCTTCCTTTGACCGCCATGCGAGCCCAATTCAAATCCAAACTCTCTATGGAAGATTCATTTTGGTAAGAGAGTATCGGGCATTTTGGCTCCATAACCAGCCCAACCCCGTGGTGGCTGTCTGACTACTGAATCACTGTTTCCCAACGTCAACTCGAATGAGTATCTCAGTGTCTGGCACTTTGCTCTGCATTCTGAACTTCAGAAGCAACATACGGCAGCTCAAGTGAAAGTGGTTGAGCTCCTTGGCATGAGGCTGGTACCCAGACCAAGTAGCCAATCCACCTACTCTGCACATCTTTGGGTTGTGGGGGTGAAACCCACGCAGACACAGGGAGAATGTCAAACTCCTCACGGACAGTGACCCAGGGCCGGGATTCGAACCCGGGTCCTCAGCACCGTAGGCAGCAATGCTAACCACTGTGCCACCATGCCGTCCGGCAATTATTTTTGCCCTGTCATCAATATAGGCACGTCATGAGAGTGTGCTGCTGAGATGGATGAACCTAGCAACTGCTAACAGATTCTGGTCATGGACTGAAACCTTGGGCTCGAGATCAAGCTTTCCTGGAGCAGGCTGGTACATTACTTCAGTTTACCTCATGCTGATCAGAAGGCTGTTACTGTCACACACACTGAAGAACAAGCCACAGAACTTCGGCCTGGAGCCAAAAATTCCACCCAGTATGTGCACTTCACATTAATTCCACTTGAGGCTTTTCAATTTAATGTCCTGCATTTGGGATTTCCCGGTCAGATAATTCACTAGGGCTGTAGAGGATACCCCTGGTGAATGGGTGGCATTTAGCACAATGGTTAGCACTGCTGCCTCACAGCACAGGGTCCAAGATTCGATTCAAGATTTGGGTGACTTTGTAGCTTTTGTACATACTCCCCATGTCTGCGTACATTTCCTCCAGGTTCTGATTTCTCGCACAGTACAAAGATGTGCAGGTTAAGTTGATTAGCCATGCTAAAATTGCCCCTTAGTGTCCAGCGATGTGCAGGCTAGATGGGTTAGTGGGTTAAGGGGATGGATGGGGGAGTGGGCCTCAGTGGGGCATTCTTTCAGAGGGTCTGTACCGACCCAATAGACCAAATGACCTCTTTCTGCACTGTTGCGACTCTATGGATTTATTCTATTCCTTTAAGCTATGGAGTTGAAATGAGGAACCCTAATTGTTAAATAAGGAATCAGTCTGTACTGGCTCTTTCAAAATGTAATCCAGCTAATCTCCCTCCTCCACTCTTTCTCCATATCCCTGATCTTTTTTCTCTTCCAAGTACTTATCTACTTGCCTTTTGATGGCTACTATTGAATCTGTATCCACCACCTGATTTGGCAGTGCATTCCAAATCCTAACCATTGTGTAAGAATGGCTGATGTCACCTGTTTCTGTTACTGATCACTCCAAATGTGTTCCCCATGGTTACTGCCCATCCTGCCATTGAAAATAGCTTCTCTTTCCGCTTCTGCTTTAAGCACAACCTCAACTTCCTCACTCTATCGACATAACTGTAATCCCTCACCCCTCGAATCATTCTGGTAAATCGCTTCATCGCCCATCCTAAAGTGCCGTGCCCAGAATTTGGCACATGCTCTTGATGGAGCCAAAATAATGTTCTGGATAAATGAAACACAACATCCGGGCTTTCCATGCTGTGCACCTATTTATAAAGCCCACAACCTCTCTTTTCTTGTACCCTCTTTAAAATTGGAAAATGTTGTTTGTGTTTTCTCTCCGCATTCTTACTACTAAAATTAATAATTTCACATTTTTTTGTGTTGAATTTCACTTGCCATGCGCCCACCCATTTCACACTCTTGTCATCTGCTATGTCGTGGGATCTTGGGAATCGTGTCACAGGATTGGAGTTCTTCGTGTTTTTGAATAAATGCCTGTGTTCCACAAGGTAAATGGTGTCATTGTCTGTGATGAATTGTCTGTCAAATTCTTTCTTGCTAGTTACATGCTCAGGTTTGTAATTATTGACAGTCGACAATGATTTTATGGTCATCATTAAACTTGTGTTGCCAATGAGCCAAACGCTGTAAAGAAAAACTGCAGCTGGTCACTGCTGTGAAGATTAATACGCAAATGTCTGTCAAATAAAGCCTTTTTTATTCTGTCTAGCAGTGTCTGTGATAGCTGTGTGTCTGACGATAAATTTCCTGCAAAAGCAGGTTAGAACAGATTCTGTACCCAAAGAATCCATAGAACAGATTGACCAAGTACCCCAAAAAGAACTGAGGTATGCAATTCCAAAGCAAACGTTCTCTGTTGAGTTGACCATCTAAATTTAGTTATAAAGTTTTACTATTTTCCTTTGGCATATCAATCAGTGAATTTCAAATATAATTCTATTCATAATAAGTTTATATATATATATATATTTCTCACCAACTTCCTCAGTGATATCACAACATGAGGTGCCACATGCCCTGACAAACTCATCACCAGCAACCCAAAAACTCCTCTACTGCCTTTAATATGTCACACTGATTGTCTGACCTCCAATATTTTTTTACTTTTTTTTTATAAATTTAGATTACCCAAATATTTTTTCCAATTAAGGGCCAATTTAGCGTGGCCAATCCACCTACTCTGCACATTTTTGGATTGTGGGGGCGAAACCCACGCAGACACGGGGAGAATGTGCAAACTCCACATGGACAGTGACCCAGAGCCGGGATCGAACCTGGGACCTCAGCGCCGTGAGGCGGTTGTGCTAACCACTAGGCCACCGTGCTGCCCTTGTCTGACCTGCAATATTAGACGAGAAGGGATTTCCTCCAACTAAATCTTGGGAAATCTGAAGCAACCAGTCAAGAAATTTCTTTGCCTAGGGCTTTTTTTAAAAAAGAACTTTTTTTGGGGATGTGGGTGTCACTGGCGAGGCCACCATATGTTGTTTATTCTAAATTGCCCTCGAACTGAATGGCTTACTCATCCATTTCAGTGGACAGTTAAGAGTCAACGACATTTCTGTGCGTCTGGAGCCACGTGTAGACCAGACCGGGTAAGCATAGCCTGGTTTCCTTCCCTAAAGGACCTTAGTGAAGCAGTTGGATTTTTACAACAGTCAATGACAGTTTCACGGTCATCCTTATTCAGATGATTGAATTCAAATTTCACCAGCTGCCATGGTGGGATTTGAACCCATGTCCCTCGATCTTAGAGTTGTATTAGACCTGGAGCTGAGTTCCTGACCACACACAAGACTGCCCACCTCCGTAACATCACCTTCCCTCAGCTCATTGCTGCTATTGACACCTCTAGACTTAACCTAGATCTCTTGGCCAGCTTCCCATCTTCCACCCTACATAAACTAGTGTCTTAAGTTACTCTTATGCATTCCTTTAATATCTGTCTTTAATATGCCTTTGTCTCCCTTGATGCTCCTATAAGGTTCTTTCACCATGGCTGCAGCACGTGTGGTTAAAAGCTGTTAATCTTCAAATGAGAAGCCCAGAGATGTCCTTGAAGGGTGACCTCAAACAGACCTGGATCTAGAAGACACAACTTCAGATTGCACCATCTCAGCATCACCATCAGCAGTCTGGCTGGCTGACAAGTAGCAGAAAGGCACTGGCAGAATGGTAGTGGTGGGAGGATGAATGCTATTATCTTGAGAGAGAAGAGAACCGCCACCGCCCTCCCAGGATTATTGCAGAAATCCCACTAATCTAGTAGAGAACAGATTGATGGCCCACTGTGACACCCTGAAAGATCCTTTGAACTCCCATCCAGAATCATGATGGCAGCAGCCTGGGTTTTTAATGCAATGTTCAGACCTTTTGTGGAAAGAGCTTGTACTGTAAAGAAAGGTGAGACATTGACCATCAGACACTGCATCATGATTGGTTCCGTGGCTATACTGATGGAGGTGACCACTCATTCCATGAGTGAAAGGATGGGCTCCAAGCTCCACACAAATCCATGTGCCAAGTGGTGCTGGATTCCTCCAAGCTCTTGGCACTTTCTGCAGTTTTTCTGTCCAGACAACAAGCAAATATGGGCCTACACCCATCAGCCTTCTTCTGTGGCCTGGCCCATCAAAATCTTCATCCAGGTCCTCTGCAGCAGAACTCGTGCGTGACCTTGCCCTCCAGCGAGCTGGCACTTGCACTATGCTGCCCCCCCCCCCCCCCAACACTCCCCTCCACCCCCCCCCCCCCCCCCACCCCCCACCCCACCCTCCCATTCTGGCTCCTGGGTGCCTGTACCCAGTGTTGTACCACATATAGATACTCCCTCGCTCCTATGCTGTAATATACATGCAATATACGTCTCTGTTTCTGGCTGCAAGCGTAAGATCGAGTGACCCTTGCTGTTTTCTTCCTCTCCCTTCGCTGTTTGAACAGGTTCCAATCCTTGAATCCTTGTGATATCGAGAAATGCCTGAAAGCGCAGGATACAGAAAAGGCCCTGTCAACATCCCAGCAGTAGTACTGAAGTCTTGTGCAGAACTAGCTGCAGCCTAGCCAAGCTGCTCCACTGCAGCTGCACTGTTGGCATCTACCCAACCATGTGGAAAATTGCCGAGGTATTTCCTGACCAAAATAAAACAACAAATCCAATCCAGCAAATTACCATCCCATCAGTATTTTGTTACAATCCTCTTAGGGACTATAGAGAAGAAATGTGAACACCCAGAAATCAACCAACAGAATGTGCCACAAGAGTTTGTACATTTTTCACAAAATCAAGATTTAGTGTAGCTATTAAGAAAAATCATTTAAAAACTAGCACTTATCACTATAGCTTATGAGGACGTGTTATAAACTCAGTTCTACTTTTTCTCCCACACCACCTCCCCCAACTAAGAGTTCCTAACCTTATGAAATCCTGAAGGCAATTTTCCTCCACCAACCCAAAAATGGTACAAATGCTTCCATTAGCTTTTGGCTAAGTGATCCTTCTTTTTTTTTTCAGAAAGCTCATGGCTATGGATTCTTCAACTCCTTGTCTTGGTTCTGGACATGCATAGACTGCTTTTTCCCCAGTCTGCTCTCACACCTTCTCTCCAGCTCTTTCAAACTAATTGTTCAAGAAAATTGTTTTCTGCCATAAGGCTCTGTCAGAACCATTGTAGATTTAGTTCGTTTGGCAAGCTAGAGCAAATCTTCCAGTTGCTTTCCCCTCATTTTTTTTTTATAAATGTTTTTATTCAGTTTTCGTATTTTATATTGAACAAATTACAAATTGTTAGGAGAGAGAAAAAAAAACAAACAAAAACAAACACGCAAAAATTAACATACATATTTACAGGTAAGCATCTTCGTAGTAGTAACTGCGCCCCCCCCCCCCCCCCCTCAACATGTTTATTTAGCTTGGTTTTGGGCCTTAGCTAGCCATCGAACCCCCGTAACGAACCTGTAGCCCCCCCCCCCCTCCCGCTACCTTCCCCCGACTATTCTTCCTCTTGTACATTGGCCACAAATAGGTCCCGGAACAGTTGCATGAATGGCTCCCACGTTCTGTGGAAGCCGTCGTCCGACCCTCGGATGGCAAATTTGATTTTCTCCATTTGGAGAGATTCCGAGAGGTCGGACAGCCAGTCCGCAGCTCTGGGCGGTGCTGCTGACCGCCAGCCAAACAGGATTCTACGGCGGGCGATCAGGGAGGCAAAGGCAAGGGCATCCGCCCTCCTCCCCAGGAATAGATCTGGCTGTTCTGAGACCCCGAAGACCGCCACTATCGGGCATGGCTCCACCCTCACTCCCACCACTTTGGACATTACCTCGAAGAAGGCTGTCCAGTACTCCACGAGTCTGGGGCAGGACCAGAACATGTGGGCGTGGTTGGCCGGGCCTCTTTGGCACCGTTCACATCTGTCTTCCACCTCCGGGAAGAACCTACTCATACGGGTTCTTGTTAAGTGGGCTCTATGTACCACTTTTAGTTGCGTCAGGCTGAGCCTTGTGCACGTGGAGGTGGAGTTGACCCTATGCAGTGCTTCGCTCCAGAGTCCCCACCCGATCTCCATCCCCAGGTCGTCCTCCCATTTCCTCCTTGTTGCGTCCAGTACGGTGTCGTCCCTATCTACCAGTCGGTCATACATGTCACTACAGTTCCCTTTCTCTAGGATACTTGCGTCCAGTAGGTCTTCCAGTAGTGCTTTCCCCTCATAAACTCAAAACAGAACTGTCTGCTTCTGTCAGCAAACACCAACAGGTCAATTAAACAAAAGAACCTTCTAAAAAAGGTTCCACTCTGAATGATTATCTCCATGAAAACATGATTATGCATTGGGCTGATTCAAACCAAAATGCAACCAAAGTATTTGATCCTCAACAAAATTATTTGGTTCTGCGACCCTGATGAATAATTTCTATCTCGAATCGAGTTTTGTGACCCTCGTTCCCAGAACTCCTCTATTTTGACTTATTTCATGGAAATAATGAAAGACACCCTTATCTTTAACAAGAGGCATTAAATTGGTTATATATTGTTCAAGTATTTTCTTTTAACTTTGAGCTTTTAACACAGGTTGGCTGTAACTGTAATTCATTCCAAGCTTGTTTAAATAGCATTTACTTCAGGGTTATTTATCATTTCAGGTGTGTAATGGAATATTCTCCACATGCCTGCATGAACATAGAACATAGAACAGTACAGCACAGAACAGGCCCTTCGGCCCTCGAGTACAGTTCCAACAGGGGGCAAAATTCTCCGATCCCCAGCAGGGTCGGAGAATCGCCTGGGGCCGCCGAAATTCCCGCCCCCGCCATGGCAGAGATTCTCCGCCACCCGGGAAGTGGCGGTGGCGGGAATCTCGCCACTCCGATCGGAGAGGCCCCTGCGGTGATTCTCCGGCCCGGATGGGCCGAAGTCCCGCCGCTGGGAGGCCTCTCCCGCCGCCGAGGTTTGAACCACCTCTGGAACGGCGGGATCAGCGGCGCGAGCGGGCCCCGGGGTCCTGGGGGGAGCGGGGGGCGATTGAACCCCGGGGGGTGCCCCCACGGTGGCCTGGCCCGCGATCGGGGCCCCCCGCTCAGACTCCGGGCCAGTGCCCTGGGTGCACTCTTTTCCTCCGCGGCCGCCACGGCCTCCGCCATGGCGGAAGCGGAAGAGAACCCCACATCGCGCATGCGCCGGCAGGCGAAAGCCTTTCGGCCAGCCCCGCTGCCAGGGGCGCCGGTTTTTTGCGCCAGTCTTCTGGTGCCAACCGCTCCGGCGCAGGGCTGGCCCCCAAAGGTGGGGAAAATTCCCCACCTTTGGGGAGGCCCGATCCCTGAGTGGTTGGCGCCACTCCCCTACGCCGGGACCCTTCGTCATGCCGGGTAGGGGCGAATGCCGCCCAGGGTCTCCAACATCCAGGAATGACAAGGCATGCTGCTTGATTGCTCCCCCATCCACAAACATTCAAACCCTCCACCACCGTCAAATAGTGGCAGCCGTGTGTACCATCTACAAAATGCATTGCAGTAACTCACCAAGGTTCCTCAGGCAGCACCTTCCAAACCCACGCCCACTACCATCTAGAAGGTCAAGAGCAGCAGATATCTGGGAATCCCACCACCTGTAGGTTTCCCTCCAAGTCACTCACCACCCTGTCTGAAATATATCGCCGATCCTTCACTGTCATTGGGGCAACATCCTGGAACTCCCTCCCTAACAGCATATTGGATGTACCTACACTTCAAGGACTGCAGCAGTTCAAGAAAGCAACTCACCACCACCTTCTGAAGGGCAACTAGGGATGGGCAATAAATGCTGGCCTAACCAGCGATGCCCACATCCCATAGATTAATTTTTTTAAAGGTTTCAAAATCAGATGCCCTAGTTTCCAGTTAAAACTTTATTTTCTGAAACTAAAATTTATATTCCAAAATATGTGAATTATATTCAGAGCTTATTCACAGTGCTAGGGACCTGGGTTCAATTCCGGCCTTGGGTGACTGTGTGGAGTTTACATTTTCTCCCCGTGTCTGCGTCGGTTTCCTCCGGGTGCTCCGGTTTCCTTCCACAGTCCAAAGGTGTGCAGGTTAGGTAGGGTTGCGGGATAGAGCGAGGGAGTGAGCCTAGGTAGGATACTCTTTCAGAGGGTGAGTGCAGAGTTGATGAGCCGAATGGCTTCCTTCTGCACTGTTGGGATTCTGTGGTTCTATAAATGGGATTTTCACAACACTATTCATAATCATCAGCAAATCATCCAGTGGCATCTACACAGCAATAACCTACTCTTCAATGTTCAGTTTGGGTCCCACATGGGTCAGTCATCTACAGACCTCATTAGAGTCTTTATTTAAACATGGCGAAAGAGCATGAAGAACAGGAAGCATTTGACCAAGTGTGGCATCAAGGAACCCAAGAAAATTTGAAGACAAAGGAAATCGGGGGGTAATTCTCCACTGGTTGGAGTCCAGCACAAATGAAGATGGTTGTTGTTGTTCGAGGTCACTCATTATATTCTGAGGGCACAGCTACAGAAGATTCAGGATTGTGTCCTAAGCCCAACCATCTGTAGCTGCATCAGCAATTACCTTCCCTCCATCTTAGGGTCAGAAGTGGGGTGTTTGCTGAACATAGAATCCCTACAGTTCAGCAGAATGATCACCACCATTCATGACACCTCAGACGCTGAAGCAGTCCATGTCCAAATGCAGCAAGACCTGGACAACATCAGGCTTGGGCTGATAAGTGGCAAGGAACATTTGCGCCGCACAAGTGCCAGGCAATGAAGATCTCAAGAAATAATTGAACTTTCTCCCCATGACATTCAATAACAATACCATTGTTGAATCCTCCACCATCAACATCCTGGGGTTACATTAACTAGAAACTGAACTGAACCAACTATATTAAAACTGGTACTTATTTTATACTTGGGTTCGTAACGTACTACAGCAGCAAATAAAATCCCTTCACCAACAAATATGTATTTGTTGTGACTGAAGGAAAGGACTCTACACGTAGCCAGACAGACAGGATACAACTGGATTCATTCTTCTACTACTACTCGATACAATACTCCCTCACTCTCCACTCCTCCTCAGGGTCCTCTTCCCTGACCTGCTCCCAGGCCGGGGTTTATATCCTGTGGGGATCCTCCAATTGGGAGGAAGCTCTGCCTTCTAATCACCTGGGGAAATCATATTCCAAGGTGTAGGTGGGCAATCTAATACAACACAGCTGCGAGCCCCTTTGGGGTCATAACAGTATTTATAAAATGCTGAATGGACTTATTGCTTTAAAGGAATGCCAAACATTTTCTGTAGAACAGAATATATCTTGGTAGAACTTATGTCTTTTAATTTAATGTTATAGTTTAAAATTAATAAGTTATTTTCTATCATCGCATCAGAAAAGTAACATTTAATTCATTAGCATATCTTTCGTGTTGCTTTCTGATATTATGTTTCCTCTTTAGAATGAGGAGAGACTATCGTCTTGAGTTTCTCTGCAGACTCAAAGCTCTGCTGACTGGTACAAGTTATTATGAGGTCAACTTCTGTTAACTAGTTCTACATGCTTCTGTTTGTAATTTTAAAATTACTTCTGAAGACTTGAAATTTTCAGTGTTATTTAGAGCTTAAGTCCATAAGCCATAGGCCAAACAATTCTACGTGCTGGCAGGGTTTCATTACTGGCTTTAGGTGTTTGCAAAGTAGTGTTGAATGTGTTGAAAGAACTGGCAGCATTTTCTCAATGTGGGAACCTTGGCTAAGAGGCCATCCTGTTAATCACTAAAACTACACCAAGACTCATGTGGTACATTAAACACCAGTACAGCTGGTTGAGATGAAATGGGCTGTGGCTGCATCGAAATACAGTCTGTGTGCGTTCATTCATTGTTAAATGAATCCGTTAATTCCGACAACAAATTTCTGATGCCACCTTGCTGTTTATCTCCAAACAAAATCAGCATATTGCAGGGTTGGCCAGAAATTCTTGATGTTGACTAAAGCTTCACAAAAGAGTGCTTTGCAGCTGCTTGGGGGACTTAGTGGCACTGTCTCGTCCAAATCGCCATCTGTTTGATGATGAAGTAAAGCTGTACATTTGTGCATAAGGCTTTGCCGCCACAAAATACTTATCCTGCAATAATACAGAGAGGGAAATAAAACATTGCAATGTTTAAGTCATTAAGGAAAGACAGACGTCAATGCCTCTTTGCAGACACGTTTGCAGCTTCATAAATCATCTATAAAACTATAGGTTATCAAATGTTATTCATTTCTTTCCAGCCAACACAAATATAGCCCAGACATATGCATTCTATGTTAATACAAGATTATATCCACATTATAATGGGTAAAATGGGATTATTTATCTCCTTTGTTATTCTATGAAAAGAGAGACATGAGGGAACCAAGTGTTCCTGTGACTATTATTAAGATATTCCAACACTTAGCATAAGCCTTTCAGAAAATAACCTGAATTTGAAGTAATTTCCATTGTTAATATTTTGCTTCTAATACCTTTCATTCCTTCATTTCAAATCCAGAAACTAACTTTGTATTTTTTCAATTCTTTAGAAACTATTCTATCACCTGAACTATTCTGTTCTGTCATCAATTGAATAGATGGTGCAAGGGTTCCAGCTAAAGTTACATTTATGTGGCCAATAATGAAATATTTACTGAGAAGTTGAAGACATAGAATCCCTACAGTGCAGAAGGAGGCCACTGTACTGACACTCCAAAAGAACACTTGGCCCTACCTAGGCCCATGTCCCCATCCTATCCCTGTAACCTAGTAACCCCACCTAACCTTTTGGAAACGAAGGGGCAATCCACCTAACTTGCATATTTTAATGTTATGTTCTGTGTTGTGGCCATAGTACAGATGCACACAGAACATCTGGTCCCTTGACTAGTAAGATACTTTATTAACAGAACAAACATGTGGAAAGCCAACTGATGAACTATGATACAAACGGTAATGACATAAATTAATTCAGTGAATTCTCCTGGAGCTACTTCTAGTGTGACTATCCTCTTGTGCGACTTCCTGCCAACTGTTGGAAATCTCGAGGGACATGGCAGATCTCTATCGTCACCTGCTGGTTGAGGTCATATTGATAACTATATGCATTGATAGATAACAAAACTATGCACAGGCATACCACCACACTTTGGACTGTGGGAGGTAACTGGGGCACCCAGAGGAAACCCGTGCTGACAAGTGGAGAATGTACAAACTCCACACAGTCACCCAAGACCGGAATTGAACCCAGGTCCCTGGCGCTGTGAGGCAGCAGTTTAACAAAAAATATATAAAATATATACAAAGCGTTTTAGAATTTCAAATATTTTATAACTGACCAATTAGACTCTAGATTGATAAATGTCAATGCTACTCATTTTGTCTGAGGGCCTGTTTAATTATCAATTAGCAGATTAGGGATTAAAACCATTAGAGGAATTAATAGTTGAAAATTTATGACATTTTCAAACTCCACCTCTACCTCAGCAAATCTGATGATGAAACCCTCATCTATGCATTTTCTACCTTCTAGGCTGAACTATTTCAAATCAATCCTGTGCAGTCTCCCACATTTCATTCTCTACAAAGCTCTTCCCAAACACTGCTGCCTGTATCGTAACGTACACCAAATCTAATTCACCCGTAGCCCCTGGGCGCGATTCTCCGACCCCCATGCCTGGTGGGAGAATCGCGGGAGTGCCGGGCGATTCACGCCACGCCGCCCTGGCACCCGCACGCAATTCTCCCACCCCCACCCAAAGCGGCGTGTCGCGTTTTGCGACAGGCCGCTCGGAGAATCGCCACTACGGTCGAGAGGCGATTCTCCGGCCCAGATGGGCCGAGCGGCCTGCCTAATATGACCGGTTCACGCCGGCGCCAACCACGCCTGGTCGCTGCCGGCGTGAACAGCGCGCAACCACTGCGTGTGGGGCCTGTGGGGGGGCGGAGGGAGGATCGAGCACCAGGGGGGTGCTCAGGAGGGGTCTGGCCCGCGATCGGTGCCCACCGATTGTCGGGCCGGCGTCTCTGAAAGACGCACTCTTTTCCCTCCGCCGCCCCTCAAGATCAATCCTCCATGTCTTGCAGGGCAGCGGAGAGGAGGTCGGCAACCGCGCATGCGTGGGTTGGCGCCGGCCAACCTGTGCATGCGTGGGTGACGTCACTTCGGCGCCACTGGCCGCATCATTCAGGCGGCGCCGCTTTGACGCGGGCGTCAAGGCCCAGCGCACGAGATTGACGCGCCGCCGCTCCTAGCCCCCATGGGGGGGGGGTGGAGAATAGGGGTCGAGGGGCGGCATCCGACGCCGGAGCGAAACACTCCGGTTTTCACTCCTGCGTCGGCACTTTGTCTCCCTTTGGGAGAATCGCGCCCCCTGTGTCCACCAATCCATGTTGGCTCCCCATGAAGCAATGCCTTGATTTTAAAGTTTTCATTCTTGTCCTTAACACCTTCCATGGTCTCAGCCTTCCCTACCTCTTTAATGTCCTCCAACCCGCCAACCCTGTGATCTCTGCACATCTCCAATTCTGTCCTCCAGTTCATCCCTGATTTTAATCACTCCACCATCAGCGCCGGCCCTAGGGTTGCTGGCGCCCCGGGCAAGCTGAACTTCGGCGCCCTTGGGGGGGGCGGGGGCGAGGGGGGGCGGGGCCGAGGGGCGGGGGGGCGGGGCCGAGGGGCTGGGGGGCGGGGCCGAGGGGCAGGGGGGCGGGGCGGGGGGGGGGGGCGGACCCGAGGGGGGGGCGGGGGGGTGGACCCGAGGGGGGGGCGGACCCGAGGGGGGTGCGGGGGGGGGCGGACCCGAGGGGGGGGCGGGGGGCGGACCCGAGGGGGGGCAGACCCGAGGGGGGGGCGGACCCGAGGGGGGGCGGGGGGGTGGACCCAAGGGGGGGGGGGCGGGGGGGCAGACCCGAGGGGGGGCGGACCCGAGGGGGGCGGGGGGGGGGCGGACCGAGGGGGGGAGCGGTCTGAGCGGGGGGGCGGCCACCGCGCATGCGCTGGTTGGCACCTGCCCAACTGCGCATGCGCGGGACCCGAGTCTCTGGCGCCCCCTAGCACATGGCGCCCCGGGCGACTGCCCGAGTTGCCGGTGCCTTGAGCTGGCCCTGTCCACCATTGACAGTGATGCCTTCAGCTACCTTCAGTTAGGTAATTGGACATTCTGAATTCTCCCTCTGTGTACCTGAACAGGAGCCGGAAAGTGGTTACTCGGGGCTTTTCACAGTAACCTCATTGCAGTATTAATGTAAGCCTACTTGTGACAATAAAGATCATTATTATATTATAAGCTGGCTGGGTCCTTCACACTGGAATTTCCTCTCTGAACCTGTCTGCCTCTCTGACCATGCTGCTTAAAACCTACCTTTTCTATATAAGCTTCTGGTCAACTGCTCCCTCAATGTCAAATTGTGTTTGATAATGCCGCTGCGAATTGCTTTGGGATATTTAATTATTATTTTTAAAGTGCAAGGTAAATACAAATGGCTGTTTCTGTTAATGTTATCGAAAGATGGACAACCATCAGCCTCAGGAATCTCACACTAAGGGCGGGATTTAGCGACTGCTGCTGGTGGGAAATTCCAGTCCCATGCTGGCGCACGGGCTTCCCGGCGGCAAGGGGTGCTGTCAATGCGAAATCCCGTTGACAACTGCAGGACCAGTCGATCCCGCTGGCCGGCCGCCTGCTCCGATGAAAAACACGCAGCGGAGTGGTCGGTAAATCGTGCCCAAAATGTTTTGCCATCTTTCCTCTCTCATGCTTATGTACCTCTTGCTGCTGTCTATTTTTAATTTAGGTTGCAGCATACACAGTGTTTTCTATCCAGATTCAAGCTATGATCCCAAAATGCTAATGATGTTTACAGAAGAATATTGAGATGTACACAGTACAAATCAAAAGACTCCTTTACGTCCACGAGTAAAAGAAAATATCCATTTTTGCTTTGTTTAGTGAGCTATAAATATCATAGAATGTACAGTGCAGAAGGAGGCCATTCGGCCCATCGAGTCTGCACCAGCTCTTGGAAAGAGCACCCCACCCAAGGCCCACACCTCCACCCTATCCCCACAACCCAGCAACCCCACCCAACACCAAGGACAATTTTGGACACCAAGGGCAATTTAACATGGCCAATCCACGTAACCTGCACGTCTTTGGACTGTGGGAGGAAACCGGAGCACCCGAAGGAAACCCACGCACACAATGTGCAGACTTCGCACAGACAGGATGTGCAGACTCCGCATAGACAGTGACCCAAGCCGGAATCGAACCTGGGACCCTGGAGCTGTGAAGAAATTGTGCTATCCACAATGCTAACGTGCTGCCCCTAACAAATATGTCTGAACCAATAAAATCTATGAAACTATTTCAACAACACTGCAGAAAGTACTGGGTTGCAATAACTGGCAACAAGGGACTAACAACTATGAAGGTTTATTAACAGTACTGAGCAGCTCTTACATGCTGCATGCCTGCCGGAGCCAGGGAAGAACACCTGTGCCACAGACCCGTGACCCCTTTTGTACTCACATTATCTCAGTGTCCATGTCTTCCCCATTTAAGTTGGACAACTGGCAGTACAGATGTGTAACAGTGTAAGGCAACAGTTACAGAGTGTAAACAATTTGCAGCAGACAAAGTTAAACAGGGCTAACAAAGCATGACTATTTACATTGTGCAAAGCACTGATTGTGTTGCTGCAGCTGGCATATGGCACATCGTGTCTCTTCCCCTTCCCTTTAGAAAACCAAGTCCATTTGCAGACTAATTCATCACACAGCCCTTGAAACATATTCGGTTTACTCATGAGCCTTGAGCATGCGATTGTGCGAGTTGGCTGTGCTTAAGATACCCTCGGGTTGGTGTTCTCAGTGTGGATGGCATTGGGTGACCTTGCAGTGTAACCAGTTGCTGCAGGGAATGCTGCGTTGGCCTCTAGAGGATACTCCATTTCCATTGGTGTAGGGAGGGTAGATTGTAGGCTGGATGCATTGGCTCCTGTGGAGGTTGACGGTGCTGGTTCAGGTACCTGCAGTAGGTGACGCCGGTTTCTTAGGTAATGAGCACCATCCAAGGCACCCACGTGCTTGGCTGAGAGGTGTAGCTGTGTACCACCACCAGTTTTTTGTCTGGATCCTGACCATTTGACCAAGCTCTGAAGGGAAGAGGTGTGAGTGTAATACCTGTTTCCCCTTCATCGATGCTGCATGAAGGAGCCACACACATTGGTTTCCACTTCTGGTTGCAAGAGGGCCTTGGTGAGAGGGATCATGGCCTCTGGAGCGACTGAAAAATATCCATTGTGTTGACGAGGGCAAGCCCCGTCTCAGCACATTTTGCAGGTTGAGGAGTGCAGCATTGAAACCTGTGTTGTCGTGGATACACTTCTCAATTAACTGCTGGGCTGAGCATATCACCTGTTCTGCCAGGCCTTTGGACTATAGGCATAGGGGCCTACTCATGATGTGCTCAAAATCCCATGTCTGTAAAGACCCTGAACTCCCTGGGGATGAACTGTCCATCATTATCCTCTGAGTGATGCAGTGTATGGTGAAGTGCCTCTTGAGCTTGCCTATGACGGTGCTGTTCTTCATGTCTGGCAGGTGGTCGGCTTTGAACCAACCAGAGTATGAATCATCAAGGACCAAGTGTAGTTTACCATTCCATTTGAGATATCAGCTGCCCTGAGCAATCATGGGAGTTCTTGGACCTTATGGACGTGAAATGCTTCTTTCACTTGGTGTGGCTTGAGTCCATTGCACGGTGCTCACCTGGATACTTACCTCTCCATGGCCGCATACAGAGCCAGTATAGGAATTCCTTTTGCCCTGACCTGGTTGCTTCCAACCCTGGGTGCTATTGGTGGAGTTGTTGGATATAGTACCGCTGCATGGAGATGAGGATGATGAAGGTGATTAAGAAGGCATGTGGCATGCTTGCCTTCATCAGCTGGGGCATTGAGTACAGGAGTTGGGAAATCATGTTGCAGCTATATAAAATCTTGGTTCGACCACATTTGGAGTATTGCGTGCAGTTCTGGTCATCACATTATCAGAAGGACATGGCAGCTTTGGAGAGATTGCAAAGAAGGTTCACCAGGATGTTACCTAGTCTCAGGGAGAGGTTGAATAAACTAGGATTGTTTTCACTGGAAAGACGGAGGCTGAAGTAAGACCTGATAGAGGTCCACAGAATTATGGGCTGGATTCTCCCGCCCCGCCCGCTGCAAGAACGCCACAGGTGAGTGGCAGACAATGGAGAGGTCCATTGACCTCGGGCAGGATTCTCCGATTGCCGGACGGTCACAGCGGAGAATCCCGCCCTATGAGAGGCACAGACAGGGTGGATAGCCAGAGGCTTTTCCCAAGGGTGTAAGTGTCAATTACAAGGGGGCACAGGTTCAAGGTGAGAGGGGGAAAGTTTAAAGGAGATGTGCGGGATAAGTTTTTCATACAGTGAGTGGTAGGTGCTTGGAACACGCTGCCAGAGGATGTGGTGGGAGCAGGCATATTATCAACATTCAAGAGGCATCTAGATGGGTACATGAATAAGGAGGAAATAGAGGGGTACAGATTGAGTAAGGGCAGAAGGTTTTTTTTAATTAGGGCATCATGATTGGCACAGACTTGGAGGGCTGAAGAGCCTGTTCCTGTGCTGTGCTTTTCTTTGTTCTTTAATTGTTGACCACACAGCATCAGTTCATTGTGTACAGTTAACTCCTCTCTCATTAAAAAGTAAATACGGAACTTGTGGGGAATCTCTTTTGTGGACTCAAGCCAGTGAGATCCACCTGTCGGGCAGCTTTGAGTTCTTCAATTTGAGGAGACAAGAGGATCTGTATAGTCATGATGTCAATATCCTCCTCAACATCTGCCTACTTAGTGGTGGATAGGAAGGTTCTGGATAGAGCATCAGCAATGTATAGCTCCTTATTGCATTTGGAGATGATACGGAGGGTGCAGTGGTGCAGCTTGATCATCATGCATTGTAGTCATGCAGATGCAGTGTGAAAAGCCTTTTTAACAATAGCTATAAGTGACTGGTGATCAGTTTCAACACTTAAAGACTACCATAGATGAAGCCATGAAAGCTAATGGCGCTGAAGGCAGATATGTCCCCTGACCCTGATGGCTTGTGTCCTTGGATCCTGAAATAAGTAGCTACAGAGATAATAATAATCTTTATTGTCACAAGTAGGGCTTACAATGGGTGCATTTGACATAATTTTCTAAAAATCGTGGATTTTAGAGAAGTACCGGAAAATTGGAAAACTTCCAAGGTGACACCCGTATTCAGAAAAGGAGGGGCCTTTGATTCACTTAACCTCTATTGTTGGACAAACGTTGGAATGAATTATTAGCAACATATTTGGAAAATCATAACCTAATCAAACATAGTCAGAATGTCTTCACGAGAGGGTCCATGTCTGACCAATTTATGAGAGTTTTTCGAGAATGTCTTAACCAGAGTGGATGGAGGGGAACCAGTAGACGTGTTGTATTTGGCTTTCAGAAGGCATTTGACAAGGGACGTCACAAAAGGTTAAGTAATAAGATAAGAGCCCTTGACGTTGGAAGTAGGATATTGGCATGGATAAAGAATTGGTTAATGGGCTGCAAACAGTGAGTAGGGATAAGGAGTTCCTTTTTCAGGTTGGTGACCTGTAACCAGTGGGATTCGACAGGGCTCAGTGCTGGGACTGCAGTTGTTTACAGTATATATTAATGACTTGGAGGAAGGAAACGAATGTACTGGAGCCAAATTTGCAGATGACACAAAAATAGGTGGATAGGCAAGTTGTGAGAGGGACACAAACAATTTGCAAAGAGATAGTGATAGGTTAAACAAGTGGGCAAAAAGTTGGCAAATGGATTATAATTTCGGAAAATGTGAAGTTGTTCATTTTGGAATGGTGAATAAAAGAACAGAGTATCCTTCCTGCCGCTGCAAGCGCCGGGCACAATCCCATAAATCCCACCCATCGGATTCTTAAGGGGCATGACAGGGTAAATGCTGAAAGGGAAGCATTGGTTAGCACTGTTGCTTCACAGCATCTACATGGGTTTCCTCCAGGTGCTCCAGTTTCCTCCCACAAGTCCCGAAAGATGTGCTTGTTAGGTGATTTGAACATTCTGAATTCTCCCATCACAGAGGACCTATATGACCAGGCAGACCAATACATCCATTTCACAGAGTCCGCAGTGCCAATGGGGCACCATGTAGCCCATTGGACCTGGTTGGGCAAAGAGGTACACACCATGTTAACAAGTACATCATTCACCACTGCACAAAATGGATATTGGAATTCAACCAGCAATGGTGGCCTTCCTGCTAGTCGCCACAGCCCTGGGAGATGACCTGTGGTTGTATGAGCTGGAGCTGCTAGCTGAGAAGGAAGTTGTAGCAGCAGAGCCTGCCTCAGATGAACAGGAGGCTTCCGCCCAGGATGGAGAGCCGGCCGCCCAACAGGCCAAGGAGGAGGAGCTGCAAAGGACGCACTGCATGAGGCTCACGTGTTCTGGCAGCGCCTGTCATTCGAGAACCTGCCAGACTGGGCATGCCGTCGAAGACTCTGGCTGAGCAGAGAGACGGTGCGACATATCTGCCAGATCGTGGCACACCTGGCACCACAGGAGAATGGGGGAGGACACCCACTCCCGGTGGCTGTCAAGGTGATGGTCACCCTGAACCTTTATGCCACAGGGTCCTTCCAGGCACCGAGTGGGGACCTGTCTGGGATCTCACAGACCTCTGTGCACAGGTGCATCCATGCCATCACAGAGGACCCATATGACCAGGCAGACCAATACATCCATTTCAATGTGGACAAAGCCCACCAGGTTGCCCGGGCAGCCGGGTTCGCGACCATCGATGGGATGTCCTGGATCCAGGGGGTGATCGACAGGATGTATGTCCCCTATGAGCCTCAGCAGCTCTGCACAAACTGAAAGGGGCTCCACTCGATGAACGTGCAGCCATCAGATGCGCATCATGCACGTCTGAGCCTGATACCAGGGCAGTCTGCACGATGCCTTCATCCTGGCACACTCGACGGTTCTTGACATGTTCGAGAAGGCTCCCCGGCTGGGGGGGCTGGCTCCTGGGTGGCAGGGGTTATCCACTGCGGTCATGGCTGATGATGCCTATTCAGAGGCCACAGAATGATGAGGAGACCCGCTACAACAACGCCCATGCCGTGACCAGGAGTGTGATCGAGCGTTGCTTCGGCATCCTGAAGATGTGGTTCTGGTGCCTGGATCGCTCTGTATGGGTCCTCCATTATGACGTTGAGAGGGTCGCCGCATCGGACTGGCCTGCTGTGCCTTCCAGAACATCATGCAGCAGAGGGGCGATGTGCTGGAGGAGGAGAATCAACACCAGTCCTCATGAAATGAAATGAAAAATGAAAATCGCTTATTGTCACGAGTAGGCTTCAATGAAGTTACTGTGAAAAGCCCCTAGTCGCCACATTCCGGCGCCTGTCCGGGGAGGCTGGTACGGGAATCGAACCGTGCTGCTGGCCTGCTTGGTCTGCTTTAAAAGCCAACGATTTAGCCTTGTGAGCTAAACCAGCCCATCAGACAAGAAGGATGCGGAGGAGGATGAGGAGGGAAGAAAATGAGGCGTAAGCAGGCATGGCAGGTCGCACGACTGTGCGCCAGGGCCAATGCTCACGGGACGCTCTGATCACCTCCAGGTAGGCGGGGAGGGGGGCGGGAACTGGCGAGAGGCACGGACACCGTGCCTGAGGACCGGTCCGCGAAGCTCCATCCCAGACTGACCGAGTTCCCGACGACGTGGGATACGTGTAGTCGGGAACTCAGCGTGGCGGCTGCGGACTCAGTCCAGCGCCACCACAATCGGGGGAGGGCTGATCCGGGGGAGCCATTATCCGGGGCTGGGGGCACTGTGAGGGGGTGGTCCTTGGGAAGCTGGTGGTGTGCTGCATTCTTGAGCCACTGCAGAAACATCTCGAGGTCTTTAGTGTCAAATACTCGTTGCCATAGTTTGTGGCAGGCTGAGCTGGTGCAGTTTATCCGGTGTTGGCTCTCCTCATCAAAGCAAGCCTTTAAAGAGCGGTGTCTGCTGAGGTAAGCCAGATTTCCCCTTCAACGTATGTGAGTTATAGTGATAGAGCATATAGTTTTACAGTCCAAAAAGAGGCTTTTCGACTCATTGTATCTGCGCCGGCCATCAAACACCTGTCTATTCTAATTCTATTTGGTTCATATCCTTCCATGCTCATCTCGTGCTCATCTAAATGCTTCTTAAAGGTTGTGAGGGTTCTCACTTCTACTGCCCTTTCATGCAGTGAGTTCCACAATTTCACCACCCTCTGGATGAAATGGTTTTTCATCAAACCCCTTCTAAATCTCCAGTCCCTTACCTTAAATCTATGCCTCCTTGTTATTGATTCTTCCACTAAGGGGAAATGTTCCTTCCTATCTACCCAATCTGTGTCCCTCATAATTTTATACCCTCAACCAGGTTCCCCTCAGCCTCTCTGATTGAAGGAAAGCAACGCCAGCCTAACCCACCTCCCTTCATAGCTGAAACCCTTCAGCCCAGGCAACATCTGGTGAATCTCTTCTGCAGCCTTTGTAGTGCAAGCACATCTTTCCTAAATTGTGGTGATCAGAACTGCAACAGTACTCCACCTGTGGCCTGACCAGCATTTTATACAACTCCATTATAATCTCCCGGCTCTTATATTCTATGCCTCAGCTAATAAAGGCAAGTGTCCCATATGGCATCATAGCCACCTTATCTACCTGTCCTGCTGCCTTCAGGGATTTGCATCTGCGTATTCCCTTGTCTTTTTAGTCCTCCCAAAATTCATCACCTCATGCTTTTTAGGGTTAAATTCCATTAGACATTGTTCTGTCCATCTGACCAGCCCATCTATATTGTCCTATAATCTAAGGCTTTCCTCCTCACTGTTTACAACACCAGCAATTTTCATGCCATCTGCGAATTTACTAATCATGCCTCCTTCTCGGGGTGGAATATTTGTCGGACCAATCAACTGTGTCTGGGTTCCCAAAAACCATCTCATCCATCAGGTCCTCTTTTCTCAACTCTCAAATAGCCTACACTCCAATAGAGGACAGAGAAGACACTTCTCTGACACTTCAAAGACAGTTTGAAGCTCTCCTTGAAGTACAACAGCACTGACATTAATAACTGGGAGGAACTTTCTATTAAACATTCAGAATGGCGACAACTTGTCTATCAAGTTGCATCGCGCTTTGAGTCACAGCATCTTAATAATGAGCCAGAGCAGCAGCAGAGAAGGAAATAATAGGAAGCAAATCCTGTGCCCTGGATCCCACTGCCCTGTGGGATATCTTGCCCCATGTGCCCAAAGATATACTTGTTGTGTTAGGCTGCTTCGGATAACACAGGCTGCTACTTGATGCAGTCTTAACTAAAGGATGCTCCAGACTCTGAAATTAGTTCAACGTGTTTATTGAACTATTAACACAGTTCTCAAATGAGTTCAACTCTCTGCTAATCTAACCGTAGTCAGCGCCGGCCCTAGGGTTGCTGGCGCCCCGGGCAAGCTGAACTTCGGCGCCCTTGGCGGGGGGGGGGGGCCGGGCCGGGGGGCGGGGGTGGGGCCGGGGGGGAGCCAGGGGGGGGGGGCCAGGGGGGGGGGGCCGGGGGGGGGGGGCGGGGGGGGGCGGGGGGGGCGGACCCGGGGGGGCGGACCCGGGGGGGGGCGGACCCGGGGGGGAGGACTCGAGGGGGGGGCGGACCAAGGGGGGGGCGGGGGGAGCGGACCGAGGGGGGGGGCGGGGGGAGCGGACCGAGCGGGGGGGGGGAGAGACGGGGGAGTGGGCGGACCGAGGGGGCGGACGGGGGGGTCGGACGGGGAGGGGGCGGACCGAGGGCGGCCAGCCCTGGGGGAGGGCGGCCACCGCGCATGCGCTGGTTGGCACCGGCCCAACTGCGCATGCGCGGGACCCGAGTCTCTGGCGCCCCCTAGCACATGGCGCCCCGGGCGACTGCCCGAGTTGCCGGTGCCTTGAGCCGGCCCTGACCGTAGTAATTCAGTCTAACTGTACCAGCTTCCTCTAAGCCACGTGCTGAGGTGTGATGCTGCTGATCAACCCTGTCTAACTCTCTAGATGTCTGTTTGTGGAAAGAGGCAGGGTGTGAGTGCCTCATCCCTTTTATAGTGTTTATGTCATGCCCCCTTGTGGTGATGCCACCTCTGAGTGACCTGACTGCCCATTGGTTGTGTCCTATTCTGAGTGTTCATTGGTTGCATGTTTGCATATCATGACAATACTGATCAAGAATTGGCCTCTTCAGTCCATGACCCATGGCAGGAATCCACAACCTTGCATAGATTTTTAAACATCCTCCTCAACTCGAGCGACAGCGGTCAACACTGATAATTATAAGTTGTTGTTGTTGGATAGTTATTGGTATATTTTAGATTGACTGAAATTGAGTCAACTTTACATACAGTTTACCTGGGTTAGTTTTTTGGTGTAATTTCAGGAGTAAACTTTATAAATTCCATGAATGTTCAATGATTGAATCTGAAGTCCAGACAGTGCGGCAGGACAGGGTTAAGTAAACCCCGTTCTGGGAGGATGGGACTTTCACCTGCATATTCCTTGGATCCTGTCCCAACCCTGATCAAGGATTGTTATGGGGCTGATTTCCATTTATATTGCCTGTTAACACTCACAAAGGTGGTTGCACAGCATTTTAATTACTAATGCTTGACCTAGTGCCCTCTCCTAACTTCAACCAGCTGTTTGGGAATAAACACAGCTTTTGCAGAGTATTTAGTGCACCAGTTGAAGTTATATCACATTTTATTGTTCACTTACTGCTAGAGATTTGAAGTACGTTGGAAGACCTTTTGAGAAACTTTGTCAGCACTGCACCAACAATAAATCAACGATTACATTCTGGAAGCTCTGAAGACTTTTTTAAAAATAAATTTAGAATATTCATTTTTTTCCCAATTAAGGGCCAATTTAACATGGTCAATCCACCTACCCTGCACATCTTTTTGGGTTGTGGGGGTGAGACCCACGCAGACACGGGGAGAATGTGCATACCCCGCACGGACAGTGACCCGGGTTCGGGATCGAACCTGGGGCCTCGGAGCCATGAGGCAGCAGTGCTAACCACTGCGCCACCATGCTGCCCATAGCTCTCTAGACTTCACCGAAAATGAGTGAGTGATGTCCTTGTTGGACACTTTATCATAGTCATAGTGAAGGAGTGCTTTGCCATTGGTATTTTGTTAGGAGTCTCGCTGAGCCTGCAAGAGGAATGGGAGGAAGAATGGGGTGAGGTAGAGTAGCACCAGCTG
Organism: Scyliorhinus canicula; assembly: GCF_902713615.1. NCBI lineage: Eukaryota > Metazoa > Chordata > Chondrichthyes > Carcharhiniformes > Scyliorhinidae > Scyliorhinus > Scyliorhinus canicula. The sequence goes on from NC_052151.1 coordinate 171,377,608, forward strand.
TTATAGGAGAGAGGTTCAGGAGGAAGGTCTTGGTTCTGCAGTACTGGACCTCTGTACCTCCTCCAGCAGGATATCTAGTGCCATTTCTGAGAGCCTCTCACTCAATCCCTGAGCTACCCTGAAACTTTGTGCCAGGCAGCACACACCTTCAGTAGAAATGAATGAATGGAGCCCACTTCTCGTGCTCTACACAAAACTTCATCGCAACAGCACTTCAGTGCAAAACCTGAAGGTGTCTGTTCTAGTCATTCCAGGCAAGTGCAAATTATGATATTCAGCAATTACGACCAGAATTGCATGCTAAACCCATTAATGCTTGCTTTACTAGGGACTTTACCCTATACATTATCAGAGCGTGATGAAGCTTGAACTCATTTGTATCAATTATCTTTGTTCACCACTTTAAATGAATGGTTATCCCACCTGGGTCAACATCTCAATTAAAGTAGCAAACAAAAGAATTTCATATCAATGTCTTAAGCATTTGCACCTGAATACTGAGGACTGTACGTTTTGGTTGAAGAAACTAAGTAGCAGAGCTGAATTCATAACTGTAATAATTTTTTCTTTGTGAAAAGTAACCAGCAGGTCCGAGATTGACATTCAAAGTCTCACATCTTAAGTAGGTTTCAGGTTTAGATCTGCTGTATTTTGATCTGGCACATCTGGATTTTATTAATGAGAATTGGTCTGATATTTAATTACTTAGAAATATGACTCTCAGTTGAGTCAACTTTTGCTTGAAAATAACATTAATTTTATTCAACGCCAACATATGTTTCCCCTGAAGCCAGATAAGAAAAGCTTTCAATAGCCTACTGCTTCATGCAAACTCAATAACGGTACTAAAATGCCATTGTGATGCCATTGTGACATACTGTCAGTAGAGTCTCCTCTAATTGTATCCCTATCACTTCCTTCTTTTCAGGTATTTGGTTTGCTCACATTTACACAGCAGAGACAGCAATTTAATATTCCAGTGATGACGCACTTTTCCACAGCCGTTTACTTAAAAAGAATTGCCAATTGAGATAAAACATGTGCTGCATCTTTAAACAGTTGATGGTGGTGTTGAATTGCTAGCTATATGGATTGAGATATCAGGAGGGCGTTTGCATGCATGATCTCCATGTACAAGAAACTACAAAATTGGAGCAGTAATAGGTTGAATCTGTTCCGTCATTTAACAAAATCATGGCAGATTCTCGATTTCAACTCGATTTCAATAACCTGTGGGGGTGATGGAGGTCTCGGTGCTGGCAGGAGAGCCTGTGAGACACCCGCTCATTACTAATCTTCAAGAAGGCCGTCGTCAGCAGCTTGTACCATTCGGGCACTTAACAGGACTCCAGGAACCGAAGCCCCTCTTACAGGAGCTGCCAGCCAATTAGAATCCTTATCAGCAGCAGCCACCCAGTGATGCTGATTGATTGATTGATTAATTTATTGTCCGATTTTTCTGCAGGTGAGGGAACGTACACAGTATGTACATAGTAGACAAAAAGAATAATCGACAGAGTACATTGACAAACAGTACATCGACAAATAGTGATTGGTTACAGTGTGGAACAAGGGGCTAAATAAAGCAAATACATGAGCAAGAGCAGATTAGGCTGTCGAGAATAGTGTTCTTACAGGGATTAGATCAGTCTGAGGGAGAGTTGTGGAGTCTTGTAGCTGTGGGGAAGAAGCTGTTCCTATGTCTGGATGTGCAGGTTTTCAGACTTCTGTATCTTCTGCCTGATGGAAGGGAAGGGTGAGGGGGCTTGGTGAATGAATGAAAATCCGCAGGGGTATGTGCCGGCGCCTCAGTTACTCACAATTTACATCAATGACTTTGATAAGACGAGCAAAGGCATGGTTGTTAAATTTGCAGATAACTAAAAGATAGGTCGAAAGTATATTGTGAAAAGGACATAAGGAAGTTGCAGTTAAATATAGCTAGGTTGAGTGCATGGGCAGAAATCAGGCAGGAGTATAATGTGGGGAAATATGAAGCTGTTTACTTTGGCAGTAAGAATAAAAAATAGAACAGAGAACAACTGCAAAATTCCAAGTTGCAGAGAGACCTAGGTGCTTTAGTGCCTGATTCACAGAAGCTGGTATGCAAGTTCAGCAGGTAGTTAAGAAGGCTAATGGAAAGCTATCCTTTATTGCAATAAAAGTCAAATGTTATACTTCAGTTAACGGCATTGGTGAGGCCACGAAGCGTCTGGAACGACCCCGCTATATAACAGCATTTTATCTTGCTTTCGTGCTCCAGTGGGGACCGCCCCTGCCCCTGCCCCCCACACCCACCCCCCATGCCCCCCCACGCCCCCCACATACAACACACCCACACACACACCCCCATGAACACACACCCCCACGCACACACACACCCACGCACACACACACCCCCACGCACACACACACCCACGCACACACCCCCACGCACACACACACCCACGCACACACATACCCCACGCACACACGCCCCCATGCACACACATACCCCACGCACACACGCCCCCATGCACACACACCCCCACGCACACACACCCCCACGCACACACACACCCCCACACACACCACCCACACCCCCCACGCACCCCCCATGCCCCCCACGCACACACACACCCACACACACACACCCACGCACACACATACCCCACGCACACACGCCCCCATGCACACACACCCCCACGCACACACATACCCCCACACACACCACCCACACCCCCCACGCACCCCCCATGCCCCCCACGCACCCCCCCACCCCCACACACACCACCCACACCCCCCACGCACCCCCCACACCCCCCACGCACCCCCCCACGCCCCAGCCACACTCCCCCATGCACCCCCCCCACACCCCCCCCAAACACCCCCCCCACCCCAACCTGGCGACCCCCCTACACCCCATCACAAATGGGCAGGGCAATCCCGGGCCCGATCTCAGGAGCAGGCACAATGCCAACCTGGCACCCTGGCAGTTCCCTGGGTGGCACTGTCAGGGTGACAGGCTGGCACTGTCAGGGTGACAGGCTGGCACCAGCAGTGCTAGGGTGCCAACCTGCCCAGAGGCCGATCACGCGTGGGCTTCCGATCGCATGTGGAGAGACCCCTACCGGTACTATTTCACCTGGTTGTTGATATTGGAACCAGTATTCAATGTCTGGGGTCCCTTCTGTGAGGCAGATGGATGCGGGTAGCTAATCAATCCGGCGTCAGCAGAGCTAAGTGGGTTCTTACACTAACTTAGCTAAGCTAGACTGGGTCCTGCGCATTGCGGGCGGAACCCAGATCGTGGCGTCTCATGAGATCTGGTTCGATCACGCAAGGCGTAACGACCATTGGGGATCCAGGGGAAGGCCTGTCCCGGGATGTACAAGCCACGTCCTGCCTCAATTCGAGTTTGCGTCCCATATCTTGAATGTCATGTGTTTTGGTCTCCTTATTTAAGGAGGGACATAAATAAGTTGGAAGTGCTTCAGAGATTTACTAGATTGATACTTGGAATGAGCGGGTTGGCTTATGAGGTTGGTTAGACATGCTGGGTACGTTTCTACTGGAGTTTAGAAGAGTGATGGGTGACTATTGAGTATATAAAATCTTGAGTATTGAATGGCCTTGAGAAAGTGGTCATGGAAAACTTGGGCGGGATCCTCCATTTATGAGACTAAAGGCTGGATTCTCCAGTCGCATTTGGTGATCGGCCGGAGAATGCGTTTTACGCTGGAATCAAGGGCGGCGCCATTTTTCCGATGCTCTGCCCCCACAAAAATGGCGTACTCGAGGAGTACGCTGCACACCGTTGGGACAGCCTCAGGACATCCCCTGAGGCCCTCCCCTGATGGGCCGAGTCTCTGATGGCGTAGGGTGTGTGTCCTCGCAGCTTTTGGAGTTCTCTCGTGGCAGCTGTGGACTGTGTCCAGTGACGACATAGTCGGAGGGGGGGAACCATTCCGCTGGCAGGTGGGGCTTCGGCAGGACCTGTGGGGGACTGGTGGGGTTGGTCCCGGGGTGTTGAGGGGGACAGTTTTTGGCAGTCCAGGTCCGTGTGCGGCCGGCGCCATGATGTACCGGGCGGAGACCAGATGAATCCTGCAGACAGACCAGAATCAGAGAACCCAGCCCTAAGTGTCGATGCTGGCGCAGAATTCGTGGAGTTCCATGTCGGTAAAACTGGCCGCACCTGGACCGATTCTACTACTGTTAAGGGGCTAGCACTGGCGCTACCTGGAACACAATCGATTTTAATGAGAAAAGGGGCTGGATTCGCCGGTTTCGCGATTGACACTCAGGAAGCTGACACGCTGCAGCTGCACATACACACCTCACTCCCCACACACACACCTCACTCCCCACACACACACCTCACTCCCCACATACACACCTCACTCCCCACACACACACCTCACTCCCCACACACACACCTCACTCCCCACATACACACCTCACTCCCCACATACACGCCTCACTCCCCACATACACGCCTCACTCCCCACATACACGCCTCACTCCCCACATACACGCCTCACTCCCCACATACACGCCTCACTCCCCACACACACGCCTCACTCCCCACACACACACCTCACTCCCCACATACACACCTCACTCCCCACACATACACCTCACTCCCCACACACACACCTCACTCCCCACACACACACCTCACTCCCCACACACACACCTCACTCCCCACACGCACACCTCACTCCCCACACGCACACCTCACTCCCCACATGCACACCTCACTACCCACATTCACACCTCACTCCCCACACACACACCTCACTCCCCACACACACACCTCACTCCCCACACACACACCTCACTCCCCACACACACACCTCACTCCCCACATACACACCTCACTCCCCACACATACACCTCACTCCCCACATACACACCTCACTCCCCACATACACACCTCACTCCCCACATACACACCTCACTCCCCACACGCACACCTCACTCCCCACACGCACACCTCACTCCCCACATACACACCTCACTCCCCACACACACACCTCACTCCCCACATACACACCTCACTCCCCACACGCACACCTCACTCCCCACACACACACCTCACTCCCCACATACACACCTCACTCCCCACACGCACACCTCACTCCCCACATGCACACCTCACTCCCCACACGCACACCTCACTCCCCACATACACACCTCACTCCCCACACGCACACCTCACTCCCCACATACACACCTCACTCCCCACACACACACCTCACTCCCCACATACACACCTCACTCCCCACACACACACCTCACTCCCCACACACGCACCTCACTCCCCACATACACACCTCACTCCCCACACACACACCTCACTCCCCACATACACACCTCACTCCCCACACACACACCTCACTCCCCACACACACACCTCACTCCCCACATACACACCTCACTCCCCACATACACCCCTCACTCCCCACATACACGCCTCACTCCCCACATACACGCCTCACTCCCCACATACACGCCTCACTCCCCACATACACGCCTCACTCCCCACACACACGCCTCACTCCCCACACACACACCTCACTCCCCACATACACACCTCACTCCCCACATATACACCTCACTCCCCACACACACCTCACTCCCCACACACACACCTCACTCCCCACACACACACCTCACTCCCCACACGCACACCTCACTCCCCACACGCACACCTCACTCCCCACATGCACACCTCACTCCCCACATACACACCTCACTCCCCACACACACACCTCACTCCCCACACACACACCTCACTCCCCACATACACACCTCACTCCCCACACATACACCTCACTCCCCACATACACACCTCACTCCCCACATACACACCTCACTCCCCACATACACACCTCACTCCCCACACGCACACCTCACTCCCCACACGCACACCTCACTCCCCACATACACACCTCACTCCCCACACACACACCTCACTCCCCACATACACACCTCACTCCCCACACACACACCTCACTCCCCACACGCACACCTCACTCCCCACACGCACACCTCACTCCCCACATGCACACCTCACTCCCCACACGCACACCTCACTCCCCACATACACACCTCACTCCCCACACACACACCTCACTCCCCACATACACACCTCACTCCCCACACACACACCTCACTCCCCACATACACACCTCACTCCCCACACACACACCTCACTCCCCACACACGCACCTCACTCCCCACAGACACACCTCCCCCCCCACACACACACCTCACTCCCCACATACACACCTCACTCCCCACACACACACCTCACTCCCCACACACACACCTCACCCCACATACACACCTCACTCCCCACATACACCCCTCACTCCCCACATACACGCCTCACTCCCCACATACACGCCTCACTCCCCACATACACGCCTCACTCCCCACATACACGCCTCACTCCCCACACACACGCCTCACTCCCCACACACACGCCTCACTCCCCACATACACACCTCACTCCCCACATAGACACCTCACTCCCCACACACACACCTCACTCCCCACACACACACCTCACTCCCCACACACACACCTCACTCCCCACACGCACACCTCACTCCCCACACGCACACCTCACTCCCCACATGCACACCTCACTCCCCACACACACACCTCACTCCCCACACACACACCTCACTCCCCACACACACACCTCACTCCCCACACACACACGTCACTCCCCACACACACACCTCACTCCCCAGATACACACCTCACTCCCCACACATACACCACACTCCCCACATACACACCTCACTCCCCACATACACACCGCACTCCCCACATACACACCTCACTCCCCACACGCACACCTCACTCCCCACACGCACACCTCACTCCCCACATACACACCTCACTCCCCACACACACACCGCACTCCCCACATACACACCTCACTCCCCACACACACACCTCACTCCCCACATACACACCTCACTCCCCACACGCACACCTCACTCCCCACATGCACACCTCACTCCCCACACGCACACCTCACTCCCCACATGCACACCTCACTCCCCACACGCACACCTCACTCCCCACATACACACCTCACTCCCCACACACACACCTCACTCCCCACAGACACACCTCACTCCCCACACACACACCTCACTCCCCACATACACACCTCACTCCCCACACACACACCTCACTCCCCACATACACACCTCACTCCCCACACACACACCTCACTCCCCACACACACACCTCACTCCCCACATACACACCTCACTCCCCACATACACACCTCACTCCCCACATACACACCTCACTCCCCACATACACACCTCACTCCCCACATACACACCTCACTCCCCACATACACACCTCACTCCCCACATACACACCTCATTCCCCACATACACACCTCACTCCCCACATACACACCTCACTCCCCACATACACACCTCACTCCCCACATACACACCTCACTCCCCACATACACACCTCACTCCCCACATACACACCTCACTTTGCGGCCCCACGCTTCAGTGGTGCCGAGCTGGAGATCCTCCTGGATGAAGTGGAGGAGAGGCGGATGACCCTGTACCCCAGACTGGGAAGGAGGCTGCCAGCCGCCACCATTCGCCATGCTTGTGTGCAGGTGGTAGAGGCGGTCTGCGCCGTGGACAACACCATGCGGACCGGCCAGCAGTGCCGGAAAAAACTGCATGACTTATTCAGGGCAGCCAGGGTAAGTAGGCAAACTGTGCCCCGAGCACTAACCACATCCCACACACCCGTAACCGTACCTCCGCACGCACCCCAATCCTCGCTGCACCACATGGTGGCGCCCATACCAACCGCCATGGCCGGGTGCCCTGGACACTGAGGCCACCAGCTACCCATCCCCGGGTTGCATGCGTCGGTACGTCTTACACTGCCGTTTTCAGTTTGTGCCACCCCATAACTGCCAAGAGCGGGAGAAGACTGGAGGCGGACTGCCAGACTTGCGGCCCCTCAGCCGGCAGGGGAGAGGGCCCTGGATGTGGTCAACTGCCCAGAGGAAAGGGAGGTCGCCGTGCTGGAGTTTGACCATGGGCGAGGAAGTGAGACCCTGTTGAGTTGCGGTTCTCCTTGACAGCTGTGTCAACATTCCCGCCCCCCCGACTCTCACATTCACCCCCCCACCCTCGCCCCCATACCACCCTCACTCCCACCCTCACCCCACACCATCACCCTCACCCCAACCTCATCCCCACACCACCCTCATCCCCACCACCCTTACCCCCACCACCCTTTCACCGCCATCCTCACTCCCACACCACCCCCACCATCCCCCCACCCCCACCCTCACCCTCAACGATACCCTCACCCCCACCATCTGCACTGACACCCACTGTCTAATCATGCATCTTGTCTTGCGTCTTGCAGAAACTCCTGGAGATGGGGTGAGCCTATCTGGTGTCCCTGTCCCCAGCCAGTGCTGGAGCCCCCCCATGAGCCAAGCACCGATGCCCGAGACACAGGACACTTACAATGATGGCCACTTCTTAAGCATCCTCATATTGAAATATTCAGTAATCACAATCTTCATAATGTGAGAGAAGTGCCTCTATCATTGGACATTACCAAAATCAAATGGGGGACTGATTTCCACATCCTTAAATGCCTGTGACCGTTGTAGCAAATAGCAGCAAGATGATAATCCAGGTACACTTAGAAACAGTGCAAGCGAACATACATTTACAAGTTCCAAACTACATACAATGTTTATATACCCATACTACCTGTGGTGATTGTGTATCAGTGTAGATGCAATACAACTGAGCAAACACTAGAGGGAGAACGGGAGAGCTATAAATACAGAGGGACAGGAAGTGAGGACACACTTCACAGAAGGGAGAACTGGTAGCAGGACACAGACACATGCAGGCAGCATTGAGGTAGCTATAAGTTAAGCTCTGAAGACAGAACAAATTCACAATAAAGCATCTTCTCCAACTTTGAGACTACGAGCTTTATTAAGACACAAGGAACAACACACTACCGACATGTCTTAAAAACCACTTTACCTTTTTTTCACCAATCACTATGTCTAGGTGCAGCCCCAACCTCCACTTCGGGTTGCTATGTACAATTGACTGTGATGGCTTTGGCAAGCATTCTCAGGTGGCCCAAGGTTTAGAGGGCCCCATCTTGCTTAGGGTCTCTTGTTTAGGTGCAGATGCACCTTCCTTGGCTTGATTTGCTGGAGGTGATTGGATCACTGGCAGAGGGGAGGTGGAACAGAAGGGAACCTTTGGAGTGTCCTGGGATGAAATCACTGGGGTGCCTGGGTGCTCCTCCACCTGTGGGTGCCCAATGGCATTTGCCTGACTCCTTGAGGAGGAGGCACACCTGGAGAGAGGTCGAGAAGTCCCATTCCCCCTCTCATTTACCCACTGCTGCCCCCATGGCTAGAGTGACAAAGTGCAGTCCGAGCACACGCCCAGCAGCCAATGTGTGTTAGTCTCGACGTGGGTCCCCAAGACAGCTGCCACGCTTCTAAGAAGGCGGCCAAGCGCTTGCATGCTGGAGACATGACAGCAGACTGAATATGGACAGACTCCTCCAGCCACGGTCCAGCCTACACGTGGCCCCTGCCTTACCCTTCCTGTCTCTGCATCTCCAACTTGGCTCTTAGGGCTGAGTCCAGAAGCTCGACATCTGTATGGGGATCAGCAGGGGCCCGGTCTCCAGCTGTCCTCCAAGCGACACAGAACTCAGTTGTCAATTCTTCCTCCAGCTGTTGACTTGCGTCTGTGATGTGCTCACCAGATTGTGACGCCGAGCCTACTTTAGAACATGCATCCACTGAGGTGAATGTATCTGCACTGGTGGAGGGTGCCGGTGACTTTCAAGTCGATACATCATCTGAGTCAACATCCTCAGGGTTGGAGCTGTGGGTGGTCTGCCTTCTTTTGTTTCCCTTTTCTTTGCTGGTATCTGGAGTGGAGAGATAAAAGATTTAGTGATGCCTAAGCAGGCTCCCTTATCTAAACAATGTTTCGTTCTGCTGGTGCACCTGACAAGTGCAGACTGGAGACATCCTCACTGGTTTGTTCAGAGAGTCCTGTCTCGCCTGCGGTACAGGCACCATCAGGCACCATCTCACTCCTCCCCATCTAATTCTGCAGCCTTCTCCTTGAAGGTGCTTAGGATTCTCATATCTGGAAGGTCAATACTGGTCTTGGGCTGCTCCCTTCTGTTGTGTATGCATTGTCCTGCAGACAGACAGATGGATTGAGCGTTATGCCACTGGGTACGTAAGCAGTTTAGGAGCATGTATGCCAGCTCCGGAGCCTTTCCCAGTATGTGACTAACAAGCAGGAAGTGTTGCAACTGATCGAATATTCAGAGCATGAAGTGGCTACCCACACACATCAGTGCACGTGTCTCTTCTGCTTCTGAATCTGCAACCTAGACCGTTGTCTGACAGCCCTGTTCATTCACACTTACATTGCCTGGTGCCCTATGGGAGTCACTTTATAGCAATTAGACGGTTCCATTCGCTGGCAGAGTGCAGAAAATCATTCATCCTTTTTCAACACTGCTGGTTGTTATCCTGTGGGACTAGTGGGCTCTAGCCTCTGCTCCAATCTCAGTCCAGGCAGTCATGGTCAGATGGGATGGTCTCCTGCTGTTATCTCTGGGGAACAGCACCTCCCGTCTTTCCTGGACGGCCTGGAGGAGAACCTGCAGGGAGGCTTCACTGGACCATGTGGCTACATGTTGTCTGTTCTGACACTCTGTTATCTTTCATTGGTCTCTCCATCTGCAACAACAGCCAAACTGATGCACCTGGCTTGCAGTGAGTGAACAGCTGTTGTGGTGCCCTTTAAATATGGCGCCAGGACCTTCGACCCCATGAGGTAACAGCAAATCTGTGAGTTCCTGCCTGCCCCTGCAGCAAGATTCCCCATGTTCCTCACGGATGAATATATAATGAGCTGAACAGCATGAGAACCCACGTGCTTAGCCATCCCACACCACTACCCCTCCTACCAGAATGGAAATCACTCATTTACCTTCCCCCACCCAATTTACTCCAGAACAGAGAGACTGCCCTTAATCTGGTGTCAGACATAAACACATTTTTCCAATTGGTAATAAAAACTGTTGACAATGTGATTAGGGAATCAGCTATTATAATTGTAAAGTCAATAACTCCATTATCTCTCTCTGGCCAATGTCAGAGACTGGACCAGACAGTTAACAACCTTGGTGTTCTCTTTGACCCGGAGTTGAATTTCCAGTGCCATATTATCTTCAGCTGCAGGACCACCTATTTCCACCTCTATAACATCTCCCATCTATCCCTATCTAAAACGCTGCTGCATCTCACATCAATACCTTTGTCATCTCGTACAACCCGCACAAGATCTATGGGGTTGGAGCAATCAATCTCCCTCGAGTCTCGTCGAATATGAACTCCCACACTAAAGGGCAGGCAACCCTAAGCATCCAGGGTCAAAATCGATGCATTATGTCAGCGAGATGGAGTGCCAACAGTTCAGACCTAGCTGGGATCTGATGTATATTGTTAATATAAGTGTGTTGTAATGAACCAAGCTCTCTTTAATTCTTTAATCTCTTCGGTGCAGACTTAATTGTGGTTTCAAAAATCACCCCTAATCAAAACTATTCCAACACTTTCCTAGACAGCTTCATGTATTGACCACCCCACCCGCCGCCCACTGTCAAGCTTAAATTACATCACGTCCTCACTTTCCTTGTAGTACATCATAATGCAACTATCTCACACTGCCCAAGACAACTGCCAATTTACCATCAACAGAGTGACTAGCTGACTGATCTGAACTTGTCAGAGAAGTATACATGGAAAGGGTATGATGCAGAGACTTTAACCTAATAGAATCATAGAATTTACAGTGCAGAAGGAGACCATTCGGCCCATCGTGTCTGCACTACCCCCTGGAAACAGCAGGCCACTCTGTCCCCATAACCCAGTAATCCCCACCTAATCTTTTTGGACACTGAGGACAATTTATCATGGCCAATCCACCTAACCTGCACATCTTTGGACTGTGGGAGGAAACTGGAGTACCTGGAGGAAACCCACGCAGACAGGGGGAGAGAGTGCAAACTCCACACAGACAGTTACCTGAGACCGGATTTGAACCCGGGTCCCTGGAGCTGTGAGGCAGCAGTGCTAACCACTGTGCCACCCCAATATGCTGAGCAATGACTTACAACCAAACTCCAAGACAGTTATTACCAAATGTCCTGTTTATATCACATTTCAAAATGTGCAAGAGTGTATGTATGAAAGTGTACAACTTCTGAAAGGCTTGTAAAGAATAATTAACTAATTTAAATTTTCCACCTTTCCTTCACCATCATATAATTGCTACCCAGAAGGGGGAAATAAAGTAAGAAAAGAGCTGTGGAAATGTTTTGTGCTCTGTCTGTTAAAGACAAAAAGTAATGCTAAGTTAAATTGAGTATTATGCAGACTAGAATTAAGTGATCTATTACAGTTTAAAAGAAAGATAATTAGATCTACATTTTCAATGGAATGGCGTTAGCAGGACAAATGATCTCTTATAAGAAAACAATTAAACCTTTAAAAATGTGAATAATATGGGAAGATTTTTTGATGTTTGTTCTTCATGTTTTGGCAGAGGTGAAAGGATGGGACAAATTGTTCAGCAATGGACTGATTTTTAATCACCCCTCTAATGTTGTTCGATATTATCTCTGAATCGTTGCTCTGTGAGACTGAAAAAGTTTACGTTGGACATCTTACACAATCAACTTTTTAAAATCAAACCGTTTCTCTCACTGTTCTGCCGTTAGCATTGGAAAAGGTTTGCTTTTTGTCTTATTATCCACCAATAAAGCTTTTACTCACAAATTTGCCTTTACTCACAAATTTGTTTCTGTTTCATCGTTCGCTTCCGTGGCTTCCAGTGTTTACCATTGCTATTTTATTTTCTTCTGCTCTCAATTGGAACACCACCAAATTGAGTTGTCTAACTAGCTGTTGAAGTAATAATCAAGTGCCTGTCAGTATTCAATGGCTGACAGTTGGTTACAACAGCTCGATGATCGAGGTATGCCTGTCAACAATGGCAGCTGTTGGGCAATCATACCCATCTTTGCCTGAAAGGATCAGTAATGGAGCACAAAGCAGATGCGGAAGGGCATATGACATGGTCAGATGGCCAAAATGTCTCCAGGGAAGTGATCCAGCAGAGGGCAGCAGAGCAGAGCTTCTGATTGGCTGTTCCGGGGACATTTGCATACGTGCAGTGCGGTCAGCGTAAGTTGAAGGTGCACCTGCATCAGTGACCCGAGGAGTTCGACGGAAGTCAAGCATCCAGCAGAGGGCAGCAGAGCAGAGCTTCTGATTGGCTGTTCCGGGGACATTTGCATACGTGCAGTGCGGTCAGCGTAAGTTGAAGGTGCACCTGCATCAGTGACCCGAGGAGTTTGACGGAAGTCAAGCATCCAGCAGAGGGCAGCAGAGCAGAGCTTCTGATTGGCTGTTCCGGGGACATTTGCATACGTGCAGTGCGGTCAGCGTAAGTTGAAGGTGCACCTGCATCAGTGACCCGAGGAGTTTGACGGAAGTCAAGCATCCAGCAGAGGGCAGCAGAGCAGAGCTTCTGATTGGCTGTTCCGGGGACATTTGCATACGTGCAGTGCGGTCAGCGTAAGTTGAAGGTGCACCTGCATCAGTGACCCGAGGAGTTTGACGGAAGTCAAGCATCCAGCAGAGGGCAGCAGAGCAGAGCTTCTGATTGGCTGTTCCGGGGACATTTGCATACGTGCAGTGCGGTCAGCGTAAGTTGAAGGTGCACCTGCATCAGTGACCCGAGGAGTTTGACGGAAGTCAAGCATCCAGCAGAGGGCAGCAGAGCAGAGCTTCTGATTGGCTGTTCCGGGGACATTTGCATACGTGCAGTGCGGTCAGCGTAAGTTGAAGGTGGTTTGTGAAGGGGCTGTTCTCGAGTGACAGCTTTAACCCGGGGATCGAGGCCTAGTTTCGGGAGCCGTTCAGAGGAGGAGGAGCAGTCTCTGGGTGAGTATAAAAACTCACTTTAACCCGGGGATCGAGGCCTAGTTTCGGGAGCCGTTCAGAGGAGGAGGAGCAATCTCTGGGTGAGTATAAAAACTCACTTTAACCCGGGGATCGAGGCCTAGTTTCGGGAGCCGTTCAGAGGAGGAGGAGCAGTCTCTGGGTGAGTATACAGACCTAACGGTAACTTCCTGTTTTCCACTTTTTTTTATTTCAAAAGTGACGTCAGAGGGAAGCTGTGATCTGATTGGTTGGTAACCAAACTGCCCCAAATTTAAAACTCGTAAACTTAAATTAAACAAATTAATTAATTAGAGATGGCTGGTCAGGTGATGTGCTTAAGCTGCTTGATGTGGGAGCTGGCAGATCCCATTGCGAGCTGCAGCGACCACATCTGCAGCAAGTGTTGGCTGCTCGAAGAACTCCGGCTCAGAGTTGATGAGCTGGAGTCTGAGCTTCACACACTGAGGCACATCCGGGAGGGGGAGGCTTACCTGGACACTTTGTTTCAGGAGGCAGTCACACCTGTCAGAGTAAATAGTTTAAATCCTGCCAGTGGCCAGGGACAGCAGGGTGTGACTGCAAGTCAGGCAGGTAAAGGGAACCAGCAGTCAGGAACTCAGGAGCCTCAGCCCTTGACCCTGTCCAACAGGTACGAGGCACTTGCTCCCTGTGTGGATGGCGAACAGGGCTGCAGGAAGGATGAGTCAGCTGACCAAGGCACCATGGTTCAGCAGGCCATTCAAGGGGAGGAAGTAAATAGGCAAGTTGTAGTTGTAGGGGATTCTATTATCAGAGGGATAGATAGTATCCTTTGTGAGCAGGATCGAGGGTCCCGCATGGTATGTTGCCTGCCCGGTGCTAGGGTGCGGGACATCTCTGACCGGCTTGAAAGGATATTGGAGAGGGAGGGGGAGGATCCAGTTGTTGTGGTCCATGTCGGTACCAACAACTTAGGCAAGTCTAGGAAAGAGGACCTGTTTAGAGATTATAAAGAGTTAGGATTCAAATTAAAAAACAGGTCCTCAAGGGTCATAATCTCCGGATTACTGCCCGAGCCACGTGCAAATTGGCATAGGGAGGCAAGAATAAGGGAAGTTAACACGTGGCTGAAAGAGTGGTGTGGGAAAGAGGGGTTCCTTTTCATGGGACACTGGCATCAGTTTTGGGACAGGGGGGACCTATACCGTTGGGATGGTCTCCACCTGAACCGAGCTGGGACCAGTGTTCTGGCGAAAAGAGTAAATAGGGTGGTCAATAGGACTTTAAACTAGAGATTGGGGGGGAAGGGAAAGTCAGGGAACCAAGAGGTGAAGGAATCAGTGGGAAGCGTAGCTGCTTAGGATTACAAAAAATCACGAAAAGACAGAGCTCAGGAGAGGTTACGATAGTCCCCATCTCACAAAATATGACACAGTGTATGGAAAGGCTCAGTAAACCAAGGTCCACCACGCTAAGAAAACAAAAAGGGACAGTCAATAGGGAATTAAAGGTGCTATATTTAAATGCCCGCAGTGTACGGAACAAGGTAGATGAGCTTGTGGCCCAGATTGTGACTGGCAGGTATGATGTGGTAGGCATCACAGAGACGTGGTTGCAGGGGGTTCAGGACTGGCAGTTAAACATCCAGGGATTTACAACCTATCGAAAAGACAGAGAGGTGGGTAGAGGGGGCGGGGTTGCCTTGTTAATTAGAAATGAAATTAAATCAATAGCACTAAACGACATAGGGTCAGACGATGTGGAGTCTGTGTGGGTAGAGTTGAGGAACCACAAAGGCAAAAAAACCATAATGGGAGTTATGTACAGGCCTCCTGACAGTGGTCAGGACCAGGGGCACAAAATGCACCACGAAATAGAAAGGGCATGTCAGAAAGGCAAGGTCACAGTGATCATGGGGGACTTCAATATGCAGGTGGACTGGGTAAATAATGTTGCCAGTGGACCCAAAGAAAGGGAATTCATTGAATGTTTACAGGATGGCTTTTTGGAACAGCTTGTGATGGAGCCCACGAGGGAACAGGCTATTCTGGACTTAGTGTTATGTAATGAGCCAGAATTGATAAAAGACCTTAAAGTAAGGGAACACTTAGGAAGCAGTGATCATAATATGGTAGAATTCAGTCTGCAATTTGAAAGAAAGAAGGTAGAATCAGATGTAAAGGTTTTACAGTTAAATAAAGGTAATTACAGGCGCATGAGGGAGGAACTGACGAAAATCGACTGGAAGCAGAGCCTAGTGGGAAAGACAGTAGAACAGCAATGGCAGGAGTTTCTGGGAGTAATTGAGGACACAGTACAGAGGTTCATCCCAAAGAAAAGAAAGGTTATCAGAGGGAGGATTAGGCAGCCATGGCTGACAAAGGAAGTCAGGGAATGCATCAAGGCAAAAGAGAGAGCCTATAATGTGGCAAAGAGTAGTGGGAAGTCAGAAGATTGGGAAGGCTACAAAAACAAACAGAGGATAACAAAGAGAGAAATAAGGAAGGAGAGGATCAAATATGAAGGTAGGCTAGCCAGTAACATTAGGAATGATAGTAAAAGTTTCTTTAAATACATTAAAAACAAACGGGAGGCAAAAGTAGACATTGGGCCGCTCCAAAATGACGCTGGTAATCTAGTGATGGGAGACAAGGAAATAGCTGAGGAACTTAATAAGTACTTTGCGTCAGTCTTCACAGTAGAAGACATGAGTAATATCCCAACAATTCAGGAAAGTCAGGGGGCAGAGTTGAATATGGTTGCCATCACAAAGGAGAAGGTGCTAGAGAAACTAAAAGGTCTGAAAATTGATAAATCTCCGGGCCCAGATGGGCTACATCCTAGAGTTCTAAAGGAGATAGCTGAAGAAATAGTGGAGGCGTTAGTTATGATCTTTCAAAAGTCACTGGAATCAGGGAAAGTCCCAGAGGATTGGAAAATCGCTGTTGTAACCCCCCTGTTCAAGAAGGGAACAAGAAAAAAGATGGAAAATTATAGGCCAATTAGCCTAACCTCGGTTGTTGGCAAAATTCTAGAATCCATCGTTAAGGATGAGATTTCTAAATTCTTGGAAGTGCAGGGTCGGATTAGGACAAGTCAGCATGGATTTAGTAAGGGGAGGTCGTGCCTGACAAACCTGTTAGAGT
Source organism: Scyliorhinus canicula (assembly GCF_902713615.1). Classification (NCBI taxonomy): domain Eukaryota; kingdom Metazoa; phylum Chordata; class Chondrichthyes; order Carcharhiniformes; family Scyliorhinidae; genus Scyliorhinus; species Scyliorhinus canicula. The sequence goes on from NC_052151.1 coordinate 171,394,810, forward strand.
TCTTTGAAGAGATAACAAATAGGTTAGACCAAGGAGAGCCAATGGATGTTATCTATCTTGACTTCCAAAAGGCCTTTGACAAGGTGCCTCACGGGAGGCTGCTGAGTAAAATAAGGGCCCATGGTATTCGAGGCAAGGTACTAACATGGATTGACGATTGGCTGTCAGACAGAAGGCAGAGAGTTGGGATAAAAGGTTCTTTTTCGGAATGGCAACCGGTGACAAGTGGTGTCCCGCAGGGTTCAGTGTTGGGGCCACAGCTGTTCTCTTTATATATTAACGATCTAGATGACGGGACTGGGGGCATTCTGGCCAAGTTTGCCGATGATACAAAGATAGGTGGAGGGGCAGGTAGTATTGAGGAGGTGGGGAGGCTGCAGAAAGATTTAGACAGTTTAGGAGAATGGTCCAAGAAGTGGCTGATGAAATTCAACGTGGGCAAGTGTGAGGTCTTGCACTTTGGAAAAAAGAATAGAGGCATGGACTATTTTCTAAACGGTGACAAAATTCATAATGCTAAAGTGCAAAGGGACTTGGGAGTCCTAGTCCAGGATTCTCTAAAGGTAAACTTGCAGGTTGAGTCCGTAATTAAGAAAGCAAATGTAATGTTGTCATTTATCTCAAGAGGCTTGGAATATAAAAGCAGGGATGTACTTCTGAGGCTTTATAAAGCACTAGTTAGGCCCCATTTAGAATACTGTGAGCAATTTTGGGCCCCATACCTCAGGAAGGACATACTGGCACTGGAGCGGGTCCAGCGGAGATTCACACGGATGATCCCAGGAATGGTAGGCCTAACATACGATGAACGTCTGAGGATCGTGGGATTATATTCATTGGAGTTTAGAAGGTTGAGGGGAGATCTAATAGAAACGTACAAGATAATGAATGGCTTGGATAGGATGGACGTAGGGAAGTTGTTTCCATTAGCAGGGGAGACTAGGACGCGGGGGCACAGCCTTAGAATAAAAGGGAGTCACTTTAGAACAGAGATGAGGAGAAATTTCTTCAGCCAGAGAGTGGTAGGTCTGTGGAATTCATTGCCACAGAGGGCGGTGGAGGCCGGGACATTGAGTGTCTTTAAGACAGAAATTGATAAATTCTTGATTTCTCGAGGAATTAAGGGCTATGGGGAGAGAGCGGGTAAATGGAGTTGAAATCAACCATGATTGAATGGTGGAGTGGACTTGATGGGCCGAATGGCCTTACTTCCACTCCTATGTCTTATGGTCTTATGGTCTTAAGACACGTTGCATTATTTTCCGAACGCTTTGGAATTTCCATCCCAAATCCTTTGGCACTCTGCCAAAACCCACCACTTTGAACAAGCACGGTGCCCACTTTTTGGATTATGCCTGGGTGAAGTAGTTTGGGACATCTCTCCGTGTTAAAAGCTCTATGTAATTACTAATTGTTGCCATTGTACAAAGCCGGACAGCTTCACCCAAATATTCAGTGCTGTGTTTGTGCAGTCGGCTTATTAATTTTCTCTTTGGCGCATGGGACATTTGTTCTCTTGTCTCGTTTCCTTTACATCTCACAGTTAGGTACAGAAGTCCATTGGGCATGATTTAAAAAAAACAATGTTTCTACAACATTGACATTATTTTGCTGAGGCCAGGCCAACACCACAGCTATTGAACCCATAGGAAGGAGGTAGTTTCTCAGCAAATCAAGTCATATGTATTAATTCATATGGAACCTTTTGTGATTCCTTCTAATCTATCTGCTTGGCTGGAGGTGTAAAAATATTCCAAGCAAAATTCTGACAAAATATAAAACCTTTGAAAGCTTAGCTGAAAAGAAGATTAAATATCACAGGCTGATCTATAAATATTGAATTTTAAAAACACAAGGCTTTAGTATTGATGTTGCATCAATCTATATAATGGATATAACCACCTTAGAGTCATATCAAGTCAATATGCAGCAGTAAGACGAGCTATCGGTAGGGGGAAAGAAGCCATCACTGTGTGGTCAGATTGCAAAGTGCCAAATATAAAGATATGATATTGGTAGATTGTAAAAAGAAACATTAGGGCATGTGATATATGTATTCTCTGAAATCAATCTAGCCTTAAAATTAATGCGGGAGTATTGCTATGCAAAAAGTGTACATGTATTATTGATAACGCAGTTAACCCCAAAACAACCCATGAAGTGGAAAAGAAAATTAGGAGAAGAGTGAAGACAATTGCCAAATTACCCACTTTGCATTATCACCCAAAGCAAATTTCAGACAGTCATTGCCACCACCCCGCTCCCCCATGTGAAAGTGGCTATCGGGACTCTCATCCTAGGAACTATCGAAGGTCGAAGGGATATTGTCAGAATGTCTTAGAAAAAAAATCCTCCAGTTTGAATTCCAGCTGACCTACTATCTGAATTCAAAATGTTTAAACAGCATACTAAGCTGTGGTTTCTTGATTCAGGTGTGCCTGAACCAGACAAGCAAACCATAAACATTTGACGAGCAATTGGGATTAACGGTTTGCACAGGCTAAACATATCAGGATTAACAGAAGAGCTAAAGTATCCCCAAAAGATATGGACTACATTAGAAAACCGGTTCAGAATCAGAGGCAGGATTCTCCGACCCCCCCCCCCGGGGATCGGAGAATCGCCCAGGGCCGGCGTCAATCCAGCCCCCGCCGTGTCCCGAATTCTCCGCCCCCCGAGATTCGGCGGGGGCGGGAATCACGGCGCGCCGGTCGGCGGGTCTCCCGCGGCCCGCGATGGGCCGAAGTTCCGCCACTGACAAGCCTCTCCCACCGGTGTGGTTTAAACCACCTACCTAACTGGCGGGATTGGCGGCGCGGACGGGCTCCGGGGTCCTGGGGGGGGGGGCGCAGGGCGATCTGACCGCGGGGGTGCCCCCACGGTGGCCTGGCCCGTGATTGGGGCCCACCAATCGGCGGGCGGGCCTGTGCCGTGGGGGGCACTCTTTTTCTTCCGCCTTCGCTATGGTCTTCACTATGGCGGAGGCGGAAGAGACCCCCTACCCTGCGCATGCACCAGTATGATGTCAGTAGCCGCTGACTCTCCGGCGCATGCGCGGACTTACGCCGGCCGGCGAAGTCCTTTCGGCCCCGGCTGGTGTGGCACCAAAGGCCGTTCGCGCCTGCCGGCGGAGTGGGAACCACTCCGGCGCGGGCCTAGCCCCTCAATGTGGGGCGGCCCGACACCGGAGTGGTTCACACCACTCCGACACGCCGGAACCCCCCCCGCGCTGCCGGGTGGGGAGAATCCCGGACCAGGTTAAACTTTTCTATTCTCAAAATAACATATAACCCGACTAGAGCTCATGTCAGTTCGATAACATCCTAAAGAACTGATAGGTCACTTAATCAGAATACGCAGATCAAAAGGTATATATTGTGATTTCCTAAACGCAGAGCTAGCAGACAGATTTATTGAGCTGGTGTTTGCATCCACTCCCATGAAAATATTGCAGATAGCTCTGCTAGACAAGCCCAAAGCATCTCACAATGAACAGCTACTCAAGGATGGATGTAAATATGAAGCAACCTGCACAGGTTGACAAAGCTTACAGGTCTCATGTACAACCCAGTTGCTAATGGAGTCACTTGAGCACCCAACCCTAGCAAGACAGGTGGAAGGTGTCGACGTCAGTAGGCACCAAGGAAATGTCTAGCTTTTTATCAATTATACAAGACAGATGGAAGTGACAGTGCACTAGAGCAAAGGCTGATGTAGCTACAAAGAGCTGCGCACTGAACCAAACATCTTACATAATGGGTGATTCTAAGCAATGAAGATGATCATTCATTTCCCCATAAGAACTGAGAAATGAGGTCTGGGAGACAGAAAAAACAGGAAATTACAGTGTGATGCACAAGACAAAGAGCAGTGAATACATTTCACATCAATCTCGTGGAAAACGGACATACCAAACAGTTTTGTAAGATTAAAGTGATCTGCCCTAAGAAATATTGCATTATTGGCCAAGATTGGGCAGCACGGTAGCATGGTGGTTAGCATAAATGCTTCACAGCTCCAGGGTCCCAGGTTCGATTCCCGGCTGGGTCACTGTCTGTGCAGAGTCTGCACGTCCTCCCCGTGTGTGCGTGGGTTTCCTCCGGGTGCTCCGGTTTCCTCCCACAGTCCAAAGATGTGCGGGTTAGGTGGATTGGCCATGCTAAATTGCCCGTAGTGTCCTAAAAAGTAAGGTTAAGGGGGGGTTGTTTGGGTTACGGGTATAGGGTGGATGCGTGGGTTTGAGTGGGGTGATCATGGCTCGGCACAACATCGAGGGCCGAAGGGCCTGTTCTGTGCTGTACTGTTCTATGTTCTATTGAAACAGGGGAAACTGTCTACGTACTACCTCTTTCGATTCTAAAAGACATGTATTCACAGACGTGGAAGGCTATGGAGAAACGTGCAGGATCCATAGTCTCAGAGTGCAAGTACAATCAATCCTCCTCAGTGTCACAGATGCTCTACATTATGAAAGCTAAAGGCTCAGCAATTGTAGGTCTACCAGCATGTCGTGACCTCAGACTAGTAGTAATCCCTAATGGAATCATTCAGATATCACATGGCAGATCAACCTCAGAAGCTATTCGTATCACCTCAGTTCCTGACATAACATTGAAACATCCCAAATGGTTCAACAAAATTGGCTATTTCAAGGGAGCTGCAACCTTACATTTTCTGGAGAATGCAAGTCCATGAGTTGATCCATGACATTGATGCAGCATCTACATGCAAAACAAATTGAAGGTAAAACTGGACAGAATGGTGCAAATTGAATATTTAGAAGATTATGAGAGCACGAGAATGGGTGCGGTTGATTCACTTATATCATAAAGAATGACAGAACTTCGAGAGGATGCCTCGATGCACAACATTTGAACACAATTTTGAAACACTAGCCTTAAAAAATGTCCATAGTATTTTTTCTTGAGGCTTGACGCCCATCAAGGTTACTGCTGAGGACCCAAAAGTGTACAATGTTTCGTACTGCATTCGAACTATACTATTTTCACCAACTTCCTTTCAATCTCAGTTAGCCAGGATTTATTTCAGGCTCGTATGTGCTGTAACAGGATTGGTGTTCCCCATCAACGTGCAGCAGATTAAGTTCTTCAATTCTATTTATTTCACTGCTGGCATATGTTCCGATCCAAACAAAATAGAGGATTGTAAAATCTTGTCAACTTCTCAAGTTAAGGACAATCTTCACAGATGTCTTTGATTTCTTGTCCCCATTCATTCCCAATTTCTCTTAAGAAATCTTCATCGCTAAGGGAATTGTTGAGAAAGGACATGCATTTCCTGTGGCACAAAGACCATTAAAATCTCTTCAAAGCACTGGAACAGTCATAATCAGAAGCATCAACATTAAAAATTTACGATCCTTGGGAGACAACTACCTTGGAGATAAATGCCTCACAGAAAGGTCTGTGAGAGTGCATGATACGAAAAGGCAAACCAATTGCATTTGCTTCAAAATCTCTTTACATAACACAATCAAACTACTCCAGTCATCGAGTAGGAAACACAAGGTTCAGTGTTTGGAATCATGCTTCTTCATACCTATCTATTTGGCAAAAGATTTGTGATGGAAACCAACCACAAGGCGCTGGAGAAGATTTTACGGAAACCATAGACCACTGCGCTGCTAAGATTTCAATGTCTCTCAATAAAGATTGAAGGTCATGACTGTGAGATTAGGCACAAGCCAAGTAACCTGAACACATTGGATACATGTAGCAGATTGCCTGACCAGAGGGAAAATATATCTACTTAGATCTACAAGCTGACTTCATTGACATCGAACTTGAAGATATTCTCTAAATTGATCGGACACATTTTGTGCAACGCCAGCAGCAGCAAAAATAAATGACAAAAGATTCTAAAGTACAGAAACTGTGGAAACCATCATTGAAGGATGGCATGATTCAATTCAGCCTGTTCATGAATATATGAGACCTTTTTGGCCTTATTGAGATGAGCCAAGCATCTCCAGGATTTTTAAAGGCAGGCTGGTCATCATATCAGAATTGTTGTGGCCTGATACTCTTCAATAACTTCATCACTCGCACAATGACATAGATCAGATAAGAAGACTTGCAAGAGATGGTCTGTTGGTTCAGTATGAGCAATGACACTGAGCCATCATGAAGAAGTATGAGACATGCCAAGGGCATATGCCAAATCAGCACAAAGAAACATTGATTCCACATGAAACGCCGACCCCATCCTTGATCCAAAATCATGTCCAACCTCTTTCATGTCCATGGCACTGATGTCATTGTCAACTACTTAACCAAGTATTCCATTATTTGACAATTTCCTGAAGTACAACTGTCACACATTTGAAGTCCTATTTTCAGTTTCTTTGGTGTGATTAGTGAGATCATTACAGGTAACCACCCACAATTTATTGGTAAGCCATTTCGGGATAAGATAGAAAAGTGGAATATTGATCACACTACTTCTTCTCTTCATTACCCCAGATCAAACAGCCTAGCTGAAGGAATGATTAACACAATGATATCCCCAATTCTCAAAGATAGATAGACCAAACAAGATCTTCATGCATGCAGTTACTGTTTTAATGAAGGAAACACAGCAGCTATTTTTCACACAGCAGGCCCCCACAAACAGCTTTTGGTTGAGGGATAAAAGTTCAATTCTTTATTCCAATTACAGAACAGGCAGAGCTAATAACTTCATTGCAGTATTAATGTAAGCCTACATGTGATACTAATGAAGATTATTATTATTAATGTTGAGTGAAGGATAAATATTGGTCGGGACACCAGGGATAACTCTCCTGCTCTTCTTCAAAACAGGAGCATGGGATCTTTTACATTCATCCACCTGAGAGAGGAGGCAGAGCCTCTGTTTAATAACTTATTTGAAAGACGCCATCTCCAGCAGTGCAGCACTACCTTGTGCTGCACTGGAGTATCAACCCTTGAGGTGGATTTGAACCCTCAACTTTCTGAGGCCCGCCCTGGTATCGACAAGCGTCTGCAAGTTTGCAGCCATGGAGCTCAGGGAATTGGCCATCCCTGTCTGTGTCTGGGGAACGCTGGCCAGCACCTGGCCAATGGCGCCGATGCTCTCAGTGATATCCTGCTGAGACTGGGCCATGGCCTGCTGAGACCGGGCCATGTCGTTGAGCACCTTTGCAGTTGGTTCTATATCATGGCTGCCTGTGAGTGGGCAGCCATGTCGTGGGCCACAGGTGCCACCTGCACGGAAAGCCCCAGGCCTTGCATACTGCTACTCATGTCCAACACCGTAGCCCCCCTTGCCTCCACCTCAGACTCCACCTGGGCGGTTTTGGCCTGGGTGGTACGCATGACCAGCACCACTACCTGCACGCTGGTGGACTCCTTCACCTGCGTCTGCAGGTGCTGCTAGCCGGCCGTCACCCCCTCCACTTGTCCCAGGGTTCCTGACTGCATAGGGTCTATGGGTGGGTGTGGGAACTCCAGGCACCAGGGACCCACCTAGGCGGCAGCTGGTTGCTGGGGCCAGGCTGCCCTCCGACCATCCGGCCCCTCGGCTGCTCCTACCTCCACCTGCTGTACCGGGACGGCTGTGTTGTGCGCACCAGTGAGTGTTCCAGAAGCCTCATCACTAAAGTGCCCAAACGAGGTGAGTGTCTCTGCGATGGTGGAGGGTGTAGGAGATAGCAGTGGCGTCACGTGGAGGTCCTCATTGGACACGAAGTCCAGGGTCCCCCTGGGGTGGTGTGTCCTGTCCGTCCGTCCCCTGTGTCTGGGTGTCCCGTCCATCCGTCCCCTGTGTCTGGGTGTCCTGGGTGTGTGTGTCCTGTGTGTCGGTGCCATCGGTGTAGGTCCGCTATGTCGTGGTGTCTCAAGTCGCCTGGGACGGGGGCTATTGGTGTGGCTGCCCTCCCCGTCGCTGGATAAGTCCTTACGTCGTGGCCGGACAGGCACTGGATGTGGGCGGCCTATGCCTGATGGTCCGGGTCGAACCATGGCTTGTGGTCGCCCTGGCATGGCCTGGGGGCAGTCTGCATCTGCTGGGACGGGTGGATCCTGCAATAGACAGTACAGCATGCATGGTTAGATACGCAGGCGGGGCTGAGCGGGTGGTGGGAGGAGGGGGGTGGAAGAGGTGATGGGAAGAGGAGGGGCAGTGGGGGTGGGAGGAGGGTGGGAATGGGGGATGGGAGGAGGTGGGGCAGGAGGGTTTGGAGGAGTGGGGTAAGGGGAGATGGGAGGAGGGGGAAGGGGAGATGGGAGGAGGCGGAGAAGGGGGATGGGAGGAGGGGGTAGGGAGTATGGGAGGAGGGGGGAAGAGGCGATGGGATGGGGGAGATGGCAGGAAGGGGACATAAGTGGGGGTGGGGGGCAGGCAGGGGGCGGGTCTCACTTGGTGGTGCGCCCCCGATCTCTGCATCCCCGCACCTCCCGGTCCTCGGGTCCACCTGCGCGGTCCAGGGTCCTCTGTTCATGAATGGTGAGGGGCCGCAATTCAAGTGGACCCCCTCTGGTCCTGGCACACTCCCGTTTGTTATAGGCGCGCTTCTCCTGGGGGGGAGGGAGAAGAAAAAAAGGTAATTGTTAGGTGGACATATACTTGCAGCCCATTGGTTGGGTGTATATTGGCATACGTTCAGAGGCCATCCTGCCAATTCAGCTTGCATGGGTGGGTGCAGCCATGTGGGTCTCAGCTAGGGCTGTATCCCCCATCATGCAGAGGGGGGGGGGGCGCGCCACATGTGTGGGGGGTTGAGTTGGTGCCATGGGCACAGTGGGTGGTACTCACCCTGGCTGCCCTGACTAGCTCATTGAGCTTCTTGTGGCACTAGCTGCCTGTCCTGACTGTTACGGCCACGGCGCTGACAGCTTCTCCCACCTCCCTCCACAGGCTCCGGCTGGTGTTGGCTGCGACCCTACGGCTGCATCCAAGGTACAGGGCCTCCTTCCTCCCCTCCACTGCATCCAGGAGCGCCTCGATGTCCCGGTCCTGGAAACTTGACGCTGCGCGTAGGGTGGCCATCTTCCCGCATTGCTCCTGTGTCTCTGCTGTTGCAGTCCATTTAACAGCGACACGGCATGGCGTCAATGATGCCGCACGCATCTGTGATGCTGTTTCAGGTCATCGTGCTTCCCATGGAGCCCGTGCAGGCCCCTTGAAATGAAATGAAATGAAAATCGCTTATTGTCACGAGTAGGCTTCAATGAAGTTACTGTGAAAAGCCCCTAGTCGCCACATTCCAGCGCCTGTCCGGGGAGGCTGGTACGGGAATCGAACCGTGCTGCTGGCCTGCTTGGTCTGCTTTAAAAGCCAGCGATTTAGCCGAGTGAGCTAAACCAGCCCCCTTACGTGGCGCATAATATGCGCACTTTTGTTGGACTCTACGCCGGAGTCGTTCGCGCCACGTTTGATGCCGGCGTCAGAGCTTGGCCGCGGGATTGGAGAATCCCGGCCCTTATGTTCGAAGCGTAGTACAGTATAAAGAAGACTGATGAAACAACAATAGTAACAAACAAGGACAATTGGTCTACTTGGCAAATGACCTCAAACAGTGCAAATTCTGTTATTATGGTTATTATTTTTCTATTATTTGTCACTCAAATCTTTATTACTATCCTTAATTAACAGGCTTCCACAAACAATTGCTATATTCCCACATTAACATTGGAAATCTGTATCATGTCAGTAATTGCATATATCACCTGGCAGAAACAAAGCCTTAATCTTATATATAATGCATATCTTGTTAATTGTACAAGCCCCGAGTTACAAAAAAACGACTTGCATGTTGTTTAAAACAAATGTAAACCCATTGAAGTTTAATTAAAATGTGGTCCTATTGGTAATACCTATTGAACATGCAGAACTGGTCATTTGTTTGCATCTCACCAAATTAAGATGTGAATAATTAAGGTCATTTTTCATCAGAGGCACTCACATAAATATTGCATTCCCATCTAAATTGGGAAAACTGCGTGTGAATACCAACAGAAGATTGCTGAAAACAGCTCCAAGCCTATTTTAATCAACATGCATTCGTTAGACTGTAGAATAAAATTCCTCTCAGCATATGAACCTTAAACTGATATCTATGCTTTGTGTGCCAAGTCAAAGCAGAAGTAAATCTAAGCTAAGTGGTGTTTTATTTTGTCTTTAAGGGTAAGATCTTTCTTTGGATTCATTGTTCCAGGGCTTTCCTCTAAATTTATTTTTAAATTAATTCTTGGGATGTGGGCCTCGTTGGCCAGACCAACATTTATTGCCCATCCTGAGTTGCCCTTTAGAGGTGGTGCCTTCTTGAACTGTTGCAGACCCTGAGGTGTAGGTGCACGCACAGTGCTGTCAGGGAGGGAGTTCCATGATTTTGTCGGTGGCACACGTGGCTGCCACTGTTTGTCGGTGATGGCACGGTTGAATGTTTGTGGATTGGGTGCCAACCAACTGCTTTGTTCCAGATTCACCTGAAGAAGGAGCCGTGCTCCGAAAGCTCGTGTTTGAAACAAACCTGTTGGACTTTAACCTGGTGTTGTAAGACTTCTTACTTGTTCCAGATGGTGTTGAGTGTTCTTGAGTAATGTTGGAGTGGTGGTGTAGTGGTATTATTACTGGACCAGAGATACACGGTAATGGTGACCCTGGCATTACTCCTGTCCTGGGCCCTTGACATCTGCCTCCAAACCCTCATTTGTCAATAACTCTCAACTTATCAGCATGTTCCACAGAACCCAACATCCAGGAGCCCCCAACACATGCCCAGCCCTCTTTGGCAAGGCACATTGGCGACATCTGCCAGCAACAAAAACACCCGGGCTGAGAGAATCCTGCCCCCGTAAACTGTTCAGAATACAAAGAGTTAATGTGATATCATAATTAACCACTAGATGGAGTTAGATGCAGAACTATTCGAAGCACTGACTCACAGGCTTCTGAGAGAAGGCTGGAGAGGAGCAGTGAGAGAGCGTAGAATACACTTTTGTTTTTTTGGGGGGTTTTTTTTGTTTTTTTTTAATAAATTTAGAATACCCAATTCATTTTTCCAATTAAGGGGCAATTTAGTGAGGCCAATCCACCTACTCTGCACATCTTTGGGTTGTGGGGGCGAAACCCACGCAGACACGGGGAGAATGTGCAAACTCCACACAGACAGTGACCCAGAGCCGGGATTCGAACCTAGGACCTCGGCGTAGAATACACTTATAGATAGACTGTAGAGACTAGTGTTAGTATAGTGTAGATTGTAGATTACCAGATTATTGTTTGTTTACTTTAGGAGTAAGTAGTTGAGCTTTAATAAGTAGTGTAAATAAAAATTAGCTTCGTTAATGATCTTAGCTTTTGTGGTCTTTGTGAAGACTACGACATCCATCCTGATAACAAGAATCACAAAGAACACCACAGTCTGGAAGCCGGGAAGAGATGTCTATGATGGATCACGGAATGTTGGTATTAAGGCAATTGTGATGTTGTTCTCCTTTTCCATACTGTGCTCATGTGGGTTCAGCTGTGTGTGTGTGTGTTTTTTTCCCTTCCTTGCTTTGGGTGCATTATTTTGTAGCTTTGTTGTGTTATTTTGCTAAAAAATGTAAAATCTCAATTAATATAATTTTTTTAAATTGAAGCAATACCGAGATGAGACAAAGGGATTTGTTTCAGTTGCTTTGTAGTATTAAGTTGATACGCTGGAGTTACCTGAGGCGATCTTTCTGCTCTTAGAAGTTTTATCTGCTTTACCTCAAGAGGCCCAGTAAGTTGAGCATGTCTACTTGATTATGTAAATTGGGAGTGTTGGATGGAATACGTTGAGTGGGTGAACAGGCATTATGCAACATACTTTCATTTATATCATTGTAAAGTCATCATGATTAGCATCAGGAAACATTTTTGGATGCTTTGGCTTATTAATTTATAGTCAGTCACCTTGGAAAGCCTTTCCGAGTGTGTAATAACTTGAAGGAGGTATTATCAGAACTATCAGCATTGCAAGGGTTAATGTAGTGTCGAGAGTAGCCACTAGAGGGAGCTACAGTTGCAACTACTCATTCCACTACAACTGTATAAGGCAGTGATACTAGAATTTAGGGGAGGAGTGCGTACAGCAGTTAGCTAGTGAAGATCAGAAGAGCAGACAGTGTAATAAGTGTAGATTATAGTTTAAACGAGTAGTGAGATTAACTGGAGATGAGTGTAATTTAGATGCTATTCATCAACTGTGTATTCTTAAGGAGCACGTGCCGAATACAAGTTATTAGTGTAAATAAATTCATAGCTTTGTTTAAGTTAAAGCTATTTTGTGGTCTTTGTGAACTCTACGCCGACTATCCGGAAATAAGCAACATAAAGAACACCACAGGAGAGGCAGGTTTGGCGCAAGTAAACTTTTGAGAACACATATTGCAATGCTTGCACACTTGTCACCATCTTTCTACTGGGATCACCTCCCCTAGTGCCACCCCATAATTGATTAACAGAAGGAAGGGCTAGCCAATCCAATTATGAAGAGTGCATCTTCTCTCAGGGTGCATTTTTTTCATCTAGTAATTGCTGATGCAATATCTTTGCTAAATGGAGCAGGTTTGTAATATTTTGCCATCCTCTGCTACGAGCCGTGCTCCACCACAATTCCTTTCCCAGAATTAATCCATTGATCCACGGAAGCACATTTTGTCCGTCTGACTCTAACAAACATCCCTGAAACAAAAATAGAACTTTTGACATCCTTGAATGGGTATTGCAGGGAAAGAAATTTCGCAAAATGCAGAACGTGAAGGAGAAATTATCATGAAGACATGCTTCATGCAAAACAGTGATTTTCAATCCTCCGGCTAGAAACATGAGAACATTTTAAAAGCCAGGGTCGGGATTCTCCATTCCTGAGACTAAGTGTTAACACCAGAGCAGGATTCGTGGACTTCCATGACAGCAAAACTGGCGCCGCACCTGGACCGATTCACCAGCCTTTAAGGGGCTACCACCAGTGCCACGTGGAACACAATTGATTCCAATGAGAAACAGGGCCAGATACGCCGGGTTCACGATTGACATTCAGGAGGCTGACAAGCTGCTGCCACATATACACGCTTCACTCCCCACACACACACACACCATCCCAGCCAACAAGATAGCTGCAAGATGCGCGGCCCCACAATTTACAGATGCTGAGCTGGAAACCCTGCTGTATGCAATGGAGGAGAGGCGGATGACCCTGCACCCTGACCCAGAAGGAGGCTGCCAGCCACTGCACTTCACCATGCCTGGGCACAGGTGGAGAGGCAGTCAGCGCCATTGGCAACATATTCCTGACCGGCCAGCAGTGCCATACAAAACTGTACAACCCCCTCAGACACGGAGAGAGTAGGCAACACTGTGTCCCTAGCACTAACACTTGTCCCACCACTCCCGTAAAATCCTAATCCACCCCCACACCATACAGAGGGTGGGCAAACTCCCACCCTGCACCACATGTCGGCACTCATACCAGTTGCCATGGCCAGGAGCCCTGGCCACCAGCTACCCACCCCCTAGGCTGCATGCGTTGGACTGTTTAACACTGTAATTGTCTGTTTCCCCACAACCCCTCTCCAGGAGAGGGCTGCATATAACCGCTGGGAGCAGGAGAAAGCTGGAAGGGGACCACCAGATCTGCAGCCCTCACCCTGGGGCTGCAGGTCTGGCGTTTGAGAGACTCACTATACATCCCAACCCCAGATTCAGTGCTGATCCGAGATGGCGCGATCTGAGACGATGACACAGGAAGGGGGGTCCATGGGTCCAGAAGCCCTCTGCTGTCCATGAAGACCAGCTTGGCATGGAGATGGAAGACAAGAACTAGTCTTCCCTGGCTGAGTGGTGAACAGCACATCAGGCGCAGCTCAACACTATGTTAAGAAGTTGTACTCACCTCGAAGTCTCTTGCAAATCGGCTTTGTGTATATCACTCTTTAGCAATCGGATTTAGGCAGATGTAATTTCACACGGGCGTAACACAAGATTAGAACGTCTGGTGGGATGTGGGTGGGCAGCAGTTTTAGTGAGAATTTATGAGATGCAAGTGAATGCAAACAGCATTTAATGCACCAGCTCACCTTTGGGAGAGTTCCAACGGGACGCCAGTGGCTTTCTGGCTTTTTGGCTCCCGTTAAATCCCCTGCTCCCGCCAGGAGAATTCTGCCCAATGTGTTTGTCTGAACCACGATTCTGTGGTCCTTTACGCTACTTTGTTTCATTCCACTCAGGTGGTTTCTGCGCAGAATTCACGCAAAATCTCAATCCTAAAAGATACAATGAGATAGGAATTATATCCTGAATCTTTTGTAAATTGTACAAATTACCACACTTAACAGTAAAAATTGAAAGAGCAAGTGAACTCCTCAAATGGCGAGTTTCTTCCAAACACATCCCATTATCTTCAATGTCAGCCTCAAGCTCGATTCTGTATCCAATGATACTACCCCTCTCCTCAGTAAGTGCCTGAGACTGAACCAGGCTGTTCACTATCTTGACGTTATATTTGACCTTGAGATGTGTTTCCAACCCCATATCCTCCCTGACCCCAAGATCGACTATTTCCCACCTTCATTGAGTCACTTGACTTCACCCCTGCCTCAATTCATCTACTGTTGAATTACCCAACCATGCCTTTGCTACCATTAGACTTGACGATTCTAATACACTCCTGGCCAACTTCATATCTTCCATGCTCCATAAACCTGACATCATAAAAAGCTGTCCTGGGCCATAGCTCACACCCAGTCTCATTCAGACGCTATCCAAGTAGGTGGCTAACCTACTTTGCTTTCCAGTTGAACAAGACATCGATTTTGAAATTCTCATTCTTGTTTTCAAATTCCTCACCCCCATCTGTGTAACTTCTTTCAATTCTACAATGCACCTCTAATCCTGTGTCTTGAATATCTCAGATTTTAGTTGCTCCATCCTTAGTGGCCTTAAGCTCTGGAATTCCTTACCACCAGGGAGCCTTTACGGTGTCTTAGGTCGGTAATGGGTGTTACCTTGTATGGTAATGTGAAGTGTGGACTTCCCTATGTGAGACCTATCCCCCCAACCTGGGGACGCTACTGTCCTTTGTCCCTTGTAGTTCCTGAGCCCCTTTCTCAGTGTTCTCCAGGGACAAGGCAATATCAATGGCCTTTTTCAGGTCTAGATTGGGCTTTGCCAGTAATTTCTTCTGGATTGTGACATTGTTAATTCGTCACACCAATCTCTTACTTAGCATATCAGTCAGGGCAGGGCCGGATTCGCAGTGTTTCCATAACCTACTGAGGAATTCAGGGACAGGCTTCCCGAGGTCCTCCATGGCAAAATATTAAGGTATCGATGGAGGATGATTGATGGTCTTGGGTCATAGTGATTTCACAGTCTACGAGCTTGTCAAAAGGTTCGGAGTCAGGGGAGGCTGGGTAGGTTAGACCTTTTCTGATGCTAAACATCAAGGACCTGCACATTGTCAGGAGGATTTCATTTTGCTTTTTGTCTCCTTCAATGTTTTTGGCCCACAAGAAATAGCACTTTGCATATTGGGCCCAGTCTTCTATGTTAACATCATACGACTCAAGTTTATTGAAAAAAAGCCATTTCCATGTTTTTTCTGCTTAATGTTTTGCTTTGCTTTGAAGTAAGCTGCTGGCAGCATACTGCCTCAGTGCCCTGCTGCCTCACAGCGCTGAGGTCCCAGATTCGATCCCGGCTCTGGGTCACTGTCCGTGTGGAGTTTGTACATTCTCCACGTGTTTGTGTGGGTTTCGGCCCCACGACCCAAAGATGTGCAGGCTAGGTGGATTGGCCATGCTAAATTGCCCCTTCATTGGAAAAAATGAATTGGGTACTCTAAATTTATTTTTAAAAAGTAAGCTGCTTGCAATCGCATTTTTACTCCTCGTCGCCAATGTAATAATGCCACCCGAAGCCAGGCTAACACAAAACTCGGGTTTATTCCTTGGACAAAAAGAAGTATAATGCTGTCGTCCCAGCCCAGAACCTCGGGATCTGGGTTACACCTGTTCCACCGGTGAGTTCCTATTGGGCGGGCCTCTATCCACTACGGGACCTCTTACCACAAGAACCCCACGGGGATATCAATCTATGATCCTCCCCTCCCCGTGGTCTTCATGGGCATAAAACACCACCCTATTAGACCCCTGACACCTCCTCTGACACCACCAACCCCCTCGGAACCTTCTCCCTAACCACCTGACTCCCTTCTGACACATCCTACCCCATCCTACCATCCCAAAGCGTCTGGGATGTTTTGCCGGAATATGCAAGCTAGTGTTAAAAAGGCACAAGACTTTGTTTCCCCCGATGTTCCTACACTACACTGAAGGACTCCAGGAGCAGCTATGTTCCACATTCCTCAGCAGACCTGGGACAGAGGTTCAGGTGGGAAATGCGGAGCTTGAAATGAAAATCGCTTATTGTCATGAGTAGGCTTCAAATGAAGTTACTGTGAAAAGCCCCTAGTCGCCACATTCCGGCGCCTGTTCGGGGAGGCTGTTACGGGAATCGAACCGTGCTGCTGGCTTGCCTTAGTCTGCTTTCAAAGCCAGTGATTTAGCCCTGTGAGCTAAACAGCCCCTTGTCTCCTCAGGTTAACCCCTCAGGTTAAAAAAAAGGAGCGGAGTGACAATTTCACAGTGATTGCCACTCTATGGAAGATTCAGCCCAAAATTATGTATTCTCTGCAGCTTAATGAACCAGCCAACAATACTTACATTTAAAATTGTGTGCACTGTTACTATCAGGAAAGAATCCAGTAAATAGACTATCACAGACTCTGGTTGCTTCCGGATTTCCAGGACTTAATAGATCTATGTGGACCATTGCCTGGCCAATTATTAGCCCGAATAAATTCCTGTTCCCTGCACACATGGCCTACAAGGACTCAAGATGTCACTGTCTCTCAGAATAGTGACACTTTTCAACCCCCACTTACACCAGCATGGGATCTGGTAAACGTTGGGACCACAAAAGCAACTCATCAAGTAGCAGCCCGTTCAGTTAAAACAGTGTCTATAGAGATAAGAGTGGCTCCTTAAACCTTGAAGGCTCCAGCAGAAGTGTGCCAACCACCTAAACTCTCCACTTCTTTTAACTCAGGTTACATCGCATAGGAATAACAGGCTTGCCGCAAATGTTAACAAAATTCTAGAAGTAAGGAACAAAAGAACGCTGTGGTGATAAGCTGCATTAAAAAAATTCACACTGTGTCAAAGAAACATATATGGATGTGTATTTCTTTCAGCTGCAGTGTGCAGACACCTGGGAACTGGATTCTCCGATCCTGGGGCTATGTCTCCATGCTGGCGTGGGAACGGTGGCGTATTGTGCCAGAACAAATGGCGTAAAACGGCCCATCGATTCCCCGTTTTGCGGGAGGCTAGCATGCCGACAGCATAAAGCACCCTGCTCTAGCTGCCAATATGGCCCGGAGAATTGACGGGTCCGTGGCCGCGCATGCACACGGCGGTGGCCTGCAGCAGCCATGCCGTGCTATGCTACATGGCGGCGTGCGTGCCCCCAGCCCCTAATGAAGCCACACTCTGTTGCAGATCGGCCTTCCCCCGACTGTGGTGGTGATGAGCTCAGTCCGCAGCCGCCACACCGAGTTCCCAACGGATGAGACCACACGTGATCCACGCCGTCGGGAACTCGGCCGGTCAGGAGGGGAGCATCGGGGGTGGGCCTCAGGCAATGTCCTGAGGCCATTGATATGTGGTGCGCCGCTTTGGAGGGGACAGAGCATCGTGAAAGCGGCGCCGCCCCCGATTTGGTCGGCAACTGTGGTTCTCCGGCCAAGCGCAGAACGCAATTTCGGCGTCAGCAACCTGTGAATCCAGCCCCTGTAGTTTATCATTCTTCAGTGATGACTTCTCACAGCAAGACAAACGGGGTTAAACTTGAAAGATTGTTGGCTTGAATGAAATGAAATGAAAATGGCTAATTGTCAGAAGTAGGCTTCAAATGAAGTTACTGTGAAAAGCCCAGAGTCGCCAAATTCCGGCGCCTGTTACGGGGAGGCTGGTACAGGAATTGAACCCGCACTGCTGGCCTGCCTTGGCCTGCTTTAAAAGCCAGTTATTTAGCCCAGTACGTTAAGTCAGCCCCTAAACCAGGCTTGCTGGGGAAAACTGGACACTGGGAATAATCGAAGCACCAGAACAGACAGACCAGAGACCCGTTCAAAATCTGACCTGGTGTCGCATTATGACCTATTCACTGTGGATTCCTGTTGCACATTCCCGGGTCACTTGCAAGGGATTACTACAACACCCTCAGGCAAGATCAGGAGAGGTAGGGAGAATGTTGTGAAGGCACTTGCTTCTACTTTCAGATAAAACATTTTAAAGAAATTTACATTTTGGTATTGACCTCCAGAGCCTTAGTTCAGTCAATTTCAACATGGTTGTCCTGAAAACATTCATCGCCCACTTTTGGGAAAGGGCCATAAAACAAGCGTTATGTCCCTCATGAACATCCATTTTACGTTACTCCCCAAGGCAGATACTCCAAATTGACCCCCTGGGGAATGGCAAGTTACTCCAGGAGGTGAATATGGCCCCAGCCACTCACCATGGTCATTTGAGTGAGGTGCAAGGACCAGCCTTTGGGAAATCCTTGGGCCAATCCTTGGGAGAGCTGCGCTCACACCATCTGTTGCATTCCCAGAGTCAGGCATTAACCAATTTCTCTCCCATTATGTCTTCATTTCATGCTTTGGTCTTGTCTTGTTTTCTTCTGGAGTAATCTTTACCTAACAGAGGTAGAAGGATACCTTTATAAATACAGAGATATCACAAAACTCAACATGTTGTGTCAGATCAAAAGAAGGCGAGTGCTGAGCCAGTAAGCTCAGGTAGTCATTCATGTGTACAGTGGGTTCAGATGCAACAGATGATTCAAGTGGTGCAGATCCCTCTGAGAAGTACAGCTGTGCTTTAAACTGCCACTAACAAAGGTGACAAGGCCAGTGCACCTGGCGTGGAGAGATTGGAAGCAGGTCGCAGTCACAGCAAGATTAATTACCATCACACTGCCAAATCTAAATTTCAACTCGAATCTAAATTAACATTCGAGTGCTGACTTCAAATCATTTGCAGAACAATTAAAGACATCAGGGAGTGATTCTGAAACCTCACTGAAACCTAGTACAGATCAGACATTGTTTAATGCCCTCTGCCAGTGGCACGTAAACAGCAGTGCATGTGGAGCCATTGCTGCTGATGATTCTGTAATGTGGTGTAGCTTTCAGAATTGGCAGCAGGAGCCATTTTAGCAAACATTGAGGCCACAGTTACTTCACTGCCACAGAACCCGGTACTGACGCAAGTCCTACAGGGCTAGTTGCAGAATTAGTCATCTAGCAGCACAACACCATTGATTTAAGGGGGCGACTAACAGGTGGGGCAAACACAATAAATGCAAGGTATCTGTGACACACGAGGTGTAAACACATCAGCAAATCATACTAGAAGGTAGGCCCCCTTATCATTGAGACATTCAACAAGATTAATTCACTGTTGCTGACTCATATCACCTGTGCAGAAAATAAAAGAACAGAAATTCCTATTTTCAAAGTAAACACAGTACTGCTTACCCAAGAAAAATGAATTGACTAATGCCTTTAATAAATTGACAAATAGCGAAATGTTATATGAAATTGTTAAATGTCTGTACACTAGAATCTCCAACAGAATGTAGTAGGGGAATGCTGGGATGGGACCATAGAACAACTTTTTGAATTTTGAATTGGCTGCTTTGAGGACAATTAGGTCAGTGAGGATTGAGGTGTGGGCAAGTGGTCATATGCATAGGATAGGGTGAGTCACAGGAAATTTAGAGCATTGTGTGCTGTTCTCTGCCTTGCTCTAACCAGATGGCTTTGATGTGTAGTGTTGATCAGAGAACAACGAGTCTTGTAAACTAACAAAACTATTAATTTATTTAACCCTACAATTGAATTCAAAACTTATCCCTAAGAACTAAACAGTTGATTAAGCACACATAAACGATATTTATCTGACATCTAACTCAACAACTCATTAACTACCCTCTTGCTCTCTCAATATCTTCAGTACTCCTAGCCAGCTCCTGCTCCTACCACCTATTCCAAGCTTCTCTCCCACAAGGCTCAGCATCATCCCTTATGCACTTCTAGGATTGCTCCTTCTAGTGGCTGTCTGTAAACATTTCATTAACCCTTACATTACCTACATGTATGATAATACCACACATTGAACTACATGGTGGTTCTTTCGCAATGTCAAGTTTGAAGATAAAGCGTGCTCAAGCACTTCAGCAGCAATGGGGAGAGGTACATGCCGAGGTGGGTGATATACTGCACAGATGGAAGGAATCCTTTGGTTGGATGGGATTGTGAGTTGAAGGGGGCCAACTCGACGCTGCAGTTATGTGACATCTAGTTCGGCCTGAATGAGCCGTTGCAAAGGAAATTGGAGTAAGGGATGGAATTTCTGATGATACTCAAATATGATGTTTTCAGTCTTGGAGGAGGTAGGCTCATCTACAACTTAATATTTGGGATTCTGACAAGGCAGAGGAGGTTGTGGAGACAAGGCAGAAAGATGGACTAGTAACTGACTCTTGCTAAATTCATGAAGGCCGAAGAAAACACGAGCAATACGTAACAAAATCGGAGATGAACCTGTGATGATTAATATGTAAAGTGGAGTCAATTACTGCAGAATTCACTGGGTAACTCAGGAATGAGTCCTTCAGCTGTGTACCCCTTCCTGCAACAACCACTCTGTCTCTGCTTCTTGCGGAGGTTAAATAATAATGACAATATCTCCCAATGGAAGGTTCATAGAAAGAACTAAAAACTGGGATGTCCTCAGTCAGTACATTAAAGGACCCCATGACATAACTATCGAATGTGGAGATGCCGTCGTTGGACTGGGGTGAGCACAGTAAGAAATCTTACAACACCAGGTTAAAGTCCAACAGGTTTGTTTCAAATCACTAGCTATTGGTGCTCCGAAAGCTAGTGATTTGAAACAAACCTGTTGGACTTTAACCTGGTGCTATAAATATTGAGGGCAGTGCTATCTCGATCTGAAAATCCTGCCTGCATGAAGGGCCAGAAAATTCCACCCAAGATCTAAAACTTTTCCAATGAAATACGATCTTAACAGATTCAATTTTCTTTTTGTCCCAGATATTCAAGTTGTTGTCACACCATTCTTTGAAGTTTGGGTTGCGTGGATTATTAATAATTAACCCTTTGCCACTGGTCCCCATGTTCCACCTGTTCTGTACATCTAATTTCTCCTACATCTTTATGAACAGTGTATGTTGAGTGTTCTATCCACCAGTTCACTCAAAACAAGTCTTCAATTCCAATTAATCCGATCAAACTTATCTAATATCCAAGTCATGTATCCAAGTTTGCTAATGATACAAAGTTTGTGGGAGTGTAAGCTAGGAGTAGGACACCAAGAGGGTACAAAGAGATATAAACTGATTAAGGTAGTTAAGGGCAAGGAGGTGGTAAATGAGGTTTAAGGTTCGGAAGTGCGAGGTTATTTGTAGTAAGGATAGAAAACAAAAAAAGGTGTGGATCCTTTAAATATGGATGTTCAAAGATACTTTGGTGCACAGGGAACAGAGAAAATTATCATGAAGGCACAGCAAGCAATTAAGAAGGCAAATGAAACATTGAAATGTATTGCAAGAGGATTGGAGCTCAAGAATAAGGAAGTATTGTTGCAATTGTATAGAGCATGGTGAGACCACAACTGGGTTCTGTACGCAGTTTTGGTCTCCATGATCGAAGGAAGCATATATTTGCAATGGAGGAGTGCAGCAAACGAGATTGGTTCCCGAGATGAGAGTGCTGTCCTATGTTAAAAAGCTGAGTAAATTAGGTCTACACTCTCTGCAGAATAAGAGGTGATGTCTTTGGAATGTACAAAATTCTGAATGGGTTTGACATGTTACGCACTTTCCCTGGCTGGAGAATCTAGGACATGCAGTCATAGTCTCGATAAGGCCAATCATTTAGGACTGAGATGAGGATAAATTTATTTACTTCGTAATGTGGTTGTTTTAAATTCTGTACCCAAGAGAGTTGAAGGTGCTCCATTGTTAAGCCCATTCAAGGCTCATTGTGGTGATTGTCCCTTTAAGAGCAACACAGCAGAGTAAACGTTACTTGACTTGTATACTCAAATGGCACTGAATGTGAAATCACCCCATGGTGAGAGAGGCTCCTAGGAAAAGAGAAATTATGGGAGCCAGCTGCAGCCATGAGGCCTTGTTTATTAATGAAGTCTATGAGAGTGCATCATTACATCTGGCAACGAGGATAAATTATTGTAACTTTGCCTCTGACCTAACACCTGTGAGTATCCTGTTTGAATCGAGGTTTGAAAGAAAAAGTACTCACCAGGATGCTTCTCTGTGGGCGAATAGATCCATTTGATACCTCCACGGAGGATTGGATACAATACATCAAGCATCTTGGGTATTAGTTCCAAGCAAACAAAATAGGGAGGAAGCAAATGCAAAGCAATTCTCCAAAGTGTTTGTGGAACTCAGACCTACAAAACTTATTTCCAGTCTTACAAAGCAAGTACACCCTACTCCAAACCATTTAGTGAGTTTGTGAATTTAGTGAAGGAACAATTGTAACTTCAACCATCAATCATACTGCAGAGATTCAAATTTAATTTGAGGGTGAGAGCCCCAGGCAAATTGATTGTGATTTACATTGCTGAACTGAAGCAATTATCGGATTACCGTGTTCTGGAGCCAAGATAAATGATGTGGACGGGATAGGTTAGTCGGTGGTGTGATTGCTTGCAGAGGTCAACTTAAATATTTAAAAAGCAATGGAGATAGTGCTGACCTTGGAAAGCACTAAAAAAGATACCTAAGATCAGCAGGGTTCATGAAATGGTACCGTTCAGCAGTTAGGGCAAGAATCTGTAGCCAGGCATGGTTCAAAACTGTCAAAGTAGCTGCAAAGTGGGACACAATTTCAGTCACCAACCAAACAAGAATTTACAGAATAGTCAATTAGTCAGTAATTCTTAAAGTGGAATGTTACCAATGTGGAGGTAACCACATTCCTGAATCATGGTGTTTAAGGAGGTTGAGTGATTTTATTGTCACAAGAGAGGACATTTGACAAAGCAGTGCAGAGATAAGTTAAGATCGCCGAGTATTCAGCGTGGATGAACCGAGCATCTGTGATTCTGGTATTCACTCTCTGATTAATCTAAAAATAGGAAAGGTAAACCCTATTACTGTAACGCTCCCGGTAAAAGGAAACCTCGTAAGATGGAAATGGACACAGGGGCATCAGCCGCTGTGATGGGTGAGCAAATATTTCAGTACCCAAGAGAGGGAGTCCAACTATTGAACTTGAAGAGCACGTCTGTCAAATTGAGGCCTGATACCAGAGAGGAAATAAAATTAAAAGGCACCACAATGGTATCTGTAAGCTATGGACAGCAGTTTACCCAAAGGTTGGCTGGTTGGCAAAACTGGGTCCCAGGAAAAAATGTTTGAAACACATTGCAATAAACGGTATTAAACACATCAGAACTGCGCTTTACCATCAATATCAAATGGACTAGCTGAGAGAGCCATCCAAACTTTCAAATTGGGCCTAAAGAAACTCTTAGGAGGAACCTTGAAGACCAAAATCTAACAATACTTCTTTAGCTATTGTACCACTCCACATATTCTACCAGCAGAACTGTCAACGCAACGTCTTAGAACGAGACTGAGCCTTGTGTTTCCAAATTTGCCAGGGAGCGTGGAAACCAGCCAACGCAATCAGAAAGCAAGCACATAGTATAGCACAATCATTTATGGTAAATGAAGCTGTCTACGTGAGAAACTTCGGTAGTGGATCAAGTTGGATCCCCAGAATTATTGTCTCTAAGACTGGACCCCTTTCATACCAAGTGGATGTGGAGGGACAGATCATTCGTAAACACATGGATCCCTTGAGGAGTAGAGAGATGCTCCAGTGTTGCCATCAAGAAATGTTTTTAAATCTATAAGCACTGAAGTACCTGATTGACCTGTTAGCGACATAATTGATGTCTCCACGGAAGCAAATAGTGGTGAATTGCCTGTGTCATGAGAGGAAGCCATTATTGCAGTTCCTGTCAATGTCGATCCTGTGGAAACCTCTCAACCAAGAGAATGACGCGGCTCGACAAGAAACACAAAACCCACTCCAAGAATCAATTCACAATTGTCCAACTCATGTACATAATGTTTTGGCAGTATTTAGGTTTGAGTGAATTAGTTATTGAAGATTGTATGAAGGAACTAAGGGATAGGGATATGGCGATTGTCCCTTTAAGGGCAACACAGCAGTGTAAGGATCATCTGGCCTGGGTGACCAATCGTGACTCAGGATGAAGAAACATCCCATGGTGAGAGACGCTCCGAGGCAGAGGCATTTTGGAAGCTGGCTACAGCCAATGTGGTTGCTGTACCAATCTTATTAATAAATAGCTTGGGAGTGCATTAATGAAGTCTGTGAAATTGCATCTTCATACTGAGAAATAGCAGATTTTTGGTCTATCAAGGAATATGCAGAGCATATACAAAAGTGAAGTTGAGGCAGAGGAGCAGCCATGATTGTATTGAATCATGGAGCAAACCTGAGGATCCAGGTGGCCAACTCCTGCTCCTGTTTTCTATCTTCTAGGTAGCTGTGGCAGTAGACTCCAGATTAATATTTAGCATTCAGCTTCAAGGAGGTACTAGGTCACCTTGATTTTAAGTCTTTGGATTTCTAAGGATGAAGAAACATGTGAATTTGTTCAGAATCTCAGACAAATAATGGCGAGGATGGCAGTTCTTCGTAAAGGTCAAGAACACTTGTGTCCTCCCCACAGCTCAAAACATAGAAACTGCTATGAAATGTAGCAGACAGCTGCAGAATGACAGTTCACTCAAGAAATAGGACATAATCTTTTGGCAAGTCATTCGAATAGGAAAATGATTGATGTTCACATCTGCTTCTGTATATCAGTGCACTTATGCTTCTGTGACAAGCAATGCTATTTATAATACATGTACCAATAATATTGTAAAATCAACTAATTTTTAAGTGCAAAACCCAATTTGTATACGATAAATGCACGATTCTCGCATTGTTGTATTTCTGTGAAGAAGTGGCATTTTTGTAAAATGTTTTCAGATTGATTTGATGCCCATTTTTAAAGAATGCCTTTAATTTTGCCTATGTATAGACGGGAGAATTTCACAAATATTCACATTTGAAGGTCATAACTTTGCATACCACATGCCTACAAGAAATATGTGCTTTTCAGAAATGCACAAATCACACAGTTGTCCTCCAACAATCCAGTAAAGTGCAGCATATTCAAGTCTATGGAAGTTTTTAAGATTTATACAATCACAAAGGTTCACACAAACTTTAGATCTTCGTGATGCAGAAAAGAAAAGGCCACTTTGTTGTCAGAGAGAACAAAGCTCAATACTGAACCAAAACAATACTGGAATGTTCTGTAATTGGATGGAATGCAATTGAACAATAAAACAGCAGTTAATTTGATTTTTTTTTGCTTTCATTATCACCTCAGTGGAGTCTGACTAAAATAATGCAGCTGTGGCTCAGTTGCCTCCTCTGCCTTGTCAGAGTTCTTTCTTGGTGTTCTAGTTAATATTTATCCCTCAAGCCACATCATTTAAAAAAAGATTATCTAGTCATTATGTTATTGCTGTTTGTGGGGGCTTGCCGTCTGCATTTTAGCTGTGCGCTTCCTTCATTACACCATTTCTATACTACACAAGTAGCGTGTCGGTTGTAAAGCATTTTGGGACATCCCAAGGTTCTGAAACACCAATCCATCTTTTTAAATGTAGACGTCGATATCCTTGGCCCCAGGAGCTGAGCACATGACAAAATGCTTTCCTCACCCTCAGTTTCCCAGTGCAAAGAGTTTTGCAGAGGCCGTTGTTGCCACTGCCAATTATAGCATAACAGATTCAGGTTTATAGCACTTACCCGTAACAAGAGTTTTATTTCATAGCAGTCTGCTAATGCTAAAGGCTATCTAATTAGGTTATGATAAGTGCACTACAGTCCATCAGCTTTGTAACACTGTAGAACAGAAGAGGTTTATTCAATTTGGCGGGGTTAGGAGAATGCTAATATAATCTTTGGAGCCTGCAAATGAGGAAAATTCTTTCCTCGGGTTGAGAGAAAGATAGCAGCTCATTATAGAACAAGAAAAATACAGATAATGGATGAGTGTTGTACAATTGGATGGTGTGTTCATGCAAGATAAAAGACTGGGTAGAAAATGCTTTGGTTTTTTTTAGAGGTGCAGATTTAATAGGCATCTTCTGAAAGGCATTGTTCAAACAGAATCAGATAGTTTTGTCTGAAAGAAAAAGAAAAGTTGTTCATTGCAGCATCAACCATTCTATTAGAGACAAAGAAAATGTTTTATATACACATATATAACATTTATGCGAGGTAACTGAGCGTCGATTTCCCCAAGTGGGATGGGGCAGAACCAGAGCAGAACCTCCAATGATACCCATGCCTTTGCCACACCCCAACCCGCTTTCTTAGATTTAGAGGCTCACTGACCCTGTAATGGGGGGTGGGGGGGGAGGGGGGGGGGTTCTATTGGCACTCCCTCTGCCAAGGGGGAGCCTCTTAGAGGTGAACGGAAGCTTGAGGAACCAGAATAATCAGTGAAGAGTTCCAGATCATGATAGCGTGCAAGCATTTGTGGTTTTCAGTAGAGGTTCGGGCTTAAAAAGGTGAGTTCTAAAAGCCTTGGAAGGTGGGAAGCTGCTATTAAACCAGTTATCTCCTAATATAGACAGCGCCATCAGCAGCACTGCTACCCTGATCCTAGCACCACCTTCTGCCAGGCAGCACTGGGATGGAAGCCAATTAAGAGGGAAATGGGATGGAAAGCCAGGTCAAAGCCATCCAATGTTCTTTTCTTAATTTGTACTGCTGGCAGGGAGTTAGTGAAAGAATATTTGTGAGCATTAAAGCCCTGGGTTATATTAACCCCTCGATCTCACCTACATGTTGTCAGTCAATTTCCCTTCCGCATTTCTCATTGGAGTGAATGGGGTAATGCAGGACAGGGGAGGCTGAAACTTTCCTTGTGGCACACACCTGGCTGGGAAATCTGAACAGCTTCCTTACTTTAGACCAGGTTAGAATCTGTGTCAAAGTCTGTTTTCACTAGCCATCCCAGCAGTGCCCAGCTAGCAGTATAACTGGTATAACCCAGTCTGAAATGCTGCAAGGAAGACTTGGTGTCAATTTGGTGGCCCGAACTGCCAGTAGACCAATTTCCCATTGTCCTCTTGATGATCTTCAAATCAAACGCAGCATTCCAACTAATACAGAACAGCGAGCAACAAAGCTAGCAGGAGGTTGAATGACCAAGTCAAATCAGTTGGCCATCTCAGAGGAAGTCTTCTATCAAACTATGCATTGTTCTGAGTAAATTAGATTTTACGGCATTGCTTCATCTACTTATAATCACACGCTATCAATGTTTCATCTGAACCCCACCACATTTCTACCTTCCTCTCCCGAATAGCACTCTTTAAAAGCTACTTATTTCACCAAGTCTCAGCATTCCCTCCTCTAATCTTTGCCACAGCATTCATTTTTATTATGTCTCTGCAAAAATTGTTGGGGCCTTTATCTACATTAACATCCAACACTATAGATTTATATGGTGTCTTTAACATAATGAAATGGCCCAATGTGCCTCACAGGAACTTTACAAAAAAAGGCACATTGAGAGATATTAAAGCAGCTGATCAGCAGTTTGGTCAGGGAGGTAGATTTTAAGGAGTGTTTGGAAAGCAAGAGAGAGAGGCAGAGAGGTGTAGGGAGGGAAATTCCAAAGCTTGGGTGTGGGCAACGGAAGCACAGCCATCAATGGTGAAGCAATTAAAATCGGTGATGCTCAATAGGCCAGATTTAATGGAGAGCAAATATCTCAGAAGGTTTTGGGACTGAAGGAGATTAGATATACGGAGGGCTGAGGCCATGGAGGGATTGGGAAAAAAAACATGAAAATGTTGAAATCATGATGCTGTATGTTGCTAGGCTAGGTATCAATGTCAATCAATGAATATAGGGGTGAAAGAATCATAGAATCCCTACAGTGCAGAAAGAGACATTCGGCCCACCAGGTCTGCATTGATCTTTGAAAGACCTGCTATGGGCTAGGATTGAGAGAACCCCAAAGTGTATCATGGAGTTCGCATGACCCGCATCTTTTAATAGATTGTGATTATGGGGAGCACAAGGGCCTACTGTATAGGTGTGATGTAACAGAGATCTACAGTACTTTTAAATTAAAACAATGTTTATTTATGAAACCAGTTAACAATTTATAAATCCACAGTGAACATCTTAACAACTATCAACAACAATAAATCCCCCAAAAAATACAGTACTCTATAAGTAACTCTTAATCTTTCCTTGCAACATCCATAAGATAAAAAATAACTCTTTTTACAGAAAGGCATTCGGTTTAACTTCTCTACTGAGAGCTGTTACCATTTTGAAATCATTAAATCAACATTCTTTAGCTTGCAGAGATTCATACACATCTTGCTGTGACTGCAGCTTCTCCAAACCTAAAACAAAACTAAACACATCCTGTAGCAGACAACCCAAAGTGACAGTAAAAGCAGACAGACAGCCCAGCTCCATCCACACTCTGACATCACTGATAAACACCCATTTCTTAAAGGTACTCTCTCATGACACCTCTCCCCAAGAAAAAATAAATAAACCATCAACTTCAAGACGATTTCATTTTTCACCTTTTCACTTTCCTTTAAGAAATATGGACGATGAATATATATATTTTTTAACAAGCAAATTTGAAAACATTTAATAATAACATAGTCCACTTTTGTTCTTCTTCCTCAAGCTGAAATTCTTCTCGATTGACAGTCTCTTTGGCCAAGAAGGTGTCTGCGCGATCCATCCATTTCTCTACACCGTGGCATTTCTCTTTAAAGTCAGATACTTTCGTTCAATCTGATCACAGAGTCCCTTGGAATTCTCCAACACAGGAACATTGGTTATCACAGCTTTCAGGCAGTCAAATGCCTGTTGACACTCCGTTGTCCACTTAAATTTCTATGTTTCTTTAGCAAGTCCATCAGTGGAGCACACCCATACTACTAAAGTTTGGTACAAATTTCCGGTAAAATCCATTCATGCCAAGAAATCGCATTAGTTACCTTTGCGTCGAGGGTATTGGAAACTCCCCAATAACTTCTGTTTTCCGATCCCGTGGGATCATTCGACCCTGTCCAATTATATTGCCAAGGAAAGTGATTTGGGCTTTTCCAAATTTACTTTTGGTTAGGTTTACCACCAAACCCGCCTCCTGAAGTCAATCGACTAACTCCATCAGATGTTTTAAATGTTCTTCCCATGTCTGGCTGAAAATTACCAGATCGTCGATGTATATCGCACAATTGGGTAATCCTGAAATGATTTTGTTAGTTAACTGTTGAAATGTGGCTGGTAGGTTTTTCATGCCAAATGGCTAACTTTGAATTGGTATGTACCATCTGGAGTCGCAAAAGCTGAAATCTCCTTTGCCCTGTCGGATAGATACCTGCCAGTAACCTTTAAGTAAATCCAGTTTGGAAATAAAAGCTGATTGTCCCATTTTCTCAATGCAATCCTCCAAATGTGGGATAGGATAAGAGTCCGTTCTTGTAACCGCATTAACATTTCTATAGTCCACACACAACTGTTGGGTACCATATGGTTTTGCTACCATCACTATGGGTGAGCTCCATTGGCTGCAACTCACTTCAATTATGCCAGTTTTAAGTATACTCTCAATCTCTTTGTTAACCTGTGCTAATTTTAAAGGGCTAAGTCTATATGGATATTGTTTAATTGGAACAGCATTTCCCACATCTAGCTCACTCAGCTAAATCGCTGGCTTTTAAAGCAGACCAAGCAAGCCAGCAGCACGGTTCGATTCCCGTACCAGCCTCCCCGGACAGGCGCCGGAATGTGGCGACGAGGGGCTTTTCACAGTAACTTCATTGAAGCCTACTCGTGACAATAAGCGATTTTCATTTTTCATTTTCATATATAGCGACATTAGTGCTTCCCAATTTATCTCCACAAACTTGCACATGTGATATCAATAACCCTTTCAGGTCAGTTTGTTTTTCCTATGGAAGGTAACTCAACAACTTATCCCAATTTTAAAGAACATCCTCATTTTCCAATTTCATTTGAGGTATGTCAAATTCCATGTCATCTGGATTTAGTTCCTCACTTTGAGTTTGAATTTTTGAAACCTCCTCCTTTTGCTCTCCTTCCCTTTCAAAGTACCATTTAAGCATGTTCACATGACACACGTGGTTAGTTTTCTTTCTATCTGTTGTTTTTACCACATAATTCACCTCACTTAATTTCCTTTCAATCTGATAAGTTCCACAAAACCTTGCTTTTAAAGGTTCACCTACCATTGGTAACAATACTAAAATTTTATCTCCACGGGCAAAACTATGAACTTTGGATTTCTTGTCCACTACCCATTTCATCACATGTTGTGCACCTTTTAAATGCTGTCTGACCTGCTCTATTCAATCGTCCCCTGAAATTTGACACATAATCTAATAATGTAAGTTCCAATTTCTCACTGACCAATTTTTCCTTAATCAATTTAAGTGGTCCTCTCTCCTCATGACCAAAAATTAGTTCCAAAGGACTACATTTGGTTGACTCATTCGGTGCATCCCTAATTGCAAACAGTACAAATGGAATTCCTTTATTAAAATCCTCCAGATAATCGTGACAATTATCCCTCAACATTGTCTTTAATGTGTGATGCCACCTTTCTAACACTCCCTGCAATTCTGGATGGTATGCAATTGATTTAAATTGATTTATTCTTAAGCTATCCATAACTTCTTTGATAACCTTGAGGTAAAATTTGATACTTGATCCGATTGTATTTCTAGAGGGGAGTCTATATCTAGTAAAGAATTTAAGCAACTCCTCCACAATCTTTTTAGCTGTAATATTGCATATTGGAATGGCCTCTGGAAACCTAGTAGACACATCCATTATCGTCAAAATATATTGATTTCCATTTTTCGTTTTAGGAAGCCGACCTACGCAATCACTGAAGACCCTTGTAAAAGGTTCCTCAAATTCTGAAATGGGTATTAAGGGCGATGGATTTATCACTGCTTGATGTTTCTCTATCACTTGACATGTGTGACACGATCAACAAAATTTAACTACATCTTCATGTCGTCCAGGCCAATGAAAATGTTTTTGTATTTTAGCTTGAGTTTTCCTGACTCCCAAATGACCTCCCACTGGTACCTCATGTGCTACTCGCAACACCTCCTTTCTATACGCTACCGCCAATACCACTTTTCATCTGCCTGCATGTGTAAAGTTCTCCATTTTTTCATCAAGACATCATTTTTATGATAATAACACTCCAGTACACACCCAGATTCCTCTTCCGTTTATGCTTTCTGATACATCTGTTTTATTTCTGTATATTTCTGTTGTAACTTCACCAATTTTCCTGAACTAATCCTCCACCTGTTCTTGTTCTTTTTCAGCCATCTGATCAAAAATCGTTTCTGATAATTGCCCTTCAACTTCATCTTCACTCTGATTTCTCCTCTTGTCTTAACCTGTGACTTTGCAAACTTGTTACTACACAATCCAGAAAAATCCCAGGATATTCGTTCTTCAACACATCAGTTGTCTGATTTTCCACTGGCTTATCAACCACAGTAGGCATCACTTCCACCTGTGATCCAGCTATATCGTTACCCAAGATAAACTCCTGGACAAGATAGTTTCTCCATTACTCCTACTACAACTTCACAACTCTTCACTGGACTTTCCAACTTACCTTATATAATGAAACACTACTCTTCTCACCCTGAATTCCACATATGACCACCTTTCTGGCAATATTCTTCCCAAACAACATAACGCCGCATCTCTTACCATTAAAGATTGAATAGCTCCCGTATCTCTTAAAATTGTTACTTCTTTACCTGCTCCTTCTGGTACAAATGAGTAACTTTACCCACACAAGTAAATTCTTTAAAGACATCTGGCACCTTCTTATCAATCACCTCTTGATCAGGCTGTACAATCTTTTGCACCTCTTTCGTTTCACTTGGGCTTTCATTTCCCACTTTGACAAACCCCACTGTCTTATCCTGTTTTACCACATCAGCCTTCCCAGTGTTTTTCTTCAACCACCAACACTGTGACTTTACATGGCCTAGTTTATTTCAGTGAAAACATTTGAAACTTTTCATGTCTCTTCCACCCTCCTGGATTTCCTTTTTAGTCTGAGGTACACTCTCCTTATTATCTCCCATCAGATCTCTTTTACCTCTACCACTTGAGTATTTCTCATGTCCCCAGTTACTATCCCTCACAGGCTGAAACTGATGTCGGAAACCAAGCTTTGATTTCTGAACTAATTCATAATCATCTGCCATTTCTGCTGCTAACCTCGCAGTTTTAACCCTCTGCTCTTCCACATAAGTTTTCACTACATCAGGAATTGAATTTTTAAACTCCTCCAAAAGTATAATTTCTCTGAGAGCTTCATACATTTGGTCTATTTTCAAAGCCCTTATCCACCTATCAAAATTACTCTGTTTGATCCTTTCGAGCGCCATGTATGTTTGACCAGGTTCTTTCCTTAAATTTCTAAACCCTTGGCTGTAGGCTTCAGGCACTAGTTCATATGCACCCAAGATGGATTTTTTTAACCTCCTCATATGTCCCAGAAACTTCCTCTGATAGTGATGCAAACACTTCACTAGCCCTACCTATCAGCTTTGCTTGAATCAGTAATACCCACATGTCCTGTGGCCATTTCATTTTTTTAGCTATCTTCTTAAATGAAATGAAAAAGGCTTCTACCTCCTTCTCATCAAATGTTAGCGCTGCGTGAACATATTTAAATAGATCCCCACCAAGCCTTCGACCATGATGCTCAAGCTCATTATCCCCATCACTCTCCTCAGACCGTACGTTTTTCTTTCCATCTGCCAATCTTAACTGACTGTTATGTTTCATGGCCATTTTCTGAAAGCTCAAACTCTCTCTCTTTTACCTTTCTTCTCTCTCCTTTTCTTTTTCCCCTCTATCTCTTTCTCTTTTTCTTTTTCCTCTCTACCTCTTTCTCTTTTTCCTTTTCCTCTCTATATTTTTCTCTCTCTTTTTCTTTTTCTCTGATCTGTACCTCCCTTGCTCTTTCTTTTTGTTCCTTTAGGGCTATTCTTTCTTTTGTTCTTTCTTCTCTCTCCTTTTCTTTTTCTCTGATCTGTATTTCCCTTTCTCTTTCTTTTTCTTTCATTGCATACTCAAGCTTCTTTAATTCTTTTTCATGTTCAAGTTGCTTAATCTGCAACTGGATCTTTGCCAGTTCTAATGAGGCAGACTGTATCGCAGGCAATTTTAAATGCTCAGCGAGTGCCGTAAGTACCTCATCTTTTTGTACTCTGCCAAATCTAAAACCCTGTTTTTAGTCTCTGTCTGTACGGTACTGTGTGTGACCTTCTCCACCCCAAAAACTTCAGAGCCTCTGAAAGAGCCATTGTTCACAACACACTCCCTACTTAAACTGGAATACCACACCTGAAAATCAAACACAATACGCTCACCCCTCACTGTCTTTAAATTCACTAAGCCAATCCAACAGATAGACTTTTATCCCCCTCGAGACCCCAATTTGTTATGGGCCAGGATTGAGAGAACCCCAACGTGTATCATGGAGTTCACCTGACCCACAACTTTTAATAGATTGTGGTTATGGGGTGCACACAGGTCTACTGTACAGGTGTGATGCAACAGAGATCTATAGTACTTTTAAATTAAAACACTTTATTTATGAAACCAGTTAACACTTTATAAACCCACAGTAAACACCTTAACAACTATCAACACCAATAAATCCCCCAAGAATAAAGTACCCAATAAGTAACTCTTAATCTTGCCTTGCAACATTAATAAGACAAAAAAGAACCCTTTTTGCAGAAAGACATTTGGTTTAACTTCTCTACTGAGAGCTGTTACCACTTTGAAATCACCAAATGGACATTCTTTATCTTGCAGAGATTCATACACATCTTGCTGTGACTGCAACTTCTCCAAATCTAAAACAAAACTAAACACACTCTGTAGCAGACAGCCCAAAGCAAAAGTAAAAACAGACAGACAGCCCAGCTCCACCCACACTCTGACATCACTGATAAACACCCATTTTTTAAAGGTGCATCCACTACAGCTATTTATAAACACCCATTTCTTAAATGTACTCTCACATGACAGCCCATCCTACCTTGACCCATCCCACACCCAACCCCGTGACCCAACCCAACCATTAGACTCTAAGGGGCAATTTAGCATGGCCAATCCACCTAACCTGCACATCTTTGGACTGTGGGAGGAAACCGGAGCACCCAGAGGAAACCCATGCAAACACAGTTACCCGAGATCGGAATCGAACCCAGGTCCCTGGTGCTGTGAGGCAGTAGTGCTACCTATTGTGCTACTATGCTTCCCGCAGGGGAGTTGGATTGGCTACAAGTCAATACACAGGAAGAGTTTTGGAGATCATTATGTAGGGTAGAAAGTGGA
This sequence comes from Scyliorhinus canicula, assembly GCF_902713615.1. Lineage (NCBI taxonomy): Eukaryota > Metazoa > Chordata > Chondrichthyes > Carcharhiniformes > Scyliorhinidae > Scyliorhinus > Scyliorhinus canicula. The sequence continues at coordinate 171,429,491 of NC_052151.1, forward strand.
CATGCATTACATTAAAAGACAGTACATAAAAGTTATTGCATTACAAACCCTTTCTTTTGGAGATCTGTGTTGCCTTTAATCCCATTAGTGCAGATATTAACAGGCATTAGATTTAGGGCAATGTTGAAAGCTGCATGGCAGCGATTTTCTATTGCTGCAGTCATCAATTCAGGTCACCACCAGCAGTGACACAAAGTAACTACCATCAGCAGGCTTGGCTCATCGAATCAATCATCTCGAAAAATAACAGATAACAGTTCAATACTAATTCAAATGTAAGGTCGTTGACCTGAAATAATGAATATGGGTCGGATTTGACATTTTTCAGTGGGGTGAGGAGGCGCAACAGAAATGAAGTAGTCCACTTGCTCCCACCAGCTCAGCTCATTGAAGTGTCAAATAACAAATTAGGGGCCATCAAGCAGGAAGGAAGTGAATTAGAGGTACAAAGGGGTTGGGAGACCACAGCCAGGCGCCTTTCAGCACTGGTCCTCACAAACGGGAACCAGGCGGACCAGAACTTGGGAGATCTCCCTGATGATTGGAGGCCGCCGATTGTAGCACCAGGAACGGCCCCTGCTAATCCCACCCAGTACGGACTCTGTTTGCTTTTGGTGAATCGCACCCGCAATATTTAACATAGCAATTGAGTGGAAAATCTAAATGGGTACCCAAAATAAAAATTCAACATTACCAGCTGCAGCTTGTGTATAAAAAAGGGGAATCTCTGATATGTCCAGTTTTCTCTGGGGTTAAGTTTGTGTAAGGAAATCCCCCCTCCTCCACCCCCAAAAATTATTGGCTCAACTTTGTCTGAACCAACTTGTTGTTATTGCCTCAGTTTAATAGGATTTGAACAAAGAATTACAGTGTGTCATGTCCTATCAAGCTGTTATGGAAGCCATCCAACCAAGAGAAAAATGTGCAATCATTTGCAGCGTAATTTTCTTTATAATTATTTCTCACTTTAATGAAAAGTACAATTTTGTTTACCTCCAAAGAAAATCTCATTCCTATAATCACCTTTTCTCCATTATTCATGAACACATGGCTGATTCTAATTTCACTCCCTGCTGGGAATCGTCTATCCAGAGGTTAGCTGAATGCAAACAAATTGGCAAACGTCTTGAATTTGTAGTTTGGAGTTCAAGGCTTTGTTTTATATTAAAAAGAATGAGAATGGTGTTTGAAGAACAGATTGATTGACCTAAGTAAAAAAAGCAGCATTCATTTACCTTGTCGTGGCAACACAACTTCTTGGAAATTTGCATTTGGCGGATTTAGAGGGGAAATCAAAGGTCAAGGCTTCCTAGCCTCAATTATTTATTTGATTCCTTGCACTTTGTTGACCCGTTTGCTAAGGTTTAACTGATGCTGGTTTGCTTTACAGCAAGAAAGTGTTATCAGTCATCAAAATTGTGCCCATCTGGATACTGCCATTGTATCACTGTGTGAATGTCATTTCAAATGGGATATTCCACGTCTAACCTTCATGTGGCCTGAGCCCCACATTCTGAGAGTGACTCCGATTGATGAATGTGCAATAAATGACTAACATCAAATAATCAAGAAAAGATTCCAGCCAGGCTCGGAAATGATCAACATTAGCCGCGATCTTGTAAATTCTGAATGCTTAAGCAGTTGTTGTTGATTAGCTGTTTATATGGGGTGTTTGGGCTTGTTAAGGGCTAATGTTGGACTGTGGCAAAAGTACCACCCACATTATGAGGAGTAGAGGTGATAGTACGTTTGGTAGAATCAGCAAGAAGATAGCACCCAGTCAGGACTGTATCTTTTATTTTTGCATATAGCTTTGTGTTACCAATAAACAGTTATACTAACCTCTAGACCTCAGTAAGATTCGCCTTATCTCTCGCTCATAGATAAGTCAGTCCGGTTGAATTAATTTCTGTAATGTTTTTTTTTAAATAATTTTTATTGAAATTTTTCGATACAAACATTTACCCCTACTACATTTTAAATTATAACACAACAAATCCCCCCTGGAAAAATCCTCCCCACGCCCTCCCCCGCGCGCACCCCCCCACCCTCCCCCCCCCCCCCCCCCCCCCCCGCGCTACCAGTCTAGCAACCAAACCGTTTTTCCCTTTCTGCCAATGGCCTCGGGCAGTCATTGCCCGCGACCCCCCACTGACGTGCTCCCTTCGTTGCTATCCCCCCCCCTCCCTTCCCCCCCCCCCTTTCTCCCCGGGTTGCTGCTGTTTCGGCCTCCAGTTCCTATCTCTGATCCAGAAAGTCAAGGAAGGGCTGCCACCGCCGGAAGAACCCGTGTACCGACCCTCTCAGGGCGAATTTGATTCTTTCCAATTGGATGAAGCTTGCCATGTCGTTTAACCAGGTGTTAACACTTGGTGGCCTTGTGTCCCTCCACTGAATCAAGATCCTTCTCCGAGCTACCAAGGACGCAAAGGCCAATATTCCGGCCTCCCCTGCCTCCTGTACTCCTGGCTCCACCCCAACCCCAAAAATCGCTAGCCCCCACCCTGGTTTGACCCTGGTTCCCACCACTCTCGATACCGTCCCCGCCACCCCCTCCCAGAACTCTTCCAGTGCCGGGCACATCCAGAACATATGTACATGGTTCGCAGGGCCTCCCGAACACCTAACACACCTGTCCTCACCCCCGAAGAACCGACTCATCCTAGTCCCCGTCATATGGGCTCTGTGCAGCACCTTAAATTGGATGAGGCCCAACCTTGCGCACGACGCCGACGAATTGACCCTCTCTAAGGCATCCGCCCATGTCCCATCTTCTATCTGCTCTCCCAGCTCCGCTTCCCACTTGTCTTTCAGCTCCTCTATCAATACCTCCTCCACCTCCTGCATTATTTTGTAGATGTCCGAGACCTTCCCTTCTCCGACCCAGACCCCTGACAGCACCCTATCACTCACCCCTCTATCGGGAAGCAAGGGAAATCCTTCCACCTGTCGTCTGGCAAATGCCTTCACCTGCAGGTATCTAAACGTGTTCCCCGGGGGGAGCTCAAATTTCTCCTCCAGCTCTCCCAGGCTCGCAAACCTCCCCTCTATGAACATGTCCCTCAGTTGCCTGATGCCCGCCCTGTGCCAGCTCTGGAATCCCCCGCCAGTGTTCCCCGGGACAAATCTGTGGTTCCCTCTCAGTGGCGCCGCCATCAGACCCCCCACTTCCCCCCTGTGTCGCCTCCACTGCCCCCAGATTTTAAGGGTGGCCGCCACTACCGGACTCGTGGTATACCTTGTGGGGGGGAGCGGCCATGGTGCCGTTACTAGCGCCCCCAGGCTTGTATTGCCGCAGGACGCCCTCTCCATACGTTTCCAAGCTGACCCTCCCCCTCCATCACCCACTTGCGCACCATCGATGCGTTCGCCGCCCAGTAGTATCCGGAAAGATTGGGTAGCGCTAATCCTCCACTGTCCCTACTCCGTTCCAAGAAAATCCTTCTCACTCTAGGGGTGCCATGTGCCCACACATAGCCCATAATGCTGCTAGTTACCTTCTTGAAGAAGGCCCTGGGGAGAAAGATGGGCAAGCACTGGAACAGAAACAAGAACCTCGGGAGGACCGTCATTTTGACTGACTGCACCCTCCCTGCTAGCGACAGCGGTACCATGTCCCACCTCTTGAACTCCTCCTCCATCTGCTCCACCAGCCTTGAAAAGTTCAGCTTGTGGAGGGTCCCCCAGTTCCTTGCCACCTGCACCCCCAAGTACCTGAAGCTCTTTACTGCTCTCTTAAAGGGGAGCCGCCCAATTCCCTCCCCCTGATCTCCCGGGTGTATCACAAAGACCTCACTTTTACCCACATTTAATTTATATCCCGAAAAGTCCCCAAACTCCGCTAGTATTTCCATTACCTCCGGCATTCCCCCTTCCGGGTCCGCCACATATAACAACAAATCATCCGCATAGAGTGATACCCGATGTTCCTCCCCTCCCCTTGTCAGTCCTCTCCACCCCCCTGAACCCCTCAGTGCCATCGCCAACGGTTCGATCGCTAATGCAAATAGTAAGGGGGATGGGGGCATCCCTGCCTGGTACCTCGATGGAGCCCAAAATACTCTGACCTCCTCCCGTTTGTAACCACACTCGCCATCGGGGCCGAATACAGCAGCTTCACCCACTTGATAAATCCCTCCCCAAACCCAAACCGTTCCAGCGTCTCCCACAGGTATTCCCACTCCACCCTATCGAATGCCTTCTCCGCATCCAGTGCTACCACTATCTCAGCCTCCCCCTCCACTGCTGGCATCATAATCACATTCAACAGTCTCCGGACATTTGTGTTAAGTTGTCGTCCCTTTACGAACCCCGTCTGGTCCTCATGGATTACCCCTGGCACACAATCCTCTATTCTGGTTGCCAGGACCTTTGCCAACAGTTTGGCATCTACATTCAAGAGGGAGATAGGCCTGTAGGACCCGCACTGTACAGGGTCTTTGTCCCGCTTCAGGATCAAGGAGATCAGGGCCTGTGACATTGTCGGGGGCAGAACCCCCCCCTCTCGCGCCTCATTGAAGGCTCGCACCAGCACTGGACCCACCAAGTCCACATACTTCTTATAAAATTCCACCGGGAACCCATCCGGCCCCGGCGCCTTCCCCGCCTGCATCTGGCCTATCCCTTTAACTAGCTCCTGCAGCTCTATCGGCGCCCCCAGCCCCTCCACCCGTTCCTCCTGGACCTTTGGGAACCTCAATCTATCGAGGAAGTTCTCCATTCCCCCCCTCCTCCTGGGCGGCTCAGACCGGTACAATTCCCTGTAGAAATCCCTGAAGACCCCGTTCACCTCTTGCCCCTTCTGCACTACGTTCCCTCCCTTCTCTCTCACTCCCCCAATCTCTCTGGCTGCATCTCGCTTGCGCAGCTGGTGTGCTAGCATCCTGCTCGCCTTTTCCCCGTACTCATAGACCGCGCCCTGTGCCCTTCTCCATTGCGTCTCCGCCTTCCTAGTGGTCAGTAGGTCAAACTGGGCCTGTAAACTGCGCCGCTCCCTCAACAGCCCCTCCTCTGGTGTCTCCGCATATCTCCTGTCCACTTCTATAAGTTCCCCCACCAGTCTCTCCCTTTCCTGCCTCTCCTTCCTTTCTCTGTGTGCCCTTATGGAGATCAGCTCTCCTCTGATCACTGCTTTCAGGGCCTCCCAGACTACCCCCACCTTCACCTCGCCCGTGTCGTTCGTGCCCAGATATCTCTCAATGCCCTTCCGGACCCTTCCGCACACCTCATCGTCCGCCAGCAGCCCCACATCCAGGCGCCACAACGGGCGCTGGTCCCGTGCTTCCCCCAGTTCTACCTCTACCCAGTGTGGTGCATGGTCCGAAATTGCAATGGCCGAGTACTCCGTGTCCTGCACTCTCGAAATCAGCCCCCTGCTCAGAACAAAAAAGTCTATTCTGGAGTACACCCTGTGGACGTGGGAGAAAAAAGAATACTCCCTCGCCCTTGGCCTGCCAAATCTCCAAGGGTCTACCCCCCCCCCCATCTGCTCCATGAACCCCCTTAGCACCTCTGCCGCTGCCGGCCTCCTATTCGTCCTGGAACTCGATCTGTCCAGCCCAGGGTCGAGCACTGTATTGAAGTCCCCCCCCATGATCAGGCCCCCTGCCTCCAGACCCGGAATGAGGCCCAACAGGCGCCTCATAAAACCCGCGTCATCCCAATTCGGGGCATACACATTCACCAGCACCACATTCTCTCCCTGCAGCCTACCCTTCACCATCACGTACCTACCCTCCTTATCTGCTACCACCTGCGCCGCCATGAACGACACCCTCTTTCCCACCAAAATAGCCACCCCCCGGTTCTTTGCGTCCAAGCCTGAGTGGAACACCTGTCCCACCCACCCCCTTCTCAGGCGTACCTGGTCTACTACTCTCAAGTGACTCTCCTGCAACATTGCCACATCCGCCTGCAGTCCCTTTAGGTGTGAAAAAACCCTTGATCTCTTGACCGGCCCATTCAGCCCCCTCACGTTCCAAGTAATCAACCGGGTCGCTGAGCGACCCGTCCCTTTCCCCTGTCTATTAGCCATGTCCTGTCCCCTGTTCGCCCCGGGTCGACCCTCCCCTTCTGACCCGTTCCCCATGGCGATGGCCCCCCCCCCCTCTCTCCTCCCGTTCTTCCCTTCCCGTCCTCGGCCTTTCCAGCAGCAACCCGGTATCCCCCCCTAACCCCCCTCCCCCCCCCCCCCCCCCCCCCCCCCCGGCTAGGACCCCTCCTAGCCGCGGTGTATCCACCATCGTACTCCCGAGAGTCAGCTGGTTTTCGCTGACCCGGCTGCCCCTGCCACACTCCGACTCCTCCCGATGTGGGGGGGGAGGGGCCTCCCCCCCTCCTTGCCATCCCTCTCTGACCCCGCTTCAGCGCGGGAAAAGCCGCCATTGCTGGCCACACCCCACTCTTCTCTCCTCCCCCTTCCTCCGTCCCGCGCGCGGGAAACAGGGGAAAGCCCGCGCTTTCGCCCGGCCACACCCTACCCCGCCATCTTCAATTCCACCCCCGTCCCCATCCAAGCCCATAAAAAAGCCCCCTTAAAACGAGAGGAAGAAAAAAGAGAAAAAGAAAACACGCATAACCAACTTGCACCCCCCCCGTCCCGCCTCCCCAACTTAACAATATAACAATATAAATAACAAATCTCAAATAAATACATAAATACATAACTATGCCTGCATAACTAAATAACTACCCAATAATAACGTATTTAACCATCACCCTCCATCGAACAGAACAGTAACCATAACCCTTAAAAAACAGATCAAAAAACAGTAAAAAAGCCCCCCCTACAACAACAATAATTAAGGGAAGTTGGCAACGGGAAGAAACACACAAAAAGGAACAAAGAAACCCCCCATAACACAAGCTTCAAAGAAACCAAACGATCCATCAACTTTAACCAAGTTCCGACCTGGCCTAAGAAAGACATGGGCCACTTGATCAGTCAAGGGTACTCGGGCGGCCTCGACCGCCGGCGTTCCCAAGTTCTAGTTCAGGTCCAGCTTTTCCTCCCGAACAAAAGTCCATGCCTCCTCTGGGGTCTCAAAGTAATGGTGCTGGTCCTTGTAGGTGACCCACAAGCGCGCTGGCTGCAGCATTCCGAACTTGATCCTCTTTGCGTGCAGCACCGCCTTCGTCCGGTTAAACCGGGCCCGCCGCTTTGCCACCTCCGCACTCCAGTCCTGATATATCCGCACCGTCGAATTCTCCCATTTGCTGCTTTTCTCCCTCTTGGCCCACCTCAGCACTTTCTCCCGATCACAGAAACGCTGGAATCGCACCAGCACCGCCCTCGGGGGCTCGTTCGCCCTAGGCCGCCTAGCCATGACCCGATATGCTTCTTCCAGCTCCAGGGGCGATGGACCGGCCCCCTCTCCCATCAGGGAGCTCAGCATCTCCGCTACATATTTCGGGAGATCAGGCCCCTCCAGGCCTTCTGCTAGGCCCAGGATCCTCAAGTTCTTCCGCCTCATTCGAGTGTCCAGCTCCTCAAAGCGGCTCTGCCATTTCAGGTGGAGTGCCTCGTGCACCTCCACCTTTCCCACGAGGACCGTGGCCTCCTCCTCCCTTGCAGTCATCTCCTGCTGCAGCTCTCTTATCGACGCCTCTTGGGTCGCCTGGGCCCCCATCAGCCTTGTGGTCGTCGCGTTCATAGACTCTAAGAGTTCCACTTTCAGCTCTGTAAAACACCGGAGGAGAGCGGCCTGCTGCTCCTCCGCCCATTTTCTCCAATCTTCTAGTGCGCCACCGGCCGCCATTTTGGTCCTCTTCCCCCGCTTTTTTCGGGGAGCTGCTGCCGCTTTTTTTGTCGCCCCACTCCGAGTACCGACCATAAAGTTGGTCTCACTCTCCTCAGGGAGCCTTCCCCCACCGGGATTCGTCTTTGCAGTACCGTCGGGGCCCTCCAATCGGCCCTTAAACACCTTTGTCGCAGGAGCTGCCAAATGTGCGACTTAGCTGGTCATAGCCGCAACCGGAAGTCAATTTCTGTAATGTTTATTGCTTTAAGAACACATTTTGGTACACTCACTCAAAATTAACTGGAAAAATAAATTTTTCCTGTGTCTCTCGAAATGTCGTTGGGACACCAACAAGTGGAAGCAAAAAACTTCAAGGTAAAAGCGACTTCAGATTTACAAAATTAAAAATAATTTCAACAAGGCCTTTAAAAGTAATTTTAACCAATGCTTCAAGGATTCTCCGATGGCTATAATTTCTCTGCTAATCAGTTAAACGGATCACATTCTTAAGAGAATCCTTATTTGGGTTTAGCCCCTTATGTAGTTTCATTGGAACTAATTCTCAGCTGAGACACCCTTGATTCGTGCAGGAAAGTGTCAGTCACTTAACAGGCGATTGATTAATTAGACATTAATCAATTACTCCAAATTAATTAATTAAGTCCCACGACTTTTGTCCCACGTTCAAACTCCCTACATCACGTCTGGCCTCAGTTACGATATTGTTTCAATCTTGTTGAACGTACCTTCATATCAGTATTTGTAGTACATTTTCATAACATTTGAGACAGTCATGGACTGTATTCAAGCGATTATAACTTGCTCATATTTCTACAAATTCAGTAATTTTCAAGAATCATTTTGGCTAATATTTTAAATGACCCCCTCTATAATTGTTGAATTGAACAGCCTCTTGAATAGACAACATATAACCTTACAACAACTTACAGCCAGTTGAGATTAGTTAGTCAGATGTGTTTAAACATTTTGTTGAAATACATTGGAGTGTCCATTCCTAATTTGAAAAAGTCTCTTGACCACACATGTTCCATTTTCCGAAAACATCCCACCCTATCGTAATTGGTCTGCGTTGTCATAGTCCAATCCTATTGTATAGGCTATATGTGGTGTGGCACTAACTCACAATGTCAAAATTAAAATGCATTCTGATTTGTCTTGATTTGAATCTTTGGCAAGTTGCCAGTGTCAACTCAGTTGAGTCCTGAGAAGTTGACGCTGAAGGGTGGGATGTGCAATAAATGATGTCTTGCCAGAGTCATTCACATCCTCAGACCAAAAAACACAAACGGTCCCTGTCAGTCTCAGCAATTAACAGTAGTGATCTCTCGAAAGCAATTGTTAAGGACATGAAGAGCATCACTGCTGGCCTGCGCACATACAATGTGTGATTGTATTGAGTAAAGAAACTCTGATACGTGTAGCAGTTTGTTGACTCATTAGCTATTTGAAAGGTATTAAAAGGATTAATTTGAAGGTCGAAGACAACTAACATTTTATTACTGCAAACACAAGTTTCTTTGTCATAAATCGCACTTTAAATTTGTCACACCTCTGGAATTTTAGCAGTCTGCCAAATTTAATTCTGAGTTTTCAGAAACCAAGAAATTTCAGCCTTTCAGTTCTTACCCATGAATCATTAAAAAAAACATGCTTATGTCAATAATAAATACTTAAATGACATTAATCAACTACACATTAAAGAATAATTATTTAAATAATAGATGAAATATGTCAATGTTCTTTGATTAAATGTAGATTAATTCTATGATTCTGTACATACAGTTATTTATAATGATTGCTTTGTTGCAGTTGATGGGCATTTTTGTTCATCGCATTTGTAACAAAATTTACTTTATTAATAAAAGTAAAATACCGCGGACGCTGGAAATCTGAAATAAAAAGAGAAAATGCCAGATAATCTCAGGAGGTCTAACAGCAGCTGTGGAGAGAGAAACACAGTTAGCGTTTCGAGTTCTATGACCCTTCTACAGAACTGAAGAGGAATAGAAATGTGATGAATTATATAATAGGAGATGGGGAGAAGGCAGAATAGAAAATCAGTAATAGGTCGGAGTTAAGGAGAGATTGACAAAGATGTCATGAATATGAGACAACGGGGCTGCAAATGGTGCCATTAGGGACTGAAGTGTTAATAGTGGCAAAGGTAGAGTAGCAGAATATGAATAGGAAAACACCTTTTGTTAATTGCTTCTTGTTTCCCATTAAGCCTAATGCATACTGGTGACATGGGGGTTGTGTGTGGATTTCACCTTTTCATTAAATTTCTTTGCTTTCTTTAAAATGTATATTGGGCAGGATTTACCAGCTTTGTCACGCTTGACTTGGAGACTTGACAAGCCCATTGACTCGCGCCAGATTGTCGATGCTTGAGACGTCTCACGTGATTCAACCGAACCTCGCGAGACGTCGTGATCTGGATCTCACCATCACGGGGCATGATCCAGATCACCATTAGGCTCCTTTAAATTTGACTGCACAATATTCTCCCGGGTCCCGGGAACTAACGTCCTCCCCAGCGAGGCTTCGACCAGGTGCCACTTAGTACTGGTACTTTCAAAATGAGATGATCTTGACTTTTTCCATACGAATACATGAATTTGGAGCAAGAGTAGGCCTGCATTCAGAGTTGCTGGGAAGAGTTCTGAAAAGTAAATGGAATCAAAAGGGAATGGGACTGAAAATGTCCAAAGGGTTTAATGGAGTTTGACAGCCCATCAGCAGAAAACCTGCTACTACTCAATGGGTGCTATAGTCAGAGTCCCTCTTGGGCTGCAGCAGGGCAGGGACATTGAGCTCCAGCAGCACGCAGGGGGAGGAGGGTTCCCAACCGAAGGCTGGTTACACTGAGAGGTTTCAAGGAGCATTCGCCTACCTCCATCCCAATGACTGAGGTGGCTATGATTCACCAAGGATGTGGTGACAGAAATGTGACACTTCTTACAGTAGAGCAAGGGAGTAAGAACTGCCAGTGTCTGTGATGATCACCGTGGCCCTAAGTTGCTATGGCAGCACAATCCTTCCAGGCTGGCACAGACAACATTACCAACATTACAGTTCGCCGTGCATTGCTGCATCAAGGAAGTGACAGAGGCATGTACACCAGCAGTAAGAATTTCATAGTTTGCTTGCTAAGTAGAGAGGAGCAGAACGAGTCACTGTGTGCCTTTACCAAGCTAGCTGGATTACCACTGGTGCAGAGAGCCATCGGTTGCATCTATGGTGCTCTACAGAACCATAGATCAACAAGGGGATGTACCAGAACCACAGAAATGTCTCTACCATGTAGTAGATGTGTGCCAATGCACGCAGTATCATGACAGTGAATTCCTGCTATCGTGGCAGTACCCATGATGCTTTTACCCCCAAGGCAGACAGTCAGCCTGGACATTTTATGATAAGCCAGAGGCTGGTTGCTTGGTGACAATGGCTACCCAATCTTCACGGGGCTTTATGACTCCCCTCTGTCACCCAAACACGTGTGGATAGCACGTGTAATTATGAGAGCCTTGGTACCAGCTGGACAGCAGGTTTGTTTTTTTTAATACAAATTTAGAGTACCCAATTCTTTTTTTTTAACAATTAAGGGGCAATTTAGCGTGGCCAATCCACCTACCCTGCAAAACTTTGGGTTGTGGGTTGCAACCCACGCAGAAAAGGGGAGAATGTGGAAACGCCACACAGACAGGGCCGGCATCGAACCCAGGTCTTCGGCCCTGTGAGGCAGCAGTGCTAACCACTGCGCCTCCGTGCCACTCCAGGACAGCTGGTTTGTGATGCAGAGCAAGGCCAACAGCATGGGTTCAATTCCCGTATCGACTGAGGTTTTTCACAAAGGCCCTGCCTTTCCAACTGTGCCCCTCGCCTGAGGTGTGGTGATCCTCAGGTTAAATCACCACCAGTCGGCTCTCCCCCTCAAAGGGGAAAGCAGCCTACGGTTACCTGGGACTAAGACGACTTTACTTTACTTACTTGCTACCGGCAGGAAGGCTGTGGAACAGGCCACCAACACGCCATGCACCTGGAAGCAGGCAGGGTGGGCAGATTGTGATGTTACTCAGCATCTAACAGTGTTTCGGTCCCTGACCTGGGGGAGACAGTAACGTTGTGATAATGTCACTAGACTAGTAATCCGGAGGCCAAGGCTGATGTGCTGGAAACATGGGCTCAAATCCCACCACAGCAGCTGGTGGCATTTGAATTGAATGAATAAATCTGGAATATAGAGCTGTATATAAATAATGATGGGTGCAGCAACTACTATCTGGTTCACTAATGTCCTTTAGGGAAGTCAATCTGCTGGCCTTTCCCAGTCTGGCCTGCAGGACCACAGCAAAGGAATTGATTTTTAAATGCCCTCTGCAATGATTTAGCAAGCCATCCAGTTCAAGGCAATTCGGGATGGGCAACAATGTGCCCACGTCTGATGAAAGAGAAAACTCTGCTCTTTTGGCTCTGACAGAACATGCCATCAGCTGCAGTCCCCTAAACTAGCACTATTAAAAGGCATCAGATGGTACTTTTGAGTGAGTTGCCTTTGACTTTCGAGAACAGCTGCCTTATAATGAGGAGCAAGTTGTTAAAATCAGCAGGAAATGGAGCTGGCAAATCCAAGGAGTTCAGCAGCAGGCCTGTTTTAACTCCTGGGGGCTTATGTCCATTTTGGCCGCATCAGTGAGGTTGCAGAAGATCCATATGCCAAGAGAGGGGACTTCATAGTGCTCGCTCTAACAGTACAGATTTAGAGCAGTGAGAAGCAAAAACATGGCTTGACCAGGGTGGTGGGATTTTCAAAGGTTTCATGAACTTCAAACACATGGCTTTGTGGCCACTGCATTTCAATAGGGTGATGCAGGGATTAAATTCCCGGAGTTTGCATGTAACCATGCACAAAGCATTAAGTCGGGGAATTTTGTTTATCCTGCCAACAGTCACAATGCTTTTATCCTGTGCTCGTCAGCCTTTCTGTTGTGTATTGATATTTGTTCCTAGGTGAAACAAGGTCACTTTAAGAGTCCGATCACATATCATATTGATGATATAGGCCATTTGCTCAGGCAAGCAGGCAGTCTATCCCAACAGCCTGCAGAATAAACACCATTTTGATACAGCTCTTGTTGTTTGTTCCTTTGTAATCTGCAAGCCTACCCTTTAAAAATTCGACGAAGAAAGCTGGTGACAAGGAGGAGGTCGGAAACACGCTGGGGGACTCCCGGAGAAGTAAAGAAAAATAGAAAAATCGTTGGTCCGTGTGCAGGCACCCAAAAAGGATTAAAAAGCTAAAAACTGTCTTACACCAAAGCTGGGAGGAATGGGGGGGGGGGGGGGGGGGGGGGGGGGGGGGGGGTGGAGATGGGAAGATTCAACCTCCTGCGATATCTCGGTAGCACAGTGGTTAGCACTGTTGCTTCACCGAGCTAGGGTCCCAGGTTCGATTCCCGGCCTGGGTCACTGTCTGTGCAGAGTCTGCACGTTGTACCTGTGTTTGATTGGGTTTCCTCCGAGTGCTCAGGTTTCCTCCTACTTCCTGAGTTCCTGCTTCCTCGGTTATTGTGTGAGCATCCTGCAAGCCTTCTCTTCATATACGTTCACAGACCCCCAGCCCAGTAATTAAGTCCCAAAAGAGGAGCTGTTAGGTGAATTGGACATTCTCAATTTTCCCTCTGTGTACCCGAACAGGCGCTGGAGTGTGGCGACGAGGGGCTTTTCACAGTAACTTCATTGCGGTGTTAATGTAAACCTACTTGTGACAATAAAGTTATTATTATCTGGTGCAGCCAGAAAAACATGGCTCGAAAGCCTATGACGAGGTTGTAGAACATAGAACATGGAACAGTACAGCCCCTTCAGCCCTCGATGTTGTGCCGAGCCATGATCACCCTACTCAAACCCACGTATCCACCCTATACCCATAACCCAACAACCCCCCCCCCCATTAACCTTACTTTTTTAGGACACTAAGGGCAATTTAGCATGGCCAATCCACCTAACCCGCACATCTTTGGACTGTGGGAGGAAACCGGAGCACCCGGAGGAAACCCACGCACACACGGGGAGGACGTGCAGACTCCGCACAGACAGTGACCCAGCCGGGAATCGAACCTGGGACCCTGGAGCTGTGAAGCATTTATGCTAACCACCATGCTACCGTGCTGGGTTTGCTGGTATTGCTGGGCCACCTCTCACCTAAACCTTTGGTCATTGCCGTGAGGTTCAGGTTCCATAAATGTAACCAACAAGAAAGTGATTCAATCATGCAGATCAGTTCACTTTTGAAGAAATTAGCTGAAAACTGTGAATTTGGAGATGTCTTGAATTAGAGACTGTAGTACCCTCAATAACTACAGGAGAGTGTGGAATGGTAAATGAAGGCTTTAATAAGCAGAGAACTAACCAATTACCGAGACGTGTGCTTACTGAGAGCCACCTACAGGGCGTCACCTTATATACAGATCCCTGGTGGGCGGATCCGGAGGCGGAGTCCCCCAGGATTCCAAACCCGGTCTTAAAGGGGCATCACCTACATGGTGTTACGGGTACAGTAACCATTCATCACAGACACAGACTAGTGAAGAAGCGAAGCTATCCAAAAAAAGCTGTGAACAGAAAGCAATTTCAACCTAAAGAAGGCTTTAGAATAGGGCAATCGCTATGGAATTAGCAGCTAAGGAAGCCCAGCAATTAAGTTTGAGCACTAGAATCCATAAAATGTCGAATGAGACCTGAGCACCGACACAGGTTCCCACCATTGTGCAAAAATTAGGCACACAGCAGCAGACTGCTGGTGCAAAAGATGCAAAATGCAAGAATTGTGGTTAGAAAGGGGCACATCAAATGTGCATGTTGGGGAAAGTAACACGTTCTAAACAAGAATTATAAAAAGCAAGAACCAAGTGTATCAAATGGAATAGTGGGAAAAGTATCTATGTTATACAAAAAGGCTCGAAAAAGGACCAGAGACACAGTCAGATGATGAACTGTCTCTGAACATACTGGCTATTGCAAACAGTTACTGGGTCACTCCTTAACTGGACGGACAACTAATAAAAAGGGAGATAGACACTGGAGCAGCAAATTCGTTCGTACCAGAAATTGTTTACCAAGATAAATCAAAACATACCACCATATAACCCTCAAGGATAATACGAAAAAACCTATATTGGGAAAGTGGTTCCCCTGAGGGGCCATATCAATGTAAATGTGCAGCTAAACAGACAGACGGCAGACTTGTCCCTGCACGTTGTTAAAGGTAACTATCCAGCCCTAAAGGGGAGAACTTAATGGAGAGAATCAAATTAAACTGGGCCGAGGTGAACCTCGAGTCTGAAGCAGGTTGGCTGAAAATTTTAAAGAAACATGCCATCGTCTTTAATGGAGAGCTGGGAAAAATGAAAGAGATCTCAGTCAAACTAAAGATTAAGAGCAAAAGCCAAGCAAAATGGTTAAAGGCAAGGTCAGTGCTGTACACCATTAGGCCTAAGGTCAATGCAGAATTGGAATGGCTGGTCAAGAAGGGGGTCTTTGACCCCTTTAATTTAAGTGATTGGTGAAGGGGGTGCCCAGAGATGAGACCTATTAAAACTAAATAGCTAGGAAAACATTAGAATAGATCTACATAAGTTAGTTTATTGGGGATTGAGATTAATCATAGAAAGTATACCCAGTAATCATTATTAATCATTAAACCTGTATTTTAGGACATAGCAGTGATAATCATTTAAACTCCTGCTACAAGCAATGGCTACAATGCATGATGGGATTTAGGCTAGCTAACTTGCCCATGCTTTTGACGGGATTGTGTAGTCAGCAGATTACATTGTCACCTTAGTAAACAATTTTTATCAGTGGCCCCAGTATCCTGTTTCAAACAATCCATGGTGTGAAAAGGAAGCCAGCTATGGTATCCTGCCCCTGGATGAACAGCAGTCTGCAGCCGCCACGGGAGGTTGACAAAACTTCAGACCACAAGATGTCCACGCCATCGGGAAGTCAGCCCATCGGGGGCGAAGCATCGGGGGAGGGCCTTCAGGTGACAAAGTCCTGAGGCCGCCCCAGCGGCGTACTGACTGATGATGCGGTTTTAGAGGGGGTGGAGCATCCGAAAACAGATGCCACTCCCAATTTCAGAGTCAAAAGGGATTCTCCGCCCGATCACCGATTACGATTTTGGTGTCGGCAAGCGGAGAATTCCACCCATAAGTATTCCCACTGCTTTTGATGATAGAGGGCGGGAGGTATTGTCAAAACCAACTTGATTACTAAAGCCCTAAATGCACAGTCATTACTCACATTGTAATTCCTGTTGGAAAATGAATCAGTGAATGCTGGCTAAGACAATCCCTCACTTTCTATTTTGGTGTGAGTGGCACCATTCTGTAACAAAATAAATTACATTTTTCACTTAAGTATTTCGGCTTGAATGGGATGATCCTGTAAGATATGTGATGTGTCCTCGTTTTCATCAATTCAATCCCAATAATGAACCCATTCACTTTCTTATTTTCTTGGGGAAAATAACCGCAGGTATCCAGTGAATTTGCTGCCAGGTATTGATTTCTATCTGATCACTTCATGCAAGATATCATTTTCCATGGGTGCGAGAAAATAAGGAACAAGGCGAGGGCCAAGTTTAAGAAGAATTTCTCTCTCCAACCAGTGGATCAGTTCAGCGTTTATGAAATCTGCTGTTCAGAAGAGAAATTGCAATCGACTTAATGCTGCCCTAAATTGACTTGAAGAATTGTTTTGCACTATTTTGGGCGCAATTCTCCGGCCTCGTTGTGCTCTCACTTGAGCGCAACGCACCCGGAGAATGCCGGGAAAGGCTTCCAGCGAGCCTCTCAACAGGCTCTGCACATGTCCCGGGAGATGTCGGAGATGGAACCCCGCCCCAAACGGGCAGGACAGATTGACGCTCGCGGAAGTAGGCCACAAACCTACTTACAGCGGCATGGGACACAGTGGTTAGCACTGGAACTGTGACGCTGAGGACCCGGGTTCGAATCCCGACCCTGGGTCACTGTCCGTGTGGAGTTTGCACATTTTCCCCGTGTCTGCTTGGGTTTCACCCCCGCAACCCAAAGATGTGCAGGCTAGGTAGATTGGCCACGCTAAATTGTCCCGTAATTGGAGAAAAAATAATTGGGTACTTTAAATTTATAAAAATAAATAAATAAATAAACCTACTTACGACCTATTTCATGGGATCCACCGGCCTCCCTCGATTCTTTGGCCTCCCTAGGGTGACTGCAGCCGGACGCCGATCAGTGCTGGTCCATACAAACGTGGACCAGGTGGTTTGGCACCCAGGTGGCCTCCTGGGCCATTGGAGACCCCAGGGTGGTCGGAGTAAGTGCATGGTGGCTCCCCGGACATCCCCTGGAATGTGGGCACGTTGACACTGCCCATCTGGCACCTTGGCACTGCCACCCTGGCACTGCCAAAGTGCCAACATGGCACTACCAAGCTGGCAGGAGCACAGCCTGGGTGCCAGGGTGACAGTGCTAGAGTGCCTGGGTGCCAGGATGGCACTTCCAAGGCCCAGGGGGTGAGAGGGCCATGCCCATGAAATGAGGAGGGAGGGGGGTTTGAAGGGTGGGTGAGTGAAGGTGAGTAGGGGCCTCCCAGAGGTTGGGTGGGTGAAGGTGGGAGTTCTAGAAGGAAGGGGGTGCAGTAAGGAGGCGGCCTGAGGAGGGGGGACCCTCAGCGACCCCATAGCAGGGTGTCCTCACTTGGGGGTTTTGGGGTAGTGTCCATGTGTGTGGGGGATGACATTTCCCATGGGTGGGAGGTGTGGGGGACCCACAAGCTCACCTAGAGATCAGGGCACCCTTTCAAAATGGCATCCCGATCTCTGATTCAACTTCCCAGTGCTAAAACAAATTCTGGGCAAGATTCTCCATTTCTGAGACAGTGGGAGTGATCTTCCGGTCTTGTTACGCTATCGCTCAAGCAAATGGAGGCCGGTGAATAACGGGAGAGGCCTAAAACGAGATCCGCGGCAGGCGCCAAACAGTTTGCGATACAACCAGCCTCAGGCGAAATCAGGATCTCGCTGTTGTGTGGCAATAAACCAATTATCACCACGTAAGCCCCATTTCCAAACAATTAACAAGAGCTACCCATTATCCAACAGCCGCCCGTCATTCAGCCGCCTCCCCAGCAAGTGCTCACGCTGGCGCCAATTAGTACTCCTTTTTAAAAACGTGGACCAGGCAGAATGGCATCCGGGGGTCGCCGAAATGCCGACCCGTTTTGCAGCCTTTCAATCCAAGGTTCTTCCCACCTCCTTGTGTCCGACTCTTGAAGGTGCCCCTCTGATGGAAACGACACACTGTACGGTGTAGAACTTGATTTTGCACAATGGTGTAACATGGGCCATAATGAATTGGGAGCCAATTTTACATCTTTCTCATGTTGCCATTGACAAGCTGTCATCTCACCATTGCCCATTATATACTGTTAAAAGCAAATATTCCCCGCACCCCCACCCCAAGCAGATTTATCAGAATATTCTGCAACCAGTAACCATAACCAATTGAAATGTCTTCACGCTTGAGCATGAGGAATTTGATCCTGAAGTGCCAATAACAGGTATTGCCATTTTCTCTTGTTAATTATGTTTTTCTCTGGATTCAAACCACATTGCCGGGTTTTGTGTCTCAGCCCTGACAGATAAATCAATAAAAAGTACTTCTGATCATTTATATTACAAGTACCAAATTGAATTGGAAAAGCAGTACCTTCCTGTTGTTTTCAATCTTTGGTAGAGTGAAGAATGAAATGAATCATTTGAAATTCTAACGGGTTAGACTGTTGGTAACAAAATCACAAAGCTGAGTGTGACAGGACTAAAATGATGCACTAACACAATGAGGGTGGTCTACATTTCACTTTCTTTTTAATTCTGTAAACTAATTTATCGGAAAACAGTAACTGATTACTCAAATATGGCATTTTGTTTTTGATCCCGACGTTATTTTGAAACATAATTGATCGTAACAACCATGCTGTTGAAGAACTTTAACCTTCAGTTAAGCATCAAATATGTCAAATTTAACACACATCCAAAGTGAGGTTTATGATCATGTATTCTAAAACTGTTGTTTCCTAGTCCTGACAGGTATCTATGAATTTGAATGGAAAATCATGGCAATTCCAATGGGAAGAATTAATAATTCTTATTGAAAAAAGTTACAAATTCTTATTGAAAGTAAAAATTTACGTTCAGTCACCAGGAACAGGGGATGTTCACTGTGTCTCAGTAGGAACAGCCAGCATGTGGCAATCTGGGTTTGAATCAATGCTGGATCTCAACCCAAACATAGGTGAGAAAAATAGTAAAATGATACTGGTTAATAAGCATGGTATTTCTATCAGCACAGTTATTGTTCAAAGGTTTAATGGGGCTGCGTTAACTTCCTCTCTATAATTTTAAAGCAGGGGTGCTAATTCATTAAAATAAAGTTTCAGTTCCTCGTGGGTTTAGCAGAATAGAATTTGATACAAGCATTTATGCTTACGAGTCATGTCTACCCTGGAATATTTAAGGGATTCAATGAATATCAGGATATAATAGTGCATCTACTTCAAAAAAAATTACACAAGGTCCTAAGGCATTTTGATATAAAAAGATGTGGCATAAATGCAAGTGAATCAGAAAACTTTGAAATGCAAAAAATATCCCTGAGCTAACTCCTTTAAATAGAGCCTGGGTGAATGTTATGAATATATGCTCCCAGCACAGATCTTCAGCTGGCGGGAGGGCGGTATCTGCACCAATTATGAGCTAACCGTGAAGGTTTGCAAATTGTGATTTGCTGATCAGCCATCCATCTCGCCAGAGTCCTGCAGTGTCTGCTCAAAGTTTGTCCTTGTATCGATTTGCCTATACCATAGTCACTCGCTCTCTCCAGTCTATTTCATCTTCAGAGAGAGGTAGATTATTTCATGTAACATAATAAAACTCTCCAAGTCTGTCGCCATCAATCTACATTATTATTTGCATACTTCTGGTTTAAATTTTGCATGTGGCATCTCTATTGTCTCGGTCGGGTTGGTGTTACAGCAGATCTATGGGGTAATCAGAATATCAGTGCTTATATTCATCCTTGACCTCATAACCGGACAGCACGGTGGCACAGTGGTTAGCTCTGCTGTCACACAGCTCCAGGAACCCGGGTTCAATTCCGGCCTCGGGTGACTGTGTGTGGAGTTTGTACATTCTCCCCGTCTCTGCATGGGTTTCCTCTGGGTGCTCCGGTTTCCTCCCATAGTCCAAAGATGAGCAGGTTAGGTGAATTGGCCATGATAAATTGCTCCTTAGTGTCCAAAAGATTAGGTGGGGTTACTGGGTTACGAGAATAGGGTGGAGGTATGGGCTTAAGTAGGGTGCTCTTTTCAAGGACCGGGGCAGGCTCGATGGGCCGAATGGCCTCCTTCTGCACTGTAAATTCTATGATTCAGCCAACTCCTTTTCACATAGTTCATTAAAGTTGCAGATTGCAACGTTGTTTGAATCAACAGCTCATTGCTGCCACTTATTACAACTTTAGGCTTAAAAAAATTTACTTTACTAAAAAGCAACGAGAAATGAGTTTAATCTTTATCGATAACATATTATTTTGTTGTCTGTCATGACAGCAATAGCACCGTGTTGCTCCAGGGCACGAACTGAATATTCTGAATATTCTGCATGCATGGAAAGCAAAACAGACGTAACGGGTAATAAGGTAAGAAACAGCGGACAATCTGTCAGAGTGAAGAAGACTTCAAAGGTGGCCATTGCTGGGGAAGAACTAGAAGTGAATTAAATACTAATTAATACAGAAATTCACTGGCAGTTTAGCATTGTCATTTCAAACTGTATCTGCAGTTTATTCAAACATTGTAGACCTGACACTGTATAAATTTGCAAACCTTAATTGATTTGGATATGTATGTCTAATCATGTTTAAATCAAATTTACTTAATGTTAAATCAATTAAACTGGCATCTCAAAGAGGCTTTAAGAACCATAGCTGATGGTGGCATTTCAATAGATTAAAGGGACC
This sequence comes from Scyliorhinus canicula, assembly GCF_902713615.1. Classification (NCBI taxonomy): domain Eukaryota; kingdom Metazoa; phylum Chordata; class Chondrichthyes; order Carcharhiniformes; family Scyliorhinidae; genus Scyliorhinus; species Scyliorhinus canicula. The sequence goes on from NC_052151.1 coordinate 171,450,321, forward strand.
ATTGTTTTAGCCATTTTAAAAGTGCCAAAGAAAAGTAGATTAACTGGCCAGCAAATTGGATAGCACTCAACAACAGGGGTTTACTCATGCATGCACATTTTCTGCTGCCTGCTCATTTAAGTGGATTGCACCATGCAGCCAGCACTCTTAACACCGAGTGGCTACATGACTCAAACTGGGAGTGCAAATTCTTACAAGGCCAGCACGGTTTCAAGCAAGCCTGCATGGCTTAAAGCCTATCTGTTCCTATTGTGGGAGCAGCTGGGCGGGGGGGGGGGGGGGGGGGGGGGGCCGTCAAGCATTGTGTCTGGGGAACATGCAGAGGAGGGGAGGGGGGTCAAGCATTGTGTCTGGGGAACATGGGAAGACGTAGTAAAAGTGAATACAATCTACAAAAGGCTCAAGAATGATGGTGCAAGGCAAAGAGCAGGCTCCATATTACCCAGTCAACTGGAGGGCTTGGTTGAGATGCACTGAAGGAGAGATGCCTCCATCCAGTGACATCGGAATCGCAAAGCGTGATTGGGCAGAGAGTCCGACGTCAGCCGAAAATCGGGGCTAAGCGGAACACAGTACGTATTGTGTACATTCCATTGGCCGCAGAAAAATACTTTTCACTGTACTTCAGCTCATGTGACAATAAATCAAATCAAATCAAAATCAAATCACCATGCTCCGGCGCGTTGACGGTGGTGTGAATGCGCTCCACGCCCCTCGCCGGCATGGGCATGCAAATTGTACAGTAACACTCATTAACATATCCTTAACTGGCCCAACCCATGGAACGGTGGCACAGTGGTTAGCACTGCTGCATCACTGTGACAGTGACCTGGGTTCAATACTGGCCTCGGGTGACTGTGTGGAGTTTGGACTGCGTGGGTTTCCTCCGAGTGCTCAGTTTTCAAAGAACAAAAGGGAACAAAGAACAATACAGTACAGGAACAGGCCCTCCAGCCCACCAAGCCTGCGCCAATCACGTGTCCTATCTAGACCAACCAGTGCATTCCAAGCTACCATCACCCTCTGTGTAAAATACCTCTCCTGCACATCTCCACTGAACCTTTCCGCCCTCACCTTGAACTTGTGCCCCTTGTAATTGTCATTTCAGCCCTGGGAAAAAGCCTCCAACTGTTCACCTGATCTATACCCCTAATAATTTTACAAAATTCTATCAGCTCGTCCACAGTCAAAAAGATGTGTGGGTTAGGTGGATTGGCCATGCTAAATTTCCCCTTAATGTCCATGGATGTGCAGGTTAGGTGATGGGATTACGCGGATAGGGCAGGGTGGACACTCGGAAATGGGCAGAGTGCTCATTCGAAGGTCGGTCGATGGGCCAAATGACCTTCTTCAGCACTGTAGGGATTCTATGACCCACTAGTCTCCAGCCTTCCGCGATGCTTCACCTCTGCCAGGCGGAAGTGATGTTCACTTGTGGTATTTAAAATGGGAACCAGGCACCCTGGCTGCTGAGGAAACGACAGGAGGTAAGCCAAGTTTTCCAAAGGCCCAACCGTGTGCCAACTGTTGTACCGCTGGCTGGGGAGGCATCTACCAGGGCTGGAGAGATTAGTAGAGGGCAACCGGGCGTTGGGCCACGGGCCTGGGGTAGCCCCTGGACCGGGGTGTCCGGCACGGTCAACCATTGCCGTGGCCTGCAAGGCAGCGTACTCTACTGGCTTCCCACTGTGTCCCCTAAAGATGCAGAGCTCCACCAGCCATATGGTACTCCCACCCCCCCCCGACCCAGGCACCCCGCCAGGAACCCCCAGTGACTGCTGACCCATCAATAGGATGGACGTGGTCCAGCGCAGATAATGGCCCACCTTGTGCACCCATCCCCCACAGCAGGGGGAAGCAGGGGCAGAGCAGAGCACAGCCGAACAGCGGACGCATGCACCATAGCCCTTGCCACACCTCCAGCACACTGTTCTCCCAGGGCAGATGCCCTACCAATGTCATCAGCCAGCCCATCCCGCTGGGGCACCGGCCAGCACCAAGCAGGTGATGGGTCACGCACCAGGTAGGCCCTGCCACATGGCGCCATGCATCTCTGTCTCAGACCTCTGCCGCCACCAAGGGCGGCTAATGGGGATACCCTCAACTACCCTGAGGGCCGTCCTCCAAAACCCGCAACCCACATCACCGGCCCCCTGGCACAACACCCCACTCCCATCACCTTTCCAATCCCCTCCCGGCACACACTTTGCACCTAGCCCAGCCCACCCCTCACATCCTACAGACAGAGGGCTGAGGCAGGTCGGAACGTTGGTGAACAGGCGTTTATTTGTGACAGTGCTATGTACCACATCTGTGCCCTTGCCCCTGACACTACATGCTTCACACATGCCAACTTAACTGGTGTCTAACTTTCTAACCTTACGTGCCTAAATACTCCTTCACACATGGTTCCCTAGACCGTACATCAGAAGTGGAGGTGGCCTGCTGTGTATTCTGCCCTATGACCTGGGTCCTTTTGGTGCCTGTCCTCTGGAGCAACTGGGCCTGGATGGGTCAGACCATCTTCTGGGTGTCACAAGTGATGTGGTGCCACCTTTCTCTGCCCGCTGCCCATCAGGTGCTCCAGGCACAGTTGAGGGGGTTTCAGAGGTGTTGTGGTGTTCCGGCACTTCCCTTGCTGGAGTCCCTGTCAGGTGCCTCATCACCTTCTTCTCCCTCACAGTGCCCGTGGCCCTGGGCTACCTCTTGGGACAGGGGGACAGCCAGAGAAAGCTCCAGGGGCTCCACCATCACCTGGCGCTTCCAGTCCTGGAGGCCCGCTGTCTTGACTAGGGTCTCAATGCTCACGGTATGGAGCAGAGGGACCAAGCCATGTCCCTCTGGGACTGGGCCACATCACTAAGGGGCTGGGCCACATCACTCAGGGACCGTGCCAGGTCCCGCTGTGACTGGCTCAGGTCAAGCAGCGCCAGGTCAATGTTCTCGCCGCCCGCAGTTATGGCCCGTTGTGATTGGGCCACGCTCTGGAGTGCTGCAGTAATGTGGCCCTGGTACATGGCTGCCTGTGACATAGCCGCCCTGTCCTGTGCCTCGACCTCCGCCCGCACACTCTACCCCAGGCCTCGGACATCCTGACCCGTAGCCGATACCTTTGCACATAAGGCCTCCACCACGGATGCCACCTTTGCGGTGTTGGCCTGGGTGACACGCATGGTCGGCACCACCTCCTGCTCCTGCAGACGGTTGGACTCCTCCAACTAAAGATGCTGGATGTTTACTGACACCCCCTCATGAAGACCCTGGCTCTGTACCTGCATCTCCAACATCAATCCGACCACACTCCCCCCCCCCCCCACCGCCGCTTTCCAGAAGCGCAGTCTGGACGGCAGTTAGTCCCTGGGATCAGACTGTCCTCCGACCGTCTGCCCCCGCAGGGGTTCCTATTTCCATTGGTTGTACCATTGCGTGTGTGTGGAGCCTCGTCACTATGATGTGCAGCCAAGGTTAGTGTCGTTGGGATAGTGGAAGGTATCAGTGACAGATGTCGGTTTGGTCTCCGGACATGTGCCCTGGGGTATTGCGGGGTTTCAGTGAGGGGTCACGTTTGGTCCCGCCACTTTGCCCGGTGAGTCACAGGGTTGCGGATGGGCGCGGGGGACACCTCCCGATTTCTCATCTGGTGCTGACCCTGCAAGACACAAGACGCATGGATACATCATGGTCTGGAAGGGGAGGGGCTACTTTTGTGCCACAGGGACATCGCAACATATTGGGGCTCGCTTGGTTGTGCCTTGACGACATCCACTTCTGCGACTGCCCGCTCCCCCACCCCGCCGACCAAGTCCAATGCCCTCTTCTCCACGAAGGTGAGGGGCCGCAGGTCTGACAGGCCTCCTCCGGTCTACTCCCGCTCAGAGTGGTGCACAGTGGTAACTCTTCATTCACCTGAGGAAGGAGCAGTGCTCCAAAAGCTAGTGTTTGAAACATAAATGTTGGACTTTAACCTGGTGTTGTAAGACTTCTTACTGTGCTCACCCCAGTCCAACGCTGGCATCTCCACATCATGAGTTACTACAGCAAGATTAGCAGGAGAGTCGAACTCAAGTAGGAGAATTGTTAACTGTTCAATAAATGTGTTAAAGCTATCTCCAAGTCTGAACCTTCCTTTGTCAGAGTGCACATCAAGGAAGCAGCTTATGCTACATGAAGAAACATAACACAACACTTCCCACCCTGGGGAACAGGATGTCCCACATCTCCTCCTCGGCATCCAGCAGTATCTCTAGCTCTACGTCAGCCAATCTGGGAGTTGCTTTCTGATGTGGCACCTCCTTGGCTGGAATGAGTGTGTGGGGAGTGGAGTGCTTATATGCAGCACCAGATTGCCAGGTTCATGAGTGCCAATCCCGACCGCAGCGAATCACATCCTGGAGTGAGTTGGAATTGCACAAGTTCCACGTGGCACCAGTATTGGTCCATTTGCATGTCCTGAATTGCTCCGAGATGGGAGCTGCCATCGGGACCTATGCAGTTTCTCACCGGTTTATCCCACACTTAGAATTTTTTTCAGCACTTGGCAGATGAACTCAGAAATCAGGCCGCAATTTTGTAAGAGTGCCCCGATCTCTAAGTGAGCCTGTGGGTGTCCCACACTTCCCACCCTTGGGCAATGTCACCCCCCCACACACACATGGGCAATGCCCCACAACCCCCAATTAAGGATACCCTGCTATTGGGTCCCTGGGGATCCTCTTCATCAGGTCCACCCACACCCCCTTAGGCCCTCCCCTTCCAGAACCCCCAAATCATCACCTGCCCAACCTCCCAGAGGCACCTACTTATCTGCATTGCACCCCCTGCCCCCCACCATTCAAACCCCCAGTTCACCCACCTTTCATGGACATGGCCTTCCTCGGCCCCTGTCACCCTGGCACCCAAGCAACCTTGCACTGCCATCCTGGCACTCGGGCAGTGCTCCTGCCAGGTTGGAAGTGCCACCAGGCACCTTGGCAGTGTCAGGGTGGCAATGTCAAGGTGCTAGATGGGAGGTGCCAAAGTGCCCCGTTCCAGGAGGAGAGCCAGGGAGCAATCCTGCACTGACCCTGACTACCCAGGGATCTCCGATAGCGCGGGCAACCCCCCCCCAACCTCCCGGTGCCGTTTCACCTGGTCCATGTTTGTGTGGACCAGTGCTGAACGGCTCCCAGCTGTGGCCTCATGGAGAATGCCGGCAGATGATAGAGGGACATAGATAAGCTGCAGAGCTGGGCTGAGAGGTGGCAGATGGAGTTTAATGCGGAAAAGTGTGAGGTGGTTCACTTTGGAAGGAGTAACAGGAATGCAGAGTACTGGGCTAATGGCAAGATTCTTGGTAGTCTAGATGAACAGAGAGATCTCGGCATCCAGGTACATAAATCCCTGAAAGTTGCCACCCAGGTTAATAGGGCTGTTAAGAAGGCATATGGTGTGCTAGCCTTTATAAGCAGGGGGATTGAGTTTCGGAACCACAAGGTCATGCTGCAGCTGTACATAACTCTGGTGCGGCCGCACCTGGAGTACTGCGTGCAGTTCTGGTCACCACATTATAGGAAGGATGTGGAAGCTTTGGAAAGGGTTCAGAGGAGATTTACTAGGATGTTGCCTGGTGTGGAGGGAAGGTCTTATGAGGAAAGGCTCAGGGAATTGAGGTTGTTTTCGTTAGAGAGGAGAAGGCTGAGAGGTGACTTAATAGAGACATATAAGATAGTCAGAGGGTTAGATAGGGTGGACAGTGAGAGTCTTTTTCCTCGGATGGTGATGACCAACACGAGGGGACATAGCTTTAAATTGAGGGGTGATAGATATAGGACAGATGTCAGAGGCAGTTTCTTTACTCAGAGAGTAGTAGGGGTGTGGAACGCCCTGCCTGCAACAGTAGTAGACTCGCCAACTTTAAGGGCATTTAAGTGGTCACTGGATAGACATATGGATGAAAATGGAATAGTGTAGGTCAGATAGGCTTCAGATGGTTTCACAGGTCGGCGCAACATCGAGGGCCGAAGGGCCCGTACTGCGCTGTAGTGTTCTATGTTCTATGTAGATCCCGGGCGGCTGGTAGACCTGGGGTAAGCTCGCTGAAGCTGGTTTAAACAGACTTCGGCGAGCGACGTTTGGTCACGCCTCTTCTGGGCATGACTCTGACTCTGATGACTCGCAGGTAGACCCCACAATGTGTCAAGGGTGCCAGAAAATCTGTGTGAGGCCTCTACCCGCAACCACCGCTTGAGGGAGAGTGCAACGGGGCCGGTGGATGGCGCCCACTGAATCCTCCTTCTCACATTCCACAATCTCTTCTAATTTACAATCAGAAAATGTAAGCATGCACCTTTTGCTTCAACCCACTCCTCTGCCTTTTTCTGTCTGATAACCAACAGCTACATCCTGACCATTCAGCGGTTGTAGATTAGATGGCGAGGAAACGTCACCACGTTCGCAGCCACCAGCTCAGATTCTGCAAGTTCCTTACAGGTGGGTGCTCCAGATGTGTCTACAGCCAGGGCAGCAGACAAAGTTAGCACAGATGTCAGCTCACCAAAGGATGCTAGTTCAGAGTTCTGTTGTGGAGAACACCGCTGAGGATTCGGTCAAAATCTGATGGGTGTACACATCAAAATGCCTGCCAAAAATCTGCAATTTATGTCAAGGAGCTTGGAAGAGCACAGTGCACAGTGCTTTATGCAGATCTTTGAACTCATTCTTTCCAGCACATGAATGGTGGCCAAACTCTATAAAGACTCTTGCTGACACGTGATCCAATGGCCAATATTTCAGCTTCCATTGAAACACAAACAGAAGCCACACAACATCTGGATGGTGCAGTGGAAGCTCAATTCTGAAGCACGTAAACTCAGACTGCGGCATCATAGCTGCAGGACATGATTGTTCAAAGAAGCTGGAGGGCATTTTAGCAAAGCTGGAGGGCACCATATCAATCTATCCTCCGACAGATTATCAGGACTACTGAGGTGCTTCCCCCCGGGAATTGCAGTGGCTTCATGAAGTAAAAAACTGTCTTCCCACAGGAAGATGTGATGAGGAGATGCCGGTGTTGGACTGGGGTGAGCCCAGTAAGGAGTCTTCCAATACCAGGTTTAAGTCCAACAGGTTTGTTTGGAATCACTAGCTTTCGGAGCACAGCTCCTTCCTCAGGTGGGTGAAGAGGTAGGTTCCAGATAGACAAAGTCAAAGATGCAAGACAGTACTTTGAATGTGAGTCTTTGCAAGTAATTAAGTCTTTACAGGTCCAAACAGAGCAACTGGAGAGAGGGATAATCACGATTAAAGAGGTGTGAATTGTCTCAAGCCAGGACAGTTGGTAGGATTTCGCAAGCCCAGGCCAGATGGTGGTGGATGAATATAATGCGACATGAGTCCAAGGTCCCGGTTGAGGCCATAGTCATCGAAGATAGCATTCGTCCTCACATCACTGCCAATTCAACAATCCTATTGCTATTAGACTGGTTCTGAGAGACTTTCTGCGCCCTGCTCCTCCCTCTTCCAATAGCATGTCCTATTCCACCCTCTTAAGAGATCGGAAATGTTAACTCTGTTTCTTTCTGATTTCAGATGCTACCTCACCTACTGAGTATTTCCAGCATTTTCTGTTGCTATGCCCTATTCTGTGGCAATTCTACTCAGTCTACCTGTCATGGAGCAGACCATGGGTAATTTAATTTAAGAACGGTCCTGGGTGCTTCCTATCACTTATAAAATGAATATGCATACTTAGAAAGGCTAAAAACTCTGTGCCCAATGGCCAGTTTTACTGTATATTTATGGATAGTGGAGCGGTCTTCGAAAAATCGATCCTCGCCTTGAGGTCCAGGTCTGAGCTGTTTTTTGTCTCTGACTATTATTTTTAGAAAGCATCCTCGTTGCCAGCTATGTCTTTTTTACTGCTGTGTTTTCTAAGGGGGTTCGGTTCTTCTTATCAGTAAAAGACAAAGGATGCAATGTTGCCACACTGTGGGTTTCCTAACCAATTAGTCAGACCTTGTTTACAGAGATGTTGCTGGTTCACAGTCTTAGATGGACAAGAGGGAAAATCTCCGAAGTGCCTCTGATGATGTCTCCACATAATCACGTGACACACTGCACAGAGAGGCATTGGTTACAATGCACAGACTAGGAGCTGTCTCCATTCTTGCTTGTGCGCTCGGCTCTGTCCAACATGAGACCAACCCCTAGATTTGAGTCATGTGTTTGTTCTCTTACATCACTGTGTGGGCAATACTATACTCAGCCCCATGTTAAACCCTTATACTACACATACCAGCGGGAATGAAAGAGGGTTGAAAAATAGGTGTTTGTCTTCAACTAAGATATGGGCACGATGAAGGATGAAAGGAAAATGAGTGAGAAACTGCAGAGACTAGGATTGGAAAAAAAAGATTGAGTAGAAGACTTTAACCTGAGGAGGGAATGCAATTGGAGAGATTTGCCTCAAAAAAAGATCTTTTGCTGCAGATAAGGTGGAGGAAGTACACATAATCGTACCCAGTGGGTTATCATCTTAATAGTAATGACAAAAACAACTGAGGGAAAATAGTAGAGAGGCTAAATACGATTTGACAAGAAACATTTTTTCTCGCTGCACATTCTCTCACATGGCAAAGACCCCAAAAAAGTGCTTTGAAGATTGAAAGTAGTCGGCAAAGGTTGTAATATAAGTTGCAAGGATCGTGAGAAGGGATATTAATCAACACTCGATGGGAAGGCGACTTTGAATTTTAAATATGCCTTTACATCTGGAAGATTTGTCTTGTAAGTTAAAGAATGTCCAATTTGAAAATAGGGATCTAAAGGATGTGGGAATGTGTGAAGCCGATCGTCCCATTAGGCCAATTATTTCTAACAGATAACACAAAATCCGTGTGCAACCTGCCCAACTACTGATACAATTATAGAGTAGGGTATCAATCAAAAATTACAGTCCGCTATGGTGTTTCCACTTGTTGGAAAAGTCCAAAAGTCGGGTTCATAAATATAATATAGTCACTAATAAATCCAATAAGGAATTGAATTTTGAGAAACTTCCTCAACTTAGGGACCAATTCAGTGAACCTTTGTTGTCCTGCCTCCAATGCAAACTTATACTTCCTGAAATGTGTTCCAAAAGAGTATTAGAAATGTGGGGCAGAAACTTGCCACGTTTTCAAGCTGGGGTGTAGCTCACCAGTTGCACAAATCAGTTTTCTCTCCAGATCTTGAGCTTCGCTGAGAAAAAACAATAAGTGGGCATAGTTTACACCATCACTGTCCCAGGGAGGGGGCAGCACGGTAGCACAGTGGTTAGCACAGTTGCTTCACAGCTCCAGGGTCCCAGGTTCGATTCCCGGCGTGGGTCACTGTCAGTGCGGAGTCTGTACTGCACATTTCCTGCACATGATGGCCGCAATTTAATGCCTGAAACACAGTCCAGTTTTGGACCCGGATAGCGGGGTGTTTCTCAGCACCTGCAGTGCCGAGAATGGCCCCATTATCAAGTGAGGCTGTTTTGTTTGGCTTCGGTGAGCAATGCCCTACCGAGGCCGCACTCACCTCGTTTCCTGCAGTTACGAGTTCTTCATGATTGGAATGCACTTACCTCTCTTTGATGTGGTTGATGTTTGTAAATATTGGGGTTTCACCACTTAGAGTCGCTCATCCATGAAGCTAGATGAATGAATCAAGGCTGCAGATGGTTTGTGGAAGATGTCAATCACAGCCCACTACTAGAAATTAATGAATGCCTCCCTTGCAGCTAATGGATCTGAAGGGTTGAAACACAGCTATACAGGTCACAGCTATTCTCCTTCGAGGAATGGACATGTGGTGCTTCCAGGTAAGTGTTACAGCTGTAATTTGTTTCACTGCTCCTGTACAGACTGCTCTCTAGCTAGCAGACTGAGGTCTCTTTTCCGGGTGGGGAGGGCAATCTGTGGGGGGAGTGTGTGGGAGGCTTTCCGTTAGTCAGGGGGACTTTGTGGGGGGGGGGGGGGGGGGTCCCTTTAGTTAAGGGGTCTCTGTGGGGGTTCCTTCAGTTTGGGAGTCTTCAGGCATTAAATTGCGCCCATCATGTGCAGGAAATGTTGCAGAAAGGGATACGTTGAATGTGCTTGTTGGAAAAGGAAACAAGTTTCAGACAAAAGTTGCAAAAAACAAGAACCTAATAAATCAAATGGAAAACTGAATAAAGGAAGAAGTGTCCATGTGGTAGAAAAAGAATGTGAAAAGAAACTCAATTCATAGTCCAAAGATAAACTATTATTAGTGGTACTAGCTATTGCTGGTGAAACAAACCGTTATTGGATCACTCTATTACAGTTAGCCGGTGAAGATGAGTCTTCCTATTAAGGCGATGCCTGGGGAGGTCTACCTATTAATGGGGTCGCTCGGGTGGTCTCCCTATTAAGGGAGTCCCTGGGGGGTCGTAATTAAGGGGATCCCTGAGGAGATCTGCATATTAAAGGAGTCCTGGGGGGTAAATGTGAGGGTTCTGGTTGAGGAGGGGTGAGCAGGTATTGCATTGTGGGGGGAGGGTGGCCCTCAGATGGAATTTGGGGGTGACTCCCCTAAGGAGTTACCCTCTTGATTCACCACGAGGTCCACCATATCAGGGCCAAGCTGGTAAATACCTGGTGATCCGCGCCCACATGATTCCCAGCCCAGGGGACTGGAGAATCACAGAGGGCCAGAGAATAGGGTGCTGGGCTACTAAATGGATGCAAATGGACCATTTACATCTTCCCTCTTGCACGCGGTCATGAACCTCGATCCTACCGCCAGTGGAAGATTGCGGGTACCGATGCCAATTTTCCCCGAAGCCCAATTTTCCATCCCATCGGGAAATGCACTTTAGGCGTTCTGGGACAGAGCCCCGAGCCCTGTATTACAAATTCCAGGTGGGATTCTCCACCCCACCACACCCATTTTCTCCCTTCTCCTACCCACCCTCTGGAAACTACCCGGTCCTGAATCCCCCTTAGCGGTAGGAGCGGGAAGGTTGACACCTGTTTACGAAGGAAGACCCGCACCTGCAGATACCTGAATTTGTTTCCCCTCGCCTGCCCAAAATTTTCCTCCAGCCTCATAGTCGGAAAGCTTCCCTCTATGAACATATCCCCCATCCTCTCAATCCCCGCTCTCTGCCATACACAATAACCCCCACCCATACTCCCCGGGCAAACCGGTGATTATCACAGATTGGGGCCCAGACCGATGTTCCCACTGTTCCCACATGCTGCCTCCACTGGCCCCAAACTCTCAGGGCCACTACCACCACGGGGCTGGTGGAATACCGAGCCGGTGGGAGCGGCAGAGGCGCAGTTACCAACTCCCCCAGACTGGTGCCCTTGCATGAAGCCACCTCCATACACACCCACGCCGACCCCTCCCGCACCACCCACTTCCTGATCATGGCTATGTTAGCCGGCCAGTAATAGTTGCTAAGATTTGGCAGCACCATCCCGCCCTCTCCCTGGCTCCGCTCAAGCATTACCTTCCTTACTCCCGGGGTCTTGCCCGCCCAGAGGAAGTCCGTGATCACCCTATTGACCCGCTTAAAAAAGGACCGCGGAATAAAAATGGGGAGACACTGGAATACAAATAGGAATCTCGGGAGGACCGTCTTTTTCACCGTTTGTACTCTCCCGGCCAGCGACAACGGGAGCACGTCCCATCTCCGGAAATCGTCCTTCATTTGGTCCAGATTCAATTTATGCAGCCGGTCCCATTCCCGCGCTACTTGGATACCTAGGTACCTAAAACTACCCCCGACTGACCTAAACGGCAGCTCTCCCAGTCGCACTTCCTGTCCCCTCGCCTGGACCACAAACATCTCACTCTTATCCATGTTTAGCTTATACCCTGAAAACCGGCCGAATTCCCCAAAATTCTTCATGATTTCCTCCATCCCCTCTACTGGGTCCGAAACGTACAGAAGCAGATTATCTGCATAGAGCAAAACCCTGTGTTCCCCCCCCCCCCCCCCCCCCCCCCCCGCCCTGACCGGTCCCGCCAGCTGCTTGAAGCTCTCAGAGCAATTGCCAATGGCTCTATAGCCAGCGCAAACAGCAGTAGGGAGAGGGGGCATCCCTGTCTCATCCCCCGGTGCAGTCTAAAATAGTCCGATGTTGTCCTGTTCGTCTGCACACTTGCCACTGGCGCCTAATACAGTAACCTGACACAGTCAATAAAGCCCCACCCGAATCCGAACTGTTCCAGTACCTCCCACAGATAATCCCACTCTACCCAATCAAAAGCCTTTTCTGCATCCATTGCGATCACGACCTCCACCTCCCTACTTTCCAGGGGCATCATGATCACGTTTAACAACCTTCTTACATTGGCCACCAACTGCCTACCCTTAACAAACCTCATCTGGTCCTCCCCAATAACGTCCAGAACACAATCCTCAATCCTGGAGGACAAGATTTTGGCCAGCAACTTGGCATCCACATTCAGCAGGGAGATCGGCCTGTAGGACCCACACAGCTCCAGGTTCTTATTCCGCTTAAGAATCAGCAAAATCGTGGCCTGTGACATCGTCGGGGGCAGCACCCCTCTTTCCCTTGCCTCATTGAACATCCTCAACACCGGCCCCTGTATCCCTGAGAACATTTATCAAGCTCAACTGGGTACCCGTCCAGACCTGGGGCCTTACCCGCCTGCATAGCCTTCAGACCCTCCACTATCTCTTCCAGCCCAATCGGGGCCCCCAGCCCTTCCACCTGCTCCCCGTCCACCGTTGGGAAATTCAGCATCTCCAAGAGGTGCCTCATCCCCTCCAGCCCCGTAGAGGGTTCCAACCTGTACAGCCTACTGTAAAAATCTCTGAACGTCTTATTCACCCCTGCTGAATCTCCAACCAGGTTCCCATCTCCGTCATTTACTTTCCATCTCTCCCTGGCTGCCTCCCTCTTTCTAAGCTGCTGTGCAAGCATTCTGCTGGCCTTCTCCCCATGTTCATAAATTGCCTCTCTCGCCTTCTCAGATGCTCCACCGCCCTCCCTGTAGTCAGCAAGCTAAACTCTGCCTGTAGCCACCGCTGTTGCCATAAAAGCCTGCCTCTGGGGACTCCGCATACCTTCTATCGATCTGTAGTATCTCCTTTACCAGTTGGTCCGTCTCTGCCCTGTCCACCTTCTCCCTATGGGCCCATATCGAGATCAGCTTCCCTCTGACCACCGCCTTCAGTGCTTCCCGGACCACCGCTGCTGAAATTTCCCCCGCGTCATTGATCTGCAGGTAGCTCTGAATACATTTTCTCAGTCGCTCACATGCCCCAAAAGTCCCACATCCAACCTCCAGTGCGGGCGCTGGTTACTGTCTTTACTAACCTGCAGGTCAACCCAGTGTGGAGCATGGTCTGAGATTGTACCCTGTGTCCACTAACCCAGCCAGAAAGACCCTGTTCAAAATAAAGAAATCAATTCGGGAGTACACTTTATGCACGTGTGAGTAGAAGGAGAATCCTTCGCCCTCGGCTGCCCAAACCTCCATGGATCCACCCCCCCATCAGCTCCATGAACCCTCTTAGTTCCTTTGCCATTGCTGGAACCCTGCCCATTTTCGGGCTTGACCGGTCTAAGCCCAGGTCCATAACTGTATTGAAGTCCCCTCCCATGACTAACCTGTGCGAGTCCAGGTCCGGTATCTTTCCCAGCATCTTCTTTATAAACTCCACATCATCCCAATTTCACCCCTGCCAACTTAACTGGTGTCTAACTTTCTGGCCTTAAGGGTCCAAACGCTATCCCGAGGTGGTTCCCAAGACGGTACAGCAGGAGTGGAGACAGTCTGCCATGACCTGCCCTGTGACAAGCGTCCCCGTTGGTGCACATCTCCTGGGGCTGTAATGATATGTATACAGTCAGGTTAGTGAAGATTTAATAATTACAGCTCTGTGTAAATCAAACACTAGAGGGCGTTACCACTTCTCTGTATTTAAGGCAGACCCTGAGGGAATTCTGGGAGTAGCATTAGGAGAAAACATGGTGGCAGCATTAGGAGATTAGATTAGTCAGAGTTAACACGAGGTTAGATCATAGTGCACTTAGTGACTGCTTAGATTATTGAATACTGTAAGACAGATTCAATATTACTTAATTATTATCTGTAGGTCAGCAGAGTGTGCAAACTTCATTTAACTAATCGGGTTACAATAACTTAGTTTTGTTTCTATCTTTTGATTGGTGAATTCTTTTTCAACAACTCATCGGATCGTTCTGAAAGAAAGGACAAAGAATACAACATATTACCATGAACAGTATAATAAAAGGGGCAACCCGACCTGGATGGGCCCGATTGCTGCTCGAGTGACACGGGTGGTGTGGTGCCGCCCTGTTCTGCCCGCTGCCCACCAGATGCACCTCCTGGATGGTGATGCCCATCCTAGATGCCCGCTCTGGTCTCGACTAGGGTCTGCATGCTCGCGGCCATGCAGCACAAGGAGTGGACCATCACCATCTGGGACTGTACCACACACGCTGCGGCTGTGCCACCTCAGCCAGTGACTGCGCGACCTCCCTCTGGAACTGGGCCACCTCCCTCTGTGTCTGCGCAACTCTGGCCAGTGCCTGGGCAGTGCCGCCGAATCCCAGCCATGGCCTGCTGTGCCTGTGAGAGGGCAGCCCTGTCCTGAGCCTCGGTCACCGCTTGCACAGAAAGCCTCAGGCTTTGGCACGCTGACCCATAGCCGAAACCGTCACCACCAATGCCTCCACTGCAGACGCCACCCGTTCGGTGTCAGCTTGGGTTGCATGCATGGCCAGCACCACACCCTGCTCCTGCACGCAGTTTCACTCCTCCACCTGCAGGTGCTGGATGCTCACCGTCATCCCCTCTTGTGGTCACTGGCTGTCTGACTGCATCTATGCTGTGGCTGGGACGGGATCTTCCAGAAGCCCGGAACTCATCCGGACGGCAGCTGGTTCCTGGGTCCGGCCTACCCTCCATCCATCTGGCACCTCGGCTGCTTCTACCTCCACCTGCTGTACCAGATGTGATGTGTAGCACACACCAGATAGTGTCCCAGGAGCCTCTTGACTTATCAACCGAGGTGATTGTCTCTGGGATGGTGGAGGGTGTTGCAGACAGCTGTGATGGAAGGTCAGTGTCATCCTCCGACCCAAGCTCCGGGGTATCCTGAATCTCGGGTGGAGGGCTGGTGTTCAGGCTGCTCTCCCCATCAGTGCTCGGCTGTCTGGGGGGCACCGGGTCTGGTTCTGTCTGGGGGCGGGGTCTCCGGATAGTCCTGACTCATCACTGCAGGTCCTGTAAGGCACAAGACGACATGAATGGTTTGACAGTGGGCCGGGGGGGCAGTAGAGGTGCGTGGCGCTGGTGAGGGGTGAGAGTGAAGGGCGGTGAGGGGACCAAGGGGGTGAGAAGGTGAGGTTGGGGGGTGTCCACATACGTGTCATGGGCAACCGCTACTCGGCAGGGTCTCACTTGCTCGTCACCCCAGCGACATCCCTTGTCTCTGGGCCACCGGTCACGTTCGGGGGCCTGTGCTGGAGCATGGTGAGGAGCCCCAGTTCTGCTGGTCCCCCACTCCCAGTGACTGTTCACGGCCTTCCCCTGGGGATGAGGGGAAAAATACATACAATGTTACTGTTAGACGGTCTGGCGCATGCAGCCCATGGGTTGGGTAGATGGTGGCCTCAGTTGTGAGGGCATCCGGCCTTGGCGGATGGCATGGGTTCAGGCATGAGGGGCAGGGTGAGAGTTCAGTCGTTTCCCAGGGGGGAGGGGCCAGGTTACGGGTGTGTGGGGGTGGGAAGCGGGGTTAGTACCAGGGGCACAGAGCAGCCGACTCCCCTGGCTGCCCTGCGAAGGTCATGAAGTTTCTTCCGGCACTGCATGCCAGTCCGTTGCACACGGCGCCGACCGCCTCTCCCACCTGTGCCCAAGTACGGCATACGGCGGCACTTGGCAGCATTCCTCCCGGTCCAAGGTATAGGGTCATCCTTCTCTCCTCCACGAGGATGTCCAGCTCAAAGTCGCTGAAACGTGGCGCTGCTCTCCTTACAGCCATCTTGTTGGCTGGGCTGGTGTGTGTGTGTGGGGAAAGGATCATTTTAGTGCGGCTGTGACATGTGAGCCTCATGAGCGCCAATCACGGACCTGGCGAATCCGGCACGTTTTACATGGAATTGATTGCGTTCCACGTGAAGTAATGGCCCATTTGAAGTAGCTGAGTACCGCGGTGCAGGCGTTGTGCCGGTTTTTCTGTCATAAAATGCCACACTTCCTCCGCTGGCATCAAAACATAGCCTCAGAAACGGAGAATTCAGCCCTTAGACTCAGAAACAGAGAGATCTGCCCCATACATTTGCCCTAGAATAATGGTTATTGATCATTTAAACTGCCTTTAAAAAGCAATAATTGCAAATAATTCATTTTCATTTTTATGAGTTCCTGCCTTTCTGTCTGTTTTCTCGAACATTTTGTCTGAACCATTCAATGGGCATCTCAGTATTTGTTGAACTGATTTGGAACACCAGGATCCAGGGAATGAATGTTCAGAACTAATTATAGCAATATTATAATGCAGCGCAGAGCACAGCAGTTTTAATTGGGAATGCCAATTAATATTCAGACTTCATAATGTACCCAGCACAGTTCACATAAGATGCCCGCAGCTCACAGTGATTTTGAACTGAAGCATTGAAAACAATCATCAGAAAGGTGGATGGGAACAAAAAGAAGCTGATCAGAATTTCTCTGCAATTGAAAAAGAAAGAAAAATGGATAGAGATGCTGAGATTGATTTTAAGCCGGTCAATGTTAGCTTTATCAGAGCAGTGACATTTTGTTAGTGTCAGCACTTTGTTAACCAAAGTATGCAAATTAGGTTGATTGGCCATGATAAAATTGCCCTTGAGTGTCCAGGGATGTGAAGGTTAGGTGGGGTTGTGCAGATGAGGTGAGGGAGCGGGCCTGGATAGGGTGCTCTTTCGGAAAGTTGATGCAGACTTTATAGGCCGTATGGCCCCAAAATTACACCCTCCAATATCAAGGTGACGGATATCATGAATGGATGGAATATCTCCAGGAAGAAGGGGAGATCAATAGCTAATAAGTGTGGCCCATATCAGAATCAATGATGTAGGTAGAAGTCTTGCACAGGGAGTTTGGGGGTCACATATAAATCCACAATGGTGGTAATCTTGGGTTTTCTTCTAATGCCACATGCTGGGCTGGTAAATACAGAAAAATTAGAAAGTCAAACATTAGGCTCCAGGTCCACTGCAGTACTGAAGGGTGAAATTCTTGGGGTGTTGATGTGAAGTCTGGAAGATGCAAAAGATAAACCTAAGGAGCAACCTTAACTTGGACTAAAACAGCACCAATGTCTTGTGGCAAGGGTAAATGGGGAATTAAAAGGGTTGGATTGGATTGGATTTGTTTATTGTCACATGTACCGAGGTACAGTGAAAAGTATTTTTCTGCGAGCAGCTCAACAGATCATTAAGTACATGAAATGAAAAGGAAATAAAAGAAAATACATAATCGAGCAACAGAAGGTACACAATGTAACTACATAAGCACTGGCATCGGGTGAAGCATACAGGGTGTAATGTTAATGAGGTCAGTCCATAAGAGGGTCCTTTAGGAGTCTGGTAACAGTGGGGAAGAAGCTGTTTTTGAGTCTGTTCATGCGTGTTCTCAGACTTCTGTATCTCCTGCTCAATGGAAGAAGTTGGAAGAGTCAGTAAACTGGGTGGGAGGGGTCTTTGATTATGCTGCCCACTTTCCCCAGGCAGCGGGAGGTGTAGATGGAGTCAATGGATGGGAGGCAGGTTTGTGTGATGGACTGGGCTGTGTTCACGACTCTCTGAAGTTTGTTGCGGTCCTGGGCCGAGCAGTTGCCATAACCAGGCTGTGATGCAGCCAGATAATATGCTTTCTATGGTGCATCTGTAAAAGTTGGTAAGGTTTAATGTGGACATGCCGAATTTCCTTAGTTTCCTGAGGAAGTATAGGCATTGTTGTGCTTTCTTGGTGGTAGCGTCGACATTGGTGTTCCAGGACAGATTTTTGGAGATGTGCACCCCTAGGAATTTGAAACTGCTAACCATCTCCACCACGGCCCCGTTGATGCTGACAGGGGTGTGTACAGTACTTTGCTTCCTGAAGTCAATGACCAGCTCGTTAGTTTTGCTGGCATTGAGGGAGAGATTATTGTCGCTGCACCACTCCACTAGGTTCTCTATCTCCCTCCTGTATTCCAACTCATTGTTATTCGTGATCCGGCCCACTATGGTCTTACCGTCAGCAAACTTGTTGATGGAGTTGGAACCAAATTTTGCCACGCAGTCGTGTGTGTACAGGGAGTATAGTAGGGGGCTAAGTACACAGCTTTGCGGGGCCACAGTATTGAGGACTATTGTGGAGGAGATGTTGTTTATTCTTACTGATTGTAGTCTGTGGGTCAGAAAGTCGAGGGTCCAGTTTCAGAGTGTGAAGCCAAGTCCTAGGTTTTGGAGCTTTGATATGAGCTTGGCTGGGATTATGGTATTGAAGGCGGAGCTGTAGTCAATAAATAGGAGTCTGATATAGGAGTCCTTGTTGCCAAGATGTTCTAGGGATGAGCAGAGGGCCAGGAAAATGGTGTCTACTCTGGACCGGTTGCGGCGGTATGCGAATTGCAGTGGATCAAGGTGTACTGGGAGTATGGAGGTGATGCATTTCATGACCAACCTCTCAAAGCACCATTACGACTGACGTCAGGGCCACCGGCCGGTAGCCATTGAGGCACGTTGCGTGGTTCATCTTTGGCACCGGTATGATGGTGGTCTTCTTAAAGCAGGGGACCTCAGAATGGAGTAGAGAAAGGTTAAAGGTGTCAATGAACATCTCTGCCAGCTGGTCCGCGCAGGCTCTTAGTGCACGACCAGGGATCCCGTCCGGGCCCGTCGCCTTCCGAGGGTTACTCAGAAGGTGGGTATGGGTGAGTTATGGGTTGCTGGGATTGTTGGTTTCCTGCTCGAAGCGAGCATAGAATGCATTGAGTTCATCCAGGAGGGGTGCGCTGCTGTCGGAAATACTGCTCGGCTTCACTTTGTAGCCGGTATGTTGTTTAGTCCTTGCCACAACCACCGAGAGTCTGTCTGTGACTCTAGCTTGGTTTGATATTCTCTCTTTGCATCTCGGATGGCTTTGCGGCGGTCATACCTGGTAGTGTGGTGGCACAGTGGTTACGACTGCTACCTCACAGTGCCAGGGATCCGGGTTTGAATCTAACCTTGGGTAACTGTGTTGAATTTGTATGTTCTCCCTATGTCTGCTCCGGGTTCTTCCCACAGCCCAAAGATGTGCAGGTTTGGTGTATTGGCCATGATTAATTGACCCTTAGCATCCTATGTTGTGGGGTATGCCGGGGGATTGGGCTTATTTGCTCTTTCGGAAGGTCAGTGTAGACTTGATGGCCAAATGGCTTCTTTCTGCACCATAGGGATTCTATGGAAATTAAACCAATATGATAGTGGGTGAACAATGGTAGCTTTGAGAGAGATCAACAGCAGGGTCAGTACAGTTGTGTGAAAAATATCACAGGAGAAAGAGATAAATAGACTATGAGACAGTGAAATAAAATCATAGTTGCAAAAAAGACAAGGGGCCAGATTCTCTGATTCCGAGACTATGTCTGGAGCATGTCTCTGGTCTTACGACCAAAATGTCAGTGCCGCCCCCACACGAAAGCTCCGCCCAGTTGGGGAATAGCAGCCACACCTCGTAAAGCCCCCAACTTTACCTGCAGATATGGACACAAAATGGCCGGGTCTGTGGCTGCACATGCGCACGAAGACGAACTGTGGCGGCCGCGCAGTACAACATGGTGCCGGTCCCGTGTGGACCCAGCCTTCCAGATATTGTGCCCCCCGAACCCCCCTCGCCACCCCCAGACCACACCCCACCAGTCCCCCCAGCCCCTGCCGAAGCCCCCCTTGCCAGCTTCTCAAAGACGATTAGAGATGGCCAACAATTGCTAACCAGTTATGCTCATATCATATGAATGAATTTTTTAAAAGTAATTGGTCACGGACAGGTCGATTGTATTTCCAGTCCCATAAAAAGTTATTAAATGATCTTGGCAGCCAGCTGTCCCACTCCCCCCTCTGTGGACACCTAAGGCCTGCAGCATAGATATTCCTTCCTCTTGTGGCAGGAATGCTAGTGCAGGTAGGAACTCCGAGGGGCTGGTTTAGCACAGTGGGCAAGACAGGTAGCTTGTAATGCAGAACAAGGCCAGCAGCGTGGGTTCAATTCCCGAACCAACCTCCCCGAACAGGCGCTGGAATGTGGCGACTCGGGGCTTTTCACAGTAACTGCATTGAAGCCCACTTGTGACAATAAGCAATTATTATTATTAATTCTGGTGTCAGCTGAGGCTCCATAGTACGACTCATTATTCTGAGTAAGAAGGTTTACATCCCATTGCAGGTTTGCTCAACCCCGCCACCACCTCTCTTGATCCCTTCACTCTCAGAAGACTGTCAGATTGCTAGTTGTGCATCCAGTACTGCATCAGAAGAAATTCCTTCCAGGTGTCTATTGAAGAGACAGAAGCTATTGTCTTTGATTGATACTACAAACTCCATTCCCTATGAACCCCCTCTATTCCTCTCCCCAGCAACGGCCTGAAGCCAAGCCAGTTTTCACAACCTTGGTACCATGCCTGATCTCATGTTGTGCTTCTAACTACATTTCCATCCATGCTTGAGCTCATCTGTTGTTGAATCCCTTATTCATGCCTTTGGTACCTCTGGAACAGACCATTCCATGGCCAACCTCTCATCTTCCACCCGCCATAAACAAGAAGTTACCCAAAACTCTGTTGGCCATATCTTAACATGCGCTAAGATCCATTCACCCACAAGCTCTGTTCTCACTGACCTACACTGGGTTGGATTTCAAACAATGACAAGACAGAGTATAGGAATGAGATAGAGAATCTGGTGAACTGGTGCAACGACAATAATATCTCCCTCAATGTCAACAAAACGAAGGAGATTATCATCGACTTCAGGAAGCGTAGTGGAGAACATGCCGCTGTCTACATCAATAGGAACGAAGTAGAAAGGGTCGCGAGCTTCAAGTTTTTAGGTGTACAGATCACCAACAGCCTGTTCTGGTCCCCCCCCACGCCGACACTATAGTTACGAAAGCCCACCAACGACTCTACTTTCTCAGAAGACTGAGGAAATTTGGGATGTCAGCTACGACCCTCACCAACTTCTACAGATGCACCATAGAAAGCATTCTTTCTGGTTGTATCACAGCTTGGTATGGAGCCTGCTCTGCCCAAGACCACAGGAAACTACAAAAGGTTGTGAATGTAGCCCAGTCCATCATGCAAACCAGCCTCCCATCCATTGACTCTATCTATAATTCCCGCTGCCTCAGAAGGGCAGCCAGCATAATTAAGGACCCCACGCACCCCAGACATACTCTCTTCCACCTTCTTCCATCAGGAAAAATATACCAAAATTTGAGGTCACGTACCAACCGACTCAAAAACAGCTTCTTCCCTACTGCCATCAGGCTTTTGAATGGACCTACCTCGTATTAAGTTGATTTTTTCTCTACACCTTGCTATAACTGTAACATTATATTCTGCAGTCTCTCCTTCCTTCCTTATATACAGTATGCATAGTTTGTACAGCATGCAAGAAACAATACTTTTCACTGTATACTAATACATGTGACAATAATAAATCAAATCAAATTAAATCCTGGTTAAGGCATGTCTCGATTTTAAGATTCCCATTCTTGTTTTCAAATTCCTCCATGGTTTCACTCATCCCGAACTCTGTAACCTCTACTAGCCTTGCAGCCACTTTGAGATAACTGCCCTCCTCCAGTTCCGGCATATTATTGCATATCCCTGAATTTAATTGCTCTACTGTTGTTGGCTGTGACTTCTTCTGCCAAGGCTCTCTGCTTTTTCCTCCTTTAAGACACTCCATCTGAAACGTACCACTTTGACCATCTGCCCTTATATGGCACAGGATCAAATAACTTTGTTACAGATCCTGGGAAGAACCTTGAGACGCTTCACTGTGTTAAAGGTGCTAGATAAACTGTAATCTGCTGTTGTTGTCGGTTGACACTCCAGTGCAGAACTGAGGGAGTGCTGCACAGTTGAAGGTGCCAACTGAAACATTAAATCGAGGCCATGTTTACCCCCTGAGATGGACATAAAAGATCCCACAGCACTGTTTTGAATAAAAGCAGAGTTCTTCCCAGTGTCTGGTTGATATTTATTCCTCAAACAAAACCTTCAAACTGATCTGTTACGTTTTAAATAATGACTTTTCAAAAACATATACCACGATGATAAAATGACCAATAGTCTCCTTGTTGAAAGATGAACTATTTAATGAATAATAAAATAATAAACTGTGAGCCCTTTTACTCAATGCTAAACTAACAATAAAGAAATAAAGTACAGTACAGATAACAATATAACTATACACTATTATAACAAACTAGTTCTAACTTCTCTCACTGTAGCTATGCTATGTCTTGCTTGTTCACTTTTCTGAATATCTGTACTTAGAAAAAGCGGGAATCCTGGTCGGGATTCTCCCACCTGAAGGCAGAGGGCAGGATTCTCTGATCCTGAAGCTAAGTGTTGGCGCCATCGTAAACGCCATTGCATTTCTCGACGGCGTCAACATGACCTCAGGATCAGCGACTCTGAGCCCTACAGGTGGCCAGCACGGCACTGGATCAACCCACGGCGCTCCAGCTGCTGATCCCGGCATCAGATGTGCGCCGCGGGGTCCACGCATGCGCAGTGGCACTGGCGCCAAAGTGCGCATGCGCAGTGGGACCGGCGCAATTGCCGCGCATACGTGGTGGCTCCCTTCTCCGCGCCGGCCCCAACACAACATGGCGTAGGGTTCCAGGGGCCGGCGTGGAACAAAAGAGACCCCCAGCCCGAGAGGCCGGCCCGCCTATCGGTAGGCCCCGATTGCGGGTCAGGCCACAGCGAGGCCCCCCCCCTTGGTCGGACCCCCTTCCCTCCCCACTTTTCTCAGAACAATAGACGACCTAGTCATTATCACGTTGCTTTTTGAGGGATTGTGCTGTGTGCAATTTGGTTGCTGCTATGGCCTCGAGCTGTAGGCACCTGTCGGGGGATGGGGGTAGGGGATGAGCCCATACTTTTGACCTCACTCTGCATCATAAACCAGCTCTCCAACCTAATGAGTTAAAACTACCCCCCCCCCTCCCCGACCATACCTCTACCCTTTCCCATGAAAGCCAACATGCTTTCTCCAAGAGTATACAGGCTGTCTGTGCATCTTCTCCTAGCTGCCTTCTGCACAGGGTTGTGCATGACATTCTTCCAAACCCATTAAAAGGGTGTGTTATTTTAAATGATAATGCTGATCTTTTTTGAACAGCTGTATGTAGATTTGTTTATTCTTTCATAGGATATGGGCCTCACTGGCTTGTTGCCAGTTGCTCATTTTTTGTCGGCCGGGAGTTGCATGTGGGCTAGACCAGGTAAGAATGGCAGATTTTATCCTCTGAAGGGCATTAGTAAACCAGATGATTTTTAAAAAATTGACAATTAGTGATAGTTTCATGGTGACCATGACAGAGACTAGCTTTTAATTCCAGATTTGATTTTGTGATTCCACCAGCTGCTGTGGTGGGCTTTGAACCCATTAGCATAGGCTTCTGGCTTACTGGCCCAGTACTGGCTCTGTGAGATATGAGGTGCTGGGCAGTAATAGTGGTGAGTGTGTGAGTTTGATGAGATGGAGGTGTGGTCAATTGTGGTCCAGGCTCTGCAGTCACAGTTCACCTCCCCTTTAAGCAGGCTGTCTTTAAATGGTGACAGAATCAGACAATTTTCCCGCCCTACCCCGGCCAAAGGACATACGTGACTGGTGGATATTGCAGATAGTTCCATCTCAGATTTCCAGCACCTGCAATATTTCCCTTTTTGTTCGATTGTTATTCAGTCCATGAGAGTTTATATGTTCCTTAATGGCCTCAGGTGTGGAATAATTTCAAAAGATCCGAATAAATTGTATTCAAGAAACAATCTTCCTCCATGATTCAACTACCTTCTGAAACAATTCCATTGAATCCATGAGTTGTGACCTATTGCTTCAGAAATGACACTAACTGCTCCTCGTGGCTCCTTTTATTTTTGGATGAACATCAATAACATCTAATAAAAGCATTTCCCTCGTCTCTCGTGTTGAAATGCTACCTCCATAATGCTGTGATTCACTAGTGCTAAAATGCCACAGCAATAATTTCTTGCTTGAAGTTTTGATTTGAATACTTAGATTTGATTCGCCATTTTCCACATTTATGGAGCTCCTGAAAATATCCATCAGTTCCTTGCCCGTTATCCCATGAATTGGCTTGAGAGAGCCAATGGGTTATTGTCTACTTTTGAGTCCCTGGTGCAGAGCAGAGCAAATAAGGATGTTGGCCTGGAGGATAGCGAGCTTGTTGTTCAGAACCATTCTGATCATTCACTGCCTGATTTGATTGGCAATAAAGAACATGCCCTTTGTCTGAGTTTTCTGCTGACTTTGTTTGTGGCAAACTCCAATTGATACAATATCTCACGGCACCCATAAACAGAGAGCAAGGGGAGTACTCCCAATGCCTCGGTCAATATTAAATATTAATGCTACTTGAGTGGAGGTGGAGGGGGGGGGGGGGGGGGGCATTGCGGGTGCAGTAGTGGTGGCACTGGTTGTAATGGTGTCTTTGCTGCAATTTGTTGAATTAAAAAATAGTCCTGTTACTCAGCCCAGCCCATTTACCTTCCTGCTTGTGCTGGAAATTCAAAATAGAAGTTATTCTCTAGCGTGCATTGTAACTCGTGGAATGAATTTATCTGCTGCAAAATAGTGCACTTACACCTCGTATTGTTTTCTTTTGCATGGATTTCAGCGAGCTGTAAACTGGGTTGCCCATTCCCTGTCATGCATTTTGCCCTACTGCTCAGGGCCAATTTCATCAACCACCACCACTCCCCCCCTCCCCCACCCTCACCCCCTTTGATGAGATGCAGAAGGATGTACCATGTTGCGCAGTTGCCAGTGTGGGTTGAAACACACAATTTTGATATGCTGGAGCAGTGCAACGGCATCCAAACGTGTTCGGCCTTCATATTAATAGATCTGTTGAACTGAGTGATTGAATGAAATAGGGTGCTATTGGAGTGAAAGGACAGGAGAGGTTATAGGAGGTTTGCTATGAACCAGATATCCATCGCTCAGAAATGACAGGCAATAGTACGTAAGCAAAGCAAGAGCGCAGCTCTTTGCGATTTATTCCTTCTTTTCCTTGCTTGAGTATTTTGTTCTTTTATGTGATGTGGACATCGCTGGCTAGGCCAGCATTTGTTGCCCATTCCTAATTGCCCTTGAACTGAGTAGCTTGCCTGACAATTTAAAAAGCATTTAGGAATCAACTACTTTTCTGTGGGTCTGGAGTCCAATGTAAGTCAGACTGGGTGAGGACAGTAGATTTCCTTCCCTAAAGGGCATTAATGAACCAAATATGCTTTTACAACAATCGATGATAGTTTCATGGTCACCATTACTGAGACTAACTTTCAATTCCAGACTTATAAATTAATTGAATTTAAATTCTACCAGGTGCCAGGGTGGGATTTGAGCCAGAGCATGAGCCTAGGCCTCTGTAATATTCGTCCAGTGACATTACCATTTCACCACCATATAAAGTCTGATAAAAAATAGAGACAGTATAGTCTTCGATAAATGTATTTCTTTAAAAATAAACCAGAGCACACTTTCAGAACCAGAACATGTCAGTTAACAGATTGTCACCACCCTTTGAGAGTGTATACAGCAACCTTGCTTAAGAGAAGAGCTGGATTGCAAAACCTTTTTGAAGCTGTTCTCTTGACACTGACAGTGGCTGTATTGGTCTAGATTGCTGATAGTTATCAGAAGATTATGCATTTATTTTATTAATATCACATATATTTGGTATTGGCTGAATATGGTAACCTGATCGCCACAAGTTTGGTGAGCATCAAAATCCTCTTGGACAACACTCCACAGAATCAAGGAGATGGAAAGTAGTATTTGTGGAGAGGATCCAAATAGAGCAATTGAGGCCACTATTTTCATACAACCTCTCATCCAACAATAGTTTATAGACCCCATCAAGTCCAATGCTCTAGTTAGAGTAAAACAGCTTATCATAATACATATTATCTAGCCCCTTTAGAATCCTAAAATTAATAATCACACCACCTTTTATTTTCAAATGAGAACATACCAATTTACATAATTACTCCTCGTGAATCAATGCCTCCTTCCCCTCAATTAATTTGGTTTCTCTCTTCTGTATTCTTTCAATGGTCGCAGGTTTTTTTGTACTGTACTGTATGCTGTGGGTGCACAAACATTTTAGAAAATGGCAGGATTACATCATTATTTTAACTCAATATTAACCTGCACGTTCTCCCCGTGTGTGCGTGGGTTTCCTCCAAGTGCTCCGGTTTCCTCCCACAGTCCAAAGATGTGCGGATTGGGTGGATTGGCCATGATAAATTGCCCTTTGTGTCTAAAGAAAGAAAGGTTAAGTGGTGTTATTGGGTTACAAGGATAGGGTGGAGACGTGGGCTTGAGTAGGGTGATCTTTCCAAAGGCCGGTGCAGACTTGATGGGCCAAATGGCCTCCTTCTGCGCTGTAAATTCTATGATTCTATAACTCCTGTAAAACTAAAAGATCTTCAAACCATCTGAACAACTAACATATGTACACAAAGTGAATTTTTAGAGTTCAAAGTGTCCATTTTCTCTAAGTACAGAAATAGTCTTTGAGATGTGAGGGTTGTTAATAATGACATTTAGACCTATGAATTTGAGCTGTGATGTTAATCTCTATGAGGCATCATGGTCACTCATTGGAAAAGGAAATGAATCCTCGTAATCATTGTCCTTAAAATATACTGGTCTGCCCATTATCAAGCATCTCATATAGCATCCAACAGATATGTGTTGGTAATAAGCAAATGTCAGGGCAGCATGGTGGCCTAGTGGTTAGCACAGCCGCCTCACGGCGCTGAGGTCCCAGGTTCGATCCCGGCTCTGGGTCACTGTCCGTGTGGAGTTTGCACATTCTCCCCGTGTCTGCGTGGGTTTCGCCCCCACAACCCAAAAAATGTGCAGAGTAGGTGGATTGGCCACGCTAAATTGCCCCTTAATAGAAAAAATAATTGGGTAATCTAAATTTAAAAAAAAAAAAATAAGCAAATGTTTGATCTGCCTTGGTCCTGAAGGAGATGATGTGAGTTTGTGGTTGTAATTCTAGTCTAATCCCATTGTCCACGTCTTACTCTATAGCCCTATAATTGTAGAACGTTATCCTTGACTTTAAGCACTGCATTAATTTGCATCATGCTGCTCCACTCTGCGGAGTGAAGTGCGACTAACAAAGGCGATGGATAATGGCGACAGGGCCTATGGAACTAGGTGCCCTACCCAAACACTCCCACTTCACCTTGCCTTACTCACCTCAACCCAGGACACAGGCAATATGCTGCCTCCTCTTCCGATGGCCAAACTTGCTCCTGTATAGGTGCGGGTGGAGCAGCATTTGAAAGGGCTCAGAGGCTCAACAATGTAGAGATCATCAGCATCTCAGAGCAGAATATCTCTGTCTCTGCCCCTGCTTGAGCCACAAGAGTTCCACCACATAGAAACGGTAGGAAAAGGAAGAAGAACATTTTTAATTCATAAAGAAAATATGCATGGGTATTTGACAAAATGTTAAGTTTCCATTGTTTCATAAAATCATATGAAATGGGTCATTCATGCTTGGTCGCCTGGTGGCATCTCAGTTGCCTGTTGATGAATGGGAATACATGAATTGACAGGTAGCAATGGGGATTACTTAATGTGTGGCTGGTTGATTACAGGATTGCTTATCAGTGGGATTGGGGTTTGTGGGGTGGAGAGTGACATTGGGTGTGATTGCTACTTTGGTCTAATAGTGGTAACTAACTGAAGCTAACTGCTATAAGGGAATTGTGGAAGCAATGTAAGCAGCTGGTCCTGTTTTGGGCTGCCATCTTCATTTTACATCCCCATCATTTTCTCATCCTCTTCTTGAATTTGTCTGCCGACATCGTGCATACAATGCCTTGTTCTCCCTGTAACTCCAGTGCTCACATGCGCTCCGAATGAATGAAAGAGATTGGCTGACAGGTACTGACAACCACCTCCAGATCTGTCCAGGTATCTGAACCATATCTTCAGCATGCCCTGCTCAGTGTCACATCTGGTGGTCATATGGCTGGCTTCTTTGTTTGGGTTCTTAACAAATGTTCTCAGTTAAGTCTGAAGAGGATATCCTCGCAACCTAGTATCCTAGTAGCCATCTCTAAAGTCTGCTTGAAGATCCATTGAGTTTGATGATTTTGGACGGTTGCTAATAATCTTTATTGTAACAAGTAGCCTTACGTTAACACTGCAATGAAGTTACTGGGAAAAACACCTTGTCGCCACATTCCGGCGCCTGTTTGGGTACACAGAGGGAGAATTCAGAATGTCCAAATTATCTAACAAGCACGTCTTTCGGGACTTGTGGGAGGAAACTGGAGAGCCCAGAGGAAACCCACGCAGATTTTGCACAGTGACCCAAGCCGGGAATCGAACCTGGGACCCTGGAGCTGTGAAGCAACAGTGCTAACCACTGTGCTACTGTGCCACCCATGCTGAAAGCAGCATGACAGCTCCACAGGAATCTGGTCTAAATCTGCATAAACCAGTTCTTGAGGTTACGCATCAGCTGCACATGAATGGAATGAGATCCCTTCTCCTTTGGCTGTGTTCATTCAGTGTAGGATACCGCCCTGCTCATGCCTTTCTCATGAGGGAATTCTGTCATATTCTGGCAAGGCCTTTTGTCAGGAATGGCTGGCCAGGGATCTCTCCCGCTCTTACCACCTGCCATGGGTGTATTGGAAGGGTTAGTAGATTGATTATCAACTTGCTTGGTTGCATCATGAACGCTGCTTTGATGGTCATCGAGTCCTGGAGTGGGACTTGAACCCAGAGTTTCTAGCTCAGAGACAGGAGCATGACCCACTGAACCACAAGACCGCCTACAAAATCACTTACAGTTTACAAGTACTCCTAGTTAATACACTTGGACGACATATCTGCAGTCAATGACACTCTGCAGCTATGGGAAGCAAGCCAGAGACCTAAGCACCCACTCACTCTAAGCTAGTGTCATCATAGGTCAAATTTACTAATTGCCAACTGTAGTGAACACCCATCAGAGGCCTGTTTCGGGCATTCATGGGCTGCTGAGGGATCCGGAGTGAAAAAGATTGAGGGTGGTAGACACTTTCACAGTTGTTGGTAGCAGATGACCACCATAACCAGAAGTGAGCAGGTCTTCTTCTTGGAGGCTGCAGATGTCACAATCTCAGCCTGTTATTGCACCAAGTTCAGAGATATTCATGACTCCTCAAATGCTCAAGCAGTCTGTGCCCATGTGCAAGAAGACCCGGGCAACAATCAGGCTTGGGCTGATAAATGGTAAGTAACATTGGTATCACACATATGTCAGGCAATGACCATCTCCAACAAGACAGAATCGAACCATCTCCCCTTGCCATTCAATGGCATTATCACCATTGAACCCCCCACCACCACCAGCCTGGAGGCCACCAGAAATTTAAATGGACGAGTCATAAAAGTACTGTGGTTACAAGAGCAGGTCAGAGGTTGGAAATTCTGTGGCAAGTAACTTGCATCTTGACTCCTTAAACCTTTCCACTATCTACATGGCACAAGTTAGAAACATTTTGCAATACTCTACATTTGCCAAGAGCACTCAGGAAGCTCAGTCCTATCCAGGGACAAGGAGCCCACTTGATCAACTACCTATCCACAACAATTTCACTCCCCCCACTACCGGCGCAGAGTGACAGCAGTGTGAACAAGATACAGCCAACCTTCTTCAACAGCACCTTCCAACCCTACCCACCCTGATCTCTATTATCTGGAAGAACAAGGAGGTCAGACACATAGGAATACCACCACCTGCAAGTTTCCCTATAAGCCACTCACCATTCTGACTTGGAACTATATCTCTGATCATTCACTGTTGCTGGGTCAAAATTCTGGAACTCCCTCTCTAAAAGCACTGTGGATGCACTTAAACCACATGGACTTCAGCAGTTCAAGAAGGCGATAGACCACCACCTTCTCAAGGGCAATTGGAGATGGGTAACAGATGCAGGTCTAGCGAGCAATGCAAATATCCCAGCAATGAATAAAAAAGAAAAATAGCTTGTGGACAGTAACACGCAAAAAGGAGACAGAATGATGCAAGTGAATTATGAGGAACTACTACTGATGGCTCTAGTCCAATTAAGATTAGTTGTTTTCCAGGCTGGTAACAATACTGCTACATAAATCTCAATAGTTATAAATTGTCTGGATTGACAATGGCACCACAAATCATTTTGGATACAAGCTTAACAGACATACCTATGGAAAGAAGAATAATGATCCAGGTATGTTAAGTGGGTTTGCGCTAATGGGTCTACAGAGAATACAGTGTAGAATGGAACAGAATTCTAACAAATGTACTGTACTGTAGCGGCTACTTAAGCAGCTTAATTGTAATCAAGATCACCTGTACAATGAGACAAATTCATTCACAGTAAATAGGCAGCGGTCATGATAAGTGCATTGTAGAATTGTATTCTGCAAAGCTGACATAATTTGAATAAATAAAATGTGAGGAAAGGAATAAACAAACCATGTATATTCATACTGTTGACATAAAATGATGTCAAATAAAGAACGCTTATTTAATTGGAAACTAGAAATTAGGTTACTGTAAAACAAATATACCATTACATTAGACTAAATTATATTGAATTACCTGTTTCATATAAGTACTATATAATTGATGATCAATGATATAGTACTTATATAAAACATGCAAATTTAGTGGATCAATGCAATGAATTTTAAATTTTGATTCACCCATATAAGATGCCATAGAACTAGAATATATCTCATAGGTTTGCCCAATTCTTAAAAATTTCATCGAATGAAACTAAAAATGGCATTGTGTTCATAGATTTTGCCTTTACAACTTGAATTTATAAGCACAAAATTTTAGTCTTTTAAGTGTCTGCAACTGTATAATGCTTCCAACAACGAAATTTAGGGTCCATCACCAGCGATAGTGAATTGATAATTCATGTGTTTAGATTTAGGGTAAAGTGCTTCTGTTTCATTGATCTTTGAAAGAATAAAGATACCGATTTAACAAGGGCTTCAGATGCTAGTTTTGATCTGAACCATTGAATCTGCAGTAGCACTAACGGCTGTACTCGCTTTGTGTTCTGTATAATATTATTCCTTCTAGGCTATAATTAAGGTAGAAAATGTCAAGTAATCAGTCATATTTCCCAGCCTGTCACTTGATAAATCAATGAAATATGTTATTTCAAATAAACAATTACATGAAAGGGGAATAACCTTGCATCACATTAGGCATTACACCATTCTGGAAGAACAGAAATCTGAACTCTAATTAGATTTCCTTTAAAGTTTGCATTGAAAAATCCATAACATTTTCCAATCCATCTTCCTCAGAGCTTTTGAATTCTTGAAATCATTCTACACCTAAAGTAAATAACTGAATCAGTATTACCAAAACATAAATAATACAAGAACAGAATGTAATAACACATAATTTGTCACACTCTTTTTGCTTGTCCGATTGACTGAAAGTATTGCTTTACCGAGAGTTGAGGTCAAAGGTCAGCAATGGAGGGGCTACAAGGGCCTACTCCTGCTACCATTCTACTGTTCTTGCGTTCTCAATTTGACTACAAGTGGGACCTTTGCTTACCTTTGTAAGCAATACTTTCGTCATCCACAGCTACATACTCTGAAAATTCTATCTTCATACCTATCTTCTGGAGGAGATCAGTCAATCTTTTTGCTGTTATGGCAACTAATCCAACAAAGCTGCTAAGAATAAACAAAAATTTAAATCTAATCTATTGCTCTTTGTGTTACCAGATAACAACCTAAATAAACTGCATTTTATTTATTTTATGACATTTTATAGCTTTTCTTCCATCTCCCGTACAGGTGTGTAATCAAAGGTATTTGCAGTAATTTAGATCCTGTGGGGAAATTTTGAATTGCTGATAACACTGTCATCGATGTGCTGACTTAATGTTGCTGTATTGCAGGTCAGAAAAGTTTAGGGAGCAGTCTATTTTGCAGGACAATCATCTTCAATCTTCACTTCATTTAGTCTGTTCCTAACCGCGTGCCCATTTTTTTTGAAATCACTATTGATCAGTCTCGGATTTTTAAGAGCACTTGTGCAGACACAGTACAAAGGAACAGATAGGGGTGGAATCCATTTCCGCATCAGTTACAGGCATCAAAGTATCCGGGTTCGCTGGATCGGGTTCGATGACTCTGTCAATTTAATGAAGAGTCATCCAGACACGAAACGTTAGCTCCCTTCTCTCTCCAAAGATGCTGCGAGGCCTGCTGAGATTGTCCAGCATTTTCTGTTTCTGTTTCAGATTCCACCATCCGCAGTAATTTGCTTTTAAAACCATCTGTTCTCATTTCCACTTTTCCCATCCCTATTACACTCAGTGCAACAAACAGGTATTGTGACTTGTCGGGATCAGATCATAAAAAATAGAAGTAGGAGTCGGCCATTTGGCCCAGCCATCCTACTCCGCCATTCAATAATATCATGGCTGATCTGATTGTGGCTTTAACTCCACTTTCCTGCCTATCCTCCATAACCTTTAACTTTCTTGTCGATCAAAAATCTGTCTAACCCAGCCTTGAACATATTCAATGACCGAAGCTCCACTTCTCTTTGCAAAGATCATTCCAAAGTTGAACATACCTTTGGGGAAAAAGTTTCCTCCTCCAATTCGTCTTAGAAGGGAGACCCCTCATTTTGTAACTGTGCCCCCCTAGTTCTAGACTGGCCCACTAGAAGAAGCTCCTCCCCAACATTTCTTTGTCAAGCCCTATCAGAATCTTATTTATTTCAGTAAGATCGAGCACCTTTCATTCTTCTAAACTCCAATGAGTTTAAGACCAATATGTTTAAACTATCCTCATTAGCCAACCCCTTTCAATCCAGGAGTCTGCCTTATCTTCTTGGGACTTCTTTCAATGCACCTATATCCCAACTTAAGTAGGGAGA
This sequence comes from Scyliorhinus canicula, assembly GCF_902713615.1. Taxonomy (NCBI): domain Eukaryota; kingdom Metazoa; phylum Chordata; class Chondrichthyes; order Carcharhiniformes; family Scyliorhinidae; genus Scyliorhinus; species Scyliorhinus canicula. The sequence goes on from NC_052151.1 coordinate 171,483,552, forward strand.
CTAAAACTGGACACAGTACTCCAGTTGCAATCTCAAAAATGCCCCATACTGCAAGTTTTATCTATTTATTTACTCCAGCCCCCTTGCAGTAAAGGACACATTCCGTTGGCCTTCCCAATTATTCTCTGTACCTGCATGCTAACTTTTTGCGATTCATATAGGAGGACACCCAGATCCCTCTGTACTGCAACATTCTGCAATCTCTCTCTATTTCAATAATGTTCTGTTTTTCCTTGCTTCCTGCCAAAGTGGGCAACCTCACATTTCCCACATTGTAATCTAACAGCCCGATTTTTGCCCATTCGCTTAACTTTTTTATCCCTTTGCAGACTCTTTTTTCCCTCCTGCATTTCTTGATATTTATTAACGATCTAGATCTTGGTGTGCAGGGGACTATATCAAAGTTTGCGAACGATAGGAAACTTGGAAGTATTGTAAACTGGGAGGAGGGCAGTCTAGAACTTCAAAAGGACATAGACAAGTTGTTGGAGTGGGCAGGTTGGTGGCAGATGGATTTCAGCATGGAGAAGTGTGAGGTGAATTTTGGTAGGAAGGACATGGACAAATAATGTAAAATAAGGAGTGCAATGCTTATGGGGACGTAGGAGCAAAGGGAGCCGGGTGTATACGTTCATGGATCTTTGATGTGGCAGGATGGGTGGAGAGGAGTTAATAAAGCATACGCTATCCTGAGATTATTATTAGTGGCAGAGAATACAAGAGCAAGGAAGTTGTGCTAATCTTGTACACAGCAGCAGTTCGATCTCAACTGGATACTGTGTACAGTTCTGGGCGCTGTACTATAGGAAGGATGTGAACACATTGGAGAAAGCGCAGAAATGGTTTACAAGATCGCTTCCAGGGATGAGAAACTTCAGTTATGAAAATAGATTGCTGAGGTTGGGACTATTCTGCTTGGAGAGAAGGCTAAGAGGAGATTTGATAGGCTGGACAGTTTAGATAGGGAGAAACTGTTCCCAATCCGAAGTATCAAGGACGAGAGGGCACAGATTTAAAGTGATTTTCAAAAGAAGCAACTGTGATGTCAGAAAAAACTTTTTGACACAGTGAGTGGTTTGGGTCTGGAATGCACTGCCTGTAAGTGAGAGGGAGGTAGGTTCAATAAAGGCTTTCTAGAGGGTAATAAATGGTTATTTGAATAGAAACAATGTGCCGGGTTGAGGGGAAAAGGCAGGAGAATGGCACTAAGTTAAAATGCTCATTTCAAGTATCCTGGGATGATTGCAAGCCATTTGCATGAAAGGACTCTACCATTTTGAACAACGTTCAGGGGTGTATTGCGGTCATCTATTCTAAACTCACTGAAATTCCTCAATCGAGAAAGGTTCCAGGCCCTGGCCATTCAAATTCTTTGTGATTGTGGTGAACGTATTGTACTAACCATTCACCGCTGTATTACATTGTATCACACTGTTGCCCATGTGGGCTCCACCTATGGACCATTGTACGGTATTACATGGAATGTATCAGGTTGGTGCCCTTGTGGGCTCCGCCCCTGGTTCCGCCCCCTTGAGGAGAGGTATAAAGAGCAGCAGCCCTGTAGGCTGCTCTCACTAGCAGAGCAGTCACAGGCAGGCACTGTTCTATTCGATTAAAGCCACTGTTCACTTCAACTCTCTGTCTCTTTGAATTGATGGTCGCATCAGTGATTAACACCAAAAACGTCTGCAGGCCAATGCCAAAGTTAGAAGGAATTTTCCTGATGTTTTTGAAAGGTCCGACAGTCTGGCCTTCTGCAGAAAATACTGGGTAAACTCAAGGGGTTTGGCACATCTTTGGAGAGAGAAACAGACCTTTCGAGTCTGTATAACTCTCCCACAATGGTAGTTCTGCTGAAGGGTCATATGGACTCGAGACAGACTCGAAACGTTAGCTCTGTTTCTCTCTCCACCGATGCTGCCAGACCTGCTGAGTGTAACTGAGTTTTGCTATATAAATATAGAACATACAGTGCAGAAGGGGGCCATTCAGCCCATCAAGTCTGCACCGACCCACAAGCCCTCACTTCCACCCTATCCCTGCAACCCAATAGCCCCTCCTAACCTTTTTGGTCACTAAGGGCAATTTATCATGGCTAATCCACCTAACCTGCATGTCTTTAGACTTTTATTTCGCCTTTCCAGCATCCGCAGTATTTTGTTTTCAGTATAGTCTTCTAGTTCTGTCACAGCCTTGACTCTGGGTGCTTTCATGACTCATGACTCTACTTCAAGTGTCATCCTCAGCAGCAGCGACATACATTAGTGAGCCAGCATAATTTTTAAGTGGTCGAAAAGAGTAATGAAGGGAATGTTTTAGTCCCTCGGGGCACTGCAGTATGCATCAGAGTAGGTTTCTTCTATCATGGTTGCTCGCTGTGCCCTGAGGGATGGTAATCTCAGGACACAAAAGGACCAGCTGCTGTGAAGGTTAAGGAGTTTCACTCAGAGGAAGCTACCATTCTGTCTGTCAGGGAAAACTGTAAGCACATTATTCATAATACATTCTGCTCTGATTTAATCAATCTCCTGATTGCACTTCCATCAAAACATTCACCCAGCATTCAGGCCTGCTTCAATCCTGCCATGAGAAAACATCTGTCTTTTTAGCTGTCCAAGCAACCAAAAAGCCACTCAATATCTGGCAAACTATCACTCAGTACGTACTAACAAAAGGATGTAATACAGCAACTCACTGAAGTTAATTCAAACACACTGCCCTCCCCTGTGACCAGCACTCCTGAGAAAGCCAACTCCAGCAATATGGTAGGAACACCATCACCTCAAAGTCACCCTTCAAGTCAAAGAACATCCTGATTCTGGAATATATTTTGCTGTTCCTTCATCAGCACCAGGTTGATATTTTCGAGTTCCCCACCCTATTCCCCCTGCGCGAACGCCATCTCCACAAGGGCTGCAGCAATTTGAAGAGAAGGCTCACCTCCATGTTCACAGTACAACTATGGATTGACAACATATGCAGCCCCACCAGCTTCATCCAGACATAGGTAACCAATAAGAAAAATTATTACGACTCAAGCTGCTGACATTTTTATTTTCCATAGTCTTTAAATACTCTGGGCGCGATACAGCAGACCAAATTTAATGTCCATTTTGAGCGTGTTTAACGGGGAGAATCACAACAGCCGCATCGGCAAAATGACGGCCCGTATTCAATAGCACTTGGTGCCAGACTGGAGCCTCCACGGCATTCGCGACATTACTGACTCCCTCGCTGTATGATTTGCCCAACACGCGCCTCAGCTGCTCACCGCTAACAAGGGGCAGCTGCTTTTAAACGTTCCCTCACCACTCACTCCCAGTCAGCACACAAGCATGGCAGCTCGTGGACCCGCTCCATGCTCTGGAGATGCTGACCTCACCAGGCTTCTCAACACAGTGGATCAGGGGAATGGCACCCTTGTCCCCCGAGGTGGTCGGAGGACCAGCAGCAAGGTAAGCAATGCCACCAGGGAAGCAATGGCAGCCACTGTCAGTCCAGGAGCATGACATGGAGGACCACTGTCCAATGATGGAAGAAGGCCAACGACCTCCACCGAGTTACAAGGGTAAGTTACCACCTCTCTCCTGGCATCAGGTCTGCCTGCCACCCCTCAAATTTTTGGGCGAGATCTGGAACTCGCCATCGGGAGCAGGCCGGATGAATCGCAAAATGGTTCGTGCCCTGTGCATACCTCAATTCTGCTCTCTACCGCTATTCATCCATGCAGGGTGTAACGCGGTGGCTGAATCACCCCCATGATCTTTCCTTCAACCCACACCTTTTGCTCATGAAGCATTGTTCAGGAAACTGACTGCAAAAATTCCAGTTTGAGGGCAGGTTTGCATTCTCCTCATCAAGTTGTGGCCTTTGAATAGCCATCATCTACAATATTGATAGCACCAGCTGATTTCCCATTACCAGATCACAGTCGTCGATAATAATAATAATCTTTATTAGTGTCACAAGTAAGCTTGCATTAACACTGCAATGAAGTTGCTGTGAAAATCCCCTAGTCGCCACACTCCGGTGCTATCTCATCTCATGCTACCAGCCCAAGAACTCCCTGTAACAACCATGACCTAATGCATCATACTTATAGTGGACAAGTTAATTTATGCAACTGTGAAGTGAAGATATGTTAGGTTAGACAGGATACGAGGCTACCGGTGGCGCCCTCGAGGAGACAGGTCGCAGGTCGGATCGCTCTCGCCCGTGATGGGCAAATGGACCTTTTTTAACGGACTTTTTTGGGACCTGGCAGCCTGAATCGGTGGAGGAGACGATAGGGAAGAGGCTTCTTTTCCGGGGTATCGGCAGCTGGACTAGAAGTGGTCGAGTGGAGCGGCAAGGATCGAAGCGGGAGCAGCGGGAACCCCAGACCGGGCGGCCAAGCATGGCGGACGGCGGGTACCGGGGAGCGGAGGCTCACTGGCCAAGGGAGGAACAGATGGAGTTCTTCAAGAACTGCTTCGCCGAGCTGAGGAGGGACAACCTGTACCCAATGAGAGCGGTGATGGACCGATTGGTCGAGACACAGGCGGTCCAAGGGAAGGCGCTCAGGGAGGTCGAGGCGAAGCTCTCCAGCCAGGCGGGCACGGTAACGGAGCTGGAGCACGAGGTGGAGGAGCTGAACGCCCGTCAGAGGAGGATGCAGGAGCAGCTTGAAGAGCGGGGGAACAGATCCAGGAGGCAGAATTTAAGGATCATTGGCCTCCCAGAGGGCTGCGAGCGCATACGTGACGGGTATGCTTGAGGCGCTGATGGGACCGGAGGCCTTCCCTCAACCCCTGGAGTTGGATGGAGCACATAGAGCCCCCGCAAGGAAGCCCAGGTCGGGCGACCGACCGAGGGCCTTGGTGGTCCGCTTTCACCGGCTTGCTGACAGGGAACGTGTGCTGCGATGGGCCAAGGCGGAGAGGAGCAGCAGATGGGAGAACTGCGAGGTGCGCATTTACCAGGACTTGGGAACAGAGCTGGCCAAGAGGCGTGCAGAATTCATCAAGGTAAAGGCAGCCCTCTACAAAAAGGAGGTGAGGTTTGGAATGCTGTATCCTGCAAAGCTCTGGGTTACGTTTGAGGAACTCCACTAATATTTTGAGACACCAGAACAGGTTTGGACCTTTATTAAAGATAAGAAACTGGACTTGAACTAATGGGCACTTGGTTCTTTCAGTGCTGTACAATGGCGGCGGTCTGTTAACCTAATTTGCTCTGATTAGGTGTGGACTTTTATTAAAAGAAGAAGCTGGACTTGAACTAAAGGACTCTGGGCTCTCAGAGCTTTTGTGTGGCAGCAGTTTGTTAAACTATCCTGTACTGTAATGTTTTATCCAAGATTGTTTTCAGCCTGGACAGAGAGTGGGGGCTGGAGGGCGCACTGTTTAGGGTGTTTTGGCGGGATTGTAACAAGGGGGGTGGGGGGGGGGGGGGGGGGGGGGGGGGGTGGGGGAGAGGGGCCCTGCACTTCGTACCTTTTGGCGGGAGAGCGGGGCCTCTGATAGGGGATGGGCTAGGGGCTGGTTACGGGACTTGAAAGAGCACGGTGGGATACAATTAGGTTAATGGGTCCCTGGTGTGTGGGGGGAGGGCCAGAGCGCTCGGACGGGAGACAGGCAGGCGCCAAGGGCAGGGGTCAGCGTAGCTAGCGTAGGTCAGGGGGCACCAGGGAGAGTTGGAGGTGGGGCGGGGCGGGCTAGGGCCAAGCGCAGGGTTGACCTGGCAGGTCAGGCCTCGGGAGGCAGGGGAGGCCGGGGAGAAGGTGGGGGCGCGGGGGGGAAAAGATGGTTAGGGCCACGTTAGTTTAGTTCAACACGTGTGACATGGGCAAACAGAGCTGTCAGGGGGAGTGCCTTATTAACATGTTTATTCTTTCCCACTGTTCGTTTTCACTATGTTAAGGCTCTTTGCACAGGGCCATTTTTCTCTCTGTAACTGTTACAAATTTGTGTTAAATAAAAAACTCAAAAAATAAAACAAATATCAAAAAAAAAGGTGAGACAGGATACTGGCTAGGAGGGAGGCTAGTGTAGAAAATAATCAGGAAAATTCAGAATGAAAAATTATACTGAAGTGTGTGAATGTTTACATATGATTATGCAAAGAATTTGCAATTAAATTAGTGAATTAAACACACTAATTAGACAGAAAGGATACAATTTTATGCCATTTACCAGAAAGAACTTTGGCCCAGGTGATGATGAATTATGGAATCATAGAATAGTATAGCACAGAAGTCCATTCGGCCTATCAAGTCTATGCCAGCTCTTTTGAAGAGTAACCCAGTTAGTTCCCTGTCCTGCTTTTTCCCCACATCACTGCAGGTTTATCTCCTCCAAGTTTTTATCCAATTCTCTTTTCAAGAATACTATTGAATCTCTGTCCTCCATCCGATCAGGAAGTGTATTCCAAATCTAAACCACTTATTGAATAAAAATGCTTTTCCTCATGTTGCCTCTGGTTCTCTTGTCAATCAGCATAAATTTTGAATTAGCCCCTGTTCATCAACATATCAGCCAGTTAATGAAGCATACAGCATCCTGGGCTTTATTAATACGGGCATAGAGTACAAGAGCAAGCAAGTTATGTTGAACTTATACAGGACACTAATTAAACCTCAGCAGGCGTAATGTGTACACCTAGACCATAAGACATAGGAGCATTATTAGGTCACTCGGCCCATCGAGTCTGCACTGCTATTCAATCATGGCTGATATTTTTCGCATCTCCATTCCCCTGCCTTATCCCCATAAATCCTGATTCACTTATTAATCAAGAACCTATATCTATCTCTGACTTAAAGATACTCAGTGATTTGGACCCCACAGCCTTCTGCAGCAAAGAGTTCCACAGATTTACCACCCTTTGGTTGAAGAAATTCCTCCTTGTCTCTGTTTTAAAGGATCGTCCTTTCAGTCTGAGGTTGTGCCCTCTGGTTCTAGTTTTTCCCACTAGTGGAAACATCTTCTCCATGTCCACTCTATCCAGGCCTCACAGTACTCCGTAAGTTTCAATAAGATCCCCCTCATTCTTCTAAACTCCAATGGTACAGACCCAGAGTCCTCAACCGCTCCTCATATGACAAGCTCCTTATTCCAGGGATCATTCTTGTGAACCTCCTCTGGAACCTTTCCAAGGCCAACACATCCTTCCTAGATACTGGGCCCAAAACCGCTCACAATACTCCAAATGAGGTCTTACCAGAGCTTTATGCAGCCTCAGAAGTACATCCCTGCTCTTGTATTCTAGTCTTCTCGACATAAATGCGAACATTCCATTTGCCTTTGCAACTGCCGACTGAACCTGTACGTTAACCTTAAGAGAGTAGGCTCTGTCACAAGCTGCTCCAAAAACCATCTCTTAAACATTCCACAAATTCCTTTTCTTGGGAACCACTACCAACCTGATTTTCCCAGTCCACCTGTATGTTGAACTCCCCCATGATTATTGTAACACTGCCTTTCTCATACTCCTTTCCTATCTCCTGATTTATTTTCTGCCCCAAATCCTGACTATTGCTCGTAGTCTGGGCATGACACTTCAAAAAGGAGACATTGGAGGGAGTGCAGAAGAGGTTTACAAGAATGATTCCAGGGATGAGAAACTTCAGTTATGAGGATAGATTGGAGAGGTCGGGACTGTTCTCTTTGGGGAGGAAATGGCTAAGAGGAAATTTGATAGAGATGTTCAAAGTTATAAGGGGGCTGGACAGAGTAATTTGAATGGAAACAATGGGTTGAATTTTCCCAAATTTTGGCTGCATCAGTATTGGCGGGAAAACCGATGCAAATCCTGCTGGCCTCAGTGGCGCAATCCAGACCATAATTGTTAGGCGCTTTTAAAAAAAATTCCCCAGGTGAAAAACACCGTGCTTATGCCATGATCGGTCTGATTGGCCCACCCTGGGGGTCATCTGAGAACTTTAATCAAGTGTGTTTAAATGGCTCCACAGCACTTGCTCTCATTCATTCCAGGAGGATGGCACTTCACGGAGGGAGCCCTAATGATAATGCTGGATACCGTGGAGGCGAGAAGGACAAAAATCTATCCTCAGGCTGATGGGAGACATCTAAAAAGGTCATAAATCTACCTGGGAGATGATGGCTGCACTTGTGAGTGCTAGCACCCTCCACAAGAGGATTGGGTGCAGTGTCACAAGAAGATGAACGATCTACTCCGTTCTGAGAGGATCAGTTCTTTATGTATCCTCCCTGCACTCTACCTTACTGTCACCCTTGGAACTCCACCTCAACCCTATATGCTGCAACCGAGCAGGGCCCCAGCAGCCGATATCCCACAAAGATCCTCACACTCCAGGGGACTCCTCTCCTCACAACCCCTCATTGTTCACTCGCCATGCCCACACATGCCTGGCTTCATCGACATCTGATCCACCAGGTCATCCTCATTTGTTTCCCTGCAGGATAAGATTGCTCACAACCACCGGCAAGCGAAGACAGGCAGTGGGTTGCTGGAATTTAAGGTCCTGACTTCATTTGAGGAGAGAGCACTGGAGAAGGCCTGCGTTGTGAGCGAGGTGGGCCTGTGAGAGAAAAATGAGGCACCATTGCACCTTCATCCAGATGACCAAGCTCAAGTGGATTCTGTGTATCCCAGTCCTTTGACCTGGCCAGATACTAATGCCAATCCCCTTTCCTTGCAGGAACATCACCCGATCAGCCTGGTCCATCCACCAGCTGTGTCCTACCGCCAACCCTTGACATTACCTCGGAGGAGGACACAGGAGAAGCGTCACAGCTATTACCCACACCATCCACCAGTGCAGAGACACACACCTCGGTCAGCGATTGTAGCAGGTAGGCTTCTGGGTCACTCTCTGATGAGCACCACACTGCTTCTGACGCACATCAGGTGAAGACAGAAATCACTGAATTATAGAATTTACAGTGCAGAAGGAGGCCATTTGTCCCATCGATCTGCACCGGCCCTTGGAAAGAGCACTCTACTTAAGCCCATGCCCCCACCTCATCCCCGCAAACCCAGCAACCCGACTTAACGTTTTGGGCACTAAGGGGCAATTTAGCATGGCCAATCCATTCCCTGCACTGTGGACTGTGGGAGGAAACTGGAGCATCTGATCACGCAGTCACGAGGACAAAGTGCAAACTCCACACAGACAGTCACCTGAGGCTGGAATTGAACCCGGGTCCCTGGAGCAGTGAGGCAGCAGTGCTAACCACTGTGCCACCCCTAGGAACATCGTTGGGATGGGAAAGTCACAGATCTGCTGGATCCGAGGACTCAGCTGTGCCCTCAGCTGGTTGAGATGCAAAGACAGACCCTGGGAATACCAGTAAAAGTTATCAGCAACACTCCTGTGACTGCAAGGCCAAATGGAGAAGTCCCAAAGCCTTCAATTGCAGGAGATGGTGCCAACAGTATGTGGCACCAAGGCCAAAACTGCAAGGATATGTAGTGGAAATCCTGGGGCCAGAATTCAGAACCATGCCAGAAGATTTCTGAAGCGTGGCTCATGATGAGTGCCAGACTAAAATCTTTGACAAAAAAGTCTATCTTTTCAGCAATACCCAGGTTCTGCACTAACAAGTGACAATTTTACATTGTGGTTTTTAAATAATAATTTTTAATTTAAATTTGTTTATACTGTTTGACATTCTGCTTTAATCCCATGTGCATGTCCAAATCATTAAAGTATTTGGACCTCCTGCTAACTGCATGATGGGAAGAGCAGACACCTGCTGCCCAAAATGTTAGGAAGGAAACACCCTCAATTTGTCAATATGACCCTGAGGACATGTAAAGGTTTTGGGAATTGCTTTCATACATCTGAAGTGTGCCATTCCCAAAATGCACAATGTAATTGGTTAAACTTGTGGCATCCATCGATCAGTGCTGCTGAACTCCAGTACCCACAGAGACCCTTTCTAGGAATTGTCCGACATGCTATGCATGTATGAGTGCATGCATCTTCCTTGGTGATTTCTCCCATCCACTTTAATCAGATATATCAGATGTATAACGCATTGGTTTAGTCAGTAGGATGATTAAAGTAAAGGACCTAACATTAAAACGAAAGTGATCACTTTTCGCTGCTTGTTATAAACTCTGCAGAACCCAGGATTGCAAATGGGAAGAAAGTAATCAGTTGGGAGCAGCAAAAGGCATTAATTGGAGGAGCTGTAGTATGCAACTAGCAGCAATAGATAAAATCCATAATAATGTTTGTGGCTATTTTCTGCAGCTTCTATTGCCTGTGAGAATATTAATTTGGGACCCACAGCCTGAATAAATGCCTCTTGTCATTTCACTACTGTTCAAAATGTATTTCTCTTGCTTGGTAACAACATTTAATCTATTCCGATTCACAAAGTGGCCAAAATGGCAATAAAAATCAACAGGGAACTGAACATCTTGAAGAAAGCCCAACAGTCACAAAGACCATCAACAAGTTTAGTTTTTAATAAGCATAAATGGAAGCTCTTCCGCTGCTGGTGAGAGATGGGCACCCACATATAGAGATTCAGAAATTTGTTGGCAAATTACTGGATGAATGACAAATGATAAACGTGGGTTAACTAAGGTTTGACAGTATGGACCTCTGAAGGAAAAATCATGTTTAACCAACTTGGGGAAGTTTTTTGAAGAGGTAACAGGGAAGGTTGATAAGGGAAATGCTGTTAATGTAATTTGTGCACTTACAAAAGGCATTTGATACAGTTCCAGACAACAGACCTTTGAGGAAAGTTACAGATCATGGAACAGAAGCGATATAGATATGCAATTGGCAATGTGACGGGAAATAGAGAGTAATGGTTAGTGAATGTTTTATGAGCTGGAAGAAGGTTTGTAGTGGAGCTTTCCGAGGGTCAGTGTTGGGACCATTGCTTTTTCTAATATATAATAATGATCTGGACCTTGGTGCAAAGCATTGCAATTTCAAACCTTGCAGATGACATAAATATTGGAAGCATTGCAAACTGTGATGAGGATAGTTTAGGATGTCAAAAGGATGTCGACAAATTGGTGAAAAAGTGGCAGGCAAAGTCCAATACAAGGAAATGTGAAGTGATTCATCTGGTAGAAAGAACATGGAGAGACAATATAAAATAAAATGTACGATTCTAATGGGGGTGCAGAGATTTAATAGAGGCATTCAAAATAATGCGGGGTCTTGACAGAGCAGATAGGGAGAAAACGTGCCTACATGTGAAAATATTGAAAACGAGAGAGCAATAGTAACATAATTGACAAAAGAAGCAAAAAGTGACATGAGAACATATTTTTCAAGCAGTGAGTGTTTACGTTATGGAGCACACTGCCTGAGACAGTGGTGGAGGTAGGTTGAATTGAAGCATTTAAAATTGAATTAGGCAGTCATTTGAAAAGGAAGAATGTGCAGGATTCCAGGGAAAAGGAGGTGGAATATCAGTCAGAGATTGCTCATTGAAGAGCTGGTGTAGGCAGAATGAGCTGAATGGCCTCCTTCTGTGCTGCAGCCATGCTATAATTCTGTACATTCATTAAGGGAACAGACATAGGGACCTGTGTTCAATGGATGAGTTGTTGAGTGACTCACAGTAGCAAGAGCCCAGTGCATCTTCATGTTTGGAACTCATTAGTGCACGGGCAGATAGTCCCCTCAGGGAGAAGAGGCCACTGCCTGAGCAAGTCAATAACACAGGCCAAGGAGGTTATCCCAGCTCCAAGCAACAGGCTTAAGTGTTTTTCCCGAGACAAAGAGAACCGAAGTAAAGACGGTAGGGACACCACCACCTGGAAGTTCATTGGCAAGTCATTCACCATCCTGACTTGAAACTATATCACTGCTCTTTAACTGTCGCTGGGTCAGAAAATCCTGGAACTCCCTGCCTAACAGCACAGTGGGTGTACCATGAACTGCAGCGGTTCAAGAAGGCAGCTTACCACCACTTTCCCAAGGGCAATTAGGGATGGGCAATAAATGCTGGCAAGGCCGGCAATGGCCAGGTCCTGTAAATGAATTTTAAAAATTGTCTTTAAGCTTCAATTACAAACACTGTCATGCTTTATTAATTTATGTGCAATACTATGGAGACAGAGGCTAGCCTGGCCAAGCCCATAGTGGCTGACAAAAGGTGATGAGAAATCAACTAAAAATCAAACTAACTATCAACTAGCAATGTTAAAAAATGTCTTAAAAGATACAGGAAAATGAAAGGCATTTTAGGATATAAGGAAGATGTCAAGTAGAAGCTTTGTAAGGAAATCAAGAAATTGCTTACATGAACTCTTCCTGTCAATTTTCATAATTGAATAATGTAGAAAATATGAAGAACAAACTATTGTGAGGTGCTATCCCAGCAGTGAGGCCACAGACACTCAACAGTTCCATAAGAGCATTCGGGCGGTCGAACGGCGTCATCACATTCGATTTGTGAGACTTCCCGTCAGATTTGAGACGCTCAGAAAGCCTTATGAGGCCTAACGAGATCTCGTGAGGCGTCGCAGTCTGGATCTTGTCCATTAACATATTTAAATGAGCATTAGATTGATTTAAATATGACTGTACCTGTTTATCCCGAGCCCTGGAACTAACGGCCTTGCCTGGGTGCCGTTTATCACTGGTCCATCTGGGGGGGGGGGAGGGGGGGGGGGGTCTGCTAGGCCATCTACTGGTCCCTGGTGGCCAGGCTCTGGACAGGATTGTATCCTGGCACTCCTGCTTCCACCTGGGAACCTTGGCCCTGCCAGCCTGTTTGCCCATGCTCGGGATCAGGCCCGGGGGTGCCTGACCCTTAAGAGGTAGGGTGAGGGGGGGTCTGAGTACCCCCTAAGAGGTAGGTTAGGGGGGTCAGGAAGCTGCAGTGGGGTTGCTGAGGGGGTCGAGAGTCGAATGATGCCCGGATCTATGAGACCATAAGACCATAAGATATAGGAGCAGAATTAGGCCACTCGGCCCATCGAGTCTGCTCCGCCATTCAATCATGACTGATATGTTTCTCATCCCCATTCTTGTGCCTTTTCCCCATAACCCCTGAACCCCTTATTAATTAAGAACCTATCTATCTCTGTCTTAAAGACACTCAGCGATTTGGCCGCCACAACCTTCTGTGGCAAAAGGTTGCTCAGATTCATCACCCTCTGGCTGAAGAAATTCCTTCTCATCTCTGTTTTAAAGGATTGTCCCTTCAGTCTCAGATTGTGTCCTCTAGTTCTAGTTTTTCCTAAAAGTGGAAACATCCTCTCCGCTATCTGGAGTGGATAGACGTCCACTCTATACAGGCCTCGCAGTATCCTGCAAGTTTCAATAAAATCCCCCCTCATCCTTCTAAACTCCAACAAGTACAGACCCAGAGTCCTCAACCGTTCCACATAGGACACGCTCTTCATTCCAGGGATCATTCTTGTGAGCTTCCTGTGGACCCTTTCCAAGGCCAGCTCATCCTTCCTTCAAACCAGGACCCAAAACTGCTCACAATACTCCAAATGAAGTCTAATCATAGCCTTATACAGCCTCAGAAGTACATCCCTAATCTTGTATTCTAGCCCTCTAGTCATGAATGCTAACATTGCATTTGCTTTCCTAACTGCCGACTGAACCTGCACATTAACCTTAAGAGAATCTAGAACAAGGATTCCAAAGTCCCTTTGTGATTCTGATTTCCAAAGCATTTCCCCATTTAGATAATAGCTATGCCTCCATTCCTCCTTCCAAAGTGCATACCCTCACACCTTTTCACATTGTATTCCATCTGCCACTTCTTTGCCCACTCTCCTAGCCTGTCCAAGTCCTTCTACAGCCCCCCTGCTTCCTCAATACTACCTGTCCATCTACATATCTTTGTATCATTTGCAAACTTAGCAACAGTGCCTACAGTTCCCTCTTCCAGATCATTAATGTATATTGTGAAAAGTTGCGCTCCCAGCACCGACTCCTGACGTACACCATTAGTCACCGGCTGCCAACCCACAAAAGACCCCTTTATCCCCACTCTCTGCCTTCTGGCAGTCAGCCAATCCTCTATCCATGCCAGGAACTTACCCTGAACACCATGGGCTTTTAATGTATTTACCAGTCTCTCATGCGGCACCTTGTCAAAGGCCTTCTGGAAATCTAAATAAATCACATCCACTTAGGTGGATTGGTGGATTGGCCAGGCTAAATTGCCCTTAGCGTCCTAAAAAAATAATGTTAATGGGGGTTGTTGGGTTACTGGTATAGGGTGGATACGTAGGGTGATCATTGCTCGGCACAACATTGAGGGCCGAAGGGCCTGTTCTGTGCTGTACTGTTCTAATTCTAATTCACTGGTTCTCCTCTATCTAACTTCCTTGTTACCCCCTCAAAGAACTCTAACAGATTTATCAGACATGGCCTCCCTTTGACGAAGCCGTGCTGACTCGGTACTATTTTATCATGCACTTCCAAGTATTCCGCAATCTCACCTTTAATAATGGACTCTAAAATCTTACCAATGACCGAAGTCAGGCTAACCGGACTATAATTTCCCATCTTCTGCCTCCCTCCTTTCTTAAACAGCGCTGTTACATTATCTACTTTCCAGTCCTCTGGGACCGTTCCTGCCTCCAGTGATTCCTGAAAGATCATCCCCAATGCCTCCACAATCTCCTCAGCTGTCTCTTTTAGAACCCTGGGGTGTAGTCCATCTGGTCCAGGTGATTTACCCACCTTCAGACATTTCAGTCTCTCCAGAACCTTCTCCTGAATGTTGCCCTCTTTGTGAGTGATCTCTTCCCTTCAAACTCGAAGTGAGGTAAGTGCAGCCTCGACAGTGTCGGGCGTTCCTGACCGAGTCCCAAAACAAAACAGAGTCCCGTTTGATAGTGAGGTCATTCGCAGCCCTGCAGGTGCCAAGAAACACTTTGCTATTCGTGTGGTTTTTTTCCATTAAATTCCAGCCTATATGTGGATTGATTGCTGTGGAGAGAATATTATAATCAACCCTTCCATGATTTGCCAAAAGGCCACCTGCTACCACTGGTGCAGAATCCCGCGGGAATTTATCTAAGAGCTCAAGAATGTATTGGACAACTCAAGAAATCTGCTGAATTAGCCACAATCTACTAGAACAGCGAGAATGGGGTGGGAAGCACAGGAATAGGATGGTGGGTGTTCCAATCATTGGAATTTCACAGACCAGCACAAGGATCTGGCGCGTGGCTGGCAGAGGTACTTGTGGTCAAATAGGGATTGAGTGCAGGATTGGGGCCTAGTTCTCCAATCCCTGAAAGTTGGTCAACAATGCAAGTTCTGAGCATTTTGCTCGATTGCCCTCTCTGCTGTCCTCTGTGTTGGGGAGGTGTGAATAATGTTATTCAGTCATGGGCTGCCTGCAGTTGAACATGTGTTATTGTGTTAGCACAATACACAACAATCAGAATATTAAAGAAAAACACGTGTGTCTCCTCCAGAAACCCTCAAAGTGCAAAAAGAATGGTTCACATCCTTTCCCTGCCCCTTTCAAACAATCTTTGGCCAGATCTATTGCCTTCCTCACTGATTGGGTATCCAGAAATACCCGTGGTGGTTTAATAATAATCTTTATTGTGACAAATAGGCTGACATTAACACTGCAGGGAAGTTACTACAAAAAGCCCCTTGTCGCCACATTCTGGCATCTGTTCGGGTACACAGAGGGAGAATTCAGAATGTCCAAATTACCTAACAGCACAACTTTCAGGACTTGTGGGAGGAACCCGGAGCACCCGGAGAAAACCCAGGCAGACGAGAATGTGCAGTCTCCACACAGGCAGTGACCCAAGCCGAGAATCGAACCTGGGACCCTGGCGTTGTGAAGCAACAGTGCTAACCACTGGGCTACCATGCCATTCTGGCATTAGTCATGCAGCTCATGCAAAATAAGGGATCTTCCTTGAACCCAGAAAATCTGTTTGACGTCAGCAGTGATAATATCAGGTGGAACATTTTGACTCATGCCAGGATGTGGCACAACATGCTGGTTAAGTGGAGCTTATATGTGGAGGGCTGGAAAATAAATGACCCATAAAGTTGGTATCATGCTCCTGGGCTCTTTGGATTCTATCTGTCCTCCTCTGACTCCAACATGACTGGCAGGAATATGATTTATCAAATGTTCTCAGGAAACATCAAAGAAAGTCATGTCCACAAGTTTGTCTTTATAAACCAAATTGATTATTTCCCAAAGCAGCTTGAACATATTTCTGAAACTCTATGTTAACTAGTCCTTATTAATTCTGTGTTTACTGGGTGAACAATCATTGTAGCCTGTGTTGAGTGACGCATCATCGGGAGATATGAAATTTAAGTGGATTATAGGCCGGGAATGAGGATAGAAAGCCAGGCTAACAGGTCAAAGGCCAGTCTATTGGAGTACAGAGGCTAAGGAGGGGCACCAGAGTCCAGGGAGGATGATAAGATGCCAAGAGATGGGAGACAGGAAGCTGGGGATAGAATCATAGAATTTACAGTGCAGAAGATGGGAAAACGGAAGGCATGGAAGAGAATCAGAGGCCAACAGGAGCCTGAAAAAAAAGCCATTTTTTGTCAATTAACAAATCATGCAAGTTCCAAAAGACTTTAAGAATCTTATTTCCTGACCTCTAGCTCTCTAAGCCTCCTATTGCCTGAAGTCTGATTTCCCAAGCCCTCATGTATCTTAAGGATGCTGTGTCATCAACTATGACACAATATTCGCTTACTCTTTGCAGATCTGTTGTTCATACTCTTAGGATTAATGCTCATGATGCCAGAGGTCTAATATCGCGGGGGTCACCATTCAGCGAAGCTCTTTGCCTGCACCACCACAACCCTGGCCCCCTTACACCCATAACTGAACACTGCCCTATGAGACTATCCTAACCTCCAACTGAGTTTGAGCATCTAAGATATCAACTGAGGAAATTCATCGTGTTAGCTTAATATCTGGATTGACAATGCTTAGAAATATTTTACAGGCTGTGGTGATATGCGTGACAACATCAATGTATATAGTTGTTTATCAGTGCACATAGTTACCGGTGCGACCTCCGTCCGGTAGGTGACGTTAGAGATCTATCCCGTGACTCGGGACACTCGCCAGTTGGGAGTAAGTTGTACAAGAAGATAGTCGCACTTAGAGTAGCTCCAGGAGAATTCACTGAATTCATTTAGCAGCCATCGTCTGTATTATAGTTAATTAATAATCTTTCCCATGTGTTTGTTAATAAATCATCTTTATGGCTAAACAGCTATAAGTTCTGTGTGCATCAGCGCAACAGTTATATCACAGAACGCAACACAAGCCACAATGATTGTTCACCCAGTAAACACAGAATTAATAAGGGCTAGTTAACATAGAGTTAACAGCAATATTTGAGTTTCAGTAATATGCTCAAGCTGCTTTGGGAAATAATCAATTTGGTTAATAAAGACAAACTTGTGGACATGACTTTCTTTGATGTTTCCTGAGAACATTTGATAAAATTTCAATCCAGAGGCTTATGAATAAGATCAAGGTTTGTGGAATTAAAAGTTAGAAAAAAAGTCAACTAAAATGAATCAAAAACTGTCCTTGCGATTGAAAGTGGAAAGCCACAGGAAATGGAAAGGTTCTGGAGGCAGTGATTATTCAGATTCTTCAAGAATCCATTCAGGATTCCCTCTCATTCAAGCAATTTTGAAATGACGTGAACCTTTCAATAAGATAACACTTACTGATGAAACGCAACTGAAGAACATGAGAGATACTGATCACAATGAAAGATATTGGGACTGATTCGGTAACTTTAGTAAGGATAAGTGCATGGTTATTAATGTGGTCAAACACATTGAGACAGGAAATTATAGCATGGATTTTGCAGTAGTAAAGGCAATGGAAACTGTCAGCATTTGCCTTCATGACTGTACTGAAACTGGCACCAACTTCAGGAGTTCATACGCCCACGGAATAACATGGAAATCCAGAAGTTGCTGATAGTTAGTCCACACTTCTCCATAGGATGTGCATGGACATTCTCACGGACTGCTATCTTCCTTGCCATCATGAATTGACAAGAACTTGTTAGTCCCACTGTCAAACGTTGGAGAAAATTACACCTTATTGGGCGTCAGCAAGCCTACCTACTTGTTGACATGACTGCCAAGACACCCCTTTGGTTTGCACCAGAAAAGCGGAAATTCCCATTAGATCTTTGTGGGCAGCTTTCTTCGAGGGCAACAGCAAGAATCCTTAATTTGCTAGTGAATGTAAAATCCAGACCACTAAGTATATACGTGAAAGCAATATGAACTTGCACAGGGCAATGGTGATGTAATGAGATTCTCCGACCTCCCTGTAGCATGTGTCTCGGCAGCAGGAGGCAATCCAATGTTGGTCAGCAACGGGATTTTCTGGTCCCACCGCTGTCAATGGGATTTCCCATTGAATCCACCCCACGATTCCGGGAAACCTGTAGTGTGATGCACCAATGGCGAGACAAGAAGATCCCGCCAGAATATCTCGCCCGTTAAGTTAATCTCAGTGATGGTGACCATTATAACTATCATTGATTGTTCACTAACACCCATTAGGGAAGGAAATCTGCTTTCTGTACCTGGTATGGTTTACATGTAACACCAGACCCACAGCAATGTGATTGAATCTTAACTATCCTGTACAATGACCCAGCAATCCACTTAGTTCAAGGTAATTGGGATGAGCAACAAATACTGGCCTTGACCCATATCCCATTATTTATATATTTTAACTGGTTAAGGTGCTGGATAGATTTATGACAACTAATCCACTATAGTTTTTTTCTTGCTTTAAGATATTGGCTTGTCTATCAAGCTAGCCAGTATATATTCACAAGGATTGACACTTATGTATACACAAGCCACACAATAGCAGAAACAAAACCAGAAATTATTAGAAATATTCAGCCAGTCTAGCAGCATTCTAAAGGGATTATTTTCTCTGCAATACCCTGGTACATTCCTTAATTGCCCCAAGCAGCCCTTCCCTTCCCATTCCTCCTTCCCATTCCTCCTTCCCATGCAACATCTGCCCTTTCAACTCCTCTCTTCCCACTAAGACCCCAACAACTACACTCAGGTGCCACAGTGAATTATTTGTGCTTCTTTTGAATTGAGTTATTGTACTTGCTGTTACATTGCAATTCCCTCCATATTGGAGACATCAAATGCAGGTTGGATGACCACTTTATTGTATACATCTAATTAATTTTGAGCTTCTGATTGTCTGTCATTGTCATTCCCAGTTCGCTCCCACTCTGAGCTTTTTCCCCTTAAACTCCTACACTGTTCCAATAAAACCAATTGTAAGCTCAAGGAACAGCAACTCATCTCTCGATGAGGTACTTTACAGACTTCTGCACTCAACATCGAGTTCAACAATTTCAGATTATAATTTCCACAACTATTAAATGTAGCTGATATTTTTCTTTATGTTTGCTATTAGGCAGTAGCTGTTGGTAATGATTCCACTTTGTCCCATTTGCACCTCATACAGACTCAAATTCTGTCTCTTATTTGTTCCATTACTATCCCTTTCTGCCTTGCACCAACATCCCTTTTATCATTTGACTTGTCCCGCCTCATAACCAGTCATAGACCCACCATTTATGCTTTATGCCTTTCCCCCATTTCCTGCCTCTGTACTTGCTTAAAACCTGTGGGCGCGATTCTCCCCAAAGACGGCGGGTCGTGAAGGCTGCCACGAAAACGGCCGTGTTTCACGGCAGCCTCCGAGACCCCGCCCGGGACCCGATTCTGCTCCCCGGTCGGGGCTAGCATCGCGGCCCCGTGAACTACAGCATCGCGGGCTTAACGAATTTCGTTAAGCCCGCGCGCCAAAGTTAGCGACGGCTGACGCAATGATGATGTCCGCCGCGCATGCGCGGATTGGACGACTCCAACCAGTGCATGCACGGATGACGTAATCCGCGCATATGCATTAGACCCACGCATGCGCGGTCGGTAATGCCCCTCAGCCACCCCGCGGACTGATCCAGCGGGGCGGCGGAGTAACAACAAGTGCACGGGGTAAGTACCCGCTGCCCGCGATCGGTGCCCACAGATCGCGGGCCCATGCCACCCTTGGCACCCGTGGTGCGGCCGTGCCAATCGGTGGCATGGTTGTGCAGAACGGCACTTTGGCGCCGTTTTCACAAACTTGTATTGCAGGTGTATTCAAATTTGTGAAAACGGCCGTAAAGGCCTTGGAAATCGGCCCATCGGCCAGGGGAGAATCGCTGCTCGCTGTAAAAAAACGGCGAGCAGCGATTCGTGTCGGGGGGCGGGCGTGGGGGGGGCGGAGAATAGCGGGAGGGCGTCGGACCAGCGTCGCCGTAAAAATTTGCGCCGCCCGCTATTCTCCCCCCCGTCGTGAGTGCAGAGAATCGCGCCCTGTGTTTTTCCAGTTCTGACAGGTCATCAACCTGAATAGTTAACACTGGGATAAATGTTTTGGTCCCGTCCGCCGTGTGAATTGTCACGGGCAGGGTGGACAATGTAACGCACCATTGGAAGGTCCACTGATCTCAGGCGGAAATGTCCAGTCCCAGGGCAGGCAGGACTGGAAAATCCTGTCCACCATTCCTCCCTCCACAGATGCTGCTGGACCGCCTGAGTAATTCCAGCATTTTCTGTTTTTGTTTCCGATTGCCAGTATCCACTATCGTTCAGATTGTACGGCACTCAGAGGTGATGGAAGTTCTGAAAAGATTTGCCTGTTGCGTGGTGAATCGGTGTTGTTTTCAATGCTGAATTAACAAGGTTGACACGTAAATATAAACAGGTTTGAACAACCAGAACGCATGGTGTCAGGTATATCAACTAAAAGCAGATGTTTCAAACAATGCTTCACTGAAAACTGGAAGGGATGGGTATGTTTCATTTTGAAAACGGGGTGACAAAATGTATAATCCTTTACTAACAATTTACAGATGAGCTGACTTCAGTAAAGACCTTGGCAGTTGGAACAAGTAGAACAACTTGCCTGACAATGTATTCTGGAAAAGAGCCAAATATTTGTCTTTAAGACTTTTTTCACATTTCTGCCTGTACAGTAATACCACAATGCCATCTTCTGTACAAAGTAGTACTAACACATTTTATACTATGTGACCATGCAGTATTTTAATCGCAGTAACTATATATTTTTTTTAATTGTCTGCCCTCTCTTTTGAAAGTGCTAACCATATTGATTAAAATAATTGATTCTCCAATCCTGCGAAAAGTGGCCTAATATGAACCCAAATTTAAAGGTAAAGGAGCTGGAGGAAGCTGGTGCGATCAGCTCATTTTCACAATTGTAGTAAGCTTATTGTATGTTTTCCACATGTTCAGGGAATGCGTGGAACTCAATTTAGTGTGGCCAATCCACCCAACCTGCACATCATTGGGTTGTGGGCGTCGGACCCACGCAGACACGGCGAGAATGTATGAACTCCAAACGGCCAGTGACCTGGGGCCGGGATCGAACAGTGTGATTAGCACTGTTGCGTCACAGCGCAAGGGTCCAATGTTTGATTCCGAGCTTGGGTTAGTGGATGTGCAGAGTCGGCACGTTCTCCTGCCTGCGTGGGTTTCCTCCGGGCGCTCCGGTTTCCTCCAACAAGTCATGAAAGACGTACTTGTTTGGTAAATCGGACATTCTGATTGGATATTATGATCCAGAATGCACTGCCTCAAAGGGTAGCACATTTCATTGGTAAATTGGATAGATGCTTGAGGGGGAGAAAAGTGAAAAGCTATATGGAGAAAAGAGGAGTGGGATTCAGTGACTAGAGAGGGGACAGTTCTTACAAAGAGCTGATGTAGGCACTAGGGGTGAATGGCCTCTGTGCTGTAGGATTTGATGATTCCATGATTGGTACCTGAGTAATCTGAAGTGCAGAAACGATTAAAGGGCCACCGCTCATGAAGGGTCATTGATCATTCGTGTGGTGCAGACTGTTCTGACTGACTGTGATAAAAAGGATGGCTACTTCCCTGGGCCAATTGCCAAAATTAGCTTCTTCAATGGAAAGGCTCTGGATGTCCTGTTGGGTGGAGTAGAAAAGAGACACAATTGTGATTCCTATTTTTCGATGGTCACTATTGGGATTATCCATGAGTGTCCTGACTTCACGTTTTCTTTCTTTGACCAGGAAAATGGTGATCCTTTGAGCTATATTTCCCCAGTCAGGAGAAAATGGGGCAGCTTATTTTTAGGGCACCTTTTGTAGACCCCCCCCCCCCCCCCCCCCCCCCCCCCGAAGAGCAGAAAGTATTGTGAAGAAGATTGATCAGTCACAGATGCTGGGGCCCAAAGATACCTCTGTTCCAACACATGTCCAACGTGCTCATGCATCTGTAACCTGGGTGCATTTTCTTGATAAAGGATTCCAAGATTGACAGCACTGGCCCCATCACCCCAACACCACAGAAATTGGCAAAAGGATCCTGGTAGAAGCCTGCACGTGACATTGTTTAACATGGGGACCTTGGGTGCCTTCATTGTCCACATGGCCTTGATGGTTCAGTGGTCAGATTTCTGTGTTTTGTCAAACCACAATCACTGGTATAACTTTGCCACTGCAGCCTTCTTCCATCTTCCCAGCCAGTGAAACACACAGTCTTCCTTTACCCATTCTGACAATCAGAATTTGTTTGGACTGCACTTTGTATGACACTTTCCCCGTGGATCACCCGACATGGTGGAGAGGCTTGTGCATTCCAGCAATCTCTTGAGTAATGCTGTCAGGAGCTCCTTGTTCCTGGTAAGACCATCCATTCCAGCAAGGTCAGGGGGAGGTACCCAATAAAGTACAGTCCAAAAAGCCACCAACTTTCAAATGGCCAGTATCCCATCAGAGTACAAATTCTTCAAAGACACTCTGAAGCTCTTTTCAAGCATGACAGTACTGACCTTAATGAATTGAAGGAGTTTGCTACAATTGTTCAAAACAGCAAAACTTGTCAATCAATGTGCTTCGTGCTTTGAATGAAAATGTCTTATTGATGAGGCAGAGCGGCAGGAGAAAAGGAAACAGATTCTGCACTCCTGATCCCATTAACTCATGGAACATCCTTTCCCATGTGCCCCCAAGATCTGTGTGTCAAGAATTGGCCTCATCTGTCACATGAAAAGCTATCACAGAAACGTACAACTCTGAATAGACTCCATCCTTGAATCAAGGAACAGCCGATGACAATGAAAAATGAGAGAGGCCATCATTAGGGAGTTGAAAGGTACCGTCATATCTTGTGTCTAGGCTAATTTTCAGAAAATATGGGTGAACGAAGGCTTTCCCATAAACTAATTGACAGGAGGAAATGAAGGTGATGTTCTATAGCCTGAGGAAGAATGGCAAGTTATGATTGACGAGGGTATACCAACACAAAGTGGGTTGCCTGTATTGTCCATGCAACAACCACTGAGCCCACAACATGGTGCCACACTGCTACGTGAGAAACATTTGCTCAAAGTGCCGTACCTTTTAAGAAATATACAAGGAGTAACTTCGCTGGAAGATGAGTAGAAGCCTTGCAGAAATTACATGAATGGCATCTTTTTGGACATTTCTCTTGAGGGTTTCTGCCGATATACCATCTGAGGATCCCTGAGTAAATTTCAAATGTACCTTTAAATAATATTTAGCTCCAACTTGGTAACTGATGCACGATCAATTGCACAATGACTCAGATTGGGTACAACTGTGGCTTTATTGTAGTCAGATGCATGGCCTCCTGCTGCAGCTGGCAAAATGGCAGATCAATGGAGGACACACATATTTATACAGCTCCTAGTGGGTGGAGCCAGCCGGCAGGGGCTACCAGCGACTCTGTAGTACAGGTTCTACCTTACATCCCCTAATACAGGTGTACAGTGGTTCACCACAGTAACTACCAGTGGAAAATACTTAATTTGCCTTGTATAACTTGTATATCTTGTTAACAAGTTAAAATGGCACCATGAGCTACTTGCATGATGTGTAGTCATGTTGGAGGGGCCTTTCTGGCTATGACTTTAAACCAAGGCCCGGTCTGCCCTTTCAGGTGGATGTGAATGCCCACATGGCACTTTTTGAGGGAGAGCAAGGAAAAGTTCCCAAGTGTTCTAGTCAATATTTATCTCTCAGGGAACACCCAAAATCAGATCACCTAGTCACTGTCAGATTACTGGTGGGGGTTTGCTGTCAGCAAATTGGCTGTTGTGTTTCCTATGATGATTATACTTCAAAAGTTCTGCATTAACTGCTAAGCGCTTGGGGGTCATGAAAAGTGCAGTCTAAATGTGAGTCTTTCTCTCTTTTTTCAGGCCTTTTCACAAGGTGAAATGAAGGTTGTGAACTAACCTACATCTCAAGTTATAGCCAAACACTGAAGGTGCCAATTTTAAAAGAGAAGTCTGCCATTCATCACCAGAAGTGAACCCTTGGAGGTGGCAGCCCAGCCAACCTCTGCATCCACAAAGAGATGTCCCCATAAATTACGTGGTTGCAAGCTATGGAGGATGTGTGTGAGGCTTGGTACTGTCCCTAAAGGTTAAGGATCCACTTCAACTTATTCTTACTTTCCCATTAAACTCACTCATTAAGTTATATGGTATTATTCCTTATGGCTCAGAGAAATACAGTATTAGCGCCTTATTGCTGTACGTGCAACCGTATCCTGCATCTTCTATAGAATCATAGACTCCCTACAGTGCAGAAGGTGGCCATTCAACCCATCGAGTCGGCAAAAGCCCTTGGAAAGAGAACCCTACTTAAACCCCACACCTCCACCCTATCCCCATAACCCAGTAACCCCAACTAACCTTTTGGACAATAAGGAGCAATTTAGCATGGCCATTCCACCTAATCTGCAGATCTTTGGACTGAGGGAGGAAACCCACACAGACATGAGGGAAAGTGCAAACTCCACACAGGCACCCGAGGCTGGAATTGAACCTGGGTCCCTGGAGCTGTGAGGCAGCACTGTGCCATCGTGCCGTGCTATCACATGTTCCTTTTCCTTTTAGGAAGGATCTTCCCAAAATGTTGGCCCTCTTCTTATGAGAGAGCAGGAACCGGGCATTTTACATCAGCATAGAGTCTGCAAGCATCAGATTACATACATTTGGATTGGATTGGTTTATTATCATGTATACCGAGGTACAGTGAAAAGTAGTGTTGTGCGTGCAGCTCAAACAGATCATTCCATACATGAAAAGAAAGTACACAATAGAGAGGTTAAGGAAGGAGTGTCTGGTAAAGTGCCCAGTGCAAACAGTTTCTGGGTTGATTCTAGGTCAGTGCCAAATGCTAAATGAAAAGGACATTTCACTTTCTTCCATCTATTTGAACTCCTCCAAATTTATGTCAATTATTGGCAGGCGGAATGGGGCACCTATATCAAACCGTACAATTAGAGCTGAAGTTAGCTGAGGCTGTGGTTAGAGATCTGTCCAGAAATGGTTTGCATTGAGTTGGAAGTTTTAGTGACAACCATGTCCATTCTTGGTATTGGCTCAAAAGCATATTAAGATTACACATTGTGAGCTTGGTGTGCAATGATTGTGGATCTTGAGCGTACCGTATATGAATCCACAAGATATGCACATGGAATGCATGGTTGCACTTCATAAGTGTACCTAACAGGCCTTATGGGTTCAGGGCTGCTGGGAGTTCTGGTGCCTCTGGCTAGGTGATGAATCGTCATGATTGAATCTAAATAAAAATCAGGAACTAGGGTAGTTTACTGTGGGTCCACGAAAAGTGAGAGGACACGCGACCGCACGCCGTCGAGGACTCAGCCCATCGGGGGCGGTGCATGGGGGGAGGGCATTAGGTGACATCCTGAGGCTGTCCCGACTGTGTGGGGCGTACTTTTGAGTACGCCATTTTTGAGGGGCGGAGCATCGGAAAAACTGCACCGCCCTTATTCTGGCGTAAAAATGGATTCTCCGGCCGTTCGCCAAATATGATTTCGGCGTCGCCGATCATAGAATCCTGCCCTTCGTCTCCAGAATGGAGAACCTAGCCTATCCTCTCTTTAACCTAAAAAATGTAATTATCTGGTCCATGAAGTACAATGGGCATCTTACTACATTCGAGAGAGATTATTGATATAACTGAGAGGCACCATAGAGCCATCGATTCATACAGTACAGAAGAGGCCGTTCAGCCCAAAGAGTCTGCACTGACAAAACTACACTAAATCTACACTAATCCCACTTTCCAGCGCTTGCCCCATAGCCTAGAATGGGAGAACATTTCAAGTGCTCATCCACGTATTTTAAAGGTTGTGAGGTTTCCGCCTCTACTGCTCTCCCAAACAGTGCATTTGAAACCCACCACCTTGTGGCCACCAGCTAGCCAATCAAACCAAATCCCACCAATCTCTCGACTGCCGCAAGTCTGAGTTTTGCTTCCAAAACTAGCACAGTGTACTATGGTATAACTTTCTTCCCCAGCTCGAATTAAAGATATACGCCCGTTAAACATCCATGGATCAAAATGATAACAACAAAAATAAAGAAAGGTGGAAAAAGGAAATCAACAGGAAGGGCCGTTACACCTATTATTATTATTATTATTTTTACACACCTCAGTGAATTGTCTGTATATCTGCTCCTCTATTGCTCGCAGACTGTTTTGGGGCCTAGAGTACACTCAGCAATGTGACTGCCCCCTTGTTATTCATAAGCTCTATCCACAAAGCCTCATTGAGGACCCTTCCATGATATTGAGCCTCCTTACCGCAGTAACTAACCCCTTAATTAATAATCCATCCTCTTTTACACACTCCCCTGTCTCGCCTGAATATCGTATACTCTGGAATGTTGAGTTGCCAGTCCTGCCCTCCCTCAACAACATCTCTGTGATAGCAACAATATTACAATTCCGCATGCCAATCCATGCACATAACTCTTTCCTATAATGCTCCTCGTATTCAAGTAGAGGCCACCCAGCCTCACTTTATTCCCTTGGAACTCAACATGGCTGAACTCCCTCTGTCTTGATTCCTTTACTATAGTATGCTGTGTCCCTATTGTACTAACGCTCTTTGTCTCCTCATTTAAACTTCTCACAACAGCACTGGCAAACCCATCTGCAAGGATGTTTGTCCCATTCTGGTTCAAGTACAGACCATCCCATTGGTAAATGTCCCACCTTCCCAGAAAGAATCCCAGTGATCCAGCAATCTAAAACCCTCCCTCCTGCACCAACTCTTGAATCACACATGCATCTGCCCTATTCTCCTATTTCTGTACTCGCTAGCATGTGGCACCAGGAGTAATCCAGAGATTAAAACCTTTAAGGTGCTACTTTGTAATCTGCTGCCTAGCTCCCTGAATTCTTGATGCAAGACGTCATCCCTCATTCTATCTATAGTGTTGGTATCAATGTGTACCAGGACCTCTGACTTAACACTCTCCTCATTAGGATGCCCTGCGGCTGTTCAGTGACATCCCTGATTCTGGCCCCAGGGAGGCAACACACCACTCTGGAGTCACGTCTGTAGCCACAGAAACACTTGACTGTTATTCACCCTGGGGTAACACGGACTGCAACGCGATGCAGATAGACTACAAAGCATACACCAAACATAGGCTTTGGTTCAATACGATTTATTGAACTTCTATAACGATGTACACAGCTGGCTGTGGGTTGACTCTCTACTACTCTAAGTATACTGGGCGAGATTCTCCACACTCCTGACGGTGCGGAGAATAGCGTGGCTCGTAAAATTTTACGGCCACGCTGTTCCGACCCCCTCCCGCTATTCTGCCCCCTCCCCACGCCCGACTCCCGATACGAATCGCTGCCGCCGTTTTTTTACGGCTGGCAGCGATTCACAGCTGATGGATGGCCCGAGTTCCCAGCCCTTTACAGCTGTTTTTATGAAAGGAAAACACACCTGGTCTGGCCGTTCGTAAAAACGGCCGTAAACTCTCGATTTTTAAAACCATGGCACCGATTGGCACGGCAGTACCACGGCCGTGCCAAGGGTGCCATGGGCCCGCGATCGGTGGGCACCGATCGCGGGCAGCGGGCCCGATGCCCACGCACTCTTTGTCCCTCCGCCGCCCCGCTGTATCACTTCGCGGGGCGGCTGAGGGGCATCCCGGCCCGCGCATGCGCGGGTTTCGCGCAAATGCGCGATGACGTCATCCGCGCATTCGCGGGTTGTAGTCTTCCAATCCGCGCATGCGCGGCTGACGTCATATGACGCGTCAGCCGGCGCTAACTCTGGCAAGCGGGCTTAACAAAATTTGTTAAGCCCGCGATGCCGGAGTTTACGGCGTCGGGATGCTAGCCCCGACCGGGGACCAGAATCGGTTCCCGGTCGGGAAGGGGGGGTGCTGGCGTCAAACCCGCATGGATTTGACGCCAGCCTTACGACTTCTCCCCATATGGGAGAATCGCGCCCAAGAACTCTAACTAACTAGGCCAGGCTAGCTCTGATCCATGTGTAGAAGGTGCTGTCTGATATGTACGCCCTGACTGTCACTACAGTTATCACCAGTGGAAAGAGGCGGAGTGCTGATGCCTCGTGTGTTTTATAGTTGGAAGCCCCCCTCTAGTGTTCTGTCTGGTGATTGGTTGTGTTCTGTCCTGTATGTTGATTGGCTCACCTGGGTGTCTGCCACTGCCTGGCTTTACATCATGATGTGCATGGGTGCATATTATGACAGACTTCTCCCTGAACTAATGAATCCCCTCTCACTATCAATTCTCCTTCCTCCCCTCCTATATAGTCAGGCCTCGTGTGGTGTCAGAAGCCTGACTGCACTCCCTTGAGGAACCCCAGTGTCTTCATCAGCTCCCTACCCGATTCACTCTCTCTCTCTGGCCTTCATTGCTCAGTCTTGGTATCAAGTGTGGGGAAAAGAAGGCCAAATGAGCTGCCACATCCAATACAGGGACTGAGCCTGGACCACACACTAATCACCGAGCCAAAGATTTCTATTAGTTTTAGCTCATTGCCTTGGGCAAGATTGGCCCTTATTAAGCCTGAGTTGGCCAAAGAGGTAGCTTTCTGAATATACAAACATACAAAACAGGAGCAGGAGTAGGTCATTCGGCCCATTGAGCCTCGTCCACCATTCAATAAGATCATGGCTGTTCTCTGAGTTTCAAATTCCCCATCTACCCCGATAACCTTTGATTGCCTTGCCGAACAAGAATCCAGCTACCTCCTCCTTACACATATTCAGTGACCCCCCACCTCCACCTCCTGCTGAGGCAGAGTGTTCCAAAGTCGCACAAACTTCTCAGAGAAAAACAATTATCCTAACCTCTGTCCTAAGAAGGCACCCCCTAATTTTAAAGCTGTGGTCCCTAGTTCTGAACTGGCCAACAATAGGCCTTTCCACCTCCATCTTGCCAATACCATTCAGGATCTTATATACTTCAATCAAGTCAGCGCCTTACTCCTCGAAACTCCAGTGGAAACAAGCTCAGTCTGTCCAACCTTTCCTCATAAGACAACCCACTCATTCTGGGTATCAATCCAGTAAAGTTCCTCCACCTCCAACATATTTACATCCTTCCATAAATAAGGAGACCAAAATTACACATAGTATTCAAGATGAGTTCTACCAATGCCCGAAATAGCATCCTTACGTTTATGTTCAATTCCTCTTGTAATGAAGAAGAGCATATTATTAGACTTCTTAATTACTTGCTGTACCTGCCTACTGACCTTCCGTTACTCATGCACCAGAACACCTAGATCCCTCTGCACTTCCAAATTCTGCAAACGTTCCCCTTTTAAGAAAGACGCCGCCTTTTTAATCTTCCTGCCAAAGTGAACAACTTCACATATTCCTACATCATACTCAATCTGCCAGATTTTTGCCCACTCACTCCATCTGCCCACATCCGTCTGCAACCTCCTTTTGTCTTCTTCACAACATACTTACTTATCCCTCTTTGAGTCATCTAAAAACATTGCTACCAACCCTTCACTCACATATCTAGATCATTGATGTAAATTGCAAAATATTCAGGACACAGAACAGACCCTTGCGGCACCCATTCATCACATCTTGCCAATCAGAAAAAGACCCATTCGGCATACTCTGTTTTCTGCCAGCTAATCGTCTATCCATGCGAATATGTTACCCACTATACCAAGAGATTTTGTTTTCCTCAATAACCTTTGATGTAATACCTTAACCAATGCGTTCCAGAAATCCAAATACAGCACATCTACAGTCTCCCCTTTATCCACAGTGCAAGTTACTCCTTCAAAGAATTCCATTAATTTGGTTAAACATGATTCCTTTTCACAAAACCATGCTGACCCTTCACAATTCCATTGAGGTTTTGAAGTGCCCAGCCTTAATGATCATCAATCCTAATGCCTACCCATGACAGACAACAAGCTAATTGGACTATAGTTTTTTGTTTTCTACCTTCCTCCCTTCTTGAACAAAGGGGTTATATTTGATACTCTTCAGTCTGATGGAACCTTACCAGAATCGCAAAAATGTTTGAAAATTAACACCAATGCTTCTACTGCCTTATTAGCCACTGCCTTCAAGACCCTGACATCAAGAAAGTCAGGACCTGGAGACTTGTCAGAACACAGCTTCATCCATTTTCTCAGTACCATTTCAATAGTGATTGCAATTTCACCAGGTTTCTCTCAAACGTCTAGTGAGGTTTATGGCTGAGTTCCATAGTGGGTTTTGAATGTACCATGGAAAATATTATATTACTGGGTTCAGTAATATGTATCGCTGCTAGTTACTGTATATCCCAAAGGTCTGATGGTGTGATTCTGAAGAAACTGCGAGTCTTCAACTTCAAGCAAACAAATTTATTAAGTAACAATTAATTATAATTGAGTTCGAAACTCTGCAGAACTATCACTAGTAATCAAGTAATTAAATATTAATGTATTAACTGATTCAAAACTACATGTGCTAATTATGCTGTGATCTATCTATCATGCACTACTGCTATCTAGTCACTCCTGGGTTGAAAGAGACCAAGGTCCTCTGGGAGCTGATACTTATAGAGTTTGCACTTCCTCCCTGGGTCCGTGTGGGTTTCCTCCAGATGCTCCGGTTTCCTTCCACAGTCCAAAAATGAGCAGGTTAGGTGGACTGGTCATGCTAAATTGACCTTAATGTCCAAAAGGTTAGGTGGGGTTACTGGGTTACAGGGATAGGGTGGCGCCGTGGGCTTAAGCAGGGTGCTCTTTCCAAAGGCCAGTGCAGACTCGATGGGTTGAATGGCCTCCTTTTGCACTGTAAGTTCTATGACTTTCCATACATTACAGCGAATGAGAACACGTGCCTTCAGAATAATGGCTGGTTAAAGGTGGCATGCAGCACGTGAGGTTGTCTTCCTGGTGGGTTTGGACTGAGTAGGAGCAGTTTTTCTTTCATGGGAACTTTCATGGCACTTCCAACAGTGCAGCACTTCCTAGCTGGAGTGTCAGTCTATATTTATGAACTTGAGTCCTGGAGTAGAACTTGAACCCACAACCATCTGACTCAGAAGTGGGAGTGCTACCTGCTGGACCACAGCTGACGGGTCAGTGACTGGGTATTCTGCAGCAAGTGATTCACCTGACTCCCCAAAGATTTCCAGCATCGACAGAGCACAAGTCAGGAATGTGATGAAATTCTTTCCACTTGCCTGGATGAATGCAGCTCCAACAAGAGATGCTTGACATGACCCATGGTATCACAGTGGTTAGCACTGTTGCTTCACAGCACCAGGATCCCAGGTTCGATTTCCAGCTGGGGTCACAGTCTGTGCGGAGTTTGAACGTTCGCCCTGTGTCTGCGTGGGTTTCCTCCGGGTGCTCCGGTTTTCTTTCACAAACCACGAAAGATGTGCTGTTAGGTAATTTGGACATTCTGAATTCTCCCTCAGTGTACCCAAACAGCCACTGGAGTGTGGCGACTAGGGACTTTTCACAGTAACTTCATTGCAGTGTTAATGTCAGCCTACTTGTGACAATAAAGATTATTATTAGTGGGATCTAGTGCTGCCCTCTAGTGGTAGTGTTACAGCTAGATGTTATAATTAACCCTTTAGTTATCAACACTATACATATCATTACAGAAAACACCAGGGAGATGGCAAGCAATCTTTATTTCTAAAGTGTAATCAGTATTCGAAAATGTAGAATCTATTATTTGGGACAAAGTGACTGAGCACTTGGACAATATGGACTGATCAGAGAACCAGCCAGAATGAGTAATGAGTAAGTTACCTCAGAATCATAGAATCCCTACAGTACAGAAGGAGGCCATTCATCCCATTGGGTCTGTACTGACCCTCCGAAAGAGCACCCTATCCACTCCCACCCCCCTCCTCCCCGCCATAACCCTATTAACCTGCGCATCTTTGGACTGTGGGAGGAAACCGGACAACCCAGAGAAAACCCACACAGACACAGGGAGAAAGTGCAAACTGCACACAGACAGTGACTGAAGGCTGGAATTGAACCCGGTGCTTGGTGCTGTGAGGCAGCATTGCCACCCATTGTGCCACCACGCTTGTTGACTTTTTTGAGGTAACTAACATTGTAAAGAAGCGAGAGCCTATGGATGTCATTTATATGGATTTTCAGAAGGCTTTTGATAAGGTACCACAGAAGAAACTGTTATCAAAATGTTTTTAAAATGTGACATTGGAGTCAAGCTAATTAATGGCATTGGTTAGAGGATATGAGATAGAGTATTGATATTGTATATGTACTCAAATTGGAGGAATGTGACTCGTGATTACACCCCACCCCAAGGATCTGTCTTTCATGATGTTTGTAATTACTGAGAGGAAGTAATAGAGAGCTGTGACTCCACATTTGCAATAACATTCAAATGCTGCCAACAACTTAGGTATCTAAATCAGTGAATCCTAGATTGAGAATATCTTTCAGTCAGTACCAGGCAAATGCTATGAAGCACCAGGTGCAATTGTTAATAGCGCAGTCTCAAGGTTATAGTGAAATGATCTTAGCTTGTAGTGTGCTCTCTAGAGATACTGCCAAGCCTGCTGAGTTTTTCCAGTATCCTCTGTAACCAATGTAAGATCATTGGCCAGGCTCATAATGGTGCTCACGTACTGAGCTTGCTGGAAGCTTTGTAGATTCAGATGCAGGGATCTGTCCCTCTGCAGGAAAAAGGAATAAGTTCAGGCGTTGCCACTTTATTTTGAATGAAACAAAATAGTGAGGGACAATAGTTGATCTACTGATTAGCTGTTGAATAGTAGACAGGTCTGAGTAATTATGACCTTCACTAGTTCCCGTGTACCTATACATACCTGTTAGCATGCTAATGTCAGTCGGTGAGACTTGACGGAAAATATGATTAATACAGATTGCTTTCAATTCTATTGTTACCAGGTAAATTTGCTGAGTAAAGAAGACATCGATATTAAATAAATCTTGCTGCATTTTTTAAAGCTTCCAGCAAAACCATCATGAGAGTGTGCAATATTTGTGTAAGATAAATAGCGTGAAGTACAATATCCTGAGTAGCCATTAACAAGGAATGTCACTGAAGCAGTGACACATCGAGATTAAAGATGCCAGCAGTCATGCGTGAAGAATTAGTTTTGAATACTGTTGGTTAATTTACAGCTCTCAGACACTGTATTCCAAATGTCAATGAATTTGGGAGCATCTTCTTCACCTGTCACTTTATCTCCTCTGGGTTTGCACCATTGATTCTTTTTTATATTTTCCTTTGAATTCAGTACAACTAGTGTTTGATTTGGCAAATTTTCACTTGGATTAAAAAGTTACATGCTAAAAGCTCCGCATTTTTCTTTACATACCATACACTCAATTCCTGTTTGGTTGTTCTATCAACAATTTGGATAATTGAAGAACCGAAAAATATAAGGTTGTATGCTTCCAAATATTTCTAATCAAATATAATGTAACATGTCCAGAGTCCTTACAGTATCTCCATCAGAATCTTGGTACAGACTGTCGACTATCTTTTTCATTATTATTTTTGAGCACTGTGCTAAACGTAGCTGAAAATTTCATTAGACTTTATAAATAAGCAATTATCAACACGGAAAGGAAGAGCAAGCAATCAATTGTACACATCACACAAGAGTTAGGGCAATACACAAAAGACCTATTTGAACAGCCCCAGCCTAGGTATCCTTAAATCATGTGATTTGGCTGCATTGCCTTCTATCATCCTATTTCTTTGTTCTTCGCTCAAATAAATTAATCTTCAAGATTGAGCTGCAAGGCAGTTTTACTACTTTGAGATATTCAACTTTTGTGAAAAATTCCTGTAACTCAAAATCATTGCATATACATATAAAGATGGGCAAGATTCTCCGCAAATGCGGAGAATCGTAAAGGCTGCCGTGGGACAGGCCGTGACCCACGGCAGCCTTCACGCCCACTTCCGGGGCCGATTCTCCCCCCCGGGCGGGGCTAGGAGCGTGGCCCCGTGCGTCACAGCGGTCATGACGACGGTCATCAAGGCTGACGCGGCCGATGACGTCAGCCGCGCATGCGCAGGTTGGACAATGCCAACCCGCGCATGCGCGGTTGGAGTCTTTTCCCTCAGCCGCCCCGCAAGACGTGGCGGCTTGATCTTGCGGGGCGGCGGAGGGAAAAGAGTGCGTCCATTACTGACGCACGGCCCGCGATCAGTGGGCACCGATCACAGGCCTATGCCTCCCCTTGGCACGGCAGTGGTACTGCCGTGCCAATCGGGTCCCAGATGCCCCAAACGGGCATCTGGCACCCGTTTCACGAGGGCAGCAAGCAAGTGTGTTTGCTGCCATGTTGAAACGGGCGTGAAGGCTCGGCCCATCGGCCTCGGAGAATCACCGCTCACCGTAAAAAACGGCAAGCGGCGATTTGTGGCGTGGGTCGGACGTGGGGGGTGGGGGGGGGGGACAATAGCGGGAGGGCGTGAAAAATGTCAGGAGGCCCTCCCGCTATTCTCCCACCCGGCGTGGGGGGGCGGAGAATCGCGCCCAAAGCCTTTCATTTATTTAGTACCTTCATGTCTTCAGGTTATTCCAAAGCACTTTCCAACAGTTAAGTCGATTTAAAGTGTAATTACTGCGGTAAAGTAGGACATGTGGCAGCCAGTTTGCAAGATCCCATAATCCGCAATGAGAACCTGTATTTATGGACAGAATTTTCCAGTCCTGCCTGCTCTACCCCATGTGTTAGCTGAGGGATAAATGTCAGCCAAGGTTAATGAAAACCCTTCTCAACCTTAAAATTATCTTTTACATCTACATGAGAGGGCCTCAGTTGAACATCTGTTCAGGAAAAGGGCAGCTGCAGAAATGCAGCTCTGCCACAGGCCTGCACTGAGGCATCAGTCTAGATTTTGTGCTCAAGTCCTTGAATTGAACCTGCAGTCTTCAGTTCCCCCCAGAAGTGAAAGTTCCACAGTGAATTATCAAAATAGACAACTTCTGACCGATCATACACAAAACATTGGAAATACAATCAGAGTTTGATGCTATGTGGTATTACTATTTGTACTCAGTTTAAAAACACATTCTTTGTTGCATACTTGTGATGCAAGCAATTTTTATACGCTGGTGTTCATAGAATTTACAGTGCAGAAGGAGGCCCTTTGGCCCATCGAGTCTGCATGAGCCCTTGGAAAGAGCACGCAACTTAAGTCTATCGCATCCTCGTAACCCAGTAACCCCACCTAACCTTTTTTGGACACTAAGGACAATTTATCATGGCCAATCTACCCAACCTGCACATCTTTGGACTGGGGAGGAAACCGGAGCACCCGGACGAAACCCACGCACCTCACGTGGAGAACGTGCAGACTCCGCACACAGTGATCCAAGCCGGGAATCGAACCAGGGACCCTGGAGCTGTGAAGCAACTGTGCTAATCACTGTGCTACCATGCTGCCCTGAACACAGTAGATGATGATTTATGTGGTGATGTTTGCTTTATATCAAATAACATTTCTCTGCTTGATCAATGTATTATCAGTTTCATTGATAAAAGTTATACTGAACATCCAAATTAATTTACTTGGCTATTTTTAAAACTCAACAT
Source organism: Scyliorhinus canicula (assembly GCF_902713615.1). Classification (NCBI taxonomy): domain Eukaryota; kingdom Metazoa; phylum Chordata; class Chondrichthyes; order Carcharhiniformes; family Scyliorhinidae; genus Scyliorhinus; species Scyliorhinus canicula. The sequence continues at coordinate 171,519,508 of NC_052151.1, forward strand.
TCTATATTGCATCATTGTAAATATGTTTTCAATACATATCATGTATTTACTGATTACAAAGCATTATTTTCCACAGGTGGATCAGTCCACACTCTCATTGGAAAACAGTGTGATGTCTCTGAATAAGAGACCGTATCGTAACATTTATAGAAAATGATATTCACTGGAACACTTAAAAAACAGCAACAATTAATTGTATTGTGCCTTTAACGTAGTAAAATATCCCAAGACAGGAGAAGCATTATCAAACAAAATTTATAATAATAATAATCTTTATTGTCACAAGTAAGCTTACATGAACACTGCAATGAAGTTACTGTGAAAATCCCCCAGTCGCCACATTCCGGTGCCTCTTCGGGTACAGAGAGAGAAAATTCAGAATGTCCAATTCACCTAACAGCTCGTCTTTCGGGACTTGTGGGAGGAAACCGGAGCACCCGGAGGAAACCCACGCAGGCACAGGGAGAACCTGTAGACTCCGCACAGACAGTGACCCAAGCCAGGACTCGAACCTGGGATCCTGGCACTGTGAGGCCATAGTGCTAACCACTGTGCTGCCCAATTTAACACCTGGGGCACATAACGAGATATTGGAGAGGAACAGAAAATGCTGAAGTTGTTCAGACCACCTGTGGTGGCACTCTCTGTAAGCCGATGGCGAAATTGGGAAAGGCAATTTGGTAGAAAATCGGTTCTGACGCCGAAATTGTAGCAGGTATCGATTTAACGCCAAATCGCAATGCTCCAGCACCTTGACTGCAGCGTCAATGCGTTCCGGAAAGCAGGTACAGTAGATGTTGATGTGTTGGGTAAGCTGGGTTTGCGAGGACTGCGTTTACTGCAGTAGTGAGAGAGACAGGCTTCCAACATTTGAAGAAATGCAACTCTATTTTATTGAACTCCTAACTATCGTACATACTTTAACTGTGGGTTGACACTATGCTGACTTGACTGGAGACCCGAGGCTAACCTGACCAGACTATTTTACTACCACATGGTGTTTGTTATAGTTGCTGCTCACGAGCTCTGACTGTCACAGAGGCTGGATCCTGAGAGAGCGGGAAAACTGGTGCCCTCTGGCTTTATAGTGGTCGTGTCCTGGCTAGTGATTGGCTGCTGCGTTCTGGGTGCTCACTGGTCATCCTGTGTGTCAATCACTGCCTGTCTGTGCACCATCATATACCTGTGTGTATATTATGATAGATGCCATTTGCATATCAGGCCCGACCCAGCATTCTCCGGGGCCTCCGATGGGCCGAGTTCCCGACTGAGTGGTTCACTTGGGCTTTTAAAAATCATGAAACCGGTGTGGCAGCTGCTGAGGGAGAGCGACAGGGTACAGAACGTGTCCAACATAGCCATAGTGCTGCTGGCCAGAGGGGGGGGGGGGGGGGGGGGGGGGGGGGGGAGGGGTTTATGCCAAGGACAGGGGGAGTAGTGGGGGGGTGGCTGTGGGGTCGAGGTGGATGGGCATAGGACAGCATTGCCGCAGCCAGCAAGGCAACTATGCAGCTGCGCACACCGCTAACTGCCCACTTTGAACCTAGTGCCACGGGTCGTATACGGGTCGTGCCTTCTGGCCCCAGCCAACCCATCAGCGGGATGGGCATGCTCCAGCACAACCAGTGCCATGTTGTTCACTGGGATGAGCGTGTGGGGACAGTAATGTGTATGTGCGGCTGCAGTTTGTCAGCCTCCCGAGTGTCAATCACGGACCCGGCGAATCCCGCACCCTTTTTCATTGGAATCGATTGTATTCCATGCGGCACCAGTGCTAGCCCATCAAATGTAGTGGAATCGGTCCAGGTGTGGCATGGGATTGTCTATCGTAAACATCCAGGGATTCTGCGTTGGCGTCAACACTTAAGGCTGGATTTTCCGATTTTGCGGCTAAGCCGACGCCAGCGTGGGAACTGGCATTTTATGACACCAAAATCGGCCCCGAACCCTCACCAATTCCGGGACCGGTGAGGGGCTAGCAGCCACTTTGGGTAAAACCCCCGGCGGCTCCCACGCCAAAAATGGCCGGGTCCGTTGTCGTGCATGCGCGCGGCGACGACCTGCAGCAGACACGCCGTACAACATGGCTCCGGCCGTGCATGGACCCAACCTTGTAATGTTCTTTGATTGGGCTGATATGAACAAAGAACATTACAGTTTGTTTTATAAACAAAGCTATTTATTACTAACACTACATTAATGAATAACTAAACTGCCTAAAGTGAATACAGTTGGAAATAAACCTCTATCACTAACTTACACTGAGATACAACAGAGCTCCTCTAATCTGTGACTGCTACGAGTCCTGACAAACACCTTCTAATGAAAGCTATTTATTACTAACACTACATTAATGAATAACTAAACTGCCTAAAATAAATACAGTTGGAAATAAACCTCTATCACTAACTTACACTGAGATACAACAGAGCTCCTCTAACCTGTGACTGCTACGAGTCCTGACAAACACCTTCTAATGGACATGGTGCATCCTAGGTGCTGGGACTCCGTACTTGCCCCACCTGCTGGTCAGATGGTAGAACTACAACAATAAAACATATAACTTATAATACACATGCAGATCATAGAATTTACAGGGATGATGAACTACTCATAGTCTACCTCTCATCACGCCCCTCATCCTTTTTAAATGATTTTGAATCACAGGCATGTACATTCAAACTATGCACATATACATTGATTTTGGTCAGGTAAAACTGCATGCAAGTAAACATGACTGTTCATCAGTTTAAATCGATCAGGCTTCTGACTGATTCTGCTGCCGAACCGCCTTTGTTGCCTGATGTGGTCCTTTCCCGTGCTTGTGGTATTGAAATATGTGTTGACTTCTTGGGTCTATTTTTGAAGAACCATTGACGTCTTGCTTCTTGAAAGATTTTTTGTTGAAGCATGAAGAACTCTTGTTGCTTTCTGTTTTCTCACTCAAGGCTGAACATCTGAGCCACAGAGATATTGGAGAGAAACAGAAAATGCTGGAAATGTCCAGAAATGTTGAGAGAGAAAACTATCTATACGCACCTTGATCTATATTTTTCTTGAGCGTGAACTGGTCCAGTTGTGAGACCTGACCTACTGAGGTTTTTCAGAGTTTGGGTAGGTTTGCCTGAAACCTCTGTCTGTCCCCAACTAATCGCATGCTCTTTTGGTGCCAGTTAAAATTCCTTACTTGATTGTGTTAATATTTTGATAGCTTGTTCCACACCGGGAGCGTCTGGATCTGGGTGGCCAGCTGCAGGGATTTGTCAGCTGAGAAAAGTTGCTCACGTAAGGTCTCTGTCGCTCTTTGAACCACCTCTTTCCCTCTGATGGTCTCTTTTGGATCTGTCCTGACAACTTCAACTTCATCCACGACAGTTGGTTCTGCATCATCACTTTTAACTCACATGTCTCATTTGGAGTTGATTTCAGGGCTGCATATCGTGCTTGGACCTTGTGATCAGCCTCCTCAAATTTGAAGGCCAAAAATGTTTGGGTCATCAGCATTTCCGTGAAGTGGTTCCATGATGTCTGCTCTTTCCCGAGAGCAAGGCTTTCTGCTTTGCTGCTCAAGGTTTGCTCATACTCGTTGATTGTTTCTTTAAGTGCTTTTATTGTTGCTTTCGGCTTCTTGACTTCTGCAAACTCCTTGTTGTATTGCTCAAGAGTGTCTGCCAGTTTCTGATTCTCGGTTTCTATATCTTGCATTCCCTGGACTTTGAGCTGGAGCTGTTGGCCTAAAGATAATGCTGGAATGAGATCACTGAGGTCACCGTTAGCGATCCACAAAGTTGCATTTTCAGACTGCAATGAGCGGTTCTTCTCCAGCAGAAGTACCTTTCGTGTTTTGGATGTGCCCGGTGATTCAGACCCTTCTGAGGCTACACCTCCCATTAGTTTCAGGATACTCAGCTTTTTGTTGTTTTTTTTTAAAACCTCTTCATGGTCAGACTGCCCCTTCAGCTTTTCATCTAGTTGCTTGAATGTGCTGTTCTTTGCACTGAGCTGCTGTTCTTTGTTATCTCTGGGATTATCCATCACCACTTACAGCTCTGCCTTTTTCTCATGCAGGCCCACGGGACAACCCCTGGCCACCCCCCATCAGTCCCCCCAGCCCTCGCAGAAACCCCTCCCCAGCCAGCAGCATGGTTCCCGGCCGACTGTGGTGATGCTGGACACCACGCCGGGTTCCCGACTGCTCAGGCTACATGTCAACTGCGTGTCTGGAACTTGGCCCATCGGGGATGGAGCAGCGGGGGGAGGGCCTTCAGGTGACGCGTCAACGCAGTTCCAACCGCGTGTGGCACATGATGCGATGACGCCATTTTGGAGGGGGCGGAGTCAAGAAAACCAGCGTCAAACCAGCACCACCCCTGATTTGGGCATCGGAAGGGTTCTTGGCAGTATCAACGTCGGGCAATGGAGAACCCTGCTCTTGCTCTCAGAATTGGAAAATCCCACCCAGTGTGTATATGCGCGATCTTACCAGAATTTGGCAAAGTTTCAGGCTCAGACAGACAACTGGTGTGGAACCCTCCAGTTGAGTTCTTTCACGAAATCTTGAGCCACTTTGCCAAATAAATGCCTGGGTGTGGATTACCGTGTCACTCTGGTGGGGAGGGGTCTCATAGAGCCGGCAACCAACCCCACATCAGAGGTCACAGGGGATCTCCACCCCCCCCACCAACAACCCTCTCCCCCCCACTCCTCTAACATTCATCACCAGGAACCACCCACATGCGACAGCAAAACACAACCCCAAACTCCACTCTCCCCACCCACCACACATCAATGCCACTCCGTTCCCCATTGGACTCCCACTATAGTGCTGTGCCCGGCACAGGTTGACACTGCAAACTGAGAATTTCCAGCCTGTGCTGTGGGGCAGTGTCCAGGTACTTCCAAGGAGTGTCCTTCACCAGAGACTCCAGTGCATGGGCTTTCGGATTGTGAGAGACTTCTTATAAGAATCGGTGGCTTTGCTTCTTTTAATGCTTAAGTTGTATGCTGGAGAATACCCATGTGTGTCTCTAAGATTCAGTTATCTGTCCTGTTACTCAGCTGAATTGTTGACCGATTGAGGCCTTCAAACTTCTCCGGACACTACTTGGAGAATATTGCAGCACTGGAATCTCATGGGCTGGATTCTCCGATCCTGGCTATGTCCACAGGATCGGTCCTGTCTTATGACCAGAAAGTCGCCACCGTCCCAGCACCAATCCTCCGTCAGTGGGGGGCTAGCAGCCTCGCAGTGTAAAGCTACCAGCTTTACTTGCAGAATGGCCATGTCCATGGCCGCAGCCACACCGTGCAACACGAGGCCAGCCGTGCACGGACCCGGCCGGCCCAAAACTGACCCTGTAACCCCCCCCTCGCCACTCCCGGACCACCCCTCCCACCAGTCCCCCCAGACACCGATGAAGGCCCCCCTGCCAGCGGAACGGCTCCCCCTCCCGACTATGGCGGCACTGGACAATCCGCAGCCGCCACGCGAGGTCCCCAAATGGTGTGAGCTAACGCGAGCGACGCCATCGGGGACTCGGCCCATCGGGGACCGAGCATCGGGGAGGGCCTTAGGTGTCGTCCTAGCCATCCTGATGGCGTGCGGTGTACGCAAAGTTGTGCCATCAGCACATCCATATTAACCCGAGGAAAATTAAAATCTCACCTTTCTCCTTCTCTCTCTTTTAGGAGCCAGATCCGCCCTTTAACAGGATGGAGCGGCACGATGGTTAGCACTGCTGCCTCATAGCACCAGGGTCCCGGCTTCAATTCCCACCTCGAGTGACTGTGTGAAGTTGCACTTCCTCCCCATCTCTACGTGGGATTCCTCCGGGTGCTCCGGTTTCCTCCCACAAATCCCAATGATGAGCTGTTGGATGGATTGGCCATGCTAAATTGTCCCCTAGTGGGGTTACTTGGTTATGGGAAAAAGTTGAGGAGCAGTTGTTGTGGTCACACAGAAATACGGATTAATGACTATGTCAAATCATTCTTTCTTAATCCACAGGGCTTTGACAATTCAAGTTAATGCTCACAGAGAAGTTAACCATTCCACAGGCTACATGAGAGGAAAGACACTAAATGAGGTTTACTTAATGCAACTTGATGTGTTATGTACTCTGGGATAACACAGGCTGCAACTTGATGCAGCTTTGACCAAAAGATACTCCAGACTTTGAAGTAAGTTCAATGTGATTTATTGAACCATTAGCACAGTTCTCTATGAGTTCAACTCTCCTGTTAATCTTGCTACAGTAACTCAGTCTAACTAACCAGTCTTCCCTAAGCCACATGGTGGGTGTGATGCTTCTGATCTGCCCCTGTCCTTCTCTCTCAGTGTTGCCTGTGGAAAGAGATAGAGCATGTGTGCCCTGCCCTTTATATGGGCTGTGTAATACCCCTTTGTGGTAGTGTCACCTCTAGGTATCTTGACTGCCCATTGGTCATGTCCTATTCTATGTGTTCATTAGCTGTACGTCTGCATGTCATGACGTCCCTGGTGTTCCCTCTAGTGTTGACTTAGTCATATAATGTATTTACATTAACCCCTTGCATATTTACATTGATGCATATCACCACACAACTCAAGCTCGAGATCCATAAATGTAATTTGTGAGCAAATAATGGAGAGCTGGACCACCCGTTTGGTGGGTGGCAAAACGGAGGTGATGTTACATAAAGCAAATGCACTCGAGGCCGCCCAGCCAGGTAGGCTGAGTGCTGTGAATAGTGTGAAAGGTGTCCAACATTGCCATAGTTTGCTAATAGTTGTGCCGCTGGCAGGGGTGGGGGGGCACTTCTGCCAGGGCCGGGAGGGTCGTCAGGAGGTGGGCTGTGGAGCCAGGGTGGATGGACATGGAACCATTGCCGCAGCCGGCAAGGCAGCCATGCAGCTGCGCACACCGCTAACAGCCTGCTTTGAACTTAATGCCACAGGTCATATAGGTATTCCCCAGGGCACCCCATTGGGCGCCCTCTGGCCCCAGCCAATCCATCAGATGTATGGACATGCTCCAGTGCAGGATAGCATCAGCCAAGGCCAGCCCATCTGGGATACCTCGCCCCGACCACATTCCCAGGATATCCTCGGAAGACCAGTCTGGGGCCAGCACCAACTTCTCGGCACTGCATTCATGTGCACCCTCCACCAACCCAGATACTATCACCTTGGTGGGGCATTTTAGTGAAGATACTCCTGGGTCGCCATCTGGTGTGCACATCACACATGCTGCAGCAGATCAGGTGGAGGTAGAAACTCCCGAGGGAGCGGACAGTCAGAGGGCTGCCTGATTCCAGGAAACAGCTGTAGTCTGGACAGGTATCGTGCTGGAAAGTATGATCCTGTCACTGCAGAGCCAGCATCTATAGGAAGGAGTGTCAGCAACTTTCCAGGACCTGCAGGTGCAGTTGGAAGAGTCAAACCGCCCTCAGGTGCAGGAGATGGTGGCGATGATATATGGCACCCAGACCAAAACTGAACAGGTGGCGTCCGCGGTGGAAGCCTTGGGTCAAACTGCAATTGCCATGGGTAAAGGCATTCAAGGCTTGGGGCACACGGCGTGGTCGATGGCTCAGGCTCAGGACAGGGGAGCCCAGTCACAGGCAGCCATGTACTGGGCCCACATGGACATTGCTGCGGCGCTGCAGAGCTTGACCCAGTCACAAAGGGTCACGGCTGAGGGTGTCGAGAGCATTGGCCGGATGCTGACTGACCTAGGACAGTCACAAGGAATATGACGAAAGAACTGAGGGACATCACTTAGTCGCTAAGGGATGTGGCCCGTCTCCGTGCTCCATGGTTGAGGGCATCAAGACCCTGGTTGAGATGACGGCGGCAGTGCCAGGTGACAGTGGAGCCTCCGGAGCTCACTTCAGCCTCACCTCCATCCCATGAAGTCACCCGAAGCCCATCGAGCTATCCGAGGGAAAGGACGTGATGGGGCCAGTGCCGTTTACTTCCCGCAGGGAAGATGCTGGATCCTCCCTCCCCCATCACCTGACATTGACGCATCTCATAGGGAGCAGGCAGAAAAGGGTGGCACCTCATTACCTGTGACACAACTAACTCCTATTTCCTCGAGGTACAGAGTCACGTGGTACATTGACCTGCTGGTCGGAGGTCACTTACATCATTATTTACAATGTAGCTTATGCTTAACATCACAAGGATGGAGGCCAAAGGCATCTCAGGTCAGAGGAGGAGATATGCAGCAGGCTGTCTCCACATCTGGTGTGTTTTCTGGGGTCACACCTTGAAGGAGCAGTAGGCCACAGAGACTGGACACCAGTTAAGTTGACACAGGTGCAGCAAATAGGTTAGAAATAGAGGACCAGGGCATAATAATTGGGGATAATCACGATTAAACACTTCAACATCCCGACCTGCCTCGATCCTCTATCTGAAGGGTGTGAGATGTGGGCTGGGTGTAGAGGGTGTGTCAGGTGGTGCATGTGGGAAGTTAATGGTGTGGAGTGTGGATGTTGGAGGATTGCACGGATTAGGATCCCTACGACAATTGAACATTCCACTGGGGATCACCCTCCGTGGAGGCAGGGAACGGGGCCAAAAGTGTGTCGGCATCCTGTAAGACCGCATACCCATTGAGTGACCCATCACTGCCCAACATCTCCATAACCCATCCCCCCACCCCAACTCACACAACCCCAAAACATATATGGGCTCATGTGGAATGGCCAGCGCACATGCAGGGACCACCCGGGCAGGCAGTGGAATGTGACCCGGAAGGCAGGAGCCAGATTTTGTCAAACGATGAGGAGCACCAGAGCTCATCTCACAGCGAGTCATCATCACCCTCCGTCCTGTGGACAAGACCCGCTAATACTGCCAACCCAGGGCAAATGCCCTGTAGTGAAGCTGGTAGGACCTGCTGAGGTGGGAGGGGGAGCTGGGTAGTGGGATGGAGTTAAGGGAGGAGGAAAAGCGGAGAATGTGTGCAGCTATGGGGAAGGGGGGGGGGGGAACTACTTGGAAGGGGGCGGGGAGTGAGGAGTGCAAGAGGTGGAACAAGGTGGAGCTGCTGGTGGCCAGGCCTCCTGGTAGGAAAGTCTGGAGGTCATGAGGTTGTCCCATATGTAATGGTCCTGGAGCATACGTTGGGCGGATTGCCGTGCCAGCCCAGGTTCCTAGTCATCCTCCTGTCAGATGAGGCCTGGCATTCTTCCATTTTTTCCTCGAGTATGTCACCCCTCTGTGGCGCGTTGTTGCGCAAGATGCAACAGGCCAGCATGATGATAGAGACCCTCCTGGGGTTATATTGGAGCGCCCCATCGAAGCAGGCCAAGCATAGGAAGCACATCTCGAAGAAGCCGACACACCGCTCATGGTTGCTGCATGGGCATCGTTCTAGCGATTCTCCCCATCAGCCTGGGGGCTCCAGTCAGGGGTCATTAGCCAAGACCTCAGACCCAAGAGCCAAACTCTCATCGAAGGGAGCACCTCAAAGGTGCCGGGAACCGGCGACTATGGCAGGATGTACGCGTCGTGCATACTGCCTGAGTATCGGACGCAGTCGTGCATGATAAGCAGCTGGTGGTCACACACTAACTGCACATTCAGATCCTCACCACCCGCCTCTGTCAACAAGGGTACCGGGGCTGCAGCAAGCCATGTCAGTGATAGGCTCGGCGGCCCCTATCCTGTCTCCTCAGTGGGGTCTATTGTGAGTGTCCTCACCGGGTGCGCCTTGTGCTATCCCGCCAGCAGGGTGGCACCCGGTGTGCGGTGGAGACAGTCACCGTGTGTCACCAATCGCCTCCATGCTGAGAGGCTTGTATGTGGGCAGGTCCTACAGATTGGGGTGAGGCAGGGGATTTTGCATTTGCTGTGGAGTGGACTAACTGATAGTGTCGAAGGTGAGGTCATAGTGTCGAAGGTGAGGTCATAGAATCATTCGGCCCATCGAGTCTGCACCGGCCATTGGATACAGGACCCTGCCCAAGCCCACGCCCCCACCTCATCCCCCACCCAAGCCTTTTCGGACACGAAGGGCAATTTAAAATGACCAATCCACCTAACTTGCACATCTTTGGACTGTGGGAGGAAACCAAGCACCCGGAAGAAACCCACACAGACACGGGGAGAAAGTGCAGACTCCGCACAAACAGTGACCCAAGCCGGGAATCAAACCTGGGACCCTGGAGCTGTGAAGCCAAGATGCTAACCACTGTGCTACCATGTCGCCCACATCTCTACCCTCAGAGAGGCAGTGTACCAGGGAGGGTGCCAAAGGCCGCAGTGCATGTGTCCTTTGTTTGGGGTGAGCTTTGCTGTTCCCTCATTTCCCCTGCAGTGGGACTACGCTTCTGGGGCTGGATGCTCCGCTGCCGGAATTCTCTGCTTCGCTGGCAGCCCAGGAATTTCCTGATGGTGTTGGGCTGCACACAACGTGAAACCCCACTGGCTGGCAGGAGAGATGGAGAATCCCGGGGATGCACCGCACCAGAAATCTGGAGCGGCGGGATGGAGAATTCCGCCCCTGATGTGCACTGAGGAGTGACAACACCTGGAGCGAGATTCTCCCCTACCCAGCGGTGTGGGGGTTCCCGGCGGGATTGAGTGGCATGAACCATTCCGGCGTCGGGCCGCCCCAAAGGTGTGGAATCCTCCGCACCTTTAGGGGCCAAGCCCTCACCTTTAGGGGCTAGGCCCGCGCCGGAGTGGTTGGCACGCCGCTGGATGGCGGGAAAGGCCTTTGGCACCACGCCAACCGGGGCCGAAGGGACTCTGCCGGCCGGTGGAAGTCCGCGCATGCGTGGGAACGTCAGCGGCTGCTGACATAACCCCCGCACATGCGCAGGGGGGGGGGGGCTCACCTCCGCGTCGGCCTTCGCGGTGGCTGATGGCCGACACAGAATGAAAAGAGTGCCCCCATGGCACAGGCCCGCCCGCAGATCAGTGGGCCAGGCCACCGTGGGTGCATCCCCCCAGGGCCAGATCGCCCCGCGCCCTCCCCAGGACCCCGGAGCCCGCCCGCGCGCACCTTGTCCCACTGGTGAATACCTTGTTTAATTCACACCGGCAGGACCGGCATATCAGCAGCGGGACTTCACTCCATTGCTGGCCGGAGAATCGCCAGGGGGGGGGGGCGGGCCCGCCGACCGGCGCACCGCGATTCCCGCCCCAGCCGAATAATCAGTGCTGGCGAATTCGGCGGCCGGTGGGGGCGGAATTCACTCTGGCCCCCGGCGATTCTCTGACCCGGCCCGGGGGGGGGGGGGGGGGGGGGGGGGGGGGGGGTGGTGGTCGGGGAGTCCAGCCGGGTGTGCCACTGATTGAGCTTGGCCACGCCGATCCCGTTGAGGGGTCAGTTGGGTCTGAGGGTTTCCAGAGGGCAGCCTGGGTGGGCTTCCAAATGACGAGAGGTTCGGTGAATATTTACAGCCCACAGTGAGCAGTCAGCAGAGTGAGCAGCCAGGGGCCGGTAAATTGCACCAGGCCACCTCGATGCCGAGGGGGACACTCTTAATCCACGGAGCTGTCACCAAGTTGCTCCCCACTACTCGCCCCAGGTCCAGGCAGCCACCCTCCTCCACCAGCAAGTGATACAATTTTTGTACTGTCAGTAAACTATGGTGATGTTGGACACCTTCCGTACCCCCTCTCTCCCCCTCAGCGGTCATGGCGCCCAGTCCATCAGTTCCATCTGAGAGGGTCGAAGCATCGCGGTGGCCCGGAGCATAGTGGGTCAAATACATTAATCACATTTAAATGAATGCGTGGCGCAAACCTCATTATCGCCACCAGCGCCCGGATCTGGGCGAGGAGCTCGGGTTTGGCCCAATGTGGCGGTGGGGGGTTGGCGGAGGGTCAGGTGCGGGAATGGGGGGGGGGGGGGGGGGGGGGGCACCTGACCCCCCCCCCCGGTGTCACTCTGCAGAACCAGGGGCCAAGGTGGGTGGTCAGTAGGGTGCACAGCAAAATGACCACGGTAATGTTGGTCTGAGCCTAGACACTTCCTCAGTCACTCGGCCTGTTCTCCCCCCCCCCCCCCCCCCCCTCCCCCCCCCCCTCCCCCTCCCCAATCCATCCCCCCATCCCCTGGCTCTGGAAAGGCCCCAGGCAGCCCGGCCAGTGTCCGGCCCGGAAGCCCACAGTCGCTCCTCTCAGTGTCCTACCTCCTCGCTCTCCTTCATCAGCCACCACGCCAGTTTCACGATTTTTTAAAAGCACAAGTGAACCAAGCCGTCGGGAAGTCAAACCATCCGAAGAAGAGAATTGCGGAGGCCCCAGAGAATGCCGGGTCAGACCTGCTAATGATGACTATTACTCTACACGAGTTCAGGTATGCATTGGCGCCACTGTCGAGTTGACGGAAAATTGAATTTGGCATCAGCAGATAGAGAATCCCGCCCTCAGACGCAGTTAGATATAGCATTTAGGGTGAATGGGATCAAAGGATACGGGGGGAAAGCAGGACTCGGCTATTAAGTCGGATGATTAGCCATGATCATAACGAATGGCGGCGTAAGCTTGAAGGGTCAAATGGCCTCCTCCTGCTCCTATTTCTACGTTTCTATGCCTTCACCAGCATTCAAAATGGAAAACTGATTAATGAGCAGGACCTCAGCTGACGTATATTTTCTCCGTGTCTGCGTGGGTTTCACCTCCACAACCCAAAGACGTACAGGTGAGGTGGATTAAATCGCCCCTTTTTAAAAGAAAAATATTTTTACTCTCCTTTTTCACATTTTCTCCCAAATTTACACCCAACAATAAACAATAATCAATGTTAATCCCCATATCAATAACAACGATCCCACCCTCCCACCAAACCCCAGACATTGTCCTGCATGTTAACACAAACAAATGACAAAAAGGAATCAGCAATCACCCATAGTCACCATTAACACACACAGTCTCCCTCCTCCCAAACCACCCCCCTCATGGTCAATGTAATCCAATTCTCGAAAGTGCATAATGACTAACTCCCATGAATTGTAGAACCCCTCCATCCTTCCCCTCAGTTCAAATTTGATCTTTTCAAGCGTCAAGAATTCCAGCAGGTCCCCCTGCCACGCTAGGGCACAGAGTGGAGAGGTTGATCTCAATCCCAGCAGGATCGGCCTTCGGGTGATCAACGAGGCGAAGGTTACAACATCTGCCTCCGCACCCGTTTCCAACCCCGGCTGGTCCAACACCCCAAATATGGCCTCACGAGGGCCTGGGTCCAGTTTCACGTGCACTACGTTAGAGATTACCCTAAAAACCTCCTTCCAGTAATCCTCCAGTTTTGGACAGGAACATAACATATGAACGTGGTTTGCGGGCACCCCCCCCCCCCCCCCCAAACGTTCACACACATCCTCTACCCCCTCAAAGAGCCACCTCATCCTCGCCCTTGTAAGGTGCGCTCTATATACCACCTTCAGCTGTATCAGCCCCAAGCTCACACACGAGGTGGAGGCATTTACCCTCCGGAGCACCTCACACCAGAACCCCTCCTCCATATCCTCTCCCAACTCTTCCTCCCACTTTGCCTTGACCCCTTCCAGCAGCACCTCCTCCTGTTCCAAAATAGCCCCGTACACCGCCGATACTACCCCCTTCGCCAGTCCCCCTGTTGTCAGCACCTCCTCCAGCAATGTGGATGCCGGCTCTACTGGGATGCTCTGTATCTCCTTTCTGGCAAAATCTCGAACCTGCATGTATCTAAACATTTCCCCCTGCTCCAGCCAATACTTCACTCCCAGCTCTCTCAATCCTGCAAACCGACCCCCAAGAAACAAATCTTTTGGTGCCCTAATTCCTTTCTGTTCCCATCTCCGAAAATTCCCATCCCACTTCCCTGGCTCAAATCTATGAATCCCCCGAATCAGCATTTCCCTTGACCCTGCCCCCAACCCAAAGTGTTGGTGAAACTGCCTCCAAATCCTCAACGAAGCTATTACTGCCAGACTTCCTGAGTATTTCCCCGGGGCCGTCGGGTGCGGCGCTGTTGCTAGCGCCTTCAATACCACCCCCTACACTCCATACTGACCCACTGGGAATCAACCCCTCTGACCCAGCTCCGCATCTTCTCCACATTCGCTGCCCAGTAATAATACATCAAGTTCGGAAGATCCAAATCCCCTGCCTGCCTTCCTCTCTGTAGTAGCATCTTTCTAACTCTGGCCACCTTCCCTCCCCATAGGAGGTAATCATCCCTTCAATCTATCCAAAAAGTGCCTTTGGCAGGAATTGGAAAATAAACAGGAATCAAGGCAACACATTCATTTAACTGCCTGTACCCGACCCGCCAGTGACAGAGGGAGGCCATCCCACCTTGCCAGATCAGCTTTCACCCTCCCCACCAAACTATCCCATTCCATACCCTTGAACTTCCTAACGTGATGGCCAATGGCTTAATCACGAGTGCAAACAGCAGGGGGGACATAAGACATCCCTGTCTGGTCCCATGGTGGAGAGGAAAGTATTCAGAGTTATTTGTGCGGACACTCGCACTCGGCTCCTTATATAGTAGCTTTACCCAGTCCACAAATATTGGTCCAATCCCAAACCGCTCCAGAACTGCCATCAAGTACCCCCATTCTACCCAGTCAAAAGTTTTCTCGCCGTCCAATCCAACAACCACCTCTGTCCCTTCCTCTCCGCTGGTGCCATAACCACATTCAATACTCTCCTAATTTTCAAAAATGAGCCTCCCTCTCACGGACCCCATCTGATCATCACCCATCACCTTCGGGAGGCACTCCTCTAGCCTACCTGTCAGTATCTTTGCCAATACCTTTGCATCCACATTTAAAAGTGATATGGGCCTAAACGGCCCACATTCCGTCAGATCCTTATCTTTCTAAAGTAACAGGGAAATTGATGCCTGCCCCAAAGTTTGTGGTAATACCCCCTTCCCTATTGCCTTCTCAAATATCCCCACCATCAGCGGTACCAGCTTATCTTTGAATTTTTTATAATATTCCACCGGAAACCCATCCGGCCCTGCCACCTTCCCCGACTGCATCCTCCCAATCGCATCTTTTATCGCCTGCTTCACTATCGCCCCCTCTAATGTAGCCCTGTCCCCCTCCCCTAATCTCGGGTACTCCAGCCCATTGAGAAATTCCTGCATCTCCCGGCCTCCCCCAGGTGGCTCGGACCTGTACAACCTCTCATAGAATTCCTTAAAGACCTTGTTAATCTGATCTAGAGCTATCACCAACTTCCCTGCCCTGTCCTGCACCTGGACAATTTCCCTTGCCGCAGCATCCCTATGGAGCTGAGCCGCCAACTTATGCCCCGCCTTCTCTCCATGCTCGTAAACTGAACCCCTTGCTCGCCTCAATTGGCGCACCACTTTCCTGGTAGATAGTCGGTCAAAGCTCACCTGGAGTTCCTTCCTCTTTTCCAACTGCACTGGGTCCCTATCTTCTGCACACCTCCAATCTACCTCCAGCATCTCATCTATTACCCTCTGACGATCAAACCTCTCCTCTTTGTCTAGCATAGCTTTGAGCGAGATCACCTCACCACCACCCTTAAAGCCTCCCAGACAACCGCCTTCGACACCTCACCCATGCAGTTAAAACCTACATATTCCTCGATTACTATTTCAATTTTGTCACTGAACTTTCGGTCCCCCAACAATCTCACATCCAACTTCCACCCTGTCTCTGCACCACCCCCTTCTCCAGTACCATGTCCACCCAATGCAGAGCATGATCTTATAATGCAATTGCAGAGTACTCCGACCCTCTAACCCCAGCCAGCAGCACCTCCCCCACCATGAAAAAGTCAATCTGCGAGTATACCTTATGGACCGCTGAGAAAAACGAGTATCCCACTTCCTCAGGTGCAGAAACCACCAGGGTCCACCCCTCCCATTTCCACCATTAGCCCAGCCAGCGCCTTCGTACCCCCTGACAGGACCAGCGAGCGTGGCCGTGACCTGTCTACTCTAGGCTCCTGCACCAAGTTCCAGTTCCTCCTCCTCCTCCCCCCCCCCCACTATCAGTTAGTGTGCAGCCAAGATGGGGATGGCCCCAAACACCTTCTTCGTGAATCCCACATTGTCCCAATTGGGACCATATACACTTACCACTAGCCTCCTCTCCACTGCCCCTGTCACAATCACATACCTACCCTCCTGATCTGCAACCACCTTCTCCATCTGGAACCGTATCCTTTTGCTGACCATTACCGCTACCCCTCGAGCCCTTCCATCAAATCCATAATGAAACACTTGACTAACCCAGCCCTTTTTAAGTCTCTCTTGATCCTTCACCATCAGGCGAGTCTTATGCAGCATTGCTACATCGGCTTTCAAACTTTTAGGTGCGCAAGCACCTTTGACCTCTTGA
Source organism: Scyliorhinus canicula (assembly GCF_902713615.1). Taxonomy (NCBI): domain Eukaryota; kingdom Metazoa; phylum Chordata; class Chondrichthyes; order Carcharhiniformes; family Scyliorhinidae; genus Scyliorhinus; species Scyliorhinus canicula. The sequence continues at coordinate 171,535,819 of NC_052151.1, forward strand.
CTGGGCTGCCCAACCCTCTCACGTTCCACATGACTATCGTAACTGGGGGTCTCTCACCCCCTACCTTCTTATCCACCATCATCATACAACTGGGCCCTACCCCATGAGCCTGACCCATCCCTTTCCATTATTAATATGCTAAATTGCCCCTTAATTGGAAAAATAATTGGCTACTCTAAAAAAAATTTTTTTTTTTTAAAGACCTCAAGAGACTCCTGTATTCCCTAATTTCCTACTCACTTCTAGGTCTCTGTCTCACTCAGGCATAATCCCCTTTTTCTTTGTGCACCCCTTTCTATCTTGTGGCTTGAAAAGTCTGACTCTTATATAGACACTCTGGTGAGTTGCTAGCTAGTTTAGCTTCCTGCTATAATAATTAACACCAAATTAACAAACTACTTTCAGCTGATTGACAGATAACTGCTACAGGTACTACCAGGCAGTTCAACAAGGTAGTCAAACTTACTTGAAGGTTGTTAGTTTCATGTCAGAACCCAGCACCTGAATGTAATTTGTGACTCCACCATTCTCTGTCTCCCAGTCTCCTGCCTCCTTGTGTGTCCCTTCCTACCCAATGTTCTTTAATACTATGTGATAACATGCAACTCAACCTTGCATAATATTTACTGCCCACTGCTGCTTCCCCAGCGTATCACAGAAATCTTCTGCCATTTCTACTACAGCAAATTCAGAAGGTGTCTAGATACATTGACTGCTGGAGTTTATGTTGTTATCAAGAGTCTAGTGTGTTTTAATTAGCTGCAAATTGATCTGAACAGCTTTGAGTGTTCTTTATTGATGTCACTCAGAAAGGTTTGTTATTCTGAATACAGGTGCAAACAATGCCTATCTTTTGTCAGGTTCCATTTGGAATAGGCAATGCAGAGTTAGATGAGCAAAGATTGAAAGCACTCCTTCAATATTAGGTTTGCATTAAATTCACTGGGATATATAAACTCCCGGTTTAATAGAGCAGGCAGATTGAGAGACTAACAAAATGGCATGGAATATCTCCTGGAATCGCACTCAATTTCAGGCTGAAATAAAAACAGAAAGTGCTGGAAAAACTCAGCAGGTCTGGAAGCATCTGTGGTGAGAGAAACAGAGTTAATATTTATGGTGAATATGACTCTTCTTTGGGACCAGTTCTCTATAACTCTCTCCCCATCAATGCTGCCAGACTTGCTGAGTTTGTCCAGCATTTTCTGTTTTCGTATCAGGTCTCCAGTGTCCACAGTTATATTTATAAAATTTCAGACTGGAGCATTTTAAGGTTTAAGATAAAAGGCAAAGCTTGCTTTTGTATTTAATTTATTGGAAGAACATGAAATATCTACAGTATTAGACTCACTCATCTGTAAAATTTATATAGTGATATGACCACTGACCCTGTCACAACTGTACATATCAGAACCTCATGTTAACAGAATTATTTATTGTATTTGTGTAACAAGTGAGTAATGTCACATTCCTGACAACTTGTGGCACTATAGTTCATGTGAAGGACATCCGGGATTCATGTGGAACTGTGACTCTTAAAGTAACCGTTCAGCTGGCTGCATCTTGAAGATTGCAGTGGAATGTTCTGCCAGAATCTTGCCTGACCTGTTCGCAGCAACTGTTTAACCACAGCTGGTAACAAAATGAACGCAAGGAAAGCTCAAAGGGAGCCACCTCCGAGCAATAAATATTACACTGATTGACAAGCAAGGGCAATCTGAGTGAAGAAAAGAACAAAGAAGCCATGTTTCTTTCTTTTTCAAATATTTTTTTATTCTCCTCCTTTTTCACATTTTCTCCCAAGTTTACACCCATAAACAATAATCAGTAACAAATATGTCAATCCCCATATCAAAAACAACGATCCCATCCTCCCACCAAACCCCAAACATTAGCCTGCATGTGATGAGACCATCAATTCACGTAACACGTGGTTAGAAGTGAACAGTGGTTTTAATCGTCTTACAACAGAGCCTGCCTGTGACGAGATGAACTCTAGATGAGCTGGCAGGCAGGCTCCGACTGCCAAGCTTTATACAACCAGTGGGGGGGGGGGGAGTCATGGGCGGAGCCAAGGGTGGAGCCCAGTACAAACTTCCGTACATTCCCAGTACACCTCCCCCTAGGGGCAGAGCCACGCAACTGCTCATGTGCCAAGCTTACAGAGGCATGGTACAACATGTGTGATAACAGTGTGAATTATGCTATTATGATTCACCACATTATGTTCACACAAACAAATGACAAATAGGAATGAGGAATCACCCATAGTCACCATTAACACACACAGCCCACCTCCCACCAACCCTCCCACCCACCCGCCCCAACTAATGTTCGATGTTATCCAGTTCTTGAATGTGCATAATGAACAATGTCCATGAATTGTAGAACCCCTCCATCCTTCCCCTCAGTTCAAACTTAACGTCAAGAGTCAAGAATTCCAACAAGTCCCCCTGCCATGCCAGGGCACAGAGTGGAGAGGTTGCTCTCCAACCTATCAGGATCCGCCTTCGGGTGATCAACGAGGCAAAGGCTACAACATCTGCCTCCGCACCCGTTTCCAACCCTGGCTGGTCCGACACCCCAAATATGGCCTCCCGGGGGACCAGGTCCAGTTTCACATTCACCACTTTAGAAATTACCCTAAAAACCTCCTTCCAGTAATCCTCTAGCTTTGGACAAGACCAAAACATATGAACGTGACCAGCGGGCCCCCCCCCCCCCCCCCGCAACATTCACACACATCTTCTACTCCTTCAAAGAGTATCCTCATCCTCGCCGTCATGAGGTGTGCTCTATATACCACCTTCAGCTGTATCAGCCCCAATCACGCGCACGAGGTGGAGGCATTCACTCTCTGGAGCACCTCACACCAGAACCCCTCCTCCATATCCTCTCCCAACTCTTCCTCCCACTTTGCTTTGATCCCTTCAGTAGTACCTTCTCCTCTTCCAAAATAGCTCCGTAAACCGCTAACACTACCCCCTGCTCCAGTCCCCCTTGTCGTCAGCACCTCCTCCAGCAATGTGGAGGCCGGCTCCACCGGGAAGCTCTGTATCTCCTTTCTGGCAAAATCTCGAACCTGCATGTATCTAAACATTTCCCCCTGCTCCAGCCCATACTTTCGCTTCCAGCTCCGTCAATCCTGCAAACCGACCCCTAAGAAACAAATCTTTTAGCGTCTTAATCCCCTTCTCCTCCCATTTCCGAAAATTTCCATCCCACTTCTCTGGCTCAAATCTATGGTTCCCCTGAATCAGCATTTCCCTTGACCCTGCCCCCAACCCGGTGCTGCCGAAACTGCCTCCAAATTCTCAATGAAGCTATTATTATCAGACTCCCTGAGTATTTCCCCAGGGCCATCGGGAGCGAAGCTATTGCTATTGCCTTCAAGCCCAACCCCCTGCACAAACTCTCCTCCATTCTGACCCACTGGGAATCAACTCCTCTGACCCAGCTCCGCATCTTCTCCACATTCGCCGCCCAGTAATAATACATCAGGTTCGGACCCCTGCCTGCCTTCCCCTCTGTAGCAGCACCTTCCTCACTCTGGCCACCTTCCCTCCCCATATGAACGAAGTCATCCTTCCCTCAATCTCTCTGAAAAATGCCTTTGGCAGGAAAATCGGCAGGCATTGAAAAATAAAGAGAAATCGTGGCAACACGTTCATTTTAACCGCCTGTACCCGACCCGCCAGTGACAGAGGGAGACCATCCCACCTCGCCAGATTAGCTTTCACTCTCCCCACCAAACTAGAAATGTTGTACCTGCGGAGCACCCCCACTCCCAGGCAACCTGCACCCCCAGGTACCTGAAGTGAGTCCCTGCCGTACGGAATAGCAGCTCCCCCACCCCAGGCCGAGACATCATAAAATACTCCCACCCAGTCCCAGAGAAAGAAAAAAGAAAACCAACAATCCAACCCATACCATTCACTAACATAAGATATAACCATCATAACACACAATGCCAATCAACCCAACCAATAACTTGAACTCTGTAACAATGTGAAGTGAAGTAAATTACAATGCAGGTCAGTAAAAAGAAAGTTATAGCATTTATACATTTTACAGCTCCCCAATCACAGTCCACAGTCTCTCTTCCAGCTCCGCTCCTCACGTCTGTCCCAAGCCTTCTGCCCTCACGAATGCCTCAGCCACCTCCGCTGTCTCGAAATAAAACTCTTTGGCATCATACGTCACTCTCAGCTTTGCCAGGTATACCATACCAAATCGCACCCCCTTTTTGTACAGAGCCTTCTTCAC